>NC_064640.1:757038632-758258320 GCF_023864345.2 Schistocerca serialis cubense | reverse complement strand
TAAAGTATCATTAAAAACTCATTAATTGTAAGTACTACAACTTCAATCGAATACGATACATAACTGATTTATTCGTGAATATTCATGAATGCGTTCTACGCAGACATTTAGCTGCAGACAGCTTCTATGCACTCCTGTTTAATGAAAAAATTACCAAGAGAAGGCAAAACCAATTTATTACTGTACGAAGGTATCTTAGGAAACGAAACTTTATGAAAGTAATAGTAAGTAAACGTGAAGGTTAATGTAGACAATTATATCCGAGTTTTTGCTCCGGTTTCCTTGGATGTAATCCAAATGGGAAAGCTGAAGATTGAATTTCCTGGGCGTATATAACAATTTTTTTTTTTGCATTCTTCTTCCAGCGCAGTAGAATTAGAGGTCACACAAGTCGCATGTAACTTATGCTATATCAAACTTTTCACTTATAGGTGTAAGTAATTCCAAATAGGAAATACTTAAACAAACAATAGCTGAATTAAATGAGTTTAGAATGAATGTGTAACAAGAAATAAATGAAATAAAAGTAAAGACTTGAGAACTGTGTACTGATACACATGAACTTATTCTTACAATGTGTAAAAGTTATTACAAAAACTGTAATATACTGAAGATGAAATAATACTCTTGTATAAAGAAAATGAAATTTGAAACTAAATGTCAGTGGTCAGATTTCCTTTGGAACGATAGGACTCTTCAGAATCTGAATTAAATAAAGATTGTTCTTAGTAGAAGCCTGAAGGCAAGACGACTTCACACGTGCCTTAGGGCTTCCGGGGGGCTGTGTAGCGTCTCTAATTAGAGGTAACAGTAATTTCAGTGGTATGTGGTTTACAAAGAATATTCATCACAATTAATGGATTGAAACTTTAGATGTCTCAGAGACATAAAAATTCCATGAACTACTATATAAAGCAAACACGCCATGTTATCTCTCGCTTATCGCTTGTCTTTTTGATTTTGTTGCTTACCTCTCGTCCTGCCCTCGTTACTCTGTAAGCAATTCGACGTATAGAGGCTTGCAGACTATCCATGTTAGCTGAATTACGGCTAAATATTAATTATCAGTGTTGAACTTTAAAAATTTGCTCTTACTTTGAAACGGAAACCTTTTTCTCTGTTTCCCATTTACGTAACTGTGGACAACTACTTTACACGGGTGAAAGCTTGTGTGGTATTTTAATTTAATTACAAAAGTAGCTTAAAATTACATTTATTTCGTTTCTTGCGCTCTACATTGTGAACAACCTGCATTTTAAAGTTATTTAGAGAGTTAGATTTTCACTTAACAAGCACAATCTTTACGTAAAACCACACTAGCAGAAGCTTGCACCAGCTTTGTCTTGAGCCTGTCGAAGCAGTATTTCTGAATTAATAGATTTTTCTCTTGTTCTAGGTCAGAAAGAAAAAAAATATTTAATATCCTTTCCGGAGATAATTTTTCGTAGCAATAAAATATATCTGTGATCTTGGAATAATAACTGATAGCATCACGATATTTTCACTTTACGTGAAGGATATATTTGAAGTGCAACTTTCATTAGTAAATGGAGGAAGAGGAGTTCATAATAATAAAAGATATTTATTCTTCCTTTTTCTATAATTGGTTAGAGAGAGATTTTCTCAATCTCCGGCAATAAAATCGTTCAAGTCATAAGAAAGCACATGTAATATCTAATTTGACAGAGAAATAGTAGTGGGGTACTGAATGAACGGAAGTATTAAGGACACCTACGTATGAGTACTGTTGTTCAAAACAAATATCGATTTCACCGTTCTGAACGTGAATTGTACGGGCGGAGAAACGAAGTTTCACAAATACATATAAGTCGTTTTGATACGATGGTGACGTTGAACATTTTTGTTTTTGAACCTTATTTTTAAGAGCCAGACTGAAGTCATTACGTTTCAACGATACCCTCTTGCCTAAGTAAGCTTTAGATATTGCTAATGATATTAACACAAAACAATTTAGAGTTAGAATCATAGTTGGAATAAATTGCATGAAATCACGTCATGAAAAGTAACAGTAGAGAAATAGACCAGAAAATGGAATGATCCAAACTGATGTGAATGGTTATTCAAATTTTTAGTGCAAATCATAATATCAGCAGTTTTAATGAATCTTGAATTTATAATAAAGATGAGTCCAATTATGAAAGACGAATGCAAGCTAAAAGATTGCTTTCATTCAAAGGGGAGGAAGTACAGAAGCGATTGAACTCATATATTCGTACACAAATATGGCCGTGATCATACTGGATTGTTAACTGTGTCTGCGCAATATTTTGTCTTAGAAAATCGATAGGAAATTTTGTGCCACTTGTGAAAAGAACTATATTCCACACAGACAATCTTGTGGTAGACTCGTCCAAATCTTGAAAAACGGGAAACGAGAACGTTATACGTTTTATGTATCACGCTTATCTTTGATTCTGTGGAAATAGTTACCTTGTCCCTACGCACTATCTAATCAAAAGTATCCGCATACGTTTTAGTGGATATTAACATCGAGTGTGTCCATTTTTCACCTTCCTTATAGCTTGAACTCTGCTGGGGGCACTTTCAATGAAGCTTCTGAACGTCTGTGTGGAGAATAACAGCCCAATATTCCTCACGAGCTGAAACCAGAGATGGTAGTGATCTTGGACGCTGAGGTCTTGAACAAAGTCGAAGTTCTAATTAATGCTAAAGGTGTTCCATTGGTTTCACGTCGGGTAACTACGCAGACCAGTTCGTTTCAGAGAAATTACGCTGCTTTGTGACATAGTGCATTGTTATACTGATGCAAATAATCATAGTTTCCGAACTGGTCCTGTATTGTACTGAGAACAAAATAGTGGAAAACTTATCATAACTTTCGCAACAGGCGCTGTCTTAAGCACAAAGACGCACCACACCGCAACTTCAGCCCAGCGCTCACCCCGCCCTTACCATGAAACTACATCTGCCGACATTACACATCATGGCAGTTAACACTCTCCAGACATTCTTCAAATCCAACCCCTTACACGGGATTTTCGCAGAGTGTAGAGTAATTCATCATCCCAAATCACTCCTCTCCAGTCATACGTTGTTCTGTGGCGTCGCTCTTTACACCCTCTGAGGCGTCGCTTAGCACTGACGACAGAAATGTGTGTTCCATACTCCCTTATCCCTACTCACATCCATTGTAATAGCGGGACAGCTGGTAACAGATTGGAACTGACAAGTGATCCCATTCGCAGATTTCATACGAGCTTTTAAAATGCTCATAGATCCTCATAGTGGTTCAGCTGTGCTTCTTCCTTGTCGCTTCCACTTGACAGAGATATTACCAATAGTCGATTAGGGCAGTTTTAGAAGGGTTGAAATAACTTCATGGATATATTACTCAAGTGACACGCAATGCCTAGTACACGTCACTAAACTCTCCAGATCGACACATTTTGCCGTTAATATTTCTGTACTGACAAATTAATTCTCTCTACCTCCTTTTATACAGACTGGTCCACCTCTCGTCACATCTAGTGATCAATTCCGCATTACATAGAGGTGTACGTATACTTTTGATCTGTATAGATTCTTGGTCACTCACAGAAGTTTTGAATAACTATGTGCCGCATTTCGAGCCCACCGTGACAAAGAAACAGATATAGCTCAACTAACACTTCGTAAGGCGAATGTACTGGCCGTTAAAAAGAGAAGCTTTCCGTCAGTGGAAAATTAGCAGAGAACGTTACTATGGGCAGATCACTTAAATGTTTTAATCAACTACCATGATAATATTCTCAAATGGCAGTCACTGGTACCCTACGTTTTCCTGTTCTCGGCCAAAAAATCTGCTTAAATATGCATGGCATTTACCAAAATATATCGATATTAGGTCGGATTCATTCCTACCCGCGCGGGATTAGCCGAGTGGTCTTAGGCGTTGCAGTAATGGACTGTGCGGCTGATCCCGGCGGAGGTTCGAGTCCTCCCTCGGGCATGGGTGTGTGTGTTTGTCCTTAGGATAATTTATGCTAAGTAGTGTGTAAGCTTTGGGACTGATGACCTTACCAGTCAAGTACCATAAGATTTCATACACATTTGAACATTCATTCGTAGCTCGGACGTCGTTTTGTCTAAAACGACCATGTCTGTCTGTGACTCACAGGGCCGTCAAATTTTATCCTTAATTTTATGTTCAAAGTAAGCGAAATGTATAAGCCTTTAAACACTGCTCCAGTATATCTCACCTGTGCCATAGTTACAGGAAATATAAGTAATGTTGATGTGCTGCAACTTTGTATTTATTCTTCTACAACCCATACCTTTTTGGAAGGATTTTATGCATTACAATATGATTTTTATTTCTATACTGATACTATAATAGCACTAAGCTCGCTTTCATATGACGATTCATCTTTCACGTAACAAGCTAATATGAGCGATGACAAGAGGGCGCCGCGTAGCACAGCGCGAGTATTTACAGCTGTACATCATGAAATTTCAAATGCAGGAATCATGCGAAAAATTACACATTTGTTAACCGTTTCTCCCTAACCTATATTTCATTTTGGGTGCTGAAATTTAACATGCGAGTGCCAACTGCCGTAAAAAATTAGGTTTCGACATGACAAGTCGCCCCATTCTCTTGTGGAACAGTGACAGAAAATGTCTTCCCAGACACTGGCCCTCCAGGTGTCTCTGGGTGCAGTTGCAGACACAAAACGAGCACCCATAGCTTATGATGGCACAAGATAAGGGTGATAATACAATGCAGTTACCAGATGAAGAGAGCTGAGAAGATTTTTGACTCAAATGAACACATAGTTGGCACATGTTAAGGATATAAAACACTACTCAAAGATACAAAAGTTGATAACAAATAATTCGATTTGGGAGGTGACGAATCTGAGCTGGTGAATCAGGTATGGTGGGAGAGAAGTTTGCACAACATATAGTGGAGATGGTTGGGGGAAGAGGCGTACTTGGCTGCTACACTTTTGTGAGGTGGATCTGATGGGAAGTTGCTAAGCGATGACGGTCAGTCTGTATCTCTGCTGCTCAAGTGGAGCTCGGCCAGTGCCACACCTACACCCACACCAATGGCCTCCACATGCTGTCTGCAGCCACTCGATGTTTGTAGGCGAATCGTTGCCTCATAATGACAGTTCGTCTCAACAACAAAAAAAGTATCTAATCTTGAAATAACTGCTCACAAGTTAAGGCAAAGGGTGTATTTACATTTCCTTAAGCTTAACAATATAAAATATACAGATGTGAAATGTTTTGAAATAAATTTGACAATGTGTAACTCTTCGCTTTATAAGTGGTCAGTAATGAAGTAAATTTTCTGAAAATAAAAGCGGTTATAATCTATATGCTTTTCTTACTCTTGACTACATCTGATTTCGTCCTTCTATCTTATCTACTGTTGTTACACCTTTGTATCTCACTTGTATTTGACAAGTGAACTTCCTATCCACATTTGGTTCGTTCTGTACTACCGCCATAAAGTTCTCTTGGATTTCATTACTAACATTCGATATGGATGAAGTGTGAAAACTGCTGAACACAACATAAGTAAGACTGATACTTCGTAATTTCGGTATCTCACTGAAATATTTGTTATTATTACTATTATGGCTAATAGTGCGGTTAGTATTTTTATTATCATCATCTGGACGTAATGCTAGTATTTTATGCATATCCCTACTGTTAACTCACGAATGATATCTTGTCAGGTGAAATAAATGCACAATTAAATGAATAAAACGGAATATATTTACATATGTCCAGCTACGTATGTAATCATTTCATTTGTTACTGACGTAAAATGTGGTCTTCAAGTGCAGTTTTTATGGTTAAGGCATGTAATTATTGTAAATAAATTTCTCAAGAAATGTAGTGTAACATATATATTCCCGTATAACTTATTCCCAAAATTGGGGTAACGTATTGCATATTGCATCATTAACAATACAACGGCCCACTACAACAGTAATTATAGTTTAAATTCTAGACGCAGCTTCGTGAGCAAGTTTGACAACAATGTATACCCGTCACAGCACGAAATTTTAATGTTGACAATCTTTGCACATCCGTGCGTGTTGCTGATGGAAAACAAAATGTCTGCAATCACCTCATTTCCATCGAAAAATGATTTTATTGCGCCTCCTACAAATGTACAAATGCCACATACCAATTCAGCCACAGCTATTGCAACATCCTGGCAATAGAATCAAAATATTGAAAGGGAAATCCATTTTCCACCTTGGCTGTTGACAGCGATGATCCGTTCCAGTGCAGTTCGTGGCATGAGATACTATCAATCAGGCCGTTCGGTTTATTGGATATTGAGCTTGCATTGTACCTGTACATTTCTGTTCTCGTTATTGTCTTTCTTTCAGTGTTCTGTACTCGAAGAATAAGCCTTGTGTACGGATTAACCGTTCGTACCAGTGCCATATCCTTTATCCAGCGCCATTACTATAACTTTCATGTGAGAAGCATGTATAACTCTGTGACATTAATTCATTTGCAGAACTGTATGAATTGGTTGCTGAAGGCGAATGTGCTCGAGTGGAGAATATGGAGGATATAAAAAAAGTAAAGTCTCTGTTTCGTTGTTAATTCTGAAAACATAGCTTAAAGGCACTCCAATTCGAGCTTCTTATCATCGCATTTGTACATAAACAAAATACGATGGACGTTTATCTCTATAGAATAAGACCTACCGCACCTTTCTTTAGTTATTTGACAGATATAGCAAGTGTTTTAAATATCTTGCCAACCGTGCTGCAGTATGTCACATATTACTTCTTCATTGGTGGTGCCGAATCCTGTTCCGAAATTAGATAAGTAGAAATTGCGTGAAACTTACATTTACCACAAATCTTGTGGCTCACCGATAATTAATTATTCGTTCTGAGGCAGTATTGACAGACTGTAAAGAGTTCTGTTTGCGCACACCTGTTATGGCGTAACATAGTGCGAGGGCATCTCGAGTCGCTGAATCGTAACGCCAACCAGTAGATTAATGTTTGTCTGCTTCAGTATACCGATTATAATAAAACCTGGAACAAAACTTCAAAATTATAATAGTAGTTCACGATCCACATTTTATGGTGGTAACGTTACTACTTGCCGGAAAGTGTAAACTGACTTCAAAACCCATGCTTTTCACTGGTAAGTCAAAAATTCGAGAGTACTTTGATCCATCTGCGGTTCACAATATAGCAGCGACTCTTCGTAGCATATAATCCTTTTAAATCGCTTAAGGTGAATGCTGGGATCAGTCTTCTGAAAGGGCAAGGCCGATTTCCTTCCCCATCATTCCTTAATACATGCTTGTTGTCTATAGGACAATAAACACTAATTTTCGTTCCTTACTTTTCTTTGTGACATAGATTCGAACATCCTCGGCAGGTTTCCGAAGGTATGGGTACAAATCGTGCTACTCCGTTAAATTGTCGGCCGGTAGTTTGTGGGCGCTGAGCTGGCCCCCAATAGCGTCTCAGATGTGTTCCATCGAGCTAAGGGAAAGTGAATTTGATGGCCAACACATAAACTTGAGTTCACTATCAATCTCGTCAAAGAAATGTAGCTTGATTCTGACCGTGTGAAACGGATAGTTATCCTGCTGGAAGACGATATTACCGTTGGGGGAGACATCAGAAGTGACGTTGCTCAGTTGGCACTCAACAATGTTCACGTAATCCACTCTTGAATTGCATTTTAGATTACTACCGAAGGTCACCTCTAAGCCCAGATTCAAGTCTTCTAAAGCGTTATACTGCCCTCCATAGGCATGAGTCGTTGGCGTAGTTCATGTTTCGAGTAGCCGTTCCCTTGAATCACGACGAATCCAGGCATGACCATCTGCCTGGTGTAACGTGAAACGACACCCTTCCATTAAGAAGCTGTCCAATCTCAACGAAGCTGAGTTGCAGCAACAACAAACAGATTTTGTGGTTGGATCAGATTGCGAACACGTAGGGGTCGTCAGCTGAGGAGTCCCATGCTCAACAATGCGCGCTGAACATTGCATCCCGATGCACTTGTGCCAGCGCCAGCGTTGTACTTAGTCGACAGATCGCCCACAGATCACCACCTGTCCTGATTTACAGATTTTCCATGCGTCCGGCCTCCACGTTCTGTAATGAAACGTGGACGTCCAACACCTTGTCAGCTAAATGTCGTTTCGCCACCCGCCAACCACTTGCCATAGATGCTCACGACAGTAGCACCGGAACAGCCGACCAGCTGCAGCGTTTACTAGATGCTCGTTCCAAGACGCAACGCCAAGACCATTCGCCACTTTTCAAAGTAACTTACGTCAGTGGATTTTACCAATTGCGAATCGTATCGTCGCTAGAATGAATCCCTATTCGTCAGATGTCCCCTTATACACTTCCATTACCGATGCATCCGCTCGCAATGCCACCAGGTGACATTCAGTCTTCCGGTAGGTAGTGGGCATAATTAGTGGAACAATCGTTGCCTGACACACTGATATGCTGTTATACAAATGCAATAGAAAAATTTCTAAACAGTTAATTATCAAATGGTCAAACAGGGACTTTTAACTACAAAGGTAAGAATTAATGCTATCGCAAAGTTTTCGGAACATCCCCTATAATTATTTTTGTGTAATGTCACATAGTAGTTCTCCTGTCAGATCGACTAGTAGACAATGAGAATTGTATGTGGAGAATGAAACGTTATTTGTTATTCGTTAACTATCTATGGGCGTCTACAAGTTGTTATGCAATAATACTGCGAATGATATACACTGTAAGAAGGGCATTTTTTGAAACAACCGTTATTGGCATCAGGAAAGTATTATCTTTACTTCATTTTTTCAAATATGTAAAGATAAGCGAAAGTATTAGTTTATACGGTGGCAGCAACAACGCTCATAAGCCGTAATTCGTCTCAGTCAGTCAGGAAAGATCACAGTACCGCGGTCTGTAGATTAAGGTTGACTACACGTACTAGTTTACAAGTGATCGAGATCTAGTTTTCCGTTAATCTAAACAATTCTGGTGTCCTGTACCACATGTAGTTCAGGACCGGCGTGACAACCATTAGTACAAAACGGATATGACCACTAACGTCCGATTTGGGTGACTTTTCTGAGAGTTTGATTAGCTAAATTGAAAATTTCACTTCTTAATACTAGCCGTAAATCCGCGTTACGTATTAGACGTCCTCTACCTAGGTATAAAACCCGGTTGAGAAAAATAGAACAGTGCAGTATTTTGGTGAGCAAAACCCACTAACATAATATTGCTTCAACATTCGACTGTTATCAGCCTGCGTTTTGTTGCAGCTTCTTGTCAGGAGGTGTATGATTCAGTGTGAAAGCTGACTGTCAGTGGAGGTAATTGAATGAGTAAATGAATAGTAAGAGAGTCAGCGGAAATGTGTAGAATGATTAAATCAATAGTAGGAGAGAGTATTGCAGCTTGAAACACGTTTTAAACTTGCACCTCTAATAAACCCTATAATAGAAGTTTATTTTATCTGTTTATACTGTCTTGAAACGACAGTACTCACTTTATGTGTAATGCAGTCTTTCTCTGAAATTCCAAAAAATTACACATGAAAAGTAAGGTTTTTCAAATGTGAGAAACTGTTACAAGGTACAACATGGTTTTGTACCTAGGAACAGATATTCTATTGAAATTTTAAAATGTTACAGTTGAGACGATGTTGTCAATATTGTATTTAATCACATATCTGTCTCATTATTACATTACTACACGCTAATGATTAGTAAGTGAAATGAAATTAAGAAGAAGAATAATCAAAAACAAGTTAGAAGTTAAGTACATATTAAAATAGAAGTACAGCAAACTAAAACTAATTTCTATTTCCAAGACAGGTAAATTTATTAAGGCATTAAAGGAACTCAGTTCATTTGCAAGTGCCATATGTTCCGCGGTAAAAGACCTCTTTCTGTTTCAAGGTACAAGGTGCTGCATGGCAGGCGAAGATTTGATTAATTGTCGACACTTCTCGCGATGAAATTATGAAATTTTTCTCGGGGCAGAGGGCTGGCTGAAACCCGAAGTAGGAACCTCTGAGTTATTATAGATTCATAGAATGAATATCGAAAAGACATATTAGATGTCATAAGATGGGGTATGTTCACTGCAGCTGACAAGAATATCGTCTCTACTGAGATCGAATTTGAGTGCGACAGTGAAGGTATGTGATCGCATATAATAGGTCTTGGTGAAATAAAGTTAAAGTTTGGTCGTTTTTAGTGGCCACACGAATCCGCTGTAACTGGTTTCAGAGTTATAGACGGAAAGACTACCGTCAATAGTGCGGAAATACCAAGATCAGGCAAATTTATTCTATATTATTTTTCTGTGTTTGTGACTGTTTTGTCAACATGTATAAAACTACCGATGTTCCGGCCCCTGTTACAAGCGACCTTCTTCAGGCTGTTTTTGTTTACTACTGAATGAGTTTTTTTATCTCTATTGCATTTCAATTGCCCCCTCCCCCAATTGGGGGATTGTGGGAGGGGGGGGGGGGCCGGCGGGCTGGCAGCAGTGTAATAGGTCGCTCTACAGCCTACAGAAAAGTTGAAAAACATAATGAGAATATAAACAAACAATAAAAACAGGTAACAAAACGGTGACATCGTAAAAACTGTAAAATTGTGGAAAGTTGTAGAATTTAAAATATAAAGAAACGGTGTTAACGATGCGCATGAAGACACACACAGTTAAAAAAAAAAAAAAACACAGCTACAGTTTGGTTTCTGTTCACACGAGATAAAAAACACAACTAGTGACAGTATGGTGGGTGTTCCCCACACTGACTGGGGACGCACAACACTGGACATTCACTTTAAACAGCACTATAGAGGCGACACGGTGGCAGACGGGGGATGGGGGAGGACCCAGCCCAATGAGGGGGAAAAAGGGGGGATGTGAGGAAAAGCGGGGAGCTGATGGAGGGTGAGGACATATAAAAAGGGGGGAGCAGGATGGATGCAGAAAGGATTGGGGAAGGCAGTGGATGGGAAAGCAAAACGACACAGGGGAGAGAAGGGAGAGAGTCAGAGAGAGGGTAGGCTGGCAAAAGACAGGATGGAAGAGGGGAGAGGGAGCCTGGGAAAAGCATAGAGGCAGGGAGGAGGAGACGAGGATCAGAGTTGATACGATGGATAAATGGAGGGAGAGAGGGCATTGTCTGGGAGGGGGAGTTGATGGAAGCCACCTTGGAAAAGGAGATGAGGGGTGTAGAGGTGGAGGGTAGGGGGTACACAACGGTGAAGGCATGGCAGAGGGCGGGGCTTGGAGAGGAGAAAAGCAACTGGGGGACGAAGGGGATGAAGTCGGCAGGTATTTTTGAGGAAAAGGAGCAGATGGGGGAAAGGAATCAGGTCATACAGGATCCGCATGGGGACAGGAGGCATATATGTAAGGTGAAGCAGTATGCCTGGTGCATGAGGATCTGGAGGGACTTATAAAATTTGGGGGCGGGGGGAAGGGGGCGTATATCTAAGTGGGGCTGGCGTAACAGAGGATTTGTAGGTGTGGAGAATGGTAGCGGAGTTCAACCCCCATGTCCAGCCAGAGAAGAGTTTAAGGAGAGGGAGGCGGTTGTGGGCTTTGGATTGGATAGAGCAGAGATAAGGGATCCAGATGAGGTGACAGTCAATGGTGCGTCCAGGGTAGGTGAGGGTGAGGGAGACGTGGACAGGACATGCGCAGATGGTAAGAGAAAAATCCAGGAGCCGGAAGGAGTGAGTGGGACGACCTACAAGGATTGCCTGCATGTTGGAAGGATTGCTTTTAAGGAGCCACTGGTTGCACCATGCAGCAAAAAGGTCTAGGTGATTCTCAGAAGACGTTTGGACCGTTGCAGGAAGGGTCGAGGGCAAGGAATGCAGTGTCTTCGGCATACTGCAGGATGGGGACTGGAGGTGGGTGGAGGGGGGTTGGGGCATATATGCTGTGTAAAGGAAGTTGAGGAGAGGGGAGAGGACAGAGTCCTGGGGCCCACCTGCGAAGGGGTAGAAGGTGCAGGAATCGGAATTGTGGATGTTAATGTAGGAGGGGCGGCAGGAGAGGAAGGAGGCAATCAGACAGACATAGTTGATAGGATGGGTCTGGAATTTAAACAGGAGACTGGGATGCCATACACGGTCGTAGGCGTTTTCGAAGTCTAGGGCGACAAAAATGGCGGAGTGACGGGAGTTAAGCTGAAGGGAGAGGAGATCAGTGAGATGTAGGAGCTGGTCATCGGCAGAGAAGGAAGGTCGAAATCCACATTGGGTGTTGTGGAGGAGGTGGTGACGGTGAAGGTGTTGATGGATGCGGCAGGAAAGGATGGATTCCAAGAGCTTGCTGAAGACCGAGGTGAGACACAAAGAGCGAAAGGGAGAGGCATCAGAGGGAGGCTTGTTGGGTTTGGAGAACATCAGTATATGGGAGGTTCTCCACGCTGAATGAGGAAACGTTTTCTTCTTATATACCTGCAGACATAGCTGTTATCTAATTCCGATAGTCTGTTTAGGATGAAGGGGAGGATTGTTAGATGTCTTTATTGGTGTTTTCATTATTTCTTTTCATTGGCGGAAACCAGACGTTTTTATTGGTGTTTGCATTATTGATTGTGATTGGTGGAAATAGGCGAATGGGAAATCAGGTGGCAGCTGTGACGTGGCGTTGTTTTCCTGGTTTCCAGCGCAGGCCGAGGCGCGCCAGTACTCTACGTACCTGGGTCCTCTGCGATCCCCCGCGTCCCTGTATGTGTTGCTTCACGTGCACTGTCGTCCCGTAGCGCTGTTATTGCTGGCAGCCAAGACGTCGGAAGTCGGTACCTGTCTTCTCTGGCCGGTCGCTTGGCTATTTCTATTGCCTCTGTAATCTTCCTCCTGAGAGTAAGAGGCTGTATAGCCAATACACGTGCTTCACCAAAATCAATCTGGTTGCCGCAATCTTCCTGATGTTCTTCCACCGTTAACTGGGTGTGCTGCCGTAGTCGGATATATCTTTCGTGTTCAGATATCCGTGTGCTGATGTTCTCCCCGTCTCTCCTACATATACTAAGCCACATTCGCACCAGATTTCTTAAACTCCAGTAGCATGTAGTTTGTCAACTGAATCTTTCGTTGTGAGAAGAACATCTTTTATTCTGTAACTGCTTCGGAAAATCGGTTTGATCATTGCGTGGCGGATAATTTAGCCCACCAGTTCAGGGACACATTGAACATATGGTAATAGAGCAATGTATTGTGCTTCCTTATGCTCTCCTCCATTGCCTTCATTCTTTGTTGCCATAGTTTTTTCTATTACTTTCATTTCATAACCACTGGCAAAAAAATGAACTTGAGGTTTAGTAGTTCACCCTTTAGATGTTGCTCATCGCTCATCCTGTTAGCCCTCTTGGTTAAAGTGTGCAGGGCGGATTTCTGCTGTGTAGGGTGGTATTGGGAGGAGGCACGATTGTACCTGTCAGTACTGGTTGGCTTCCTATGTACTCTATGGCCAAGTTTACCATCAGGCTTTCTGTAAACTTCCACGCCGAAGAAAGGCAGCACCCCATTCTTTTCCATCTCCATAGTGAATTGGATTCTGCTGCGCTGCTGGTTGAGGTGTTGGTGGAAATTTCGTAGCTCTTCCTCTCCGTGTGGCCAGATAACGAAAGTATCGTCACCATATAGGAGCCAACATTCTGGGCGTAATGGTGTGGATTGGAACACTGTTTCTTCCAATGCTTCCATAAAGATTTCTGCTGCAATAGATGAGAGAGGGGACTCATAGCTACACCATCTGCCTGTTCATAAAATTCCCCTTTCCGCCTGAAATAGGCAGTCGTTAAACAGTGGAGCACTACATCGCAGATGTCGAGTGCCATGCGCTCCTCTAAGATGTTCATGGTGTCTTGTACCACTACATTTGTGAATAAAGACTGCACGTCGAAGTTAACCATCATCACTGTGGCCGAGATACACATTTCTGTTTAACGTTCCACATAATGGATAGAGTCCTTAACGTACGAATTTGTGTGGCCCACCAAATGTCGGAGCATTGGAGCCAGTTCCTTTAGCTAGACTGTACGTCGGTGAATTAATGGTACTCACAATCGATCGTAAAAGAAAGGCCTCTTTATGGACCTTCGGTACACCATATACTCTTGGCGCCTGTGGAACTTGTGGGACGATTCTTCTGGCCGTGTCGAAATTCATTCTAGTTTGTTTTAGCAGTGCTTGCGTCGGATGGATTATCTTGGCCGTCCGATCTTCCTTAAATTTTTTATAAGTAGGTTCACTCAAAAAATCCTCCATTCGTTAAACAGATAGTAAATCATGCTACGCGGAAGAATGTGGCGAGTAAGTGGATTAAGGACAGAAAAGATCCACCGTGGCTTAAACACGAAATTCGAAAAATGCTGAGGAAGAAACGGCTGTTGCACTCTCGATTCAAAAGAGAACGTGCAAATGACAACAGCCAAAAGGTAGTAGATAATCGCGAGTCTGTGAAATGATCAATGCGCATTGCTTACAACCACGATCACCGTCTTAACTTAGCAATAGATCTTGCTGAGAAACCAAGAAAATTCTGGTCCTACCTAAAATCGATAAGAGGGTTTACTGCTTCTATCCAGTGGCTCGTTGACCAGTGTGATGTGGCTGTAGAAGACAGTAAAAGTAAACTCGAAGTTTAAAATTTTGCATGTAAGAAATCGTTTACGCAGCAGGATCCTAGAAACGTACTGCCGTTTGACGATCGTTTAGACTCCAGTAAGGAGGATATATTAACAAGCCAGGTTGGTGTACAGAAACAACTGGGAAAGCTGAAAACAAAGAAATCGCCAGGTCCTGAGAGATTCCCCTTTCGGTTTTACAAAGAGTACTTTATAGCAATGGCCTCGTACATACCTAGCATTTATTGAGAATCAATCGCTCAGCAAAAGTCCCAAGCGGCAGGAAATAATCGCAATTGAATCCTGTATGTAAGAAAGGTAAAAGTAAGAACCCACGAAATTATAAAGAGTGAATCACTAACTATTGCCACCAAGAACAACTTCGAAAGTGTGATAGGAGCCGAAATGTTTGGGGGAAAAATGTTGCATGGGACAACGGGGGCCATAATGTGACGTTGATTATTTGTTACTACGTGGGGTCGCTTCAGAAATATGAAGGTCAACTTTGCATTTTCAAATATGGTGCTATAGTTTGGTACGTCTTTTCTGACAGCGGATGGTGGTGGTGGTTGTTAGTGTTTAACGTCCCGTCGACAACGAGGTCATTAGAGACGAAGCGCAAGCTCGGGTTAGGAAAGGATTGGGAAGGAAATCGGCCGTGCCCTTTCAAAGGAACCATCCCGGCATTTGCCTGAAACGATTTAGGGAAATCACGGAAAACCTAAATCAGGATGGCTGGAGACGGGATTGAACCGTCGTCCTCCCGAATGCGAGTCCAGTGTGCTAACCACTGCGCCAACTCGCTCGGTCTGACAGCGGATATCGAGACGAATCCAATGATTCGAAAGTATGATAGGCGTGTTTATATCGATAAAAAGCGCAATAGTATAGAAGGAAATTGACGGAGATCCGAAATATGAAATAATTTGGCCAAAGGTCACGGATAAAGCTGGCTCAAAGATGGTAATTCTATGTCTCTATAGGCCCCCTGTCTCAGCAGCTGTTGTGGCAGAGTACCTGAAGGATAATTTGGAAAATATTTCGAGTATATTTCCCCACCATGTTATAGTTCTTGGTGGAGATTTTAATTTGCCGAATATAGACTGGGAGACTCAAACGTTTATAACGGGTGGCAGGGACAAAGAATGCAGTGAAATTTTTTTAAAGTGCTTTATCTGAAAACTACCTTGAGCCGTTAAACAGAGAAACGACTCGTGGCGATAACATATTAGACCTTCTGGTGACAAACAGACCCGAACTATTAGAAACAGTTAACGCAGAACAGGGAATCAGCGATCATAAAGCGGTTACTGCATCGATGACTTCAGCCGTAAATAGAAATATTAAAAAACGTAGGAAGATTTTTCTGTTTAGAAAAAGTGACAAAAAGCAGATATCAGAGTACTTGACGGCTCAACACTGAAGTTTTGCCCTAAGTACAGATAGTGTTGAGGATCAGTGGACAAAGTTCAAAACTATCGTACAATATGCATTAGATGAGTATGTGCCAAGCAAGATCGTAAGAGATGGAAAAGAGCCACCGTGGTACAACAACCGAGTTAGAAAACTGCTGCGGAAGCAAAAGGAACTTCACAGCAAACATAAATATAGCCAAAGCCTTGCAGACAAACAAAAATTACGCGAAACGAAATGTAGTGTGAGGAGGGCTATGCGAGAGGCGTTCAATGAATTCGAAAGTAAAGTTCTATGTACCGACCTGGCAAAATATCATAAGAAATATTGGTCTTATGTCAAAGTGGTTGGTGGATCAAAACAAAATTTCCAGACATTCTGTGAACAGAATGGTACTGAAACAGAGGATGACAGACTAAAGGCTGAAATACTAAATGTCTTTTTCCAAAGCTGTTTCACAGAGGAAGACTGCACTGTAGTTCCTTCTCTAGATTGTGGCACAGATGACAAAATGGTAGATATCGAAATAAACGACCGAGGGATAGAGAAACAATTAAAATCGCTCAAAAGAGGAAAGGCCACTGGACCTGATGAGATACCAGTTCGATTTTACACAGAGTACGCGAAGGAACTTTCCCCCCTTCTTGCAGCGGTGTAACGTAGGGCTCTAGAAGAGCGTAGCGTTCCAAAGGATTGAAAAGGGCAGAAGTCATCCCCGTTTTCTAGATGGGACGTCGAACAGATGTGCAGAACTACAGACCTCTATCCCTAACGTCGATCAGTTGTAGAATTTTGGAACACGTATTATGTTCGAGTATAATGACTTTTCTGGAGACTAGAAATCTACTCTGTAGGAATCAGCATGGGTTTCGAAAAAGACGATCGTGTGAAACCCAGTTCGCGCTATTCGTCCACGAGACTCAGAGGGCCATAGACACGGGTTCCCACGTACATGCCGTGTTCTTGACTTCCGCAAGGCGTTCGATACAGTTCCCCACAGTCGTTTAATGAACAAAGTAAGAGCCTATGGACTATCAGACCAATTGTGTGATTGGATTGAAAAGTTCTTAGATAACAGAACGCAGCATGTCATTCTCAATGGAGAGAAGTCTTCCGAAGTAAGAGTGGTTTCAGGTGTGTCGCATGGGAGTGTCGTAGGACCGTTGCTATTCACAATATACATAAATGACCTTGAATGAGATTCTCACTCTGCAGCGGAGTGTGCGCTGATATGAAACGTCCTGGCAGATTATAACTGTGTGCCGGACCGAGACTCGAACTCGGGACCTTTTCCTTTCGCGGGCAAGTCCTCTACCAATTGAGCTACCCAAGCACGACTCACGCCCTGTCCTCACAGCTTTACATCTGTCAGTACCTCGTCTCCTACCTTCCAAAGTTTACAGAACCTCTCCTGCGAACCTTGCAGAACTAGCACTCCTGAAAGAAGATTTTCACTCTGCAGCGGAGTGTGCGCTGATATGAAACTTCCTGGCAGATTAAAACTGTGTGCCGGACCGAGACTCGAACTCGGGACCTTCGCCTTTCGCGGGCAAGTGCTCTACCAACTGAGCTACCCAAGCACGACTCACGCCCCGTCCTCACAGCACTTTCCCGCGAAAGGCAAAGGCTCCGAGTTCGAGTCTCGGTCCGGCACTCAGTTTTAATCTGCTAGGAAGTGTCGTAAAAGACCTTGTGGATAACATCGGAGGTTCACTGAGCCTTTTTGCGGATGATGCTATGGTATATCGAGAGGTTGTAACAATGGAAAATTGTACTGAAATGCTGGAGGATCTGCAGCGAATTGAGGCATGGTGCAGGGAATGGCAATTGAATCTGAATGTAGACAAGTATAATGTACTGCGAATACATAGAAAGAAAGGTCCCTTATCATTTAGCTACAATATAACAGGTCAGCAGCTGGAAGCAGTTAATTCCATAAATTATCTGGGAGTACGCATTAGGAGTAATTTAAAATGGAATGATCATATAAAGTTGATCGTCGGTAAAGCAGATGCCACAATGAGATTCATTGGAAGAATCCTAAGGAAATGCAATCCGATAACAAAGGAAGTAGGTTACAGTACACTTGTACGCCCACTGCTTGAATATTGCTCACCAGTGTGGGATCCGTACCAGATAGCGTTTATAGAAGAGATAGAGAAAATCCAACGGAGAGCAGCGCGGTTCGTTACAGCATTATTTAGTAATCGCCAAAGCGTTACGGAGGTGATAGATGAACTCCTGTGGATACTCTGCAGGAAAGACGCTCAGTAGTTCGGTACGGGCTTTTGTTGAAGATTAGGAAACATACCTTCACCGAGGAGTCAAGCAGTATATTGCTCCCTGCTACGTATATCTCGTGAAGAGACCATGAGGATAAAATCAGAGAGATTAGAGCCCATACAGAGGCATACCGACAATCCTTCTTTCCACGAACAGTACGAGACTAGAATAGAAGGAAGAACCGGTAGAGGTACTCAAGGTACCCTCCTCCACACGCCGTCAGGTGGCTTGCGGAGTATGGATGTAGATGTAGATGTAGATGTCTAACAATAAGGTCTTTGAAGGTCAACAAAGGTCACAAAGGTGGCATGAACGTCCATTTACAGAAGGTGTTCGAAGTGATGACCACTGGTATCAATGCAGTGCTGCAATCTCCTTATCATGGACTGAGTGGTATTCCTTATCACGTCGTCACTTATCGAAGCACATGCTCTCTCAATTCTCGCTCGTATATCGCGCCAATAGTTGTTCTCAGTTTATCATACACATAATTAGAAGTACGACGTGTAGGGTGAGTACGTTGAGGATATCTTTCAGCGTATAAGTCTCTAGCTCTCACTGAATGTCGTTGGCATTCTCCGTAAGAGAGAAGCATATCGACTTGTTCTTCGAAGGAATACATCATTCCCATTCACTTGATTCGACAATACTAGCCTTACCATTCCTATTAGTGTTGTATTGCAAAACCGTGGAATCGTGTTTACATGTCAATGGCACGTTAGATTGGTTCGCCGTATTCGGCGAATATTTACTATTTGCACGATATACGAGAGAGAATTGTGAGAGCATGTGCTTCGATAAGTGCCGAACTGATAAGGAGTACCACTCAGTCTGTAATAAGAAGATTGCCGCACTGCACTGGTATCAGTGGTCATCACATCGAACACCTTCTGTAAATGGACGTTCATGCCACCTGTCTGACCATCATTGACCTTCAAATACTGCACTGTTACACAACATTGGATTCGTCTCGATAGCCGCTATCACAAAATAAGTACCAAACTATAGCATCCCATTTAAGAAAAGAGTTGCCGGCCGTGGTGGCCGAGCGGTTCTAGGCGCTACAGTCTGGAACCGCGCGACCGCTACGGTTGCAGGTTCGAATCCTGCCTCGGGCATGGATGTGTGTGATGTCCTTACGTTAGTTAGGTTTAAGTAGTTCTAAGTTCTAGGGGCTGATGACCACAGCAGTTAAGTCCCATAGCGCTCAGAGCCATTTGAACCATTTTTTTTAAGAAAAGAGTTGACCTTCGTATCTCTGACGCGACCCCACTTAGCAACGAAAACCCAACGTCGTATTATGGCCCCCATTGTACCATGCAATATTTGTCCCACTAACTTTTCAATTACTATCATACTTTCGGAGTTATTCTAGGAGGCAATAGTTAGTGACTCACCCTGTATATCAATGTTTGTAAAATCGGTTTGCTGTAGAATTCTTGAACATATTCTCAGTTCGAATATAATAAATTTCCTTGAGGGGGGAAAGTTTTTGTCCACAAATCAACAAGAATATGATTGCCCTTTTCTCACATAAGATCCTGCGAACCATGGATGAAGGGCACCAGGTATATTTCATATTCCTAGATTTCCGAAGAGCATTTGACACGGTGCCTCATTGTCATCTGTTAACGAAGGTACAGCCATGCGGAATAGGCTCCCATGTATGTTAATGGCTCGAAGACTTCTTAAGTGACAGAACCCGGTATGTAGTCCTCGACGGCAAGTGTTCATCAGAGTCAAGCTTACAGTTAGAAGTGCCACAGCGAAGCATGACAGGACCGCTGTGATCTTCTCCATACGTAAATGATCAGGCACACAGGGTAAGCTTCAGTCAGCAGCTGCTTGTTGATGACACAGTGGTGTATGGGTTCAAATGATTCAAATGGCTCTGAGCACTCCATGCCCGAGGTAGGATTCGAACCTGCGACCGTAGCGGTCGCACGGTTCCAGACTGTAGCGCGTAGAACCCCTCGGCCACCCCGGCCGGCTGTGGTGTATGGGAAGAGGATACAAGGTGACTTAGACAAAATTTCTATACGGTGTGGCGAGTGGTAGATATATACAAGTGTTTAAAAAGTAAGTTAATGTAGACGACATGGATAACAAACCCCTACTGTTCGAATACAGAACTAGTAGAGAGCTGCTTGGCACAGAGACGTCGATTAAATATCTAGGTTCAAAATGGTTCAAATGGCTCTGAGCACTATGGGACTTAACATCTGAGGTCATCAGTCCCCTATAACTTAGAACTACTTAAACCTAACTAACCTAAGGACATCACACACATCCATGCCCGAGGCAGGATTCGAACCTGCGACCGTAGCGGTCGCGCGGTTCCAGACTGAAGCGCCTAGAACCGCTCGGCCACTCCGGACGGAAATTATCTAGGGGTAACGTTACAAAGCAACACGAAATTAAATGAGCATGTAAGGATTGTAGTGGGGAAGACGAGTGGCCGACTTCCGTTAGTTGGGAGAATTTTAGTGTGGTTCATTTGTAAAGGAAACCGCATGTACAGTGAGGAGGCAAAGAAACTGGTGCACCTGTCTAATAATGTGTAGGGCCCCCTCGAGCACGCAGATATGCCGCAACACGACGTGGCATGGACTTGACTTACGTCCGAAGTAGTGCTGTAGGGACTTGACACCATGAATCCTGCAGGGCTGTCTATAAATCCCTAAGAGTACGAGAGCGTGGAGATCTCTTCTGAACAGCACGTTGCAAGACATCCCAGATATGCTGTCCGTGTCTGGCAAGTTTGGTGGCCAACGGAAGTGCTTAAACTCGGAAGAGTGTTCCTGGAGCCATTCTGTAGCAATTCTGGAAGTGTGCGATGTTGAATTGTCCTGCTCGAATTCGACAAGACCGTCGGAATGCACAATAGACATGAAAGGATGCAGGTGATTAGACAGGATGCTTACGTAAGTGATACCTGGCTGAATCGTATCTAGAAGTATCAGGGGACCCACATCACTCCAACTGGACATGGCCCACACCATTACAGAGCTTCCACCAGTTTGAACAGTCCCGTGTTGACATGCATGGTCCATGGATTCATGACGTTGTCTCAATACCCGTACACGTGCATCCGCTCGATACAATTTGAATCGAGACTCGTCCGACCAGGCAACATGTTTCCAGTCATCGAACAGTCAAATGTCAGTGCTGAAGGGCCCAGACGAGGCGTAAAGCTTTGTGTCGTGCCTTTGGCTCCGAAAGCTCATATCGATGATTTTTCGTTGAATGGTTATCACACTGACACTTGCTGATGGCCCAGCATTGAAAGCTGCAGCAATTTGCGGAGGGGCTGCACTTCTCTCACATTGAACGATTCTCTTCAGCTGTCGTTGGTCCCGTTCTTGCAGGATCTTTTTCCGGGCGCGGCTATGTCGCAGATTTGATGTTTTACCGGATTTTGATGGGCCTGTGGGAAAATCCTCATTTCTTGGCTACCTCGGAGATGCTGTGTCCAATCGCTCGTGGGACGACTGTAACACCATTTTCAAACGTACTTCAATCTCGATTACCGGCCATTGTAGCCCCAGACACTTGTTATCATATGGGCGTTGCCGACAGCAGCGCCTATTCTGTCTGTTTACTTATCTTTGTATTTGAATACGCATGCCTATGCCTGTTTCTTTGGCCCTTCAGTGTAGCACACAAATGCGACCCATTGTTGAGTACTGTTGGAGTGTTTGGGATCCTAACTACGTCGCATTAGACATCGAAGCAGTTCAGTGTTGGGCGCCTAGATTTGTTACCGGTAGTTTCGAACAATGAGTAAGTGTTGTGGAAATGTTGCGGGAACTCATATGGGAATCACTGGAGGGAAGGCGGCATTTTTTTCGAGGACAACTAATGCGAAAATTTAGAGAACCCCAAATGCGGCTGACTGCAGAACGATTTTACTGCCGACAAAGTACATTTCGCGTAATGACCATGAATATAAGATCAAGGGGAATAGGGTTCGTTCGGAGGTATATAGACAGTTATTTTTCCCTTGCTCTGTTTGCGACTGGAACATAAATGAAAATAACTAGTAGTGGTAAGTTACAGGGTTCCGTCCGCCATGCACGATTCGGTGGCTTGCGGTTTATGTATGTAGATATAACAAGCTTTAAAAGTGCATTTAATTTTACACAACGTTAACTTCTGTAACTCAAGAATTAACAGTATCTCCCAAATAGTAAAATGTACTGTACAAAACTTAGGTGTGCATTAGTCGAAATAATTACAAATGCTGCTCAAAGTACAATTTCATCTCACACCATACGTCGAAAACAGTTTGTTGAAGTCCTAAGTGCGCATATCTTTACATCATTCTTAATTCTGTCACTCGATTGAAAATAAAGGAAACATCTTGTGTTCCTAGGTATGCTATGGTCTCGTAAAGCGCTCTATCCTACCGGAATGGATAAATATTAACATTT
Organism: Schistocerca serialis cubense; assembly: GCF_023864345.2. Lineage (NCBI taxonomy): Eukaryota > Metazoa > Arthropoda > Insecta > Orthoptera > Acrididae > Schistocerca > Schistocerca serialis. Next base: position 758,235,548 of record NC_064640.1, on the reverse strand, counting down.
GTACCAATAAGTGTTTGGCAGAAAACTGCACTTCCTGTGTAGTACGAAATTGGTGGCAATATCTGTGATTTTTCCGGATGAATATGTAGTATAATTATTTCGAGATAACTTTCCTAATATAATTAGTGTAACTGGATGAGAACTATAGAACGCAAGTAGAACAAATTGACAATACAGAACAGTTAATTGACACTACCAACACAATGAACATTTTAGAGCTTTCCTTTAATGAGCTTTATTGTTTGTCACCCAAGACCAAGTGGCGAGTTTTTGGAGTTGAACAATGTATGTAGCCGGAGAGCAAAAAGGATACCTTGCCACTGGAAACCCTAGAAGCAAAAAGTAAGAGATTTAATGTTGTGCTATACACTCTAATACAAAAAAAGCACTTATCCGAATGGGTTGGACGTCGGCAGATGTGATGTATTTGTGCTAACAAACAAATGATTACAATTTCAGACAGATAGGATGATTTATTGAAGCGTAAGACATTCGTAAATTGTGCAAGTCAAAAACTTGTTGGCCCATATTGGCCCCTTATGCAAGCAGATATTCGGCTGGGCGTTGACTGATACAGTTTCCGGATGTCCTCTCAGGGATCCTTCCGGATGGTCCTGCCAATAATGCTCCAAAATTTCTCAAATGGGAAGAGATATTTTTGCATATGTTTTATTCCCATGTTGCTGTGGTTCAAACAACGTATTTTAATATGTTTTGCATGCGATGAAGGATCCTCACATTGTTATGATGCAGCGAATCTTGCTTAAAATTGAAGTTCAGTTTATTTGAAAATGTGTAATGGATAATGTAGCGCAAAAGTTAGTTTATGATTCCGACATATTCGTTAGTTAACATCATCAGAATGAAATTATAACAACCATTACAGAAGAAGCTGCCTCATCTGTGATGGGGCGGTAGTTATTAGCAGAGGGTAATTTGTTACCCATGGCTGTTAGTTCTACATCTACGGCTGCGCATCACTCCAGATGGCATTGTATCTTTGTTCCTGTTGAACAGTGTGGTAGTAACATTGACGGCAGCCATAATGAAGTGGATCTAATATGTGTGACAGACGTAATTAATAAACAAAAGTTACGACCATTTTTTATGTTATTCAAGGAAGGACCTCAGACCTGATATAAAGCCTCATCCTGCAGCACTGGATGAAACGACAACGACTAAGGTAAGTTTATCAATATGAGTGTGAATTTTACTATCTCATCAGCGACTGACCGAATCGTACACTTCGCTCACTTTATGCAGTTGCGCATTTTCTTTTTGGAACGGCATATGGCGTTACAATCCTCCTCATCAGCCCATGAAACGTTGTAGTTGTAGAGCGATCTGCTGCTAGGATAAGTTCTAATGTTGTCCAGGGTGGTTCTGACCGTCAGTGAAATCGTATTGTCAGTGAAACTACAATCGAAGGCTTGGAAGTTGAGAGAAAAGAAGAAACAAAAACCTTACAATTTTGAACATGACCGATAATGCAGCAACTTGAAAATACAGCTCTTCGGTTGCACAGGTAAAAAATTTTCAACTTTACCTAGGTTTCAACTGCTCCAAGGCAGCCTTCATCAGAAGTAAAAAAAAAATTTACGTTACCTATAACAGAGTTTTTGAATAATATAAAATTTTTTAAATCAAACATTCGTAATAAAATTACATCATAGCTAACTGCTACGGTACAGTAGACAAACAAAGCATACTTCCATAGAGTAAATAGTTATGAAAATGTTTACAGCAACAGTGCTCACGTTAAAGATAAAAATATATTTGTACATTATAAAATTTTCCTAGGAATGCACAACTTGATTAATGGTCGCGTGTGCGGCCGGCACTATAAGCCGCATCAGACTGAAAGCGCGCGCGCCGTCGATGTTAGCAAGTCGGCACCTTGTATCGCGCCATCTAGTGTTGAATGCTTGTAATTTACAGTGACAACAGCTGTCAGAAACATGGGAACAGGAGTGCACGTAATGTGCTGATTACATTATATCAGATAGCATGTAACAGATCGAAAGGTGAACAAAATATTATACTGTAAAACAGGGAGAGAGAGAACAATATTTAAGGCTACAGTACGGGAAGCATAATAGCAACATTCCTCGTTAAGTGATTTTAAGCAAGGGCTTTACACCATCAAAGAAATTTTTATCACGTAATTGTAATTGCTCATTGAGGATTAAATGGTCGTTACGGGAAAAATGTTTGAAAATTTCCAACTGTTCAAGAATATCAAGTCTGAAGCCTTTCTTTTCCGTATGTAAGATACTAATATCACGAACATCTTTAGGTTTGTGTCCTGTGATAAGAAGGTGGCCAGCGAATGACGAATTATGCACGTTCGTACCTTTTCTCCCTAATAGATGCTCTTTATATCTAATCGAAAAAGCTCGTCCAGTCTGTTCTATATAATAAGCTGAGAAAGTGTCACAGGTGATTTTATAAACGCCTGAGTTTTGCAGAGGCGACCGTCTTGGTTTTAAATTATGGATAAGATTATTTTTGAGAGAGTTATTGGTAGAGAAAACTATGTTGCAGCCATATTTATTTTTAAGGAGACGTTGCAATCTAGGTTATTGGCCCTGCATACGGTAAAGAGAAGTATTTCTTCAAATCGCTAGGCTCGTCAATAGTGGTCCGAAGCGTGGTAATTCTGTTATTGGTTTTCTGTCTGAAGACATCATCTACTATATTTGGTTCGTAACCATTATTAACTGCAATGGTTTTAATTAGATTCAATTCGGTTTTTAAATTTTCAGAGGACAAAGGGGTAGAGATTGCTCTATGAACAGCAGAGTGAAAAAATGCTTTTTGGTGAGATCGTGGGTGTGTGGAACAGGCTGGCACAATTTGGTCAGAAAAGAATCCTTACGATAAATATTGAAAGAGATTTTGTCATTCACTGTTGTCAAAGTTAAGTCTAAATAATTTACCTGACGGGAGCTGTTTTCAAGTTCACATGTGAAGGTGATTTTTTCATGTAGTTTGTTAAAGATCTCGAACAGGTGGTTAATGCTATCGTTCGTTCCGTTATAGACAATTAAAATGTAATCGACGTACCTAGAATATGAAACAATTCCTAAGGTGGTAGTGGAAAAATTTTTGAAAAATGTATCTTCCAGAGAGTTGATAAAAATGTCTGCTAGGATGCCAGCTAAGGGATTGCCCATAGCAAGACCATCAGGTTGTTGGTACAGCTGTCCACTGAATTCGAAATAATTGTACTTTGTTACGATCTGCATTAGGTTAATGAAATCAGTGATCTGTTCATCAGAGAGTTCTTTTCTGAACAAACGTAAGTTATTCTCTATGATATCTAGAGTCCTTAGTACAGGCACATTGGTATAAAGGTTTTTAATATCAAATAAGAACATCTTTGTGTTTTCGTCGCAGTGTACGTATTTTATGTTGTTGATAAGGCTCAGACTGTTAGCTATAGAATAATTATTTCGAAAAACATAAGACCTTTTTAATTTATCATGAAGAAATTTTGCTAGATCGTAGAATAAAGAGCAGTCACATAAAAAGACAACGTATCTACTACACATTTTTAAAATATGTAGAGTTCTACGCATAATAAGGATTTTGATACCAAAGATTCGCAAGTCTTGATTCTTCGGTTATTTGCTGAACTAGGGCAACGAATGTGTAGTTAACAGATAATTTCCTGCAGATTAGGAGGCGTTCTGCATCTAGAACTTATTCATATTCGCAAACTTCAAATCCTGTAAAGTATACCCATTGCTTGAAGTTTTGTTTAAGCCTCGTGACTCCAGTTTGAAGTATATTTAAGGTCTTCCACATCGTGCAAGGCAGCTGAAAACCAGCAACAGATCAGTTTTTAGGTTCTGGATATGCTCTTCGGGTGACCTGTTTCACCATGGTACAACTAGACGAGTGGAAGGTGATGATGAAGGTACTTCAGTGTTTCGGAGAAATTTTTCTGTGCTTCAGTTTGAGAATGTTTTTGTTTATAATATTACTTGAAAATACAGCTCTTCGGTTGCACAGGTAAAAAATTTTAAACTTTACCTAGGTTTCAACTGCTCTAAGGCAGCCTTCATCAGAAGTAAAAAAAAAATTACATTACCTATAACAGAGTTGCAGTCTTTAAAGAACTTATAAGCGACAGGTCTTCTAGAAAAATCACCAACATACGAGGAGAGAAAATAAGTTTGAACGTATAGAAAAGTTGATTCTACGTGACAATTAGAAACTGCTCGCCTAACTGTGACTGGAAAACGGATTCTTTCCTTTCGCGGAAAATGTGCTACTTATTGTGTGCGACACAAGAACCGACTAAAGAAATTAGCGTATCGTTGATATCAATCTTACCGATGTCTGTTCTGATATGAGTAATTATCGAAACTTCTATTTCGATACCTGTGGTACACATGTCCGTCGCACTGCAGTCTCAAAGTTACAATAACTAACGTTGAGCCACTTTCTATTACTGTGCCGGCTGAAGAAATATTCGCTCACTCTGATAGCACTGTTCAATATGCTAACAACCTAAAGATGTGCATGATTTATGGAGAAAACTGAGGTTAAATAAAAGCAATCTGTGAATACTATAATCAGGCAACAATCTGTATGACTACTCAGCGCTGACAGCGAACGAGTGAAGATACTTGTCGTGCATGTAATTACAGTGCTACCAAATTGCCATTCTTTGACGTTCATTTTCTAGCAGGATATGAACAGGACGAAATGAAATTTTTGCGTTAGTAGTACGCAAAGAATCGCACTGTGAAGACTGAACTCGGAAATTTTTCTTCGCTCTTTGTGTAATGAACCTGAACTCCATCAGCAAAATTACATGGGTTGTTCATAGATATTTTCCGAGTATTTTGGTATAACGGCCTCGTAGTCTCCAGAATCACGTTACAGAGTAGTAATTTATTTACAATTTGTTTCGTGTGTTCCCACGAAATGAAATTTTTGCGTTAGTAGTACGCAAAGAATCGCACTGTGAAGACTGAATTCGGAAATTTTTCTTCGCTCTTTGTGTAATGAACCTGAACTCCATCAGCAAAATTACATGGGTTGTTCATAGATTTTTCCGAGTATTTTGGTATAACGGCCTCGTAGTCTCCAGAATCACGTTACAGAGTAGTAATTTATTTACAATTTGTTTCGTGTGTTCCCACAATTACTTTTGTTTATGTTAAAATACCTTCAGAAGAGTGAACACGCTTGTAATATGTAATCATTTCAACACGGAAGATGCAGTTGCTCGTAGGCGCCTATGTACAGATGCAAAAGTAATGTGAGGCGTTGCCGACAATGCGTGAGCTGCTCAGTATATAGTTGTTGGGCGCTCTTTCATTGCCTTCAGTGACCATACACGACGTGCATATCGGTCATGAGTAAACCAATACGTCATTGTTAACGGATAACTAACACTGCTGGAAAACAAATCCCAGACAGAACAAACTAGTACTGAATACAAGCCTGAGGACGAAGAATAACGAGGGCATCAGAAATATCAACAGTCAGTGCAAAGAACGAATGGAAAAGTTTTGTTTCCAAAGAAGAGGTAAATTGCATGTTGTCAACATCTGAACTATTGTGGAGATATATTGGTGTCCAAAATTAAAGGAACGAACGGAAATTTTCCAATGCTGCGTTTGTTTTGACACAAAACAGCACAAAAAGATAACAGAAAAGTAGAAACTATGTAAACAATACAGTATGTAAACAACTGCAACATGCAGAAAAGTAGACTAAAATATACTTCGTTTTTTCCAACTTAAAAGATTTGCACACACGTTCGGACCACTGGTCAATGTGCTCACTATGGGGTGTAACTCCGTCTGGCAGCAATAGAGGCCTGACAACGATGGAGCATGCTGTGAATAACATCATCAATATCATGTTGAGGCAATAACGCCCATTCGTCTTGCGGAGCTGCTCGCAAGTCTTGGAGAGTGGTTGGCGGATGCCGCGCGGGATTAGCCGAGTGGTCTTAGGCGCTGCAGTCATGGACTGTGTGGCTGGTCCCGGCGGAGGTTCGAGTCCTCCCTCGGGCATGGGTGTGTGTGTTTGTCCTAAGGATAATTTAGGTTAAGGAGTGTGTAAGCTTAGGGACTGATGACCTTAACAGTTAAATCCCATAAGGTTTCACACATTTTTGGTTGGTGGATGTTGACGTGATGCAACCCGTCTCCCTAGTTCACCCCAGACATGCTCTATGGGATTCAAATCTGGAGAGCGAGCACTCCACGCCATGCGAGCAGTACCTCCCGTTTCCAAGAAAACATCAACCCCTCGGGCACTATGCGGTCGAGCATTATCAACCATCAATACGACGGCCAGTTGTACAGCACCTCGCAATAACCGTACATGAGGTCCCAAGACCTCATCACGGAACCTATCAGCAGTTAAACCTTGCCGATTCACCCGTACGATTTCAGGAAGAGGTATTCGACTGTTTAACATAATCCCTGCGCATGCCAATAGGGATCCCCCGTGATATGTGTCTGTTTCCACAATTTTCGGTTCTACAAATCGTGTTCCATGTTCCCTTCAATTGCGAATTCGTGAACAGTCACTCTCCAGATGAAATCGGGATTCATCGGTGAAAAGAACATTGGACCGCTGTTCGACTTTCCAGGTGGGACGTTCCCATCTGTGAAGAAAAATTTGGAAATTTTTGGTAAGGACTATAGGACCAAACTGGTGAGGTCATCGGTCCCTAGGCTTACGCACTGCTTAATGTGACTTAAACTAACTTACGCTAAGGACAATACACACACGCATGGCCGAGTGGGACTTGAACCTCCGACGGAGGGAGCCGCGCGAACGGTGACAAGACGCCTTAGGCCGCACGGTTAGCCCGCGCGGCTTCTGTGAAGAAGCGTCCCATTCCTTGTATGGCCCTTTACCACAGACAGTATGGAAGGCGTATTTTCTTTGTCACACTGCACCGTCTGGGACTGTGTACATAGCGATAGTGGATGTGGGCTACCCAGCAAATACTACTCCGTTTGGTGGGTGCCCTGAATTCATCGTTGGCATGGTTTTCCGTTGAACAAAATGCCATCTTCCGCGCATAACACGATCGTACGAACATCTTTTGAGAGTCTGTTTAGTTATATCGTGAATTAGACACAGGACAGGGAAACAGCGGTTTGTTGCTTTAATTTTAGACGCCAGTGTAGGTTTTCCGTGATTTCCTTAAATTGGTTCAGGCAAGTGCCTAAATGGTTCCTTTGAAAGGGCAGGGCAACTTCCTGCCCCATCCTTCCCTAATCCAATGGGACCAATGACCTAGCTGTTTGGTCCCCTCCCCCTATTCAGCCAACCAACTATGCAGACAAGTTCACACGTACTGTGCAGTTTATTCACATGAACATTGTTTATTTGCTGTAAGGAAACAAGGAGGACGAGCCTGATTGCTGGATTGTTATGATGCAGGTTTTGTTTGCTGTACTTTTCTACCTGTGCTTGACGTTCGTGCAAAGAGTTCTGCTTACTCTCCCCTCCCTCTGTCCATTCCCGCTCTCCTATCTCTGTCCACCTCGTTCTTCTCCTCCTCCTCCTATCTTTGTTTATCCTGTCAGTCTCCTAGTCCTCTCTTCTCTCTCCACGTTATCACACTAACCCTAACAGGAGGCTGGTTGTTCTTACCCCTACAGCATTTCTTTCCAAATTGTAACTAATATGTGTATCAAATATGACTAAAATCGTTCCAGAAGTTTAGGATGAACTTTTTACCCGTGGCTTTGCCCGCATACAAACTTGATATAATCTCTTCACAAATATCTAACATGTAACACACACGTATTTGCATACATACTTCCTCTGTTTCGAGCAGCTCAGTGTTTATGACGTCGTATTTCCTGAACTATGTGCTCTATAATGACATAATTTAGCAGGTACAACCAGATAAATAAATGCCTACCGCTTGCGAAATGTGTTTGGAATGGAGTTAGTAGCACAGAAGTAATAAACAAAAACGTCATGCATAACGGAGCGGTTTCTCACGCATCTCAGTATTTGACGTCATATCTCCTGCGCTATGTGTGATACAATGATACGTTTTTGTAGGTTCATTCAGCGTCAGATATGGATGCTGTCTACGAAAGGTGTCACGAATAGACTTAGTAGCAACAAAGAAATAAATTTAAAAGTTTTGTGTGATGTGGTACATTCTCACCCATCAGTGTTAATGATGTAAAATTTCAGAATAAGGTGTCGTACAATGATGTAATTTTTCTGGTACATTCAATGATACATTTGAATATTGTCTGCAAAATGTGTCATGAATGCAGTTAGTAGTGAAGAAGAAATAAATTAAAACGTCGTGCTTCATGTGGCAGTTGTACTGCAAGAGCAACGAAAATTACTTAAGCTATAAACGTTTCTCCTTGCGTAATTTTTGGCGGTTGTCAGCGAGGAAGCGTTTCTTTAATGTTTGAAATTACGTTTAAAGTTTGATGCAAGACTCTACATGCTGTCATTCCCAAATACCGGGTAACTAAATGATAGATATTCTCCTTTCGTGTGTTACACTGATTTTTTACCCCCACATCTTACAAGGGGAAGGCGTCAGAGACGGCCAACCGTTTCGGCTCAGATTTGGCAGGTCGCTTGTGTACAACCTAAAACGAAGGAATCTAAGATATTTTGGGTCAATACCCCCACGTTTTTGAGAAAGTCACCCGTAAAGATTATGACGAGCGATCGACTCAAAATTGGCTGGATCGATAGATAATTGTAAATAGAGCATTTTTCATCACCAGGTATGGGGTTCGAAAACGCATACTTTTCCCGAAGTCGAGGTAAGAAACTTTTACAACTGCCGCGTCTGTACCTACATGGTTAACGCCTCTCGCCGACAGCGTCGATAGCGCAAAGGCCAAGGTAACTGGCTGCGAATCGGAAAACCCGGGTTCCAATCTCGAAGAAACCTAGCGGATGTTATTCTTCTCGTTTGATTTTTCCATATCTCTATTGATAGGGATAGGAGGGTTAACAAGGTAAGTAAATCAATAAGGAATGATAATAATAAGGTAGGCAAACTAATTTTCCAAACGCCGTGAGTTAGTAAAGTATTAAACTTTTAAGGATTGCCACATGAAAACAACTCCGAGTAAAAGCGCTGCGACTTCCTCACGAGGGATCACAGATAGCCAACCGTGCGACGCTTGCTTACAGCGAGGCACGGGATAGAATGCACGCGGGGAGAGTTATGTTGTCCCGGTTGCCTCTTCGTCATATCACAGGGATGGAACAGTGCAGCTGTCGAAAGATTGCATTCATTAGTTGCTCTTGGTGCCATGAGTATATTTGTTTCGAATGTTTATGTGACAAGTACCATCCATCTAGTTGTTCGAGGAAAAGTGAGGACACGTAACAGTGACTGGAAGAGCCATTGTTAAGTGACCTGGAGTAACATTTTAGTTGTTTACTATCCTAAGAGGTTTGAGAAATCGATTTCTGGAAAAGTATGCGTTTTCGGACCCCATACGTGGTGATGAAAAATGCTCTATTTACAATTATCTATTGATCCCGCCAACTTTGAGTGGATCGCTCGTCATAACCTTTAGGGGTGATTTTCTCAAAAACGCGGGGGTGTTGACCCAAAATATCTTAGATTCCTTCGTTTTAGGTTGTACACAAGCGACCTATCAAATCTGAGCCGAATCGGTTGGCCGTGTCGGAGGCCTCCCCCTTGTTAGATTGATGGATGGTTCTTAATCCTATAGTGATTCTTTCCAGACAGCATATAATTTGTTTGCCAAGTGTACTTGAAATATGTTCTGTGTTTTAGGAGGAAATGTGGAACATATACATACGTACATCCATTTTCATAATTTCTATGGATAACATTGACTGCTATATCAGTATGCAAATTGTTCCTATAGACAAAGTAACAAATAGAATAATTTGTACATCGGTGAATGTGCCTGAAAACAATTAGCATCTTCAGCTTTTATGAAGAAGAAGAGGACAAATAAAACTATTCACTCTTATTGATCTCGAAGAAAGAGTTAATCAATCACTTTGCTACTCCTGTAGTACTTACCAATATGTTGGCAATATTTTCCTGTGAAATTTGCAGGGCAATAACATATAAACGAGTTGAGCCTTGGCCGACATATTCCACCATGCAGGCAAGTGTAACTCGAGCAAGGTTGGCCTCTCCACTGAGACACCGTCTCGACATCCTGTCCGAGGTTCTCCAGTACCTCTCCATTTATGACCAAGCGCTGTATTGCTCCGCTCAGGTTGGGGACGGGTATTATTCCAGAATTTGTTGTGCGCCTGAAGAAAAGATTTACTAGTGAATTTTAGCGTCTAATTGTATCAGTGCTTTAAGTTACTAGTTGTGAATAGCAAAATAATATTTTAATAAGTTTACATCTTCACGGACTACTTTTACATGGAGAGGATTAGTGATTATACTGTTATTTTTCAGTAATTGCTTCAACAGCCACATCGTTATAGTTAACCTTACTTTCTTGTCGATATTCTACGATTCGTATTACACTATGGAATAAGATACCCTCGTTCGAGAAAGCTTCTATTGGTGACTCAGTTTCCCACAAACCTACTTCAATATCCCGCGTGATTGCAGTTCGCCTGTAAACACGTTTCGTAACGTTGCATTACCTTCTTCCTTCCTTCCTGAGCGTTGGTGTTTTCCGTTTCGTACCTGAAATGTGTGGTGACGGGAATCTCGACTTTCTCATCGTCTTCAAACCGTTATCCACGAAGCCATTGTTAGAAGTAAGGGAATAGGTGAGGGCGAGCTTGAGATTCATAACCCCCCTCCCACCTGCACGCAGTTTTGAAATATCTGATATCTCTCATTACAGCCATGAAAATAGTATTGTGTGTGACATGAGGAAAGAGCAGAGATCGAAAGTCTTCGATGAGATCGTAGATTTGGATCCACATGTCGCGCTACTTCAACAGATTGGATTCTGGACCTTCCACTGAAGTCTTCAGCATGCACGTTTTTATTGGAACTTATAAAACTTCGACATCAGTGCCTCACCCTTCGTTCTGTCATTACAGTAGCCTTACAAACCCGGAACAACTCCTGACTTGTCTAGATTAATTTGCACACAAAAATCACTCATTTCGGAACCGTTACGAGTACCTGAGTGAGTTATTCGTTCATGTAGGCCAGGTATTGAAGAGAGATGAATTTGTCGCACAGCTGCACGCTAGCAGGCCCAGGATACAGGAAGCGCTGTGGGCAGCCTGGCTAGCAACTGGTCGAGGTGAGTCCAGCTGCAGAGACAAGGAGCATGTGGCCGGAAATGGGAAACTCCCGGTAAGGCGAATTTTGACGCTTTAAGAGGACAGGCAATGCTCTAAGCAATGGCGGGCTTTGAGACAAACTGAAAGACCGCATGTAACAGTTCTCTGAGAGTCTGTAATAGTTTACAGTCAAATATTAATGCAAATCCGAATATATCTGCTATCTCATAGAAATGAGGCATGTCTAGTGGCACAATAATATTTCAATATCATTTTAATAAAAGAAGTTAATATTTCACAGCGAATAAACATTTACACGATGAACCTCTGAATTAACAACTTTAGAGCGCCTCAGATGATAGCATAGCACTATAGCTATCATTCCCGAAAGCTACGTCTCTGTATCTATTTTATTTATTGATTTACCATGAATTTTATGTATTTTTCGTTATGCAAATGTTTTTCAGAACATTGAATTCTCCACATTTACACAGTAACTGAACACAGCACCAGTATCTCACATTTTGTCATACTTGTGTTTCTGTTTAATGAACAATTTACTATTTGGCCAGTAATATTGTTTAAATATTGATTGCAAATACTATTAAGAAACTGTACTAATTTAAAAGTGGTGAATCGCATGTGTTAGCGGACACCACCACTGAAAAGACACCCGAAAGATGTTACTGTCAAGAAGGAATTAATAATTGTTTAAACACCATATAACAACAGTTCGTTGTAATTTTTCATGAGCACACTTCAAGCAGAAGGCTAGTTTATGAAAAAGTTTATATTTGTAATTATGAAGAATGACCAGTGTGTAACCAAATTTTTATAGCATAATTTTATTTCAATATTGTTGTGTTTCAGTTCAGTCTGGAAAGTCGTCAAAATGATTCAAATCACGTCTATAGCACTTAAGGACGATGTGATTTTGATAGGAAACGCCTTCAGCCAATGGAAAACCAAACAATAGTGGAACAATACGGGAGTCAAGTATAGACTGCGACGTTTCGAGTGAAGAGCTTAAAGAAACGATACGGGACACTTTAAGTCGAGTACTTGAAGAAGCAGACCCGCTTGTAGTAATGTGCGTGACTGGATTCTCGGCAGTCAAGGTCACCATCATACTTCTGAAGAGACTTTATAATCCGAGAAGTCTGAATGAGCTCAGGAGCAGGATTGTAACTTGTTCACCTTGTATCATGGAGCTGAGGATAGACTGACAAGGGAACCTCCCCATCGCACCCTCCTCAGATTTAGTTATAAGTTGGCACAGTGGATAGGCCTTGAAAAACTGAACACAGATCAATCGAGAAAACAGGAAGAAGTTGTGTGGAACTATGATAAAAATAAGCAAAATATACAAACTGAGTAGTCTATGCGCAAGATATGCAACATCCAGGATGATGTGAGCTTAGGAGCGCCGGGGTCCCATGGTTGGCGTGAGCAGCTGTAGAGCGAGAGGTTCTTGGTTCAAGTCTTCCCTCGAGTGAAAAGTTTAATTTTTTATTTTCAGGCAATCGTCAAAGTTCAGGCACTCACACATAATCAACTTCGCTCTCCAAGATTCCAGGACATGTTCAGATTTGCTGGGACATATGCAGGATTTGACGGTCTACACACGGAAAGATTTGAAAACGTTAAAAACATATGTTTTGACAGAGCACAGGGAAAACTATGCGACTGTGGAACTGTAGCATTCATTTGTTGTAGTTTATGTGACAAACTCTTATGTTTTCATCACTTTTTTGGGAGTGATTATCACATCCACAAGAAAACCTAAATCCGTCAAGGTAGAAGAATCTTTTTACCCATTCGCCAAGTGTACAAGCTAGGTGGGTCGACAACATATTCCTGTCATGTAACGCATATGCCGTCACCAGTGTCGTATAGAATATATCAGACGTGTTTTCCTGTGGAGGAATCGGTTGACCTATGACCATGCGATCAAATGTTTTCGGTTCCCATTGGAGAGGCACGTCCTTTCGTCTACTATCACAGGGTTTTGCGGTGCGGTCGCAAAACACAGACACTAAACTTATTACAGTGAACAGAGGCGTCAATGAACGAACGGACAGATCACAACTTTGCGAAAATGAAGAAAGTAAATATTTCACTCGAGGGAAGACTCGAACCAAGGACCTCTCGTTCCGCAGCTGCTTACGCTAACCACGGGACAACGGCGCTCCTTAGCTCACACTCTACTTGATGTGGCCTATGTTGCACATGGACTACTCAGTTTTTATATTTTGCTGCTTTTTTTCATAGTTCCACACAACTTCTTCCTGTCTTCTCGATTGATCTGTGTTCAGTTTTTCAAGGCCTATCCACTGTGCCAACTTATAACTATCTCTGAGGGGGTTGCGATGGGGAGGTTCCCTTGTGAGTATGAGTTACTATTCTTTGCGTTGTGTGTATTAGTTTGTGAATCATCATGTTGAACTCTGAACTGTTTCGAGCTGATGAATGTTTTATGTATTGTGATCACGAAATGAATTTAGTTTATACGAGTCTTCAGGGGTTTAGTTACCATTCTTGTAACGCACTCAACCTAGCCTTACTGCATTTGATAAAGATTTTTCTGTCTGTATTTTAACTCAATATCGTAGAACCACTTACCATTTACTTCAGATGTCCTTTTATGGATAAACATTATTTAGCATAATTCTCTGCCATGTACATCAATTACAAACATTAGAATTGAACCCTTGCAATCAAATTATTCATTTAACAATTACTTTGTATTCCTGTGTATTTTATTACCTTAGCCAGTGCATAGACTATTTGAATGCCGGATCACAGCTACGGGTTATTACTTGCAGCGAATTAGCTACGGGCCATAAAAACAGACATGTGCGGCTCGACCCTATGACTACATCGAGCTTATCCCAAGTGCCTAAGGTACCACAGGTAAAGATGCAGCTGGTTTGCTCGTATGGGATGCCGGATAGATGAGCAACCACTCAGCAGTAACCGTTAGGTATCGTCGCTATTCGAAGCAATTTTTTGTCACTTTTACCCGAAGTCAAACGACTACTGCATCAAACAAAAATATTTACGTGTCTTCGTAATCGTTTACTACAGCTGCCAACAACTAAATGCAAGCAAACTATACTTCCTTTTTAAAAATGCCTCGAAGAATGGCGAAATCCTAGCGAAACAGTGTTGATAAATTTTTCATGAAGTTGAAATCTGAAGATTCCTGAAAGACGTTTGCATGACACACATTCATACACAAACGTTTTATCATATTATTTATAGATGTATACAGCAATCACTTATTTGACGTTATGCCCGTGCGTCATGACCATCAGCTTATTTCATAATAAACCCCTGGGCACAGAATACATGGCAGCTAGGCAGCTTATAAGTGACTCAGTCAGTTGCTATTTGGAAGCATATTTAGATCCACACTGTCTATATTAGTCTCCACTGCTCTTGAAACGTCCGTGAAAAAATATTCAAACAGCGAGTAAGATGACTTTAGTAGTTGCAAAGTTACCCAGTAGATAATGATGGGGTAAATCTACGTGACGGGGAAGTAACTGGAATGTTGTGTCGTAGTCTTCCTGCTACAAGGTGTCCAGCGAAGGACATTATATATATATATATATATATATATATATATATATATATAATGATACGGAAGTTATATAGGAGTTTCCAAATAATTTGAAAAAGATGCTAGGAGTTATTGGAACTCGTCAAATATCAGCATGCATAATTAATTAAACTCGTCCTCTGCTAGCAGTCTTTGCAATCGAATCACAATCTTTTGTAAACGACCAGGACTCACAGTACGAATGTGGAGCAAACGAATAACGAAATTTGCCATCACATCCTGTAGTACCTCAACGGAAAAGGATACAGTTGCCGCTCACATCGCTGAGTGAAGCTTGTGCAGCGTGGTGGGATGGTTCTGGTAGACAATGTCTTTCAAATTGCCCCATAACAACTACTCACAAGGAAACAGATCGGCCGAATATGGAGGGCCACCCACCCCCGTACCAGTAAATTTGCAACATTACAACGCAGTGACTCCATTCCCGAAGTATTAATTAAGAAAGCGAAACACATCCTCGGTAGGATGTGGTCCCGCCCCATCGTGCATGTACCAGGTCAGTACTCCAACGCTAGCTGAGTGGCAACGAACTGCTCCAAAACGTAACGTTCATTACTGATCGTTCCACGCATGAAAAGGCGTCAATGGCGCAGCCCAGAGAGTACGTTTTAGACCATCAGTGGTCTAAAAATGGGGATTTTCGGGATCTCAAAATTGCCAGTTCTGCTTATTCAGGACTCCATTGAGGTGGATGTATGCTTCATCTGCGAACCAGATCCAGTCAACGTCACATCCTTCATTACAATAATTGTGAGAAGGTGGTTAGCAAAGTCAATCCTTTGCCGCGATGCTCGTACAGGTACGGGCTGGTTTTTTTTGCAGTTTGTTGGAAACACGTGTAGGTTCTGTGTGCTGAATTGCTTCAAATCAGTCTCTGCTGCAATTCTTCGGATGGATTTCCTTGAAGTTTAATGAATAATTACAGAATCCGTGGTGACATTTTCAGAGGTAATTACAGTCTGTCTGGGGCCGATATTCTCTTCTAGATCATCAGCGACGCTACCTGTCCTTAGGAATTTGGTGAAGATTTATAGATGGTTCTCGTATAGTATTCTTTTGGAAAGTTAAATCGTGTTTGAAAACTTCGCCTTGTTGCCATAGGACTGCATTCTATCCTGTGGTATTCTAATACAAGAAAAATGCGTTGCTTAATGGAATACATAATTTCAAACTCCTCCTTCAACACGCTGACTCTTTTCACGATTCAGCAGTGGAACTTATCGCTCTGAGCTACTTCACACTTTATAAACACTATGTACTGCGATTACAACACCCTCTATTAGCAGCTTTTCGAACTATTTCGAAAAGTCTGTATAACCTCTGTACAAAATTCGTACAGATTTCCCCTATAAAAACACCGTATTTTGCACACGTCTATCGATCTTAATTTTCGAGGTATTTAATTTTGAAATTAGGTACTCCATCGCTGGACAACGTGTACTTTCGCCTAGTACTAGCGGTGTAGCAAGGATGTAACGTTGCTTAAAAGTCCTTTCCTGTTCAGGGAACACGATTATCACAAGTGAGTTCATTTGCTTTTCGCTGACGAACTTGGAAGCGTATGAGTTAAGATTGGTAATGACGTGGATTAACGGCACTGGAGATCGTCTAGTAACGTTACAACTTGGTTATTTGATGTCTTTTAAACTGTTTTACAAATCTATAATGTTAAATTTACTCATAAGGGTTTCGACGAGGATACCAATATGAGCATTCTGGGCAAAGAATGAACGATTCGAGGCTAATATTTCAGGTGTTACACGGACTTGAAAGACCAGTACGACTGTGGAGCGTGTTCGTTAATTACTTATCTGTTGTTCCTGCCGCACCGACGTGGTCTGCTTTGCAAAGAAGAAGCTAGCCGGCTTTTATGTACACACGGTGTTGCTTGCTATCGCTTTCAATTCACGACTGGTTGTCGAAGCTGTAGCGTTGCTTGTTACAAAAAACCGTACGCATCCTATTTATGTATGGTGCATCAGGACGCAGTGTCCGAAAAAGCTAATAAATTTACAGGGAGTGTATGTTCCCAGGCCAGTCAGGCCGCATGTAGCTTCCTCCCGCGTACATTTCGCGAAAATAACATAACGGGATACTGAGAGAAAGTCAACTCATTCGGTGGCTTATCGACAGTCGTTCTTACCAGACCCTGTACGCGACTGGAACAACTAAGACAGTAAATCACAGTGCTGCAAGGAGTGCTCTATCCACACGCCATAAATATGGCTTACTGTTTATTTTTGTGGATGCCCACATGTTTCACAACAGATATACATTTGCTATGGATTGAAACTTACGTGAAAAATTGTTCACACAGGAATATTTGATAAGATGGTGTTGGACGGTGTCAGAGAAGAATGATCAAAATTTTCACTTCTGTCCAGTGATCTAATGCACTTTACGTTGTTCTCGGATGTGGCATATTTCAAGCGTGATGAAATTTATGAGTGCTGGAATAGATATCTGCGAGGTGATGGCAGTCGGTACACAACACGTGTCTTATATTACCAGCAACGATTCCCTAGCAACATATGCGTGATGGGAGGTTACCACTGCTGTGCCTCTTTCGTTATGTGAACAAATATAGCCTCTGTGAACTGTGAAAAAGTGTGACTAAACCTATCTGGTTACAACAATAACAGGCGATGTTTACTCGTTTTTGGGAGCGCAGAGCGGCTGGCGTGTTTGTCGTTCAGAGTAGTTCCGAGTCGTTAAGATAATTGTGTCGTAATATGTATCGGGCTGCGAGCGTGGGTAATGTTTAGCGTAATGGCGAGTATAGGGAATGTCACCTTAGAATGACTCATTTCTTAACGCACGGTATGACTAGACTCTCATGCTATGATTTCATTACTATGATATCATTACTATGATTACATTACTATGATTTCATAACTGTCCTCTACAAAGTAATTAATAAATAAATAATTTCATGTTAGACTGTTGTATTATTTGAACTTCAGCCACATCTAATTACATATCATTCATGTCAACAAGCCTTTGTCAAAAAAGGAGAGGTGTTACTGTCAGTTAAGTGAGACAAAGAAGCAAGGGTCTCACAACCGGTGATGTGTGTGTCGGACTACGATTTCATCGAAATCTTCGAAAACGGTCGATGCAGCAAAAACACAGCAAAAGTAGTTAGTTATTATAGTTAGTAAGTTAGTTGGTTACATGCTCCATAAGTCATTTGACCGACTCTGTTCCCGAACTTATGTGGAACGAGTTTGTGGGGCATGTATACATGTTTACTGATAACATTATGAACGAGAAGACGCAAAACACTGGTGTAGCATTCTACAATATTTATTCCTTAGTACGCAAACCGATTTTCTGCTGTTTCACCATTATCAAGTACGAAGTAAATAAGTAATGCAGTGAAATTTTCGTAAAATCAAAGATTCTGAACTAGTACTAGTGCTAGTACTAGTACAAAGACGACAGTAACAGTCAATCAATTAATTAGTGTTAATATTAAAAAAACACATTATTTATTAGTCCTGCTCGTACAACTACACTTAAAAACAAGTCTTTATTTATTTCTTACAGGCTCTCTGGTTTTAAGTAGAAACGATTCACTGGAACAAAAGGAGATTTCGAGGAGAAATGCTTTTAGGGTAAATTTAAATCTTTCTTTGCATCCTGTCGTACATTTTTGTTATTTGGCAAATGATGAGACATTTTTGTTGCTGATTACTGAACTCTTTCCTGAGTCATTTAATAGCTGCAGTAATGTCTAATAAAGTTCTTTTTTTTTCATTAGTGTTATGGACATCACTGTTCTTCTCCAGCTGCGATGTGTTATTTATGACGAATTTCACTATGAAGCATATGCACTGAGACGGCGCAGTTAAAATGCCGAGCTCCTTGAAGAGGTAGCAACATACGGTAGTGGTTGAACAGTACATATTATTCTTACTGCTCGCTTTTATACAACAAATGCTTTCTTTCGAAGTATGAGTTACTCCATAAAAATTATTCATTACACATTATTGAGTGGAAATATGATAAATAGGTCAGGAAGTTGATTCTTCTGTTTTGTAATCCCTCGTCACCAGTTTTGTAAAGGCCTCGTCGCTACTGCTGTGGAGGCTGAGTGGCCACTGTTGTTACGGTAAGCCGAATTTGTGACGCAGTGAAACGGCTTCTGGTGGAGTACACCGCTAAGACAATTTCTCCTTGCCGCTAATACACAGCTACGCCCCAGGATCAGGTAACAGGATAGGAGAACGAAGGTCCCACAACACTCCAACAGATTGGTAACAAAGTGACACAAATCAGTTAAAAAGGTTTACTTATCTTTGTGACTTGTTAAATAATAAAGTCTGCAGCACTGCATGCAATATAACACAAAAAATGACCTCAATGTATAAGTGCATATGATCGAAGGTACACTTCACAGAGCATAGGAATTGTAATTAACAACTGTCTGTTCACTTCTGAGAGTTCGCAATATGACGTTCCCTGTCTAAGTCATCCTGGACGATGATCTGTAACCAAGTGGGCGAGACTAGGCTTCTGTTTTCCTAGTAGGTTTCTGTACGTTGTCGTCCGGTTATTGGTGGA
Source organism: Schistocerca serialis cubense (assembly GCF_023864345.2). Taxonomy (NCBI): domain Eukaryota; kingdom Metazoa; phylum Arthropoda; class Insecta; order Orthoptera; family Acrididae; genus Schistocerca; species Schistocerca serialis. The sequence goes on along the minus strand of NC_064640.1, from coordinate 758,216,134 downwards.
TGGTACTCGGCCGGCAATCGGCCGAGGCGAAGTCGATATCTTCATCCTCAGCGCCACCCGTGGCTTTGGTGAAACTCGCGAAAGTGGCGAGTCTCTATGGCACTGGCACCAGCTCGTATCTTTGCGCCTGTGGTGCTTTTGCCCTGGCTGTGTGTCTTATTCGGACGCTCCAGCAGTCTGTTTCCAAGATTAGCAATCATAAGAAGAGCGAAAGTAGCTGAACTTCATTGCTTGAGAAACTCTGTAATATGCTTCTTCAATTTCAAGTTTTCATAAACTTGTACAGCAAAAAATTCGGAGCATTCTAACCTATTTATTGACTACTGTTCATATGCTACATCAATTGTTGGCATGACTCAGTTTGTAGTACAGAACACAATATCATGTGGTTTTTCCAAACTTAGGGAGAGCTCAGTCTCTCACAACAACAGTTCTATGGAAAATTCCATTTGCCATGTCTCTAATTGCTATCTCTATTATGGAATTTATTATAAAACTAATAATGTCTGCAAAAAATTTTGCTTGTTGAATGTTAACTGGAATGTAATTCACACACACACACACACACACATATATATATATATATATATATATATATATATATATATATATATATATATATATATAGGGTGTCCCAGATATCTTGTCCACCCAAAATATCTCTGGAACAATAACAGCTAATGTAAAACGACTTTCACCGGTATCAATGTAAGGCTGGGGCCCATGAATGTACATATTTGGAAACATTCTGAAACGAAAGCATATGTGTTTTTTAACACAAACCTATGTTTTTTTAAATGGACCTCCTATAGTTTTTCTTCAGCAATCCATAGCGTGACAAAGCACTTACACAATGGCGTTGATTGCATTGCAGTATTCCCATTACATCCCGAGATATTGAGACGCGAAGTTGACGCTTGAAACACCCGACATGCGCTGCTAGCGCACGTCCGGAGGCTCAGGCGTGAACCCTATGCTGCCCGTAATCGCGATGTGATTGACATGTGTAATCACACCTCCATACTTATCAAGAGGTCCGAAACGAATAATATGGTCTGCTGCCATCAACTCTCATAAGCACATAATGGTTTCCCTCTTGCACGTTTTACGTATCTATGTACACAATATGAACCAGTACCGATCGGTGTACACCCGTCAGGTTGTCTTATTTATCCTGCACACCCAAAATAAGGTTTATGTAATGCGTTATATGGCCCATTGTGCCTGTCGCGCAGGGCCTGGCTCTACCTAGTCAAGTGTCCAACGTAGTTCGCACTACTGCCACAGTTACCACTTCGCCTTGTTTATGATTTGCGACCCATGCAAACTCCTGTACCCCACCACCCTCCGAGCATCCCATTTGTTGTTGCTTTGGCGTGCAGTACACCGCTTGCCAGTGTAGTCGTGCATCACAGTAATCTAGTGACGGCACGGAGGTAGTACACATTGTGAATAAACGTTGTGTTGTGGAACTTACACTGTACAGTATAATGTACACACATGAAGATATGGTAGAAATGCTGCTGATCTATGGAGAATGTACGTTGACGGGAAATACGTTATGAGATTGCTTGTTTGTTGATAGTACTGTTAGCGAACATTATGATTATTAAGTTAATATGTCTGTTTTCTACCCTACTCTACATACCTGTACTGTACCCTGTTGTAGGTGGACGAAATGCTATTCAGGCAGAACGACTGTACAGAAGACGATTCCCTGACAAGCCATCGCCTTCGCTCCGGATATTTGGTCGTCTCACATCTCGACTACGTGAAACAGGAAGCTTAAATCCCAGACCTCGACATCGTCCTAGAACACGCACAGATGAACGTGCTGAAGTTGCTGTGCTCGCTACCATGGCTGTAAATCCTCAAATCAGCACACGTCAAATTGAACGTGAAGTTGGTGTGTCGAAATCAAGTGCACAGCGTATTCTTAAACGTCATAAATTTCATCCTTACCATGTTCATTTACACCAGGATCTTCATGGAAATGACTTCCGCAATAGGGTCACATTTTGTCGGTGGGCTCAGCAAAAACTTCTGACTAATCCTAATTTTTTTGCAGATATTCTCTTTACCGACGAGGCATCATTCTCCAACAAAGGAATGGTCAATATGAGGAATATGCATTATTGGTCCGCAGACAATCCAAAATGGCTCCGTCAGGTAGAGCATCAACGTCCGTGGAAAGTTAATGTTTGGTGTGGGATTATTGGAGATACCATTATCGGACCTTTCTTTATAAATGGCATCCAAAACGGCAGACAATACTCCAGATTTATACGACACAATCTTCCTGTTCACCTGTACACCGTACCTCTGAACTGGAGAATGGTCATGTGGTATCGGCATGACGGATGCCCTGCACATAACGCCTTACGAGCACGACGACTTCTGAACCGTAAGTTCCCTAGTCGGTGGATTGGACGAGGTGGTCCAGTTAGGTGGCCTTCCCGATCTCCGGACCTTACACCGCTGGATTATTTTCTTTGGGGAGCAGTGAAGGATGCTGTTTACCAACAACACCAGAGGACATGAAGCAACGCATTATTGATGCTTGTACAGCCATCAATGAGGAAACAGTAGCACGAAGTAGGGCATCCTTCACCCGCAAAGTGACCCTATGTACGCAAGCCAATGGGCATCACTTTGAGCATGAGATGTGAACACTATGTTTCGTATGTAGTGCTGGTATCACAGTGGAAGTTTCTACAAAGGGTCATTTTACCCAGTGATGATAAGAAACATTTGTTTGCAACAATTTGTCATTTAACGCATTAGACAAACATAACATTGATAATTACGTGATAATAAAACTAATTGGGTAAACATGTTTACATTCATCTTCTATGTCCTACCTGAACTTACCAAATCCAAACATTTTTACCTAAACAACGGTAAAACTTTTAGTCTACTTGTCGTTTCACTAAAACCATCAGCATGAATTTTACTATTACGAGTGAATGATTAACTGTCACTTGCGCTAGATCTATAGTAAAGTAAAGTTTTAACGTTGAACGGCATTACTTTTTTAGTAACGGATTAACGATAAGCGAGGTTAACTTTGTGACTAACGTTGCGGTACACAGATATGTTACAGAACCGCATCACCCCTAGCCTATGGGATAAATACCTGCTGGAAAGTACGACGTTAATGCAGGATGGCAGCAGACCGTATTATTCGTTTCGGACCTCTTTATAAGAATGGAAGTGTGATTATGCATGTCAATCACATCGCGATTACGGGCAGCATGGGGTTCACGCCTGAGCCTCTGTTATTGTTCCAGAGATATTTTGGGTGGACAAGATAGCTGGGACACCCCATATATATATATATATATATATATATATATATATATATATATATATATATATATATATATATATATATATATATATGCCATAGGAGTGGATAAAGAATTGAAACATATGGGGCTCTCTTTTTGATTTCTTCCCTGCTACTAAAGTTTTCTACCGTTACGACATTGTTTGACATATTAAGCACAACCTTTTGCATTCTGTTTTTTTTTTAAGTATGATTCAGGTCAGATGTGCATGAAGCCAATAAGTCCAAAAAACTTGAGTTTTGTAAGAGAGTAACGTGATCCAAACAATCAAACGCCTCGGAATGATCTATCGATATAGTTATATACAAGTCTTGTACTATTTGATTAGCGAATGTGTAAACAGCATTCTCAATTGAACAACCATTCTGGAACCCAAATCGGGATATGCTAAATAAACTGTTTCCATTTAATTGTGAAACTACTTTTGACTACATTACTTTTTCGGATGAATTGTAAAAACTTGTCAGTAAGGAAATTGGACGATAGTGGTTTGTCTGTCTTTCACCTTTCCTACAAAGAGGTTTAACAGCTGCATATTTTAACCTGCCTGGAAAAATTGCTTGTGAAAGAGATTTGTTGCATATGCATCACTAAAAAAATTACTTACTAAGTTCGAAAAAATTTTCGGAATTTTGTGTGAAATTCCCTCAACACCAAATGAGCTTTTGTTTCATAGAATTTTTATAATTCTGTTAATTTCAGTGAAGTGTGTTGATGCTACTTCTAGATGTTTGACTTTCTGTACAATAAAATTTTTAATATATACGCTTCCTCCTTCAACTAAATTGTTTAATTCTATTTTAGCTGCTGCAGTTAGAGAGTGATTGTCAAAAGTACTCGCAACTAGTGAGTTATCAGTCACAAAATTGTTATTCTGGTGAATTGTCATTATATGTTGTAAACTGACTGGCTGTCCTATATCCAATCTGATAATACCTCATAAAATTTTAATCTCATTATCTGAATTATTTATTTCTGACCGGATACACATACTTCTGTACATTTTAATGACTTTCCTTAAAATACTATAGTATCTTTTGTATTATGCAAGTCACGTCGAATCTTGACTTAAGCTCGGTTTTACATAAATCTCCCTCTTCCCTTACATGAGCTTTAAATACGCTTAGTTATCCATCGCTTTTTTTAATGAGTATTCTGGATACTTTTTTTTAGGATAGCAACTCTCAAAGAGCGAGAAAAATATTCCATGGAATCAGTTAAATTTCATGCTCTCTCTATAGATACCTCATTCCATACCACTCCTTTTACATTTCTCTTGAAACATTGTTTCTTGTTCTCATTACTAAGTCTCAGTGCCTATGGACTTGTCTCATGGCTGCAAAGGGCCATATTTTTTATTTCCCTTAATTGAACAGCGTGATCTAGGAGCCTGTTAAGAACTTCGGGCACATTAATTGTTTCAGACTGAGCACTGTCTATAAAAAGACTTTATCAATCAGTATATTACTACTCACATCAAAAAAAGTTTTGCATCCCCTCGGTTCCAGGGGGTTCCGGAACCAGTACAGAAAATTGGAATAGAGATCAACATAAACATCTTTTCCGCCCGTTTTATTCCTCATGAAAGACACACATTGAAGGTCTCGCTGTATGGTGGTACAACATGCAGAGGTGGTGGTCCCGATTGCTGTACACACCGGTACCTCTAATACCCAGTAGCACGTCCTCTGGCATTGATGCTCGCCTGTATTCGTCGTGGCATGCTATCCACAAGATCATCAAGGCACTGTTGGTCCAGATTGTCTCACTCCCCAATGGCGATACAGTGTACATCCCTAATAGTGGTTGATTAGTCATGCCGTCTATAAACAGCCCATATCTATAAACAGCCCTTATCAATCTGTCCCAGGCATGTTCGATAGTGTTTATGTCTGTAGAACACGCTGGCCACTCTAGTCGAGTGATGTAGTTATCCTGAAGGAAGTAATTCACAAGATGTGCACGATGGAGGCGCGAATAGTCGTCCATGAAGACGAATGGCTCGCCAAAATGCTGCCGGTATGGTTGCACCATCGGTCGGAGGATGGCATTCATGTATCGTACAGCCGTTGCGGCGCCTTCCATCACCACCAGTGGCGTACGTCGGCCCCACATAATGCCACCCGAAAACAGCAGGCAACCTCCACCTTGCTGCACTCGCTGGACAGTATGTCTAAGGCATTCAGTTAGACTGGTTTGCCTCCAAACACACCTCCGATGACTGTCTGGTTGACGACATATACGACACTCATCGGTGAAGAGTACTTGATGACAATACTGAGCGGTCCATTCGGGATGTTGTTGGACCCATCTGCACCGCATTGCATGGTGTCGTGGTTGCAAAGATGGACCTCGCCATGGTCGTAGGGAGTGAAGCTGCGCATCATGCAACCTATTGCGCACAGTTTGAGTCGTAACACGACGTCCTTTGGCTGCACGAAAAGCATTATTCAACATGTGGCGTTGCTGTCAGGGTTCCTCCGAGCCATAACCCGTAGGTAGCGGTCATCCACTGCAGCAATAGCCCTTGGGCGGCCTGAGCGAGGCATGTCATCGACAGTTCCTGTCTCTCTGTATCTCCTCCATGTCCGAACAACATCGCTTTGGTTCACTCCCATACGCCTGGACACTTCCCTTTTAGAGAGCGCTTCCTGGCACAAAGTAACAACGCGGACGCGATCGAACCGCGGTTTTACCGTCTAAGCATGGTTGAACTGCAGACCACACAAGCCGTGTACCTCCTTTCCGATGGAATGACTGGAACTGATCGGCTGTCGGACCCCCTCTGTCTAATAGGCGCTGCTGATGCACGGTTGTTTACATCTTTGGGAGGGTTTAGTGACATCTCTGAACAGTCAAAGAGATTGTGTCTGTGATACAATATCCACAGTCAACGTCTGTCTTCAGGAGTTCTGGAAACCGGGGTGATGCAAAAATTTTTTTGATGAGTTTATCTTCAGGGGCAGAAGTTGGAGAACTGACCACTGAAATTAGATTGAAACACTCAAATAATGATTGCTGTTGATTTTCCTTGTGGGTATATTTTAATAAATCTACATTGAAGTCTCCACATACTACGAGCTGTTTTTTCTTCTCTGACAGGTAGCTCAATAATGCTTCTAGATTTATCATAAGTAGGAGAAGGTTTCCTAGAAGGGATCTGTAGACTGTTGCAATTGTCAGAGAAGTATTCTACAGTAACAGCACACGTGATTCTACGTTCTGATCAACAATAAAACTATTTGTTTCAATATTTTTGACCGTGTCTTCAAGTTTTAAATATTTTGGAATTTCCCCTTTTTCCATGTTAACTCTACATGCAAACGATGCTAATCTGTATTCCCTGATATTCAACTTGTCCATCCCTGTGGTTATGTGGCGTTGAGACTGGCACAGAACATCTGTCATCTCAGAAATTTCCATATCTTATGGGCACACAAGAAGTTTATCTATCTTGTTCTGCATCCTCATGATGTTCTGATGAAAGAAAGAAATTTTTTTCTGTAAACCGTTACACTTATTATGATCTTGTTCTGCTTAAATTTCTTTCTACACAGTTTGTCTGTAACTTGACTGTAGCGTAAAAAATATGCCCCTTTGACTCCAGTAACCACAGGAATTTTGTCCTGTGTGCTTGTGGCACCCGTTAAACTTTCTGCAACACGCTCACTTAATCTTTCCTTCACTCTCCTATTAAGGTTAGGGCCGTGGTATGTAAATCCCCACCTTTGTATTGCACCAACAGGCATGGTATAGATAAGGGGCTCTGTTTAATTTAAAAGGAATTCGCTCAGCTTTTTTTTTTTTTTCACGTGGCTAACAGCCGTGTTAACCCAGAACTGGTCATGTCGTTGCAATACCTCCACAAACACCTTCACGTATGTGTTGTTGCTGGTCCTATTTCTAGGTGTAAACTTTAATGCTACATTGTAAGCTGCTAACCAGTCTATTTTCTGCTCCTCCTATTACAAGCACCTAACACTATCAATTAAAATCTCTCCGCAAGGCTCCTATGTCCTGTGTCGACCGGTTAAGCTTAGCGCTTCTTTCCTACCGACCCAAAAAGTAGCTCGTACGAGTCTGGTGCACTCTAATTAGTCAAAACTAGTTGAGCACTTCTCATATTTCAGGTAACAATCAAAACTATTGCTAATCAGAATGTAAATTGTGACTTCTGAGGTTTTCTTCTTTTGCCTATTACGTGTCACCTTTCCCCAACTCCAATTGCCTCGTTCCTCTTCAAAATGTCCAACTGAAAATATACTATATATAATTCCCCCTTAAGGGCATAAGTACTTTTTTCTGTTTCAAGATTTTCTTGTCTTGACTTCATCATCTGCATCTCCAAGGAAATACCTCAACGAACACTTTTCTCGCTTCCCCAGTGGAATACCTACCCATAATCCTCACATATTTCTCCCATATCAATCAATCTACAACACATCCACGTTTGTCACATATGACGTTGCTCTTACGAGTACAGTAAACTAAAAAGCACTACAACATATTTCATCTCTAATAATGTTGTGATCAATAAGTTATCTTTTGATGAGGTGTGCAGAAAACTTCCGAGCGTCAGGCAGTCGTAGAATACTATGACATATTTTGGTTGAACGTAAGTATAGATGACACAAAGAACATGAACGGACGACATTTTCTAACAACACTCTTGGACCGGGAGTGGGGGGGGGGGGGGGGGGGGGGAATTATAATGTACAAAATTTATTGTCAAAATCATTTTTTATTCAATTGTCCTTACTTATCTCTCTGAGTTTGGACTGGTATTAAATCGTACTGTACTTGTCGCCCTCTTAAAAAGTCTGTGGAACGCGATCTGTCTAAATACTGACAAAAAGGAGGTCGTCGAGCTGTAGGAAGAAAAGTAACCAACTCCCAAATGAATCTGACAACTTGTGAATACATCACAGGGGTATGGAACTCAACTCATTTATTAAATTAAGTTCCTATATTCTGCTGAGCTGTGATATCGCCATATACCAAATAACAGTGAAAGCGACTGCTGCTGACTGTCTGATTGCGACTCCCGCACCGTCAGAAGACGCTCGCTGCAGCTCTGAAATCTACCTACTCACTTGGACAAATATTGTCCGTAATATTCCTGTGAACTGCTCCGGTTTCGGACCGTGTGACGGTGAGGTCATCTGCTTGCCCACTGCCCACATAAAGACAAAGTCTCACTAAAAGCGCGCGAGAATAAATAACACTTCTAATGTCCAACTGCTCTTAGAGCTTCTAAGTTTCGTCACATTCCTTACAGAGCGACGAATATACAGTTACCAGAAACGCGCTGGTACATCCACTCAATAATCAATCGGAATATAAGCGCCTCTCTATAATGCACAAGTTGGCGCACACAGAGATACTTCCTCTCCGCTCACGGAGAAGGCTCAGACCGAGACTGCCCCTTACACAAAACTAACACCTCCGTTCTTGTACAACCCTGTCCAGTCACAGAACTCGTCTCTAAAAGGATGTCCATCAATCTGTTCACGTAGCAGTTGAGAGGAAATTTTCAGCAAAACTCCCACTCCTGCCTAGTTCTTCAGAAGTGAATGGCGGTTGGCTTTTTTCAAATTTAAGCTTTAGCTTTTGGATTGCGGCTAGGCTGGAGGAATTTCGCAGCAACAGGCTTCGCTTTCAACTCCAGCTTCTGCAAACTCTCACGGGCCGAGGCCATATTAACGTGTACTGCTAAGAGATGACTTTCAGCCGGCGGACTTACGTCCCCTGGTATGCCGTTGACTGCGGAACGCGGCCGCCCCCAACGACACTGCACTGAGGTAGCCCGTGCAAAAACGCTGTTCCATCCCTGACATGCAAACAACACTATCAGGAAATTATATAAAGCACTGATATGAATCCAGAACAACACGATTGATGACCATAGATGTTAAGTCCCATAGTGCTCAGCGCCAGAACAACACGTAATGATTAGACGGTGGACAGATGTTGACACTTACTAGTACTAGTAAATACACCACCGATATTCACTGAACGTAGGTTTTGTATCTAAGAAGATATGAAACGAATGAAAACTCAAAAAACACGATACTAAACACAACGGTTTTAAACAGACAATTAGTGGCGAGTGCGCAGTGGTGCTTCGATTTGCTTTAAAGAAAACTGGAAGAAAATGATAATTTGTGAAGTATAAACTAGGAACAGGTGTTACTTTTTAAATAAGTAGGCCACGTGCTACAACTAACACTGACTGTTAACAGTGACTATAGAATTTGGAGTGTAGGAGTTACCAATAAGCAAGACAATCGAGTTGCAAAGACTGACTCCGAAAACGAACTGGAAATTTTTTTAAGTAACAGCAACATAAACAGTGAGACTAATGAACCTGAGGAACCGACAGCCAGCCCAGCAATGGAGGTTACCACACCAACATCACTCCAACTGCAGACGCCCCACGCCATTTTGGAGCGTCGACCAGCTTGAACAGTCTCCTGCTGACATGCAGAGTCCTTGGATTCATGAGGTTGTGTCCATACCCATAACGTCCATCCACTCGATACAGTTTGAAACGAGACTCGTCCGGCCATGCAGCATCTTTCCTGTCATCAAGAGTCCACTGTCGGTGTTGATGGACCCAGGCGAGGCGTAAAGCTTTGTGTCGTCCAGTCATCAAGGGTACACGAGTTGGCCTTCGGCTCCGAGAGCCCATATCGATGTTTCGTTGAATGGTTCGCACGGTAAAACTTGTTGATAGCCCAGCACCGAAATCTACAGCAATTTGAATAAAGTTTGTTCTTCTGACACGTTGAACGATTCTCTTCAGTCGTCGTTGTTCTCGTTCCTGCAGGATATTTTTATTTTCGGGAAAATATTCACTTCATCGCTACCTCGGAGATGCTCTTTCCCATCGCTCATGCGCCGACTGTAACACCACGTTCAAACTCACTTAAATCTTCATAATCTGCCATTGTAGCAGCAGTAACCGATCTAATAACTGCGCCAGACACTTTTTATCTTATATAGGAGTTGCTGATCGCAGCACCGTATTCTGCCTGTTTACTCATCTCTGTGCTTGAATACGCATGCCTATATCAGTTTCTTTGGCGCTTCAGTGTAAATCAACTGACTGCATACATTAAGGAGATGAGTAATGATGATGATAAACAGCAAAGAGGTTATCTTAAACATGAAATTGCCGATTTTACTTATGGCGTGAAGGACTGTGCTCGACCTTCGAGAATTGCGAAAGAAAATCTTCGATATGTCCGCGGGAAAGCGTTCTGTGTTACCTAACAAAATTAAGAATGAACAGTCGAAGCTCTGAGCAGAGGTAGGCAGCACTAAAACAATATGCAGATCGCGAGTCTAATAAAGTCGCATTCAGTCTGGTAGAAAGTAAAATTAATTAGGAGATCACGACAGTAAAGAAGGATTTTTCAGAGCACAAGAAGACACTCTGTTAGATGATAATTGACATACGGGGACAATGCATGATCCTCGCAAACATGCAGCAATCCATTTTATATGAACATGTGCTAGAAGAAGAAGTCAGTAATACTGTACAAGGGAGATATCGCGGTATGCTAAGTGCAGCGCCAAGCACAATTATTGATAGCAATATCGAACAAGTGTGGTCATTCAAGTGGATATTACTGACATGGCCACCATAGGCCATAGTGACGGTACCATTTGCGAGATTTTGCAGAAGTAGTGGGATCGGAATGTATATTTACATGAAACTGTCAAAGTGACAGAACTCATAGAAATTCTTATTCAGCTATTAACACTACATGTCGATGAGAAATTAGCTGTCGCAATGTAGAAAGACATCGACGATGCATATTTGACGGTAGACTGAATTGAAATTCTTGACACTGAGATGAGGCGACCTGAGGACAGTCACTGCGACGTGAGAAACCGAAAGAAAGAGAGACATTACGAATGAGAACCGCAGTGAAAGAATTTCGGAGCACCCAATCTGTAGAATTATCGTAACGGATCACGGTTATACGATGGTTGGAGACGACCGTGTGATAGGCAGCAAGGATATCTAGAATTCCATGGGAACGACGACCGTGAGACTTACGATCGATCGCCAGAACAGAGAAGAAATAATTAAGCGTTTCCTCATCGGGATTCAGAGGAAAACTGTGTTTATAATGCAAAGCGATGCACTCCGCAAATGAAACTTCAAAAAACGAAAAAAATGATTGACATGGCTCTGAGCACTACGGGACTTAACATCTGATGTCATCATCCGCTAGAACGTAGAACTACTTAAACCTAACTAACCTAAGGACATCACACACATCCATCCTCGAGGCAGGATTCGAACCTGTGACCGTAGAACACCTAGAACCGCCTAGAACCGCTCAGTCACCCCGGCCGGTGAAAATGAAACTACAACCATGGGGTCACCAATTACAATTCAAACAATACAGACAACGTACTCGACGTTATGAAACACTTATCAATGGGAGATGAGCAGTTTACTAAGGACGTCGTGAAACCAATTCTTGCAGCTGATGTATGCGGAGTTGACGTCGACTTCTTGGATTTTGGCTCGAAGGTGAGCACAATTGCAGAGAAGTTATTACAAGACCTCTACGGTCGAGCAACTACTCAGATTGTTCCGAAAAATGGACTCAGAATCGTAAGTGCGGTTGAGAATCAAAGCAAGCCAAAGAAAGATCTACTTTCGTGGAAATATCTAATTTTTTGAATAAGATTTTCAGCTTCCAGTTCTTGTTGTTCCGTTTCTAAACGTTGGAGCAATATTTGGTACCAACTGGATACAGAAAAATGTTGCCGATTAGATGTTGTATTGGGGTTTGCTTACGTAAAGAAAAAGGGAGAAGAGATGAAGGTTTTTCTTTAAAGAAATAGTTGATGAAGACTGTGAGTGCGCAACGGCGTAAACTTTAAATTTTTCTATCTTGAAAGAAGGAGCAGGAGTTGCGACTCGACAATTTCGCTGCTAATATTCAAGCCAAAGTAAATAATTAACAGAACGTACTCAGCATCAAAGGGAAGAGTTGAGAGAGGTATTGCGGTTCCACAGAGGAGTCTTTTCGGCTCACCCCGGCACAATGTGAGGATGGTTTGTAAGTTAAAAATAAATTCCACGAATCATGTTGTACGAAATCTTACTCTGTTCCGTCTGCCGAGCCAGCAGTTGACAAGGAAATTCACAGAATGTCAGACAAGGGAATCACCCAGCGATCAGATTCAGTGTACTGTAGTACTGTAGAGCTATACATGCAGTAAGGAAGGAGAATGGGACTGTCAGGGCTGTGCTGGAAGCCAGAGTAATCAACAGGATAACACTTCCAAAAATAATTCTACCCAACAATTTAGAAAAGCTATTCCAGCGATTTAATGGTGTCCAGTACTTGATGTAAATTATATTTTGTATGTCAAAGAACTTACTATATGACTGACGCGCGTTACATGTTTATCTCTGTGTAAATAGATTAGTTCAAATAGTTCCTGTGAGTGTAAAGGTTAGTTCTGGTAGCTCCTATAGGTTCAATATAGAAAGTCCTTGAGAGTCTGTATTTGTGAGGATCCACAGTCTCAAGATGATTAATAAACGTAAACATGGTCCGCAGTAGGCTGTAATGTGATTTTTATTTAATGTGCGATTGGCTAGTTTCGACTATACATCATTTTCAAGCACATTTTTAACATCTGTGCTGCATGTCATTTTCAAATCACCCTTAATTACAAGTAAAAAGTAGCCATATTCTGTAAAATGATGGAAATGACTACTTCCTACTTGTAAATAATGGCACAATTAAATAAAAATCGCCGGCCGCGGTGGTCTAGCGGTTCTGGCGCTGCAGTCCGGAACCGCGGGACTGCTACGGTCGCAGGTTCGAATCCTGCCTCGGGCATGGGTGTGTGTGATGTCCTTAGGTTAGTTTGGTTTAAGTAGTTCTAAGTTCTAGGGGACTTATGACCTAAGATGTTGAGTCCCATAGTGCTCAGAGCCATTTGAACCAAATAAAAATCGAATTTCAGCCTACTACGGACCATGCTTACGTTTATTAAATATAGAAAGTGTTGTGCCATACACTGTTTTTACGAATGGAGCGCATTCTGGGTGTTAATATTAATGACCACCTTGTGACGAGGGTACAGTAACCTATGTCCATGAACAACGTGTTGTGGTTTCGTTGCCATGTGATCCATATTGTGAAAAGGAGCCTGTTTGAATAGTGTACTGAGGCTGTTTGGTACAGCACCCCACCCCTTCACCGCCTGTGTGCCTGCGCCGGCTCAGAAGCGCAGTGACAGCTCGGCCGCCTGCTGGTAGGTCCAGCAGCCTGACACATGCTTCTGACGATCACAACTACTGATCATTCCGGGTCAAGGATGTCACGCGAGCAGCTGCTAGAAGGAGCACCCCGTGTTTTCCCTTGCGGGTTGCCTGTCGAACGGCGCACCAGCTAAAAAATTACCAGTATTTCGCCCACCTCTTCGCCGATGGTGAGTGCATTCCATAAAGCATTGGGCCCTTCACAACTTCACAACGCATCCGCTAACCCCTACTACGTGATGTAATCTTTGCTGAAATATCCTCAAGCTACGACTATCTACGGAGAAGTGTGAGACGTGTTTAAACGGAGAGCATAGTGAAATGTAGAATTACATACTGCTTCCTGAAAGTGCATCGGTATAAGAAGGGAGTTTACCATTTGTGAAGTTATTTTTGAACTATGTTGTAGCCTTATTGTAAACTTAAGAAATACCTATTTTCGTATTTTTTTCTGATGAGACAATTCGATCTAAGCAACGTATAATGTAAAGGTTTAATAATACTGTTTCATTACATCCACTTTTATCTTGTACTGCTATGATCTTTATCTTGCTGCATTGTATGCTCTACATCTTTTGAACTCTCTTTTTTACATCACTTAATTTTATGAAAAAATATTTATATTGGCCAATATTCACAACTTATCTGCTACGTCAAACCACTGCAGCGATTGATGTGTCATACATAATCCAGTCAACTCGATAGAAGCTTTAAAGTCTTTAGAGATATGACATTGCTTTCATTCTGCTTAAATGCATAAAATACCGAGGGCTTACATAGAAATAATTGACTTTTTATTTGGATGTGGCCTTTCCTTACTAATTACTGTCTTTAGAAGTGCTAAGCGTCTTAGTTATTTAATTGTGTCCATAGCTTCAAATGGTTCAAATGGCTCTGAGCACTATGTGACTTAACTTCTGAGGTTATCAGTCGCATAGAACTTAGAACTAATTAAACCCAACTATCCTAAGGACAGCACACACATCCATGCCCGAGGCAGGATTCGAACCTGCGGCCGTAGCGGCCGCCCGGTTGCAGTCAGTAGCGCCTAGAACAGCACGGCCACTCCGGCCGGCATAGCTTCAAAGTCGGTTTAGATTCCTCCTTTCTTTTCCTCAGTGACCACGTTCCAATAAAAAGTTTTTTATGTATCTGTATATCTACGTAAATGTTTTCATTCCTAAATATATGTTCTTGTTGACATTACATGTCTATCCAGTGGTTAAAGTTATGTTAAGTGTACAATATATACATTATTTATGGGGAAGGCACTAGTTTAATGGTGGACTGATATATCTTGCTATTTACAGTCTTCCTTTCGCGGTTTGTTTTGAATTTCTTCCCTTGGATTTCACACCCGCATCGGGAATCCGAGGTCGATAATTTAAGATTTGAGGTGATATGAGGTTGCTTTGCTGTGTGTCTTTCGTTTGAAGCACAAATGTAGTGTGTGTAAATTGGGACAACAGGTGGCTGAATCTCTTTAGTTACAACTGTTAAATACAAAGTTCCTATTTTTTAGGCGTGCAGCGCAGTCTTCGTGATTGACATCCAGAGATGGCTGGAGCGTTAAGCTAAATTTGCCGTAATACGCGTTCTGTTGCTTGCGCGACTGGTGTTTAATGTTGGAGTGAGTGTAGGAAATGACGGCATAGAATGACTCATTTCAGAGCACAAGGTGTTACTACAATCTCGTGGGTTGATTTCAGTATTCTGATTTCCTAAATGTTGCCTACGAATAAATCAGTCGCCTCTGAATAAATCAGTATTTGCATCTTAGGCTCTTGTATTTTCTGTAATTTATTCAGTGCTAACTAAATGTTATCAATTAGTGAAGAAGTCATCGTTAAAAACAGGAGATGTGTTATTATCAATTAGGTGAGACGAAGAAGGAGAGGGTTTCACATTAAGATCAGCTAAAATAGAATTTTATTTGCTACCACCATGTTTAAGTGGTATACCGGGTTATCAAAAAGTAAATATAAATTTGAAAGCTGAATAAATCACGGAATAATATAGATAGAGAGGTACAAATTGACACACATGCTTGAAATGGCATGGGGTTTTATTAGAACCAAAAAAATACAAACGTTAAAAAAATGTCCGACAGACAAAGCAAAGATGATGTTCATTACAGGAAATGCTCAATATGTCCACCATCATTCCTTAACAATAGCTGTAGTCGAGGAATAATGTTGTGAACAGCACTGTAAAGCATGTACGGAGTTATGGTGAGACACTGGCGTCGGATGTTGTCTTTCAACATCCCTAGAGACGTCGGTCGATCACGATACACATGCGACTTCAGGTAACCCCAAAGCCAATAATCACACGGACTGAGGTCTGGGGATCTGGTAAGCCAAGCATGACGAAAGTGGCGGCTGAGCACACTATCATCACCAAACGACGCGCGCAAGAGATCTTTCACGCGTCTGGCAATATGGGGTGTTTTTTTTTTTTGTTCTAATAAAACCCAATGTCATTCCAAGCATGTGTGTCAATTTCGACCTCTCTATTTACATTATTCCATGGTTTATTAAGTTTCCAAATTTATACTGACTTTTTGATCACCCGGTACTTCTCTATGTGTTTGTTAGAGCTGTAGTGCCATGGAGAGTGTAACTCATGTTGTTTGCGAGAGCCCCTCAACAACATTTTACATGTTGAAACAGAAGGAGAGACTGTTTACGAAAGACAGAGTCTTCACTGGATGTCACTTCCATCGATTTTTTCCATAGATTTTACTGGAATCTACTGGTGCACAAATACCCGGTTCAAACTCAAAAGGAATTACGCACTATGGTCGTAGTTGTTTGAGACATTGTACAACAGACAAATGGGACATTGGTGAGACTGCAGCAAAACGCAATTCGTCACTGAAACTCAATCGATTAAGGATGGCAGTCATGGTCTCGAATACTTATATTAGGTGAAGTAACAACATTGTGTCTCACACAGTCATTATATTAGGTTAAACAAATTGTCGTTATATCCTCAGTTATGCTGTAAACTACGATATATCGTGTATAACATACTTCTTTGGCTATCGAGAGAAGCTTGCCGCAGTCTGAGTGATATTATCTTAACGATAAGGCAGATAATATTGATTAGGAACATAAACTGTTGTTATTATGTCAGTTACATTCCAAATTACAAACCGTGTGGCATAAAATACCTCCATGGGCGTTGAGAAAAGCCTGCTATAATTTGAGTGTTATTTCACGCGTGACACCTTGTATCAAAACTCATCTCGTAGACATATTGTCCTAATAATTAATTTGTCTTAGATAAATATATACAATTTCTATAATTGCTTTATCTAACTTTATGTAGTCTTGACATAAAACGGTAACATCCTAGATGTTATATAACAGGAGTAATGTATTCTTAAATTGTGTAAAAATTTTACCTACTCATGTCCATGTTCCCTTAAGGTGTGAATTAACTGTGTGAATAAAAAATTAAATATTCACGGCATCCTCCACTATCACTCTCAAATTCATTGCCACAATACTAATTCAGCAACAATGAAGCTGTTCTGTAACTGCACAAAAAATGTAGCGTGCTAAACAGGCATATGACGGTTCATCCTAGGACTAAAAGAGAGGACGAAGAAAAACAAAAACGAACTAGTACCACTTTAGATAGACAGAATACAATGATACACACTAATGTACACGTGAAGTGTCACAACCTTAATTTCACATTTAAAATCTCAGTCTAAATACAAGGTTTGATTTTACACTATTTTTGTGACTAAAATGCACGTCAAAGGGTGTAGATTATCAGCAATACATCATCACACACAAAAAAGTTTGGAAGGGGAGAAAGATAATTGATCATTATCTACAAGGGAAAACTATAATACTGATATTGACAGGCTAATACTGCTTTTTACTACATTTGGTTAAACATACTCAAGTTTATGCACAAAGAAAACTTTCGACAAAGGCGATGATATCTACCAACTGGAACACTTATGACTAGGCTCTCTAGCACGTTTACAAACTATATTTTCATAATCAATTGTAACAATATTAAAATTTAACTTTAATGCTCCAAAAATGACACGAAAAAACACAAAACGTACCGAAAGACTAACAAATTGTGCTGTCACCATGCAAATCTCGATGGCCGGTTGTGGATCTGAACTTTCATCACCCTGAATATGACTCCAGTGTCCTAACCATTGCACCATCTCACTCAGTTTGTCACATGAACAGAATTTTAGGTTAAGGTGAGAGATGGCAAGCCACTATCTCTCGGTAATAGCATTGTCACTCAGATTGATGTTCATATTTTCGGGTGTGACCTCGGTATTTCCCAGTATTAAATTTGCTATGTGTGGTTCTTCATGAGGAAATTGTGGGGAGAATGTTCTTTTAACCGTAGAGAGCTTGTAACCGGGGGGCCAAGATGAACTGGGGCCATAAATGCTGAGTGCAGTGACATGACCATGCAAGGGGTTGTGGAAAACAGTGTTCAGTGGGTCTTACATTCAGAGGGACTTCTGGACGAACCTTTGTCGTCCTTGTGCTCAGCATCAGACAGATGGGCACCAGGTCACAAAACAATTTACTTCGGCCGAGCGCCAGTCTGCAGCAGAAGACGACAAAATGGCTGAAAGTGGGTGCAGGAAGCCATTTAACAGAGACTGCTGTAAACTGAGCTTCCGTGCAAACTGTGGGAAGGTCATCAAACTAAATAGGCTCTCATGTTAGAAGCTGGGACGATACGGAAAGAACAGCTGTCGTACGGGTCTAGTGTCTAATGTTAGGTAGGACTTAACACCCTCTCCCCCCTCCCCCCCCCCCCTCCAACCCCCCACCTCTAGATACCAGGAAGTCGCCAGGTACTTTTAGTGAGCGGAAAAAACATATAGGAAGCTTAACAGCCTTCTTTCAGAAATATGAAATGGTTGGCCTGGAAAGTTTAGATCACACCATAAATGAGCGATTGTGCTTCCGTCTAGATAGATGTCTTTAGGCAAAACGTTTCCATGGTTACCGTGAGAACGACGTATTCCTTGTTTAAAATCTTCTTTTTTAGACAAGAGAGATTTGGAGTCGAAGATTGGTTCCTCTCAGGATATGCATTGTAGAGGCAGGCTTCACCATCGTGGCAACCCAAGCGCTGTGTCTGGATTGGCTACCAGGCCAACAGAACACTCCAGAGGGGAAGAGAGGAGATTCAAGGAGTAGAGGATAGTTCCAGTAGTTTGTGAAACGGGGCCAGAGCAGAGGGGGGAGGAGGTTCCGTTTTGCTAATTCGGTTCCCATATTGAGGCTTGGTGGAAAGAGGTGGTTCTTTGGTGTCTTCGTCATCTGGTCTTGCCCTAGTGGAAAACTTCAGGTCTCTCCTTAGTGGGTGACACTTGTGGTCGGTATCTTGTGGTAGATTAAGAGCAAAAAAATGGTTCAAATGGCTCTGAGCACTATGGGACTTAACATCTGTGGTCATCAATCTCCTAGAACTTAGAACTACTTAAACCTAACTAACCTAAGGACATCACACACATCCATGCCCGAGGCAGGATTAGAACCTGCGACCGTAGCAGTCGCGCGGTTCCGGACTGAGCGCCTAGAGATTAAGAGCCCGTGGCCGTTTCCAACTGTATCGACAGTGCAACTGCGTATCATCTCATACATATCGTGTGTCGCAAGGGTGAACTTATTCGTCCTGAGTCTGCCGTCCGACAGTTTACAATTCCAGGACGCACCATCGTGCCTATGAATCAAATAGGTTTGGCCAGACCAGCGAACGGATGCTCCTCACACTGAAATCTGCCAGGGTGTCAGGGCTCTGATAGGAAAGTTTGCTTATTTTGATGATCAGAACGGCACAATGCGTTGTTCGCCTACTTTCGTGGATGCGTCAGAACGTTATATCGACCGCTACGGTCGCAGGTTCGAATCCTGCCTCGGGCATGGATATGTGTGATGTCCTTAGGTTAGTTAGGTTTAAGTAGTTCTAAGTTCTAGGGGACTGATGACGTCATTTGTTAAGTTCCATAGTGCTCAGAGCCATTCAAACCATTTGAACATTACAGCAGACGTAGCGCCCGCAACTCGCCCACAGTGGGCCGATTTCTGCTGCCGCCTGAATCAAGGTGAAAGGTTAAAGTACTGCTGCATCGACGTAATGCTGTTGAGTGATATTCACAGCTTCCTGTTCTCAGGTGAACGATAGTTTGTGGTATAGTTGATCGTAGCTGTTTACATTTGAATACAGATGGGCCCCACAGTTGATTCATGTAAGCAAAGACAGATCGCGTTGTGAAAGCCGAATAATTCAGGGGAGAATTTGTATAGTTTCCACTCCAAAATATGCTTTGCCTACCAGAAACCATTCCATATTTGATTGGGTTTGTCATTTTTGTGTAATATGTATTAGCTGGTATTAGTTATTAATGGTTTAATAAAATTTGTCATTATTTTGTAAACTGAAATACGCCACTGTTCTCATTCATACTGCCTCTACTATTCACTGTTTTTATTTTATTGTTGTGGTACATGAGTAGCTCCACTCAGATATATATTTATGATTAAGTGGGCGACTGCCTGCAATTGGCGTCCCTCGGCCAGCACCTCGTATCTGGCATTTTGTGACTTAGTTAGTGCATTATCTTGCGCAACAGGCGAGTGACTTTCTTCATTCTCAACGTGAAACTATGGTGCACTGAGAATATTCAGATTAGATTTTGGCATTGTGCGTCGTATATCAGCAAATTTTAGAATGTTGTAGTCACTTTATTTCTGTGTTTGTATTGTTTGTGTCCTTTTATTTTTTGTGACTCATTGTGTCTTCTCAGTTACTTTTGCGTGTCTTGTTGTCCGATAGTGCGTCGTGGCTAATAGCAGTGTGCAAGATATTGTGGAAGAAGTTTGATTATGGAGATGCGTACGATATCTTAGAGTATGTTTTGTTTCATGGGCTTAGGCATAAATGTATGCATTATTTAAGACAAAATCAGAGTAGAGCTGCGGCGCGTGATGCGTTAGAGTCGGTAACTTAAGCAAGTAGCAAAGTTTATGAACGCTTACGATAAACAAAGCTAGTTTGTATAGTGATAAAGGCCGCGCACTAATGACGTCAAAATGCAATACAATCCAGCCATTGATGCAGAAAAAGAAAGAACGGAGGAAGAAATTCATTTACATCACTAAAGTGTTGTGTTGTTCGGCTGCGTCACATTTTCTTGTAAAGTAATTGACTTTTGACCCCTCTGCTAGGATCTTCTTCAAGATTTTTCGGTGTCCACTATTGCTAGAACACTGTCAGATACCAGTGTCGCGTTCTCTTATAATGGGGAATTTATCCGCGTTTGTGCTGGAGAAGTGGGAGTAATAGTTAAAATTCTTGTGGCTACCATTGGTGGGCCACCATCATAGACTAATATTGATTCAAATGGCTCTCAACACTATGAGACTTAACTTCTGAGGTCATCAGTCCCCTAGAACTTAGAACTACTTAAACTATATATGACGGTAGTATCAGTTCCCGAAAGAACAGTTACCGTGGATGACCATACAGCTTTGCTAGAAATGAAATGATAATTAAATGGACACCCTAGCTGCAAACAGGCGTTGATGTACTTCACTGGGGACATGTTGAAAATGTGTGCCCCGACCGCGACTCGAACCCGGGATCGGCTGCTTACATGGCAGACGCTCTATCAATCTGAGCCACTGCGGGGACTTATCCCTTGCACGCTCCCCGTGAGATCCACATTCCCAACATGTCCACACCACGACATTCGTAGGGCGCCTAATAGATGTTTGCCCATCATACTCATTACTCGTGGCAGATTAATCTACCAAGTCCTGTACGAGTGTCCATTTAATTATCATTTCATTTCTAGCAAAGCTGCATGGTCATCCACGGTAACTGTTCTTTCGGGAACAGATACTACCGTCATATATAGTTAAAATATGGCTTCCCGGCCATTGAGCTTCTTGTGCGAACGCACACGCTATGCCCGAACTCGTACGGGACCTGGTAGATTAATCTGCCACGAGTAATGAGTATGATGGGCAAACATCTATTAGGCGCACTACGAATGTAGTGGTGTGGACGTGTTGGGAAAGTGGATCTCACGGGGAGCGTGCAAGGGATAAGTCCCTGCAGACGCACTATCCTCTGTGCCCGCGGTGGTTCAGATGGATAGAGCGTTTGCCATGTAAGCAGCAGAGCCCGGGTTCGAGTCCCTGTCGGGGCACACATTTTCAACATGCCCCCAATGAAGTACATCAACGCCAGTTTGCAGCTAGGGTGTCCATTTAATTATCATTTCATAACTACTTAAACCTAACTAACCTAAGAACATCACACACATCCATGCCCGAGGCAGGATTCGAACCTGCGCCCGTAGCGGTCGCACAGCTCCAGACCGTAGCGCCTAGAACCGCTCGGCCACTCCAGCCGGCTCATAGACTAATATCACCGCGCTAATGCGGAATAAGGAGCGTTTTTGGCTAAACTCTACTATACTAACTCTACTGCATAGTATTGGTGGTGCATTAGATAGAAAGGCACTGTTCCACACTTTCGTTAGAGAATGGTTATTGGTTTAAATTCTTCCTGCTACTATTGGTTGGCCATCATCACTTTCTTGATGCGAAACGGAAAGAGAGAGAGAATGTTTACTCAAGATATTATTGTCCGCCGAGATGACTTGCAGCGCGTTGTTTGTATTGCTCGCTCACCTCGGCCGCATATTTACGTCAAACACAAAATTCGGCTACTAAACCCGTAGCCACATCCCCGACATAGGCCCACATACGACAGGAACGCTAGCTTAACAGGGTACGTGGCTAAGCAGAGCGCGCGCAGTCAATGGTGCGTAACGCACAAAGTACTGAGTCGGAACACAATGGAGCGCAACTCAGATGTACGGAAACATTTCGTACCTTACGGTGAGGAATAAAAATTTTTTTGTGACCTTTGTGGATTTCAAAAAGGCATACGACTCGATTGATCGTAAAACCTTGATCAGAACTCTAGGAGAACTTGGCCTTGACACGAAGACCTAAGTGATAATCCAGCAAACACTAATCAATACAACTTCAAAAGTGAAATTTAGAGGAGAAACATGAGAAGCTTTAGAAATAAAGACTGGAGTGAGGCAAGGAGATGGGCTCTCACCTATGCTCTTCAACTGTGCCTCGAGAAGGTGATTCGTGAGAGGCGCATAGAACTGGAAAACCAAGGAATTAAAAATGGTGTCCGGCTGGGTTACAAGAAACAAAGTCTTGAAATCGACTGTCACGCATTTACAGATGATCTTGCAATTTTATCTGTTTGCATGGAAACAGCTGAGAGACAGATTAATGAGCGTAAAGTACAAGCACAGAAGACTGACCGACAAATTTAATTTGAGGAAATCGAAATTATAACGAACATAAAGTCACCACCAAGAGACAAAATGAAGCGAGTTGAAAAGTTTAAATATCTCACAGAATGGATAATGGAAACCTTATGAGAGAAAGGAGCCATCATATCACGCATGAACAAAATGGAAATGGCATTCCATTTAACGAAAAACATCTACAACAAAAGATCAGTATCGTTCAATGCAAAGTTAATGCATTACTGCAGTGTTATACGTCCAGAGGTCTTGTACGCTTCTGAATGCCTAGTAATGAACAAAAAAGGCCTAATCGAAAAACTGGAGGCCAAGGAAATGAAGATTTTTGAGAAGGAACTTAGGTCCCAGTAAAGAGAATGGGGAATCTAGAATACGTCGCTATCAAAAACCGTATTCCCACATAGAAAAGATAACTGATACCATCCTGAAAAGAAGGATGTTATATGCACTTATACCCCGAATGAGCCCTGGAAGACTCACCAATCGTACGATCACCTACTTTCAGGAGAAGAAAACAAAATGGGCCTGGTTCACAGAGGTGGAGAAAGATCTTAAGGAAGTGGGGATCACCAATGATGACATCTTGGAGCGTGTCCCACTCAAGGAGATACTTATGGCGTGGCAGGATTTCCAAGAATAGCCAAAACTAAAAACAGGAAAGGCTTGGACGCACGAGAGGAAGGAGCAAAACTGAGAACGAATGCGGGAGCACTGGGCAAAAATCAGAACACGTAAAGCAAGACAGTTGAAATAACGTGGTCCAAAGATGGCATGTACTAAGTGAATGAATGAATGAATGTGACTCTCACGACACGAGGCGACGGTAAAAAAGCATTCAGGGATTTGTCGGGTATAAAACCTTCGAGCATGCATGCCAGAAGTTAGCGAAAGTCCTGTGGCGTAAAATTATGAATTTTTCTCTCAGTTCAGAATTATCATGTTTACAATGAGAACCACTGTTCATTACATCCCAACTCATTGATTGGTTAGTATAATACTGTACTACCCAAACCATGGCCACTAGTATACAAACTGGAATTTGTCTGTGGATACCTCGGGAGTACAATAGCAGAGCACATGACTAGATTTCCAGCAAACTGCCGCAGCTACAGCGAATTCAGAGAAGCTTTCCTATAGACGTACTGGTCACAGGACGCTCAAGAACGGATAAACAGGAGATTATGTTTGGGAAGGATTACGAAGTATCAGGGTGCCGCAGTTCCTATCAATTTTTCAAGACGCTTATCAACAACAACCGTTACGCGGATCAACCGTACAGTGATAAGGAGGTAATGCGCACTACTACATGAAAATGTCTTTAAGGTACCAGAAACTGCTCATTGGAAAATGTAATGACACAACAGAATCATTAAAAGAGCTCTGCGAGGGTTAGACTTTGTCAACGAAGCACAAAACGTGAGGGACCGAAGCAGACAATGAACAAAATTCGCAACGTTCATCTGGTGTATATAATGACGGGCGAAACAAAAGTAGAAACAGGAAAACAAGAAACCAATATCAAGGTGACAGATTCGATAATGAGCCTCATGGTAATGATAGAAGCAGACGGGGGACGCATGGTGGTAGCTTTCAAGTGAACAGAAATAGCAACAGCAGGAAAATGCAAAATTTTAACTTGTTCATGCAGCCGGTCTGCTACTCAGGGCCTACAAGAAATAAAGTAGGGATTGATAGGTGATGTACGCAAAATGATCACCAAAATGACGTAGTGGAAGTCAGCCCACCTAACCCCTCATACAGAAACCGCAGTAGCACTCCTTAGGGGTTCATCACATCAGCTACGTGAAACTGTTCATAGAATAATTCTTGTATAGTTATATCAGAAACTAAGGGTTGAGAATAATTTGTTTCCAATTCATGTATGAACTCATTTAGTGTATTGTGCTTCATTTTCTTCCAGCTACAATTTTTGGATGATTTATTATCATAATTAGCGGATAAGATCTTCTCGTGTGACATCTCATCAACGACTTAGGTTTTTTTAGTTTTCTTGGATAATTTACCGCAAATTTGAGAAGTACTGGTATCCTCGCATGTCTGACAGACAGAAAATTATTTCGTGAATTGAAATGTGCCGATTTCTTG
The DNA here is from genome assembly GCF_023864345.2 of Schistocerca serialis cubense. Classification (NCBI taxonomy): domain Eukaryota; kingdom Metazoa; phylum Arthropoda; class Insecta; order Orthoptera; family Acrididae; genus Schistocerca; species Schistocerca serialis. The sequence goes on along the minus strand of NC_064640.1, from coordinate 758,191,008 downwards.
GTGGGAACCTCTTCAGTTTATGATAAAACTTGTTCGTTTAATACTAGCTATCTTAGTAGCTTGTCACGCCACAGCAAAGGTATGTGTTGCAACCGCGTGAAAACGGCAATTTTGGTTCAAAAATAATGCACAAGTTTTGGAGATATAATTCTTCTCACAAGTAATCTTGGAATGTTTCAATGGTTTGGTTTCTTCCGTTGATATTGCGTACATTACTAGTGAGGCCAATACAATGTCTTTCCCACAATTCGTAGCTACGAGGCGGTAGTGGTGCCACAGAACTTCATTTGGGATCTGGTAGTGGATCTTGGTGTGATTTTCATCATGCCACCGACACCGATGGGCGGTGTTTCGCGATATGGACATGGGTTGTCCACGCCAGTGGCGTGTTGACTTTCGAGTATGGCTTTTTTTCTTTCGTTGTGGTTATATAACGATTATTGCCAGAGGAGCGATGTGTTCCCGTTGGCGGCTTTCGAGTGTGGTTACCGTTATGGATAATTGCCTGTGGTGCGATACTTAATCGCTTGTGGTACTTTTTCGATTGTGGTTATCGCTTATGGTTTATCGCCAAGAGTGCAATGACGTTTGCCTTGTGGTATTTCGATTGTGGTTATCCAGCAACAGAAGCGTGTCATCGGCGAAATTTTGTATTACGTGGCGTGAGCACGTGAAGTGCGAGTCCCGGTAGTACGTTTTTAGACGAACAGGCAGGAAATGGCGAATGGGACCATATAAAACGAAAGATAACTGCCAATCGTTATGCATTACAAATAATTAAAACTGGTATTGCGTGTCTTTTTATGTATTATATGTCTTTGATAATAGCGTACATCGATTTTTGAGAGTTTTACATAAGGTTCAGAGGAAAAGCTGAATTCGTGGCAAAATCTGAGCCATACTGGCATCCCAGTAAGGAGGCGCAGATTTAGGTGAGCAGTATTCGACGCAGAATCTGCGCCAGACAGCAACATCACGTGACCATCCAATAAGTCGACGTCATGAGAAGCGTCAAAATCCAGATTTCTATAAAGTAGAAAGAGTTAGAGGTAGCTAAACTTGTTAACTGGAAGGATATTAATAGAACGAGTGTTTCTTGGCGTGAGAGTGCTTGAATTGTGAATGTGCGTTCTGTGTCAGCTTAGCCCATTGGGATGCAGGAGTGGTGTTTGCAAACTAACAAAACACTGACATACGCTACATTAACATGACTTCATCAATAGCAAAGGATGAGTTCATGTCGTGATTAATGATCGATGTTTGTTAAAATAAAAAAAAGTATCTGTAAAGGATTGCAATTTTTTGTGGAACCTTAGCGGTAACATTGTTTAAACAAAAGAAAGCAGTACGGCGCGTTTCTATTACCTCCGTTAATAATATTTTTAAGTTTCAGTTACGTACTGTTCATTTTTTTGTCATGATTTTCTACGTATGTGTTTCTGTAAACATTCATCGTAAGAACACAGCACCAAGCTATGTGCTAAGGCATGTGCAGAGGACTACGGCATTGCGAATGGCGACCGCGACCGAAGCAGACCAGTCGCCGGCCGGGCATGGGCACTGGGCAGGAGGCACTCAATCAACGCGGCTGTCGCGGCTACTAGGGTTGGCGTGACCTAGCCTGATGGGCGAGCTATGACGCGTTCAGCTGCCGGTGTGATGTCATCACATGGTCGCCAGATGGGGCGAGTGACTAGCAGACATGAAATCACTGCAAATGGCCACACCGGCAGCTGTAAGCTGCAGGCGATCCGTCTCTGCTTCCTCCCCCGCGGCAACAGGGCAGGCAGTCAGCTGACATGACTACGTTGACTCGTGAATGGAGAGGGAAAGATATTCCAGGTGCTGTGGTACATCAGCAAGGGAGCCTCGCCTGCAGCCAACAGGTAACAGACGCTCGTCCCTGACGTCACGCCACCACCTGGGGCCACCGCTGTTTGACGCATGAGTGTTGAGAGACTGGAGCCGAAGGCAACACCGCTGCTGACGAGAAAGCCGAGACTAGAGAGAGCTGAAGCAAGCGACTGATGTCTCCTGACACTCGCCACAACACTGACAACTGTTGCTGGAGGACTGTCTTCAACGAGAGCGACAGTTTGTCAACTGGTGCCCCATCTCCTGACTGTCAGCAGTCCAGATGTCTACCTGTTGCTGCCATAGGCAGGAGATAGGTCCTGACCCAGACACCGCCGCTACCCGTCATGACGTTAAGTAAACGGGTAACCCTTCTCTTAACACCAGATAACCCCCCTGCCCCCATAGCTGCCACATCCAGCCTGTTACACACCTCTTGAGTGTAGTGCAGTGTTTGTTCATGTGATACTGTGGTGACAGGTCACTGTCATCTAAAATACAAGACGAACAAAAAATCACATACAAAATTACACAAATATTCAAACCACTTTTAGGAATTGATTCATGTTTTTACTCCGTCTTTGTCATTTATGTAAAGTGTCATATATTCCACAAGTCATTTAACTGTTTTTTTTTTTAATTTTATGTCAACGCCTTTTACACAATTGTATTAAAAGAACAGAAAGACACCTCCCTATGAACTAAGATTAACAGATGTCATATGTCAATTGGTTCAAATGGCTCTGAGCACTATGTGACTTAACTTCGGAGGTCATCAGTCCCCTAGAACTTAGAAGTACTTAAAACTAACTAACCTAAGGACATCACACACATCTATGCCAAAGGCAGGATTCGAACCTGCGACAGTAGCGGTCACGCGGCTCCAGACTGTGGTGCCTAGAACTGCTCGGCCATCCCGGCCGGCGTCATATGTCACCTGAACACACACTTGACTAGCCTAGACTTGCTGAATGCTTCGATAGAATTTGTCATGTTATTTCTCTCTATGGGGGATTGACTCACTGTGAATTATTGGTTAGGGATGACAATATCTTTCAGGCGGAGAATGCTCGATGACGAACGATATTGTATTATGGTTATGGAAGCAAATCATCTCTGACCTCATCTTCGGTGTGAATGGTGTAGTTAAACGTCTGAATGACATTTTAACCAAATAGTCATTGTATTTAGTCAGAGGTGCGTGTCAAAGCCTTGAGGGGCCCCAGCACCAATTCTAACACCCAGAAAACCAAGTAACGTTTGCAGGCATACAACAGTCAGTGTTTTTATGACCCCTGGTTGAATGAGGTCAAGACGGGGTGTGATATGTTTGGTTTTCGGTTGGCAAAGCTGTTACGGTCCGGCATGTCGTTCTGGAAGACCAAGTTAATGCGTCATTATTTCTTTTGCTCCATGTCACACTAACCTCTTTACTAAAGTATGATACTCCCCATGCTGAAATGATTGGGTAACAGGAAGGTAATGAGAGCTGGATAAACTACTGCTGTACAAGCGTAGAGTTGTGAAAGGATATTCACAGCTCCCTGTTCTCCGACGAACTGTAATTTGTGGTATAGTTGATCATAGGTGATTCCACTGAACAGAGTTGGACCTCACAGTGGATTCACGTAAGTAAATTCAGATCATTTTGTAAAAGGGATTAATTCTGGGGAGAATTTCTATAGCTTCCACCCCAATGTATGCTTTGCCTATCAAACACCATGCCTCATCTGATTTGTGTTTGTCGTTTCTGTGTAATATGTATCAGCTAGTAGAAGTAACCAATGGTCTAATAAAACTTGTCCTTATTTTGTAAATTTAAATACGCCACTGTTGTCATGCATACTGCCTCTACTATTCACTGTTTTTATTTTATTATGGTGGTACATTAGTAACTTCACTCAGACATATGTATATAATTAAAGCGAGCAACAACTTGCAGTGTGATGATTTACTATCGGCAGGATGATACAAAGTGTTTAAGTTGTAAATCGAGCAGTAAAGAAATCATACAGATGCAGTCGTGTTCCACTAGGAATATCTGCCGAGCTAGCTTAGTGTACTACACAAGCTCCGAACTCTGAACGAGGATTGTTACGTGACCTTTGTATAATGAATGGATCGAGAAATATCTTATGAATGATCGAATAACTACCTGTTTGTATACTACTACGTAGTTAAACGTCCATTAAATTAGTGAGAAATAGGATGTCCTTACCAAACGTATGTGATAGCTTCTGTGTCGTTGTTAAGCTGTATCTGCTTCCGTTAGAAGTTTCACCATTTCAAAGCTAGGCTTGCTTACAAGTGGACGACATCGACAACTTTACGCAGTAATTTATACGAACAACGAGCAAGTTTGTAAAACTGAAATTAGTTTTTATTAGCAGTGTATTGTACTTGATTAAACTACGACACTCCAAAAAAATACGATATAGAGGCCAGCATTATGGTAATCTCGAATATTTCTGTTGCGGAAGTTATGTTCTGATATTAATCCATATACGCTACAAATAACAGTTTTTGTCTTCTTTGAACCACAGTTTAACATCGCCTAACTTTTCACTCAGTCATTTTCAGGTCTCACCTAAAGATCAACAATTAATGAATATCTCTCTGCCAATGATACTCGCTCTACTTTCCTCTCTCATCTCCAGAGATTGTAATGCTTCGTGATGCGTTACCAATCCAACGAAAATTATTCTCCGGTCACTCAGTGAGTAAATCTGACAAAACTATTTTCAAAATAATTGTTATTTATATCCCGATATGGTAACACAGACCATTTATATAAAAGATTACCAATACTCAGCTTTTACACATCTCACATAATTTGCTTACTGACTAAGTCAGAACCGTCTTGAGATCTCCGATAGCAAAGCTCATAAAGCAATAAACAGCTCTCGCAGTCTACGTTGGTGGATAGCTTTTGGAGCACGAAACTGTGGTTCAACAAGAGAGAGCTCAGTTAATGCAGAAAATTCAGTATAACTCTTTTCTGGCCGCTGTTCTCTCGAAGTATTTGGAATAAAATCGAGATATCAAGATTCAGTGACTTGATCCATGTGTTCCTCGACCGTTATATGTTGAATTCTTCTTTAAAACTCGTTAATATAGATTGCAGACAAAGAATTGAGAAATTAATTTAAGTTTCGTATAGCTGGACCGGTATTTCTACAGCTCTTCTTTCCCACAAAAAGGCCTCCGAGTTTTGTTTCATATATCTAGTGTGTGTAAGATCTTTTCCCAAAACAATTTAAGGAAAACACATGCACCTCTAACAGTATTAGTATTTTATGCTGTCACATAGAAAAAAACTAATGCATTAACAAAAGACTGAAAATTCGTTTAGCTAGTTCTGCAGTCAACGTTTGACTATTCTTTCAGCAGTAAGTGCAAAGTCTGAAATATGCATTAAATTATGAGTACTGATGAATTATGGGATCTGAGAAAAGACATGAGAATAATAATTAATGTGTTACTCTCGTCGACAAGTGCCCTTTAATTATTAAATTTCATCAGCAGTAATGCCCAGGTGTATTTTGCAATGCAGCATGCTTGTCATGTTACGCCAATTGGATGACAGCAAGTCAAGACTTTTTCGAGCAAGCAAAATGCTGTCACTGAGTTCAGTCCTGTTGATGGCTCATGTCTGCTTTTTGGCACTTGAGAATCATCACAATACAATTTAGATGTGGAGCATACTTAATTTGAGTTTCCATTGCTCCTTACACAATCTATATTACAGAAATCGAACTTTGCACATACACAACTACAGTACTAAGAAATTTCTGGATAAATAAATTTGAGTATGACTCCAAAAAATCATAGCGTTCCGATACATCTGAGTATCATGTAATATACTTTCAAATAATGGAAGTTACATACTTTACATAGGTTTTAAAATTAATATTTTTGAATATGGCACAGAGACATATAAATATTTGGTATTCTTATGACATCCTTGTAAAGCATTTTGAAATATGGCCCTTTACACTTTTATGTAATTTTAGAATGAACAACTTGGATACATCACAAAAAATTCAAAATGTTCGAATTCTTTTGAGCACAAGCCTAAATACGGATAGCTACATCTTTACATAGTTTTCTTAATAAATAAATTAAAAATAAGCTTATTCACATATTTTTAAGCATCATGATCGGAGCAAGATTAATTATCTGTTTCATTTTAATAGTCTGGAAGGTAATAGGCACTGTCTGGCAGAGAGATGTGGGTAGGGGAGGGGGAAGTCGTACCAAGTACAATTTAGGTAGTTCCCCCATAACGGATTTTTTTATATTTTCTCCATTTTTAATTATTAGATTTATTGCCACTTAACAACATTAACTTTTAAATTTCTTCTATCCATAATCTTTAATTTTTTAATGTCACACCATCTGCTGTCTTGATGACATCGTACATTCAAGTTCTTTCGTGATATCATACATTGAAGGCCATAGGTAATGTCCTTGTCCCTCAAAAGTGGGCAAAACACCAACTTTCACGAAAGTAACATTGTGATAAATTGATTATTCCTTGCTACTGTAGTGTTCTCTTGAAGCTGTGAGAAAGGAAGACAGGAGCTCCAAGGCGCGGAAGCAGAGACGATGCTGAGGGCAGACGAAACTAGGAGAGAGATTGTTACATGACGTAAACCGTAAGTGGAGAGCTTTGAGAAAATGCAGACGCCCCCAGACGCGGTCCCAGGGCGCTAGTTACTCTTCAGGGAATTAACATGGAACTTCATATGTCGTCTAGACGCTGTAGTGGGCTGCCACCGTAGAACTTTGTAATCAACAGGCACGTATCAGCGTATACAGCCAGTTTGATACCAGCCCTGAGAACAGCAACGTCAGTAGGCTCACTAAGATTAGAAAGAGAGCGAAAACGCCAAAAAACTGTTACCTAGCAATCCCTACTCCGAGGAGTCCTAGGGGTGGAGCTAAATGACGCATAACAATAATGATGCAAGCCTTATTTGGCAGAGAAGTTAAGTTTAGCTTTCAGCTGAACAATGTTGATACCAAATACAGACTTAGTTATTGCAACCGCATTAACATACCAGCCTTAGGAGCCATAGAGGGGACCTAACTAAACCGTGATTGCAAGGCACCGGCAAGAGACCTGCGGGATTCGCTGGGTGGCTTTAAGTGGTAAAAAAAGTGCCCCCACGCGGCTTTTTATAGCCTCTAGATTCTGAATTTTGGAGGAGTTCTCAGTCAGACGATCCGGGCGCCGAATCCACGTCCGTTCACTCCAGCCTCAGTCCAGTTGCCCGTAAGTCTGCTCTCTCACTTGGAGTGCCTCAGTGAACAGTGTCACATTCAGTATGTTTAGTTTTGCAACTAAGTTGTTGTCTTACGATGCTGTTAGTGTTTGCTACTGCGGTTAGCATCCACACCTGCGACTTCTGCACTGTCTTCTGTTGTGACAGTGTTATTCATGCTTTTGCTAGCCCTAGAACTAGCCTCCAGTGTATTAGTTAGTCCTGTCTGGAATAAACAACTATTTCAAAACCTGTTTGTCGAAGAGTCTCCACAACGAATTTCCTACCAAGTCTCACCACCTGCATTTCTAGTAAATGCCTGTACCAGTGTTGGCTCAGATAGAAGAAAGCAATCAAATGCCTTCACTGTGAATTGTCCTTCTGCCTTCTGCTCTGTACCGCTTTGGAGCACAGACTGACCTGTAACCCCTTTTCTCCCTCTCCCACCTATGTCAGGACACGACAACATGACATAAATATGTCCAAGTGAGCAAGAATTGGCATAGCATGCATATTAAAGGCCATATTGATACAGAAAAAAATGTGAGAGATATCCCCATGTTAAAACACTAGTTGTGAAATATTGCAACACATTACAGTACAAGATCAACAAAAGTCTCAATTTACAGCAAAACTTTTAACAAACTGCCCTTTGTTGTAGCAATATTGTACCATAATGTCCCCTGTTACACAATATATTATAAGAAATTACTCATGTTACTGCAAAATTGTAATAAATATCACCAGGTTACATCAAAACTGGTAACGAATTACCCCGTGTTACAGCAAAAATTCTAGTCAATTATTCTATCTTGTAGCAATAACTGCAGCAAATTGCCCTTGTAGCACATTGCATCATGTTACAGCAAAATCAAAAATTGTAACACATTGCACCCTGCCTCAATCAAAATTGTAACAAATTCCCAACCTATTTACCAAAGATTGTAAAACATTGCATCATGTTACAGCAAAATTTTAACCATCGGTACAAATTGCACATGTACAATATGCACACAAAGTAACAGAAATGGTGATATACAGTCACAACTTCACTGTAAAATACAGCAGTCTGTTATAATTCTAACTTCAACCTGGGACAATTTTTTTTAAATTTTTACTGTGACTTAGGACAATGTGTTACATTTTTGCAGCAACACGGGTAATTCGTTATAATTTTTCTATAAAATGGTGCAATTTTTTACAACTTTTCTATGATATGGGACCAGTTATTGAATCGTTGATTTGTTACACTTTTTACTGTACCATGGAGCATTTTTTCAATATTTAGGACACACACGCTGTGTCCAGAACTGTACCGATTCCAAAACCAGAGCAGAAACTCTGTGTGCTGTATATATTACTCCCTGATTCTACACTGTGTTAAAGTAGTTTGCAACGGTTTTGAAAAACTATGTGACCTTTAGTGCACTAGTTTGTTTCAATTTCGTGTAACATGGACATGTATTAAGTAGTTTGATATAATTTTCTGTAACATGTTCATGTATGGGTCAATGATATGGAAGGAAGCTGAAGTGTTATATAATCTCCACTCTGCCATAGCATAGGTCTGCGTTAGTAGGAGACGTTTACAAACGTTTTGCGTAGTTGGATCTTACCATTGTGTCAATTACTTTGAGTGAAATGATAATTAAATCGACACCCTAGCTGCAAACAGGCGCTGTTATACATCATTGGGGACATGTTGAAAATGTGTGGCCCGACCGGGACTCGAACCCATGATTTCCTGCTTACATGGCAGACGCTCAATCCATCTGAGACACCGAGGGCACAGAAGACACCGAGGGCACAGAGGATAGTGCACCTGCAGGGACGTATCCCTTGTACGCTCCCCGTGAGACCCACATTCCCAACTTGCACACACCACTACATTCGTAGTGCGCCTTATAGATGTTTGCCCATCACACTCATTACTCGTGGCAGATTAATCTAATCCCGTATGATTTGGGACATAGCGTGTGCGTTCACACAAGAAGGTCATTCTAGAGAATTTACCCAGTCATCAACGATATCTGTTCTTTTGGGAACAGAAACTACCTTCATATATAATTACTTTGAGTGTTCAAAGTCGTGCCTTAAGGGACACACATTGACTGCACTGCTCCAGCAGCTGAGTAATTCAGAATCCCTATCTGTTTGTCAGTTTGACTGCCTGGCAGAATATTTTAGCCAGCATGTGTTTTGTGGAGTTACAGGATTTGTCACCTTCGTACATTACCTCATTTATTCCTGAAAGCAGAATGCCAAGTAGCTAGTTTTGCAGGAACTGAAAGATGAAAAAAGCATGGTGGAGACTTAATCTGAAAGTTCACAGTCACTGTTTAAGCAGCAACTTCGACGGGAAGGTGTGTGTATGGAAATAATATTGTGATGCATGACATAAATATTGCATTTTATGTGTGTTGATGAAGTAATTTAGCAGACATTTTAGATGTGGAAATACAACTGACACTTGAAAAGCATTACAGAGCGATTTAGACGTTGAAATATAAAATTTGAGGGTCCACTACGTCACATGTCAAGTGTGGTCGAACTACGGTTGTTCACATAACCTGTGGGTTCATGGCACTAACATTGTGCATGTGAGTGTGTGTATTGCTGATGACAAAGCTTACCTATTTAAGATTTGGAAATATTGTAAGTTCCACCCTTTAGATTATTTTAATACATTCTTTGGAACCTGCTGCAAAAGTCGTATCGTTAGGATATTTTTGAACGTAGTCAATTTGTCGACTCTGTTGTCATTGGTGTTTTGTTTTAGTGGCCAGTAAAGTGATAGGATGTGATTGGCTGCCTTGATTTTCTAGAATGGAAGAAATGAGGTATGCCTTCTTGGATTGTGAATGACACCTTAGATAACTGGGTATGTAGATTCTAACGTGACGATGTTGGCGCCATTGGCATGCGTGTATTGTGACGCCACTGGATGAGGCACATGGTTGCATTTCATGCATTTCAAAGTGATCGCAAAGTCCTATAGACCTCCTGCTGAGATGTGCAGGAAAAACTTTGCACATACTTTCCTCTTCTGGAAAGTGTCTTAATCACTAGATTTAGTTATGTTGATCCGCTGCGGTTAGTGGCAACAACGTTGATACATTAAGGCTACATGTTTACTTTTTAACACTGTTTTCTGACAACAAACTAATAGAATCCAGATCTGTTGTTTTCAGCTCGAGTTGCCACCACTTAAACTCCAGGAATAAAAGCAGTCTCAGAACTTTTCGTATGGACAGTGTAAATTTTATAAATTTTGTATTATTAATAGGAAAGGAATGATCCATGCTCAGTCTCGATGTATCACAAAAATACTGTAACGATATATAGGTAAAGGCATGAGGGGAGCATCTCTTCGGTTGGGTGCCAAAGGAAAAGAATGAGGGCAAGGGAAAGAGCATGTCATCAACTAGTTAACACACCAGCAGAGACTTGACACAAGCAGAACGAAGGAAATATGACGGTTGGACGGCATTATCACGCCAATGATGTATGGATAAGACAAAAAGCGATGATTGGTTACGAAAACGAAGATATACTACTCAGCTCGTCATTTCACTGCCTTCAGATAGAGAACTATTTAGTTTTGTGTATACACGTATCGGTGTTTTGCTAAAGGGTGAATGTATAGGGCTATGCAGCTAAGAGAGGAAACTCGGAATACATCCAGAACAGGAAAATATATGGACGTGAGGTTTTCACTAACATATAGCGGATATGTTAGGAAACTTGAGGTTTAGAGCAGTATAAATTTTTGCTTTCACAGCTCCCTAATTGTGAAACGCTGCACGTTTCTGTTAATAGGAATATGTAAACAACCTACAAAAATGACTTCAGCGTCATAACGGGTGTAGAGCTTTATTAAATAGGGACAAGACAACAGCACCACAACATATTATCGCACCGTCAAAAGCAGAGGTCACATTGTTAGTTTGATAGGAGTGGAGACTATATCTTAGGAATGAATCACGCGAATTTTTATCTGCATTCTTAAATTGATGTATTTTGCGTTTACTTTAAGTGGATTTGGATGTTGGGTGTTCAGCCTCCTTACAACGACATTGTGGCCGCCAGTATGTGTATCTGTTGGGACTATGATTTATGTCTACCACTACTTTAAACATATATTTTTACCAAAATGTGGAAGGTAGATTGAAGTCAACTCCAACTTTAATTGTATAGGAGGGGTTCCTATTTGAATAAGACTCAAGTTTTCTTTGAACTGTTCAGCAACTGAAACATCTGAGTAGGGGGACGGGGGTAGTAACATGAACCAATTATTAATCTATGCCGGCTGTCAAATACACTCCTGGAAATTGAAATAAGAACACCGTGAATTCATTGTCCCAGGAAGGGGAAACTTTATTGACACATTCCTGGGGTCAGATACATCACATGATCACACTGACAGAACCACAGGCACATAGACACAGGCAACAGAGCATGCACAATGTCGGCACTAGTACAGTGTATATCCACCTTTCGCAGCAATGCAGGCTGCTATTCTCCCATGGAGACGATCGTAGAGATGCTGGATGTAGTCCTGTGGAACGGCTTGCCATGCCATTTCCACCTGGCGCCTCAGTTGGACCAGCGTTCGTGCTGGACGTGCAGACCGCGTGAGACGACGCTTCATCCAGTTCCAAACATGCTCAATGGGGGACAGATCCGGAGATCTTGCTGGCCAGGGTAGTTGACTTACACCTTCTAGAGCACGTTGGGTGGCACGGGATACATGCGGACGTGCATTGTCCTGTTGGAACAGCAAGTTCCCTTGCCGGTCTAGGAATGGTAGAACGATGGGTTCGATGACGGTTTGGATGTACCGTGCACTATTCAGTGTCCCCTCGACGATCACCAGTGGTGTACGGCCAGTGTAGGAGATCGCTCCCCACACCATGATGCCGGGTGTTGGCCCTGTGTGCCTCGGTCGTATGCAGTCCTGATTGTGGCGCTCACCTGCACGGCGCCAAACACGCATACGACCATCATTGGCACCAAGGCAGAAGCGACTCTCATCGCTGAAGACGACACGTCTCCATTCGTCCCTCCATTCACGCCTGTCGCGACACCTCAGGAGGCGGGCTGCACGATGTTGGGGCGTGAGCGGAAGACGGCCTAACGGTGTGCGGGACCATAGCCCAGCTTCATGGAGACGGTTGCGAATGGTCCTCGCCGATACCCCAGGAGCAACAGTGTCCCTAATTTGCTGGGAAGTGGCGGTGCGGTCCCCTACGGCACTGCGTAGGATCCTACGGTCTTGGCGTGCATCCGTGCGTCGCTGCGGTCCGGTCCCAGGTCGACGGGCACGTGCACCTTCCGCCGACCACTGGCGACAACATCGATGTACTGTGGAGACCTCACGCCCCACGTGTTGAGCAATTCGGCGGTACGTCCACCCGGCCTCCCGCATGCCCACTATACGCCCTCGCTCAAAGTCCGTCAACTGCACATACGGTTCACGTCCACGCTGTCGCGGCATGCTACCAGTGTTAAAGACTGCGATGGAGCTCCGTATGCCACGGCAAACTGGCTGACACTGACGGCGGCGGTTCACAAATGCTGCGCAGCTAGCGCCATTCGACGGCCAACACCGCGGTTCCTGGTGTGTCCGCTGTGCCGTGCGTGTGATCATTGCTTGTACAGCCCTCTCGTAGTGTCCGGAGCAAGTATGGTGGGTCTGACACACCGGTGTCAATGTGTTTTTTTTCCCATTTCCAGGAGTGTATAATGCCTGCCAATACTAACAGGAATTATGTACTTCAGTTCACTACAAGACAAACAGCTTCTAACAGTAACAAACACTCAACCATCAAGGATATTTAAGCTATTCTTTTCGAACACAATTAGGTCCTTTGTACAAATTTCAGCCGAGCTTATCCCCGACTATAGCCAGCTTTCTGTACCTGTAACGATTTTAGCTAGAGTGCTTTCTATTAGCGCTTAGGAATCAGGTTCTTTCCAAACACAGCTACGACGGTTTACAACTACAATACCAATTGTTGTTATATCTGCCCTCTTCCTGTGTTTGTCCTGTACCCTTTGAGACTGTAGCACATTTTGTACTGTCCTGAGAGTTTCTAACCTAAAAAACCGCCCAGTCCATTCCACACAGCCCCCACTACTACTGTCGAAGCGTCCTGTGTGCAGTGGAGCCGTGACCTGTTAAGCGTAATCCCAAAACCCAGCACCCAAAGGCGCAGTTTGAGGACTCTGAAGCCTACACTGCCGCAGAAACGCCTGAACCTTTGATTCAGACCCTTCATTTGGTTCTTTGCCAAAGGACTGTTATCAATCCTGTCGACGATGGTGAGCTCGGCCTTCAGCTTTTGAGCAAGAAAAAAATGGTTCAAATGGCTCTGAGCACTATGGGACTCAACTGCTGTGGTCATCAGTCCCCTAGAACTTAGAACTACTTAAACCCGACTAACCTAAGGACATCACACACACCCATGCCTGAGGCAGGATTCGAACCTGCGACCGTAGCAGCAGTGCGGCTCCGGACTGGAGCGCCTACAACCGCACAGCCACCGCGGCCGGCTTTTGAGCAAGACTGGCAGTCTCTACCAATTCAGACAGCCGCCTGAAACCGGAAGGAAACTGTGCCTGTCCAAAGCGACACAAATCATTAGCTGAGACATGAGCCACCACCTGCTGTTTGTTGCACCATGTGTTTTCTATGTCACCTGGAAGCACTCAATCCCTACCAGTATATACACAGAAAGCACACTGGATTTCTGTCCCTCCTTAGCAGCGATATCCCTAAAGAATCCCGTTACTCACCTAATATTGGAGCTCCAAACTACAGCTCATCCCACCCTCCGTGAATGCCCAGATTTGCGGACCAAGAGACTTCCTCTCAAACAGGGCAAACGACTGCATCTGGTTCAGGATTTTTATCAGCGACAGATGGCGTCTGAAACTTCTTTTTCAGACTAACCATGGAGGCATTTCGATCTGCCCTCCTGAACGTCTTTCACTGCCTGATATACCTTGAAGCCTCCTCCCATATGACCACAGACGAGGGTTCTCCCATAGTGGAGACGATAACGAGGATACGTGGGACGTAATGGATATCCATTGGATTGCCACGTACGCCCCCCCCCCCCCCCACCCAAACAGTGATGCCTACTTGTAAAAGCCTCAAGCTGCAACTATTGCCTCCTCTGCCTGGAATGGTGAATGAAAGACCACCAAGTCAGCTCACAACTGGTCGCAGCAATCACAATCTCTGCCCATAGCGAAGACGGCATAACTATATATTAGAAAGTGATTAAAACGTGGAACTTTGGTTACTAGACACACAAAAACGCAAGATATTTAAGAATTTAAAGTAAAATGAACACATTAAAGAAAGTAATTTGCTCATCGTCAGAAGATCGTTACAACTCAGGAAACAGGCGCTCTATTATTAGGTCCTGCAGCAGAAACGGAAACTGCCTCCCAACTGCTTCCTGCCATTGGAATATTAAGTAATAGTCTCATAATTTTAACTTTTCATGTCTTAATTAGGTATCAGCAAGTGTCAAAAATTATTTTCGTATGCCAGAAAAGTCGCCTCATCGCTATCTATAACTTGATGAAAACCGCACTTCGATGTAATGACTCTCTGTGGATAAGCTATGGACAACCCTTCTCAGTTGCCTCACATTATAGGGTAAGTGTTATTTTAAATACTGTGTAGAATGTTGGTAATTAAAATGATACTACTCCTAACAATATTTAGAAGTCTGAATCATAGTTTCCCAGCACTGCCTAAATTACTAATGTCCAACTCCAAATGACTGTGAGGATTTTAGTTAGATTTTTTTCCAAAAAAAGGCTCTGAGCACTATGGGACTTAACAGCTATGGTCATCAGTCCCCTAGAACTTAGAACTACTTAAACCTAACTAACCTAAGGACAGCACACAACACCCAGCCATCACGAGGCAGAGAAAATCCCTGACCCCGCCGGGAATCGAACCCGGGAACCCGGACGTGGGAAGCGAGAACGCTACCGCACGACCACGAGATACGGGCAGATTTTTTTTTTCCATCACATGCGTCAAATTTGTACGTTTTACTTAAATATCTGGTAAGTTTGTTAACACTCGGACGATATTACTAATTCAGCTTCAGGGCGGCCGGCCGGGGTGGACGTGCGGTTCTAGGAGCTACACTCTGGAACCGCGCGACCGCTAGAGTCACAGGTTCGAATCCTGCCTCGGCCATGGATGTGTATGATGTCCTTAGGTTAGTTAGGTTTAAGTAGTTCTACGTTCTAGGGGACTGATGACATCAGAAGTTAGGGCCCATAGTGCTCAGAGCCATTTGAAACATTTTTTGAACTTCAGTGAAATTGGTAGGAAGAAGAAGAAAACGAAACACGTCTAGTCTTACGAACGTTAAGCTGGTGACCGGGAATTATACAAACACCATTCCAACTTGGAGTATTATGTGTTTACCATCATGCATCATCATAGTCGACTTTCATTTCAGCCATCAGAAGCACTTTTAATATGCTGTTTCGGAGACTGACCTACACATCATTGAAATTACACCACTGATTATATACGGGGTGGTTATGATTGAACTTTCCCTATTTAACATGCTATAACACTGAAACTAATTACCGTATGAGAACCAAACTTGGTATCATTAACGTCCACAGTAAGTGATGCATCATTTCCATGCGTCACAGAGCCCCGTCTAGTTGCAATTATGGCTACCAGGTTTTGTGATAAGTGATCTGATTTATAGTCTCACACCTGACCAGTCGTAGTGCACTTCTTGACGTGTCAACATGAGCTTGTACAAAAGGATCAGGGAATTATTGGTGAAGCTCTATTATCAAAACTACAGTATTGCGGCAGCTTCACTTCGAGAATATCGCCGGCTGAAATGATTACAGAAGCATCCAATTTCTCCAGCTGCTGTGCGGAACATGATGAAGAATTTCGAATCAACTGGGGAACTGGGTGCCGCTCCGGAAAGACGCCGACGACCGGTTGCACCAGAAGTGGTTGATGAAATCGCTGTTGCTATGGCAGACATTGCTGCACCTAATTCCCGATCGTCAGCGTGAGCTGTGTCATGACAGTTGAACATCTCGAGGTTCACTGTATGGAAGTTGCTTCGAACTATTCTCAGACGATATTCCTATAAGATACATATCGTACAAAAGCTTGCACCACAGGCCGCAGAACGGCATGCTGACTTTGCTCTCAACTTTGTCGCTAGGACTGAAGTTGACGAAGGCTGGCCCTAGACCATCCTATGGATAGACGGAGCCCATTTTTCTCTGACGGGTGAGGTGAACACACAAAATTGCTGAGTGTGGGGATTTTCACCTACAGTCACTGTGCATGAAGTTCCTCTTTAGGATAATCGTGGCACTGTATGGTGTGGCTTCACGGCTGCGTTCATCTTTGGCCCATTCTTTTTTCAACAGGTTGGCGCTCAAGGACCAACGACGTGCAGTGTAACTGGCTAGCGTTACTGCGATATTCCTCGCCAGCATGTCATACCCGCCCTACACGAGAGAGATGCATTGAACTCGGCAGTTTTCATGCAAGATGGGTCCCCACTGCACATCGCTTGTGAAGTTAATTTGGAAACGATCGAACTATCAGCCGATAGCTTCCAAGCTCTTGGTCGGCACGATCACCTGATCTCACTATGATTTCTGGTTGTGTGGCCACCTGAAGTACTAGGTTTATCAGGGGAACATTCACACACGTACTGATCTGAAGCACAGCATATCAAGAGGGGTAGATAGCATACAAACGGACATGCAGCTTTCTGGTGTGCAGAATGCAATCCTGCACTTTTCGACTCTTCCAGACACTAACGGGCGCCATATTGAGCCCCTTTTGAAGCACTACTGGTACCGGCATATAATGGTATGATATACCGTAGCAGCACATTAAAAGATTTTCAATTCAAGTGAGTCTGAATTATTTCGGTTCTCCATGTCCTTGACATTAATGCTATCAGGTTTGGTCCTCGTACGGTAATTAGTTTCCATGTTATAACGTGTTAAATAGGGAAAGTTTAATTATAACCACCCGGTAGTTTCAACAGTGGGACAAGCGACAAGTCCACAACTTCTTTATTTTACAAATACTGCCCCTCCACTTGATCAAACGGCCGTTACTTTCACAATTTGATAAATTGTTTCTTTTACCCGCCGTAACAGTAGAGAAAATACCAAAGGCCAGTAACCACTAAGTGATATACAGTTATCAGCCAAAAATTACTACCACCAGCAGAACAGCGTGTTGGTACAACTTTTAAATGCAATGTAACAGCCATGCGGCCTCGCATGGATTAGACGAGTCCTCGGTAGATTTACAGAAGTATGTGGCACCACACAATTGCGTCACAAACGTGTTCGATCGAGTACTGATCAGCCGAATTTGCTGTCCAAAACAACAACGTATGTTCGCTATCTTGCTCCTCAAAACACTGTCTCATGATTCTGATATTGTTACACAAAAAATCATCCTGCTGGAATATGCCACCGCCATCGCCGACGACATTAAGCAAGAAAGAACGAGTTGGTTGGTGGGTTGGTTGTTTGGGGAAGGAGACCAGACAGCGAGGTCATCGGTCTCATAGGATTAGGGAAGGACGGGGAAGGAAGTCGGCCGTGCCCTTTGACAGGAACCATCCCAGCAGAACGAGTTGGTCTGTAGTAACATTCATGTAATGCACTGCTGTCATTCTGTTTTGGACTACTATAACTGGTCTCACGGAAATCCAGGTGAATGTCCCTCAGCGTATAATACAGCCCCAACCGGCCTGCATCCTTGGTGTGGTACATCTCCGAGCTACTGTTAACCTGAATGATGGCATATCCGGACACGACCATCGACCTGGTGTAACAAAATTGTGACTCATCCGATCATTCGACACACTTCCATTGATTTACGTTCGGTTCTCGATGCTACCAAGTCCACAGCATCGCAACACACATGGTCTCCCCATTTTCAACATTATGCACTGAATGGTGATCTCGGAAAACAGTATTACACTCTTTCGTTAGCTCTCACAATACCACCACTTCTGTGTAAGTAGGGCCCAGAGCCAGAAAATATCTTTTAGCACAGTCGTAGAAAAGTCAACCTATTTTCCTTGATATGTACTAACATGGGAAGATACTTTATGACCACCACAAAAAATGAAAAATATACAAACTTCGTTATTTATCGAAGACTTTTATTCGCAACATACTTTTTAAAGATATACTGATGTATGGGAGGGTCCTGAACTTGAAAATATGAGTACAGGATTTGTTATGAAAATCGTACCCACTAATAAGTCTTAAATTTTGAGGTAGTGAAAAATTTTAAACAGTTGCGGTATCAGGGAGATGAAATAATTAAGGAACAACAAACATTATTTCTAAATTTCAAAGTAGGAAGAATATGACGAGAATACCATTTTTTCAAAAGGTTGGAGTAATGCACTTCCATCCACCTCCCCGCCCCCCCCTCCCACCCTCCTCACCTTTTGGCATTGTGAGGGTGAAATATGTCACAAATAGTTGTATATCCTAATTTACAGACCAGGCAAGACTGCGACCTCCGAGTTCTGTGATGAGTCGTGTATGTTCAACCGAGCTTCAGCCACTCTCATACACGCTCACAACAGCATCATGCTAACAGCCGACCAACTGCGCTGCTTCACAGCTTGTCGTTCCCAGGCATCAGCTCGTAACATTCTACCATTTGTCACAGTCGTTTACGTCAATGAGTTCTCCAGTTTGAGGCCAGCATTGTCTCAAGAAAGATCCCTGTTGCTTTCTGCTGTGATTATAACATTCCCTTACCGAGTCACATGCTGTATCGCTAGAATGTGAAACTGAATCTCACTACGGTAGTGGTCATAATGTTTCAGCTCATCATTGTATGTCACATAATAGGCCTTGTAGACATAGCACCTACGTGATGCTAATACTAATGTAGATTATCAGCGTCTGCTCTTCATGCTTTTTAAGTTAGCATTTTTTTCCTATGGAACTGTATATTTGTCTGTACTATTATCGTTTTTATTACAGATTCTCATCGTATCTCTCGTTAGGTACTGACTGAGACATTCAGTGTACCGGTAAACATATGAGCAACTGCTTATGGTGTTGCATTCTCAACATATTGTTATCAGAGAAACCACAGTATCAACATAAGAACTTCGAACATTTTTCTTTTTCTTATCTGAGTTGTATTTCTTCTCTGTGTAGCTACTTTTTATTTCTTCAGACACATTTCTGATCAATTACTTTTACTGTTTTACTTTTCTTCAATGAATTTTTGACATCTCTTTCCAGATCTGTTAACGAACCTGTGGCCATTTTACATGGAAGTTGGTACATTTAAGTACTTCGATGGTTTTCACATTAACACACTCTTTTTTGTATGCTGAGAGCCTTTGTCACATACTTAACTAATGTATGAAAAACATTCTACATGCCCCACTTTTTCATAAAGCAGTAAATGTCTATGTAAGGAATTTACTCTTCGGAAAACTGAGTTTACAGAATTAATGGTTTATTAAATGGCTGGTTCCCATCATAACTGGTAAATTGGAAATTGAACATAAAAGTTAATAAACGTAGAAAGAGTTAATTGAATGACAGAAATCATAAATGATATTCCCCTACGGTAACTCTGAGATTCACTACTGTTTCTCATATATTTGAATTAATAAGGACACACTAAACCACCTATTTCTGTAGATTATATAAGTATTACATTAAATTATGGTGTAGAGAAAGAAACATAGGAAATGTGATACTTTGTTTTCAGAAGATTTTTAAAATCATTTTCTGTACGTGGTGCACACCTTACACGTGAAAGCAAAATAATGAGCACTGCACATCAACGAGAACAATATCAATTACAAATATAATAACTACTCTGGAGTTCAAAACTAGCACAGACTATTTAAACTCTTTGTGTAAAAGTAAATGAAAATTTTATGTTAATTAATAATTTGGGAGTATATGACATAGCAATATCATTCGAGATTTCAGAGCCAATCGAATACTGAAGTTAATATTTTGATTTCACAATGCTATGTGGAACAATAATCCCCAGTTACTTAAATTTTTAGGAAAAATGATATTGTAACTAGATACACTGTTTCCAGTTACGCTGCACCTGTTACTAGACTTTTCTGAAAGCCACAGAAGACGCTAAGTTACGGTTTCCAAGTGTTGTGCATCGCAGGAAGGGGTGTCCTATTTAAAGTGGCTGACAGCTGAGGCACACCATGATGTTCCGAGGATCTGAGACAGTCAAGTGTGGATGTAATACTTTGAGTGCCATACCCGTTAATTATCTGTCTTCAGTGTGTGAAGAAAGGCTATGAGCATAATATTACAAGTGCAACAACTTCGTGAAGGCTGCCATGCCGTAATATGCCAGGTCTGGCAGTTCTTGCTCAGAAGTTGTAAAATTACGGGCATGACATTATTTCCTCATTTAAGACAACGTAATATAATGAGCATGTCACTAAAATTATTAAAGGGTTTCCTGTATTTAACTAATGGAAATGTGGCTAAGCTGTAGCCTTCTTGACTGCTCAGGAAAACAGATAAACACCTGAAGTAATGCTCAGCGATTTTCTCAAGAAAATGTGGGAACTAGCTGCCCGCCTTGACAGGCGCCCAAACAACAGAAGGCTTGAGAACGCCGTTTGAATTCCTACATGTCATGCTAACTGACGTTCAGGGCTTTTCGTAGAAAAACCAGGAAGTCTGTCGTCCTGTAACGAAGACTGGCAGGGTCTGTTACCCAGCATCGTTCCGTCATTGGGTGATATTGCAAACTGATCCCGTCAGTGACAAAGGTGATCCGACGGGAAATTCAGCGCTTTAAAGGAAAAATAGGAAGAAGAAAATGAGAAACAAAACTATCGGCCACAGGCAGCCTGTGGATCACTGGGAGGATTCTGTCATTTGAAAGACGTTTTGGTTCATTAATAGATTACTCTGAGTCCCCACTGCAAGACTTTCTTTCGAAGATGATTGCAAGAGCATACTGGGACCTTTGTGAGTTCATTATGAGATAATTCAGGATTCACACTGGAAATGATATCAGGAGAGTTTTCACGCGTCAGAGTAAGTGATTAGCATTCTGTTTTACATAGAGCATTCTGCTTTGTCGTCACAGTTTTCAGACTGTGAGTCTTGCAAGGGTGCAATACTCTTTACATACGATCTTTGGATCGATTAATCGCAGGCAACAGACAGTACAAATGTAACTGTTGTGGAGCGACCGAGCTTGGAGGCAGTAGCGTTCAGGCACAGCTGATAGTCGCTCATTGGTAGCAGTACCTTAAAGGCAAGTTCAAAATGGTTCAAATGGCTCTGAGCACTATGCTACTTAACTTCTGAGGTCATCAGCCGCCTAGAACTTAGAACTAATTAAACCTAACTAACCTAAGGACATCACACACATCCATGCCCGAGGCAGGATTCGAACCTGCGACCGTAGCGGTCGCTCGGCTCCAGACTGTAGCGCCTAGAACCGCACGGCCACTCCGGCCGGCTTACAGGCAGGGCTGATAGTGGGTCATGTATACGGTTATCGTTTAATGCGACACATTTTGTTTGATGTGTTCTTTAATGATGTCTGTCAATACCAAAGCTAGTGTGTTTAACGAAATAAATGTTGTATAGTAAAGTCCCCGACCTGCTAATGTCAGTAGTATATCGCCCAGCATCACCTACTATAATGAATGATGTTAGTAGTAGGAACGTAGCATTTCCAATCTAAATGAATTAAATTCATGCCAACGATTGACAAAAACCAATGGGGAGTAGCCTTGCATATGGCGATCATGACAAGACTTTGATTCATGTGCAACTTCAGATACGACAGAGAAGACACCACCACAACTGGTGAATCCACAGCAGTTCAGCAAGGGAGCAACGCTTCTAGTGGAATTCGATTCGACGCTGTGTAGAAGTGTCTGTGAAAGGAACAGTAACGAACTTAAAAACATTAAATTACGAGGGAGAACTTTTTTAAATATGCGTAAGTGGTAACTTATAACAAACAGTAAGTATAGATAACACTGTTAACATGACCGACACAAAGAAAAACATTGGTGTTGTAAATGAGGAAGGATAGTTTAACGATTAATTAAACGGAGAACAGAGTAATGTGCTAGAAGATACCACAGCCGAATTAAGCACGAGCCTTCTTTACTATGCGCAGACGTTGTGTTCTTAGGTAATCTTTATGGTTTTAGATGGGATACTATGGCTGTCAGCGGACAGTTGTTCGTAGTGACTCGAATACTTGCCCATGGTACTGCGATGTCCTGCATAACTGGGGAGCGTAAGAATTTTTGATTTAACATGATTACTGGCAGTGAAGAAAAGTCGATCGGATTTAGTAAAGAGAATTAACATGACGACGTTAACGTTGTGTTACGTGAAGCAGACAACAACATTGTTGACGGGATGCAGTGTCAACAGGACTGAAAATCCGAAATTTCCATAACTATGATCATAAACAAGATATTCATGCTGTTCCCTTTACGAAGCAATTTAAACACGCATTTCCGAAGCCTTATAGTGAGGGTGCTAAAATTTCACCTGCGTCAGTCACATGTGTGGGGATCCGAGAGTCTGAAAATCACAACTATGAAGAATTTCAGTTCGCATTTTTAAATAAATACTGGTCGAAAGAGAAGCAGAACGAGAACTTCTGGAACGAAACAATAACAATAAATATCAGAGTCGAAATAATAGCCCGCTCTGGGACGAATTCCAAGGGCGCGGACGACCAAGTACATTTGATGGCCGAAATGACCGGGGGCATCGATGAAAAAATTATGATACATGCGATCGATTCAACCAAAGCAGTTCGCCGAGCCGGCCAGCTGTCACCGGAGACAAAACACAGTATCGATCACCGGAACGTCCTAGAAGACTTGACCGTAATCAGCGGAATAATGAACTGTTAAACAAAGGAAAGTTTCGGAAGCGACACTCTCCGAAACTCAATTAGAAATGAAAGGGTCAGAAATGATGTTGAATACTACTCCGTATGAAAGCGTTGATGCGCTAGAATAAGATTTGTAAAGCGAAAAGAAAAAAACAAACAGAAAAAGGACATTCAATGCCTTTTGCTGAAATCGAAACTTGTGGTATAATTATAGACGCTCTAATAGATTCATAAAGCGAAACAAGCGCAATTTCTGAAAGCTTATTTACGCAGTTAAACAACAGGATGTAGTTCCAAACGTATTGTCAGAGCAGTCGGTAACAGAAGCAAACCCATTAAAGAACAGGCCTCATTGAAGTCTCGGATTAAAGAGGGTGACAACGAACAGCTCTGTTAATGTTGGACTGGCTATCGGAATAGACTGGAGCACTGAAATGAAGTGCAGTATTGATTTTGAGGAAAGTGGTCTGTGGACTAAAATGAATAGTGAGCAGGAGAACATTTTTGTTTAAGGGATTAATAATTGAAGGTGATAGTAGCGCTGCGTGCTTCAAGATAAGGTTAATGCGTTTTTGAGGAGAAAATGAGATTGTGAATGTAAGTCTTTATGAGAACGATGCTGAACTGCAGGAGAAGAATTATAATGAAGACGCTGTAAATAGTATGTAAATCAAGATTTGACCGTAAAACAGATATGTCTAAAGCGAAGGAAGAAGAACTGACAAGTGTTGAAATGTTATGCAGCCTTATTTTCAAAATTACCTGAATTAATTAAAGGATGAGTTTACAGAAATGAAGCGAGGGACCATGAGCCGTTCCGCAGTAAATCATATGCGGTACCATTAGCCGGGAAATGGAAATGATCATATGGCGTCAGTGGCCGGGAGTTCGCAGGCGGGAAGTTCGGCCGCCAAGTGCAAGTCTTATTGAGTGCGACGTCACATTGGGCGACTTGCGCGTCGACAGTGGGGATGAAATGATGATGAGGACAGCACAACACCCAGTCGCTGAGGGGAGAAAATCTCCCATCCCAGCCAGGAACTGAACCCTTGCCCCCGTGCGTGGCATTCTAACGCGCTGACCGTTCAGCTACTGGGGCGGACTTAGCCAAGAGGGAAGCCATTAATGAAGATGTCACTAGAATGCTGAATAACCAAATAACTGAGAGCACAGATAGTGAATACTCCAACCCAATGCACGTTGTTGCTATGAAGCGTTCGTATTGTTCTGGATGCCTGTGAGATGAATCGCATAGTTCTGTAGCAACTCATCAACCTAAAAACTTAATAGGGTTTACTATAATAGTTCAAAGGAGTCAAATAATGACTCCTTTGACGTGACCAGCTGCTATTGGCAGCTGCTCTTGGACGACGATAAGGTGCGCGTCATATATCTTGGCGGCCGAGTTTAGGTTCGTTCTGCGCATTTGACGTCACAAATCACAGTCAGCCAATGAACAGAGAACGACGTTGCCAGATCTCGACTGCAGTGCAGAGCACGGACGAGTGTCTTCAATTCTAGAAACGTTCAGTCATAAATGAAGTAATTGAACAAAAGCAATGTCTTGATAGCAGACTTTCTTTCATAGAAAATTTGGAAAAAGCATTCTTTACACCAATTGCTTCATATTCTATTAATTAATTAAACCAAACAAACAATAAGCCTCCTAATTCAGGCGATAGCAAGGAAAGGTGTTTGTATCAGTCTCACGAACCGCTTTTTCGCGATAAAGAACAGCGGTAATTGTTTATTTCCTATTGTACTTCGACGCAACGTGAGTAATTCATAGTCATCCCAAAAGTGTTCGTCGGTATTTTGCAGACGTTTAGAGTGCTCCAGGAGTTGCATGAAATGAGTAGCTGCGTTGGCGTAATGGTTAAGGTGTTGGGATGCTAATCGGAAGATTCTGAGTTCAAGGCTTGTTGCATACTAAATATTTTATTTATTTAAAAACAATAGCGAAGTGTCTTACTTAATGAATTTTATTCGTTTGAATGTAATGTTTTGAAAATTCCTGTGCTTCATTATAATCATAATAAGTTTTCAGTTTTTGTAATTTTCTCCTCCAATATTTCTTTTCACAGCAATTAAAAACAACGAAAAGGCACACATACAATATTCATGTTATCCGTTTTGTTTGTATATCGCCTCTTCCGCAGTCGCTGTTTTACTATTCATATTGAGATATATTCTTTTGCGGCAGTATTAAAAGTATTACTTAGAGCAGAATTTCGGCTCGTACGTTGCCGAGCTATTTGATTGTCTGACGGAATTCTTTGCTTCGCTGCTTTGGCAACATCATATTCAATGGTTTCGTCGACTGATCTATGTTTTGGCAAGTATTTGCTGTCCGTTGTGACAAACACAAAATGTTTGCGCACTGTGCCTCACTGGCAATACATTTTAGTTTTATGTTTTATTACGTCCAAAATTCAGTTTTGTGTACTTCGCCAACTTCGTTTTAATCAGAACGTTTTAGAAAAAAGCGAAATGACTCTGGTATAAAGAAAGTTTTGTTACAGTTGCTAAAGATAGAATATTTCCCAATTTATAAACACTGTTTATGTTATAAAGGGTGTTCATTTTATGGGGACATTGAAATCTCTTGAAAACGACACACAGAGCCAAAAGAAATCCTAATGAAAATTAGTTCCTCCCGGAAGGGGACATCCAATTATAACAAATTTGACTACAAATTCGTCGAATTTGGTATCATTGGATGTCCCCCTCTGAGACAAAAAAAAATTTAGTTATAAATTTGTTTGATCCGATGTGTAGATTTGCGGATATTTCAATGTCTCCAATTAAAATGAACACTCTGTATAGTTGGAACCATGAACGACTGCGGTCGATTTAAGGCTCGTTCTGCGCACCTGACGTCACGCATCCGCTGACAGCCAATGAGTGTTCAGTAGTTTTCTGAACGGTCTGCTGGGAATGTCTTGGCGAGTGCGAGTGTTAAATGTGATTGTAGTTATTCTTTGGTGAATTTTTATCGCATTTGTTGCAAGTTGTCATGGCTGATAATGGTGGTAAGCGACAAACTCTCTATAAACAGGCGAGGGACATAATTTACCGGATTCACGCTTTTTTCAAGCGCGAAGCAGAAAACGGTGGACCTATCACGGATGTCGCCAGATCTCAGGAACGCACTGCAGAAGCGACAGGCGTTAGCTTGAGAACCGTTCAGCGGATTGCCAATGAAGGAAAGTTATCTACGGAGACCTGTGGAAGCCCACTTTTCAGATCGCCAGGGAAATATCGCACTCGTGAGAGGACTGTAACTAATTTAGATAATTTCGACAAAGATGTTCTAAGACGGGAAGTGCTCAACATGTACAACACAGGCGAATTTCCTACTGTAAAAAAAATCACTGTGAAAATGCGTGAAACCATAAATTTTAAAGGTAGCATGACTTCAATGAATAGAATACTTAAAAACATTGGATTCAAATATGTACATACAAATGATGGAAGAAAGTTTTTAATGGAACGTAGTGATATCGCTGCTTCAAGGGCACAGTTTTTAAGACGTATTATTGAAGTAAGAAAATCCGGAAATAAGAACATTTTTTTCTTGGACGAAACATGGGTGAACCAAAATCACACAAGGAAAGCGTGTTGGAAAATGAGTGATGGTTCGGGTGGGTTTAAAGTACCAGTTGGTAAAGGTGGACGAATAATTGTGCTTCACGCTGGTTCTGCTTCTGGATTCATTCCAGAAAGCAAATTAGTGTTCCGGGCAAAAATGAGAAATTCAGGGGATTATCATTCCGAAATGAACTCTGAGATATTTAAATTGTGGTTTAGGAATCAGTTTCTCCCTTACTTGCCTGCAAACTCGGTGATTGTTATGGACAATGCGAGTTATCACTCTGTTGTTGTTGACAAGACACCCACAACAAGTACAAAAAAAGCCGATATCATGTTATGGCTTGCAAGTAAAAATATTCCACATACTGCCAACCAAACTCGTGCTGAAATGTTGAATCTTGTAGTGCTTCATAAGCCTCGCACAAAAGTTTATGAAATCGATTGTATTGCACAGGAACATGGACACACAGTTTTGCGTTTGCCACCGTACCATTGCCAATACAATCCGATAGAGTTAATTTGGGCACAAGTGAAAGGGTATGTCGCAGAACGAAACGTGACATTTAAAATTGCCGATACAGAAAGGCTTCTGCACGAAGCACTTGACAGAATTACTCCTTCAGCATGGGCTGAATGTGTTCGGCATGCACAAAGGCTACAGGAGGAGGACATGGACAGGGAAATTGTAATTGACAATCTGCTTGAACCCATTGTCATAACTCTAAGACCTAATGATTCGGACTGCGACACTGACTACAGCGATGCAGAAGACTATCGCAGCGATTGACAACAATGAAGGGTAAGGCACATACACAATAATACTCATGTTCTCTTTCTTGTTTTTGTTCCACAGTTGCAATTTTACCAATGGTATTGAAATATATTCCTCTTCTGCAACTGTAATAAGCGTCTTATTTAGACCAGACGCGTTTTTCTCTTTTGAAGCATCTTCATTGGACAGCATTTTGTCTCCTCCATTGCCAAGTCACCTTTCGTAGTTTTGTGCTGAGGTAACACAATATTCAACGTTTGTGTCGGCCGATCAGTGTTTTAGCAAATAAATGCTTTTTGTGTGTGCCACACACAAAAATTATATTTGACATAGCTCAGAGCACTGATACACAGTATATTCAAGTCGTAATGTTTTTGTAAGTCCACAGTTTTGTTTAACATATTTTGTGTACTTCCTTTTGATTGATTGAAGTGCTTTAAAATAAAGTCAAACGCGCCCGGTGTAAATAAAACTTTTATTACAGTCGCGAAAGACGGAATATTTCTCAATATTACATACGACACCAATCTGGTACTTAAATTAAATGAGATGTTGTTATACAGTAAATTTTATATGAAATTTAGGTATCTTGTCCACATTTCATTCTCAACATTGTGGTAACTACAATCGAACATACGGAAAGTATACGCTATGAACTTTACCTCTGCAAACTCTTCAAAATTTCGTGCAATGGTTTACTACATTTAATGCTGCAATATAACTGCGTTGAAAATGGAAACAAAATTAAGTCATTTGTGGGGGGAAGGTATCAGTCAAGAAGATGTGTCAAAATCAAATTTTTGGGCCTAATAGTTTTTGTGAAATCGAATGATAAGTGTGTCAAAGCAGTCGGAACACTATGTGTCTGCACAGGCGAGCAGTGCAGTGGTTACAAAATCGCGCACGGCGTGGAATGCGGGGAGCACGTCTCTGTAGCAGCGAAAGGTTTAATGTGGCTGTGGTGGCTTTACTTCATAAACTGCGCGCTCCCCCCTAACGTAAGTTTGAGAACTACACTGCTACGGCGCTGCTTCTCTTGGCGCGTACAACTGGCAACGCTGCAATCTCCCGCGTCTGGGCGAGCATGCGCGAGCCGCCAAGATAAATGAATTGAACTATAGTAGAAAATATACTGCATTCTTACACAACGGAAGATGTAACCAGTTTCAGCGGATGCCGTTCGGATTGTCAATATCTTCAGCAGCTTTCATGCAAACACTTAATGATGGGTTAGGAGAAGATCTATTAAAGCACGAGACGTTCTACGGTGATGACACTTAATTAGTAGCCTACTGCCTCCTAGGAGGAACTTCTGGATATTCTTCGTCTAGCCCTTAACGCTTTTAAAAGACGTGGGGTTTGCATTCACTCGCAAAAATCAGAATTAGCAAAATGACAGGTGAAGTATCTTGGTAATCTTATTTCGTCGCGTGGAATCGAAACGGATCCGGCAAAAATGAACACAGTGAGAAATTTTCCGCTACCGAAATGCCGCAAAAGCTGAAATCTTTTATCGGTTTATGTAATTTCAATCGACGTTTTCTGCCTGTATTTTGCTTATCTTGTGGAGGGTTAATGGAAATACTAAAGAAAGGTACCATTTGTCAGTGGGATATGCGCCCGGGTTCCCGGGTTCGATTCCCGGCGGGGTCAGGGATTTTCTCTGCCTCGTGATGACTGGGTGTTGTGTGATGTCCTTAGGTTAGTTAGGTTTAAGTAGTTCTAAGTTCTAGGGTACTGATGACCATAGATGTTAAGCCCCAAAGTGCTCAGAGCCATTTCAACCATTTGTCAGTGGGATAAGAAACACCAAAACACGTTCGAACTGATTAAGAAACAACTACATGTAGCACCAATACAGCGGTACGCTGCCCTAAATAAGAATTTTTGTCTCGGAACGGATTCAAGCGATTATGCTGTTGGCGCAGAATTATATGAGCTAATACACATTAATGGAGTAAGTGGGCATCACACATTTGCATTCACGAGCCGTGCCCTCAGTAATTGTGAAAGAAAATATGCTGTTACAGTAAAATAAGCACTCGCTATCGTGTGGAGTCTTGAAGAGTTTCGCTTTTACTTGTTTGGAAGACATACAGTAGATGTGAGAGAGCATACAGCGTTGTCATTCTTACTTAATTGTAAACTGATATACGACAGGCTCATCAGCTCGGCGTTGGTTCTTCCACAATACAGGTCCAAAACATAGTACCGGATGAGCTGTCAAGGTTATCTGAAGGACATGAATCTGTTAATGCTGCACAACCACGGCAGAAAGACGTGAAGATCCACTTCTTGAGATACGTGAAAGGTGAATGCTCCATACGGAAAATACTCAGAAACGTAAGACATGAGCAGGACGCCGACGCATCACTTGAAATGGAAAAGGAGAAATAATATGATCTGAATGCTGTAGGAGGTGACAAAATACGTCAGCGTTCTTTGAAACAGGATGGAATTTTATACTGACGAAAAAATGTTAACTCAGATCAATGGAGGTTGTGCATACCTACACATGTTGCAGACGATCTAATAAAATTTGTGCATGCAATCTGCAGTCCTTTTGGACAACGTATGTGTATTTTGAGGTTACAGAAAAATGTTATTTTCCACTAAAGGGCTAGGTAAGTCCGCTTAATACTGAAGTCTTGCGAACTTCGTCAAAAAACTAAAGTACCTACAGGGCAGTATAAACGGTTTGTGCACAGTATAATACGCTAAAAACCTGGAGAAATCTCGGCCCTTGACCTCTGTAGGCCCCTGCCTCCATCTAAATGAAATTTCAATCAAATTAGAGTTGTGATGGATATTTTTCCAAATGTGTACGGCTTTAACCACTGAGAAAAGCCAACAGCAAAATTATTATCAAGAAACTGAGAGAAGAATAATTCGTGAATACGGTTAAACCAGAATACATTTTATCTGATAACAGCGCACAATTCCGTTCTCATATGCGGAAAGATTTTTTGCACGGTAAGGGGACTAGACATGTTGCTATATCTCTGTATGTTCATCTTTTTGAGATGGCTGCCGGACTGCTGTTGGATAGGGGATGTCAAATTAAATACCCTTAGGCCTGCCATGGCAGGTGATCGTAGAAGTGTCCCCTGTAGATATCTACTAATAAGAGTATTGCTGGCCGCTGATTTGCTCACAACTGAGGTAGATTCTTCCTGCACGTCTGTCAGGGGCCCGAAGATGGCGTAGTAAAACGCTGAAACTGGTAGCCAAATTAAATAAGGTTGAAAACTGACATCTGAAAGGTGTTTAATTTGACATCTCCTGTTGCTATATCAGCTTATAGGCCCGTTTTCAGTTCTTTCGCGCACCCTTGGCGAGGGTTAGGACGTTTGTTCCGTGCCTATTGCGCCAAGAAACACAATAAATGGATTGCACGACTAACTGATTTTGAAACTATGATGAACAGCTTAGCTCGTGATTAAACGGGATCACCATTATGTACAGTTCTCTTTAGCGAGGAGCCGGACAGCATATTTCAGGAATACATTAAGTTTCCACAAGATGACATCACGCAAGAAGAACGTTTGATACTCGCTCTTGAGACAATGAGGAAGCGAGCAGAAGAAAGGAAGTCACCTATGAAGTCGCTCATTTAATGCTTACCCGAATGCACACGAAGTCATCAAGTATTAATGACAAGATAAAGAACTTTCACCACTATTACCGTGTGCCGTTTACGCTCAGAAAACTAGTACGTCCGAATTCAGTCAAAGTAGAAAGGATACAATCTATGGTCAGTATGACAGTCTTCAATACATTGAAAACATCGAAATGCACTATCAGTAAGAAACAGTGCGAAGATAAAATTCTGTAAACCATGTTATTGTGTTTAAAAATGTCAGTACAGTGAACTGTAGAAATGGACAATAGTCGGTAGCTGTTGTGAGCTAGGATTAATAGCCTGAAGTGGTTAGCTACAATGACTTAGGTTTAAGCAAATATTAACGCCATGTATTGTTATATACTGCGTTGTGCTAATCAGAAGAACGTTTCAGCAGACGCGTGAGGCGAGTGTTTGGTCAGTAAAGGGTCTGGAAAGGCTAGTGGATGCGCTCGCTACTTCTGTGTTATCGCACCACTGCCGTAAGAACTTTTTTGTGTTCGCATGTTGACGAGCCATCTGGATGCGCATGCACACCGGTTGTCGCTGTTCCAGACGTGGCTAGCAGTCCCAAGAATCAGCCTGCCAGCGAGGCGTGCCGATGCACGAGCAGCCCACATTTCATTCGTATTCTGCTGCCAGCCAGGTAAAAAGTTGGCACGCTGTCTGGAAGGGAGACACTTGTTAGGGCATGGAATCATGGAACGCTGACGTCACCACTCTTTGCTTACCTGTTGATAGACCGTGCGTACAGTCTTTAGGCAAACGTGGACGCAAACTCGTCGTTGCAATTGCTGAAACGGTAACCCCTGCAGCGTTGATGCCCCAGCCCTTATTCATCGAGATGCGACACAAATGCGTGAGATTTACAACACATCACATAGTAAAGTATATTTTACTGGAATTATTTGTCCCCGACGGCTCCAGTGCCACGTGTGATGATCTACTCAACATACAGGCAGCGACCAAAAGCAGAGTACAAAGTAAAGCTATTATCAGAAATTATGCACCGTGCAACGGCAGTGTATTCTCAAATATATTTGGTGCAACGGCAGTGTATTCTCTAAATTGTTTTGATGTAAACATTGGAAACCAATAACAAGGTATGACATGTTGTCAATCCGATGGTAACCATTTAAATAACCTGTACACTGTGTGACAAAGTAGTTCATAGCTCTGACCATTTTCTTACTAAACACGATGTAATAGGCATCAAAATCGTAACATTTTCATGTACGTCCTATTTATTTGCTATTGGTAGGCTGAGATTTACATTTTTTAGTCACTGAATTTTAATAATTTACGCAGTTTATGTCTTTATTTATGAAAACTAATGATTTTTCATAATTGAATGATGAGACCGATCGCAGCGCATTGCTAGGGACAGCGAAGTCAAATGTATAGGCCATTTCAGGCATATTGTTTCATTTACATAGCATTCAGCCATCAGATCAGTAAATTCTATATGGACGCTAATCAAACATACAGACAATTAAGTATATTCTTTTCGTGATTTATTGATTTTTTACTGTATGCAGGCAACAGAGAGAACAATTGTAATTGTGGTGGAGAACCGAATTTGAAGGTAGTAGCGTTCAGGCAGAGCTGATAGTCGCTCAGTGAAAGCAGTACCGTAGTGGCAGAGCTGATAGTCTGTCATGCAGCTGGTTATTGTGTTACGGCATACAGCTTGTTTGATATGTTCTTTAATTGTGTGTGTTAATATTTATGCTCGTGTGTTTAACAGAATAAATGTTGTATAGTAAAATCCGCGAATTGCTAATTTCAGTAGTATATCGCACACCATCACATACAGTGATGAGCAAAGTTGACTATACAAAAGCGGTATTTCCAATCTAAACCAACTAAATGCAGGCCACCCATTGACATGAGGAGTAGTCCTACAGTCTGAACTCGGCATTCACTCCTAACTCTGCTGTCGCTTTGTGACGTCTTCATTTTCCATTCCGTGTCTCATGGTATGTCTGCCAGTTCCATGAACGAGTAAATAAGTATTCAACTGTACTCGCGCTAACCGATCCCAGCTTCCTTGCACACTGCCTCTGAAAACCACTACGACAATA
This sequence comes from Schistocerca serialis cubense, assembly GCF_023864345.2. NCBI lineage: Eukaryota > Metazoa > Arthropoda > Insecta > Orthoptera > Acrididae > Schistocerca > Schistocerca serialis. The sequence continues at coordinate 758,157,860 of NC_064640.1, read as the reverse complement.
GACATTGCGTATGTACACTGTACACTGGGAGCCAACGAGTGTCCACTTCGGTGAGTATAACAAGTACGCCATTGTAGTTCCTGTGACGTTAAGGGGAACAATGGAACATATATTGCAGTGACTACAGCTGTTCAAATGCCTCTGAGCACTATGGGACTCAACTTCTGAGGTCATCAGTCCCCTAGAACTTAGAACTGCATAAACCTAAATAATCTAAAGACATCACACACATCCATGCCCGAGGCAGGATTCGAACCTGCGACCGTAGCGGTCGCGCGGTTCCAGACTGCAGCGCCTAGAACTGCTCGGTCACCTCGGCCGGCGACTACAGCTGTTATGAAATACATTCAATGTATTTACAGTTGCGAGTATGAACAACCGTCAACTTTATAAGAGAATGACAACAACACAGATTTGTTCTAGACCGGGACTCGAATCCGAATTTCTAACTTTACCCGAGTCGTCGCCTTAGCCGCTTTGGCTATCCGTGCACTGCTCACAGGAGGCCTAAACTTATGTATGTTGTCGATCCTGCATTACAACCTGTACTCGTATTCAGATTATGTAATTACCATACTGGGGAAGACATTTTGATTGATAGTCACTGTCTAGTATCGACAGATAAGTATAATATCGCAGTGCCTGTGTTGCATGCATGCATACATGCATGCACGCATGCAGTATCTCACGCAGCAACGACGACTTATGGAAGTCTGAGTAGGACCATGAGTGGCACATACATAGCCAATGTAGTTAAGGCAAAGGCTCGCGTAAAGCAGGAAATTTGGGTTCGAGTCCTGCTCTGTCACAAATTTTCATTGTCGTCATTCCCTTATACAGCTGATGGTTGTACGTATTCGCAACTGCGAGTGCATTCGAGTACATTAAAGATGTCTCGGCTGCTGGGTATCTGTTTTACCTAGAGGGAATTGAGGCAAGAAACAAGGAACATGATTAGAGGAAATGGTCTTAAGCGTGCACCCCCACTATCAACCCGAAAACGCCGAGCTTCGCGGAGAAAAAAACTGCTGGCCGTCAATCAATAGCCGTACTAAACCACGAGACGCTCTCCAGGAGATCGACACGTCACGCCATACCACCATCCGCTCAAACCTGCTAGAGTCACCAGTTCTGTCATTTCGTGAGATTAAGTGGTTCCTTCCACTCCCCCCGCTCAGCTCCTCCAGCAGAGCATCACAACACTTATCTAATAAAATTTCTTGGAGATATGAATGTTCATTAGCAAGGAATGCTAGTAAGAATTTTACGACACTAGGTGAGAAACTGACTTGTTTACCTGCTGTGTTAAGTTGAAATTCTTACGAGAGTGAGCTAAATTCCCTTAATGGAATTAAAAATATCTCCTTCTAACATTTTTATCCATTACAAAGATGAAAAGCATAGAACGGAAGAATGACAAAATGCTTGCTTCTTGGAAAACTACGATGTTTCAGGCTATTTCGTATAATATTTGCTCTACTTTCATGATTTGTGCCCTCGCACAGTTGATCAGGGACTGATTGTCAATAGGGTGGTTTATTAGGTTAACAGAACGCTCTCCTGCCCATAAATGTTTTCTGTCTAAAACCAGAGCCGCAGTATGAGTAGGTTTGCAAAAAGAATGGCAGCCGCTTCCTACGGAACATCCTGGAATTATCTTTAAATGGTGAAAGATAACCATACATACTAAAGTGACAAAAGTCGTGGGATGGCGATATGAATATGTATGGCTGTATTATCGCACAGAAGGTACAAAAGGGCGGTGCACTGGCGGAGCTCTCATTTGCACTCAGGTGATTCATGTGAAAAGGTTTCCGACGTGATTATGGCTACACGACGGGAATTAACAGATTTCTAACGTGGGATCGTAGTTGGAGCTAGACACATGGGACATTCCATTTTGAAACTCGTTAGGGAATTCTACACTCCTGGAAATTGAAATAAGAACACCGTGAATTCATTGTCCCAGGAAGGGGAAACTTTATTGACACATTCCTGGGGTCAGATACATCACATGATCACACTGACAGAACCACAGGCACATAGACACAGGCAACAGAGCATGCACAATGTCGGCACTAGTACAGTGTATATCCACCTTTCGCAGCAATGCAGGCTGCTATTCTCCCATGGAGACGATCGTAGAGATGCTGGATGTAGTCCTGTGGAACGGCTTGCCATGCCATTTCCACCTGGCGCCTCAGTTGGACCAGCGTTCGTGCTGGACGTGCAGACCGCGTGAGACGACGCTTCATCCAGTCCCAAACATGCTCAATGGGGGACAGATCCGGAGATCTTGCTGGCCAGGGTAGTTGACTTACACCTTCTAGAGCACGTTGGGTGGCACGGGATACATGCGGACGTGCATTGTCCTGTTGGAACAGCAAGTTCCCTTGCCGGTCTAGGAATGGTAGAACGATGGGTTCGATGACGGTTTGGATGTACCGTGCACTATTCAGTGTCCCCTCGACGATCACCAGTGGTGTACGGCCAGTGTAGGAGATCGCTCCCCACACCATGATGCCGGGTGTTGGCCCTGTGTGCCTCGGTCGTATGCAGTCCTGATTGTGGCGCTCACCTGCACGGCGCCAAACACGCATACGACCATCATTGGCACCAAGGCAGAAGCGACTCTCATCGCTGAAGACGACACGTCTCCATTCGTCCCTCCATTCACGCCTGTCGCGACACCACTGGAGGCGGGCTGCACAATGCTGGGGCGTGAGCGGAAGACGGCCTAACGGTGTGCGGGACCGTAGCCCAGCTTCATGGAGACGGTTGCGAATGGTCCTCGCCGATACCACAGGAGCAACAGTGTCCCTAATTTGCTGGGAAGTGGTGGTGCGGTCCCCTACGGCACTGCGTAGGATCCTACGGTCTTGGCGTGCATCCGTGCGTCGCTGCGGTCCGGTCCCAGGTCGACGGGCACGTGTACCTTCCGCCGACCACTGGCGACAACATCGATGTACTGTGGAGACCTCATGCCCCACGTGTTGAGCAATTCGGCGGTACGTCCACCCGGCCTCCCGCATGCCCACTATACGCCCTCGCTCAAAGTCCGTCAACTGCACATACGGTTCACGTCCACGCTGTCGCGGCATGCTACCAGTATTAAAGACTGCGATGGAGCTCCGTATGCCACGGCAAACTGGCTGACACTGACGGCGGCGGTGCACAAATGCTGCGCAGCTTGCGCCATTCGACAGCCAACACCGCGGTTCCTGGTGTGTCCGCTGTGCCGTGCGTGTGATCATTGCTTGTACAGCCCTCTCGCAGTGTCCGGAGCAAGTATGGTGGGTCTGACACACCGGTGTCAATGTGTTCTTTTTTCCATTTCCAGGAGTGTATATTCTTAGATCCAAGCGACAAGAGTGTACCGACAATACCCAATTTCTGGCATTACCTCTCACAACAGACAATGCAGTGGCTGACGGCCGTCACGTAATGACAAAGAGCAGCGGCGTTTACGTACAGTTGTCATTGCTAACAGACAAGCAACACTGCGTGAAATAACAGCAGATATCAATGTGGGACGTACGATGAACGTATCCATTAGGACAGTGCGGCGAAATTTGGCGTTAATGGGCTATGGCAGCACATGACCGTCGTGAGTGTCTTTGTTAACAGCACGACACTGCCTACAGCTCCCCTCCTGGGCTCAAGACCGTATCCTTAGGACCCTAGACGAGTTTAAAACCTTGACCTGACCAGATGAGTTCCGATTTCAGTTGGTAAGACCTGATGCTGGTGTTCGAGTTCGGCGCAGACCCAACGAAACCACTGACCCTAGTTGTCAACAAGGTACCGTGCAGGCTGGTGGTGGCTCCATAATGGTGTGGGCTGTGTTTAGATGGAATGGACTGCGTCCTCTGGTTCAACTGGACTGACAATTGTCTGTAAATGGTTATGTTCAACTACTTGTAGACCAATGACAGCCATTCATGGACTTCATTCTTATGGATGACAGTATGCCATGTCACTAGGTAACAATTGCTTGCGATTGGTTTGAAGAACATTGTGGACAATTTGAGCGAATGATTTGGTCACCCAAATCATGAATCTCATCGAACATTCATGTGACGTAATCGACAGATCAGTTTGTGCACAAAATCCTGCACCAGCATCACATTCGCAATTATGGACTGCTATAGAGGCAGTATGGCTCAGTAGTTCTGTAAGAGACTTGTTGAGTATATGTCACATCCAGTTGCTACACTACCCCAAGTAGAAGGAGGTCTGATACGATATGAGGAGGTATCCAGTGAATTTTTTCACCACAGTGTATACTTAGTTGCTGCGCTATATAAGCACGCTCTGCCATGACGTTACTAGTGTTACGTGCATTTAACGTGTCCACTTTGTGCATTTCAAGCAACTTAAAATATAAATATTTATCTAATAGTTTGTATTCCCACATTATGATATGGGAGGCTATACGACATGAAATTTTGTCGCCAGAAAATCCTCAAGTATTTTTAACTCCGTGAGTATTGTCGTATGAAGAGTAAAACTGCATTAATGTGGGGCCATTTGTTCAAGGTGTTCATTTGCTACTGAGTATTAGTGTGAACGGTAAGTTACGTAAAGCTATATTTAACAGAAGCATATGATGAAGCCAATGAAATTTTACCATAATCAAATTATTTAGGAATTAACAGAATGAAGTAGTAACTCACGGTACGCCTCCTATGTACAGCGGCAATTCAACATTGAGTTCAGTTAATGGTGGTCCTGAGGTCCCTCTCGCGACTGGCCCATCGTCTAACTGCAAAGTTCCTTCTCGGTCCACACGGCTAATCGTCACAGAATGCCATTTTCTGAGGTCTACTCGGTTTGAGGTCCTGAAAATAATGGCGAATCGCTAACACAGCATATACAATAAATTAATTATATAGGTACCATACAGTTCTTCTATTGCGACCTCTGCCTACAACATCAATCAGAAGACATTGTTTAGAATTACAACTACACAGGGTCTCTCTCCTAAGAATAGTCAGTCGTATTTTCTATTGTGCTCCAAATTATATTTGCAATTTCACTTTGGTGATAAGTAGATGGAGCCAGCCCACTCAAATATTACTCATCACGTCTTTCGTGCGAAGCCACATGTCGAAGGTAAGTGTCATTTCTTTTTGCCTTAGAAGCAAAATTGTTTTTAATGTGGAATATGATAGAGAGGTCCCAAATTAGTCTAGTCTGATATTCGTTTGCTCGAAATGTGTTAACAGGGACAGTAAAATTCGAAAAATGGCAAGTACCCGAGCAGCGACTGAGCAACGCCCTGGTCAGTGCTGACTGCTACCGCCATGCAGTAACGCTGCTGAATCGCTCCTGAAGTACTACTTATTCTTCCTGTTTCACTGTCCCTGTTGCGATACATCGCTTAAAATTATTTTACCTTAGACTAATTCCGAACCGTTGTATCAAAAAGACACGTCAATTCCCGCTTTAAAAATCATTTTGTTTGTAACGGGAAATAAACCGACGCTTTCGATCAACACAGGTCATCGCACGAATGACGAGATTCAGAAAATGTGTTTGAGCTGACGCCAGATATACGTTGGAAAAGCCAAATTTCAAATATCTGCCGAAAGACCAGAGAAAATGTTGGTAACGACTATTAGGAGAGACATTCAGTATAAATATAAATATGATGTGTTCTCTGGTAACGATGGACACATGCATTCAAGATAGAACGCAAGTAGCTCACATTGAAAATAAAGAATCATTTAACCAAATAAGCTAGTAACTCACATGACAAACATTAACGACTGTGTATAGTTGTAACACATGTATCTTCACTACAGACTGCGAAACACACTGATAATTGTGTTCCGAGAGAAGTTTCAAGGATATAAATTATACGACATATGCAATTTTCTTACTTTATTGCTTAAGATGAAATATTTACAAAGCAAGATACAGATAATTCCTAAATTAATAATAAAATTTAGTATGTTAAAAAGTGAATAGACGGAGGATTTGACACGCCCTTTGTGGAACGAAAACGCTTTAAATGTCAGTAATGTACAGAACTTGAACGGTAGATTTGTCAGAAACGCTACTCATTTCTTACTCACACTCCTTATTCGAGTTTCTTATTAAACTTTTACACTCTTTACAAGTCCATACCTAGTACCTGCGTCTGGCAAATAAGAAGAAAACTAGAGTCTAACATTCAAATGACGTCTAAATAGACATGGTGAACAAACTACAAACGTATAAGCACATGACAAAGTTTTAGGAACCATCCCGTCACTCGGTGATGTGATTTATGTACACCATGAAAATGGCGAATGAAAAATCCTGGGAAGACATATAAAATCCAATATCTATTACACAACATCTTCCTTATGTTTTGAAAGAGTAGCTGGAACAATTCTAAAACTTTTATATAATATTTTCATAGCTGAATCAGTCCACCGTAACATTCGCCATTTCTATTTCAGCTGAGTGAGGCAAAGCTATAAACTCCCTCATATCATATCTAACATCTTACAGAGTTTGTAAGAACTTGCAAGGGCCTATGGATCTAGTCCACGTGTTGTACAACCACCACCTTGATATTACTATTGCAGCTATTACCACTGAAAGTTATGTTAGAAGCACTGTTACTGATACTATTACTAACATAAGTACAGCAGCGACCCGGTCATCCAAACTAAAGAGGGGGCAGGCGTTTCGGATAACAGAAATTTTCCTTTAAGCCGTGAACATATGATATGTACTACAATATTTTGTACTGTAGTAGCAGTACGTAGTTCTGAAATGTTTTGACGGTCAAATGAATTCAAAGGTATATCTGTAGGCTATCGTTATGTTTTCTATGAAAGTTAAAATTGCGTTTTTAGGATTAGAGTACAATGGTATTCTGTATACTGTATACCTACAAACTTGTAGGATTTGAATTACTCATTGAAAAAACTCAGTAATTTCTGTTTATTTCTTTTATCCCTCCAAACGTATTCAAGCAGCTACATCTCATCATCATTTCATTAAAAATACGTCAGCCAGCGTTTACTCACTGCACTGTCCAGTAAATCTTAAGCCAACCTAAAATAACAACAACACATATACTTTAATATCTATGTTATACTATACGCAGTAGGCTTTTGAAAGGCATATTCTTAATATAGGCTTACCTCCAGTGCTCGAGAACGTGATCATCCACGTCATCTACTTCGGGCTCTTCGATGGCGTTAGCATTTTGCTTGGTCGGTGATTTACTGCGAATCGCTTGTGACAACCCATTCATCCACCTCGCACGAATCCATGTCTTCGTATCCGGGAATTATTTTCACTATATCTCGCAAGTTTTCAGGATTTTGTGACTCGTCTTCCTCAAGTTCACCATACAGTTCTCTCCAGCACCTTGAGGAGTATCTGTTTTCACATTATCCCAGGTTTCACGTACTAATACATTTTGTGTTTCATATTTACTGTCTTCAGATCATCATACATGGCTTTGTTTCACATGTTATTATCGTGCAGAATGGATCTCAAAAATAGCCCATGGTTGTGCCGTTAGATACCGCTGCTACGCCCCGCAGAAGTGACTAAATTAGAGTGGTACAATTTGGGAAAAGGAAACGCTCACCAATACCACCAATTTTTAACTAGCAGCGATGCATAGGCGCATTTTCAATTAAAAAGATGGCTTAGGCAGACCGTTCTTTGTTAAAAATTTTCAAATTTCGATACGAATTGATCTCTAAACGATTCGGCAGAGTTCGTAAGACATCTAAGAACATTTTTGGGCTACTTATAAAAAGTGGTAACACATTTTTGCCAACATCCTTCAAGCAAGGCTCGAGTGTTTTTCGGCTTTCAGATAGACTCTGGGGGCAGTATGTGTGCGTGAGAAGCGTTTGATACAAAAACAGTTATTCATCCTTTTTTTCATTTTGTGTCCTGGGGTAGACGTTTCTTTCGAGGAAGCTAAGGATTGTGGAGGCAGATTCTTGAAATTAGCTCTCGTTTCATCGGCATCGTAAATTTGGTCCTTACTGTAACCTTGGCTGTAATCTTAAATCTCGGTTTTGCAAATGTCAACCGGGTCTGGGTCCGCAGATAACTTTTCTCTATATAAGTCCGATTGACGAATGCTGTATATCTTTTAAACCTGTCCATCCAAACAGAGCTGCACAAAAATCTCTTCGTTGCTCACCTAACAACTCAACCAACATTTTAGGTTTTTCCTGCAGTATTGGACTGTCAAAGTTGTGCCTTTTTCTCGTTGTTTGATGAGCCAAAGATAAAGAGCATCGCCTACATTGTCAAAATCACATTTTTAAGTATTTTTCTATGATGATTTTTCATAGTTTGCTCTAGAGGTCTGAAACGTCACATCTGCAAAACCACAACCGTTTCCAACAAACTTCATTAACAGTTGCATATTTATCAGTGAAATTAATCATTAAGTGCTTTCCGCTTAATCGCCATAGCACCAAAATACACACACAACAGAAAGAAACAACGGCCCCAATCCACTTTTGTTGGCAGTGTAGCTTTGTTTACTTTCCCCGCAACCTCAGGCCAGCACACTCTAGCATCGAAATATTTCCAAGATGTACAGGCTTGTTTTTTATTTGCGATTTTTGGAGTCGTTTCGGATAACGCGGATTTAGCTTGACCTGAGATCGTTTAACTGGAGTTTTACTGTGCTATACTACTACTACAATGTATTTCGATCGTGTCTCCTTCACTTCCCTCAAAGAAGAATTAGGTTGTACATTGCCTTACATTCTTACACAAATTTTCCTCATGTGCTTTAGTGCCCATCTCCGTTCGTTGCTGCCCCCTCGGGCATGGGTGTGTGTGTTGTCCATTGCGTAAGCTAGTTTACGTTAGTTTAAGTAGTGTGTTGGCTTAGGGACTGAGGACCTCAGCAGGTTGGTCCCATAAGACCTTACCACAAAATTCCAATTTTTTTCCGTTCATTGTTCCGTTATGGGGTCAAGCCACCATAGCGCTATCCGGGTTCGTTCTGGTTCTCTAGCATCGCCCACTGACCATTCTCGTCATGCTGAGGTGCCTGCTGACTATAGGACTTGCGTTTCGCGATACATCATCCTCTAAAACATTTAAACTATCAAAGTCCTCTTTTACTGTAAATATGCTGTAACATGTTTAAAACTTAAAACCTGCTTAGCAATCCTTGTTATATTTGCAGCTAGGAGACATTACGATAGAGCATGATTTGTGTAGCGATTTCGCCGAGTCAACAGCTGGTGTTTGCCACCCACCAGTTTTGTTAAGATATTTAGGAATAGGCTATTGTCCAGAAATGTTGTAATCAAGTTCCCTACTTGGGTCAAAATACGCTGGCCGCAGCCTTTCCTTTACATCAGGCAGTAAACCTAACGTTTTCCTTTCTGTTTATGAGGGCTTCTACCACTAAACTATTCTGCAAATGTTAAATTATTTATTGCGAACCGAGCGAGGTGCCGCAGTGGTTAGCACACTGGACTCGTATTCGGGAGGACGACGGTTCAATCCCGTCTCCAGATATCCTGATTTAGGTTTTCCGTGATTTCCCTAAATCGTTTCAGGCAAATGCCGGGATGGTTCCTTTGAAAGGGCACGGCCGATTTCCTTCCCAATCCTTCCCTAACCCGAGCTTGCGCTCCGTCTCTAATGACCTCGTTGTCGACGGGACGTTAAACACTAACCACCACCACCACCATTTATTGCGAAATGACATGTCGATGATTTCCCAAGAATTTCGTGTATTTCATGATGTCTTTCTCTTATAAAGTAGACTGAAGGCAGATTCTTATTTGTAGATCCAAGGGGCATACACAATACATGATTGTAATTAAGCCGTCTGTAGATGTGCCGCTGAATATTATACAGCAGGATAGCGCTACTCCTCGCCATATTTCTCTCAAAACAGTAGCTCGTTTAACCAGCTGAAACCTTTGCACACAAACACTGACGTTATAGCTCATAAGAACTGTTAATATAGAATCGTACTTCACTGTAGTTAAATTCAGGGGCAGCAGAACTTTTTCGCCTCATATTAACATTTCCATTAATTATAAAACAGCACTTTTTCGTACATATTTTGTAGAAGCCTCTAATGTCCATTGTTCAGGTACGCGCATACCTACATACCTGCAATAATTCCCTGGTTTCTTGCCGCATAAGATCTTCTGCTATCAGTACCTTTTAAAATTGTGAATTAACCAGAGCGGGTGTACTACAGTTTGTGACCTTATGGTATTGTCTTTTATTCGGAGGACTGAGGAAGCCTTCGTTCATTTTATTATAGCATCTTGGAAGCTAATTGAATTGTTTGTGTGTCACAGTTCGCCTCGTTACACAGGTATCAGCAGCGGTCATTTGAATGTCCCTTCTGCCGCCCCACAACAGTTTATGAGCGGCCTGGCTGATTATTCACGTAGCTAGCAACTCGCGTCTACCGTCCGCCGCTGCCCTACGCGACTCAGACTGGTCTCCAGTCTCAATGCTTCAAATGGCGGGTACTAAGATGTGCTGAGGGCAAAAAACTTATCTCGATTCAATTAGATTCCCATTCCCAGTCATTCGGATCTCAGCTGCCTCCTTAATAATGCTGTCCTGAAACAGTTAGCCAACAACAGGACAGATGTGTTTTCGGAATTGTACACGAGATTTACGTTATGTTATGCTCGGCCAATACAGATCTGTTTTGTTGCCCAACTCTTACGTTGTATATATATATATATATATATATATATATATATACTCCTGGAAATGGAAAAAAGAACACATTGACACCGGTGTGTCAGACCCACCATACTTGCTCCGGACACTGCGAGAGGGCTGTACAAGCAATGATCACACGCACGGCACAGCGGACACACCAGGAACCGCGGTGTTGGCCGTCGAATGGCACTAGCTGCGCAGCATTTGTGCACCGCCGCCGTCAGTGTCAGCCAGTTTGCCGTGGCATACGGAGCTCCATCGCAGTCTTTAACACTGGTAGCATGCCGCGACAGCGTGGACGTGAACCGTATGTGCAGTTGATGGACTTTGAGCGAGGGCGTATAGTGGGCATGCGGGAGGCCGGGTGGACGTACCGCCGAATTGCTCAACACGTGGGGCGTGAGGTCTCCACAGTACATCGATGATGTCGCCAGTGGTCGGCGGAAGGTGCACGTGACTGTCGACCTGGGACCGGACCGCAGCGACGCACGGATGCACGCCAAGACCGTAGGATCCTACGCAGTACCGTAGGGGACCGCACCGCCACTTCCCAGCAAATTAGGGACACTGTTGCTCCTGGGGTATCGGCGAGGACCATTCGCAACCGTCTCCATGAAGCTGGGCTACGGTCCCGCACACCGTTAGGCCGTCTTCCGCTCACGCCCCAACATCGTGCAGCCCGCCTCCAGTGGTGTCGTGACAGGCGTGAATGGAGGGACGAATGGAGACGTGTCGTCTTCAGCGATGAGAGTCGCTTCTGCCTTGGTGCCAATGATGGTCGTATGCGTGTTTGGCGCCGTGCAGGTGAGCGCCACAACCAGGACTGCATACGACCGAGGCACACAGGGCCAACACCCGGCATCATGGTGTGGGGAGCGATCTCCTACACTGGCCGTACACCACTGGTGATCGTCGAGGGGACACTGAATAGTGCACGGTACATCCAAACCGTCATCGAACCCATCGTTCTACCATTCCTAGACCAGCAAGGGAACTTGCTGTTCCAACAGGACAATGCACGTCCGCATGTATCCCGTGCCACCCAACGTGCTCTAGAAGGTGTAAGTCAACTACCCTGGCCAGCAAGATCTCCGGATCTGTCCCCCATTGAGCATGTTTGGGACTGGATGAAGCGTCGTCTCACGCGGTCTGCACATCCAGCACGAACACTGGTCCAACTGAGGCGCCAGGTGGAAATGGCATGGCAAGCCGTTCCACAGGACTACATCCAGCATCTCTACGATCGTCTCCATGGGAGAATAGCAGCCTGCATTGCTGCGAAAGGTGGATATACACTGTACTAGTGCCGACATTGTGCATGCTCTGTTGCCTGTGTCTATGTGCCTGTGGTTCTGTCAGTGTGATCATGTGATGTATCTGACCCCAGGAATGTGTCAATAAAGTTTCCCCTTCCTGGGACAATGAATTCACGGTGTTCTTATTTCAATTTCCAGGGGTATATATATATATATATATATATATATATATATATATATATATATATATATATATATATATATAGGGTGGTCCACTGATCGTGACCGGGCCAAATATCTCACGAAATAAGCGTCCAACGAAGGTCAAACGGATATCAACTGCGTTTTTTTAAACAGGAACCCTCATATTTTATTAAATATACGTGTAGTACGTAAAGAAATATGAATGTTTTAGTTGGACCACATTTTTCGCTTTGTGATAGATGGCGCTGCAGTAGTCACAAACATATGGCTCTCAATTTTAGACGAACAGTTGGTAACAGGTAGGTTTTTAAAATTAAAATACAGTACGTAGGTACTTTTGAACATTTTATTTCGGTTGTTCCAATGTGATACATGTACCTTTGTGAGCTTATCATTTCTGAGAACGCATGCTGTTACAGCGTAATTACTTGTAAATACCACATTAATGAAATAAATGCTCAAAATGATGTTCGTCAACCTCAACGCATTTTTCAATTCGTGTAACGACATTCCTCTCAACAGCGAGTATTTCGCCTTCCGTAATGTTCGCACATGGATTGACAATGCGCTGACGCCTGTTGTCAGGCGTTCTCAGTGGATCACGATAGCAAATATCCTTCAACTTTCCCCACAGAAATAAATCCGGGGCGTCAGATCTGGTGAACGTGCGGGCCATGGTATGGGGCTTCGACGACCAATCCACCTGTCATGAAATATGCTATTCAATACCGCTTCAACCGCACACGAGCTATGTGCCGAACATCCATCATGTTGGAAGAACATCAGTCATGCAGAGAAACATCTTGTAGTAATATCAGCATACATTGCAGCATTTAGACTGCCATCGATAAAATGGGGGCCAATTATCCTTCCTCCTATAATGCCGCACCATACATTAACCCGCCAAGGTCGCTGATGTTCCACTTGTCGCAGCCATCGTGGATTTTCCGTTGCCCAATAGTGCATATTATGCCGGTTTACGTTACCGCTGTTGGTGAATGATGCTTCGTCGCTAAATACAACGCGTGCAAAAAATCTACCATCGTCCCGTATTTTCTCTTGTGCCCAGTGGCAGAACTGTACACGACGTTCAAAGTCGTCGCTATGCAATTCCTGGTGCATAGAAATATGGTACGGGTGGAATCGATGTTGATGTACTATTCTCAACAACGACGTTTTTGAGATTCCCGATTCTCGCTCAATTTGTCTGCTACTAATGTGCGGATTAGCCACGACAGCAGCTAAAACACCTACTTGGGCATCATCATTTGGTGCAGGTCACGGTTGACGTTTCACATGTTTCCTTGAATAACGTAACTATCCGGCGAACGGTCCGGACACTTGGATGATGTCGTCCAGGATACCGAGCAGCATATATAGCACACGCCCGTTTGGCATTTTGATCACAATAGCCATACATCAACGCGATATCGACCTTTTCCGCAATTGGTAAACGGTTCATTCTAACACGGTAAATTATAACGAAGCAAATACTGTCCGCACTGGCGGAATGTTACGTGATACCACGTACTTATACGTTTGTGACAATTGCAGCGCCATCTATCACAAAGCGAAAAAAAATGGTCCTACTAAAACATTCACGTTTCTTTATGTACTACACGAATATGTAATAAAAATGGGGGTTCCCATTTAAAAAAAACGCAGTTGATACCAGCTTGACCTATGGCAGCGCCATCTAGCGGGCCAACCATAGCGTCATCTGGTTTCCCCCTTCAAGCTAGACGAGTTTCGTTCTTTGCAGTTTTTTCGCTTGATGCTTATTTCGTGAGATATATATGTTGAGGCGCCAAAGAAACTGGTATAGGTAAGCCTATTCGAATACAGAGTTATATAAACAGCCAGAATACGGCGCTGCGGTCGGCAACGCCTATATAGGACGACAAGTATCTGCCGCAGTTGTTAGATCGGTTACTGCAGCTGCAATGGTAGGATATCAAGAGTTAAGTGCGTTTGACCGTGATATTATAGTCGGCGCACAAGCGATGGGCACAGCATCTCCGAGGTATCGATGAACTGGGGTTTTGCTACACGGCCATTTCACGATTGTACCGTGAATTTAAGGAATCTGGTAAAACATCAGATCTCCGACATTGCTGTGGCCGGAGAAGATCCTCCAAGAACGGGACCAACGACGACTAAAGAGAATCATTCAACGTGACAGAATACAACTCTTCCGCACATTGCTGCAGATTTCAAAGCTGGGCTGTCAACAAGTTTCAGTGTGCGAACCATTCAAAGAAACATCATCGACATGGGCATACGGAGCCGAGGTCTCAGTCGTGTAGCCTTGATGACTGCACGATACAAAGCTTTACGCCTCACCTGGGACCGTCTACATTGACATTGGACTGTTGATGGCTGCAAACTTGTTGCCTGGTCGGACGAGTCTCGTTTCAAATTGCTTCGAGCGGATGGACGTGTATGGGTATGGAGACAAGCTCATGAATCCATGTACCCTGCATGTCAGCAGGAGACTGTTCAAGCTGGTGGACGCTCTGTAATGGCGTGGGGCATTGGCAGTTGGAGTGATATGGGACCCCTGATACGCCTAGATACGACTCTGACAGGTGACACTTAAGTAAGCATCTTGTCTGATCATCTGCATCCATTCATGTCCATTGTGCATTCCGACGGACTTCGGCAATTCCAGCAGGACAATGCGACACCCCACACGTCCAAAATTGCTACAGAGTGGCTTCAGGAACACTCTTCTCAGCTGAAACACTTCCGCCGGCCACCAAAATTCCCAGATTATTGAGCATATATGGGATGTCTTGGAACGTGCTGTTCAGAAGAGATCTTGACCCTCCAGAACTCTTACGGATTTATGGACAGCCCTGCATGATTCATGGTGTCAATTCCCTCCAGCATTACTTCAGACATTAGTCGAGTCCATGCCACGTCATGTTGCGGCTCTTCTGCGTGCTCGCGGGGGCCTTACACTACATTAGGCAGGCGTACCAGTTTATTTGGCTCTTCTGTGTGTATTTTTTATTTGTTAGGTGGTTGAAATATGAGCTTCATACATTTCTTACTCAGAGCTCGACCGATTCATGCGGAAGATGCCTGGCAGGATCGCAATCTGCTGTGCTCTTTCACCGTTTTGTCCTTCTCCGCACTGGTTGTTGCGTCTGTGCAGTTTTAATTTAATGATTTCTGTAGCCAGTGGATATAAAAGGTTTTACTAGGCGGTTCTGCTCTATTGATACGATACTCTCATCATATATGGTCTTTTATGTATGTATAACCGTTGTCACAAAGGAGTATCGCTGTCCTACATGCTGGTTACTAGTCGCTTGTGTTTGTGAATTTCACGTATACTCCGTATTCGCTTGTACAACGTTTTGAACCACAGTAGTAAAGCATTCCTGGGCAAATCGTTTCCCTTAGTCTTTTAAATTATGAGGAACATCAGACACTGAGCGCCTTGTAAATATTTATAATTATGCCTATTACATATTTTGTATCTGTTGCATATACTAATTTTCTCGCCTTATTATTTGTGTCTTCCACAAATTTCCGCTTTCCGCGTCCGTACTGTGTATTATGTTATCCAATTAAAATCCTGTGGTATTTAGTGTATTGATTATAGTTTTCTCCATAATCTTACCTGTTATATTCTCACGCAGGTACGCCGGTGGGACAGGGGGAGTAAGCAACCTTCGTCTTTTTCCCTTTTTTAATGGGAGTACTTCAGCAGTTTTACAACATTTTCGGATCGTCCTTGGGTCACGTATTCGTTCATTAAACGGGTCTCGTAAGGAACTACACAGAGACAGAATGACCTTTATTGATATTCCATTAGGCCCTAGATTTCCTTTGTTTCTCATTTCGCATATACTATCATCCACCTCTATATCCGTGCAAGGGTACATGTCAGCTGTATTGTTGGAAGGGGTTTCAAGCTCCTGCCTCGCTTTTTGAGACATTCAGTGTTGGCGACTGCGCTATTTTGTAGGGAATTTAGGAACACGGCGTAGGTTATCTTCAATCAGAAGGATTCTCAACAATTAGCAATAAAATGATACTTTTTAAATGCGAAGAAATACTCAACTAAAATGGCGCTTGTTCTTGTGAAATGTCCAGCACAATTACACGTTTGAAATTATTACAAATCCTCAAAAATATTAAAGTCCTGTTACTGTGGGTCTGAGTGATGCCTATGTACTGTCCAGAGCTGGCGTACGATGCCTACGGAGCCTGAGCTGGCCTACGATGCCTACGGAGCCTAAGTCGGAGACGGCGGACGAACACTGCAGCTTGTAGACTTGGCAGTAACTGGAGACTGTACACGACCAGGAGCACTGAAGTGAAGACAACTCTCCTGAGCGGGCACACTCTCGACGGTTTCCCGGGCCCTCGCCAGACAGATGTCGCGGTGCGGGCTGGGGGCACCCTTCGCTACAGTTCCTCTGCCAGTCTCCTCTAGGCACAGCGGAAGCGTTCCTCCGCCCACCCCCTCCCCCAAACCCCGACTTCACCGCCCGACAACAACGAACTCCACATAGTTCTCCGACGACGGTGCCTCCCTCGGGTAGAGAGAGGTGTGGTGACGGTACTCACCACAATCGATAAGCCGTGCTCGAAACACTCGTAGCGCAGCAACTGTATTGGTTTCCAGTACGACCTATACCGAGATCCGCCAGGGGCCCCAACTGCCAACCCATGGGCATCACGTGTGTAGATAGCAATTGGTCGATGCCTCGTTAAATACCGGAGCACTGAGCTACGGCGGATAATTTTCTTCAGTTCGCCGAGTCGTGTATAATCTCCAGTTAATGCCGAGTCTACAAGCTGCAGTGTTCATCCGTCGTCTCTCAGACTTGGACTTCGTAGGCATCATTAGCCAGCTCTGGACTCTACGCACGCCTCAAATGTTCAAATGTGTGTGAAACCTAATGGGACTTAACTGCTATGGTCATCAGTCCCTAAGCTTACACAGTACTTAACCTAAATTATCCTAAGGACAAACACACACACCCATGCCCGAGGGAGGACTCCAACCTCCGCGGGGACCAGCCGCACAGTCCATGACTGCAGCGCCTGAGACTGCTCGGCTAATCCCGCGCGGCTACGTACGCCTCACTCAGAGGCACAATGCCATGACTTTAATATTTTAGAGGATTCGTAATAATTTCAAATGTTTAATTATCCTAGACATTTCACAAGCACAAGCATCATTTAAGTTGAGTACTTCCTCATATTTAATAATTATCGTTTTATTACTAATTGTTGAGAATCTTTCTGATTGAAGATAACAAACTTCGTCCTCCTGCATTCCCAACAAGTTTAATCCTGAATGAGATTTTCACTCTGCAGCGGAGTGTGCGCTGATATGAAACTTCCTAGCAGGTCAAAACTATGTGCCGGACAAAGACTCGAAATCGGGACCTTTGTCTTTCGCGGGCAAGTGCTCTACCATCTGAGCTACCCAAGCACGACTCACGCCCCGTCCCCACTGCTTTACCTCTGCCAGTACCTCGTGTCCTACCTTCCAAACTTTACAGAAGCTCTCCTGCAAACCTTGCAGAACTAGCAATCCTGAAAGAAAGGATATTGCGGACACATGACTTAGCCACAGCCTGGGGGATGTTTCCAGAATGAGATTTTCAATCTGCAGTGGAGTGTGCGCTGATACGAAACTTCCTGGCAGATCAAAACTGTGTGCCTGACCGAGACTCGAACTCGGGACCTTCTCCTTTCGCGGGCAAGTGCTCTACCAAGTCTCGGTCCGGAACACACTTTTAATCTGCCAGGAACTTTCATATCAACACACACTCCGCTGCATATTGAAAATCTCATTCTGGAAACATCCCCCAGGCTGTGGCTATGCCATGTCTCCGCAATATCCTTTCATTCAGGAGTACTAGTTCTGCAAGGTTCGCAAGAGAGCTTCTGTAAAGTTTAGAAGGTAGGAGACGACGTACTGGCAGAAGTAAAGCTGTAGGGACGGGGCGTGAGGCGTGCTTGGATAGCTTAGAATTAGATGATACTATTATGTAGGTTCTTAACAGGGTCGGAATGGGAGTTTTTCTATGGCTGCTCACAGATTGTCACTCATCTTCAAATTATTGAAAATGCCCCCATACCTCCAGTTATTGCTCCTTGTCCCAACAAACTAATGTATGGGCGCTGTGGGTCTCCAGGCATTTATTTTGTTTGCGTTGTGTTGTAGGTACTGCTGTTTCAGTTTCGTTAATGTGTGTTATTGTTGAATAAATTACTTGCAGCTCTGCGTATATATCGTAGCGTCGTACCTTCTCAAAAGAAGGCTTAGTTGTTAATGTTACTGTTATTGTGATGTCTGTACTGTCCTGTACACGAATGGTTCAATACACGTTATTTTATTATCCGCATGTGATAAATGGAAGCGGAATACCCCATAAGGTATACGGAGGACATGATTTTCTGCTAAGAGTTAGCAAACTGAAGTAGCCCGCGCGCTGGTGCCCTTTACGCTAAAAATATTCAATCCGGTAAGATGTACGGCAGACGTTTTCAGCCTCATAAGGACACATGGGCTCTAGCAATCCACAAGCTGAACAGAAGAAAGACTCGGTCAGTCCTCATACTTCAGATGATGGACCATGTGCTGCATTTACTGGACGAGAGACCTGGCAGTGTGCGGAGATTGGCAGCAGAAGAGGTTGTGAGTCATCCCCATGCTTGGGCGGTACTATATAAACATTTTTTATATCCATATCTCTTCAGCGCGTCCACCCACTAAAGCCAGAAAACCACCAAAGCAGAACGAAATTCCGTTAATGACTCTTTCCGAAGTGTGTCGTAGATCCATTGCTTATGTCGAAGACTTCATTCGACGAGACTGGGTTCACAAGAGATGGCGTTGTGAAATTTTATTACCACCATGTACAAACCGGTGGAAATCTCGGCGCACTTTCAGAAAGAGGGCATCAACATTGTTTTTCCATTGAGCAGATGTTCTTGATAGTAAATTGGTCAAATAGACGTATCTACATGAAAGTAAAAAGATCGGAAATATAAAGGCCAATTTATTCACATAGAACGGTATGGTGTATCACATTATTCTCCCTTATGTCAGAATATTTTAAAAATACATTAAGCTTTTGGACTGACCATTGAAAACGTTCAGTAGTGTGAAGATATGAACGTGGAAAGACAGTGCGTGAATATCAGAGACGACTTTTCACTAAGAAAACAGAATCGATTCCATTGTGTCAGAGTTTATTCATGGTGTATCACTGCTCGCAATAACCTGGAAGTCTAGGTTGGTGTCCCCATACGACACAAATTTCTAATCGTCATCACATACTCATTCGTCTATCACTTTCACTGAATGTGAATCCGAAAGCAGCACGTACCTCAGATTGCACGAAATCAGCACTGCACTGTGGATAGAAGAGACAATTTAATGATATTGTGGTACGAGGTAGTCTCTTCATATTTGTATGACCATGTGATATGGTGAAATACTATGTACAATTTGGGTAATACGTGAATAAGGATCCATTCATGTGGAGGCACTGCTTACATAACTATTTTCCCTTTTCTTCCTACTTGGATAATTCATATAGATGCTAAGGATCGAATAATTTCGTGTAAAGAATCTACATGTCAAACAATTGATTACTTTGTAATGTGTGAACACAGTTGGAACACAGCATTTCTTTACATTATCTCAGAATTACACATTTTCCTTTCATTTTGTAAATAAGGACAATATAAGAAAATAGCCACTTTCTAAGAAGAAGCTCCAGACATCTTGAGAACATTTGATTATTTCAGGTTCCTACCACTTTACCCATTTATTGATGAACGGCAGGCGATAACATATAGTCACATATAAATAGACGTGGACATAAAAAACACATGTCTTCTTTGCAGTTTGTAAGGAACCACTGAATATGTTAACGTCCGTAAATTACTTCACTAATTTTTAAAGTCATTAACAGTAATAGACGCTCTTGCCAAAGTCTTATACCAAGAACATGGAAAGATAAATTTTACCTGATATTTGCTGGTCCACTTCCGAGATTGAAATGAAATTGTATATGACCACTTATAAGCACAAGGGCAATATAATCACCCTTTCCATCTAATTGTTGACCGTTGTAAAGCAGAATTCCATCATTCATATTTGTGAGGAACCATATTTCCAAAGCGAAAGCTCTTGCAACACCATCCAGTCTTGGTAGTTCAATATATGAGCTACCATTAAATTCAGGTACGAATGCTTCCCGGTTTCCGGCATCAGCTGTGGAAGACAGGACCTATAATTAAGTTAGATTCAAATGAGTATTGTACAATACTGATAAGTGGTTGGTAGAAGATGTAAGGAAAAGTGTTGGTGTACTAACAAAAAATTAGCACACCTTGAAATATTTGAGAACTTCGCATTGGAACAGAATTGAAGAGAGTACAGCCAGGAGAACGTGTAAATTAAAAATAGAAGAATCGAAATTGTTAAAATACGAGCGCCCGTATCATACAGTCAAACTGAAACAGGTTGCGGTGCCAACTATTTACCTGTGAGATGGGACGTAAATTCCAGTGGAGCTGTCTTGACCATGGAAAACAATCTTGCATGGAGTTACACTAACTCAATGGTCTATGAATACATGCACAAGTCAGTTGCCTCCAAAACTGACAAAAGATATAATTCGATTCGGCTAAGATAATCTGTAGTATTCGCAGAAATAAACGGTCTGACTTACTGCATAAATAAAGCGTAACGGTAATTCAGAATATTTTTGTGTACAGAATACACACGTATTGAAAACTGGTTTTCTTCACAGCGTCATACCGATAACGTGAGTCAGGCGAGGGTGAAGAATTGAAAAAGAAAACTAATAATGAAAGGAAAAAAATTGGCACTTCACCATAACAAACAAACGGTGATGAGGAATTTTTGCATAGTCACATCGTGCATAAAAATACAATCATAGCTGCTTTTAAAATACAATGACTACATTAGTAAATGAGCTATAGCGACTCCAGCGCATTTTGTTTACACTTTTAGCGTTACGTGCAGAAGTCAGTACCATTCACATGACGTGACAAGCCATGGCCCCCTAGCTATGATATTCGCATAATGACGTGAGAAGCCACTTCCCCTTCTTTATGATGTATTACCCATAATGTTAGAAGCAACACACCATTTATATGACTTCCGTTAACGGCAAACTCAAAAAATACCAACGAAACAGGCATACAGTATGTAGCTACCACGTTCAAAAGTATTCAAACGGTTTGAAAAATTATTTTCGCCGTATCCAAGAGCATCCAAAAGACCTATTTTATTGATTAGATCACGTATGCCTCTCCTAGACCACATAAAATGTGGTAGTGTTCAAACGTATTAAAACTATCTGAATTTTGCACCATATTTCAAACTATTCTATTATATACCAAAAATAAGTAAATATATCTACAGTACTAGTATAACTTATCATTAGTGATCTGACGTGCAAGTCAACGAGCTTAGTTCGATCTTTGTACCACACTTGGTATAAGGTGCAATGTAGCCCCGAAATTATGTTTTTCCATATCCATATTGGTTGTGTTATTTATCATACATGCCTAAGTTTGTGTACATATCTACCCACATCCAACCAATTTTCAAAGTTAGTCAGACTTTGTAACGAGCCAATGCTAGGGTATTAACTATTACTAGCTCTACAAAACGTTTGTCACCTTCCGCTAATAATGCTAAATTGAGGTGATTTCCGTTATCCTTGGGTTTACTGTGGTTTAGTGAAAGACAGTTTACACTGAGTGGCTTCATTACTTCAGATACTACTGAAGAAAAGACAGTCACTTGACAAAGTGATCAATATTGACCCTGGTACCATTAAGGGACAGAGAGGTCATTTGACATGGTGAGTGCTATTACATAGGCTACTATTGTGGGGCAATCATGGACAGTTGAAAAATGGTGACTGCCATTACCGCAGAAACTATTACAGGTTTAATATTCTTTGTGAGATCTAAAATTTAAAAAACCTCTCTCACACCGGCCTGATTTAGCTTCACTGATCAGGATAGTAAAAAACATGCGTATATTAAGGGAATTTTCATTCACAAAGCAGGCTTATCACATTCACACAGTTCTATACTGTTCTATCCTGATTAAATTGAGCTGAACTTAAATTCCATAAGGCAGTGAAGCAATTCCGAAGTCTCGGCGCTACGAAAATTGTCAGTCGATCTCCTGAAAACATTTGTAATAATTATTAACTTTCGGTGATCACATGGGAAAGACCGGAGATCTGCTGGTAAGACCGTGTTAGCCCATTTATTGAAAGTAATACACTGGATATCTTGAGCGTACAAAACGGCAGGTTCGTCCAGTGTAAATCAGACGTTCCCTACTGATCCCGTACAACACAGCGTAGTAAGCAAACACTGTCAATAATAATCAGTTAAATAATACGCGAACACACTTACTTTAGTTTAGTTCATGTATTAAATTCCTTCTCATACAGAATCTCATCAAGATGGTGACTAGCTCAACAATACATACATATACATCTTCGTTCTTTCACGGCTAATCGGCAAGATCTGAATCATTCTTTTCATAAGAGAAAACATAGATAGCAGATAAGCTATTCCATGGAGTAAATGCTCGCTCCAAGGAATTATAGGGCTTGAAACTACTTTGCATTGATAATCGTCGTATATTAAAGTTTAGGTATTGGTAAGATAAGAAGAGATATTTCGAGATATGTACTGAGTTATATAATTTATAAAAAATTTCTGAAAATATCGCGGAGAGACCGCTGCAAGAGACATTACACAGGGCACTGATTCTCAATTTATGTGGTGCTTGCTACTACTCCCGATTCTATTGTGGGTCAATGTTGGGCACTTTATGCATGGTGACGGCCATTATCCAAGATGATTTGTGGGGTAATTATGGTCAGCTGACATATGGTCAAGTCCATTATGCCATATACTATTGCGGCAATGATAACCAACTGACAGGGTGATTACAGTTTCCCTGGAGATTACTGTGTGGGGAAGTGACGATTAGTTGACATTGTGACTGCCATCACCCCAAATGTGTATTCATCTCAGCTAGGCGAAATATGACATACATGTAGATATTATCATTGTGTATGAACATACGTCATTTACTCTAATGATGACATGATTTCCTTTTATGCCTTCTAAATTTAGAACAAACCTGGACTTGTGTGAGTGCTTGCACGTTAAGCTTACTTACACATCTCAGCACAGGCGCCCTTACATCACAGTCACACGGTAAGGCACGAGTGGGAGAGGAAGGAGAGTAAGAGGCTGCACATTTCTTATGTAAGGAAGGCTATGGTAATATGAGTACATCGGTATATTCAGCAAACTTTCAGGCAAGACGAGACTTCCTCTAAAGTTAGGAGTGTAAAAATGGTTCAAATGGCTCTGAGCACTATGGGACTTAACATCTGTGGTCATCAGGCCCCTAGGACATAAAACTACTTAAACCTAACCAACCTAAGGACATCACACACACCCATGCCCGATGCAGGATTCGAACCTGCGTCCGTAGCAGTCGTGCGGTTCCGGACTGCGCGCCTAGAACCGCTAGGATGTTAGGGACGTAATAAGTAATGACATCATGATTAGAGTTGAACACTTCTCGGGTTTTCAGCCTATTCATGATTTTACTACGCTGGGTAAACGTAATACCACAAATAATTACATTTGCTGATATCTGCACATGTGTGTTGAAGCAAACTCCAACCGCGTCATATCTCAGAAAGTTGAAGTAAATGCATATGTAGGGTAATGACCTTCAGCATATCAACAGAGGATCATTCCTGCAAAAAAATATTTGGAATAACAGTATGCACTCTCTCAACTGAGTGTCATTGGCCCACAATACTATGGAAGAATGTTATTCCCCCTCATAACTGATGAGCATTACCTACGATCGTATTTGTGGCAGTGAGAGTCACCCAGTCAATTGACCATCATCTGTGGTAATGGCTAGCACTATAATCAACCAACCATCGTTGCTCCACAATAATGTCTAGAGTAATGGTAGTCACTGTATCAGCTGACCATTTATGTCTCTGAATAGTATCACTCATGTAATTGGGGTAATGGTATTAACCATTTCAGCTGACCACCATTGCTAACCCATAGCATCCACCATGCATTCATACTGCGTGGGAGCGATAAGCAATAAATTAAAGTTGCGAGTAGCAATGTCAGTGTACGGTGAGCAATTTGTTACAGTTTTACTATAAACTAGTCAACCAGAACAGTGTGACCACCGACCGACTATCGATATAAACCCATCCATGCATACCAGAAACACCTGGCGAGGAGTGACTGCTAGTAAGACACACACACAGTGTATGTAATATCAGTGAGTGTGCTGTCTGTGCGTAGAATGGTGAAAGTGAGCGATCTATCGTTTGACCTGGGGCAGAATGTGATGGCCCGGAAGCTCAGTAAGAGCATTTCGGAAACTGCACAACTTGTAGGGGGCTCGATGAGAGCTGTGGCGAGTGTCTTCAACACGTGGTGAAAACAGGGTGAAACCACTGCCAGATGTCGTGGAATTGGGTGGCCACCCCTCATTCCAGATGTCAGACGTTGTAGGCTGGACAGCCTGGTAAAATAGGATGGGTGGCGGACTGTGGCGGAACTAACATCAGACTTTAATGCAGGGCAGAATACAAGTGCTTCTGAACACACAGTGCACTGAACATGATTAATGATGGGCCTCCAAAACCCACAACCCATACAAGTGCCAATGTTAACATCACAATGTCGGAAACTGTGACTGAAATGATCAGGTGACCATCGGCACTCGTACGTTGGCTCAGTGGCAGAGCGTTGAATAGCCTGCTGAACCTCGGTACCTTCTTCATCATGATGGGACGGCGCGAATCCATCGTCTTGCATGGGAACAGCTCCTTGACACCTGTACTGCGGGATGGAGGCAATGTGGCAGCGGCTCCATTATGTTCTAGGGAACAATCACGTGTGCATCTGTGGGTCCAGTGGAAATCGTGCATGGCACTAAGATGGCGAAGGAGTATCATACATTGGTTGCAGGCTTGGGGACCACTTCATGACGATCATGTTTCCCAATGGCAGTGGCATTTTTCAAGAAGATAATGCACCTTGTCACAAGGCCACCACTGCGATGGAGTGATCGACGAACACAGTAACAAGTACCAATTGATGTGTCCCCCCCCCCCTCCATCACCCGACTCGCTATATCTGAACCCAAAGGAACACATCTTGGATGTGATGGAACATGGTGTCTGAGCCCATCTCCCCATTCCTGGAATCATCGTAATGTGGTGCCAACCTCCCCCAGCGATGTACGAAGGCCTCATTGCTTCCACATCATGAGACCTCGCCACTTTTATACGTAGCAGTGGTGTACATTCTAGCTATTAGGTAATCGGTCATAAAGTTCTGGCTGATGAGTGTAAAATAGTGACATGTGATGGATTTCTTTGCAGTTTTGCTGTTAAATTATGAAGTATGCAAGAATTTGTTACCAATTTGCTGCCGGCCGAAGTGGCCATGCGGTTAAAGGCGCTGCAGTCTGGAACCGCAAGACTGCTACGGTCGCAGGTTCGAATCCTGCCTCGGGCATGGATGTTTGTGATGTCCTTAGGTTAGTTAGGTTTAACTAGTTCTAAGTTCTAGGGGACTAATGATCTCAGCAGTTGAGTCCCATAGTGCTCAGAGCCATTTGAACCAATTTGCTATAACGTTACAATGCATTGGCCAGTTTTCAATAATTTTAGTTCAACACGGTTAGATTCTTAGAATGTTGCTATAACACAGCCATTCGTACACCAATCTCTTGTAATTTTATTGTATGACGGTAATCTATGAAGGACGGAGTTTCATGCTGCTTGCACTATGGGACAGCCAAAGTTAGCAGTATCAGCAGAAGATGCAAAAGTTTGTAGTGCAATATACTGTTAGTACCCCGACTTGAGTTCATGTTAACGTTTGGCTGACTTTAAGAATTGGTTGAAAGAGGGTAGGTGAAAGCATAGCTCCCTTTCTTAGGAAATTTGTGGTAAGTTCCTATAGGACCAAACTACTGATATCATACATCCCTAGGCCTACACACTACTTAATCTAACTTAAACTAACTTACGCTAAGGACAACACACCCACCTATGCCTAAGGGATGACTCAAACATCCGATGGGCGGTGCCATGCGAACCATGGCGAGGCATCCTAGACAATGCGGGATAGCATCTTTTGCTTCCTCTCTACATCACTGTATAATACTACTGTTCAGTATGTTATTTCACAGAATGGTCATGTAGTCTCCAATAACCGACAGTATAAATTATCATTATCAACAGAAGATGTCTAGTGTTATTGCTGCAACATAGATCTAATATGCTAGCATTGGATTCACTATAATGTTTCAGTGACTTTGAAAATTAATTGGAAGTGGGTAGCTGAAATTTCAGTGACCTTCGTTTCTTCCTTACACGACTTGGTGTTACTACTGTCTAGTACAAGTGCTGCATGATCTGTTAATCTAGTAGTCCTATTATGCGAGGAAAGCGTATTCCTTTTTCTTGTTACAAAATAGCTAGGCTACAATAATGGTGCGACACGTGTATTGTATTATAAATTCTTAGGTTTTTTTATACGTAAGTTATATTGTTTTCAAGATCGAAATGTCATTCATGATCTGATCGCTGTATTTATAATTGCGTACTACGATAAGCTACCTGTGTATATTTTGTTCTCGAAATATTTACATAGTTTGATATATAATTATTTTGGCACAGATATTTTATATTAGCGATTTCAATCTTCCCACTTCATGTGTTTGTTCCTTCCCATATCTGTCCATACTGTGTTGTGTTTATATTAGGATTTCTTCCTATCTTTGTGCACTACGAAAATATGTAGTTTAAGTGATACAACGCGTTAAACATCATGTCAAAGGCATCATTTTTGGAATAGTTTCTTGTGCTAAATTGTCGGAATATCTCATGTCAGTGTATAGAAAACCTGTGGAACATAACCACAGGTATGCCGAAGATCATAATGTAATGAACAAAAATATATTATCCTGTCAAAAGCGTCAGTTATATCTCTCTATTGTTTACATTCTTCACCACTACAATGGTGCTTGGTAAAGTGAAGCATTACTGGAAAACTTATAAAACATCAAGTGATAGAAAGTAGCATTATGATACTTAAAATAATGATCCCGTTACTGACGTATTTCTTGATATAGAAACGCCATAAATTACTACCTCTACATATTTTCATAGAGACTGTAAATGTGAAAATAACACTGTGATTGTTCAGATGGCTCTGAGCACTATGGGACTTAACGTCGCAGGTCATCAGTCCCCTATAACTTAGAACTACTTAAACCTAACTAACCTAAGGACATCACACATATCCATGCCCGAGGCAGGATTCGAACCGGCGACCATAGCAGTCGCGCGGTTCCGGACTGAAGAACCGAAAACCGCGGCTGGCTAACATTGTGACATTTCACATAAACATAGTGCTCGTTGTTATTTTCTTCAACTGAAATTGTGCTTGGTGAGGTCAGTTTCTTTCCATAATCAAATTCAGGCGTAGCGTGAAATGTCAACTGGATGTTTAGCATGTTACTTTAGCAGATCTCATTTGTTTTGTAACGTGGTAGGACAATTTAGAAGAGGAAGGTCTAGAAGATACATCTTGTAATATACAACATAAACATTGTGTGTGTGTGTTTTGTATTTTTCTTTAAGAAATAATACATGTCACTGGAGTAATATTTGACATAGAACAACAAATTCAGACTGTTTGAATAATTTTCATTATGATGCGTATTTATGCATAATTCAGGTGAAGGCTAGATATTTTTCATCAGAAATACGTATCAGTGAGATACTTTTGAATAAAAATTTCAAATGTTAAGATAGTTTCTAAAATGAAGACATGCATGGAAAAACGGACTAACCCCAAAACGTAAAAACTTAAAGACAAGTGTTGCCATGTGTTGCTGGGCACTGAAGCTATCAAAATTTAGAATGGACTTAACCCAGAGTATGACTTAGGGGTGAGACGAATTTCAATTTTGATAGTTTGCATACAAAGCAACAGATGGCTACACTTAACCTCTAAGCTTTTAGATTTGAGGGTTAGTCTGTTTTTCCACACATGTCTTCATATGGTGCCTACATATGTCTGTCATCAGTCTTTTTTAAAATTTCAACCGATGTGAAGTCATGTAAAGGGAGTGTTGTTTGTGATGTCATGATAATGATGTAACAGATTGTGAGCCATAATTTAATATGTCATGGGTATGGAGCTCACGTGGTTAGCCGTGTCGTCTACCACACTGCTTTACGGTGGGAAAGTGTGCCGGTCCATGGCACGAATCTTCCTGGCATCTTAGTGTCGAGGTTTGGTGTGCTGGGCAGTCTCTGGATGGTTTTTAAGGCGGTTTTCCATCTTCCTCGGCGAATGTGGGCTGTTTCCCCTCATTCAGCCTCAGTTACACAATATCAGCGATTGCTGCGCAAACACTTTCTCCATGTACGCATACACCATCATCACTCTACTAACCAAACGGGGTGGGAGGGGTGGGAGGGGGGTTGAGTGTCCACTGGGGGCTGAACCGCACAATAACTCTGGGTTCAGTGTGGGGTCGCTGTGGGGTAATTGGACTGCTGTAGGCTGTTGTGGGGTTGTGAATCACTGAGGGCTACGGAGGGAGACAAAACCTTTCTGTCGTTTCTAGGTCCCCAGTTCCAATACAATACAGTACAATGGGTATAGAACTGACCCGTTTATATGATGTCACACGTGTAAATAAAATTGTGCTGCAGTCGCTATAGCCATTCTACTTACCATTACCTGAGACATAATAATATCCAAGTGGGGAGAAAGTAGACATGAATTAAATAATCTGGGGAAACGTGTAAACTTAAATCACAACAGATGAAATAGTACACCAACTAGCAGCTATATGCAGCTAATTCCCACACTCTTCCTTTCATTTTATGGCAACCACAAAATACACTCCTGGAAATTGAAATAGGAACACCGTGAATTCATTGTCCCGGGAAGGGGAAACTTTATTGACACATTCCTGGGGTCAGATACATCACATGATCACACTGACAGAACCACAGGCACATAGACACAGGCAACAGAGCATGCACAATGTCGGCACTAGTACAGTGTATATCCACCTTTCGCAGCAATGCAGGCTGCTATTCTCCCATGGAGACGATCGTAGAGATGCTGGATGTAGTCCTGTGGAACGGCTTGCCATGCCATTTCCACCTGGCGCCTCAGTTGGACCAGCGTTCGTGCTGGACGTGCAGACCGCGTGAGACGACGCTTCATCCAGTCCCAAACATGCTCAATGGGGGACAGATCCGGAGATCTTGCTGGCCAGGGTAGTTGACTTACACCTTCTAGAGCACGTTGGGTGGCACGGGATACATGCGGACGTGCATTGTCCTGTTGGAACAGCAAGTTCCCTTGCCGGTCTAGGAATGGTAGAACGATGGGTTCGATGACGGTTTGGATGTACCGTGCACTATTCAGTGTCCCCTCGACGATCACCAGTGGTGTACGGCCAGTGTAGGAGATCGCTCCCCACACCATAATGCCGGGTGTTGGCCCTGTGTGCCTCGGTCGTATGCAGTCCTGATTGTGACGCTCACCTGCACGGCGCCAAACACGCATACGACCATCATGGGCACCAAGGCAGAAGCGACTCTCATCGCTGAAGACGACACGTCTCCATTCGTTCCTCCATTCACGCCTGTCGCGACACCACTGGAGGCGGGCTGCACGATGTTGGGGCGTGAGCGGAAGACGGCCTAACGGCGTGCGGGACCGTAGCCCAGCTTCATGGAGACGGTTGCGAATGGTCCTCGCCGATACCCCAGGAGCAACAGTGTCCCTAATTTGCTGGGAAGTGGCGGTGCGGTCCCCTACGGCACTGCGTAGGATCCTACGGTCTTGGCGTGCATCCGTGCGTCGCTGTGGTCCGGTCCCAGGTCGACGGGCACGTGCACCTTCCGCCGACCACTGGCGACAACATCGATGTACTGTGGAGACCTCACGCCCCACGTGTTGAGCAATTCGGCGGTACGTCCACCCGGCATCCCGCATGCCCACTATACGCCCTCGCTCAAAGTCCGTCAACTGCACATACGGTTCACGTCCACGCTGTCGCGGCATGCTACCAGTGTTAAAGACTGCGATGGAGCTTCGTATGCCACGGCAAAGTGGCTGACACTGACGGCGGCGGTGCACAAATGCTGCGCAGCTAGCGCCATTCGACGGCCAACACCGCGGTTCCTGGTGTGTCCGCTGTGCCGTGCGTGTGATCATTGCTTGTACAGCCCTCTCGCAGTGTCCGGAGCAAGTATGGTGGGTCTGACACACCGGTGTCCATGTGTTCTTTTTTCCATTTCCAGGAGTGTATATCGGACTATACGAGGGTTCTATTTGCAGTGGTGAGGAAGAAATTACATCCATACACAGTGCTACACCAAAGTAAGTCAGCATTGAGAAGAAAACGTGTTTGATCATGTATACAGACATTTCACATATACCAAATTGATGTAATACGCTTTAACACTATGGAATTATCTGTTCCGGATTTATACCTGAAGCCGCATCTACGAGTGTGATGAGCACCTCTGTAGTTGGCAATCCACTAGATGATTCTATGAGTTTTCCTGACCTACATGTACCCATGTGCTTCACAGAGATTTCAAGTGCTTGCAGAATACTCTTCCAAGTGTTACTGGAACCTCATATGACACGGATTCTCTGTGATATCAGACGAATCTTTCTAGAAGGATACAATGCTGATGATAACAGGAAGTAGTGCCTACCACAGGATTTAGACTTAGAAGATGATAGTCAGGTCAATGATATTTCCGTTATTTGTACCAAGGCAAATCAAACTGTAGCTGAAAGCCAAATATTCAACAGCTTTTGTACAACAACCCAAAACGTTTGCTCAGTCACAGACCATTGAGGACCATGAAATGTAGATTTCGCCACACTATGAACTGTGCGGGTTAGGTGCTGGAATTCGTTAATGGCATAGATACTGTCCATAGGTATCGGTGAAGTTACATGCAGAGATCGTAGAGTTACTGTTAAATAGCACTTATATTTCCTCTCCCTAGTTACTACTGTCAAAGAAGTAGTTAGGAGTGCTTCATAGTGGTTAACATAACTGTTCAGGAATTTTTGACGTTAACTGTAGTAGTTGGGCAAAGGTGATACCACCCCACGTTGCACTGTTGCCAAATATATTCAAGATAGCGGATTCAAGATGGCGGCGATAGATATGGCCATGTTGCAATCATGTCATCTCAGAAAGCTCAAATTTTGGTGGGAAAATGAGTGAGTTGTGCTTCCTCCACTAACCTAATCCCCTCCCCTATCCTCAATCCCTCCACCCCACACCAAGGAAACGGTGGGAAGTTCAAATTTTGGTGGAAGAAAGATCATGTGGCCTACCTCCACCAACATACGAAAATGACAGGGAAATTTTGGCGTGAAAATAGATCAATTGGGCTACCTCTACTAAGCTAAGTCATCTGACCATAATGTCTATCTTCGAATTGGTGGGAAAACGACTCAGCCTATGCTGGGCTGCTGGATAAGATGAACGTAAGTCTTCATTTGCATGCACTGTTTGTTCAAACAATTTGGTTTGTCATAGGCAGTAGCTAAATACAGTGTGTTCACAAAGAGGTCCAGACCCCAAGTCAACTAGTACGCAGTACTGCCACCAGAGGGCGCTGTTGTCGCATGGCGGTCTGGGGAAAAATGGCAGGAATAGGACTCAGTCTGTGTCCAGTTGCTGCAGGAGGAAGGAGTGTTATTTATTTAGTTGTAGTGGAAAGGTGGAACAATTTATTTAGCAAAGTATTTCGTATAGTTTATTTATTACACTGACACAAAACGCTTGTCCTGACATTCTTGGGGTCACAATAGATAGCATACAGACCTGCAAGCTACTCGCACATTACCGAAATAGTCCAGTACACTAACGTACAGATACGCAAACAACTTATGAACTGTAAAAATAATATATGTAAAACGCTTTGCAGACACATTGACTAATTGTAAACTGTCAAAATAGTGCATGTTCACAAAATAATGCAAGAGACATATTCACTGTCTGTAAAATTGGAGAAATAATGCACATATTACGCTCTGCAAACACACCTACAACGCTTAAACAGCCGAAAATTATGCAGTGCACAAATACTCATTGCATGTAAAAGCACTTCCGGACTATTGTTACGATATTCTACTGTGACACGTCAGCAAAATATTCTCTGCAGAATTCGAAGGCGGAGATATATCTAACGGCGGCATGAGGGAGTTTCTAATACTGAATTCATACCACGTTCCTTAGCCGAATCACTTTCTAAATTCGATGATTTCATGACGATCTTAAACCTGTTGACGACATGCAACCGCATTATTGGACTGATAATATACACTCCAGCGATCACCGTCTGTATTCAGTGTCGTTATATTTATCTCAAAAGACCAATTCTTTTGGAGGTAATGCCAGACCTCGATTTATAAGGCTTGTATAGTTCTTAAGCTGGATGTCGGTAGCGATGTGAGTACCTGTAGAAACAAGACCGCTTGTGACAGTAACACAGTCGTTGGGATCGTGTTCTTAACATTTGGCAGCTTGTAAGACGATTACTCGCAAGAAAAACTTATGAGACATGTCTACCCATCGCTGATTGTCACTCAGTATTTTATCGTATCGCCAGCAGTTAGTAGTAAGGGATGCATGATATATATATATATATATATATATATATATATATATATATATATATATGTGTGTGTGTGTGTGTGTGTGTGTGTGTTCTGACATATGCAAAGGGAAAGACTATATCCATTCTTAAAGAAGGTATGGATTTGACATGGAATACTATACTGCAACAGCAAAGGGAATGGATGATTTTTTTTTACTTGGAAAAGTTTGTGAAACCATAAGAATGGTGCATATATTTCTATTTCCAGACCCACTGCCATCAGCAGGGGATATTTCCGATACCATGCTCATTGTCAAATGTCGTCCAAATGAGACTGCAGTAGTAACATTTAATTCTAATTATAACGATCAAATGTATATGTACCCAGTTTCCTAGGATGATTATGTCTGGTTAGCGAGGAGTATGTGGCGGCGGTGGCCTGTGCCGCGAATGATTCACATTTCCAGCTAACAGCAGGAACCATATGAATGGAAACACCGATTCGGGGTAGATGAATGTAGCTGACTTAACGGTGTCATCCTCTTGATGGCTGAATGGTGAATCACACAGCATGTGTTGGGCAGCTTTCGTGATCTTATGTGTTCCTAATCGATATTTGAGAAGATTCAATATGCACATGTGTTTGCACTGGACCATTATTCCCTTCCATGAAAATTGTCCAGCTGACTGCTTCTGCACATTTCCGACCTTTATTTGATTGACAGAACATCGATAGTGGTGTGTGCATCTAGCAGACGGGTGGAAGACTTGTTTTCTGGTTCTCTAGATATGAGAATCAGCTTAGTTGGCTCTGTAAATAATAGGGATGATTTGGGATCTGTTATATCACCGACATCAGTATTCATGAGTGGAAATAACAGTTTCCAGTACTTTTTCCGAGTTTTCAAATATAGATCTTCGCAGTAGAGATAAGTTTCTAGTTATTAAGTGGCTTACAGTACACTGCACTTCACAAAAATTTCGGGTTTCTCGAGAAATAAATTCTAGTCTTTTTCTTTGGAATTATGCTGTGCAAGGGATATTGTTACGCAAGTGATTTTGCTATGTACTGGATATCGAGAAGTATCGCGTAAATGGTATAATTTTCTGGCAACCCATGTGAAAATACATGTGTTCTTGTAATTGAAGAGTCTGTAGATGGATGTAGAAAGCAAGCAAGAAAGCAGGTGAGGGCCAGAAGCAGTGACGCCTTTGTGCCGAGGGGTAGTGACCCAGCCTTTGTACAACAGCCTTCGCGGTATATGTACGAGTGTTGGTCACTAGGTATATGCAGGATGCAGAAGTGATGATTTTGTTTGCCGCAGGATACTAATTGTGTGTTTATTACATTGATACGGTATGTGATGATATATAGCTGAGTTGGAGATCGGTTTCACCATGTAATATCCAAGTTTCCGTCGTCAGTGGCAGAGCAATGTAATGGAGGAAGTATCGTCCCAATTTGATGATCTATAGACCATTTTTGCAAGGTTTCACTGTCAGTACAATATGGTGATCTGTACAAATTAGTTTTGCCGCTGAAAGACTCGTTTGCAGAAAAAAAAGTTGGACAGTGCTCACACAACAGGAGCATTAGTAATTTGGCAGGTAAAATCAGTAAGAGCCAATTAGAATGCTCCATTTATTCAAAAGACATCCTTGGTGCTGGGACATAGGAGCCCATACTGACTGAATCTAACAAGAGGAGGGCAAGGTATCTTCAGCGGGATGATGTCCCTCATCTGTGATTGTGGCATTGGGACATCTCCAGTAGCTGTTGGACATGGAAAATTCCAGCCATTTTTCTCTTCTGCAGGACAGTGCTTCGAATTCTGTTTGCATAATTGTTCTGATATTCTCATCTGTGCCTAGACAGTGCTCTCTTTCCTAACAAGAAGAACGTTTTATGATACATGGTGTTTCCGTGAGTGTACACATACATGATGAATGCTTTTAGTGGTGAGAACGTTTACCGTTTCTGAGATGTATGTTGAAAGCAGGACGTCACGATTTCCAGGAAGCGTAGCATGCGATACCTCGTTAGGACCATCATGAAGAATAGATTTGGAGTTATTCTGTGCTATTTTTGTTAATAGGTTCTATTAGGACAAGAATTTCTATGCGGGCAAGCTGAGACATCACGAAAGCTCCAACAACAAAAATGGTTCAAATGGCTCTGAGCACTATGGGACTTAACTTCTGAGGTCATCAGTCCCCTAGACTTAGAACTACTTAAACCTAACTAACCTAAGGACATCACACACATCCATGCACGATGCAGGATTGGAACCTGCGACCGTAGCGGTCGCCCGGTTCCAGACTGTAGCGCCTAGAACCGCTCGGCCACTTCGGCCAGCTGCTCCAACAACAACAAAGGCTGCTGTTAACTATTTCTGCGACAATTTACAATTCCGGAGAGTGATAGTTGGCTCTTATTTACACTGGCATTGACGTCCGTATAACGCTGACAACCTTTCAGCTGCGATTGCGAGGGTGGGACCCTTTGCAAACATCTCGTTCCACGCTGGACCCGCAGCTATGGAAGCCCCGTCAGCCACGATGGCAAGATAAACATGTGCGCGGCCAGAGGCGTCTCGCATGTAGGATGTGCTGACCCATGAGAATCGATAGGAAGAATGCATCCAGTCATCATTCCACCTTGGAAATATGTAGGGAACAGTTCACTGATACAACGTGGTCGAATGTATAACGATAATCCAAAACCGTTGTTACATGCGGTGAGTGTTTGTGCACTGCATATTTTCGACGGTTTAAGTGTTGTGAGAGTTTTTGCAGAGCTTTATATATGTATTATTTTTCCAGTTTTACGCACAGTGAACATGTATGTAGCACTATTTTGTGCCGGCCGGTGTGGCCGTGCGGTTCTAGGCGCTTCAGTCTGGAACCGCGTGACCGTTACGGTCGCAGATTCGAATCCTGCCTCGGGCATGGATGTGTGTGATGTCCTTAGGTTAATTAGGTTTAAGTAGTTCTAAGTTCTAGGGGACTGATGACCACAGATGTTAAGTCCCATAGTGCTCAGAGCCATTTGAACCATTTGAACCACTATTTTGTTAATATATCTGTAGGCTGTGCAGTACAATATTTCGACAGTTTACAATTAGTGAGCATGAATGCATAACGGTATAAATGCATTAATTTGACAGTTTACGAGTTGTTTCAGTGTCTGTACATCAGTGTACTACATTACTTCGGTGATCTTCAAGTAGTTTACAGGTCTGTAGGCTGTGCAACACATTATTTCGACAGCTTATAAGTAGTGAGCGTGACTTTAGAGGTTTTTTTTATGTAGTATTTTCACAGTTTAGGTGTGGTTCACTTGTCTGTACATCAGTGTACTGAATTATTTTGGTACTTTGCAAGTAGTTTGCAGGTTTGTACGCTGTGCAGTGCATTATTTCAACAGTTTGCAACTAACGACTGTGTTTGCAGATCATTATACTTGCATTATGTTGAAAATTTACGAGATGCCTACGTGTCTGTACATCAGTGTACTGCATTATTTCGGTATCTTACGAGCAGTTCGCAGGTTTGTAGTCGTTCTAGTGACCCCAAGTTTGTTTGGTGTCAGTGTAGTAAATAAACTGCGTGAAATCCTTTGCTAAACAAATTGTTCCACCTTCCCACTGAAAATAAACAAATTACACTCCTTTCTCCCCCCAGCAGCTGGACACAGATTGAGTCCTTTTCCTGCCATTTTTCCCCAGACCACCATGCGACGACAGCGCCCTCTGGTGGTAGTACTGTCTATCAGATCAGTTACACTCCGGACCTCTTGGTGAACACACTGGATTGAGGTACTGCCTACGACAACTCAAATTGTTTAAATAAACAGTGCGTGCAAAATAATGACTTTTATTCATCCCATCGAGCAGCCCAGCATAGGCTGAGTCTTTTTTCTGCCAATTCCAAGGAAGAGGTTGTCGTCGAATGACTTATGCTAATAGAAGTATCGCAATTGACCTATTTTCAAGTCAAAATCTCCCCACCACTTTCTTACGTTAGTGGAGATTTCCCACATGATCTTTCTTCCGCCAAAATTTCTACTTCTTGCCGTTTTCTTTGGAAGAGGGGAGGGGTTGAGGGGAGAGGAGTGGATTAGGTTTGTGGAGGTAGCACAATTGAGCTATTTTGCCGCCTAAATTTGAACTTTCCGCCATGAGGTCATTTAACGTTGCCACATAGATCGCTGCCATGTTGGATCCACCATTTTGAATAACTTTGTCAACAGTGCAACATGGGATGGTACGAATGTTGCCCTAGTACTAGCTGTTTATTATTGATAGGATTTTAGAAAACAATATCATCTATGGAACAGATTTACCTATAATTTTCTTCGAGCATGGGTTCATAGATACTAGAAATTTCGGAAATAATAAAGTGATTTGCTGCAACTGTCAGTTTGGTAATTTACTGTTATTACAATTGTACAATTTCTGCTTTAAGCCATTTTGAAGTAGATGTAAATTATGAATGCGAAATCGTTTCTGATAGCAATTATTACTATGCTGGAATCTTCCACTGATTTCTAAATAAGCCTTGCGACATATTACTACAACGAATGGTCTTATTTGAAAAATTTCAATATATAGATTATTTTGCCCTTGAAAACACCCCACGGTTATGGATTCATGAAGAATCGTCTTGGTTCTGTATGTTTAAAGTTAATAATGGGTGATATTTCAGTGTACTCCAACGTGTTATACATTGAAATGACTCAGAACTTACAATTCTTTATGACGATTTGATGACTTTTTCGTTTATAAATGAAACAAGATAACAAGACGGCTTAAAACAATGGTCTAGCTGTTGTAGGTAATTTACTTCGTCTCGTGATTCAAAGTAAGTTAAACTTGTGCCACGTGTAAATTCTTCATCAAACGTCTACTGAAAGATACGAGGTGTTCGTAACTAGCCTGTCACATGTTCCTCACCACTGATGGCAGAAACCACGATCACCTTACCATGATATTATCACATGGCATAACATATCCCCTATCATTCATCACACCTCCCTCACCAACAATCAGATACTAGTATTTCTCCCGCCACTAAGACAAAGTAGCCAGCCACTGGGATTTTTGTGACTATTGTAATGAAATAGACTATTACAGAGTAGCCCTGGAGCAGCCACCTTGGCTCTGCTCAAAAGTGCAGCTTTTTCGTTTGTGTATCCATTCTTGCGTAAATGGTGTGACTAACACGATTTCTTCACCTAAAACGTTTTAAACACACACACACACACACACACACACACACACACACACACACACAGACGCACACATGAACTTGCTATGCACATCAGTGCTGGCACTTGCTGGATGGCCTATGGCCTAGAGAGACAAAGAGGCCTTGGGTGCTAGTGGAAGAAAAAGATATAGTTCCTCACGTTCTCAGCAGTGAAGGAGTCTGATAATACACCCAGCTGGCGTGCTAAGAGTGACGCATACTCTCCTAATTTTATATCAAATTTCATCCAACCCTCCATTTCTCTTAATGACTACTTGCACGTATCAAAAAAATTTCGTGTATTGTAAATCAACTGGGAAGGATGAAACATCTACATCTATATACATACTCCTCAACCAGCAGTACGGGACGTTGCGGACGTTACCATGCATCACAACTTGTCATTTTCTTTCCTGTGCCAGTAGCAAATAGAGTGAAGGAAAAACGAGTGTCTAAATGGTTCCGTACGAGACTTAATTTCTCTTATCTTCCTGGTATTTATGAGAAATGTACATTGGTTGCAGTAGAATCGATCTGCAGTCAGCTTCAAATGCCGGATCTCTAAATTCTCTCAATAGTGTTTCTCGAAAAGAACGTCCCCTTCACTCCAGGTGTTCCCATTTGAATTCCAGAAGCCTCTCCGTAATACTTGCGTGTTGTTCAAACCCAACGGTAACAAATTGAGCACCCTGTCCCTGAATTGCTTCAGTGTCTTCCTTTAATGCGCTCTAGTGCGATCCCAGACATTCGAGCTATACGCACTAATGAATTGCACTACTGTGCTGCGTGCGGTCTCCTTTACAGATGAACCACCTTTCTGAGGTGTCTCCCAATAAACAAAAGTCGACCGTTCGCCGTACGTACTATAATCCTTACATCCTCGTTCGGTTTAATATCGCTTACCAACGTTACGCGTTGATTTTTAAACGAAATTAGTGGGTAAAGTTGCACATTGATTATGCTGTATTGGAATACTACAGATTTGTTTCGCCTACTCATCTGCACTAATTTACATTTTTATGCATTTAGAGCTGGCTATCATTCATCACACCAGCTAGAAACCTTGTCTCAATCTTCATGTGCACTCCAATAGTCACTTAACGATAACACCTGCCACACACCACAGCATCGACACCAAAACTGCCGTAGACTACTGTAGATCCTCTACGCCATATCACATATGTATGTGGGTCCTATCACTCTTGACAATACCCTTGTCTCTGACGAACAGTCGCTGCAGATAACAACGTAATAGGTCCTATTATTTGAGCCACTCATATACAAATGGTTCAAATGGCTCTGAGCACTATGGGACAACTGCTGAGGGCATCAGTCCCCTAGAACTTAGAACTACTTAAACCTAACTAACCTAAGGACATCACACACATCCATGCCCGAGGCAGGATTCGAACCTGCGACGGTCGCGGTCGCGCGGCGCCAGACTGTAGCGCCTAGAACCACTCGGCCACTTCGGCCTGCCCACTCATGTACATTATGTGATCAAAGGTATCCGGAAACCTGGCTGCAAATGACTTACAAGTAATACTGTAATTCAGTATGGTGTTGGTCCACCCTTAGCGTTGATGGCAGCTTCCACTATCGCAGGCATAGGAAAAAAATGGTTGAAATGGCTCTGAGCACTATGGGACTTTACTTCTGAGGCCATCAGTCCCCTAGAACTTAGAACTACTTAAACCTAACTAACCTAAGGACATCACACACATCCATGCCCAAGGCAGGATTCGAACCGGCGACCGTAGCGGTCGCGCGGTTCCAGACTGTAGCGCCTAGAACCGCTTGGCCACTCAGGCCGGCTCAGGCATACGTTCAATTAGGTGCTGGGAAGTTTTCTGGGGAATGGCACCCCATTCTTCACGAAATTCTGCATTGACGAGAGGTATCGTTGTCAGTCGGTAAGAATTGACACGAAGTCGG
The DNA here is from genome assembly GCF_023864345.2 of Schistocerca serialis cubense. NCBI lineage: Eukaryota > Metazoa > Arthropoda > Insecta > Orthoptera > Acrididae > Schistocerca > Schistocerca serialis. Next base: position 758,117,752 of record NC_064640.1, on the reverse strand, counting down.
CGTTCCAGAACATCCCGAAAGTGTTCTATTGGATTCAGGTCAGGACTCTGTGCAGGACAGTCCGTAACAGGGATATTATTGTCGTGTCACAACTCCGCCGCAGACCGTGCATTATGAGCAGGTGGTCGATCATGATGAAAGATGCAATCCCCATCCCCGAATTGCTCTTCAACATACGCCTGTACTGTAATAGTACCAAGCGGTTCTAGGAGCTTCAGTCCGGCACCGTGCTGCTGCTACGGCCGCACAGACTGGGACGTCTATGGATGTGTGTGATGTCCTTGGTTTCGTTAGGTTTAAGTCTAGGGGACTGATGACCTCAGATGTGAAGTATCATAGTGCTTAGAGCCATTTGAACCATATGAAATACTGCCACGCAAAATAACAACGTGTACAAGCCACCTCCATGAAGATCTCGACCACACCATAAAAGCACCACCTCCGAATTTTACTGTTGCCACTACACACGCTGGCAGATGGCGTTCACCGGGCATTCGCCACACCCACACCATGCCATCGGATCGCCATATTGTGTACCGTGATTCGTCACTCCACACCTTGTTTCACCACTGTTCAATCGTCCAATGTATACGCTCCTTACACCAAGCGAGGCGTCATTTGGCATTTACCGGTGTGATGTGTGGCATATGAGCAGCCGCTCGACCACCCGCCTAACTGTCATAGTACTTGCAGTGGATCCTGATGCAGTTTGGAATACCTGTGTGATGGTCTGAATAGATGTCTGCCTATTACACATTACGATCCTCTTTAACTGTCAACAGTCTCTGTCAGTCAACAGACGAAGTTGGCCTCTACGCTTTTGTGCTGTACGTGTCCTTTCACGTTTCCACGTCACTATCACATCAGAAACAACGGACCAAGGGATGTTAAGGAGTGTGGAAATCTCGCGTACAGACGTATGACATAGGTGACACCCGATCATCTGACCACGTGCGAAGTTCGTGAGTTCCACTGAGCGCCCCATTCTGATCTCTCACGATGTCTAAAGACTACTGACTTCTCTGATATGGAGTACCTGGCAGTAGGAGGCAGCACAATTCACCTAATGTGAAAAACGTATGTTTTTGGGGATGTCCGGATACTTTTGAATACATAGGGTATGAGGGAACCTATCTCGTATGCTTGTAGCTTCGTTAAGAGTCTGTAGTGGGTATCATGTTAAATGATTTTCGGATATCTAGGAATATGGAATCTGCCTGTTTCCCTTCAGCCATAATTCACAGGATACGATATGAGGCAAGGGAAAAGTGAGTTTCGCACGAGGCATAATTCCTTGAACTATGCCACCCCGACAGAAGCTTTTCGGACACAAGGAAATTTATTATATTCGAACTGAGAATATGTTCAGGATTTCGTCAGAAACCGATCTTACGGATATTGCCCTATAATTTTGCGGGTCTGTTCGTTTACCCCTGTTATATACAGGAGTCACTTGCACTTTTTTCCGTTCGCTTGTGACTTCGCTCTGGGCAAGAGATTCACAATAACTACAAGCTAATGAAGCGGCCGACTACGTAGAGTACTGTTGGTAAACCGAACTGGGATTCCATCCGGGCCTGGTGACTTTTTCCTTTCAGCTCTCTCCATTGTTTCTCTACGCCAGTGATGCTTGTTACTATGTCCTCGACACTAGAGTATGTGCGATGGTCGGATGACGGAATGTTTGTACGATTCTTGTACGTGTATAGTTTCTAAAAAGCGAAATTTAAAACTACGTCATTCTCTTTACTATCTTGTACTGCAATACCAGACTGGTCAACGAGTGACTGGATAGAATCCTTCGACCTACTTAGCGATTTTACAGAGAACTAGCATTTCCTTAGGTTCTCAGGAAGGTGTTTTGTCTAGGTATGACGGCGATAGTTGTTGTATGCTTCGCTCATCGATCCGTTTATAGTCGCACGACTCTCTACCAACTGTTTCCTGCCGTCATTTGGCTATTTTCTTTTGAACAGAGAATGCAACAGACTTGGTGTCCTCAGTATTTTCCGAACTTCGTTATTAAACCTCGGTGGGGCTTTTCCTTTCTTAATCCTCTTATGCGGCACATATGTCTTCACGGCTCGATGTACAATCAGTTTACACTTTCTGTACCATAAATACCCTGCTACACTTCTTGACGTATGTACTGTGTTATCCGTAGTAAGAACAGACCTATAATGACATCGTGGTAACTAACCGCTTTCTCTATACTGACGCCGACAGTATGATCAGGCCTGTTTGTAGCTACAACGCATAAAATAGCACCATTGGGCTTGGGCTGTCAGGCTATTTGTTCAAGACAGTTTGCGGGAAACGTGTTCGAAAGTGCTGCGCAAGGCTGTCTGTCTGTACCTCCTGCAATGAATCCATAGACGTCCCAATCTGTGCTCAGTAGATTAAAGTCACCTCCAACTAGTATTGTACGATCTGGGTATTTCCGAGATACTGACCCTAAACTTCCTTTGAGTGATTCTAGAACTATCACACCGGAATCGAGTGGTTGGTGGAAACATCCAATAATTAACTTGATTTCACCTAGACCTGTTATACGCAAGCAGAAAACCCCTCTGTCATACTTAAATTCGACCTCACTGGAGAAAATGTTTTTGTCAGTTGCAAAGAACACTGCCCTTCCTATGGCGTCTAATTTGTCTTTTCGATGTACGTGCCCCGAATCGATAAATAGCTTAGAGGTTTCTGTATCGGGTTTCACCCAACTCTCTGTCCCGAGTGGAACTGGAGGGCGATAAATTTCCTAGAGGGCAGAAAAATCGAGAACTTTGTTACGAATACTTCGACAGTTGACAGTCACCAAAGAAGACGATGTAAACATACCATAAATCTAATCAACAACAGCTGAGAAACTTGGGTAACACAGAAGTAGATACCGGCGAAGTAGTGAAGCAACATAAACCATTTAATGAAAGCAAGTCTTCCAGTCCGCCGGCCGGGGTGGCCGAGCGGTTCTAGGCGCTACAGTCTGGAACCGGGTGATCGCTACGGTCGCAGGTTCAAATCCTGCCTCGGGCATGGATGTTTGTAATGTCCTTGGGTTAGTTACGTATAAATAGTTCTAAGTTCTAGGGGACTGATGACCTCAGATGTTAAGTCCCATAGTGCTCAGAGCCATTTGAGCCATTTTCCGGTCCAGACTGTATACGAATGAGGTTCGTTTCAGAGTATAGAAATGCAATAGCCCCATACTTAACAACCATGTACAGCCGCTTGCTCAACGAAAGATCCGAACCCATAGCCTGGAATGCTGTACAGGTCACACCACTGTTCAAGAAAGGCAGTAGTAGGAGTAGTAGTCCACCAATTTACAGCCCGTTTCGTTATCTTCGAAATGCTGCAGGATTTTGGAACACATATTTTGTTCGAACATCATGAATTACCTCGAAGAGAATGGGCTATTGACATACAGACTACACGGATTTAGGAAACATCGTTCCTGTGAAACACAACTAGCTCTTAACTCACACGAAGTGTTGAGTGCTACTGACAATGGATTTCAGATTGATTCAGTATTTCTAGAGTTCCCGTAGGCTTTTGACACTGTATCTCAAAAGCGGTTTGTAACCAAATTGCATGCTTTTGGAATATCCTCTCACTTATGCAACGGGTGAGAGAGGTAATAGTTCGTAGTAACTGACGGAAAGCCATGGAGTGAAACATAAATCATTTCTGAGGTTCCCCATGTTAGTGTTAAGGGCCTCATTGCTGCTTCTTATCTACGTAAGCAAAAATCTGAGCAAACGTTTTAGGTTGTTTGCAGCTGATGCTGCCATTTATCGTCTAGTAAAGTCATCAGGAGATCAAAAGCAATTGCAAGACGATTTAGATAAGATATTTGTATGGTTCGAAAATTGGTAACTAACCGTTAATAGTGAAAAGTGTGAGTTCATCCTAATGAGTGAAAAAAGGAATCCGTTAAACATCGGTTACAAAATAAATCAATCAAATCTAAAGGCCGTAAATTCTACTAAACACATAGGAATTCCAATTACGAACGTCTTAAACTGGAATGAACACATAGTAAATGTAGTGTGGAAGGCAAACAAAGACTGCGATTTAGTGGAAGAACACTCAGAAGATGCAGCAGATCTACTGAAGAGACTGCCTACACTACACATGTCCGTCCATTTTTGGAGTACTGCTGCACGGAGTGGGATCCTTACCAGATAGGATTAACGAAGTACATAGACAAATTTCAAAGAAGAGAAGCACGTTTTGTATTATCGAGAAATAGGGTAGAGAGTATCAAGGACATGGAAATTTTGGAAATTTGTGGTAAGGTCTTATGGGACCAAACTGCTAAGGTCATCGGTCCATAAGCCTATACACTACTTAATCTAAATTAAACTAACTTACACTAAGGACAACACACACACACACACACTGATGCCCGAAGGAGGACTCGAACATCCGACGGGGGGTCGCCCGGACTGTGACAAAGCGCCTCAAACCGCGCGGCTACCCCGCACGGAGATCACGAGCATCATACAGGACTTTGGAGTACCAGTGGTCTGGCGAGAGCCAAAAAACCACCACGATGATTGTTACTTTTTTGTTGTAGATGTCAAAGGTTTCAATCAATTCAAAACACCTAAATGGGAGTATCCAAATTTAGAATCAGCCAGGAGTCCTGGGGCACACAGTGAAGAAGTCCCTATACCAGTGTTTACTAAACTACCTGCACTTGTAAAGTCAGAACCTGAAGAAATACAGGATTTGGAGTGCAAAAGCTGCATCAGCAGTGGAAGTGCGTATGAAGGAGAAGATTATATACCTAAACTGTTTACCCAAGAGAAACTAAATTATCTGGTACGAGATCTTAATTTGTCAAAGAATGGAGCAGAACCTCCGGCATCCAGGCTAAAGGCAAACAAATGTCTTAGTACAGAACCGAAAATTTCAGTATACTGTAATAGAGAAGTAGGTCTTTTACAATGCTTCAGCCAAGACGAAGAATTTGTATATTGGAACACCATTCCTAGTCTACTCATACAGATGAAGTTACAGTCATGTCAACCGAAAGAATGGCGGTTTTTTATAGAGAGCTTCACCAGAAGCCTGAAATGTGTCTTACTTCATAATGGTAACATCTAGCCGGCCGGAGTGGCCAAGCGGTTCTAGGCGCTACAGTTTGGCGCCGCGCGACCGCTACGGTTGCAGGTTCGAATCCTGCCTCGGGCATGGATGTGTGTGATGTCCCTAGGTTAGTTAGGTTTAAGTAGTTCTAAGTTCTAGGGGACTGATGACCAAAGAAGTTCAGTCCCATAGTGCTCAGAGCCATTTGAACCATTTGGTAACATCTGTGCATCCATTTCCATTGGCCACTCAACAAAACTGAAAGGGGAATATGAAACTATCAAAATTGTACAGGTGAAATTACGCTTTCATGGACATCAATAGTCTATTTGTTGTGATCTGAAGATGGAAAACATTATGCTTGGACAGCAGTGTGGGTACACGAAGTACCTTGGTTTTGTACGCTTATGAGACAGCAGAGGAAAACAAGATCTTTGGATCAGAGTGACATGGCCTTCAAGGGAAAGCCTTACTGCAGGTGCAGCCAACATCATTCAGGAGCCATTGGTTAAGAGAGAGAACATAATTCTCTCTCCACTGCATATAAAGCTAGGAATGAGGGACGAATTTGTCAGAGCCCTAGATAAAGAAGACAATTGCTTCAAATACATGTGTAAATATTTTTCCCTTAATGACAATGAAAAATTTAAAGCTTTGTATTTGATGGGCCGCAGATTCGCAAACGCATGAATGATTCCAACGTCACAAATTTCATTAACGCTTCAGAACTGTCGGTCTGGGGTAGTTATATCTGAGTTATGAAAAGCTTCTTAAGTAATCATAAAGTAGATAATTACAGAGAAATTGTGCACAACATTGTGACAGCCTATAAAAAGTTTGGTGTTAATATGAGCAGCAAAGTGCATTTCCTCCGTGTCTACTACGCAAGGTTTTCAGACAACTTAGGTGATTACAGCAAGGAACAAAGGAAGAGGTTTCACCAAGATATTAAGGTGATGGAAGACATATCAAGACAGCTGGTCATGAAGACCAGTACAGAAGAAAATCAAACGACATCGTTTCATGAAGAAATAATTGCTATAATCTCACTGAGTGTAGCCATAATATTTTGTCTGTAATGAAGTAATGCAACATAATTAGTTGAGTACAGTACTTAATATGTCATAGAAATGTTAAATTGCCACAAAAGGTACCTCATTCAACAAACTGGAATTGTTCAGTATCAGTAACAAGCAGCAGTTTCGCTTTAGTAATTTTCAGCATAACTTCCCATGTCAAGACAGGCGAAACTAATATACTGCGTAGTATCCAGTTCATATGTTTTAAGATATAGAGCGTGAAAGTAATTGAACACAACAGCAAGGAGTGGCAATGTCAAATTTCTAATATAAATCGGAAGTCTCCAAGCACTTTACAGCTGAATACATTCAACACGTACCAAGCTCTATGATACCCACCTTCTGTTAGCGTTTCACCTGTTAACTGTCTTATACACTTTTCTATTGTAGATGAGTGATCATTCAATAAAAATGATTCATTGCTCACATACTCACACCGAGAGGTTCCCTTCTGATCAACAAGATTCAACTTTCATACAGAAAAATATATCATAAATAAGTGAAGTTCATCCAACAGCAGATACCATGCACAGTTTTTGATGTAGAACGTTGAAATTTTAGTGAATTGATTAATCAGAAATTTATGTTCCAGTGTGTCTCCTGATGCAACACTGGTATGCTTTTCCTAAATGATTTATACTTCTCTATACATGATGGCAGCGGAAAAAGGTTACAAGTATAATATCGCCTTCCCTAAATAGTTCTTACGTGTGAACTCTTAAAGATTTTAAATAAACAAACGTCATTAACATTCTACATCCTTTTTCTTCATGTCTACACATTTGCAGCCCTTTGCCGCTACAGGGCTACGAATTGAAACGTGTAAGATTACGCTGCGTAACGTAACTCTGTAGATGCCTGTGAAGCAGCATGCTGTACTCGAGTTTCGAATTGGAAGAGTTGGTCCACACATGGAGCACCGTCTCCTTTCTCATAACAATGCCAGACCACACACGAACGCTGCGACACCTGTAACAATCTGGCTCCTTCCTCCACACAGTCCCGAGCTGGTTCTATCCGATTTTCATCTGGTTTCTGAATTTAAACAACACCTTCGACGACTTCACTTTAATACTGATGAAGCGGTGCAAGCAGAAATCCGGCTAAGGCTCTGTGAACAGAGTACAACACTCTAAAGTTATAGTATCAGCAAACTGGATTCTCGTTGAGAGAAATGTGTTCGTCGTCTAGGTGACTGTTGAGAAGCAAATAAGTACATACGAAGACAAAGATGTAGACTGTTAATTACGTATATTTTAATTAAAAAGCTATAACAGTTTTCACGTAGAATATTCTGAGGTATTGCTTTTCAGCACGTTTACGTACGTATATCTTTTTATGTTTCAGATTGTATAGAATACAAAGCGTCCCAGAAGAAGCGGACAGTATTCAGTCATATGACAGGAATGATCATTCGAAGCCAAAAAGAGCAGTAAATTGCTCCCTAAACTGCGTACCTTAAGAGTTATGAGCAGTTCTTCATCTTCAATGCTGTGAATCAAGCTTGTCTTCTACAGAAAACTCTTTGATTTCGGAGATGTAGTATGGATTAAAACAAGAAGAAAGTGTCTAGCAAACATTGGCTCCAAACTGCCTTACTTAACAAGTAAGAAGAGATGTGTTTCACAGTAGCAAAGATGTACAAGTGTTCATAGCTCTGAAGGTATGCACCTGTGAGCCCATATTCACTAAAGATTTTTGCTTCGAATGATCATGTCGTATACCTAAATACTGACCATATCTCCTGTGAACTCAGTATATTACGTAGACGAAACAAGGTGTTGCTGAAGTTTTATCTCTTAGATATGCTGTTACAATTTTTTAAATAACTTTCAGCGTACAGCACATCAACTTAATGAGTGGAAATGATTCATACCTGTGCTTAGGAACGAAATCTGGCCATCATATTAAAGTATCCCAAGCCAAAGTTGTTTGAAGATGCAGTTGAAGAAGCTTGCACTTAAGCGTCCTATCAGACCCGTTTGCCATCCGTAACAGAGATTGAAACAGATGACTCGAAAGGAGAAGAAGACAGGGAAGGACACAGGACCCAAGAAAACAATGCATTTATGAAAGCAGGAGGTAGAGGAGAAGAAGAAGGTGATGTAAAAGAACAAGAATCAGGAAAGAGAATCATATCAGACTCAAGGAGTAAACTGGCAAGGAAATGTTTTAGTAAACTATCAGACAGAACACGAGAAATGTATACAGCACCACATCTGAATCAATCGCACAAGTATTGATTACTGGTAATTCAGAGTTAGATGTCGATGGAAATATTTTAACAATTCGCAAAGTGTGGTACCTGGTAACGAGGGGCATATATAATCTGTTGTTTAAATCTAGACCTTTTAAAAATAGTTACACAGCATGAGATCGTAAAAATTGCTTTCAGATTTCTATTGGCTGCCAGTGCTCATAAACAAAGCTACTTCTCCTTCAGAAGCTATATATATGGCCATATCGCTAAGTTTGCATTAGTTAAAATTGCCTGTGAATCATTACTGCCAAATAACGACATACTAATCACCATGGGAGAGAACGACCATCTGTTTGACGTTCACGATTATTACGTTCGCTGGAATGATCCAAATGAAGTTTGGGAGCTGTTAGTTTTTTCTTTTATACAGGCAGGCACGAGAGGTGAAGGAGTGGACATCTTGGATAAGGTGGTCAGATAATCAATAGGATGTTGACTTCTAAAAGTACCTGAAGAGGTATACGTGGGTATACAGTGGTGCCTGGAGAATTGGAAAACCAACCAAGGAAACCCTAGATGCAGCTCGCGAGAGTCTAAGTCATGGGATAGGCGAGTGGAACAGAACGCGGTAATAGCACAAGCGCCAGCGAGCCTCTGCACAGTTCCTTGCGCGTCCGCGCTTTCGTCAGAGGCTACACGTGATTCCTCTCACGCCACCCCATTGGCCCATTGAGGAAAGTTGACTGAAGGCATGCCTTGTTAGCAGGCCCCACAGTGAAAGCCCTAACTCGTTAGCATCCAATACTGAAGGTGTGAGAGCGAGGTGGCTGCCCAGAGTCGAACCTGGCTAATACGTCTCAATAGGGAGAAAGAAAACAAGAAAGTATTCTCTTAAGAATTGTTCAGGTGCATTTTCTCCGATGCGGTGGACACATAGCCAGCTTGTTAGCTTCAAAAGCAGTGTGCAGTAATTCACATGACAATGAATTAATATCAACTGACGAGGAGCTATGCAAAGCATTGATTATTACAATCAGTCTTGGGTTTTAACAATCGCTTCAGTTGTATTTTAGTCCCTTTTACTGTGTCACTACCGGTTTCGTTCCGCTAAAGCCACATCTTCAGGTGACATATGATTTAAACATTCGTGGTCTGTCAAATACAAAACACCGTTAAAAGACGGTATGTCGTGGATTAAAAACTGCCGATACATACCGTCTTTTAGCAGTGTTTTGTATTTAACAGACAACAAATCTTGGGGAAAAAGATTCCGAGCTTTTCCGCTCTAATGTTTTAATCATATGTCGCCTGCAGATGTGGCTTTAACGCCACGAAACCGGTAGTGGCATAGTAATAAAGGACCAAAATACAGCTGAAGTGATTATTAATACCCAAGATGAATACTTGCAGCTGTGGGTGCCCCACCTACAAGATTTTCTGTATTACAATGAAGTTTATGCGGACTGCCAAAAATTTAAAAAAAATTCAAAGAGAATTTGAAAAATAGCAGGTTGCATATGAGAACATTCGACCACTTGAAACATCCCCGCAAATAGTGTGTTTCGCAGACTGGGAAAGAGTCCACACAAGTGCCTATATTTCGTATCCCGCTTGGGCACTTACCAGAGAGTAGCATGAAAGGCAGTACTCAGCTTGGCGTCTTTATTAACTGAGAGGAAGCCTTCGATTGCTGACGTTTATATAGCGTTTGAGACATGGCGGCTTGAATTAAAGCTCAGTGACGTCATTATATGGTTTAAACAAGATGATAATGAAATTCAAAAGTGCAGGTGGGCTTGGTGTGTCACCTGGAAGAGTAAGGTGTCCTATCCCAGTGGAAGTAATTGATGAGGTTGCTGTTGCTGTAACTGACCAAGCAGCAGGTGTCTCGAGGGGTGCTGGTGCTAGTGCAGTGTCACGAGCAAGCTGTAGTTCATCCGCTGTTTTGCGATCTATTTTACACGGGTACCGGTACAAGATCCAGATGACTGTAAAACTAAAACCGCATGATCCGCGGAAACGTTACGAATTTGATCTTCGATTGCTGCCACGGGTCGAAATTAGTTATACGAGGCCGAGGAGTATTTTGTGGAGTGACGAGTCATATTTTACACTACAGAGATCAGTGAAAAAACAGGACTACCGAATTAGGGGTACTATTAGGCCGTGTGTTGTGAAAGAAAAGCAACTGCACTAGCCATATGTAACTGTGTGGTGTGGATTCACAAGCACATGTATCCACTCTTCTTTCAAGAGACTACACCCTGAGGGCCTGATAGGTGTACCGTGACGTCTGCACGTTATCGGAACCTCTTTGTGCAGCATGTTTCTCCTGGTATGGAATAGCGTAGCTGTGTGGAAAAAACCGTTTTCATGCAAGGTGGAACAACGCCTCATGTCGCTAGCCCAATAAAAGACCAGCTTAATATAACCTTCCACGAACGTGTTACCTTCAGAGGTTTTCCAGATGCATGTGCTGAAAGATCACCTCATCTACATCCATGTGACTTTTGGCTCTGAGGATATCTAAAAGCAAGTCCGCAGCTCGTGGTCGTGCGGTAGCGTTCTCGCTTCCCACGCCCGGGTTCCCGTGTTCGATTCCTGGCGGGGTCAGGGATTTTCTCTGCCCCATGATGACTAGGTGTTGTGTGCTGTCCTTAGGTTAGATAGGTTCAAGTAGTTCTAAGTTCTATGGGACTGATGACCATAGATGTTAAGTCCCATAGTGCTCAGAGCCATGTTTCTAAAAGCAAGTGTTTACCAGGAACACGTTGGGTCGCCCGATCTGAAGGCCGGAATACAGGAACACGTAGGTCAGATTCCACCGGAACACGGATGCAACATCTCGTCGACGTCTCTGGAGCTCGTATTGAACAAATTGTGTAAGCGGTGGATCATAATAAACTCTACATTATGCCTTTCACACTTGTTTAACTTTTCTGCCCACGTCCCGTTCCTATTTCATTACATAAGACATCATTTCTATACGTCTTTCTTGCAAGCACAGTGTCACATTGGCACCTGGTGGCCTAAAGTGGAACTAATTGTCAGATGCATTAACGCATTACAGTAACTACCACGTTTCCCTGTCATACGATAATTACAATCCATACTGGACCTCTATGGGCAGCTGCAATTTAATTATAACAGCCTGGCATATCTAAGTGTGTGAGTCTATGGAAAGACTGAAGAATTTTTAAGAGTGATTAAGTATGTAACAAACAATGGTTTTTAAATCAGCCTTCCTCTTCGTCAGGATTGCAGTTTTAGGTCCTGTATTATGTTTTATCTGAAATACTAACAAAGAATTACAATTTTTTAGAGCAGCAGAAATTCTCGTTACATGTCGTCATCTTTACCAGTTGAGACTTTGATCACGTTAGCTCAAGGTATACCTTTCAGTCATTAAGCTATAGCTTTCAGTCATTAAGTTGGTTTATGAACTAGATTCACATATAGTGAAAATATATTAGCGCTAACTACTTGTGACAAATGATTATTGCCGGACTGTGACTCGAACCCGGATTTCCCTCTTGTCATGAGCAGTAGCCTTAAATGCTTCGGCAATCCGAGCACGCCCCAGTGCCGGTCCAAACCTTCATGTGTCACGTAGTCGCAATCCAAATGCACGCACTTTCGTGAAACTAAGCGTAGGAAGACCTTTGTTACTATACTGTATCCTCATTTTCCCCCCGCCTTGAGTGCATATATCATTAGTGGCGGCAGTGTCTATTTTGATGCAGTAACTGCATTTATTACAATACCATGTCCTTCAGACATGCATGAATTAAAGTTCGTTTATCGCCTCAGTTCTTGTTTTCTGTGAAGTGATCCGGCAAACACTAACCAAAACTAAAGTTTTAAATTTATTTGTGTGGCTGTGCGTTATCAGTTATTCGTAAGTGGGTGATATCTCGACATACAGACTTTGTCATCCCTCTGTTTTCTCAGGCTGTTATGCTAAATGGCACAACTGTTCGTAACAATGAAAGTTATCTGTCCTGCCATTAGGCCTCTTACTTCCAAGCAAAGTATCCGGAGCCCTATTAGTGGACATTAATGTGCTACGTGTCCACCTTTTGCCTTTATGACGGCTTGAAATCTCCTGGGGTCAGTTTCAGTGAGGTGTATAAATATCTGTGGGAGAATGGCAGCCCACTTTTCCTCGAGGGCAGAAACCACAGAACGTAGAGATGTTGGTGGAAGCACGGGGAGCAAAGTCAACGTTCTGACTCCTCCAATAGGTGCTCCATTGGGCTGAGGCCGGGACTCTGAGCAGGCCAGTCCATTCCGTGAATGGCACTGACCACAAACCGTTGCCTCACAGGTGTTGCTTCATGATTGGTGGAATTGCCGTGCTGCTGAAAAAATCATCGCCTGTGAATTGTTCCTTTACTGTACGCTGTAAAATGTCTTGATATCCTTCCTTAAGTGCAATAAAAGAACCACACCTTAACCACAAAGACACACACAGACTCATACAATAACCCCATCTCCACCTTTCTTTGCTTTCGGCGCTAAACATATGGCGGTTATTGTCCATAGGATTGCCACAGAGTACAGCGTGATTTCTAGATAACACTTTTGGAGGTCAAGTATTTCGTAAAGGAAATTTGGAGCACAGTTATAAGGAAATGACAGAACTCATTTTGACAGATTGATTATAGTTTGATTACAATCACTGTGGTAGCTGGACTACTGGTAGTACTCTGTAACTCACGAGTGATTTCATCTACAGATTTCATTATTTCGAACACCCTCCGCAATGCTCGACATTCTATGCGCATCAGTATATGTGGTCTGTCTGGTCTTGGTTTAACCGTTGTTGTTCGTTCGAGTTGTCACTTCAAAATCATATCACTAACAGTCAAGACATCCAACGTCTATTCTCAGTTCGACGACACTGAGCTCTCATGACTGACCAATTACACTGCAGCTCCATCTCTAATGCCAAATTAATACTTCCCGCCGTCTCTTATACTGGCAGATGCGTCTTCCGTGAAATCGTGTGGTCAAATCGCATTCCATACGGGTATCCCGATACCTGTGATCCGATAGTATACAATGCCTGTGCCATTACATTCAAATTTACGTCAGATGTATGTCGTTAATTACTTAAATGAAATGGGTTGGTGAAGGAAAATGCCTCAAACACCAATTTTACTAAGCAAAATTAGTGTAGATTACTTTACTCATTGGACTACTACAATACAATGTACCCCCCAGGGACTCGGCATTCATTTACTGGGTACGGGCTTGGTGACCCCGGGGTTCCTGAGCTGGGGACTGGTAAGCGCCGCCAGTCTCCTGTCACCGTAAGCTCTGGACATGCTTCAGCGACCAATGTGCGGCGCGGCGGTGAAACGTTGTGCGTCACAGGGAACAGGGAGCTTGGCTTGGCCAAAAAAAAAAAAAAAAAAAAAAAAAAAAAAAAAAAAAAAAAAAAAAAAAAAAAAAAAAAACACCCTGAGTCTCAAGGTTGCTGCTAGCTGCTAGCTGATGAGTTGCATGGCTGTTGAGGTCGAACAGTCGTTAGCAGCAACGTCTGGGGAACCTGTCGTCCCTCACTTGTATAAAGCTTAGTCAGGCACACAGGTCTCTGTCTGAGTGGACCCTTATTTCCCTAACTGTCCGTGGGACCGAAATGGATCCTTCTAATTTCTCTGTACCCTCTCCCAACGGAAAGTGTGGGCTGCTGGAAGGTACCAACACCCAATCCAACGTGTAGCCAGTCCTGATTCAGTCAGTAGTAACAGAATGCATGCTGCTTGCCAGAATATGTTTGTTTTAGTTGAAAGGAAAGAAGGGAGTTTTGACAAAGTTTCGACATTTTACATGCAGAAAGGCTTAGAAGGCATTGCTGGCACCTTAAAGGCTGTTAAGCACTTGCGAAATAGGACCCTGTCGGTTGAAACACCTAGCTTGTAAGAAGACAAGAAACTTCAGAAAGCACAGTGCCTTGGGGAGTATGGAATAGAAACTGAATTGCGTAACACCTTCAACTACAGCAAAGGTTTTGTGACTTGCAGGAATCTAGTTGACATTCCCCGAGAAGAACTGAGAGCTGAATGGTCGCGGGAAGGCATCGTCGACGTGCAACACGTAATGAAACGGGTGGACGGCGCTCTTTTGAAATCAGACTCGTTTAACCTTACTTTTAACAGCACCAAACTATCGGAGCATGTGAAGGCGGGTTTCGTACTCCTCAGTGTAAGGCCTTATTACCCCAGTCGAATGCAGCGTTTTAAATGCCAGCACTTTGGGCACACTAACCTCGGCTGTACACGAGAAGCCACTTGCAGGAAATGTGGTAAAACCACCCACGAGGTAGTTGGTTGCTCCTCTCCTCCAAAGTATGTCAACTGCTCTGGGGATCACCCTGTGTGGAGCAGGCACCACCCACGAGGTAGTTGGTTGCTCCTCTCCTCCAAAGTATGTCAACTGCTCTGGGGATCACCCTGTGTGGAGCAGGCAGGGGCTGCAGAGTTTTCCTTGAGGAGCGGAAGATACAGGAGGTCAAAACCACAAAGCACATCCCGTATGGGGAAGCCAAGAAGTTATAGAAGTCCATGCAGCCACCCACGTTCGGTGCCTCCTTTTCTTCCGTTCTAAAACAGCCTGTCCTGAAAACTGATGCCGCTACACTAACGCAGGTTGCTACTGTCAGCACTAGCACCATCGTTTCCCAACACACATGTGCTACTGCAGTTCCTTTGAAGCCTGCCCTCCTCCCCCCCCCCCCCCACCCCGAACTTCAGAAAAGGCCGTGGTTGCTGACATCGTGGACCTTCTTGCCCCTCCACAAGTCAAGTCTTGTGCACCAACAAGCGCTCCTACACCCTCTACCATCTATGAAGTTGTGACTCCAAAGTCGCTTCAGACCAAAAGATCGAAGGAGACAGAAGGCACACAGTCCGATGATGTCGATGTCATTCTCTCTGACGTCTCTCTCGACTCTTCTTCAGAGACGATGGAGGTTGATGTCACACTGGGGCAATCATCTCGCCCCAAAACTGAGCCTGCACTTATTGTGGGCTCCCCTCCCGGCAGAAAGTCAGGGTGAAAGTACTCCCATCCTGATAGATAGCTCCCATTATACAGTGGAACATGCATGGACTCTGGACACAAGTGGAGAAACTGAAACTCTTAGCACAGCAAAGCCCCCCTGTGCTTGTGTTTAGAGGAAACATATTTAGAAACATCTGATGCTGCTGTATTAAGGGGCTATACGCACATGTCCAAGTAGTTATCTGAGCATCGCCCAAACGAGCTGCATAGAAAGACCACGGAGCGAATGGTTAACTGGCGTCTGGTCTGGTTGTTAGAGACCAGGCAACTCCTTAGCCGTTTTCAGTGTGGATTCCGCCGATATTGGTCCACTGTAGACAACCTGACCCTCCTAGAGGTGGCTATTCAGCAGGTTTTCCTCCGTCAGCATCACTGTATTGCCATTCTATTCTATATAAATGAGGCTTAAGATACTACCTGGAGACACTGTATAATCACGCAACTGCATCAGTGGGGCTTTCGTGGCCACCTCCGCGTTTACATTCGGTCCACCCTGTCTTAGTGGATTTTTCAGACCCGAGTTGGTGCCACACTCTCTGATCGATTTGAGCAGGAGAATGGTGTCCCTCAGGGTAGTGCTTTAAGTGTTACCCTCTTTGCCATAGCCATCAACAGTATTACATTTACGGTGAGGAGTCCTGTACAGTGCTCCTTATTTGTGGACGATTTTGCTGTTTTCTGCTTCTCTTCCAGTGTTACAACGTCGAGCTGCCAGTTGCAACTTACAGTGCGGCGGTTAGAAGAGTGGGCTGTAAAGACGGGTTTTCGGTTGTCTGTTGATAAGTGTGTGAGCGTTCATTTTAATAGTTCTCGTCGTCCTTTTAATTTGCCTGCATTGAAGATGGGGGACACCATCTTACATTTTTGGGACACAGTGTGGTCTACAGGCCTCATTTTTGATTCCATATTCTCAAATGCCTTAGCCACAGGTCTTCGGGAGCGGACAGGGCCCATCTCCTCCAGTTTTACCAGGCTTGTGTGCGTTCGCGGCTGGACTGCGGGTGAACGATGTATGGATCAGTGAGACCCTCTTATTTGCGCATCATTGACGCTGTCCACCACGAGGGGATTCGGCTGGCCACGGGTGCTTACCGGACCAGTCCCATACACAGCCCCTGTGCTGAAGCGGGAGAACCGCCACTTACCATACGGCGCCAGCTCCTCATCGTGAGCCAAGCGTGTAAGTTCCTCACAGCTCCAACTGCACCCACACCCCACGCTGTTGTTCGTCAACATCTAGATCGCATTTGTTCCAACCGTCTACGTGTGCTGGAGTCACTCGATGTGGCGCCAGTCCAACACCAAATCCTGGGTTTTAACCGTCTCCCGCCCTGGTTACTGGAGCGGGCCAGAGTGATTTTAGATTTGGTACAGGAGACGAGAGATAGCACACCTGCTTCCGTTCTTATTGTGGTATTTTCTGCCGCTTTACCCGAGCACCACAATCATGTAGCTGTTTTTACGGATGGGTCTAAGCGGGGTGACTCCGTTGGCTGCTCTGTCGTTTTCTCGGATCGTGTCTTCAAGGTCAGATTGGTTCAAATGGTTCAAATGGCTCTGAGCACTATGGGACTTAACATCTGAAGTCATCAGTCCCCTAGAACCTAGAACCACTTAAACCTAACTAACCTAAGTACATCACACACATCCATGACCGAGGCAGGATTCGAACCTGCGACCGTAGAGGTCGCGCGGTTCCAGATTGAAGCGCCTAGAACCGCTCGACCACACCGGCCAGCCAGGTCAGATTGCCTCCCGAAGTTACCATCTTCGGCGCAGAATTATATGCGGTGTTGCGGGCACTGGAGCAGATGAGACATTCTCCCAGTGTTAGATTTTTTTGTCTGTTCAGATTGTCTGAGCGCCCTTTACTCTCTCCAACGTTTGTACCCAGCACATAAAGTAACCCATACTCATCAGGATGCCCTCCTCCAACTACGGCAACTGGGGAAGGAGGTGTCTTTCTGCTGGGTACCAGGCCACGTGGAAATTATGGGGTATGAAAGGGCGGATTGAGCAACCAGGGACGCATGCCATGACCATCAGGTGTTTCTGGGTGTTATCCCCCTGCATGCTCTCACCTCACTGTTGAGGTATTAAGTCCTATGTCGATGGGAAGACGAGTGGCTAGAAGTGACAGACAACAAGCTCCGTGTCTTCAAGCCCACAACTCGGCCGTGGCGTAGTTCCTCCCAGTCACGTTGACGGGACAAGGTCCTTCTTATTCGTCTTCCCATCGGCCACAGCCCTATGACGCATGGGTTCTTATTTCGGTGAGAGGGCCCTACGATGTGTGGGGCTAGTGGCGTGCAGATCACGATACACCAAATTTTATTGGACTGCATTTTATTTTGTGACTAGCGGACTGCATTGGATTTTCCGGCGGATCTGCAGTCTATTTTACGTAATGATCAGACGAATGTGGTTCTCGTTTTACAGTTTTGTGAATTATCCGACGTTTTTAACAAGATTTTTGGGAGACGTTTCTAATGTGCCAACAGGGTGGTGGGCTCACCCAGGTCTTTTGTAAGTAGTCAGCGAGTCACACTTCCCTGTGTTGTTCTTTTTGCTCTTCTGTGTTTTGCTTTCCCTCTGCTTTCCCGTTTTGATAAGCTGTCTTCCCTCCTCATTGGTTTTTTGTGCATGTGAGAGTGCCTGTGCGATAGAGACATTGTGTGGTCTTTTCCAGTGCATGCGTATACGACAGTTTTAGAACTTATTCACATTCGTTTCTTTTAATAACTGCCAGGGTGCTGATAACCTCGCCGTTCGGCGCCCATCAGATCCCAAAACACACACACAGACACACACACACAATACAACGTAATATTCATTCTGCTTACGTTCTGAATTCATCATACGTAAGACGAATCTTCATGTCTCATCAGTAATTAGTGCTGTGTGCTGAAAGTATATGGAACAACTGCGAGCAAGAAGTTTTAGGTGTTAGTTTCCATTTGTTCGGATATTACTGTCGTTAGATATACGCCATTTACGAACATTTGTTGAATAATCTGTAAAATTCAAGAGTACTGTCTTCCTTCTGATTATTAACATATCATTCTCTCTGAGAGCAAAAAAAGTTAAAGAAATAAAGATAACGTCATTAATTAATTCTCTACATAAAAAAGGAGTGAAACATAACGCCAGAGGGTACGGAGCAATGTTTCTAGTGTAGGGAGTACTACTGTTTTAAGCCAGGGGGGAAATTTCTCACCTTCAATGTTTAACACTGTGTCCGAAAACAGCAAAGGCTCGAGAACTCTGAACTGGAATATTACAAAATTAATCTAATTCGTATAAGAAGAGTTTCGGGTGATATTACGGAACCTGCGAACGTTTGTCCACGCCGGCCGCTGTGACCGAGCGGTTAGGTGATCCGCCCGGAACCGCGCTGCTGCTACAGTCGCAGGTTCGAATCCTGCCTCGGGCATTGATGTGTGTGATGTCCTTAGGTTAGTTATGTTTAATTAGTTCTAAGTCTAGGGGACTGATGATCTCAGATGTTCAGTTCCATAGTGCTTAGAGCCATTTCAACTATTTCAACTTTTGTTCACGACTTAACAATAACCTGAAAAAGTCGAAATCTATATTCACGACAAATTTAAGAAAGGTACAAAGAAAGAAAGATTATATTGGAAAAGTGAGAAAGTATAAATGTCTTAGTAAAGATCAGCAGACAACATACTTTTTAGACCGGTAGTACATGCATGTGTCATTAGCAAATATAATGTAATGTGTGGGTCGAATGAGACGCTTAACTTCCTGTCCAGACACAACAGCCTCCTGACGCTTTGGACGGTCAACATCTGTACTGTTTGGGGGAGGGATGGAGTTAAATCAGACGTCTGCCGGTGTAAGGCGCTTTTCGAATACTGAGGTGACATGTCTACATGTCTGAAAAATATTGGACGTCAACATTTAACGGACGAGACGCAAATCGTTTGTCGAAGGAATGCCCTCTAGGAAAAAATTTCTTCAAAATTGTGTGTGGTCCTAGCGTGACAACTGTCGTCGATATGCAACAGTTAAGGAATATGTTCCCAAAGAATTTGATTGGACAGAAGAGAAGTATGGGCTGGCCAATCTGGTGGATAGTCAAACACAGGGAGAGGTCTCTGAAAGGAAGAGACCGGCCTGGTGTGGCAGACTTAACTTTGTGTCAGCAAAGAAAACACTTTACTGCGAGGCTCGAGAATAGCCACTTTACTTGGAGAGGCCAGAACACGGACTTTGACTAAGGCCTTAATGAGAGTTCTCTTCTGAGCGCTACTGTCGCTAAAGCCGGACACCCAACTCTGGCCGTAACCGAAAGATACGCACCGCCCAGTGCCTCCACGTCAGACACGTAATACGAGAAGTTCCGGCCGACTCCAGCCCATTCAGACACGCACCAGCAGCCACACAATCACCCGGCAAATGGCTTGCACTGCAGCACAGCAGTCCTATCAACGTCCACTTGAAAATTTTGTCCATCAGCAGTCACTCTTTACAACCCTGGTAACGACCTTAAGAACGTTTCTATTATTAATGGGACACATCTGTATTTTCTTTTGCAGATAAGAATTTTAGAGGTCAAATATTTCGTAATAGGTATCTGGACCACAGTTATTAGCACTTAACAAATCTATTTTTGATAGCTTGATTGCATTCCTGCGACTGGCACTTCCGACCACGTAATTTAGCACGCTATTCTCGGACTCAACTGCAAATATGATTTCATAAACTGGCGCCAATTGTGGGATGTGAGACTACCCTTAGCAAAACTCAAAAGAGTGAATGTGTGGCTTGGTTTCACCAAGACTACAGTTTATGGATCCTTAATGTTTGAAGACGAGACAATTGGTTTAAACCTTTACGGCCTTGAAATGGCGGAGGAATTCCTGGAATCATAATTCATCAAGGCGGCGTTGCTGACACTGTTACGCCCAACAGGACGGAGCACCCACTCATTTTTCTCACGTGGGAACGGAGTACCAATACCTAAATCGAATATTCGACAACAGACAGATACACAGAGGTTCAGTAAGACTATAACCATTCCGTTCATCTGATTAGACGTCCACCGGGTTCCTTCACTTGGGGGTACTTAAAGTAACGGGTGTGTGAAATAGTCGTAGGGATCTGCAGGATCTAACAGCTCGAGTCAAGGATGCAGCGTTGGTTATTTTACAACATATGCATCAGAATATATTAAGGTAACTATTTCAACGGTGGGAACGGTCCGAAATGGACGCAGGGTATGGTGTAGTGTAATGAAGATGTATACATTGACTGACAATAAACAAACACGTGTGTCACGTAAATGCATCTATTACTTCTTAGAAATGGATCGCACTACGACACAATCTGCGTCCACTTCGAAACATGGCTTCCATTGTTGAAAAGCAACCTGAATATATTCTGAAGCATATCTTGTGAAACAGCCGACGTAACGTCCAGGATTCGGGCTGTTATGTCCTGGAGATCCCTTACTACTATTTTGCGCTCTCTTGACTGCACACACTCATAACAGAAGGAACACAATTGGTGTCTAATCAGTTGAACGCGATTGTCACAATCTTGGTGTACCTCTGAATGTGTGTCTGTTGGCAAAATTTCGATTCAGGTACCGGTACTCCGTTCCAACGTGAGCAAAGTGAGGAGGTAATCCACTCTGTTGGGGCACAACTGTGTCAACAATGCCGCCACGCTGAAGTGTGGTTTCAGGAAATTCTCTTCCATTTCAAATTCGTAAATGTTTCTTGTAAGTGTACAGGATATCTCTCCCAAGAACTATCAGACGCATTGTCTCTGATGTTTCGGCAGATATTTTCTATTTAGTTTTTTGTAATGTATAGCTATAGTCAGCACAAAGAAAACCTGCTCATCAAGTCCTTCATGCGACGCCCAATGCGGACAGAAAGTGTCGATTTGTTTCCAGTTATGAGTAAAATGATTTTTAAAGCATCTGACGACCCATAGGCGAGACATCATCATATACAGGGTGATTATCGTTAAACTTTCAAACCACTGTAGAAATAACACCACTGGTCAGAATGACATCAAAATGCAACGGAATATTGTCGGAGAAGGAGGAAAACGTATGGCATAAGAGAAATAAATAGTTACGAAATGTAGAAGTAGATGGAGCTGCAGTCATCATAATATAATAGTGGCCGACTACAAATGACAAGTGCAACATACAACAATGCCTAAGGTGTACGTTTGACATTAAAGAAACTGCACTACTCAGTGTGCATGGGTACATGTGTGTGCAACTGTGATACTGTTAGTTACGTAAGCCCATCCACAATGGCAAGGTCATATCACATCGGATGGAAAAAATCGGATTTTAATAGTCCTGAGGCCAAAAGGCGCATAAAAAGCATCACTCACATCGGATTTTAATTGTCCTGAGGCCAAAACCGCATAAAAAGCATCAATCAAAATGAAATCGGATTATTAATTTCCTTATGACTGACGCAAAACATGTTCAATATGGTATCCACCGTTTTCTGCAAGTTGAAATCGAGAAACAGCATGTTCCACAACTGATCGAAGTGTTTCCGGGCTCACGTTCAGAATGTGTTGCCAAATGCGTGCCTTCAATGCAGCTAAGTTAATAATCCTAACATTCTACACAGCATCTTTCAGATAGCCACATAGCCAAAAACCACACGGATTAAGATCAGGTGATCGGGATGTCCAGGCTGTAGGGAAATGGCGGCTGATAATTCTAGCATTTCCGAAATGGTGCTTCAGTAGCTGTTTAGCTGGATTTGCAATGTGCAGAGGTGCGCCATCTTCCATACTAATGATGTCTGCCAGTGACGATACAGGTAGCAGATAAGGAAGCACCTATCTCTTCGAAAAAATATGGCCCTATTATTTTCTCCATATCCATGTTTTTCTCAAATCCTCCAGTGTCCGAAATATCTGCAGTGCGATGTGTGCACAGTCATCATTCTTGTAATACGGCTTTTCAAGGAGAGCGCGAACTTGCATTTAGACAGTCATGGCGAACATCGCTGAAACGAGAGGAGGAAATGCCGTGTACCCGGCATGTTTATACCAACTTCAACAGGTCGTGTGCATGACAGTTGTTTTCATTTACGCATTCTGACACATACAGCGCCATCTAGTGATCAATTTTCACACTACTTTTCTACCATACGTTTTCCCCCTTCTCCGATAATATTCCGTTTCAATGACGTCATTCAGATCAGTGGCGTTATTTCTACAGCGTTTTGAAAGTTTAATTATAATCGCCCTGTTTATATAGCATGTTTCATTACATGTGTTTGCCTCTGTAGGTTACGAAGTAACAGGCGACGGAAATATTTATTGCGATAGGTCACCATAAGAAAAGTTACACTGTCTGCGGAGCTACGAACATAGTTTATTGTGTTATTATCCAAAGAGTTCTAGGAAAAAGGTACAATTTTTAAATGGAACAATAGTTGTTTCTATCACGCACTGGAATCAGTAACACCAGCTGTGTATACATCAATTTAAATTACATTCCTATAAATTTTAGTTTAGGAGCTACAACCCTTCAAAATTTTATGGGCAGATATCACACGCTGTACATAATACATGGCTGTGTGGTGGGTGGTGGATGTTCTGACCGTGGGAAGTTGATTTAAATGAGAGGTTCAAATGTGTGTCCATGTTCCTGAAGGCACAAGGCAATGCGCCTTCTAAAGGATCTGCCGACGAGATGTAACATCGACTGTGTCACGGAGCAACATGCGTACTCGCCCTTTTAGATCATCTGGGGATGTGGGCTCAGTGACATAAACACGATCCTTTAGATATCCCCACAAAAATAAATCTAATGGTGTTAAATCGGGCGACCTTGCTGACCATGTTTAGTTCTTCCACAACAGCACGCACAGATTGGGCTGGGTGACCATCGTGTTGCATCCCCATATGGACTCGCGTGTGTAGACACACGTGTTCAAGGAGGCCGCCCAAACTGTCGACTATAAACGCGCGATATAACTCACCTGTCAGTGTGCCTGGGAAGTAATGTTGACCGAGGATTTCATCCCCAAGGATCCCATACCATACATTAATAGACCACCTACGTTGACGGTCGACAGGTTGTACCCACCGAGGATTGTCTGCGGCCCAGTAGTGCACGTTATGGCGATTCACTGCACCATAATTAGTGAACGTGTACTCATCAGAGAACATAACACCTTGTGAAGACTCCAGCGTGAAATTACGCATGGCCCATTCACAGAATGTAACTGTCGCAAGGAAATCGTTCCCATGGAGCTCCTGGGTCAGTGACAGGTGAAACCTATGGCCGTGTACTATACGGCACACGGATGTGAGACTGACACCAGCGACTGCAGCAACGGCTCGTAAGCTGACATGAAGATCGTGGTGTAATGAAGCTAAAACCATGGTGTCACCGCCAGACACCACACTTGCTAGGTGGTAGCCTTTAAATCGGCCGCGGTCCGTTGGTATACGTCGGACCCGCGTGTCGCCACTATCAGTGATTGCAGACCGAGCGCCGCCACACAGCAGGTCTAGAGAGACTTCCTAGCACTCGCCCCAGTTGTACAGCCGACTTTGCTAGCGATGGTTCACTGACAAAATACGCTCTCATTTGCCGAGACGATAGCATAGCCTTCAGCTACGTCATTTGCTACGACCTAGCAAGGCGCCATTACCAGTTACTATTGATGCTGTAAAACACGTACCGTCAAGAGCGATGTTCACCATTTATGGATTAAAGTTAAGTATTCCACAGCTACGTCATTTTCTTGCTAGTCTCATTTCCTTGACCTGTTCCAGACCTCACGCCAGCCTGCGTGAGCTAAAGCGCGTGCCTTTCGGCTTCCTCTCATAGTGGGTTGGCTCTCTTGCCAATCCACAACAAAATCAAACACCTTCGTCTCCTCACTTCTTGCAGTTCTTCGTCTGTTACTGCGGCAAATTACAAAGCTACCTGTTTCCCGAAGTCATTGTTCTGCACGTAAGAACGTAACGGCTGCCGGAGCTCTTCGCCTAGGATATCTCATGGTGTACGCCATGGCTGCTTCAGTGGCATTGTGTCGGCACTCTCCGAGCTTCAGCAACATGTCAACGTACTCGCTGTTCGTGTATGCCATCTTCATCCGTGTCAGGCACTGTGGTATATTGAGACCGTTGGTTTTTGTGGGTCGAACTGTCGGGTATACGGCCGTGTGTGGCGACAGTCGGCAGTCTAACAACGTTGTCGAGGAAGTTTCTCGCTCCGTGACACCGGCAACGTTACAGCTCGGTCGCACCACATTTAGAAGGCGCATCGCGTTATGCGCAGCGTGGGTGGTATCTGCCCCTGAAACTTGGAAGGGTTGTAGCTCCCAAACTAAAAGTGATGGGAATGTAATTTAAATTGATTTATGCACACCTGGTCTTACTGATTCCAGTGCATGATAGAAACAACTATTGTTCCATTTTAAAAATTGTCTTTTTGCTGCAACTCTTTGGATAATAACGCAATAAACTATGTTCATAGCTCTGCAGACAGTGTAACGTTTCTTATGGTGACCTACCACAATAAATATTTCCGTCGCCTATTATTTCGTAACTTAAAGAGGCAAACACATTTAGTGAAAAAAATGGTTCAAATGGCTTTGAGCACTATGGGACGTAACATCTATGGTCATCAGTCCCCTAGAACTTGGAAAATGGAAAACTTAGAACTACTTAAACCTAACTAACCTAAGGACATCACACAAATATATATATGGTGTTTCAGAAGTGGTGCAGGAATGGTTATCCGAAACAAAAAAGTGAAGTAAACATGTGGTCTAAAACGCTACCTTAAGAGCTATGAGCAATTCCTGATATTCGATACTGTGAAATAAATCTCTTCTACTGCAAGCTCTTTACTTTCCATATTTTGCGAAGTGGTAGTACGGATCAAAGCAAGGAAAAAATGTCCAATAAACATGTGTTCGAAAATGCATACCGTAAAAGTTATGAGCTCTTGTTCATTAGATGAGCTGTGTTTCAAAATAGCGATGATGAACAAGTGCTCATAACTCCTGTTGTTGTTGTTGTTGTTGTGGTCTTCAGTCCTGAGACTGGTTTTATGCAGCTCTCCATGCCACCCTATTCTGTGCAAGCTTCTTCATCTCCCAGTACTTACCGCAACCTACAGCCTTCTGAATCTGCTTAGTGTATTCATCTCTTGGTCTCCCTCTACGATAGTATATGCGTTTTTAGCGCACATGTTTACTGGACTTCTTTTTCTTGTCTTAGTCCATACTACCACTTCCCAAAATATGGAGAGCAAAGAGCTTGCAGTCGAAGAGATTTGTTTCACAATATCGAAGATGAAGAATTGCTCATAGCTCTTAAGGTATGCATTTTAGACCCCATGTTTACTTGACTTTTTTTCGAATCATTATTCCCGTCATATCCTTGAATATCGACCATCACTTCTGAAACCCCCTGAAGATATAGTGTGAGTCATGTAACACGTGACACGCCTTTTATTTCATGAACGGTTACACTTATCGAAACCTGGTTTTCGGCGAATGGTAGAGCATCGGAGGGCAAGTATTTTTCTGTCTGGTATCGACGGAGATATTGAAGGACGTACGTTATTTTAAATGGAACCGTATACTTTTTATAACTGAATTTGGTAACTCTTGACAGGACAATTACAGTGACACAAGTTTTCTTAATGTGACGCTGAAACCTGTCGTAAAAATTTCGAGAAATGTTCTAGAATATGAGAGCACTGGGGCCGGAATCGGCATTAGTGGTACAAATAACACCAATCAGAGCTCTTCTGCTACACTGTGTCAGCATGTCAACACATTCACCTGTTTACTTGTCTGCACTGAGGCCGCTCATTTGCGCTTCACCATTCGTTGCCTGCTCAGATGTACACCACTGAGGAGAAGTTCAATATACTACTTTTATACGGTGAATGCAAGAGAAATGCCGTAAAAACAGTACAGTGGTATAGGGCTATTTATCCGGATCGTCAACGTCCGACGCGCCAGGCAATATCACGAATTATTAAGATGAGGACAGGCAGCCTGAACGTCAAAAACAGGACGAGAAAGAAGACGGCAACTGACAGAGAACACGAAGAAGCAGTTGTGGCTATGACACTAACGAATCCACACTGTGGTATAAGATATATGGCCATGAAATGCGGAATCAGTCAAACGAGTGTAATTCGTAACCTGTATCGACAGAATTTCCATCCCTCTCATGTCACTACATAAGGTACTCGAAGACCGTGATTTCGAATGTCGTGCAGAACTTTGTCGGTTTGCCCTTCAGCAACTGAGAGGCCACCCTACGTTTTTCTAACGAGTAATCTTTACCAATGAAGCAACGTCTACTAACTACGCTAAAGTAAATTTGTACAACTGCACTACAAGGCAGCCGAAAATGTACACTGGCTTCTTCA
This sequence comes from Schistocerca serialis cubense, assembly GCF_023864345.2. Taxonomy (NCBI): domain Eukaryota; kingdom Metazoa; phylum Arthropoda; class Insecta; order Orthoptera; family Acrididae; genus Schistocerca; species Schistocerca serialis. Next base: position 758,090,895 of record NC_064640.1, on the reverse strand, counting down.
GGTGCAACATCAATGACCGCAGAGCGTAAACGTTTGGTGTAACATCATACGATATCACCTTTTGGGATCATACTCCGTCTCAGGCTTTCTAAATGGATATTCGTACACATACTTTCTGAAAAATATTCTGCTGCTTCTTCCACAACAGGTGCCAGTGGATATTCTACTGTGTATGTAACTGCAAAACGACAGTTGTCCAATTCACTGGTCAGTAGTGGGGAGATGGCAGTGCTGGTGCAGTTGTGATAACAAATTGATATGAAAATTTATTAAATTGAGCAACAACCACAAACGTTGGCCCCTGAATCATCCCCCCTGTCTTCCCATCCTCCTCTGTCCCCACCTATTCCACTGGTGCGAATTTTGAATTTTGGCGGTAATTTCTAATTTTGGCGGTAATTTCTCATTTTCGCCGGGAATTTCGATTTTCTTGATAATTTATTTGTCCCACAGCAGTACAAACGTCCACCCCCTCCCCCCCCCCCAGACAGAGAACTGGCCGGAAATTAAAAATGGTGGCACCCTTTTCAGGACTCAAACTCTGGTCCTTCTGGATGGAAAGCCATAGTGCAACCCCCAACGCATGGAAACTACCCAGATGCAGGAGAGGAAGATGAGGTTAGTGTACTTTAATTATTTTGGCTGAGAATCTCAAGTAAAGATCGGTCCTAATCATGTAATCAGTCGCCGGCCGGAGTGGCCGTGCGGTTCTAGGCGCTACAGTCTGGAACCGAGCGACCGCTACGGCCGCAGGTTCGAATCCTGCCTCGGGCATGGATGTGTGTGATGTCCTTAGGTTAGTTAGGTTTAATTAGTTCTAAGTTCAAGGCGACTGATGACCTCAGAAGTTAAGTCGCATAGTGCTCAGAGCCATTTGAACCATGTAATCAGTCAAAATATTGGTCCTAATTACACAACTATATGTTTGCACCTCACAACGACTGCCATAAAATCTCAGTACAGCTTAAAAACTGATGACGCCATGGAATAGGTGTTCAACTGCTGCGAAACAGTTTCACAATTCCACTATTTTACTAGAGGCAGTTGCACTCAAATGCTGCCCATTAGCTACAAGTTTGGGGGAAAAAGGATGTTCTTGGTGGGAAATATCTTCAACTGACACGATGCTTGTGTTGGACAGAGAGGAGTTCAACAAGTGTATTACCTGTACCCATACAGCTTAGGACTGTATTATCGCTGTTTGACATCAAAGATCGCTACAGACGCATACTCGACAATCACCCTGCAGGACAGGTAATCGACGCCAATACACGCTACCACAATCGATGGAAAATGCATCACTGTTCTAACTACAAATCTAAATTTACGTGAAAAAAATTCAGCAGTCATAATGAATGGGCCATAATGCAACACATGTACTGGGGAAAATCGTCGTCCTAAAAGAACGCAGAGGGGGTGGTAGTCGAACGTGAATTCTCCTCAGTGAACGATCACAAACTGCAGAAAATTAGAGGCCCCTTTACTTCTCCTCATCACTTCCTCTCCCTCCCTCACTCCCTCCCTCCAGCTACTGGGGGACACAGGCTTTTTCAAATGGTCAACTACTACTACTGAGCACCTTGCGGTTTTTCTGTTGTTTACTGCCCATCTGATGGCGGACGAAGTCGACAGGGTCGTTGACCACCTTGAGGCGATGGTCTTTCACCATATGTATTCAACTAAACAATAGGACATAAATGGAGGGCCACCTCAACTGCCACTTGTTCGTCTAAAATACAGCAGCACAGTCTGCCCCCACACGACTCCCCCCCCCCCCCCCCCAGTCACATGCTCTGTGTTGGCGATCTCACACACACTGCAATGTCCTCCAGACTGCCCCACTGCAAGCGATTACAGTTCTGCGATGGAGAACAATTGTATTTAACGTCAACCCATCTCTTAAATCCAAGCATCTTTTAAAATGGAAAGCAGAAACTCGACGATAATAAATGTCCTCTTTCCACGAAAAGGAAAAGCGAGAATTCAAACTCTGAAGAAGATTACGTCTATGTTAAGCAATTTCTTTCAGCTTGATGAAAAGTTACACGACATGAAAGTGTCTCTCACGTTCACATCCGTGACTGTAAATAAACTGTCATGCACGTGTGCATTACAAAAATTTCAGACACGTGAAATGACATTACGGAATACAATCTTTCACGCCACTGGCTCATATGTTGGAAAAATCACAATCATTTTATGTTCGACAACTACGTGCTATAATTAAGGAGGATGTTGCTGTTTTGTACACTATGGCAAATCCTGTTTCACCACTGCAAAGCTATATCACACCTGCGTTTACAAAACAATTCGTAAGAACTTGTCATGTAAAAAGACCTCCTGCAAGATTTTACCGCATCTCTCTCTCTCTCTCTCTCTCTCTTCTGTTACATTGAAACCAGCTACCATCTGGGTACTTACATCTGACATTTTTGTTCCATGACTCCCCTCTACCGACATGTCTGTAAGGTTTCTAATTGTACAAGAGATTCTCACGTTCTAGTTTTATAAGCAATTTGATCATCACACCCTATTTCACCCAATCTACTCGTAAGTTGAAAAAAAAAACACTGTCGTTTCTAGACTCCACAATGAGCTATAATTCAAGTGGTGTCTACTTCATAATAAAACAGTCATGTTTGAACGAGAAGAGATACAGCCGATTTCCATTACTTTTATAAGAAAAGTCGGTGTACTTTTGAGGCTACTACCTGCATCCAAACTTTAACTGGTTGTACAACACCTTGTAGTAGACCCTCCTATAAGATTTGAACACATATCTGTCTTATAATATACCGAGAAACCAAATAGTGTCTGTGTGTTGACGTCGAGCATATAACTTATACATGTATCCCTCCATTGGAACACATGGCCAGTGCTCAAAGACGCTTGCACAGAAGTGCAGAAAGTTCCTATACCTTTCTTTCATAAGCAGTTTAATACAACGTTTTTTTCGGTTAAACACAATCAAGCAGTGTACAGCAACAGTTTTGTACACTGCCATGCACTTTTTTTTCTACCATGACTTCGAGGTCTGTCTCATGTGCTAAACCGACACTAACATGTTTCGATAACCTGGATTCTACAGAAAGCTGTACATTGCATGCTATAAACTATGCAGTTCGCACAACACACAGGTTCCTAGAAATAGAACACAGAGGCCATGTTTCTGATTGACAAAAATGTGGAAGACATCTCAACATATGGAAACTGAAGAGTTCGTGGCATTGTAGAGGGTGTCCAACAGCTATCCGAAGGTGATGACCTCTACAGTCAATATTATCTTTTACAGAAAAGAGATAGTGGATATCTTGGTGTTTTGTTTCAATGAGCATCGTTTCCTTGTTTTGCAGTCATGTCCATGCTCACTGTTCCATTGTTGACCATCGCTGGAAGGTGCTGTACACAACACTCGCGAGGTAGTAGAAATAAAAAGAGGGCATAACAGCATATCAAAGTAGGATGAGTATGCAGCATTGAGTAATGCCTTCACAACTGCCTGAAGGTGATGACCTCTATATTTAATACCATGCTCAATAGTGGCAACTACCAGATATCCAGTGTTGGGCCAAGGTTGTCTCCATCTAGACCAAGTGGTGTCAGTCAATCATAACGTGGTAATCAACAATGTACTAGTGGACAGAATGGATGAGAAAGACACTATTGAAATGGGGTGATTTACAGTAATACGCACCACAGTTGATAGTATGATCAATTTTAACAATTCTACCAGTTGTTTCATAATTTCAACATCAGTCAGTGACAACAGCAGAATGCTTCTCAAATTCTGTATCATCGCTAAGTCGACCCCTCTACTACTTCTCAGGTACCATATACTAGATTGCAAATACAGGTAAATGACAGTGCAGTACATCCATTCGGTCATATACATCAAAGTATACCAGTTCTTCCGTAATTTCAGTGCCAACCTACAACACAGCAGAATGCTCCCCATTTTATGTATCTTCATTAAATCACCCCTCAACTGCTTTGCAGCTATGATATATTAGATTGCAAATGCAGCTACATGAATGTGCAGTACATCCATTTGACCATATACACACACATATACCAGACAGTGTTCTATACCGATGCAATTAAGTTATCTACATATTCCCAGGGCATCAATCATGGAGCAGAATTTACGATTACGCCTGGCCATCTTTTCCAGTGTGGATGTGTGTCATAGAGTATTCTCACATTCATTGGATAAAGTCGGAGTATGTCAGATTCCTTCCGAGTTGTCCTTTGCCAATCCTCTATGCAGCACCAGTCTTAACAATAGCGCACATCCAAAAGCACAAGATCTCTCCGGATGTGTGTGTGTCGAATAGGGTAGTGTCTCTGACCGGCGTATAGTGGACAGGAGAGTGTTGTAGTGATATAACAGACAGTTAAGAGGAAATGTACGGTTTATACATGATGGAGCTCCAGACCTACGGAGTCTCAAACATTCTGCGAGAGCCTAAGGATCGAAACGTGTTAATGACGATTTAGCACTTGACACAGACGTTGGAGTCATGGTAGATTAAAAAAAAAGCACATGGTGGTGTACAAAACTGAGGTTGTACACTGCTTGGATGTGTTAGACCCGAAAAAACAATTCATTAAACTGCTTATGAGGAACAATACAGGAATACTATCTTGTGATTGATAGCCTGTTGAATACAGCCTTCCCCCAAGACAGTCAATATAGCGACTTCGAGCAATGGCCATGTTCTCCAGTGGAGCAATACGTGTATATGTGATATGCTCGCCATCAACACTTGTACGGTATTTGTTTTTCCGATATATTGGAAGAGAGAGACGTGTTAAAATTTTATAGGAGGTTCTATTATAAAGGAGTGGTATAGCTGGTCAAAGTTTCGATGCAGATAGTTTTCTCAAAAAAAAAAAAAAAAAGAAAAGTTCTCATAAATGTAATAGAAATGTGCTGTATTTATTCTCGTGGAAGCATGGGTGTTTTCATTATTATTGTCACGATTGGGTGTTTAAGAAACAGGTATTAATGCAAGTCCTGTGTTGTGTAATACTTCATGACCTCTATTTATAAAGTAGACACAACTTGAAGTATAGCTCATTGAGGAACTTAGAAATGATAGCATTTTTTTTCAGACATGTGAGTAGATTGTATGAAACAGGCTGTGATGATCAAGTTGATTACAAAAATATAATCTGAGAAACTGAAATATGATTAGAAACTTTACAAACACGTCGGTAGAGGGGAGTTAAAGAGCAAGAAGCATGCAGACGGTAGTTAGTTGTGATATAATCAGAAGAGAGAAAGTGTGTGTGAGAGAGAGACACGGTAAAATGTTGTAGGGGTTCTATTACAAGACAGGCTTTCACGATTCGTTTCATAAACACAGGTGTGATATAGCTTTCCTTTCTTAAAATGGGGCTTTCCGTAGTGTACAAAACAGCAACGTCCAAGCAGAATAGCCTGGAGCAGAAAACGTGTTTACGAATGGTTTAAACGCTTCCACGAATGGAAGGAGACAAATGAAGATGAGACACGTTCAGGTCGTCCATCGACAAGCAGAACCCCAGAGAAGATCGAGGAAGTGCAACAAATGATGGCACAAGATCGGCGACAGACTCTCAGATTGATTGCGGAGGAAATGGCTGTTAGCAAGGACCCGGTGCACACCATCGTCCGCTATGATTTGGGTAGGCGGAAGATCTGCTCACGATATCTACTGCACAAGCTCACAGACTAGCAGAAAGCAAAACAGATGGAAACTGCTGGTGATTTCATTTACATGTGTGACCAGGTCCATGGCTTCTGAACACCATCATCACGGGAGATGGGACCTGGTGCTGCCAGTTCCATCCAGAATCAAAACGGAAGTCGATGTCATGGTGTTCACTGTCTTCCCCATGACCAAAAGAAGGCTGTTTGCAAAAATCCGAGGTGAAAACACTGTTGATCGCCTTCTTAGACAACAATGGCAAAATACATTAGAAATTTGTTCCTGCAGGCCAAATCATTAATACCACATGAAACTTCCTGGCAGATTAAAACTGTGTGCCCGACCGGGACTCGAACTCGGGACCTTTGCCTTTCGCGGGCAAGTGCTCTATCAACTGAGCTACCGAAGCACGGCTCCCGGCCGGTACTCACAGCTTCACTTCTGCCAGTTCCTCGTCTCCTACCTTCCAACTTTACAGAAGCTCTCCTGCGAACCTTGCAGAACTAGCACTACTGAAAGAAAGGATATTGCGGAGACATGGCTTAGCCACAGCCTGGGGGATGTTTACAGAATGAGATTTTCACTCTGCAGCGGAGTGTGCGCTGATATGAAACTTCCTGGCAGATTAAAATTGTATGCCCGACCGAGACTCGCACTCGTGACCTTTGCCTTTCACGGGCAAGTGCTCTACCAACTGAGCTACCGAAGCACGACTCATGCCCGGTACTCACAGCTTTACTTCTGTCAGTACCTCGTCTCCTACCTTCCAGACGAGGTACAGGCAGAAGTAAAGCTGTGAGTACCAGGCCTGAGTCGTGCTTCGGTAGCTCAGTTGGTAGAGCACTTGCCCGCGAAAGGCAAAGGTCCCGAGTTCGAGTCTCGGTCGGGCACACAGTTTTAATCAGCCAGGAAGTTTCATATCAACGCACACTCCACTGCAGAGTGAAAATCTCATTCTGGAAACATTCCCCAGGCTGTGGCTAAGCCATTTCTCCGCAATATCCTTTCTTTCAGTAGTGCTAGTTCTGCAAGGTTCGCAGGAGAGCTTCTGTAAAGTTTGGAAGGTAGGAGACGAGGTACTGGCAGAAGTAAAGCTGTGAGTACCGGGCGTGAGTCGTGCTTCGGTAGCTCAGTTGGTAGAGCACTTGCCGGCGAAAGGCAAAGGTCCCGAGTTCGAGTCTCGGTCGGGCACACAGTTTTAATCTGCCAGGAAGTTTCATATCAGCGCACACTCCGCTGCAGAGTGAAAATCTGATTAATACTACAGTTTCGCAGTACGTTTTGAACCAATTGCTACAGCGTATCCGGCAGGTCGACCAAAGTTGCAGAGGACTGGAAAATGGATGCTGTTCCATGACAATGCCCCTGCACACAGCGCGATCCCTGTGCTCCAATTCCTGGTGCAGAAGGTGACAATTGTTCTTCAGCACCCTCTTTACTTCCCTGATCTGGCTTCTGCGGACTTCTTACTGTTTTCCCTCTTGAAGGCGGCCATGAAAGGTGAACATTGTGGACGTGAATAGCAACAGTGATCGTGTGACAGCCATTCTGCGATCGATTCCACAGGAGGACTTCGCTGATAGTTTCCAGAAGCTGTACGAATGTTGTCAAAGATGTGTTGTAGCGGGTGGCGACTATTTTGAAGGGCAATAAAGAACATTTTTCCGTGTCTTTTCTTTTGCTTGTTGTCTGATAGATTTCAGTGAACTTTCTTATTTGTCTTCGGAGTTTAAATTCTCGCTTTTTCTTAACTTATATGACGGATACGAAATAACAATTACATTCTGCGGTGGTCGGTAGTTTCTGCTGCAAAATAGTGGAAGTTTCTTTTCCCGGTTTTACGCGTGGTGGACGGGTTTAATGGGTTTATAGCCTAATCACTTGTAATCGGTGGTGGTGCACTTTGTTGGATGTCGCAAAATAATCAGATGCGAGTTGTATCCTGCAGTCAAACGTAAAAAATATAGAGATATCCCTCATAAACTGAAAGAAAATGGATTTCGTGTATTTTCGTGGAAAGAGGACATTTATTATCATCGCGATTGTGTTTGCCATTTTAAAATATGCTTGATTATAACAGGTTCTTTGACGTTAAATACGACTGTTCCCCATCACAGAACTGCGATCGCTTGTGGTGGAGCAGTGTGGAGCTGCACGCGACCAATGCCTCTGCGGGGGGGAGGGGGGGGGGGGGACGTGTCGCTATATTTTAGACCAACAAGCTGAATTTGAAGCGGCCTGCCATTTATGTCCTATTGTTTACTTGACTATACATACTTCAATGTTGGCGAAGGACAGTCGCCTCAACGTGGTCAGCGACCACAGCGGGTTCATATGTCAGAAGAAGGGTGGTAGACAGCAGAAAAACCGGGAGGCGCTCGGCAGTAGCAGTCGACTATTTGAAAAAGCCTGTGTCCTACTGTAGGTGGAGGGGGGATGGACGGAGGTACCGGGAGTAATAAGGGGAGGGGCAGGGATGAGGAGAGGTAAGAAGGGCCTCTAATTCTTGACAGTTTGTGATCGTACATGAAGGAGAACGGAAGATCAGCTACAGCTCCTCGGCATTCTTTTAGGACAACGATTTTCCTGAGTACATGCTGAGAAGCTTCAGAAAGAGGAATTTGACGGGGCAGGGGGGAGGGGGGGGTGATGACGGATATAAGCCTTAAACTTATCATCGTAAATCTACAATCAGATTGTTCAGAAACAGACTCAAATAGAAGTGACGATGGTTACAATGTAGAATTTGGAACAAACTAATAATTTTTCTTAGTTTTAAAAACTCGTGGTTTAAAAACTGTGTTTGTCAACATGTCAGCTATAAGAACTTCCTAGTTTTTCTGATTAGGAACTTGCATCCTTTGAATTATGCAGAGTATTATGTTCAACATATCGTCCAAGGAGAAGTTAAGCTTCTCCCACCATGTTGTATGCTCTAATAACACGTGAGAATGCAACTGGATAAATTCGTCAGAAGTCCGATATTTCCACATGTAAATCCCTATCATTTTCATGGCACGAAATGGGTAAGGTCCTAAAGTCACAGTAACTGTTATTTGTCGTGATATCGGTGGTTTTCGGTATTATCGGCCAGCATTCCGTGGAGTTATTCATAGATGAGGGTTCATTGTTTGTTTGTTCAAAGGATTATAAATGCAAACTCTGACTGTAATGTTGAACGAGTTAGTTTACACTCACAATGCCCATTAACAGCGAAAAATATTCTTCGTCTTTACAAAGCTGTGTCAGCTGTTCTAGCTTCCCACTGTCATGCAGAGTAAATCTGTGGAGCAGTGGACGCAACATCGTCAAGATGTGAGTTAATATGTCTCTCATGACGACTGATCGTAATTGGTATCAACATTTCCTATTTCCCTCATAGATTTGGACGCGTAGTACGATGTACTGTAAGCAAATGAGCGTGACTGTTGTCTGCAGCAAAGCGGTTTGACAACGTGGACTTTGTTTGCCCTATCTCTGCTGCAGCACATGCACAGTTCTCATCCCTGCTGAATGGGCTTCCTTACTGCTTCGCCTCTGTGCGCCGAAGCGCCGTCCTATGTGACGCGGTCTATAGTGTCAGACGCACTCAGACTCTACCCTTCACCTAGAATCTGGCAGGAAAAAATGCTGGGGAGTAAGGTAGTATCCTTATTCTTTCCGGAGGCAAATATGTTCAACTGACGACATGCTGGTGTTGGACAGAGAGGAGTTTAATAAGTGTATCACGTATAAGCATACAGCTGAGGACTGTCTATCGCTGTTTGGCGTCATAGTTCGCTTCAGACGCATGCTCTACAATAACCCAGTAGCTCACGTAATCGACGCCAATATATGCTATCACAACTGATGGAAAATACATGCTACAGGTGGGGTGTTTTCTATTGCCTCGTGAACAAGCGATTTTTCTCCCACATAGCCTTAATCCTTTGCCCAAATTAATGCCACGGGGTTACACTGACAGTGACATGAGGGTAAACGCTAAAATATGTGACTCCACTCACGTGCAAGGAAGTCAAGTTAGTACACTCTACCACGCGACTTGTGTAAATTATCGAGCTGCAGGAGATTGGTATGAGTCTGGTTTATAGTGTCCTTAACATTTTTACTTTTAAGCCCGGGAGAAGTATCCGTTTTCTGGTGTTTGTACTTGTTGCTTTCTCCTTAACAGTTGAATTATAACTGGCAGTGACCTACATCGCAGCAGCTGTGATAAGAATTGTGAATCACGTCACGAAACTGACAGCGTACATTTCCGAATGGTAGTCGCTGTTGTTTTGTTACATGTGAATAAAAGTTTATTTTCAGAAATAAAACCAGAAGAAGACTCATAATCCAGAATTACTATCCGAGAACCTATTCCTATGACAACTTTAAAACCAGCAGTACCATAACTCATTTTTCAGCAGATCTTCCTGGAATGATTCTAATAACTCATTTCTTATCAAGGTAGTACACTGTTGAACTGACTTCTCTAGTGTCGTGAATCATTATATAGGGTGTAGTTCGTGCTACACCTGTATCACTTCTTTCAACTAAAAACTCTCTTCATAACATATCTGGAACCAACGTCTTTTAAAATTCTTTACATTGACAAAGCGCTTGCCATTGAAGCCAATTTTCTTCTGCATAACTGTAACACGTTTTTGTGATGTCAGGCATTCATCATTCACATGGAGCACTTTAAAACATCGTTGTTAAAACCATCCATTTGTGTTACACGTTCCTTGCGATTTCGGTGCTTTCCGGGTTACACGAAACCAACTTTTACTATGGTTCCTACAGCTCTGGCACTTCCGTTCCCAATTCTCTTTATAGTTCTCTTGCTGACGCTACAAAGCTCTAGAGCCGTTCTTGTGTCTTCAGCTGTCAACAGTAGGAGACCTGCTTTTAATTCACATTTGAAAAGGTTGTAAATACGGTAAATAATCCTCCTCGCCTGGTTGTGAAGCACTGCACTCACCTGACATTTTTTTGATCATACTTAAACATTTATAGATGCACATTCACAGCTATGCTGCTACAAGGAAAAAAAAGAAAAAGCCCGACAGTTGAACGAATTATTCGGTTGCCGCATAGTAGGGCAATAATGTAGCATGTACTAGCGAGATTCTCGCTGTCTAGCTGCGAATCGCTGCTAGTCGCTTGAAAAGACAGTGAACATGAACATTATTTGCAATGAGTGGTTAGTGGAGGGGGATGAACAGAATGGCCGAAAGTTGGGACACCTTCCTACATGACGTGAATTCTAGTTTCGACGGATATTGTGAAACTTTTTCCAGCAGGATAACACCTGTTGTATACGGTCGTCAATTTTTAAGCTATGCATACAGCTGCGTAGTTAGGCCAAACCTTTGTGACTAATTACATCATTAGGATTGATCTTTACTTCAGTTTCCCAAACAAAATCGATAAAGTAAACTAACCTAACCTTTCTCTCCTGCAGGGGGGGGGGGGGGGGGGAGATGTACACTAATGCATTCCGTCCAAAGAATGAGGGTTCAAGTCCCAGAATGGGCACTCCCATTTTTAATTTTGCATCAGCACAGCTGTAAGAGAAGTAAATTGAGTAAATTCCCTCAAAAATTCGAAATTTCCGCCAAAAATCAAAATTTCCACCAAAATTCAAAATTTCCAATAGGGCAGGTAGGGGAGAGGGAGAGAGAGGGATGGGGAGGGTGCAGGGAACCACATGTAGGCTGAGAAAAGCACATAACGCCATCCGTCGGTGCGGGTGTGCGTGATTGTGGGGGGAGGGGTTGTTCATTTATCAGTATAATAAATTTGCCTATCAATTTGATGTCAAAACTGCACCAACACCGCCATCTTCGTACTACTCTTGTCCTGTGCTGCAGCGCAAATACTGACTAAGTACTTTCCTGGACAGGACGAAAGTCTGTTGTCAAATACCCTGCGAGGCCCCGAATTTGACTACTCTTGATTTCATTCTTTGGGGAGCACTCAAAGGTGCAGTCTACGACGAAGCCCCAACTACAGCAGATGATATGTTTCATAGAATTGGCAGTGCATGCTCTACTATATCATCCACTGTAATTAGATATGTTCATCGTTCTTTCGAATGGCGATTGAATATGTGCCATTCAGCCCATGGGCAACAGTTTGAAGACATGCTTATATAAAGGATAAAGTTATTTTTTTGGAAGACAAAATTTATAATTCTGATTTGAGAGGTTACCAAATCATTGCTAGTAAATTATTTATTTCATTACGTGTGGACCAAATTGCACTTCAGTGGTGACCAAAGTATTTTTAATAAAATGTTCAGTCCAACGAATGTATTCCACATCTTATAATTTGGAGCAGTGTAGCAGAGACAGTATGTACACTCCTGGAAATTGAAATAAGAACACCGTGAATTCATTGTCCCAGGAAGGGGAAACTTTATTGACACATTCCTGGGGTCAGATACATCACATGATCACACTGACAGAACCACAGGCACATAGACACAGGCAACAGAGCATGCACAATGTCGGCACTAGTACAGTGTATATCCACCTTTCGCAGCAATGCAGGCTGCTATTCTCCCATGGAGACGATCGTAGAAATGCTGGATGTAGTCCTGTGGAACGGCTTGCCATGCCATTTTCACCTGGCTCCTCAGCTGCACCAGCGTTCGTGCTGGACGTGCAGACCGCGTGAGACGACGCTTCATCCAGTCCCAAACATGCTCAATGGGGGACAGATCCGGAGATCTTGCTGGCCAGGGTAGTTGACTTACACCTTCTAGAGCACGTTGGGTGGCACGGGATACATGCGGAAGTGCATTGTCCTGTTGGAACAGCAAGTTCCCTTGCCGGTCTAGGAATGGTAGAACGATGGGTTCGATGACGGTTTGGATGTACCGTGCACTATTCAGTGTCCCCTCGACGATCACCAGTGGTGTACGGCCAGTGTAGGAGATCGCTCCCCACACCATGATGCCGGGTGTTGGCCCTGTGTGCCTCGGTCGTATGCAGTCCTGATTGTGGCGCTCACCTGCACGGCGCCAAACACGCATACGACCATCATTGGCACCAAGGCAGAAGCGACTCTCATCGCTGAAGACGACACGTCTCCATTCGTCCCTCCATTCACGCCTGTCGCGACACCACTGGAGGCGGGCTGCACGATGTTGGGGCGTGAGCGGAAGACGGCCTAACGGTGTGCAGGACCGTAGCCCAGCTTCATGGAGACGGAGTGTATTTTACATCTAGGAAACACACAGTCAAGTACAGGAAAAGATAGGTAAAATCGTCTTTCGAACACTGAGATATTTAATATAGTAGTTGCTCTATGCAGCGTATAAGACCTCTGTTTTTGAAGACTGGACATTAGTTTCCTTTTTTTTAGCTCACGGATATATGTGAGAGTACACAAATGTGAAATAGTTTTCCTAGTACCTTTGTTATACGCGAGATTCTAGCCTATGTCGCATTTCCATGTACAACATTCGCAGGTGAAGCTGCATCTCTGGCGTAAGTTGGTTCAAGAGGAAATAAAGGCTTATTGACGCAGCGCAGCCTAGCTTATGGTATACAACTACGCAGCCTGGTCTGAGACGTCTGTTTGGCATTATTAGAACCACAAATTCCGTTTTCGGGCACCATGCTCTAATATTCTAGGTCATTTCTCGAATTGTTTAACGACAGGCTTCAACATCAATGCATAGGGGAACGATGCGAGAGACCAGCACCAGCGTACTTGGCAAGATCCTAATGGAGGTAGTTTGCCGTTGCCTTTCTCTGACAGTAATGAGGAAGAATGATGATGAGGAAGATGACACAACAACACCCAGTAATCTCGGGGCAAGAGAAAATCCCTGACCCCGCCGGGAAGCGAGAACGCTACCGCGAGACCACAAGCTGCGGACTTAGAAAAAGTATACTTTTCTATTTTAACAAAAAAGTATTTACTTCAATATCTCAGTTGATACCAGTGCTAAGAACGCTGAACATGCAAAAACATACGTGCCCTTCAACGCTCTAACATTTGCCGTAAACCAGGCTTAACCTATGAAGAAATAAAAGGAGTTTTACCTCGTACGCGAAACACCCTGTATAATCGCAACGATATGTGGACTGCCGACCGAAAACATTACGACCACTGCCCACTGCGAGACTGATGCCATGGGCACGTAAAGTGGTAAAGCAGACGAGTAGACGCTCGCATATGTGACTCTAACTACTGATATGGCACAGCATTTGGGATTGATCATCTCGGATACAGCGAAGCTTGTTGGTTGGTAACGTGTTACTGTCGTGATCATCTATGGAAAGTTGTTGAAGAACGGTGAAACCACGAGGAGACAACGCGGATGTCGGATGCTTGCTTATTTTGTAAAGCAATATTTCGCTGCCCTCTGCAGTAGCTCTGACGACGAAGTACAGTACTGGTACAGGCAGAACTGTTACGGAGCACACTGTTCAGCGTACATTGTTGAACATCGGTCTCCGCTGTAGACAAACCCTCGTATTCTCATGCTGACAGTTAAGACTGCAATGGACAGAAGACCATCGAGGTAGGATCGAAGATCAACTGAAACGTGTCGTCTAATCGGATGAATTACTTTTCTTATAGCAGATGATCGATGGTAGTGGCCGTATACACCGTCATCCATACAAACACGTGATTGAAATATGCGCCCACATACGGACACAGGCCGTTGGTTCAGCATTGTACTATGGGAGACATTCATTTTGACATCCATCGTACTTGTGGTTCTAGCTGCAAGCATCATGACAACTGCAGATTACGTGAACCTTATTGCCCAGCTCCTGATCATCACAGGTGACTTCCGCGAAGACGATGGCATCTTTCAGCAGGATAAATGTCTTTGTCACAAGACTGTCATCGTGCTACAGTGCTTTGAGAAGCATGATAGTGAACTCTGTTCAAGTTTTTGATTCTAAATTTGCTTTATCTGAACCCTATGAAACACATTTGGGACGCTATAGTAAGCCAGTCTCGTGCCCACAAACCACCGGCCCGTAATTTACGGGAATCGGTGATCACCTTTATGTAGTCACTTGAAAAGTTGCGAATCTGTGGCAAGCAGACTCCCTTCTGTATTGCTGTCCAAAGTTGGGCTAAGACGCTTTTACAGTATGGGAAATGACTAAAACTCTTCAACTGCTGAAGACTGTTGCAGCATATTTTTCGATGCAAAGATAATGAAATTATCTGACATTCTTCGGAAATTGTTTTTGGATTTCATGTAAACTTACGTTTTAGTAGTTTTCCGTGTATTCTACTAATCTCCTGAATGTTCAGGACATAAACGGAATATGTTTGACTATCGCTAAAATATTTTGGAAATTTCTGCTATGATCTCATATCTAATGGAATGGAAATAAGTTATTTTAAAGTGATATACAATGGTCTACAGTATTCCGGAACTGCTATGTTCTAGAATCGCTAATCTCTGAAAATACTGGAAGCAAAGTTCCGTCGATTATTTATGTATTTGTTTATTTAACCTGATGTGATTAGGACCATCAGAAACTCTAGTGCAACGGACCAAAGGTTTCACACATACAGTACATTTCTTTTTATTTCATATTACCTAATAAATACTTTTAAATGGTGTGAGCGTCTACAGAGACAATGGGAGTAAATAGTACTGACTATGAAATAGTACAGTTAGTACTGCTAGTTCTTCTGCTACTGCCGCTGCTGCCGCCTCTAATAATAATAATAGTAATAATAATAATAATAATGACATAAATAGCAGTAATGATAGTACTAGATATAAAAATAAATCATAGATGTACAAAATAGATGTTTCCTTATACAGCGAGTTCTGGGGAAAACAAATTTAAGGGGACTGTACCAGCTAAGGTTACTGGAAAATGAAGTTTCAGTTGGAAAGAAAGATGCACTGGGGTGACGGTAATCAATATTGTTGCTTCAGAAGATATGTTATTAACTGTCTTCTGAAGCTGAAGATATTCAGTTCTCTAATATAATGCGGGAGGGTATTTTAGAGTCGAGTTCCTGCTGCTGAGGAGGACTTCAAGGAAGTGGCGGGAGGACGGGGTGGGACAGAAAGGATTTAACTCTTGCAAGAACGGGTGTTTCTACCATGTTGTTCAGACAAGAGCGTTAAGGCCTAGGAGAGATATGAGGGACGGTGTTCGTTCAGAAGACAGTAGAGAAGAAAGAGGTAGTGGAAACCTTTGCGCTTGACAGCGCGCAGCCATGATAGCTGTGCATATGTTGGTGAAATATAATCAAAGAGTCGAGTATCACAGATATAACGAACACACGTTCATAACGAGTTCCTGGCGTCGTGAGCTTTTCCCAGAAAGACTTTGCAGGATAACATCGCTGCAAGCAATAATTGGTAGTATAAGTGTTTACATAAGTTCCTTTTTCACGTCAAGAGCTTTTCATATTTTTGTAGGGAATGGAGCGATGCTGATGCCTCCCTGCATATTACAGTTACGTGCTCAATACAATTTAGATTTTCATCTGTTTTAACGCTAGCCTCTTTGCTGAGGTTCAGAAGTGGACACTGCTCCCATTTAGTGTTAAGGGTGCTAAGGATTCCCGATATTTCAGGCTAAATAGCCCAAAATGACCGGTCAGTACCGTTTGGGTTTTGGATGGATTCAGCTTTAACCCTACATTCGGTGCCCATTTTAACTGTGCGCTAAGGTTGCTACTAAGATTTCCTATAGCTGTCTTCAGGATTATTGGGTTTTCACGTAGATAGTACTGGAGGTCATCAGAGTAATTGTGATATTTGCAAAGCGACAAACTGATTACACAACACTGACATACAATGAAAAGAGTATGGGACTTAATACCGAACACTGGGGAACGCCTGATGCTACCTGTCCCCATTTTGACTTCATGGTGCCGGAAATGTGGCATTATTGGGGAGATTTCAGGCATGAGCGAAACAATTGCACTGCTGTTGGTGACAAATTTAGACCGCTTAATTTGGCAAATAAAATATCGAAGTCGGCAGTGTCAGAGGATTTGATGAATTCTAAGAATCACTGGGTAGTCACCTCTTGCGCATCCATGGTAAGCCTCGGATCATCTGTTACCTTTATTAAGGCAGTACTTTCCGGAAGCTTGACTGATATTAGTGTAGTAGGTTGTTTTTAGATAGATAATTTGTTAGCTGATCGTGGAGTATGAATTCTAAGGTCTTAAGTTATTGGCAAACAACAAAATAAAAAAAAGGAGAAAAACTAATCTCCGGTGTGGGGACAACGTAGCGTGAAGAAATGGAGCTGAAGAATATTATGTTCTTGAAGGGTTTACCATCCTGTCAACATCGAGGTAATTACAGGTGCTATTGAAGTTTCGACCTATGACAGCACGTAAGTCTAAATTCGACTTCATTACGTTCTTAAAAGGAGGTACTCAAATTGAACACCGAGGAAATATTTAAGAAGTTTTCAGTGTTCAGTGTTGCATATAAGTCAAGTATTTACGTAGTCTTCAGTAAAACTGCAGGAAGAGCAGGGAGCAGCTATGAATGAAAGAGAAAAAGAACTAGGAGGACGACTAGTTTTAAAACTTGAATGTTAATAACGAGTGACAGAAAATAATAGTGAAATAAAGTTTTCAGAATGTTGTATACTTACCTCTTTCTGCAGATAATGCGTCAGAACGATATAAAATAATTTTTTTCTGTTCGCACAAAGAAAATGTGTTTGTGATATGGCTATTGGCTACTATTTCCTGCATCCTATATGACACAAAGAGTGGAATGCGATTAAACAAAAATGGGGCTACGTGAAGCAGATCTGCACCTTTTAACCAAAAAATACAAAATCAGACAATAACTTTACAGTAGGTGGATCAGAACTTCATTTCTTTGCAAATGCTTTACAATAATTTCCTAAATGGATCAAATAATTACATAAGAAATTGCAACTGAAACATTAGGTACAAAACAGGCAAAAGATGGGCGCTAAATGAAAGTTTGCGAAATGTCTGAGGCGAAGTCAACCTAAATGAAAGTTTGCGAAATGTCTGAGGCTAAGTCAACAGACATTAATGATCTGGACTGCGAAAATACGAAGGAACGGTGCTGAAAACCTTGAACCAAGGAGGAGACTCTTTTAGAGTTTAAAGGAGGTTAGAGGATCATGTTCCAGCGAAACATTGGCTTGTTCGAATAGTCGTTTCGTTGTTTCCTGTTGTAGCTGTTTATATACTTAGGAAGTCTTTCCTTACAGACGCATGTGTGTTGAACACGTTATCACTACTATGCTGTATACAAAAACATGCTTTGAACTACACGATTACAGCAAATTTAATGTTTAGTCTCATTACCAAAATAATCTGTTCCTGTACCGCATCTATGAAAAAGTTTGTAACTTATAAAACAACTTACAATACTGGCAGGCATGGCTGTTGTTGCTCGTAGCGCACTTGCATGTGAAACCTCCTCCCTGCATTACTTCACATAGGGTTCCAGTAACACATGGACTCGAGACACACGGGCCCACTCTGTTCTCACAATAGGCACCTGGAAAACGTAACCAATCCTGTTTCAGATATTTTAAATTATAGTTTCATATTACGACCGAAATGTTTCTAGACGTGCCACAGAGCAACGCTCTTATGCTGAAATAAGGTAGAAATAGTACTCACCACAGTTGCATAGATAAGCTGAGTGGATAATCACTGTACTTTATCTCTGAAGGTACAAGCTGTAGAAATAAGAACTTTATATCTTTCATAAAGAAAGTAGCAAAATCAGCTAACTCAGATTCGTAGGCAACTAGGAGAATCACACTAGCTGTCTAAATTAAGGAGCAAATGACAATTTACCACACAAAGAAATAATAAACTTGGGTTATCACGATTGACTTATTGCTGGACTAATTTTACAGATACATATTGTACTAACAGAAAAAAAGAAAGAGAGAGAACGACGTTTCCTTGGAAAATTTGCATTCAGAGTTGAATAGAATAATACGGGGAACTTTTACATGTTGTGCGATAAGAATATGAATAGCAGAGGAACGATTAAGTGCGTTGAAAAACAGTAGCGTGCAAAACTTAAGGACTTAAGTAACTTTTGCACTATATGTCACTGTCAAGCAACACAGGTCGGTGAAACTTGCACCGTAAATAGAAAGAACTGCTACAGTATAGTACGGAAGGTAACTGAAAGAAATACATAATGAGACGAACAGATATTACACTTCTGTTGAACGACAATAATTACACTGAAGTTACTGGAATTCAGTAGCCCATACACTGAAGTTACAGGAATTCAGTAGCCTATGTACTATCATGTGCAAAAGTATCCAAACGACCTGAATTGTACTCCGCCTTATTTGCATGCAACCAACATAACGCAGCTGTCTAGCGGATCCTCTAATCGCTTCGCGGTACAGTCGTTCGGTTATACAAAATGGATATCACGATAGACCACTAGACAACACTGTTCTTTAAGGCAATCAGTGCGATGTAACATCACACCATGATACTTCAAAAACTAGAAAAACACGTAATTACAGATGAGTTAGTCCCTAACGTTTGTACAGGTAACAATGATTTTCAAAAGCGTTACCATCTCATTACAATCTGAAACAACAAAGTATGGCGCATAAACTACGTAGCAATCCTTAAAAACAGTAAATGTTTCCATGAACAATATATTCTGAGACAATGTCAGGACTCATAAAGGTCTATGACAGTTCTAAGTATTTTTCTTCTGTATAAGGTTTTCCTGCGCCTTGTAAATGTCCCAGTGACGATTGGTTGTTGCATAAACTGGTCGTTAAAGAAACTAGTTAAAGAAAACGCGATAAATAACGGTAAACGCTCTATAGAAACCGCAATATTAATGGAGTATAAGCAGTAACGTCACTGTACGGATTATTCATGAACAATTATTTGCCCACATGTTTCAACTATAAACAAAATGACGAACTTTTTTGTTCAAGACCTAGACAGAAACCCAGCAGACGTAGTCACTACTAACTAAAATACACTTTCGCACCTGCCCAGGACTTGGTCAAGGCAATGATCATCAATGCTGACTAGCCGTAAAGAGATGTGAAATATAAAGGTTTTCACCAGTATTAGTTAACACATCTGAACTTGAAAGTAAATGAAGAAATTATTTATACTAAATCAAAACCATTATCGCCCTGTTAACTAACCACGAAAGACGTTTAATATACTCTCCCCCACAAGTAACCAAGTATGCATGTGCTGAAAATTTGAATGCTATGATTTAAAATGTTACAACGGGATTTTCTTCCCAGTACGTTATCTGATTGTTAACTAAGTAAAATCAGATGTTACAAATTGAATGTATTTACTAGCAGCGGGCTGTATCAATATGAAAGGAGGGTACAATTTGTTTTACTTGCCCGGGAATCGAACCCGATCACTGTCACTGTTTCCCATCAATAAATAGATTACGAACCACTGTGCGACCGAAAATTATGGGTTTGGCGTTACCATAGGTGAATTAGATCTTTTCGTTAATGATAAAATTGGACTCCATGAGTTAGAATCGAACTTTCACCACGTAACTAACCAACTACGATCGACGCACCAGACCACTGCAACTCACAGTTAGTTCTACATCTACATTCTACATCTACATTTATACTCCGCAAGCCACCCAAAGGTGTGTGGCGGAGGGCATTTTACGTGCCACTGTCATTACCTCCCTTTCCTGTTCCAGTCGCGTATGGTTCGCGGGAAGAACGACTGTCTGAAAGCCTCCGTGCGCGCTCTAATCTCTCTAATTTTACATTCGTGATCTCCTCGGGAGGTATAAGTAGGGGGAAGCAATATATTCGATACCTCATCCAGAAACGCACCCTCTCGAAACCTGGCGAGCAATCTACACCGCGATGCAGAGCGCCTCTCTTGCAGAGTCTGCCACTTGAGTTTATTAAACATCTCCGCAACGCTATCACGGCTACCAAATAACCCTGTGACGAAACGCGCCGCTCTTCTTTGGATCTTCTCTATCTCCTCCGTCAAACCGATCTGGTACGGATCCCACACTGATGAGCAATACTCAAGTATAGGTTGAACGAGAGTTTTGTAAGCCACCTCCTTTGTTGATGGACTACATTTTCTAAGCACTCTCCCAATGAATCTCAACCTGGTACCCGCCTTAGCAACAATTAATTTTATATGATCATTCCACTTCAAATCGTTCCGCACGCATACTCCCAGATATTTTACAGAAGTAACTGCTACCAGTGTTTGTTCCGCTATCATATAATCATACAATAAAGGATCCTTCTTTCTATGTATTCGCAATACATTACATTTGTCTATGTTAAGGGACAGTTGCCACTCCCTGCATCAAGCGCCTATCCGCTGCAGATCTTCCTGCATTTCGCTACAATTTTCTAATGCTGCAACTTCTCTGTATACTAGAGCATCATCCGCGAAAAGCCGCACGGAACTTCCGACACTATCTACTAGGTCATTTATATATATTGTGAAAAGCAATGGTCCCATAACGCTCCCCTGTGGCGCGCCAGAGGTTACTTTAACGTCTGTAGACGTCTCTCCATTGATAACAACATGCTGTGTTCTGTTTGCTAAAAACTCTTCAATCCAGCCACACAGCTGGTCTGATATTCCGTAGGCTCTTACTTTGTTTATCAGGCGACAGTGCGGAACTGTATCGAACGCCTTCCGGAAGTCAAGAAAAATAGCATCTACCTGGGAGCCTGTATGTAATATTTTCTGGGTCTCATGAACAAATAAATCGAGTTGGGTCTCACACGATCGCTGTTTCCGGAATCCATGTTGACTCCTACATAGTAGATTCTGGGTTTCCAGAAACGACATGATACTCGAGCAAAAAACATGTTCTAAAATTCTACAACAGATCGACGTCAGAGATATAGGTCTATAGTTTTGCGCAACTGCTCGACGACCCTTCTTGAAGACTGGGACTACCTGTGCTCTTTTCCAATCATTTGGAACCCTCCGTTCCTCTAGAGACTTGCGGTACACGGCTGTTAGAAGGGGGGCAAGTTCTTTCGCGTACTCTGTGTAGAATCGAATTGGTATCCCGTCAGGTCCAGTGGACTTTCCTCTATTGAGTGATTCCAGTTGCTTTTCTATTCCTTGGACACTTATTTCGATGTCAGCCATTTTTTCGTTTGTGCGAGGATTTAGAGAAGGAATTGCAGTGCGATACAGCTTTGGAAAAAGGTGTTTAGTATTTCAGCTTTACACGTGTCATCCTCTGTTTCAATGCCATCATCATCCCGGAGTGTCTGGATATGCTGTTTCGAGCCACTTACTGATTTAACGTAAGACCAGAACTTCCTAGGATTTTCTGTCGAGTCGGTACATAGAATTTTACTTTCGAATTCACTGAACGCTTCACGCATAGCCCTCCTTACGCTAACTTTGACATCGTTTAGCTTCTGTTTGTCTGAGAGGTTTTGGCTGCGTTTAAACTTGGAGTGGAGCTCTCTTTGCTTTCGCAGTAGTTTCCTAACTTTGTTGTTGTACCACGGTGGGTTTTTCCCGTCCCTCACAGTTTTACTCGGCACGTACCTGTCAAAACGAATTTTACGATTGCCTTGAACATTTTTCCATAAATACTCAACATTGTCAGTGTCGGAACAGAAATTTTCGTTTTGATCTGTTAGGTAATCTGAAATCTGCCTTCTATTACTCTTGCTAAACGGATAAACCTTCCTCCCTTTTTTTATATTCCTATTAACTTCCATATTCAGGGATGCTTCAACGGCCTTATGATCACTGATTCCCTGTTCTGTACATACAGAGTCGAAAAGTTCGGGTCTGTTTGATATCAGTAGGTCCAAGATGTTATCTCCACGAGTCGGTTCTCTATTTAATTGCTCAAGGTAATTTTCGGATAGTGCACTCAGTATAATGTCACTCGATGCTCTGTCCCTACCACCCGTCCTAAACATCTGAGTGTCCCAGTCTATATCTGGTAAATTGAAATCTCCACGTAAGACAATAACATGCTGAGAAAATTTATGTGAAATGTATTCCAAATTTTCTCTCAGTTGTTCTGCCACTAATGCTGCTGAGTCGGGAGGTCGGTAAAAGGAGCCAATTATTAACCTAGCTCGGTTGTTGAGTGTAGCCTCCACCCATAATAATTCACAGGAACTATCCACTTCTACTTCACTACAGGATAAACTACTACTAACAGCGACGAACACTCCACCACCGGTTGCATGCAATCTATCTTTTCTAAACACCGTCTGTACCTTTGTAAAAATTTCGGCAGAATTTATCTCTGGCTTAAGCCAGCTTTCTGTACCTATAACGATTTCAGCTTCGGTGCTTTCTATCAGCGCTTGAAGTTCTGGTACTTTACCAACGCAGCTTCGACAGTTGACAATTACAATTCCGATAGCTGCTTGGTCCCCGCATGTCCTGACTTTGCCCCGCACCCGTTGACGCTGTTGCCCTTTCTGTACTTGCCCAAGGCCATCTAACCTAAAAAGCCGCCCAGCCCACGCCACACAACCCCTGCTACCCGTGTAGCCGCTTGTTGCGTGTAGTGGACTCCTGACCTATCCAGCGGAACCCGAAACCCCACCACCCTATGGCGCAAGTCGAGGAATCTGCAGCCCACACGGTCGCAGAACCGTCTCAGCCTCTGATTCAGACCCTCCACTCGGCTCTGTACCAAAGGTCCGCAGTCAGTCCTGTCGACGATGCTGCAGATGGTGAGCTCTGCTTTCATCCCTCTAGCGAGACTGGCAGTCTTCACCAAATCAGATAGCCGCCGGAAGCCAGAGAGGATTTCCTCCGATCCATAGCGACACACATCATTGGTGCCGACATGAGCGACCACCTGCAGATGGGTGCACCCTGTACCCTTCATGGCATCTGGAAGGACCCTTTCCACATCTGGAATGACTCCCCCCGGTATGCACACGGCGTGCACATTGGTTTTCTTCCCCTCTCTTGCTGCCATTTCCCTAAGGGGCCCCATTATGCGCCTGACGTTGGAGCTCCCAACTACCAGTAAGCCCACCCTCTGCGACCGCCCGGATCTTGCAGACTGAGGGGCAACCTCTGGAACAGGACAAGCAGCCATGTCAGGCCAAAGATCAGTATCAGCCTGAGACAGAGCCTGAAACCGGTTCGTCAGACAAACTGGAGAGGCCTTCCGTTCAGCCCTCTGGAATGTCTTTCGCCCCCTGCCACACCTTGAGACGACCTCCCACTCTACCACAGGTGAGGGATCAGCCTCAATGCGGGCAGTATCCCGGGCAACCACAGTCGTAGTCCGATCGGGGGATGCGTGGGACGAGCTGGCCGTCCCCGACAAACCCCCATCCGGACCCCCACAGTGATGCCCATTGGCAACAGCCTCAAGCTGTGTGACTGAAGCCAACACTGCCTGAAGCTGGGAGCGAAGGGATGCCAACTCAGCCTGCATCCGAACACAGCAGTTGCAGTCCCTATCCATGGTAAAAACTGTTTTGCAAAGATCGTCTGAACTAATCTACAGAGAGCGCAAAACAAATCGACAAAACTTAAACGGTTATTAAAATACCAGATTGCCTAGTAAATGCAGTAATGCTGCTACTTGCGCACTGCAGACACTGCTCGGCGGCGGAAGGAGACTACGCGAATTTACACTATTCAGGTACTAAAACGCGATGCTACAACTCTCAAATACTATAATACGCCCGAAATTTACGAATTAAACAATTCAAGTACCAAAAACACGCATAGAAATTAAGAATTAAACTATGTAACAAATGAGTGAGCTAGGAGTATACGACTTGCTGCTGCAGCTGCTTATCCAACGGCGGCAGGGAGCACACTGACTGTGACCAGCCGACACTGGCCGTTCAAAACAAAAACAGAAGACAAACGACTACGCGAATTTACACTATTCAGGTACTAAAACGCGATGCTACAACTCTCAAATACTATAATACGCCCGAAATTTATGAATTAAACAATGCAAGTACCAAAAACACGCAAAGAAATTAAGAATTAAACTATGTAACAAATGAGTGAGCTAGGAGTATACGACTTGCTGCTGCAGCTGCTTATCCAACGGCGGCAGGGAGCACACTCCCTGTTGTGTTGTTGTGTCCGACTATGCGCGTACAAGCTGTGAAAAAATCCGGCTCTCTCGATTAACTGGTTATTACCTGCTAGTTTCTAATGTAGGTATTATTCTAATCTCATGACTACGTGATATAAGGACCATTCTAGTCTTCATAGCTCCGATGACAACTAATGTTTTAGTTCGAGAAATACAACTGCAGCTTGTGAGGTTACCAGATAATTCGATGATTACTGTCATGAATGCTATTATTATCTTCATTATGCTGCTACTACACTTGTGACTGAAGGAAAGGTACATGTTCTTTGATCAGTTTTAGAACCATCATCGCAAATATAGTAATTATGTAGTTCCTTAGGGAATACTTTTCGATTTAATGTCGGAAATCTCCAATTATCCGTTAATCACATGAAAACTAAATTAATTGTTGAAACCTTTATTTCAGATAAGAAATCGTGTTGCTTATCTTTATTTATTTGCGCTTATCAGCGATGCATGTAAAATGCGAAATCTGGAGGTAAAACGCTATTCAAAATGCAGGGATGTTAATGTCTACCGTTAAATGTCAAGTGTATGTTTTACAGATGACTTCCTGAGACTGATGTGAATCATATGGGAGTTACATTGCTACCGATTAATAGCTCCCTCGTTTTTGTGTGTCGTGTTTAATAAACTACCGAAAAGACCATATGCAGTATGCAATATAGTAATAAAAATTGATTACAACTTATCATGATAACGGTACAAAGTAGTCTGCCTTCTTGAGGCAATATACCCCAAATCATTACGAATTAGCAAGAGGAAGTTAATAAATCATTCAGTGCCATACTTAAGTCAATATGATTGACAGAATAAGAGAAAAATGGATTAAAATGTGTGCAATTCCGTAAATTTTGTGTCTATACATCCACAGACTAGAGAATAGAGGTAGGGATATAATGGCGGAGAGGTTTTCATTCGATGTCTTTACTGATTGTTGATCTGCCTTCGAGATTCTATTTTACAGAGGAGGATAACATATTGTCGCCACATGTATTTGAACCTACAGCAAGCGCAGTTTGAAATTTCATGTCCAAATCCTTTACTCCTACGCTAGCAGACATCTGTAACAAACCTTCCCTCCTTTTCGCCTCAATCGTATATTCATCAGCTAAACAGCGACGTAAATAGCGAAAGCAGCTGTAGTTTCTGTTGTAACGAGCTTCATGGAATCAAAATTACTCATTTGGTACCATCGATATCATCCTCTAAGGGAGAATCCTTCAGGATATTTGAAGAGAAAGACAAGATATTATGAGTGAATTTAGAAGGAAACCTTAGCACCAGTCCAGGAAGTAATTCGAAGGCCACATTGCTGCCAAATGTATGCTGCAATGTTGCCAAGTCTCCATTATACTGGTGACAGGTAGAAGACGCCTGCTGACAGGAAAAGTCTCTTCAGCTTGTATAGTCTGTCTGTAAACTCAAGAGCGAGCAGCGCTTTTGATGGGGGATGCGGCCTTTCCCAGGAGAACCGTGCCCCTGGCCTACAGGGGCACCCAAAATCAGTTTCCCGTTACCTGCCTAGCGCTGTAGATCGTCGTGCAGCGATACACGACGTTCTGCTCGTGGGATCTTAATTGACAGTTTCAAACCGTTAATTTTGTATGCTTACTGATATACTTCGGTATCCGGAAGTGATGGGCAATCGCTCTGCATTGCAAGAAAATGTGCAGAATACGGAGAAGTGGAGATATTTATGGAGTAACGAGCGTTCGATAGTCTCTAATGTTAGAACATCATGTGTTAAGGAGGCGGCACAAAAAGAACTGTTGGCTAATATTACCAGTCCCAATAAGAGGGCTGCAATTTATGCAAACGTCAGCCTTGCCACAAAACGGTGCATAAAGAAGAAATGCGAAAATAGACCGTGTGGTTTACTGGAACCGCCACGAAGGAAAACTGTTAATTTTGGGAGGAAACCTCATCGTTATAGGCAGTTTCACAAAATCGGTCATTCGACAAACGATGGAGGACTTTCACATAAACAAAAAAACAATGCCGACATTATGGACATTACTGACTGCCGCGAAACAGAAAAAACTATTTTCTTTGGCAGAAAGATGTTTTACATAAGACGTTACTTCAAATGGGATTTATCTGGAAAAGTTCTGTAAGTAAACGAAATATTCTGATAGAGAGAATGTATATAATTGACTGGTGATGTTAGTACCTGAACCAAGTGAGGAAATTAATTATATTGATGAATGTTGGGTTGACAACAATATTACTTACAAATGTTGGCGGGGCCCTGGCGTTGATAGCATTATCGACAGTGTTAGCTGAAGCAATAGGACTATAGTGGTCAATATTGAGTCAAAAGATGGGTTTTTATGCAGTGTACAGTTAATTTATAAAGTGGGATATGCAACAGCGGACTACCATGGGCAAACGAACTACGAAAATTTTTCCTATTGGATATCGACTAAAGTAATTACGAATCTGCCACCGAACTTTGTTATTGTAATGGACAATATCTCACGTCACAACAAAGAGCATAACAAAGCTGCGACTACGTACTTGAAAATGATTGAATCATTATTAAAAGTAAGGTGGAAGCCGATTTGTCAATGATAAAAACAAAATTACTTGTTTGTATTTAAAATTAATAAAATACTGAAGCTTATGGGCACACTGTGCTGCGACTTCAATTGTAACTGTGATTTAAATCCAATTGAAATGGCGTGGGCAAAAGTCAAAAATTTCGTCAGAGAAAGAAATATGCTTGGAGATACTTACATGACGAAGTTGCTGCAGTTGGTGAAAGAAGGTATGCAGAGGTTTTCTGAGTTTCAATTTTTTATTCCAAACTAAATTTTTGCAGCAACCGAAAAATCCATATACAAACACTTGTCCCAACTGTTACATATTTTGAAACGATGACTCAAGATGACAGGAATACATACTGCTTCCACGTGGAGAAAGTTGAGAGTACTGGGTTAAGAATGGGATTATTGAAGGCCTACTAGACGCCACAGTTATTAATTTAGAAAGTGACGACGACGACGACAATGACAGTGACGCTGTTAATGGTGACCTCTAAAATACGGTGTATGTAAATAAGCAATGAGTAATTTCTTAACAAATACGTTATGTATGCTTTCAAACCTGAGTATGCTCACACACTATAAAGTTTCTTTTAGTAGAAATGTACTACATGGTAATAGAAGTGTTGAACAGTTTTCCAAGATAAATACAGTCAAACGTGATTCAAAGCAATAAATACCTTTATCACTAGTTGTACAAAATCAGTAATAACTTAAGAACCTTATTATAAAATTAATTACTTAATTTAGAACGTGATTTAATAACGTAAAACCTTTAATGCTTAGGGAACAGCAGCATTTGAATGTATTCTGTCCCTAATTCTCTACCCTGGTTACTATTCACCTAATTCTAAGACATACTGCTTAAAACAAGTGCGTAATAACAAGTGCTAAACACTGCTGAAATCTCCTTCGAACTTGTACACCGATTCTGGACTTCTATATAAAAAGCTTGACATACGACGTCCGTTCACGTATTGATTTTTAGTTTTTGGTAAGAACTTTATTTGTTAATCTACAGCAATGTTAAACTCTTCAAAATATTCCCTATTAGATACTGTACACTTATGCCAGTGCTTTTTCCATTTCCCGAAATACATTTGGAACGGTTTCTTCGGGATCGTTTATAGGTCTCGTAACAGTATATTTTTAATCTCATCCATGCTTGTAAGACCGCTGTCCTTTAAGGCCTGCCTTGAAACACTTATACCGCTTGTATGTCCTTATTTTACTCATAAGAGACTCACTTGCAGGTGCTGTGGCTATTCTTCCGATGAGTTATTTCTGTAGCTTTGCTATCCTGTGGTTGCGTAATTCCATATCTATTTTGTCGTTCATGCGACGATTTATAAGGAGGACGATGTTTCGTTTACAGAAGTAACTAAAGTCCATATTTATTATGCACTATACTGAGAAAAATTAAATACAACTTATCACGGTAAAGGTACAATAAACATCTGTCTGATTAATTCAAAATACCGCAAGTCGTTAAAGATTACAACAGATTATTTAAATTCGGCCTCGAAATGCTCTTTGTCTACGTTCAGTCCACAGTCATACAGGAGCGTCAAAGAGCTACCACAAACGATTGGAATTTAGCAGTGTGTACTGATCTATAAGGTAATAAACTACAAGTAAAGGAATAAATCCGAAAATTGTTGATTTGTGATGATATGGCACGGAAAAATACCTTTTCTTGACCATTTGTTATCCATCTGCCTGTCTTTCCGTCTGCTAAGACCTCTTGTTCTCAGGACATGTAAAGATATGAAGTAGAAAT
Source organism: Schistocerca serialis cubense (assembly GCF_023864345.2). Classification (NCBI taxonomy): domain Eukaryota; kingdom Metazoa; phylum Arthropoda; class Insecta; order Orthoptera; family Acrididae; genus Schistocerca; species Schistocerca serialis. The sequence goes on along the minus strand of NC_064640.1, from coordinate 758,061,798 downwards.
TTGTGACAAGTGCTAAGGTCTACGGTCTCGTGGCTGTGTAAAGAAATTTAAGCTCCTAAGCTACTTCTCTCGAAAGATACAGCCTGGTATTTCAAACGTTCTGATATTCGCAAACGTAATGCATAACAGCTACAGACGAATATTGGTCGGAAGTATTGGGCTTGCTGGTTTAGCCGTAAAGTACGCACGTGTAAATAGGAAAGTTTCAGGATCGAATCTCGTTTATACCACAGATTTTTCAGTCTTCATTTTAACCTAGTGTTCACCTCTCAATGATGTAACGATTGACCAGAAACATTGCATGTTTCGGTTTAGCCATTTAACTGTACTTGGCTTCTCCCCGCTTGGACGACTGGGGTAGTTTAGGAACACACAAGTCATCGAAGTGGTGTCCAATACAAAAACTAGCACCAGGGCATTAAGCAAAATGAATTACTGTTATCTATGTACGTAATTGTGTTTGTACAGAAATCACATAGTGCGCGTCCTACTTGCACTTTTCTGATTATTCGCTTTCATTATTGTGTTTTCCACTCAGTATTAAATAGAAATAATCTCTCTTTTATGCTCCCGTCGATAGATGAGTCCTGTCTGCACAAATAACTCAAAGTACTATGTCTTCTCATTGACGTCAAACAAAATTAATTCTTTCACTTTGATAGCCTCATCGGATTTGACGTCATTTACCATGTGAAAAAAAAAATGTTCCCATAGTCGTTTTGATCTTCTTGATCAATGATCACAAAATAATTTAAAATCAGTAGTCCTTTGAATGACTGAAAAAGAGTGAAGTAGACTAATTGGGTTATGTGTATATTATAGTCTTCTTCTTTCAATTAAATGTCTTAGCTGTTGATGATCAATCGTTTCCGATTTAGTTATGTGACAACTTCATTGGAAGAAGTTTAAGGCAAACATATTTTCCCTTTGCTCATAGTAACGTAAATGCTCAATAAGAGTAATCGAACGATAAACAAGACACTCTTTTGTCATAAAGATTTCACCCTAATGACACAGTGGATTCAGTATCGTGCCGGCCGGGGTGGCCGAGCTGTTCTAGGCGCTACAGTCTGGAACCGCGCGACCGCTGCTGTCGCAGGTTCGAATCCTGCCTGGGGCATGGATATGTGTGATGTCCTTAGGTTAGTTAGGTTTAAGTAGTTCTAAGTTCTAGGGGACTGATGACCTCAGAAGTTGAGTCCCATAGTGCTCAGAGCCATTTGAACCATTCAGTATTGTGTCGAGTTTCCATCCTCCTCTACAACAGCATTTAGCCGCCGGGGAACAGAGGTAACAAGTTTTCGGATGAATCTGTTATTCTGCGACAGCTCTTCCCATGAATCATGAGCTGCTTCGGACTGCGATGCCTTGGTTGTTGGTGTGGGTCATCTACACCTAATAATTTTCTCCATCGCTGCCCATACGTGCTCTACAGGATTTAGGTCAGCACCTTTTGGAGGCCAGTCCCGGAGATCAATATCTCCATTCATTTCAAACCATTGTTTTACACAGTTCACTGTATGGACTGGGAAACGGTCATGTTGGAATGTTATACTGTCTCCCGAAAACCTCTGACGATCTGAAGGAAGCATTATGTTCTCCAGTATTTTGCAGTACTAATAACTAGCAAGCGGACGGTCCAGTTCCCACAAAACGGAACAACGATCTTATGATATCCATCCCTAAACTGTGACAGATGTTCGGCCACACCTTTGCCTCTGATGAACATAGTTTCTGTCAAATCTCGCTCCACGTGGACGATACACCGTATGATCAAAAAGTCAGTATAAATTTTAAAATTTAATAAACCACGGAATAATGTAGATAGAGAGGCAAAAATTGACACACATGCTTGGAATGACATGGGGTTCTATTAGAACCAAAGAAAACAAGGACAGAACTATTTGGAGCAGTAGAAAACACCTTTTCGTCCGTAAATATAACTTTATCCCAGTATGAAAGTGACTTATTCCTGTACTCCAGAGCGAAGATTAAACTGGCAGCCCTATGTTGCTCTGTCATCATTTCCATAACTGCGGATTTTCGTCCATACCTTCCCTTCTTGTTGAGAGGTCTTCGTATGGTCGACCTGCTCACGCTTAACTGAAGGATATTCCTTATTTCTGTGGTGGTCCTGAATGCGTCGTCACCACTGCATTGGAGTATACAATTGTCTTGATACTCCGTGGTAGTCGGTGGAAGCCCAGGGCGACGACGGCGGTTGACGTGGCCTTCATCCGCCAACCTCTTTACCCAGAGATGAATCGTAGATTTGCTGTGTCCTAGGGCACGAAAAATGGCGCTGATACAGTATCCATCTTCATAACGCGCAATAATGCAACCTTTATCGAATTCCTTGAGCTGAGACATTGCAGGTAAGAACCTAATGACAAGGAAAGCGGAAACGAAGTGCCATACAAGCGGGACAGCACTTTGGTTCAAATGGCTCTGAGCACTATAGGACTTAACATCTGAGGTCATCAGTACCCTAGAACTTAGAACTACTTAAACCTAACTACCCTAATGACATCACAAACATCCATGCCCGAGGCAGGATTCAAACCTGCGACCTTAGCAGTCGCTCGGTTCCAGACTAAAGCGCCTAGAACCGCTCGGCCACTCCGGCCGGCGGACAGTGCTTTCTTCGCCTCAGAAGTCACATTCATTCCCGTCTATATGCTACGAAAAATATTTCATAAATATGATTCTCTTAAGTATTATTTTGAGTATCGTGACAATTATTTTGTCTCTAATCTTCATACATAGTAATAATGAAATTGTTTTCAGAGATTTAAGGCAAAATTTAGATTCCAGTAGTGACTCAGGTCATGGTGCTCTCGCTGAAGCACGTCATACACGTCTGTAACAACACATGCTGCCAGTGGCGGGTTGGCGTAGTGGCTAAAGTGTTAGATTTGATAACTCTTAGAATGAGGTATGAATCCTGCCACTGCAATTACTTTTTAATTTGATGTAAACGACGAGTTATTAGTTTAGATGGACAATGCTACTTTTATCATTTAGATTATTTGTAGTACTGTGCGTATACGCCTTCGAATGCTCTGTATAGGAAATCAAGAACATTTAATCTCCAGTAGCTTCCGTATTATAAATACAACTCAGTTTCAAGATAAACTCAGCCTTCAGTATATAATACTTCTGTATTTCTAGCAGTACCATACCTACAGGTGATAAACTCTGCTTCAACTAACGATTTCTACAGCTACACGAACACAACATGTGATGCCTCTTAGGATAAGTACTTACGCAGTGCCGTCAGACGAAGAGATATACCTGCCTCAGACTTTGGGAACTTTGATTTAAAACTCTTCCTACCTTGACAATGAGGATTTCATTTTTGGGAAATCAGAGAACGTTGTTGCTTAAGAGGTTTTAAGAGGAAACTTAAGTCCTACACCTACAACAACATTAAAATATCGGGCAGTGGATCTATTACAGGCCACATTTTGTCACATTTCGCTGGCAGGAAGTAAAAGAGCTCTTCAATAAGAAAACAAATCTCCCAAGAGGAATTGAGGAACGAAATTAAACCTCTCATGGAGGGAGGTTATGTGATTTTATTTCAGTGATTACAGAATCAAGTGGAAGGAACAATGCAGTTGGCATCACGAGCACACTGCTGGTGTATGATGTTGCACTACCTGAACAGGGATCGATGCAGAGCCTTAAATTCTTAAATTCTGCATTCGGTATGTATCCATTGCACACGAAATTACTGTTACGGTATAGTTGTGGATCCTAGTTTGATAATTGCGTACTGTGGGTTCCACACTCACGTAAGTCGTTCATTTTTAACACTCACTAACGGATCTACTGCATCTCTGGTAACGCCAAGTGAAGAATATTATGTCACACCATAGTTCGGAGTCCGCTTAAACACCATATCCCTTCCCCAGCAACAGGGTCAGATTCCATTTAAATTGCGCCGGCGGTAGTCGCATAAGGCATAAATTCTGTTTGGGTAAACATGCATTACACTTTTTCCATTTAATGACCCAATGGGAATTAGGTTCACAGGGCTGATATTTAATGTAAATTTGAGACGTAGAAAATTTTGGTGATGGAGTGGAGTTCGATTTCGGTTCTCTATGAATGGAACGTATCTGTGTTGGAGTCCTGGTGTGGTTCAAAAATATTTATAATTTCCTTGTAAGCAATAGTGTGTGCACACTGAAGTATCAGCGAAAAATAACTTTCATTTTTAATGTCCCTTGATGAATTGTCAACAATAACGATAGCTGCCATTATTTCTAGTCAAATATGTGAGCATCTTAATACTGGTGAGCAAGCAGTTACTAGTTTGTATCTGTTTTGGGATGGATAAGGGCGACATTGGGTGCCATGTTCGTTTCCTGGGCAGAAAATGAGTGTATCGTTATTACAAATTCATAAATCTCGCTGCTGGTGAATTCCATACTTAACATTTGATTTTACTTACTTACCCATCCGGTAACGAGCTGAGTACAAAACACTGTCACAAAATTTTACCTCATATCATCACAATTTTCAACATGTGCTCACGTGGTTACTTGTGAAGGAAAGTATATTAAACGTCTTTCGTGGTTAGTTAACAGGGAGATAAGGGTCTTCATTTAGCACAAAAAATTTCGCCATTTAGTTTCAAGTTCAAGTGTGCTAACTGATAGCTCACAAATCAATCGTTTGACAAATACTTGAAAGCTACTCATCATTCTAAAAGCCAAACAAGAGCAACGCCGTTAGTTACACGGTTATTTAGTAAGCACGAAAGCTTCAGAGAGATGCTAAGTCACTTTTAGTTGCAGACGCTGCAACAGAGGGCTCCCACATGGCGGTATACACAGCTGTATAATACCGAGAGCTCCCGACACATGGATAGTCAGTTAATATATGGATTCTTCCTACTTACATCACGCAGAAAGACCATGGGGATAAAGTTAGAAACATTCTTGTGCACACATAGGTTTACTATCAGTCGTTCTTCCTACGACATATTTGCGCCTGGAATCAACAAATGGGGAAATGATAGTGGCTTATGTGGTGCCCCGTATTACACACCTTAATGTGGCTTGTGAAATATAAAGCTAGATGAAATCATGTGTTATTCGCAGTGTATGAAATGTCTTTGTTGATGTTCACGTTTTGTAATCGGTGTCATGTTGTGGTTTCATCTGTTTTATTATGAGTCAGCAATAGTGCCAAAGAAATCCTATGTAATAAAAATTATTTTCACGTTTCTAATAGCAAAAATAATATTATTTACTCATTATGTTAACGGCGTCAGGTGATACTACAGGACCTAATCGCTTCTGGACAATACTTTTTTCAAGTTTGCAGCCCTTATAAGACATAATAACAAAAATTGCTACGACAGCTACTTAAAAGTAGGGCCCCCTAAATTATTCCCCTGATATTTATATTGGATGTTCAAGTTGTAATCGGTAGCTAATTGGCCTTTAAGTTTGTTAACTCAGGTCCCCGTCAAAGTGGTAACAACAGGTGTTAGCGCCAATTCCGGCCCTGCCACGTCTGTGTTGCGTGAGTTTGTCCTATGGTTACAAGCTGAAGAGACTTCTCGCGTTAGGAGGCGTCTTCTGCTGTCACCAGTCTAATGGAGAATTGGCAACATTGCAGCATACATTTGGCAGCAATGTGGCCTTCGAATTACTTCCTGGATTGGTGCTAAGGTTTCCTTCTAAAGTCACTCACTAATATCTTATCATTCTCTTTAAATATCCTGAACCATTCTCCCTTAGAGGATGATATAGAAGGTACAATTTAAAACTGCGCTTGCTGTTGGTTCAGATATGGGTGGCGACAGTACTTTATCCTCCTCTGTAAAATAGACTCTCAAAGGCGGATCAACAATCAGTAAAGTCATCGAATGAAAACGTCTCTGCCATTATATCGCTAACACTATTCTCTAATCTGTGAATGTATAGACACAACACTTACGGAATTAAAGACATTTTAATCTCTGTTTCTCTGCTTCAGTCAATAATATTGACTTAAATGTTGCACTGTATGATATTTTAACTTTCTCTTACTAATTCTTAATGATTTGGGGTATTTTGCCTTACGAAGGCAGACTTTTTCATCCGTTATCATGATAAGTTGTAATCAATATTTATTACTATATTGCATACTGCATATAGTCGCCGGCCGCGGTGGTCTAGTGGTTCTAGGCGCGCAGTCCGAAACCGCGGGACTGCTACGGTCGCAGGTTCGAATCCTGCCTCGGGCATGGATGTGTGTGATGTCCTTAGGTTAGTTAGGTTTAAGTAGTTCTAAGTTCTAGGGCACTGATGACCGCAGCAGTTAAGTCCCATAGTGCTCAGAGCCATCTGAACCATTTTTTTTTTTTTTTGCATATAGTCTTTTCGGTAGTTTATTAAACACGACACACAAAAATGAGGGAGATATTAATCAGCAGCAATGTAACTCTCATATGGTTCACAACATCTGTAAAGCATACACTTGAAAATTAACGGCAGGCATAAACATCCCTGCATTTTTGAATGTGTTTTACCTCCAGTATTCGCATTTTATATGCATCGTTGCTAAGCACAAAATAAATAAAGAAAAGCAACACGATTTCTGCTCTCGAATAAAGGTTTCATGAATTAATTTAATGTTAATGTGATTAATGGAGAATTGGAGATTTCCGACATTAAATCGAAAAGTGTTCCCTAAGGAACGACATAATTACTATATTTGGGCAGATGGTTCTACAAATGATCAAAGAACATATACCTTTCCCTTAATCACATGTGTAGTAGCAGCATAACGAAGATAATAATAGCAATCATGACAGTAATCATAGAATTATCTGGTAACCTCACAGGCAGCAGTTGTATTTCTCGAACTAAAACATTAGTTGTCATAGGAAAAATTTCATATTGGCATCAAATCGGAGCGATGAAGACTACAATGGTCCTCATATCACGCAGTCATTAGATTAGAATAGTACCCACATTAGAAACTAGTAGGCAATTAACCAGTTAATGGAGAGAGCCGGATTTTTTTACAGCTTCTAGGTGCATCGTCGAACGCAAGAACAGAACTAACTCGAATCAGTTGTAGTGGTCTGCTACGTCGATCGTTGTTTGTTAATTACGGCGTGAAAGTTCGATTCTCACTCACTGCGTCCAATTTTAGCATTCACGAAAAGATCTAATTCACCTATGGTAACTCCAAGCCCAGAATGTTAGGTCGCACAGTGGCTCGTAATCCGCATTAAACACAAAATCCCATCACTACCAACGGCGTCGGAGCCTGTTTAAATGGCGCCGTAACAGAGGTCTCAACTGCCGAAGGAACAAACTCTGCCGCCAGTGAACTAGCACTAAAAAGTTTATTTCATTAAATTTAGGAATCGTTATTTCGTTCAAAGTGTTCATATTCAATTTGAACTTGAGACGTTGCAATTTTTGCTCCTAGATTGGAATTCGAATTCTGAACTCTAGGAATGGAACGTATCTGTGTTGCAATCCTGGTCCAGCACAAACATATTCATAATTCCATTTTAAGCCCTATCATGTGCACACTGACCTGCCACCGAAAAATAAATTGCATATTTAATGTCTGTTCATGAATAGTCAACACTAATGATAAGTACCGTTATTTCTAGTGAAACATGAGGGGATCTCACTACTGCTGAGCAAGCAGTTGATACTTAACGTCTGTATATGGATGGGAAACAGCGACAGCACGCGCTGGGTTCGATTCCCGGGCAAGCAAAACAAATTGTAACATCTGATTTTTACTTAGTTAACAATCCGATAACGTATCGGGTAGAAAATCCCGTCACAACATTTTAAATCATAACATTCAAATTTTCAGCACATGCATATTTCGTTACCTGTGAAGGAGAGTATGTTAAACGTCTTTCGTGGTTAGTTAACAGGGCGACAATGGTTTCGATGTAGTACAAATAATTTGATCATTTCGTTTCAAGTTGAAATGTGATAACTAATACCGGTGAGAATCTTTATATTTCACGTCTCTTTACGGCTAGTCAGCATTGATGATCGTTGCCTTGATCAAGTCCCGGGCAGGTGCGAAAGTGTATTTTAGTTAGTAGTGGCTACGTCTGCTGGGTTTCTGTCCAGATCCAGAACAAAAAATTTCGTCATGTCATTTATAGTTCCAACATGTGGGCAAACAATTCTTCATGAATAATTAGTACAATGACGTTACTGCTTATACTCAATTAATATTGCGGTTTCTACAGAGCGTTTACTGCTGTTTATCGCGTTTTCTTTAACTAGTTCCTTTAACGACCAGTTTATGCAAAAACCAGTCGTCACTGGCACGTTTAGCAGGTGCAGGAAAACCTTATGCAGAGGAAAATTACTTCCTACTGTCATAGACCTTTTTTAGTCCAGACATTGTCTGAGATTATCTTGTTCATGGAAGCATTTACTTTGTCTAAGGATTGCTACATAGTTTATGTGCCATAGGTAGTTGTTTCAGATTGTAATGAGATGGTAACGCTTTTGAAAATCGTTGTAACATATACAAGAGTCTCTGGTGTATCCATTTTGTATGGTCGAACGACTGTACTGTAAAGTGATTAGAGGACCCAGTAGACAGTTTCGTTATGTTGATTGTATGCCAATTAGGCGGATCACAATTCAGGTTATTCGGATACTTTTGTGCATGCTAGTATATTAAAGAAGGAGGAAAACGGTTCTCAGTAGGGTGTGTGTTCACCACGGATGGCAAAGCGTTCTCTACAACGTTCCACCATGCTGATCAGAAAGTCTGTAAGGAGTTCCTGTAGTAGTGCACATCATTCTTCCATTAGCGTTGTTGACAACTGCTAAATGTTCCTTGGTGTATGTTGCAGTGGTGCATTACGTCTCCCTAACGCATCCCCCTCTCAGTAGATCTGATTTAAGTCGATCGAACGGGCAAGCCAGTCCATTCGCGGAACAACCCTCCGTTCCAAGTGCTCCTCCAACTGCACTGCTCGGTGCGGTTGCGCATTATCATCTATATCAATGAAGTTTATTCACGAGTGCACCAATGAAAACACGCACATGTAGAAGGAATACATTTTCATAATACTATTGACTGGCGACTGCACCCTGTTTAATGATTTGGAGATCAGTGCACCCATGTAACATGATGCTTCCCGAAACCACAACACCTGGACGACAAAAACGATCATTTTCGGCCATGTTGGCGAATGCATTAGGTGTTCCTACCTTTCATCATATGGGGAGAGGCCTAGAATTGGGCAACATGATAGCCTGGGTGGTCCAGCTGTTACAGTGTGCGGAGCAACAATCTTGCATAGGTGTTATGACCTCCAACTCTTTGGCTGCGTTGAGTGTCCGCTTGGTTTGAGGCGCCATGTCACGGACTGCACGGGCCCTCCTGCCGGAGTTTCCAGTTCTCTCACGGGCATGGGTGTGTGTGTTCTTCTTAGTATAAGTAAGTTTAAGTTGTGTATAGGTCTAGGGATAGTTATTTATTTATTTATTTATAAATAAATAAATAAATCTACGGACCGGTGACTTCAGCTGTTTGGTCCCTTAGGAATTAACAATTATTTGAACATTTTTTTCCAAATCTTTCAACATGGCGCATTTGCAGGTCAACGTTAGTATTACGCTGTACTCCTTCTCCATCTGCGACTTGCTAGAGTCGGCCCCAACTTCAATTTTATTGATGAAAACGCGTGACCGCATCGGACATCTCTGGTGGAGGAGCTCATGCAACGAGAGCATATTCGGCAAATGGACCGGCCGACCTATTTTCCCGACTTTATTTTCATCGAGCAAATGTCAGATCCGTTTGCGACACATATTGCAGCATGTCAATATGGAAAAACGTCCATACAACAGTTGTCAAACACGCCTCTGGAGGAATGGAATCCTAACTAATCTTGTGGCGAGCGTGACAGCTTGTTACAGAGCACGCGTTGGCTCCAGTGGTGGTCACGCACACTGCTGAGAACAGTGTTCCACCGTTTCTAATGTCCAGTGGGCCTTCGTGAATCGCGATGCCTCAGTCAGTTAATTGCCTTTGAATAAAAAGTGTTGTTTCTGTTCATCTGACTGCGTATTTATTTCAGTCTCGTTTTGTTCCACACTGTAGCAGTTTTTTTCTATACATGTCCCAAGTTTCATCGACCTATGTTTCCTGACAGTGACACGTCATGCCAAAGAAACTTTCGTCCTTAGGGTTTGCATTCTAGCGTGTTAACCACAGTATACGCGTAGAAAACCCCTAGAAAAAAAAAAGCAATTTCGCAGTGGCAGGTATTCTAGTGAAGAGCACTTTGCACTATGAATATGGGCTAACTCAAGATCGGAAGCCAACGACGGACACACAGGGTGTTATAAGTCGATCTATCAGGGGAGCCATAGGAGGCAGTCTTGGATCGTGTATAGGGACAATCAGCCCGTTTTATTGCTGCTGTCCAAGAAGATTCTAACACTACAGCGGCGTGAAATGTAAGTACTACACCCGTACCTACTGATGATACCCTAATAATTAAACGGTATCTATGTACATCGTGTATTTATTGTGACATAACGTCATTCTTCACGTTTTCATGCATAATAATGAGCTGATTTTGGTATGTGATCTTACTCGTTCCTCTTTCGATTCCACGCTAGACTTGAGCTGCTCGACTCCAAGCTATATTTCGACGTATTTCTTATCTACTTCTTCTTAATTCTAAAGATTATGAGTCTCCCAAAGTTACAAATTTAGTGGGCGATGGCTAAGGAACTCCAACTGCTGTTATAACAACTGGCCAGTCAGGTGTCTTACAATTTGACGAGATTTGACACTTTCGACACTGATTTCTTTTCCACATACTTGTGGAATTCCTGTGCCGTAGTAATCGTTGAACTGTTACAGTATGAAGGGGTAGTACAAGTCCGGCGAGCGTCGTCCAAGAGATAGGCAATGCTACATAACGATGCTCTCCGTGGTAATGGATCATTGGCTAATAGTTGTAGAATATTTCCAGTTCACAGAATTTCAGGGATCAAATACACTGTAAATATAGGGTCTTATATACGAACAGAGTTGCCTGTACTCAATTATGCGTGCAGCTCAAGTGGAACTGGAGCAAAGTTGAAATTAAATCAGGGACGCAATATTCGTGAAAGAAAACGGACTGCGGAGCAGCTTCTGCCTTTGTTTGCATAAAGCAGTCTACGGGGTGGTTTAGCCACACTGTAAACCTCACAAATTTCCTGAATCGTTCAAGATATCGAAATTCTGTTTTCACAGAAATCAACTGTGAGAAAATGTTCTCTATATGGTGTACATTCTTTTTTCATTGGCTTATTGCTGACAGAGATATAGGTATAAGCTTCGCCTTTCCAAATGAAACTATAATGGACTATAGTACTTTCTGTTGCTAGTGTCGTAGTTTTTAAAGAGATGAATTTTACGGGTTTTCAGTTTTCAAAATATGTTTCATAGTTTGAGAGTAATTACAATGTTCGTAAATTATGATTCTTCATTTCTGTAGAAGAATCCGATTGCTGTCTTGTTCGTAAGCTAGTGCTGTCATACGGATCTGTGTCATCAGTATAATGCAACAGCTAATCGAGAATACTAATAAAAGTGGAGAAGAGAAGAAAAGTTAACTTTAAAACTGATACTGATCACACTTGTCTACCTCTGGCTGGACCGACACACCAACTGGAAGTGCAAGGATGTGTAATACAAGTACGATTCATCCGTGAACTACGATAAGAGTTCTGCTCCTGGTTAGTCTGGTTTCAGCTTGAGCCTTGAAATGTGAACGTGACAATTGGAAAGTATCTGTAAAACATAGAACTGAAGTATAATGATTGCTAAATGATAACTTTGTGTCATTATTTTAGTGACAAGATATGCTCTTACGCTGCAAAATTACATCAGCAAATTCAACAACAACAAAAATATCACAAAAGAATTTGGTCATAAATACGTCATTAAAACTACATTTATATTGTCAGGTGTTCGAAATGCCCACCCTATACTGCATTACACGTCTGCATTCCTTTGTGCAATGATTTCTGGACAGACGAAGAGATTTCTTCGATACCATTACAAATGCTGCAACAGTACGATATTTTAAATCCGCTTTGGTCATTGAAACTTGTGCATGGACATTGCCTTTGAGTTTGACTGGAGAAAAACTATTACTGGTAGACTGAATTTTTTTCTTTTAGGAGTTTTCGACACTTGTATAGAGGTCTGCAATGAGAGGAGCCACACCACACACCTAGAGTATATTTTCCAATGTGAGTGTGAATATGTCTGATGGAATGGGACCGATCACGTAATCTTCTGTTATGTACTGCTTGACTTACACCGATCAACCAGAACATTATGACCACCTACCTAATAACAGACATGTCCAACTTAGGCAAGGATAACAGCGGTGACACGTCGTGGCATGGAAGCAATGAGACCTTGGTATGTCGCAGGATGCAGTTGATACCATATGTGCTCACATAAGTCACCTAATTCCCATAAATTCTATGTGATCCATTGGGTTCAGATCTGGTGAGTTGGGGGGGGCCATATCATCAAATGGATATCACTGTTGTGTGTCTCGGACTTCTCTATGACACTGCTAGACTAGTGAGATGGCGCATTAGCTTGTTGAAAAAATACCACTGCCTTTAGGAAAAATGACAGTCATGATGAGGTGTACGTGGTCTGCAACAAGTGTACAATACTCCGTGGCCGCCATGGTGCCTTGCACGAGCTTCTCTGGACTCAGGGATATTCACTTGAATGGAGCCGCTGCCAGCTTGTCTCCGTACCGTAGTGGATGATGAAGCAGGTATCGGGACTCACCAGACTATAAAACACTCTGCCACTGCGCAAACGCCCAGTGCCGACGGTGAAGTGATGATGATGATGATGATGAGGGTATGGCATTGTTGGCCGCGAGGCCCCATGCGGGGAAGTTCGGCCGCCGTATTGAAAGTTCTTTTTAGATGACGCCACTTCGGCGACTTTGCGCGTCAATGATGGAGAAGTGATGATGAAGAACACACAATACCCAGTCATCACGAGGTAGAGAAAATCCCTGACCCCGCCGGGAATCGAACACGGGACCCCGTGCGCAGGAAGCGAGAACGCTACCGCAAGACCACGAGCTGCGGACGACGGTCAAGTGCTCATTTAAGTCGTAGTTGCCAATGTCGTGGTGGTAACATTGGCTCATGCAAGGGTCGTCGGCTGCGGAGGCCCATGGTTGAGAGTGACTGAGGTAGTGTGTGTTCAGACACACTTGAACTCCATCCAGCATTAAAATTTGATGTTAGTTCCATGAAAGTTCCCCGCCTTGCCTGTTTTACCAGTCTACATAGCCTAAAACGTCCAACATCGGCAATTAGGGGCGGCCGCCCAACCATACGACGTCTGGACGTTGTTTAACCTAGGTTTCGCCACGTGCTGAAGACGCTCACCACAGCACTCCTCAAACAACCGAAAAGCCCTGCTGTTGGCGAAATGCTTGTGCCGAGCCTCCAGGCCATCATAATCTGCCCTCGCTCAAATCCAGACAGATCGCGCTTCTCTGCTCATCTACACACGGACAGCACACTCACTGATACTATATGCTTCGCGCGTGTGTCTGACAAGCAGTCGTTGCTCACCGGATGACGCTGCGGTCGCTGGAAAGGTTTATACCGATAGTAGGTCGGTGGTCATAATCTTTTGGCTGATCAGTCTATGTTGAAGTATCTGTAGCTTCATAATACCTATGTGACCTTTTCCTGTTGCAGAGGGAGACAGTTTAATCCACTGGACCTCTTGAGATGTTGGGAGAGCAAAGGCTGGCGTGATACATCGCATACTCCTCCTGTTGTGAAAAGTATTCCAGTCATTGATAGTGGAGATAATGAAATCAACGTTGTTGAATACATATTGCCAATCTGTTATACTCGGGGCACGGTCTTCAGTGTGGCAGACAGCTGGCAGTTATAACTGTTGACACTTTTTATATAAAAGTTCACTTGACAACTGCAAATAAATACTTACTTAATAAACTGAAAAAACTCCACTATATAGACAAGAGCTCATTGAAGTTATTTTGTGTACTCACATAGCAGGACTTGACAAAATTCTGGTTGGGAACAGCCAGTATCTGAACTAAGACACGTCCAGCGCTCGTCCTGGAAGAAGTTTGGTTTCCCTGAAAAATTCTACGGCTGAACAGCATAACTGATGCCTAATTTCCCCACCAGCAATGTAGAACAGTGTACAGAGACTTACACAGATTCTGTCACACGCGTTTCTTGCGTTAGAGTTATTAGTAACTCATATATGCATTCCATGTAGTGCTACCGCATTTTATTGAAGATAAACACCCCTGGGCATTTCTACGGACTGTAAGGCGCGCTGTGAAATGTTAGTATAACATGGTGAAATGCTAGTAGTTGCTCCTTGTGACATTGTGGGATTGACAGAGTGGGGAATCACTTGCTTCGTCTTTTAGTTCGCTGGCCTATGAATGAGGGAAATGAACGAACACCTACCTTCCATCGCGATAAACCCCTCCTCCCCTGCCTCTCCTCTCCACTCAGTTACTCCCACGGGAGATAATTTATCATTTAACGTGGTTCTACTGCACTTAGACGTGGTACACATATGTAATATTAGGTTTTAACCCACATCATTTACATATTACCATTAATTTTATCCCATTAAAACAATAGTTTTTGTAATCTGTAAGTTTTCCATCCCCTACAACGTGGTAACTATTAGTCCTAGAGAAAAAAATGAATAGGATCTTCCTTGTAGGATATTTAATATTGTTTCATTTCGTACGGGGAAACATTTTCATTAGAAGCTGCAGTTTCCGAGTTATGCCACAAAAAGTATAATAAATTGAACTTTAGAGTTCCCTTTCCCCACCCCCATACATACGTTTAAATCCTTACGGTCAGGATTTTTTTTTATGTTGCTTATTGCACTCCTTCTATCACTGTAGAATGATTTGCGACTACTCGAAAAATTTACCCACATTTACTGGGCTATTCAGAATTACAGCACAACGTCACACAAGAGGGCACAGTGTCGTAGAAAGTCTCTTGCCACTATATGCTGATGCATAATTACCCAACATCACCCACTGAGTGCTACTGTCTGCCTCCCAGTTTGCGACTGGCTAGGTACTGAAATCAGAGACACTTTAGCACGTGATTTATGGACTTTTCCAACAGCAACACCCAACGGGTCGACTGTGCTGAAAAATAATAGCCGTCAGGCCATGCAGGTGAACGAATCGCTGAGTCATGGAATGGGGGACCAATTGTGAGACCCTACCACTCCACCTACCTGCCTGCCTGCCACCACTGTTTCATGGGCCAAGAGTCAAACTGAGGTCATCATAGCCACTGAGACCCTCCTAGCCACCAAGGCCCTGGTGCGCCAGCCACCTGTCAGTCCATTATTTGCTCCCTGAACGTCTATGGTTTCGTCATTTCCTGTGACTAGGGAAAACGACCAGCCGAACAAGTCGTGCGAGACTTGGACTTTCCTGAGCACAGCAGCCACTGACGTCTCTATGATAATGCTTTGCAGACAAGCTCCTCAAGATCGATGCCTGATAACTGATTTTGACATGCAGGTGATGGGCCACTTCTGGGCAGTGCACGGGTGCACGGTGGTGGCAGTAGGTTACAGAAAGAATGCAGGCTAGGGCAGCTTTTTAAAACGATAGTACCAATGCAACTTCCCCTTTGAAAATTAAGAATGACAATGGTGGAAAAACTCTTACGCTATTTGATACAGAAACAGCTCCGTAAAACTCGACGTACTCAGACAGTTTTCTCTTTACTTATTCTCGTCATCACTAAACTGACACACAATATTTTAGCGCAACGCAATCTGACTTTCAATAATCCCTACAAAAGAATAGCCCTGAGTAACAATAACTTCTACCCTTCATGAATCACTTAATTCACAAAAATCTTTGTTACACTAGCTACTGTAAAACAGCGAGCGCCAATATTGCCAGCTAAATAAAAGATTCTAACTACTGAAGGCATTAACCAATGACAAGCATAGTCAGCAAACGAAAGATTTTGATAGAAAACTAACAATTTATTTACCTTAAAAGTGTTCAAAAGGGCCAGTGCAGTCTGTCGATAGCAGTAGCTCAGTTCAGTTGCGTCCAGCAGTACGCTAGTAGTCGTCGTGTAGTACAGTTGCGAGCAGCCTGTCAGTGGGCAGTCTGTGAGCAGTCCAGTCGGTCAGTAGTAGCAGCCCAGTGCGGTTGTGTGATGTAGTCTGTCGGCAATACTGGTCAAGATGCTGAATGAGGTATATTGTTAATTAAGGTAATCATCAGATAATGTAAAGTTTATTTATTGTAATTAATTTCCAACAAGTGCCCCAATAATAATTTTGATTTCAAAGCAATTTTTACAAAAAAAAATTGATTTAATTGAACTAACGATTTCGTTCCACTTCCCTTAAAGAAAAGTTTCAGTTAAATATAAAAAAAAAAAATATTATTTGCAATGCAGTTCCTCCAAGCCGTGCGCAACAATAAGAGCAGAAATTTGACAAGCAGTTTCAATGAGGTAAGAAATTAATTCTGATTTTTGCAGAAGGGCCAAAGACCGATATTTCGGTTTAATTGAATTATCGTTATCACTGAGATTTTCTTATCACCGAATTGACTTTCATTTTTTGTGAGGAAGTTATACTTGGGTCAGACTGCTAATTTTTGTTTAATTGGCTTTGTCAGTACATTTCATTGCAGGGAGGTTACGTTTGGCTCCCATTTCTAAATAATATTGTCATATTTAAATTTTTGTGGGGAGGTTACACTTGGCGACACCTAGTCCAGGATCGTATTTCGTTGAGAATCTTTTGAACAACAGTCAGATATCTGCTCTTATTTGCTTAGATATAATTAGGATTTGGCACAACGCTTTCACTAATCTTGTGACTTTCTTTCTACAGGTCAACTGCAATTCGTTTGCTCTGTTGTATTAGTGACTGTTGCTTTTTGCATATGTGCTTAATTGTTTTGTGAATATTTGTGACTATTGTAAAAATGCCGCGAAAGACTGTGAATAGTGTATCGCGAGGTATTTTGAATGAAATTACCGACTTAAACAGCGTGACCGATAGTAATGGTGACACGCGGTGTAATGATGACAATCCTGCGTTCACTGACAATCAATGCATTCCAACCACTAGTGATGAATTTTACCTTAATGATGAACAAACGAACTCAATTGTCTCCTCTGTTAATTTGACGACAATTGATGACGCGGGACGCTCTATTGTAATGAGCGCTGCCGAGCTTAACACACCCGATTTGGAAAATTCAAGTAACATTCAGACAAATTCTTCTAATGAAAGTGATCAGGATACTCAAAGTAGGACGAATTCATTTAATTCCGAAATAGTGACCGACAGTGTACATCCGACTGATAAACCTTTTTGTAAATTACAGAATGACCAAATAGTCACACAAAACGTGACAATTGTAGATACACCATCAAACAGTACTGAGAATAGAGTAGGTAATGTCACCTTGGAGCAATTTATGGCAATATTGATAGAACACAATGAAAAGCAAAGTGAGAAAATAGACAACAATATCAAACAACTTAGTGAACAGGTCAGACAACAGAATGAAAAATTAGACAAACAAAGTGAAGACTTTAAACAACTTAGGGAACAGAACGAACAGCTTAATGAAAAATTAGACGACAATTCCAGACAGTTAAATGAAAAATTAGACGACAATTCCAGACAGTTAAATGAAAAATTAGACGACAATTCCAGACAGCTTAATGAACAAATTAGAGCCGTTGCCGCGCAGTGCCATGACACTAAGGAACAGTTGCGCGTGGAAATTGAGGCTTGTTCAAAAAAAAGCAGCGAAGAAATTAGGTCTGTTGCTCAGGAATTAAGGGAAATGCAAACAGCTGCAACAGAAACACTCAGAGACGAAATTAGCTGAGTCGCTAAACAATGCTCTGAAAAAGCTACACAATTACGGGACGAGTTTAAAGCAATGACAGCAGAACTTTCGCGCACAATGGACGCAAAGATAGACGCGAAATTCGAACAACAGAACACTCAGATTGACGAACGCTTTAATCTCCACATACAAAACAGTGATACGCGTTTCCGCAAATTTATTCAGGATCAAAACAAAGTGAAACGACAAGTAATGGAAACAATCACAGCACAGAGACAGGAAGACAAACGTAAAATGTTTGCGAAGGCAAAAACGTATGTAGACAATAATATTACTACAGTGTCCGACAAAATTAATACCATAGAACAGTTGAACGCGGAATTACGGGAGGAAATTTCTGATCTTAAATCAAAAACAGATACACACACAGTAAATATTCAAACAGTGACAGACAGATTCGAACAATTAGAACTAACACAGGATTGCGATGTCATCAAAGCTGATGTTAAAAAACTGAGCGAAACTACGCGTAAGTTGCAAAAACAGATTAATGCGTCTGATTCTAAAACCGATGAACAGGCAAAAATACTGACTGAAAAATATGATGAATTGGCCAGTCGTGTTGATGCTATCGAAAGTAGTAATGACAACAAATCAGACGATACTTCACCGGTTTCATTTAACCAAACACCTGAATTTCAAAATTTGCAGCAGACAATTAATGAGATCGATTCGTCTAATAACACATTGCGTAGAAACGCGTATAATTTGGGTAATCTACAGAGAGTACGGGACTTAGATTCCGAACAACCACAGTTCAATAGATTCTCTTACGATCCTGAACATGTTCCATCACACAGAGATGATAATTTCGATTACAAACATTTTCTGTCAGTGAGAAAGTTTAAAGTTTTTAAAAACGATAGAACGCAGATTCACCCACTGGATTGGATTCAACAATTTAGCTTTGCTCTTCCACCGACTTGGCCTGTAATGCATAAACTTGAATTTATTTGCAGTTTTTTGGAAGGCGAACCGGCAACTCGTATGAGACCTATCGCGAGACAATGCTATTCGGTAGAAGAATTCCAGAATGCATTTCTGTCAGCGTATTGGTCGAAGACGACACAGCGCGGAATTAAAGACCAGTTAATTAGCTTACCAAATTATGAGAACACAAATTTTCCCAGTGTCACGCAATTTTTTGAGCACATGGTGCAACAAAACCAGTACCTAAGTGAACCGTACAGTGAATCCGCATTTATACAATTATGCATCTCTAAATTACCACGGTCATTACGAGTGTCACTTCTAACGGGCCAGCAAAAAGAAAACATTTCAGCATTCAGAGATCTTTTACAGCTCTTGGAAGTACAGCAATCTGATTATTCTTTTATAAACAAAAACTTTTCGTATAATAACCACGGTCAACAAACTTACGGTAATTATGATCAGGGACGTAATTTCAATAGGAAAAGTAACAGACGCTTTAGGAACGACAACTACCAGAACTTAAATCACAGACAAAATTCAGATTATCAATATCGTCAAAATTTTCAGCAACAGGAAGCACATTTTGGTAACAATAGACGTTTTCCACCACAGCAGCATCAAAGTCAGCCGGTTGGAATACATAACCAACAATGTAATGCACAAGGTCAACCAGGCTTTAATGTTCAGCCGCGTGCACGTGTAGTCCCAGATCCAACAAATAATAACGCACGACAACAAGGAAACAACTACGTACAAAGAAGACAATATTTCAATTCCTATCGCAATGCACCGTATAGGAATGACTATCACGATAGACGTAAAAACGATGAGCACAATTATCAGCGTACATATAATAACAGTCGGTCTCACCAACAGCAAAATCATACGCAAGAACATATTCTCATGAATGAACCCGACAGTAGGTACCATCCAGAGCGTAACACGTCTGGAAGAAGTAATAGGACAGTTCAAATAGTAGAAATGCCACAACATCGAGCTGAAAATAGTAACACATCAGATAGAATCTGACTAGATACTGTACAAGTCGCATCTTCCAATAATACAAGCACTACTTCAGACACGCAAAATGTTGTTCAAGAAAATGTAATTACTTTTGACGACATCAGAGACACTATTTTGCAGGAAAGACCATTTGTTCAGAAAACTATTTCACATCCTGTCATCGAAATTAAAATTGGTTCATCGAAATTCTCAGCAGTAATTGATTCCGGATCACCTATATCAGTAATAAATGAGGAGACTTTTAACGAGTGTAACAAAGAGAATACTTATCCGACATTACCTTTAGGCAAAACCAAGGTGAAGGGAGCAGTATCGAGTAAAGGTGTAGACGTTAAATTACAGACGCATTTATCATTTTGTATGGGAGGTCACACTTTCCACTCAAATTTTTGGATTGTTCCTTTATTGACAACAGACGTTATTTTAGGCACGAATTTTCTGGTACAAGACGACGCAGTTATTGATTTTCAGAATTCTTATTTAATGTTAAAGGATGAAAATATACAATTTGCTATAGAATTTCAGCACTCACTATCTGCGGAAGAGCAAACAATTAATCGCACAGAGGTCATTTCCGCGTCACATAACATAGACTGTAATCCCACATTGTTCACGGATACGTACGTACACAACTATAATACTCCAGAGGAAGCTGACTACGACGTAATGCAATTGATTTCTGATAAAGTTAGACAAAGCAGTGCAACTACAGACGACGAACGAACGCACTTACACAAAATTCTTTTACAGCAAGCTCCAGTTTTTGACAATATTCCTGGTACTATGTCCGGCTTTATGTATGAATTTCAAGTGAAACAACACGACACATTTAAAGCAAAGCATTATCCCATTCCTTATATCCACAGAGAACAAGTTAAAAAAGAATTGCAGGATATGCTTGACCAAGGAATTATAGAACCGGCAGTTAGTCCGTACATAAACCCGTTGCATATTGTTAAGAAAAAAGATGGCTCACTTCGTCTCGTACTTGATTCACGTCACATTAACGACATTATTATTAATGAAACAGATCGACCGCAGACTTTAGAGGAACTTTTACAGAAATTTCATGGTACTGCTATTTATTCTACACTAGATTTGAAATCGGGATTTTGGAAAATTCAACTTCATCCGAATTGTAGAAAATATACAGCTTTTCTCTGTTTTGGCGACTGTTATCAATTTTGCAAATTACCATTCGGCTTAACTATTTCTTCAGCAGCTTTTATTCGCGGTTTGAACACAATACTTCCGACAGAACTCAAGGACAGAATTACGACGTATGTAGACGACATTCTTATCGCAGAAGCTAACTGGTCGGAACACAATATGATTCTTGAACAACTGTTGCAAACTTTTCATGCACAAGGACTTACAGTTAACCTTAGTAAATCGCACTTTGGCAAAACTTCTATAAAATTTCTTGGACACGTAATTTCAGCAGAAGGCATTGCACCTGATCCGGAAAAACTTCAAGCTCTACGTGACATTACTGTTCCTACGACGAAGAAGCAATTACGCAGTTTTTTGGGTTTAATTAATTTTTGTTCGTAAATTTATTCATCACTCTGCTTTAGACACACCCAGATTATGCCAATTAACAGGTAAAAATAGTATTTGGTCTTGGGATAAGCAAGCACACTCTGAATTCATGAACCTGAAGCATGCTCTGTTGAATGCTCCACTGTTATCGCACCCAGATCTTACTAGAAATTTTTCCATTGCCACCGACAGTTCTAACACGGCTTTAGGCGTACATATTTTCCAGGAAATAGAAGAAGATGGCTCTACAGTAATTAAAAACATCGCATTTGCAAGCCGCATTCTGTCACCTGCTGAACGAAATTATTCCGTTCAGAACTTGAAACATTATGTGTTGTATGGGCTTTCACGAGATTTAGGCACTTTCTTTATGGCAGACATACTACCGTTTACACAGACCATAGAGCTATACAATTTTTGCTTTCAGTTAAATTTACTCACGACAGGTTAAGTAGATGGAAACTATATTTACAAGAATTTAATTTTACGATTGTCCACATTCCCGGCACACAAAATGTTATAGCAGACGCACTATCGCGTTCTCTCAGCAACAATCAGCAAGACGTAGCAACCAACTTCTGCAAAACAAATTTCAGTGTCATGTACATTCAGCAAGTTGCATTTGAAAACTTTATTTCATCATCATTACAGGACATAGCACAAGAGCAAAATAAAGACAATGTGTGGAAAGAAATTAAACACCTTTGGCAGGATAAGAATAATGTTACGATTAGAAACCATTACACTGTACGCAATGACATTCTGTTTCGCCGCTCTCATCCTGACCGCAACAATTGGTTATTATGCATTCCTGACGAACTTGTTAACAAATTAATCTGGTACACTCATTTAAGTTATGCACATTACGGGGCAAGAAAATGTTTTCTTATACTGAGACAGAACTGTTATTTTACTAACATGGAGAAACGTATACGACGAGTTTTAGCGTCTTGTAAAATTTGCCAGAAAGCTAAATCAGACACCACTTCACATATTCCTCCTTTATATCCTATTGTACCTGTTAAATTAAGACACATGGCCGCAGTAGATATTTTTGGTCCGATTCCGAGAACTAACAAAGGTTTTTGCTACATCTTTGTCGCTGTTGAGCTCACTTCAAAATTTGTTACTTTCACTCCATTACGCAAAGCTACTGCTAAAACTGTTTCGAAAGCATTTGTAAAACATTTTCTATTTCATGTAGGGCATGTGATGAAAGTAATTTCTGACAATGGATCACAATTTCGATGTGGCGTATGGACACGAATGTTACGAGCCAGAAACATTTCTCCGATCTATATATCCAAGTACCATGCTTCTTCGAACCCTTGTGAAAGATTAATGAAAGAAATTGGTAAGCTGTGCCGAATATACTGCCACAAAAGACATATTGATTGGGACACACACATACTCTCATTCCAAGATGTAATTAATTCCATTCCAAATGAATCCACTATGCTATCTCCGTCTGTTATACTGAAAAACGTTGAACCACCAAACAAAATTAAAGAATTAGTAAACTTCCCTAAATGTCGTCGACTAAGACACCACGAAATAATTGACATTGCGCTGAACAACATCAAACGTGCCGCAGAGCGCCGGAGAAGACAGCAAAAAGAGGTTTGTACACGCCGCGACTTTCACGTTGGACAGAAGATATTAGTACGTACACACTATTTATCCAGCAGAATAAAAGGTAAGTGCAGTAAATTTGAACTTCTATACGCAGGTCCATATCGGATTCGCAGCATCCCTCACCCCAATGTTGTACACGTCGAAACTCTGAGAACCAGAAAATCGAAAGGGAACCACCATTGGTCAAATATTAAACCCTTTATTGAATGAAGACACTGTATGATTCAACACACTATGATGCCATTTGCTTATGCAATTATATTCACATAACTAATTACTGAGGATTATCGTATTTTTTATTGGCAAGTGCCCGGCAGGGTAAGGTTAGCAGGTCGCTTTTCTTGTCGTTACACATCAGACCATGCACATTTTCCATTTTTTGTGTATGATTGTATTCCAGTTTTGTTTATATGCACTGTGAAATAGTTAAGATATAACACACACCAGTTGATTTTGACATTCTTTTTGACCTATGACATCTCAAGATCGTGACTGTTTTACATTTTTTTTGCTGCTGCATTGTATTATTCTGTGTACATTTTTGCATCTGAACACTGTCAATGTCTTTGACATATTACGTTTTCTGTCATGTTATGCTGTATGGTTAATTATGTTACCATAAACCAGTCATTATTTAGTGGGTATATGATTTAAATGCAAGACATTAATCTCTGTCCATCAATTTCAGAAAGAAATGATGCGTGTAAGAAATAAATTCAACAGAAATGGGAATTTCACCTACGGAATAAACGAAAGAAGATGCTATAACTTTATGGGGAAGAGTAAATGGATCTGGATTAACAACCATTAACAAGAATATACTATACTCATCGTAGAATAGCAGTCTTAACTAATTTTTTCTTTCAGAATACAAGGTGATTGATGCAGGCTGTCAGACAGAACTACACATCTTAGTTTTAGTGATGAAATATGCTAGAGATAAGGAATAGTTATGTAATGAGTAATGAAGTGATTTTTTTTTTGCAGATGATAATGAATGCTGATGAATAATGAAGAAGAGTATGCTACTATGAATAATGAAGTTTTTCTTTACAGGTGATGATAATAATGAAGTTATGATAATGTGGATAATGAAGTGATTGATAATGAAGTTTTTTCTTTACAGATGAGGATAATGTTGAAGTTATATTTAGGCTATGTAGTTATTTAAGTATTTGTTGCAGTTTGTTTTGACAGCAGGTGTTATATTGCATAGTAGGATGATGGAAAGTTTTGGAAAGGACAGCTATGGAACACATTTTTATACACATTTCACTACCTGTTAATTCGAAGTTCACTACTTTTCAGCATAGTGTGCGTTTCTTCTTTCAGGTCAATAATCCATTTTGTATTTTTTTTTCAGGAGAAGCTTTTCATGATACTTACTAAACCTGTTACTTATTATATCTGTTCTAGTACTTGCATTTTTATTTTTTACCCATTTGTGTTTATCATTTATAAATGTGATCACATATACTGCCTTGTTACATAACCTTGCTACAGCTGACTCATGACGAATGACGTTACCTATCCTCATTTGCAGCAATAGGTCAAAAGCAAATAGTGTTATGCCTCAGCAATTAATTATCGATCCCAACGCAATGCATTGCTAAAAGAGGTATTACCAGTCCCACATAATGTCACTAGTTTATGATAATTCTGAATAATACTGATCAACTCTGAATAGTATGTCACTTCAGTAATGACTTCTTAATGATGCAAAAAAAGTATATATAAAATAATGCTTTGTAACTGGCCAAGGACTGCCACTGTTTATTGTAATGAGACTACTTATAATGGCCATGATTATTAATGCTATGACTGTAATTAATTGATTTTTAATAATGACTTCGTAATGATTTGAATAATACTGCATGATGAACAATGTTTTATTCTATTCAATACTTGCTGGCCACTGAGTGCCAATAATTAATATCACTCAATGAATTATGTTATTAATTATGCCATTAACTAGCTCTTGTTTTCAATGTTGATACTTTGTAACTGGAAAAGAATGTGATTGTTTAATAATGCTTTGTAATTAGGAGAAGGCTAATGATTCTTACTATATATTGAAATGACAAATGATTAACTATGCTTTATAATTGGAAATGAATGTGATTGTTTAATAATGCTTTGTAATTAGGAAAAAGCTAATGATTATTACTATTGGAATGACAAATGATTAATTAATTATGCTATGCTTTATAATTGGGAAAGAATGTGATTGTTTAATAATGCTTTGTAATTAGGAGAAGGCTAATGATTCTTACTATATTGGAATGACAAATGATTAATTAACTATGCTATACTTTGTAACTGGAAAAGAATGCGATTATTTAATAATGCTTTGTAACAAGGAAAAGAAGGTTACTGATTCTATGTAAAACAATTAATGAACATTTTTCTGTAATACTACATACTTGGTACAGAAATGTTCAATAACTGGGCTATGAATGCCGCAAACTACTAATGAAGAATGGTATGTGACATAATGTCCTTCACCTTATGAGCTAACTACCGTGAATTACTGCAATGTCCATTTGTCCTGTATATCCTAGTGATCATGGAGCACTATCTTTGGTTTTGCACTAATTCTACGTTGGTGTGCCTTGTAAGAGCGTGGTGTTGACACGACATGCTGTCCACCACCGTGAGCGATGAAGACGTTATTATGGTCCCACTGTTTGGTGTACCTAATGTACTGCCAAAATGAAAACATGGAATATTACTACGACAGTTCAGTGTCTTGGCTACGCTGATAAATTCTGATGGGAAAAGAACTTCAAGTTGTGTCACTTTGTGTTGTACTTCTGTGGAAAGATATGGACTTTCAGAACAGCTGTGTGCAATCTAAAGTGCTACAACCATGATGCAATCCTTCCCTTTCCTATCCTAATTCTTGTCACATAGTGAAAATGATTTTTGCTAACATCATTTATGTTCATGGCTATACATTCTTTTCGATTCGCTGAACTCCAGTGCGAGTACACTTATGTCACTGGTCGACATGATTTTTTGCTATTATGTTTATTTATTGCGAAAATGCCTAAGACATTTTTTCGATTTGTTCTGAAGTACAGTATATGTGCACTCTTGTCTTTTATATTGTATATACATTTTTTATTTTTTTGATGATATGTTCTGAACTACAGTGCACGTGCACTTATGTTAGGTGTTAATATGTTTTCTACTGAACTTCAGTGCCTGTGCACTTTTCTCATTTTTCAATATGATTTGTACGCATTCTGTATATTCAATACTTCAGTATGTATGCACTTATGTCATTTGTTACTCATTGTATATACATTTCATCATTTGCTGATATGTTCTCAACTGCAGTGCATGTGCACTCATGTCACTTGTCAACATGATTTTTTTTTTTTGCCAGTCTGTTTATTTGTTCTGAATATGCTAAAGAATTTTTTCAGTGCGTGTGCACTCTGTTATCTGTCAAATAATTTGTATATACAGTTTTCTGAATTGCTACTATGTTTTGTACTCACATTTTGTCTTTGTCTGATATATTTTGTACTCGATGCATGTGCACAACATTTAATTCATGTACTACATCTAAATATTCTGTAAATTGTAGAAGTTTATTAATTAAAGAAAAATTTTGCCGCGCTTGGCAAGTCCAAATGACTCACCATCGCTGCCAAATTTTTGCCCCCCCAGTGGAGGGTTATGAAACACGTATGTAACGTAGCAGCGATGGTGAGGCACGTTAAAATCTTTGACCAGAGAGCCATTTATCGTGGTTAGTCTGCGCTTGACTGCGCGAGTGTTGCGAGCAGTACGCTAGTAGTCGTCGTGCAGTACAGTCTGTCGATAGCAGTAGCTCAGTTCAGTTGCGTCCAGCAGTACGCTAGTAGTCGTCATGCAGAGCAGTCGGTCAGTAGTAGCAGCCCAGTGCGGTTGTGTGATGTAGTCTGTCGGCAGTAGTGGTTTGGTCCTGTCACGGTCGCGAGCGGGACGCAGTCGGCGAGCGTCGACATGGCATTCTAGTCAAGATGCTGAATGAGGTATATTGTTAATTAAGGTAATCATCAGATAATGTAAAGTTTATTTATTGTAATTAATTTCCAACAAGTGCCCCAATAATAATTTTGATTTCAAAGCAATTTTTACAAAAAAAAAAAAATTATTTAATTGAACTAACGATTTCGTTCCACTTCCCTTAAAGAAAAGTTTCAGTTAAATTTCAAAAAAAATATATATTATTTGCAATGCAGTTCCTCCAAGCCGTGCGCTACAATAAGAGCAGAAATTTGACAAACAGTTTCAATGAGGTAAGAAATTAATTCTGTTTTTTGCACAAGGGCCAAAGACCGATATTTCGGTTTAATTGAATTTTCATTGTCACTGAAGTTTCATTAGCACTGAATTGTTTTTCATCATTTTCGTGACAGCTTATACTTTCAGTCAGATTGCGATTCTCATTTTTATTGTCATTAAATTTAATTGCTAGGGAGGTTACGCTTGCCTCCGATTCATTTATTATTTCTGTCTTTAAAATTTCAGTGGAGAGGCTACACTTAGCGCAATGTCCATTAGCATTCTTAAATAATATTGTCAATTTTAAATTTTTGTGGGGAGGTTACACTGGTGATCAAAAAGTCAGTATAAATTTGAAAACTAAATAAATCACGGAATAATGTAGATAGGGAGGTACAAATTGACACACATGCTTGGAATGACATGGGGTTTTATTAGAACAAAAGATAATACAAACGTTCAAAAAATGTCCGACAGATGGCGCTTCATCTGATCAGAATAGGAATAAGTAGCATGACAAAATAAGACAAAGCAAAGGTGATGTTCTTTACAGGAAATGCTCAATATGTCCACCATCATTCCTCAACAATAGCTGTAGTCGAGGAATAATGTTGGGAACAGCACTGTAAAGCATGTCCGGATTTATGGTGAGGCATAGGCGTCGGATGTTGTCTTTCAGCATCCCTAGAGATGTCTGTCGATCACGATACACTTGCGACTTCAGGTAACCCAAAAGCCAATAATCGCACGGACTGAGGTCTGGGGACCTGGGAGGCCAAGCATGACGAAAGTGGCGGCTGAGCACACGATCATCACCAAACGACGCGCAAGAGATCTTTCACGCGTCTAGCAATATGGTGTGGAGCGCCATCCTGCATAAACATCGTACGTTCCAGCAGGTGTTTATCAGCAAGGCTGGGGATGATGCGATACTGTAACATATCGGCGTACCTCTCACCCGTCCCAGTAGCAGTTACAAAACCAGAATCACGCACTTCCTCGTTGAAAAAAGGCCCGATAACGGTAGATGTGGTAAATCCAACCCATACCGTGACTTTCTCGTCGTGCAATGGAGTTTCCACGACAGTTCTAGGATTTTCGGTAGCCCAATTTCTGCAGTTGTGGGCGTTGACAGACCCTCGGAGCGTGAAATGAGCTTCGTCGGTCCGCAACACGTTACTCAACCAATCGTCATCTTCCGCCATCTTTTGTAACGCCCACACCGCTAATGCCCTCCCTTCACTAAATCGCCAGGTAACGGTTCATGATGCCAATGGATTTTATACGGATAGCATCGGAGGGTACGCCTAAATGCAAACCAAACAGTAGTGTATGGAATGCCGGTGCGACTGCACGAGCGCTGACTTCCCCGTGCATAGACGAACCCGCTACAGTCTCCATTTCTTCCTGAACTGTCTCAGCAGCATTACACCTTGTGCTCGGTCGGCCACTATGGGGTCTATCTCTAAACAATCCGTGGCTTGGAACTTCGAAATCATTCTCGCTACACCTGCATTTGTCAACGGTCCTTTACCCGTTCGAATCCCCTTCCTATGGCGATAGGATCGTAACTCTGAACTAGCACAGTCCCCATTCTGATAATACAGCTTCACTAAATGCTCCTTTTCAGGTAACGTCAACATGCTGCTACTGCTGGCGCATCTGATTCTCTCTCTCATTACAGCTCCTTTTACGCACGATTGTCATACGTTTTGCCCAGCACCATCTGTCGGATATTTTGCGAACTTTTTCTTTTTTTTGGTTCTAATGAAACCCCATGTCATTCCAAGAATATGTGTCAATTTTACCTCTCTATCTACAATATTCCGTGGTTTATCAAGTTTTCAAATTTATACTGACTTTTTGATCACCCGGTATATATATATATACTACTGGCCATTAAAATTGCTACACCATGAAGATGACGTGCTACAGACGTGAAATTTAACCTACAGGAAGACGATGCTGTGATATGCAAATGATTAGCTTTTCAGAGCATTCACACAAGGTTGGCGCCGGTGGCGACACCTACAACGTACTGACATGAGGAGAGTCTGCAACCGATTTCTCATCCACAAACAGCAGTTGACCGTCGTTGCCTGGTAAAACGTTGTTGTGATGCCTCGTGTAAGGAGGAGAAATGCGTACCATCACGTTTCCGACTTTGATGAAGGTCGGATTGTAGCCTATCACGATTGCGGTTTATCGTATCACGACATTGCTGCTCGCATTTGTCGAGATCCAATGACTGTTAGCAGAATATGGAATCGGTAGGTTCAGGAGAGTAATACGGAACGCCGTGCTGGATCCCAACGGCCTCGTATCACTAGCAGTCGAGATGACAGGCATCTTAACCGCATGGCTGTAACGGATCGTGCAGACACATCTCGATCCCTGAGTCAACAGATGGGGACGTTTGCAAGACAACAACCGTCTGCACGAACACGTCGACGACGTTTGCAGCAGCATGGATTATCAGCTCGGAGACCATGGCTGCGGCTACCCTTGACGCTGCATCACAGACAGGAGCGCCTGCGATGGTGTACTCAACGCCGAACCTCTGTGCACGAATGGTAAAACGTCATTATTTCGGTTGAATCCAGGTTATGTTTACAGCATAGTGATGGTCGCATCCGTGTTTGGCGACATCGCGTTGAATGCACATTGGAAGCGTGTATTCGTCATCGCCATACTGGCGTATCACTCGGCGTGATGGATGGGATGCCATTGGTTACACGTCTCGGTCACCTCTTCGCATTGACGGCACTTTGAACAGTGGACGTTACATTTCAGATATGTTACGACCCGTGGCTCTACCCTTCATTCGATCCCTGCGAAAGCCTACATTTCAGCAGGATAATAAACGACGGCATGTTGCAGGTCCTGTACGGGCCTTTCTGGATACAGAAAATGTTCGACTGCGGCCCTGGCCATCACATTCTCCAGATCTCTCACCAATTGAAACCGTCTGGTGAATGGTGACCGAGCAACTGGCTCGTCATACTACGCCAGTCACTACTCTTGATGAACTGTGGTATCGTGTTGAAGCTGCATGGGCAGCTGTACCTGTACACACCATCCAAGCTCTGTTTGACTCAATGCCCAGGCGTAACAAGGCCGCTATTACGGCCATAGGTGGTTGCTCTGGGTACTGATGTCTCAGGATCTATACACCCAAATTGCGTGAAAATGTAATAGATTCGAAATCAGTAACATTAACTCCACCTTGTTTGGTGAAGGAGTTTTGGAGAACCGTGTGTAGTAGCTGTGCTTTAGTGCCACTGATATCAGTGACATCACCATTTAATCGCGCAGTGAAGGTAGATTGCGTCTTGACGCTGGTATACCTTACGTATAATCAGAAACTCTTTAGGTTTTCTGCCAGGTTTTCAGACACAGTTACGTTGTGAAAACTATTAAAAACATCTCGCAATGAATTTCGGGCTAAATTTTGAGCTTTTGAAAAATTTCTCCTGTCTTGCAGGTTTTGAGTTTTTTAAAATTTGGCATAGTTTTTACGTTGCCTCTGTAACAGTATCCTAACCCGTTTTGTGTCCCATATGACATCAGTACCATCGCTTATAAATTTATGTGGTATATAAATCTCTAAATTGCCGTCGATACTAATTCTTAGAATTCAGACCACATCTGGTCTGTGATTACACATAGGAAGGAGTGCAGACTGTCTCTCAGATAGGCGTCAAGTAAATTTTTGTCCGCTTTTTGAAATAGACTTACTTCGCATTTATATTTAGTATTCAGTCTCGCTATAACAGCCCTGTGGCCACTATCAGGATTATTTGTTGCTAAGGGATCTAGCATATTTTCACAACCATTTACACTTGGAGTGCGCTCGTGAACTAAGTGTTCAAATTAATTTCCTGAGAAAATATTCAGTACAATTTCTGAAGACATTTTAAGCCTACCACAGGCTTTAAACATGAGTTGTTCTACATCTGCATTTACATATATACTCCGCAAGCCACCTGACGGTGTGTCGCGGAGGGTACTTCGAGCACCTCTCTCAGTACTCCCTTCTATTTCAGTCTCGTATTGTTCGTGGAAAGAAAGATTGTCGGTATGCCTCTGTGTGGGCTCTAATCTCTCTAATTTTATCCTCATGGTCTCTTCGCGAGATATACGTAGGAGGGTGCAATATACTGCTTGACTCCTCGGTGAAGGTATGTCCTCGAAACTTCAACAAAAGCCCTTACCGTGCTACTGAGCGTCTCTCCTGCAAAGTCTTCCAGTGGAGTTCATCTATCATCTCCGTAACGCTTCCGCGATTACTAAATGATCAAGTAACGAAGCGCGCTGCTCACCGTTGGATCTTCTCTGTCTCTTCTATCAACCCTATCTGGTACGGATCCCACACTGATGAGAAACATTCAAGCAGCGGGCGAACAAGTGTACTGTAACCTACTTCCTTTGTTTTCGGATTGCATTTCGATAGGATTCTTCCAATGGATCTGTCTGGCATCTGCTTTACCGACGATCAACTTTATATGATCATTCCATTTTAAATCACTCCTAATGCCTAGTCCCAGATAAATTATGGAATTAACTGCTTCCAGTTGCTGACCTGCTATAGTATAGCTAAATGATTTAGGATCTTTCTTTCTACGTATTCGCAGCACATTACACTTGTCTACATTGAGATTCAATTGCTATTCCCTGCACCATGCGTCAATTCGTTGCAGATCCTCTTGCATTTCAGTACAATTTTCCATTGTTACAACCTCTCGATATACCACAGCATCATCCGTGTATACCACAGCATCATCCGCCAACATAATGAGGGTAGATTGATGTCACCACCAATACAAATACATAAGTAGGGTATGTATTTGAAATACGACTCTAGTTTTAATGGAACTGTTCAGAAACCGTGTAATTTGCGTCAAGGGGTCGGTGAAACGAACCAGTTATTAGTTAAAACTGGTTGTGAGGTTTAATCTCTACCCATACTATCTCACAGGAACTATCTACTTCAATTTGGCTGCAAGATAAAAGACTTCTGATAGCAATAAAAACTCCACCAGCATCTGTATTTACTCTGTACTATGGGAAGACGGTTACGTCTTATGTAAAAATTTTGAATGAGCTTATTTCGGGCTTTAGTCAGCTTTCCTTACCTGTAACGACTTCATGTTCAATGCTTTCAGTTAGCGCTGGCAGTGTGGAAAAGGATGACTAAGTTGATGAAAATGAGTAAATAGGTTTATAAAGCTAGATATATTGTTTATGGAGAAGAGTGAGTAAGTTGCGCCATAGCGTTAGAAAAGTTAAGTGAGAGTACAGATGTAGTACACGTCGCAAAATACCAAAAATCCTACCTCTACAAGACAGCTTGACACTGCTCTGGAACAGACTAGTCAGAGACAGACACCACAAGTTTATTATGTTCTCCTCAGTGAGAGAGCCTGGAGATTGCTGCAGGAAGGAGTGAGTAAATTACATGAAAGTGGACTTAGGCACGCATGGAAGTGGACAAAAGTCAAAGTGTGATAACGCACCTCAGCTATCCTGGGAACTGTTCGAATGACTAGTGATAGTTTTAGGGCCAGCGAGGAACTAGAACGTTATAAAATGTGGAATAGTTTTCAACGTCTTTAGGTGTATATTATAGCCCAAGAAGAGTTGTGAAAAGGGCATACACTAAGGTGACAAATGTCATGGGATAACTCCCAATATCGCGTCGGACTTCCTTTTGCCCGGCCTAGTGCAAAAACGCGACGTGGCACGGGCTTCATAAGTCAATATAGGTCCCCTGCTGAAATAGTGCGCCATCCTGCCTTTGTAGTCGTCCATAACAGCGAAGTTGTTGCCGGTGCATGATTTTGCGAACGACCGGACTTCTCGAGTATGTCCATAAATGTTCGATGGGATTCATGTCGAAGGATCTGGGTAGCCAAATCATTCGATCGAACTGTCCACAATACTCTTCAAACCAATCACGAACAATATTGGCACGTTGACAAGACGCATTGTCATCCATAAAAGTGAAGTCCATGAATGACGCCAATGTTCTCCAAGTAGCCGAAAATAATCATTTACATTCAATGATCGAATCAGTTGACAGGACGCATTTCATTCTATGTAGGCACAGCCACCACCATTATGGAGCCACCACCAGCTTGCAAAGTGCCTTGTTGAGGATTTGGGTCTATGGCTTCATGGGGTCTGAGTCATACTCGGAACCTAGACTCAGCTCTTACCAACTGAAATCGGGACTCATCTGATCAGGCCACCGACTTCCAGTCGTCTTGGGTCCAACTGATATGCTCACGAGCGCAGGAGAGGCGCTGCAGGCGATGTCGTGCTGTTAGCAAAGGCACTCCCACCTATCGCCTCCTGCCATAGCCCGCGAACGCCAAATTTCACCGCATTATGCCAACGGAGACGTTCGTTGTACGTCCTACATTGATTTCTGACGCAATGTTGCTTGTCTGCTAGCACTGACAACTTTAGGCAAACGCCGCTGCCCTCTGTCGTTAAATAAACACCATTGCCACTGCATTGCCCGTTGTTAGAGGTAATGCCTGAAATTTGGTATTCTCGGTATATTTTGACACTGTGGATGTCCGAATATATAATTCTCTAACGATTTCCGAAGTGGAATGTCCGTTGAGTCCAGCTCCAACTCCCATTCCGCTGTCAAACTCTGTTAATTCCCTATCGTGCGGCTATAATGACGTCGGAAACCTTTTCATGTGAATCACCTGATTACAAATTACAGCTCCACCAATGCAGTGCCGTATTATACCTTATGTATTCGATGGTACAGCCATCTGCATATGTGCATAACTTTTTCATCTCAGAGTATGAAAATATTCTGAGCCAAAAACTAACCAAATATGACTGCATTGAACTGTGGAGAATTAACTAGTTGTAGGTAGAGTAACAGGGAGAATGCGGAGGTAATAATTCTTTGAAGAGGGGAATTGTGTAACGTCACAAGACTATCTAAGAAATATCTCTGCCGTGAGAAGGACACTTGCGGCAATACGCTGGTGCGGCATTGCGTATGTTATAATGGAGTGACTAGCAGAATATTAAAGTACTGTGCTACTCATGTTAGCCCTGTTTGTAATTTTTCCTTTAGGAATGGTCAGCTTCCTGAACGATTAAAGTACTCAGCAGTAAAGCCGCTTTATAAAAATGGAGATAAGAATAATGTAGATAATTTTAGACCTTTTTCTATGCCATCAGTCTTTGCTAAAGTTATTGAGAAGGCTGTGTAAGTAAGGATAATTAATCATTTTATATCACAAGATTTGGTATCAAATGTACAGTTCGGCTTTAGAAGTCGTTTTAAAACTCAAAATACTATGTTCTCTGTGAGGTACTGGATGCGTGAAACAAAAGCATTCGAACGCTAGGCATATTTTTTGATTTAACTAAGGCATTTGATTGTGTTTATCACAAAATATTGCTCCAGGTGTTGGACCATTACGGAATACGGGGAACAGCTCACAATTGGTTCACCACTTACTTTAGCAACAGACATCAAAAAGTCATTATTCACAATGTTCAGAATGGCGGTGGTGTGGAGTCTGAGTGGGGTATGGTCAATTGAGGGGGGTGGGGGCTGCTTCCCCCAGGGATCAGTTTTGGGGCTAGTCCTGTTCCTTATTTATATAAATGATACGCCCTGCAGAATAGTGTAATTTCGCTTAGTCTCCTTCCGCCGCCGAGCAGTGTCAGCAGTGCGCAAGTAGCAGCATTACTGCATTTACTAGGCAATCTTGTATTTTAATAACCGTTTAAATTTTGTCGATTTGTTTGCGCTCTCTGTAGATTAGTTCACACGTTCTTAGCAAAACAGTTCTTAGTATGGATAGGGACTGCAACTGCTGTGTTCGGATGCAGGCTGAGTTGGCATCCCTTCGCTCCCAGCTTCAGGCAGTGTTGGCTTCGGTCACACAGCTTGAGGCTGTTGCCAATGGGCATCACTGTGGGGGTCGGGATGGGGGTTTGTCGGGGACGGCCAGCTCGTCCCACGCATCCCCTGATCGGACTACGACTGTGGTTGCCCGGGATACTGCCCGCATTGAGGCTGATCCCTCACCTGTGGTAGAGTGGGAGGTCGTTTCAAGGTGTGGCAGGGGGCGAAAGACATTCCGGAGGGCTGAACGGAAAGCCTCTCCAGTTTGTCTGACGAACCGGTTTCAGGCTCTGTCTCAGGCTGATACTGATCTTCGGCCTGACATGGCTGCTTGTCCTGTTCCAGAGGTTGCCCCTCAGTCTGCAAGATCCGGGCAGTCGCAGAGGGTGGGCTTACTGGTAGTTGGGAGCTCCAACGTCAGGCGCGTAATGGGGCCCCTTAGGGAAATGGCAGCAAGAGAGGGGAAGAAAACCAATGTGCACTCCGTGTGCATACCGGGGGGAGTCATTCCAGATGTGGAAAGGGTCCTTCCGGATGCCATGAAGGGTACAGGGTGCACCCATCTGCAGGTGGTCGCTCATGTCGGCACCAATGATGTGTGTCGCTATGGATCGGAGGAAATCCTCTCTGGCTTCCGGCGGCTATCTGATTTGGTGAAGACTGCTAGTCTCGCTACCGGGATGAAAGCAGAGCTCACCATCTGCAGCATCGTCGACAGGACTGACTGCGGACCTTTGGTACAGAGCCGAGTGGAGGGTCTGAATCAGAGGCTGAGACGGTTCTGCGACCGTGTGGGCTGCAGATTCCTCGACTTGCGCCATAGGGTGGTGGGGTTTCGGGTTCCGCTGGATAGGTCAGGAGTCCACTACACGCAACAAGCGGCTACACGGGTAGCAGGGGTTGTGTGGCGTGGGCTGGGCGGTTTTTTAGGTTAGATGGCCTTGGGCAAGTACAGAAAGGGCAACAGCCTCAACGGGTGCGGGGCAAAGTCAGGACATGCGGGGAACAAGCAGCAATCGGTATTCTAATTGTCAACTGTCGAAGCTGCGTTGGTAAAGTACCGGAACTTCAAGCGCTGATAGAAAGCACCGAAGCTGAAATCGTTATAGGTACAGAAAGCTGGCTTAAGCCAGAGATAAATTCTGCCGAAATTTTTACAAAGGTACAGACGGTGTTTAGAAAGGATAGATTGCATGCAACCGGTGGTGGAGTGTTCATCGCTGTTAGTAGTAGTTTATCCTGTAGTGAAGTAGAAGTGGATAGTTCCTGTGAATTATTATGGGTGGAGGTTGCACTAAACAACCGAACTAGGTTAATAATTGGCTCCTTTTACCGACCTCCCGACTCAGCAGCATTAGTGGCAGAACAACTGAGAGAAAATTTGGAATACATTTCACATAAATTTTCTCAGCATGTTATAGTCTTAGGTGGAGATTTCAATTTACCAGATATAGACTGGGACACTCAGATGTTTAGGACGGGTGGTAGGGACAGAGCATCGAGTGACATTATACTGAGTGCACTATCCGAAAATTACCTCGAGCAATTAAACAGAGAACCGACTCGTGGAGATAACATATTGGACCTACTGATAACAAACAGACCCGAACTTTTCGAATCTGTGTGTACAGAGCAGGGAATCAGTGATCATAAGGCCGTTGCAGCATCCCTGAATATGGAAGTTAATAGGAATATAAAAAAAGGGAGGAAGGTTTATCTGTTTAGCAAGAGTAATAGAAGGCAGATTTCAGACTACCTAACAGATCAAAACGAAAATTTCTGTTCCGACACTGACAATGTTGAGTGTTTATGGAAAAAGTTCAAGGCAATCGTAAAATGCGTTTTAGACAGGTACGTGCCGAGTAAAACTGTGAGGGACGGGAAAAACCCACCGTGGTACAACAACAAAGTTAGGAAACTACTGCGAAAGCAAAGAGAGCTCCACTCCAAGTTTAAACGCAGCCAAAACCTCTCAGACAAACAGAAGCTAAACGATGTCAAAGTTAGCGTAAGGAGGGCTATGCGTGAAGCGTTCATTGAATTCGAAAGTAAAATTCTATGTACCGACTTGACAGAAAATCCTAGGAAGTTCTGGTCTTACGTTAAATCAGTAAGTGGCTCGAAACAGCATATCCAGACACTACGGGATGATGATGGCATTGAAACAGAGGATGACTCGCGTAAAGCTGAAATACTAAACACCTTTTTCCAAAGCTGTTTCACAGAGGAAGACCGCACTGCAGTTCCTTCTCTAAATCCTCGCACAAACGAAAAAATGGCTGACATCGAAATAAGTGTCCAAGGAATAGAAAAGCAACTGGAATCACTCAATAGAGGAAAGTCCACTGGACCTGACGGGATACCAATTCGATTCTACACAGAGTACGCGAAAGAACTAGCCCCCCTTCTAACAGCTGTGTACCGCAAGTCTCTAGAGGAACGGAGGGTTCCAAATGATTGGAAAAGAGCACAGATAGTCCCAGTCTTCAAGAAGTGTCGTCGAGCAGATGCGCAAAACTATAGACCTATATCTCTTACGTCGATCTCTTGTAGAATTTTAGAACATGTTTTTTGCTCGCGTATCATGTCATTTCTGGAAACCCAGAATCTACTATGTAGGAATCAACATGGATTCCGGAAACAGCGATCGTGTGAGACCCAACTCGCCTTATTTGTTCATGAGACCCAGAAAATATTAGATACAGGCTCCCAGGTAGATGCTATTTTTCTTGACTTCCGGAAGGCGTTCGATACAGTTCCGCACTGTCGCCTGATAAACAAAGTAAGAGCCTACGGAATATCAGACCAGCTGTGTGGCTGGATTGAAGAGTTTTTAGCAAACAGAACACAGCATGTTGTTATCAATGGAGAGACGTCTACAGACGTTAAAGTAACCTCTGGCGTGCCACAGGGGAGTGTTGTGGGACCATTGCTTTTCACAATATATATAAATGACTTAGTAGATAGTGTCGGAAGTTCCATGCGGCTTTTCGCGGATGATGCTGTAGTATACAGAGAAGTTGCTGCATTAGAAAATTGTAGCGAAATACAGGAAGATCTGCAGCGGATAGGCACTTGGTGCAGCGAGTGGCAACTGACACTTAACATAGACAAATGTAATGTATTGCGAATACATAGAAAGAAGGATCCTTTATTGTATGATTATATGATAGCGGAACAAACACTGGTAGCAGTTACTTCTGTAAAATATCTGGGAGTATGCGTACGGAACGATTTGAAGTGGAATGATCATATAAAACTAATTGTTGGTAAGGCGGGTACCAGGTTGAGATTCATTGGGAGAGTGCTTAGAAAATGTAGTCCATCAACAAAGGAGGTGGCTTACAAAACACTCGTTAGACCTATACTTGAGTATTGCTCATCAGTGTGGGATCCGTACCAGGTCGGGTTGACGGAGGAGATAGAGAAGATCCAAAGAAGAGCGGCGCGTTTCGTCACTGGGTTATTTGGTAACCGTGATAGCGTTACGGAGATGTTTAATAAACTCAAGTGGCAGACTCTGCAAGAGAGGCGCTCTGCATCGCGGTGTAGCTTGCTCGCCAGGTTTCGAGAGGGTGCGTTTCTGGATGAGGTATCGAATATATTGCTTCCCCCTACTTATACTTCCCGAGGAGATCACGAATGTAAAATTAGAGAGATTAGAGCGCGCACGGAGGCTTTCAGACAGTCGTTCTTCCCGCGAACCATACGCGACTGGAACAGGAAAGGGAGGTAATGACAGTGGCACGTAAAGTGCCCTCCGCCACACACCGTTGGGTGGCTTGCGGAGTATCAATGTAGATGTAGATGTAGATGTAGATTACGTGTAACTCTAAAATATTTCTGTTTGCTGATGATACTAGCTTGGTAGTATAAGATGTTGTGTGAAACATTGGTTCGGTTTCAAATAGTGCAGTTCATGACCAAAGTTCATGGCTTGTAGAAAATAAACTAACGCTAAAGCACAGTAAGACTCAGTTTTTACAGTTTCTAACGCACAGTTCAACAAAACCTGACGTTTTAATTTCACAGAATGGGCCAATGATTAGTGAAACTGAACAGTTCAAATTTCTAGGTGTTCAGATAGTAAGCTGTCTTGGAAAGCCCACGTTCAGAATCTTGTTGAAAGACTTTATGCTGCCATTTTTACTATTCGAACGGTATCTGAAGTGAGTGATCATTCGACACGAAAAATAGTCTACTTTGCTTATTTTTGGGGTAGCTCTTCCTATTAAAAAATGATATTTTTGGTTCAGAAACGGGCGATTCGAGCTATAAGTGGTGAAATTTCACGAACCTCTTCGCTACCCCTGTTCACGAGTCTGGGTATTTTGACATTGGTCTCTCAATAATATATATATATATATATTCCTTTCTGTCATTACTTGTTAACAACATTAGTTTATTTCCAAGAATAAGCAGCTTTCACTCAGTTAATACTCGGCAGAAATCAAACTTGCATTTGTATCGGACTTCCTTAACTCTTGTGCAGAAAGGTGTGCAGTATACTGCTGCATCCATTTGCAATAAGCTACCACTCGAATAAAAAAATAGTAGCAGTAATCGACGCTCTTTCAAATCGAAACTGAAGAGTTTCCTCATGGGCCACTCCTTCTATTCTGTAGAGGAGTTCCTTGAAAGATTAAGCTGATTCTTATTGCGTTGTTGATTGCGTCTACTGAAACATTTATTTTTAACTGTTGTTACTTTTATGTTGTAATTTCTTGTACTGACACATTCCATGACCTTGGAGATTTGTTCCTCAATTTGGTCTAACGGAACTTGATGTGTAAATTAAAAAACCATGTGTTATATTTGAGGCTTGGAGCCATAAGATTCCTTGCCAAGATTGACTATATACTTTGGCTGAGATTTACAGCGGATGAGATACAATTTGACATGGGAGGAAGACAACAGATGATATATTGAATACCAATTCCACGAGAAATTTCGCCAGTTTAGGAGGAGGATAGTCTGACTGGCTGGCGACACTGGAGCCAGCGGGCTTAATTTGATGGATTCATTTATTAATATTTGATAAAGCATAGCTCAGATTTTACTGTTCACCATGCTAAATACACTCTCAACAAAAAGGCTTGATCCACTTATTTCTGATCTCATTTTTATAGCAATTTTATTTAACGTCAGAATAACGATAGTCAGACGAAGTGCTTCGTTGACCCTCGGCTCCCACCAAAAGTGCAGGACGAAGCGAAGTGATTCGGGCTGTCAAGCCTGTCCGGAGTGAGGGACTGAACGGCAAGCTTCGCGTTAGTGACCGCAGAATCACTATCTCGGATGCGAGGCACATGTAACAAATGATAGGAGTCTGCATGCTAAGCATAGAAGGCCAGAGTAATAGTTTCAATAACTTTGTGAACATTTTTTCCACAAGACTTAATTTAGTAGTGTTGTGACTGATTTTGATATCAACGGTGGAAGTCTGATTTTCTAATTGGACATTTGCAAAATGTTTCGTTGACAGTTTATAGCTTTATCTACTTCGGGTATTGTACACTAAAGAGAAAAACTGTTAACGTCCCCAGTTTCTAACTTCACGGATCATTCAGTAGAATCGACAGCCTTAGCCATCTCAACAATTATTTTACAGTCTGTTCCAAGAACAATGAATTCGCAATCTGAGTATCACAGCCGGCCGCGGTGGTCTTGCGGTTCTAGGCGCTCAGTCCGGAGCCGCGCGACTGCTACGGTCGCAGGTTCGAATCCTGCCTCGGGCATGGATGTGTGTGATGTCCTTAGGTTAGTTAGGTTTAAGTAGTTCTAAGTTCTAGGGGACTGATGACCATAGATGTTAAGTCCCATAGTGCTCAGAGCCATTTGAACCATTTTGAGTATCACATCTGCGCTGTGCAAACGTCTTATGTCCAAGGTATCAGGTTAGTGAATTGTAACAGAATCTGTGTGTTCTACGTTGCAGCGGTCGATCATGAATAATCCCTCGCTTGTCCAGCTTTCGCAGTACAGATGGAGACAGTTATCTTTCATTCGTGGTGATAAGGAGGAGAGTTATAGAAGGAGGAACTAATGTGCGGACTGACTATTTATTTGAGAACAGATTAAAGTCGACATATTCAGTACAGCGAACATTTGAGTCTTTCGTACACATTTCACAAGCCGCCCACCGACCCCTTTCCCCTTTCATACCACCGTTCATGGCACCCACCGAGCCGCTACTGCCCGCTTGTCAGTTTATCACCAACGTATTGCCGAAGCTGCTTCTCCATCATACTGATAGGCCCCCCTGTAAGGTGGTCCATCCGCAGTTTAAATAATTCAAGGGTCAAACACAAGTTGAGATGCTTCACGCACAACGCCGTCGCACAGCTCGTCATACGCCAGCTTTATGTACACAGTAGCATTGAGCATCGAAAAATGGATCCCGTGAACGTCTTGTGGCGGGAGACGCATTTCATTCCGTAGAAAACGTTCAACTTCATACTCCTTCCGTCGGACATGATCTAACAGACAATTTAGTTTATTGTGGTTTGGTGGTAAGAAACGCCATGATGGTCATTGAAGTAGGATGGTTGGTTGGTGGTTAGCGTTTAACGTCCCGTCGACAACGAGGTCATTAGAGACGGAGCGCAAGATCGGGTTAGGGAAGGATTGTGAAGGAAATAGGCCGTGCCCTTTCAAAGGAACCATCTCGGCATTCGCCTGAAACGATTTAGGGAAATCACGGAAAACCTAAATCAGGATGGCCGCAGACGGGATTGAACCGTCGTCCTCCAGAATGCGAGTCCAGTGTGCTAACCACTGCGCCACCTCGCTCGGTTTTGAAGTAGGAGTGCCGGCCGATGTGGCCGAGCGGTTCTAGGCGCTTCAGTCTGGAACTGCGCGACCACTACAGTCGCAGGTTCGAATCCTGCCTCCGGCATGGATGTTAGTGACGTCCTTAGGTTAGTTAGGTTTAAGTAGTTCTAAGTTCTAGGGGACTGATGACCTTAGATGTTAAGTCCCATAGTA
The DNA here is from genome assembly GCF_023864345.2 of Schistocerca serialis cubense. Lineage (NCBI taxonomy): Eukaryota > Metazoa > Arthropoda > Insecta > Orthoptera > Acrididae > Schistocerca > Schistocerca serialis. Next base: position 758,019,532 of record NC_064640.1, on the reverse strand, counting down.
CTCAGAGCCATTTGAACCATTTGAAGTAGGAGTCTGAGACAATCCGCTACGCGGAAGTAAACAAACGCGCGCTCGCTCGCAAGCAGCACAACAGGCGTGACGCAGACAGGGCGTGCGCGCCACACCACAGCCAAATTCCGACTGCCACCTGAGCTAAGCACGACTCATAAACTATAGGCACGACGCATAAACTATAGGCCTACATTTCTGACGACGGTGGGTTGTAGAATTTAGAAACATATTTTATGTTCGCGTATTGTAACATTTCTGGAGGCTGAAAAACTCCACTATATGTACCAACACGGGTTCGGAAACAACGATCGTGTGAAACACAGCTAGCATTGTTCGTCCACGAGACCTAGAAAGCAGTATATACAGGGCCCGTGTAGATGCCGTGTTCCTTGACTTCTGGAAGACATTCGATACAGTTCTGCACTGCCAAATAATGAACAAAATACGAGAGCACGGGACTCCAGACCAACTGTGTGATTATACTGAAGAGTTTCTAGCAAACAGAACACAGCATGTCGTTCTTCAGACATAAAAGTAACTTTGGGCTTGCCACAGGGAAGCGTTATAGGACCACAGCTTTTCACCGTATATATAAATGAAGTAGCAAATAAAGTAGAAAGTTCCACGTTGTTTTCGTGGGCGACGCTGTCGTATACAGAGAATATTGCAGCGAGATCCAAGAAGACCCGCTGCGAACCGACGCCTGGTGCGAGGACTGACCATTGATCCTAAAAATGAACAAATGTAACGTATTGCGAATACGTATGCAGCAAGACCCTTTATTGTATGACTGCACAATCGTACAACAATCAGTGGAAGCAGTTACGTCGGTAAAATACTTACGGGTATGAGTATGGAGAAATTGGCAACATAAAATTATTCACGAGTAAGACAGATGCCAGACTGAGAATGATTGGAAGAGTCCTCACGAAATGTAGTCCGTCAACAAAGGAAAAAGCTGGAAAAACGATTGTTCGACCAGTGCTTGAATATTGTTCATCACTGTGGGATCCATATCAGATAAGACTGATAGAGAATATAGGAAAGATCCAAAGAAGAACAGCACGTTTTGTTACAGGTTCATTTACCAAGCATGGAAGGTTCACAGAGATGATCAAGCAACTCCAGTGGCCGTTGCTGCAAGAGAGGTATTTTGCATGACGGTGTGGTTTATTGATAAAGTTCCAAGATTGTACGTTCCTAGAAGAGTGAGGAAATATATTGGTCCGTCTCGGGAGAAGACCATGAATATAAAATCAGAGAGAATCGGACTCAGACGGAGGCTTGCTGGCAATTGTCCATCTGCAAACTATTCGTGAGTGGATTAGGAAAGGCTGAATTGAGAGTGGTACAGAAAGTACTTTCCGCCACACAACCTAACATGGATTGTGAAGTATAGATGCATATGTAGAATGGCACCCTTAACTTGTTACGGGATGGGAAGTTCGTCACACCTCCTCTTACCCACATTTCAATCCTTTTGTGAGGCCTAGGCGATGGAGGACACAATCGTAATGCCCATGGTTTAAATCACAAGGTTTTCTTATGGGTGGGTGATGAAGATATTTCAGACGCACCGCTGCTCAGAATCGACAAGAAAAGGCCTAGAGAGGTGCTACAAGGGTGTCAATGAAACCACCCCTCCCTTGGGGCATTTATTCCTACACATTTGGCGGTCGAAGACGACAGTTCGCAGTGTCATGAGAAACAGGAAGATGTTCTCGACGGTGTCAGACAGTGCTGCCACTCGTGTGCCTGCAACCAAACCGAACGTGATCTGACCTGTTTGGAGTATAGTGCGACCGCTAGTTTTGCTCTTGTATACAGACTGGAACCTCTTGGGAGATTTCAAAACCTTTCGACCAAATTTGAACCTGATCTGAAGCAGTACAGGTTCAGTAACACCGTCCGGTACCCTCGCGCACTTTGGTTGAGCACTTTAAAAATGTACCTGTACAGAGATTCCGACATCAATTCGCAGAGTGGCACTCGGCTGCTGCTTTAGTGCCTGCTGGAGAGCATGTGTAATCTAAGGGGTGTCTAAAGGGCTGTTCTCAGGATTCTGAACAGCAGTCGAGAGCCAGTCAGCTGTATGGGTGTCGAAGTCTCTGTACAGGTACATTTTTAAACAGCTCAATAAAAGTGCGCTGGAGGCACTGAGGTTGTTAGCGTACTGAAGGGTCTCAGAGGGACTCCTCGGCGATTTATTTACGAACATGATACTGTTGAACTCCCCTGTGATCTCGCCACAGGAGGGTGCGAAACAAGAGTGCTGAACGTGCATTTACACCCTTTTTACGGCTTCGGACAACTTTAAGATTTGATCTAATGCACTTGAACTGTCCCTAGTGGTTCCACTCTGTACACAAGAGCGAACTTGGTAGTCGGGCTACACCGTAAAGGGGTCAGATCACATTCAATTGGGTTGCAGCCACACAGTGTCCTTAGAGAATGGTTGAATCATTTGGGCAACTCTGAGCATTATCTAACACTGTGAATTTCCTCGTCTGTTGCACATCGCATTGAAAGCTGCCGCTTTCGACCACTAAGTTGGGGTGGATCAACGCCCCCAAGAGAAGCGGTGGCTTCATTGACCCCCTATGCCATCTGCGAGTCCTTGTCTTGTCGATTCTGAGCGGGGGCTTGTCTGAAATGTTGGGCGTCGCGTTTCTGATCTCCATCGCAGATGCGTCAAACGAATGGGTGACATCTAGTTCAGAAGGCATGTGCCGACCTTCCCATTGTGTGAAACGTCCATGATAGAGTTAATTAGAATTTAATGAAATTTTCTGCCAATGTGACATCATTAATACACATTACACCTCACGTGAACTTCTGAGCTCTGGCCATTTTTTCGCGTGTGACGACAACTGTATGTTTTGATGCATCGCCAAGTCCGAGATTAACGTCGCAGTGTGCCACGCATTTGCACCATTACAAAGAAAGATTAAACACGTAACAAATATCCAACTTCCGTGTCACAGAGGGAGATAATTACGGTGTATCAACAAAGTGACACTTTAATTATGCTGCGCAGTGAAGATTATCTCTAGCTCACGGCAATGATCCCGCCAGCGACAGTGACATGCGACTGAAAACTTACCGCAGCAGTTTCAAAAGTAATTATTGGAAACAAAACTCGTCTTAACCGATAGCCTGAGTGCAGTGGGACGGCCAGTTATTCAGATCTGAACGCAATGTTTAGCATTGCGAGGATGCCGTTTCTCCTGCTGGCAGGTAAGTTAAGTGAATTTCTAGATGGTGGTTACTACAAAGGAAAGGTTCCGACCACACTTAATTTAGATGTACAGTGATAAACGTTATTTTCCCAAAATTAATAATAAACTACATCCATGGAAAGGAAGTAAATATGGAACACTGGTATGATTGGAAATCTGCGCAACACAAGAACCTGAAAATGAGAATCTAGGCACCTTTGATCTAACACTGAAATGAACATGTCGGCTATGTTTATAAGCTGAACCGCTTTCATTAAATCAAATTCCCTACTATTTAAGAAGGACCACGAAATTTCCGCACAAAGAGAATTGAGAAATCACTCTTTTTAAGGCAAGGAATGGGCGCACAGCTCAACACACTAAAAGGAATTCGCAAAGATGTTTTTAAAAGACATTGACCCAATTACATCAAATTACAAGCTGTAGCTGCATGAAGGTACTACATCATTTAAATCGTTTGACCAGCTCGCGCCACAAATGAACGTTTTAATATATGATTCTATGGAAACAATGTCTAGCAAACAGGCGGCTCTTAAATGTTTTCTGAAACGAAACACAGACCATATGTGTCACGTGGTAGAGAGGGATTCACCCTTATTCCACTTTTTGAATTTTGTGGGTGATGAAAGTTAAAATCAACGTCATAAACTGAAAACTATTAGGCCTGTCATTTAATATTTTTTATATATTTTTCAGTTATACCTTTCTTACCAGGACATAGCTTTAGACCAAAGTGTAATGAAATTCAGATAACTTCTTTAACAGGTTCAATGAAATATATATAACTGTGCAATATTTGATGTAGAGATATTGAATGTAGTTATGGCTAATACCTCTTTTTCAAAATTTATATATATATGACTGTATGACAGATGCCACCCTTCCAGCCAATAAAAATGTAGTGCTACACATCGGTGAACCATTGTTGGATAAATGTCAGACATTGCTTACAGAGAGTTAGTATTCTTCGACTGACATGTTTAGATGAGTGATGGGCAGACAGGCAAATGCTGTTGGCATGGTAAGACAAAACAGAAAAACATAGGCCACAAAAAATTTCTAAAACAAAACTGAAACGCGGATACTACGAGTGATTGTCCCCTGCCGTATATCGCGACTGCGCGTGTGAACAATGTCGTCTGTTGTCCGTCTAGCAAACACGAATTTCTTTACATGACTGAAACAGGCAAACTGACAACATAGGGAAGTCTGACTCCCAGAGTGGAGGTGATAAAACCTAAATGTGTCCCGTAATATCAGAAGAGAATGGGTGACAGACTTTCAGGAGGAGCAGATGACAGTTCACGTTCCAATCACGTGACGAAAAGTGAAAGGCTATAGAAAGATAGTTTTCTCTTGATATGTGAACTTTCCACTCCTTCACTGCGTATCACAAAATCACTGTAAAGAAAAACCTGCTACACCAACTTCATGACTACAGTTGCACAGCGGCTGCAAGGGAGTTCACAACCACCTGAGAACTCTGTTCACGGGTGAACAGGCAAAAACGTGGGCTCATTTCCTAATGCATATACCTGGAACTGAAATTAAAAAAAGTGTCAAATTCGGTGCGTTGTGTGCTACTGAACAGGGAAAAGAAGTGTAAGTGCATGGCAGTATAAAAAGTGTGATGTTTCTCTACTTTTACAAGAGGTCTACCATACCCAACAACAATATTAACCGATATTTATTAAATCTGACTTCACACGAACCACTGAAGTATTTAAATATGATCTCACTGGGTTAAGGAAAACTACAAAACGACTTGAACGGAAACGATTGGAAGAATTACGAGGCCCTGGTAGCTCACCATAATTTAATCTGGAGACAGTGGCACATAATCTCCGACACCGACAAGACCCGGCGAAGTGAACGAACTTCCATACCAGACGTACACAAAGAAGCATCCAGCTCGCCTCGTAGATTACTCTACCGCCAAAACGGCTGCGCGTTGCTAACTGGATTGTTTGAAAGTCTCCCGAAACAAGGCATGCAAAGATGCTACCACTTAGGCGTAGTTTACACGACGACATTGGGTTGGTCCACTCGTTGCGTGAAATGAGTTGCACGCTAGTGGTTTCATATTTGACTGTAGACACGGCGACACCAGTATAAACTTCAGTATCGTCGTTTTGTGGGTCACTGAGTCGTGTCTGAAATGAACGTTTTGGCAGCATACGTCGCACGAGTAATGATGGAGTTAAAGCTTATTGCGTGGAATCACTGCATAAGAAAAAAATAAGAAACGTATTTCGATTCGTGACTCGATGAAGAAAAGACGTCAGCTCGGTTGCTCAGCATCCTTGCTCAAATAATTTATAACGGAAGACCCAAGAAGTTATTTTCATGATCTTAGAATGTAAGCAGAACTGAAGGCGTTTCTTCTAAATAGAGTTAATTATGCGATAAGGAGTAAAAGTACTGTAACGCATGAAGCATTTTCGCCAGAACTGAAATGGTATATCATATTGTGTGCATTACAATCGAGAACACTCTGCATGCTATACGGTGTGACCGAGCGGTTCTAGGCGCTACAGTCTGGAACCGCGCGACCGCTACGGTCGCAGGTACGAATCCTGCCTTGGGCATGGATGTGTGTTATGTCCTTAGGTTAGTTAGGTTTAAGTAGTTCTAAGTTCTAGGGGACTGATGACCTCAGATGTTAAGTCCCATAGTGCTCAGAGCCATTTTCTTTTGCATGCTGTAAGATGTGGTTTTAGTTGGTGATGACGCTTTTTCATTAACACCAATAATTATTAACATTAAGAGTAATAATTGTTAATACTGAAAGCAATAGTTATTCGAAGCAGGCCGCATTAAGCAGAGAATGGTTTGCAAACTACTATCTTGAAGGTAGATCTGCAAAGTGGCAATATTTCAAAATTCTAACGTATGCGAATGGGGAGCACTGCTGCGAAGTTTTAAATAATTGAATACTGAATAAAGAATGCGACTTCTTGAATCTGTATAGCCTTCCCTCCTGTCAACAATATTCCTTAACAAAGAGTTGGCCAACTCGAACGACGGGATTTTAGTCTTGCAAACGAGAGCATTGCCAGAGCTAGAATTACACTTGCTTGTATTTTTCCTTATTCAGTTGTATAGTATGCAGCTCGTGGTCTTGCGGTAGTGTTCTCGCTTCCTGAGCACGGGGTCCGGAGTTTGATTCTCGGCGAGGTCACGAGATGACTGGGTGGTGTTGTGTTGTCTTCATCATCATCATTCATACCCATTACGGTCGAAGGAAGGCAATGGCAAACCATCTCCGCTACGGCTTTGCCTAGTCGGCGGTGGGGGTCTCCCGCATCGTTCCCTACGCTCCTCGGAGAATGGGACCTCATCATCATCAGTTGTATATGTGCTCTTAACTCAATAAATTTTGCCTTGCAGCTCAGATATTGTCAAACCATCTATGTTATGATCGCACATGACGATCTCAACGGCAGCAGTATGTTGCTTACTTTTGTAATCAGCAGCACTGAAATCCCACAAACACCTATTCAAAGCATAGAAAAACTCATGCAACTAGTGTCGCCAAATTAGGAACACGTAGAAAGTGTTTAGTTTCACCAACGAGTTGCGCAAACGCGCGGCACGCATGCGCAGTGGCCGGTAGCGCATTTGTCTGCAACCTAGTGTCGTCGTGTAAACTACGCTTACTGCAGAGAAGTGCACATTCGCGCGGGTATCGGTATTAACGCGGAATTTCTCGTATCGATAAGTAACTGAACTTAACTGGAGCGTCTGATATACACGAGGGCGTGCTGAAAAGTAATGCCTCAGAAATTTTTAAGAGACAACTCAAAGTTCTTAAGTAAAACTAACGTTGTAGTGTTGGCAGAAGAGCCAACTCTGTTTTTCTAGAGGAGGCCGAAATGCACTCGTTTAATTACACGCTGACTGGCGTTAGGTCTGGAACAGGTCAGAGAAATAAGACTAGCAAAACAGGAGGTAACTGGTAGAATACTTAACTTTAATCCACAATTGTAGAACATCTCTCGTTACGGTACATGCTTCATAATATTAATTATCAATTGAATACGGCGCCTTGCTAGGTCGTAGCAAATGTAGCTGAAGGCTATGCTAACTATCGTCTCGGCAAATGAGAGCGTATCGGTCAGTGTAGCTTCGCTAGCAAAGTCGGCTGTACAACTGGGGCGAGTGCTAGTAAGTCTCTCTAGACCTGCCGTGTGGTGGCGCTCGGTCTGCTATCACTGACAGTGGCGACACGCGGGTCCGGCGTATACTAATGGACCGCGGCCGATTTAAAGGCTACCACCTAGCAAGTGTGGTGTCTGGCGGTGACACCACAAACGTCATTAACTTTTTACATTCTTATTCTTCATGTCCATATATTTGCAGCCCTCTGCCGCAGGAGGGCTCTCAATTCTAGCGTGTAACATGTCGGTGTGTGATGTATGGCTTCAGGTGAGGTGGTGTAATCGAGTTTCGCATGCGAAGAGTTCGTCCATCATGGAGCACCCTCTCCTTCAGTACGACAATGCCAAACCACACCCCAGCGTTGCGATGTCTGCTACAATCCGACGCTTTGAGTTGGCTGTCATCGATCATCCTCTATAATGTCCCGATTTGGCCCCATCCGATTTCCATCTGTTTCCAAAACCTAAAGAACACCTTCGAGGAGTTCACTTTGATAGTTATGAAGCGGTGCAAGCAGACATAAGATTGCGGCTCCGTCAAGATTGTCAAACATTCCACAGGAACGGCATCAATAAACTGATCTCTCTCGGAGAAATGTGTTTTGAAAAGGATGTGAAAAGAAGTGATGCGGTCCATGACCTGGTCCTAGACATTAGAAAAGGAGTGAGAAGAGCAGTAAGAAGAAGGGCTTTAACATGGAAAAGATAATGAATAGTATGTCAAAGCTGGAAAAATGGGCAATCCACACGGCGGATTTTGTGGTCGGGTAGGAGAAGACAGTTGCAGTTCCGTTGTGATAGGATGCGGAGAGTGCTAATATACGGTTAAGTGAAGTGACATCGTGTTAGCTGGTCTAATGAAGACTCAGGCTCCGACTCAGACTCGATATGCCGGCCACACAACTGCTGAAACAGACCGCGGCCAGAACTATGTGAAACTCGCAAGATACTGCGGACTGCACTGGGAGACGCTCGCAACACGTCCAGTAGTGCCCTCAGTGACGGTGCCTGGCATTATTTAGGGACCAGCATTGGTCGTTTTTCCTTACTTCCGATCACCTAGCATCTTGTGCACTATCTGAGTGTGAAATACCTGTCGTGGCCTGTAAACTTGGCTTCTTTCTTATTGGTTTCATTGGAAGTCATTGATACTTTATACGATGACTTTGATTTTGATTCCTAGAATGTCTGGTGAAGCTGATTCCTAGAATGTCTGGTGAAGCTATCACGTTCTATTGGGGGTTCTAGTGGACTTTGGCTGGGCCTCGGCAGGTTAAGAATAATTTCAGTTATCCTACTGTGACTGTGTTTCAGTTTGTTAATAAATGAGAGTATTCGTCAAGTCACTGTCGAATACTTCAGAGCTGACACATCTGTGTCAGAGTATGAAGGCTGTTAATGAGGGATGATACGAAAGGTTCTGTGATACCAGGTTCTTAGGAAGTTAAGGAAATCTGAAACGTGAAATGTGAAAAAGAAGAGGGGAAGAAACTGATTATCTTATAAACACTTCGAATGGGTGATTGTAGCCAGATATAGAATTCGAGGCGGACTGTTTAGCGTTCGAGGATTTGGAGGGAGTGACGGTATTTTAGTGCATCGTAAATACAGGCCACGATGGCTTGACAGAAGACATGTTCTGTTAGTGACATACAGATACATTCATTTTGAAAAAAAAAAAAAGCCTTTTTTGCTCTAATGTATTTTATTCTTCCAGAAGTGTTTCACTTTTTGCTTTAAGGCATCTTCAATGTAAAATACAATGATGCAGTTTTGTTTTTATATTTGATTTATGTAGATTATAAAACATTTCCAGCCTCGTTTCTTACGTTAATAAATGAGTGCTACAGGTCTTTGCTCTTTTGGTTGGCCTCTGCGTTTCCTGTCATCTGGTCGCATGCTGGAGGTCGCATTATAACTTCACTTACCCAAACCTAACCTTATTTTCATCACAATTTTCATATTGTTATTGCTGTGGATAAATCTTAGTTTTCTGTCACTAGTTGTGGGTATTTTTCAAAAACTGTAATTTGAAGTCGTACGACTGCGTGGCCAGTTTAGGTCTCATTCTGTTTGGTTTCTTTACGTACGCGTTGCCAACCTAATGAGGTATATGCTGAAAATTAGCGTCTGCTAATTTCAGTTCTCTTTATCTCTCTCTCTCTCTCCCTCTCTCTGTATGTGTGTGTGTGTGTTTGTGTGTGTGTGTGCGTGTGTGTCGTGTTGCGACGGGATCTTCTCACGAAATTTCATCTCTAACTTTCTCCTCCAAATGCGAAAATATTTTATTGACGCCGACCTACAGAGGAGAAAGGATCATCCTAATAAAATAAGGGAAAAATGAGCTGTCACGGTTAGGTATAGGTGTTCGTTTTTTCCACGCGCTGTTAGAGAGTAGAATAACAGAATTATTGTGAAGATGGTTCGATGAACCGTCTACCAGGCTCTGAAGTATGATTTACAGACTGGCCGTGATTTCAGTGAAGATGCCTTAAAGTAAAAGGCAGAATGTGTATCGAAGAAATAAAATACATTGCATCTAGACAGGTGGTTTTTATTTACAAAACGAAGATTTTTGTTCTTTTTGCGGATGGTGGCAACGCAAACAAACTTATAATTTGAGGTGGAAGGATGTAACTTCCATGCTTGACCAGTTAGAATTTTAAATAGTTTTAGTGCATTATGAACTTTTAGTGTATAGTTAGTACGTGGAATTTACATTATACTTTATGTTTAGGGGCTTTACAGAGGAGTTTTAGTGTGTTTGTTAATTGCGTAGCACGGTTTTTAATGGTGCGGTAGAAGTCTTATAGCCGAAATTTTCGGTGTTTCATCCTATAAATTTGTCCTTCCTCTTGGACCGGTTGATCATGAGGAGTCACTATTTGCATCAGATGGTAGACTAGTTTAAGTGAGATTGTAGGTCGTTGAGATATTCAGGAGAATATGATAATCGGCCAGGAAGGCGATATCGTCAGCGCACTTGAGCTGGTAGACCATCTATGCGACCTCATTGCGATTTTCGCTTAATTGAAAGTAGACGACCAATACCTTTAATACGTTAAAATATATTTGAGGTACAGAGTTATGTGTCTCATTAAATCAGAATTAAAATTCCATCACTTTGCATATTGTCGTTTTCGTTATTTCATTTTATTTATTCATTTAACTTGACAAGAACACAGTCAGAGTATGTTTCTTGACAAAGTCACGCCGATAAACTACCTACGCCGGCCAGAGTGGCCGTGCGGTTCCAGGCGCTACAGTCTGGAACCGAGTGACCGCTCCGGCCGCAAGTTCGAATCCTGCCTCGGGCATGGATGTGTGTGATGTCCTTAGGTTAGTTAGGTTTAATTAGTTATAAGTTCTAGGCAACTGATGACCTCAGAAGTTAAGTCGCATAGTGCTCAGAGCCATTAAATACCTACGCGAAACTTTGCAAACCCATACGAAATGGAACGAGCATGTAAGGGTTCTACATCTACATCTACATCCATACTCCGCAAGCCACCTGACGGTGTGTGGCGGTACCTTGAGTACCTCTCTCGGTTCTCCCTTCTATTCCAGTCTCGTATTGTTCGTGGAAAGAAGGATTGTCGGTATGCCTCTGTGTGGGCTCTAATCTATCTGATTTTATCCTCATGGTCTCTTCGCGAGATATACGTAGGAGGGAGCAATATACTGCTTGACTCTTCGGTGAAGGTATGTTCTCGAAACTTTGACAAAAGCCCGTACCGAGCTACTGAGCGTCTCTCCTGCAGAGTCTTCCACTGGAGTTTATCTATCATCTCCGTAACGCTTTCGCGATTACTAAATGATCCTGTAACGAAGCGCGCTGCTCTCCGTTGGATCTTCTCTATATCTTCTATCAACCCTATCTGGTACGGATCCCACACTGCTGAGCAGTATTCAAGCAGTGGGCGAATAAGCGTACTGTAACCTACTTCTTTTGTTTTCGGATTGCATTTCGATAGGATTCTTCCAATGAATCTCAGTCTGGCATCTGCTTTACCGACGATCAACATTATATGATCATTCCATTTTAAATCCCTCCTAATGCGTACTCCCAGATAATTTATGGTATTAACTGCTTCCAGTTGCTGACCTGCTATTTTGATAAAGGATCTATCTTTCTGTGTATTCGCAGCACATTACACTTGTCTACATTGAGATTCAATTGCCATTCCCTGCACCATGCGTCAATTCGCTGCAGATCCCCCTGCATTTCAGTACAATTTTCCATTGTTACAACCTCTCGATACACCACAGCATCATCTGCAAAAAGCCTCAGTGAACTTCCGATGTCATCCACAAGGTCATTTATGTATATTGTGAATAGCAACGGTCCTATGACACTCCCCTGCGGCACACCTGAAATCACTCTTACTTCGGAAGACTTCTCTCCATTGAGAATGACATGCTGCGTCCTGTTATCTAGGAACTCCTCAATCCAATCACACAATTGGTCTGATAGTCCATATGCTCTTACTTTGTTCATTAAACGACTGTGGGGAACTGTATCGAACGCCTTGCGGAAGTCAAGAAACACGGCATCTACCTGTGAACCCGTGTCTTTGGCCCTCTGAGTCTCGTGGACGAATAGCGCGAGCTGGGTTTCACATGACCGTCTTTTTCGAAACCCATGCTGATTCCTACAGAGTAGATTTCTAGTCTCCAGAAAAGTCAGTATACTCGAACACAATACGTGTTCCAAAATTCTACAACTGATCGACGTTAGAGATATAGGTCTATAGTTCTGCACATCTGCTCGACGTCCCTTCTTGAAAACGGGGATGACCTGTGCCCTTTTCCAATCCTTTGAAACGCTACGCTCTTCTAAAGACCTACGGTACACCGCTGCAAGAAGGGGGGCAAGTTCCTTCGCGTACTCTGTGTAAAATTGAACTGGTATCCTATCAGGTCCAGAGGCCTTTCCTGTTTTGAGCGAATTTAATTGTTTCACTATACCTCTGTCGTCTATTTCGATATCTACCATTTTGTCATCTGTGCGATAATCTAGAGAAGGAACTACAGTGCAATCTTCCGCTGTGAAACAACTTTGGAAAAAGACATTTAGTATTTCGGCCTTTAGTCTGTCATCCTCTGTTTCAGTACCATTTTGGTCACAGAGTGTCTGGACATTTTGTTTTGATCCACCTACCGCTTTGGCATAAGACCAAAATTTCTTAGGATTTTCTGCCAAGTCAGTACATAGAACTTTACTTTTGAATTCATTGAACGCCTCTCGCATAGCCCTCCTCACACTACATTTCGCTTCGCGTAATTTTTGTTTGTCTGCAAGGCTTTGGCTATGTTTATGTTTGCTGTGAAGTTCCGTTTGCTTCCGCAGCAGTTTTATAACTCGGTTGTTGTACCACGGTGGCTCTTTTCCATCTCTTACGATCTTGCTGGGCACATACTCATCTAACGCATTATGTACGACGGTTTTGAACTTTGTCCACTGATCCTCAACACTATCTGTACTTGAGACAAAACTTTTGTGTTGAGCCAACAGGTACTCTGAAATCTGCTTTTTGTCACTTTTTCTGAACAGAAAAATCTTCCTACCCTTTTTAATATTCCTATTTACGGCTGAAATCATCGATGCCGTAACCGCTTTATGATCGCTGATTCCCTGTTCTGCGTTAACTTTCTCAAATAGTTCAGGTCTGTTTGTCACCAGAAGGTCTAATATGTTATCGCCACGAGTCGGTTCTCTGTTTAACTGCTCAAGGTACTTTTCAGATAAAGCACTTAAAAAAATTTCACTGGATTCTTTGTCCCTGCCACCCGTTATGAACGTCTGAGTCTCCCAGTCTATATCCGGCAAATTAAAATCTCCACCCAGAACTATAACATGGTGGGGAAATCTACTCGAAATATTTTCCAAATTATCCTTCAGGTGCTCAGCCACAACAGCTGCTGAGCCAGGGGGCCTATAGAGACATCCAATTAGCATGTCTGAGCCTGCTTTAACCGTGACCTTCACCCAAATCATTTCACATTTCGGATATCCGTCAATTTCCTTCGATACTATTGCACTTCTTATCGCTATAAACACGCCTCCCCCTTCACTGTCCAGCCTGTCTCTGCGGTATACATTCCAATCTGAGTTTAGGATTTCATTACTGTTTACGTCTGGTTTCAGCCAACTTTCTGCCCCTAGTACTAAAAGCAAATACACACGGAAGAAGAAGTGACAAGTAAGAAAAATACAGTTAATACTTAAATTAAGGTTGTAGTATGGAATGCGAATGGTTGACTTCGGTTTATTGGGAGAGCTTTAGAACAGAGTAGTTCATCTGTAAAGGAGACCGCATGTAGAACACTAGTACTGCCCGAGAGTTTGGATACACAATAAGCTGGATTAAAGGAATACTTCGAAGCAGTTTAGGGGCGGGCTGCTAGATTTGTTACCGATAGGTTACAGAGATGCTTCGGCAACTCAAATGGGAATCCCTGGAGAGAGGGCGACGTTCTTTTCGAGGAACATTGGTGACACAATTTCGGGGGCCGGAATTTGAAGCTGACTGCGGAACGATTCTACTGTCGACAATGCACTTCGCGTAAGGACCAGAAAAATAAAAGAAGAGAAATTACTGTTCGTATGGAGGTATATACGTAGCTACCTGTCCATCACTTTATTTACAGGTGGAAGAGAAAATTAATGACCATGGGTGGTACAAATGGCTCTGAGCACTATGGGACTTAACTTCTGAGGTCATCAGTCCCCTAGGGACTGATGAAAAAATGGTTCAAATGAGTCTGAGCACTATGGGACTCAACATCTGAGGTCATCAGTCCCCTAGAACTTAGAACTACTTAAACCTAACTAACCTAAGGACATCACACACATCCATGCCCGAGGCAGGATTCGAACCTGCGACCGCAGTGGTCGCGCGGTTCCAGACTGCAGCGCCTTGAACCGCTCGACCACCCCGACCGGTTTGGTGGTACAAAGTACCCTGCGGCACGCACAATATGGTGGCTTGAGGAGTAAGTATGCAGACGTTGAAGTGTATGTAAAAAAACAAATTTTGTATGCATACAGCATAAATGATTGCCTCGTTTCTCCACACAGTTCACTCAAAGTACAATTTCGTGGGCTGAGAAAAGTAATAGGCGGTGTCCCGTTTCCGTTAAATTCTCCGTCTTCTTGTTGAGAAACACTGACGGTTGCTGTTACTACTAGTCCCATAATATCCGAAGGCATTATCCTACACTATCAGTTGGCCGAAACTGCCCTTTCACTTAATGATTCGATAATGCAAGTTTCCTTACTATGTACTTAAATTAAAACAACACAATTTAGTTTGGTACTTGGAAATGAAGTTGGAAACAAACAATTTAGTACCCACATACGATGTTTGCCGTCGAGTAACACAACATGAACTAACAGTTTCACCAACTCTAAAATTCGTAATTTCTCTGCAAGACAGGTTCACTATCGACCTGGAAAAAACCAGTCTTTGAATGATACTGCCATTTGCCTTCCGACGCGATAGCACTGAACTTTATTGGTAGCTTCTATTCGTCCCATTGTTTCTGTTCATCCTATTATACGGTATCTGATCATGTACACAAGTCATCGCATAACAGGATGTGATTGCCCCACGTGAAGTAAGTGAATATTAAAACGTACAGTCAAATGGCGAAAATTGCATTGTGTTAAAAAAATATGACAGATGAAGTGGGCTTGATCTCTGATTCGAGATGCAGCGCAGCGAGAAGACGATGAATCTCACATAGAGTAAGGTAGGTGTGTAATTTTTCTGGTAGCAGCCTTCCCAAATGTACGTATAGAGAAGTGACATACCCGAATAGCTGGATGTTGAAGATGTAAGTAACGTAACCGTTTGTGGTTAGTTTTAAACGTCTAGATGTTTTATTTCTCGTGCCACGCTGGATGCCTTCCCAATAGTGCAGGCTAGAAAAGACGAACCATTGCACAAGTTTACGTTTCATATTCTGTGAAAATTTGTACCTACACTTCTGGAGTTATTACGGGAAAAGAGAAGTTTTCTTTTACGTGACGTTAAGATTTTCTGCGCAGCTGAGGTGCACATCATAAGGTGCACGCTAGTTCTCCACCGTGATATCGGCATAGGGTACTACGATACCGTCGAGCAGTGCAGAAGGCAAATGTTCGTTTAGTTTGGAAAGGGTGCTTTAATAACCTGCGACTTTCTTCCATTTAGTTCACGTTTTACGCTTTTCGCCCATCTGACCACTAAACGCAGATTGTCATTCGTCCAAGTTACGGCAATAGTGATAAGCATACTGAAGGTAAAATTGGTCACCACCAGCAGATATCTCGCCAATACGCTAAACTTCCGTGTCCAACTTGATTATTGGCCTCTTTTAACTGAGGAAGAGAGTGAACCAATTACTTCAGGTATTATACAGGGTGGCTTAGAAATGCTCCGACAGACTACGAGGGATTGCAGATGGCGTCTTAATGAACAAATCGAGGACAGGAACCCTTGTCCATAAAACGTCATCCAATGACGCTACGACGCTACAGAGCGTCAAAGCAACAGGTGGCACAATGCCATCCCTTCGGCGGCAAACGTGACCTTTACGCTGATGGAACATAGGAGAAACGTGTCGCAATGTTGTTTATTCCTCAGTGATCGCGATTGATTGCTACGATCGCCAGGGGAGAAGATGGAGCTTTCTGCTGCACCTTCCATGAAAGCGATGTTTTACTTCTTTGCTGGATAATAGTTTCTGACACAGGATTCTATCTGCATTTTACTTGTCTCCTAGAACCGTCTAAAATCCCCATTGTTTTTCGATACAGCGGACAAAAATAAACTGTGTCTGAAACCTTCGTCTACCAAGGCAGCGGAGCATTGCATTCATAGAAGACAAGGCCTGTCTACGCAGCAGCAAGCTTTGTTTTCTGCACTGGCGATCGTGGCAACCAATTGGTATCGATCGATAGCAAATAACATTGCGAAACATACCGCCTATGGTCCGTTAGCGTCAAAGCCACGTTTATTGCCGAAGGAGTGGATTTATTGACTTGCGTCGGTGCCTGTAACGATCTGCAGCGTCGTTGGATAATGATCCTGGAGACGGGTCCCTGTCCTACATTTGTTCCTCAAGACACTATCTTCAGCCTCTCGAAGTGTGTCATAAGATTTCTGAGACACCCTGCATATGTAGCTGAAGTGGTTGATCTCATTGATCCCATAGAGCTGTTTTCAGGTTGTCATTCACCTTCATCGTCGTCAGTAGATCTGATTCCAGTTAAACGGGGTGTGTATGATACCTGGATGTGGGTGGTGATTATCCACTGAATATGGGTGCAGGAACAGCAGAGAAGGCAGGTCGTGGATGCAAGAAACCACTTATTGCTGTTTGTTTACATTTATTCGATTTTGATGCAGCTAGTGTTGTTGCCGAGCACAGCATATACACCGCCACTGTGTTTCTTGGTACGTCGACATCTGACCCATCCTTGTACATTGTGCTGACCGTGCAGTACCGATAGGAATGCTGGAAGCGGAACACAGTGAGCTCCCACAACCTGGTAATACTATTTACCTGATGTGTGACGGTGGCTGTTATTGTTAGCGTAGCAATTCCTGTGTGGAGAGCAGAGTATGTTAAAGGGGTAATTACAACCAGAACTCTTTGGAGCGCCGAATGTATGAGCAGTGTACAGATGAGCCGATAGAACATAGGGCCTTAAAAAACAAAAAGACAGTAATAACCTTCGTGGACTTCACAAAGGCATATGAGTCCATCGACGGACAGACTCTTGTCAGGATCCTGAAGAACAGGGGACTTGATGGAACTACACAAGAACTCATAAAAGAAATTCTGACAGATACAAAAGCAAGGGTGAGATTCAGAGAAGCACTGTCAGAAGAATTTGAGATCAAGACTGGTGTTAAATAATGAGATGGATTGTCACCACTGTTGTTCAGTATAGCACTGAACGAAGTGATCAGGCAGTGGAGAGCAAGAAACGAGGAAATGGGAATACCAAAGACCCATGTGGGGGACAAAAAGGACAACAGGGCTCAAGTGGACTGCCTAGCCTTTGCAGATGACACAGCAATAGTAAGTGAGACAGAAGAAGATGCAAAGACACCACTCGACAACTTATGTAAGGTAGCCAGAAAGGTGGGACTGAGGATCTCCTATATCAAGACAAAGACACTAAATACCACTGCAGAATGGAAAACACCGGATGGCACTGTGCAGTTCGTGGACAAATTTAAATACTTGGGAGAATTTATAACAGGAAGGAACAGAAGCAAGGAGGAAATAACAGAGAGCATAATTAAGATGAGGTCAGCCTTCTGCATGACGAGAGAGATATACAATAAAAAGAATATATTCACACAGGCAAAGTTAAGCCACTACAAGGCAACGATGAGGAATGCAGTATTATATGCTGCTGAGACGATGACAGAAGGAAGAAATGGGGCAGAACAACTAGAGAAAAAAGAGAGAAAAGTACTGAGAAAAATACTAGGCCCCAAAAGAGGTGGAGAGAGTTGGATGCGAAGACCTAGGGAAGAATTGTACCGGAACATGATAACAATATCCGGGGAAATCAGACTCAAAAGGGCAAGGTTTGCTGGAGATGTAGTTAGGATAATTATGCACAGAATGACGAATAGAGTGTGGGAAACAACAGGGAGGACAAGGGGAAAGACAGGAACCAAGTGGGTTGTTGAACTTCGGAAGGACTGGTTGGAATCGGGGGTCAAGGTCGAAGGAAAGGAAAATTGGAGGAAAAAATATACACCGACCAATATGCCGGAGATCAACGACAGAGAAGATTACAGGAAAATATTAGAGTGTCACCAGTGGAGCCGACAGGAGAAACGGATACTGAAGATCTCGGAAGAAGAGCGGGAAAGAAGAAGAGAAAGACTGAAGTGGTTCTGGGAGAAGAAGAGGAAAATTCAGTCCACGAAGGGGCTACCCGTTGTCCTACAGAGGCCGTAAAGCAAGAAGAAGAAGAATATGACCATAGTCCATCACGTGACGTCGACTACGAGATTATCTCTGGTAACGCCAACATTCTCAATTGAAAGTAATCGATCTTTATTCTTAAGTTTCAATT
This sequence comes from Schistocerca serialis cubense, assembly GCF_023864345.2. Classification (NCBI taxonomy): domain Eukaryota; kingdom Metazoa; phylum Arthropoda; class Insecta; order Orthoptera; family Acrididae; genus Schistocerca; species Schistocerca serialis. The sequence goes on along the minus strand of NC_064640.1, from coordinate 758,001,032 downwards.
TTGTCATCCAAACTTTATCTAATATAACACCTCCCCATTCTCTATCAAAATTATTGTGATGTTTACAAATCACAGTAGCCTCTTTATACATACGCGCCTGATAATGCGATATTTTCGACATGACACTCGCCTCAGTGAATTTTATTTCATGATCCGCTACGGCCGATTGATCCGTATGTCCTAGCTGATATATCCTCTTGTATTTAAACAGATGGGTGTTAATAGTTCTTCTTGTGGTACCAGTACAAACCAATCTACGACTACAAGAAATTTTGTATACACTCGATCTGGCCAAAGAATGTGTATCTTTTGCTAGCCTGTTTTATCTTCTTGGTAGGTCTGAAGGTAGTTTCCACCCCATACTTGCTCAACACTTTCCAATGTGATCTGTGATTTTGCTGATGAATGGATGGAAAACTTTCTCCTTGGGCAGCCACCGTTCCGTGTCGATCCTAATTCACTCCATAGGGTAAAGTGCTCAATGTATCTCCTTGTTGGAATAGCCAGGTCTTATAATAATGACGGTTTCCATCGCTAAAACAGAGATAGAATGATGTTTCATCCACTTCTACTACATGCCGCTCTAGCTCAACTTTGGCGTGATGCAAGCAGATATGAGTGTGTAACCACTGGCTACCACAGAGAGAACTTGTACACTCACTGGGAATTTACTTCCCTCCTTATATAGAATCCTAGTACTGCCAATCCCAGCGAATCAACATGCCGGCCGCGGTGGCCGTGCGGTTCTGGCGCTGCAGTCCGGAACCGCGGGACTGCTACGGTCGCAGGTTCGAATCCTGCCTCGGGCATGGGTGTGTGTGATGTCCTTAGGTTAGCTAGGTTGAAGTAGTTCTAAGTTCTAGGGGACTTATGACCTAAGATGTTGAGTCCCATAGTGCTCAGAGCCATTTGAACCATCTGAACCATTTGAATCAACATGATTCTGACCTGCACTGCTTACCTTTCAGTGTGGCAGACTTCATTTTACTTCACCAAGTACGCTCTCATTCACAACCAATACCCTAGATCCATTATCCACGACTGCGTGCTGAAAAGTAATGCCTCCAAATGTTGTTGTGTGAAAATACTTAACGTTTCTTAAATAATAAAACAAACGTTATTAACATTCTGCATCTTTGGTACAGTGGACTCAATTAATCCTCGAGAATAAATCAATAGGATATTTCTTGTTGGAAATGTAATGTAGTTTAAGTTTGTTCTGATAAAAAGTTTCGCTAAAAGCCGTGGTGTTTGAGATATTTAAGACAAACCTAAAAAAGTTACCTACACACCACAACGTTCGCACCTCACTTGTCAGGGTTGTATTTTTTTTCATGACTCCCGCCCCCCCCCCCCCCCCACACACACACGCCCTTCCCTCCGGCGCCCCCTCCCCCCCCCCCCCCCAACATTCAACAAAAATTTGCCACAACGTGATTTTTTTCTCCAGTCGCTATTTTTCAGTCTTCGTTCACTGGGCTATATGGTCTTAATAGCATGATCGTCCAAGATGATCTCATAGGTACTGCTATTAATTTTGCGAATGTGGTCCACAACACTATTCACCAATTCTCCATACCTATGAAATATCCTCGTAAGCTGCTAACGTTAGTATCTCCTAGTATTTTTCCTCGTATACCTTTCTACTAACCCCTTCCTCAAGTCGGAAACGACTGGGCAGCCGCTGATGTTCCAAATGTCTGTGAAATCTTATCGGACTTAACTGCTAAGGTCATCAGTCCCTGCCGGCCGCGGTGGCCGTGCGGTTGTAGGCACTTCAGTCTGGAACCGCAGAACTGCTACGGCCGCAGCTTCAAATCCTGCCCCGGGCATGGATGTGTGTGATGTCCTTAGGTTAGTTAGGTTTAAGTAGTTCTAAGTTGTAAGGGACTGATGACCTCAGATGTTGAGTCCCATAGTGCTCAGAGCCATTTGAACCATTTTTTCATCAGTCCCTAAGCTTACACACTACTTAAACTAAATTATCCTAAGGACAAACACACACCCATGCCCGATGGAGGACTCGAACCTCCGTCGGGACCAGCCGCATAGTCCATGACTGCAGCGCCTGAGACCGCTCGGCTAATCCCACGCGGTGCAGCCGCTGATATCTCGTGGCACATTACATGAATCGTAGCGTCCCTGCTAACTTATTCTAGATAATCTCAATAATTAACAATTTTTACAATTTCCCAAACTGGCAGCACTATCCAGATTTTCAGAAACTTCAAGGACACCTTTCTTGGTATCCTGGAGAATGGAGTGACCAACAAAGCATAGTTAGTATGATAGATGAGAACCTAGAATGTGATTGCTACCTCCCTTCCTGCGTTAGTTGTCCTGATTTTGCCTCCAGCTAAGCTACCTGATGTAGAAGATGCTGAATCGCATCCTTACCAGGAACGTGTTTAGACTTAATGCTTACTTACTACTACCACAAGTACACAGAATATCCAAAAGAAGAAACGATAGGGAAAGCAATCATACAGACCGTAAAGCCTCTGAAGAGGGACTGGCTGTTGTCTTCAGGTTTTCGTCCATCTTCATCGTCAGTAGATCTTCCGAATCCAGTTATAGCGGGGTGGAGAATGACTACGTGTAAGTGGTGATTCTCAGCAAAAGTTGGGTGCAGCTACATCAGAGAACTCAGATCATGCATACAAGAAATCCTTCATCGCTCTTTATTTAAATTCGTTAGACTTTGATGCCGCTAGTGCTGATGACGACCGTGGCAAATACGCCGACGTGGCGTCCCTTGGTAAGTTGACCTCTGGCTGAGTGTTGTAGGCTGTAACAGTGGCAGTGCACCACCAATGTGGCTAGTGAGTATCGATGGATTCTCGAACTACCTGACCCATAGCTGGCCTACCTGGCATGACTGCTGTTACCGGGAGTGTAGCTCGCTGTCTCTTGCCTCCCAATGACACTGAGTGAAGGCGTCCCCGTTGGGAACCTTAGCAAAAGTATGGACCCTCAAAGGCAGAAATTGAGGAGCTACCGAAGCGTTCAGGTGGTCAGGTGATTGACAATGGTTTCACTCTCAGCGACGGTAATGTCAGAAGCATCGTCGGTATAGCACTGACCTGCACAAACTGGACCCCTTACTGGAGCTCTGCCATTCGATGGTGGCAGGCAGGATCACAGGGGTTTAAATGCAGCTGCCTGGGGCTGATTACGAGTAAGGGACCACGTTTCTGTGTAACGTGGAAGCGTCGGGTACAAAGCTGGTGACTGTGGTCTGTCAGCTGCCGCACTTTAGTGGGCCGAAATGCAAAAGCCTCCAGAAGGTAGGTCAGGATCCCAAAGTGGTCGATGCATCGAAGGAGGACGGTTTATGCGCATGTTGCGAAAGACACAGGGTAATGATCAGCGGTAGTCAGTGCTCTGTACGCCCCTCTCAGGCCTAAGCCATTCAGCACGGACTGCGATCTATTCCGTTCCACACCAATCCATGGTGAATGGCTGTATGACCTTCTAGTAGCAGTCCTACAAGATCTACACCATAACCAACCGTCCAGCATCTTCCTTTAAATGTGGGATCCTCATTTTGTCCGCTGAGATTACTTTCAGCTCTAGCAGCTAATTAAATTGGAGGTAATCAACATAGATGTGCTATTTACAAGAGGAATAAATCATGGAGATGATAAAGAGAAGGAAGTAGTGGTGATATGTGGCTCACCTGTGAACTCGGGAGGACAGTGACAGCGGAAGCTGTGTGCCGCGGTAGGCGCACAGGAGCCACCGTTGTGGCAGGGCAAGCGTGCGCACGGGTTGGCGCCGCACTCTTGTACACCCACCGCGCGAACTACCAGCGGCTCGCCCTCGTGCAGGCGCACCTCCTCCTGGTTGAGCCTCAGCTGCTGCACACAGCCAACCAAGCCACGTGCTGCTCCCACATTTACCAACACCCTGTCAGCCACAGTCAATATGTCACTCCAAGTACTACACACACTGAATTTCTGAAATGAGGAAGAATTTTATCGTTGAGGAAAATTACATCGACAATGATGTTGAGACAGAAAGGCTATTCTGCACAATGATATGAATTGTTACCTGAGATAGTGAAAGAAATTCCAGATATAAAATTCAATAGCACCTATTACATATATTTCAGTGAGATATAAGAACCTGTCAATACCGAATGTGATTTATCTTTTACTACATCGTTGCTGTGCAGCTTACATGAAACTTATAAACTTAATTTTTCTGACTAAATGCTGACATCATATTCATAGAACTCAGCTGTTGTATTTACGTTTTCTGCTATGCATAAGATTTCAAACTTCTGACTATTATGGCAGAAAATAGTACACATTATACACTCATGGTCAGATAAAACGGAACACCTTGAACGACTAGAGGTATGACCATCATATTCACAGTATATGTACAATAGTATGTTCAGAAATGAGTAACAATTGAATCATGTCAGCCAGTGAGTTGAAGGTAAACATGGATATAGCAGCGCAACACCACCTACCGGTAAATATGCCTGCGGCTCTCGATGTCGCTGTAAACCGAAGGCAATTGAACTGTGTGACTTGAGGAGACGTGCAGGTGGCTTCGCATCCGTAAGCGTACCGTCACAGAAGACCACAGAACACAACTAGATGGGTCAAGTCACATCATCCAGACCACCACCACCACCACAACCCCCCTCCCCTAGAAAATCGACACCTCATCCGAATAGCATTGCACGAGAGATTTGCGTCATCCTCGGCTCTGCTGCAACAGTGGGGCAGTGTAATAGATCGTACATCATCAGTTGTGACAGTCCATCGCCATTTATTACGGCATGGGTTACGTATGCGTCGTCCGCTTCTCCGCCTATCTGTAACGAATGTGCAGAAACATGCTAGACGGCAATGGCGTATGGAACGACATCACTGGGGGCAGGAATGGCATCAGATAGCGTTTTCGAACTAATTAAGGTTCTGTCTGTTTGAAAATAATGGCCGAATTTTGGTTCGCTGCAGACAGCAGGGGTAGTGGCATCGCAGTGACTACATTCACACAAGACCTACAGAGCAAAATGAAGGCCTTATGGTGTGGGGTGCTATTGAGTAAAACCACAAATCACAACAGGTCGTGTGCAGGGCACTGTGACCACTGTGACCTATGTGAATGACATCCTACAACCGCATTCTGCACACCGCCTCAGACGCCATTTTTCAGCAAAACAATGCACGATCACATCTTTGGAACAAGGTGAATGCAGCATGGATGCCTATACCGTAGGACTGTTTTACTCACGTATGTACTATGTGTACTTTAACATTATTACTTGTATACTGTAAATGCCACTGAAGGTCGAAATGTGGCCTAACACTGATCTAATACAAAAGAATTCTGAAAACAAATGCTGCACCTGTTGCATAACGGATATCGACTTTCAGTATTAAAAATGAAGGCTCAGAATATTTTCTTACAATTATCTAACACACAAAGAGCACGAAATGGAAGTTTAAACTTTTATACAAGTTCCTCAGAGGAAGACTAGTACAGAATATTGTATACACACAGAACTTATGCAGAATGTTTTATTTAGCAGAAGAAATAGCCTAAAAACGTCCCAAAGAGAAGTACTACAGGGTGTATGTAGTACTGTAGCTTACTCAGTCCCCGGAATCGCCTAGGTACGTAATAATTCCCGTCTCCTAATAGTTCATCTCCCCCTCTCTCTTTCTCCCACCTCCTCCTCCTCCCACCTTTCTGTCCGTCTTCTCCCCCTCTCTCTGTTCATCTCCTCCCCCTCTTCTCTGACCATCTGCCACTGCTCCTCTTTCTGTCATTCTGATCCTCCCCATCTCATTGACCACCTCCTCCTCATCCTCTCTCTGTCCGTCTCCTCCATCCCCTCTCTCTGTCTGTCTACTCCCTCCACTCTTCCCATTCTTGTCTTCCTCCCTCACAATGTTTTACACCTCCTCCTCCCTCTTCTGTCCATCTCCTCCTCTTCCCCTTCTCTGCCCATTTCCTGCACCGCCTCTCTGCCCATCTCCAACACTCCTTCTCTCGATCCATGTATTACTCCCCCTCTCTATCCATCTCCTCCTCTTTCCTTTCACTGTTCATCTCCTTATCTCCCCTCTCTTTATTCATCTCCTCCTTCATCCCTTTCAGTCTGTCCAGCCTTCTCTCCTCTTCCCCCCTTCTCTCACCATGTTATCGCCCTCATTCGAATAGAAGATTTCAGGTTCTTATCCCAACAGTATTTCATTCCAGATGGCAAGTTATATGTGTACCAAATTTCGTTGAGCTCCATCTAGGGGTTTAGGGGGAGATTTTTACAAGTTACTTTGCACACGTATGCTCTTCACATTTATTTCACATATATTTCATACGTATTAGTACATATGATTCACTTGTATCTGCAGATAATTCCACCGTGCAGTTTTGTCTTCACGCAGTTCAATGTTTAACTTAACTCCTCCCGAACAGGCCATCAAGGCCCAACGGTACTGACCTCAGCCCACAGGCATCACTGGATGCGGATATGGAGGGCCATGTGATCAGCACACCACTCTTCCGGCCGCATGTCAGTTTCCGAGACCGGAGCCGCTACTTCTCAATCAAGTAGCTCCTCAGTTTGCCTCACAAGGCCCGCTTGCCAACAGCGCTCGGCAGACCGGATGGTCACCCATCCAAGTGCTAGCCCAGCCAGACAGTGCTTAACTTCGGTGATCTGAGGGGAACCGGTGTTACCACTGCGGCAAGGCCGTTGGCTCACGCAGTACAATGTTTATGGCACCATACGTCCTGTGCTCTGTGTCGTATAGTGATATAGCTCTGCAAGTACACTACATGTCAAACCTGTAACAGAATTCCATTGTGGGTGAAGTTAACATAGGTCATATGGTAATACAAGGGTGATGACGTATCTTATAATGTCGCTACCAATTATAGGGTGACAGCAACTCTTTACGCAGCTTTCGGTATCCTTCGAGTATATGTCAAAGGGGTAAGAATTCTGGTGTCTGTTTCCCATGATAGCCAGGCGTGAGGTGCAAATTCTTTGGGTTGGCAGAACTGCACCTAGAAGTATTCGAAAGCGGACTGTAACAGCTCATAGCTCATAGTTCCCTTGAGTGTCGTTTAGTACCAATCTGATCGGAATCAGAAGTAGCACAGTTTCAAATGTGTCATCCTATCGCCGTATTTCATTTTTCCATCCTTAAAGTCCATCGATAATCGGAGAATACCACATCCGATTGTTGGATGATCAGTACGTCTCTATCCAGAAGGAAAAACCTTAAAAGACTTTGTCGTCTCTTTACTGGCCAACTATCCCAAGACTGTCACTATAACGACGCCTGGTTGCTCCCTCAATTTACGTTACCTGGTACTCGATGGCCCGAGTCGGGTCCAGTTCGCACCGTAAAGGAAGAGGAAATCATCAATTATGAGAGCACCGGTCACTCAATGTGGTATGAAAATGTCGAAATTCTAGAACTGATTTCATCTTTTTGGGACTCGGCTGTGTAAGAAGAAGATGAAATTCGCTTGACAATGAACTTAAGTAATATGGATAGCGATTTCAGTCTGGATAAATCATGGAATTCATTAATGAACTCACCAAGACGTTCCTGCAGTACATCACAACATGGATCGACTTCGCAGCCACAGGTTCTATTTATGCATACTCATTGCCTCCGATCCACGTATCAGACTCTTATGTATCTGTGACTGCATACACAGTGACGTAGCCTGCGTGTATAAAATAACAGTTAGAATGCTGCAGCCTCAGTCTGTCGACTCAATCTGAAGATGGCCGGAAGATATACGGTCCAAATATTAGAAAAAGAATAATAAAGTTTATGAGGCTGCATTCCAGAAATTGAATAGAACACTGCCTACTCTATGTCAGCGTACACTCGCATTTTCAACCAAAGGGGTGGCCTAGCGGTGGGTGGCTATCCCCATTTTGTTCTCAGGATACCCTCCACAACTTCTCGCTGTATGATAGTATCCTTTAGTTTCATCGTAATGATGGATGAGTGCGAAACGCATACATCAAGCCAAGCAATAGCATATGTCCTAACATATGTTCTAACTTTTCACGTTTATAGGTTACGTAGAAAGACGTAGAGGGGTGTACTATTGTGTGTGAAGATAACTGCATTCACTTTATTCTTGAATAAGTGAATTATTAAGGATTTTGGCGTTGGTTAGAATGAAGTGACTACTGACTGAGATACATCATTCACTCTCGTTGTGACAAACGTACACACCAGCCCTACTCAACACACTGGGTATCAATAATGTTAAGTAAACTGTGAATTCTCATCTTCTTCAAAGACGTATTGAAGGCACACGTAAATATTGGTCTTTGGTGGGTATACAGGGCTCTCGTACGTAACGGTTCCTCTTCTGGCTGTGATTTATGATCTATTGTACGTCTGCTCCGTGACCTTTACAGATAAGTACCGTTCGGTGAAGGAATCTAAGCCATCACAATCAAAATATAGGCACAGGAGCTATTTACGTCGGAATGTACTCTTATAAACCAGACACCTGCAAATTTTCAGGATTAATTTGTGATCAGCTGTTTTTGCAGACAGGTGTGCAAGGCTATGCATTTTACCAAGTTACCTTATAGTTAATGTGGATACAGACGTCTTATCGAAATACATGCTTTTCCAGCTTTATTGAATAACTTACGTTTCAACATAGAGGCAGTCATTTCGTTTTTGCACTATCGGACACCTGCTCATTTCAGTAGAATTTTTCCAATCGTAAAACCTCACTTTTACCATTTGAGGTTGATAAGAAAGGACAGGAGTTCAATGGTTTGCATCGGTTCCAAACGTAAATCTAACGTATTGTCATCCACTTGTATATTAACAGACCTTAGTGTACACAAGAGACAGTTATAATGGGTAAATACTTTAGAAAGCTTACTACACTACTAACAATCATTTGACCATTTTGGAAGGATGTGGTGGTCCTTGTTCCGATGTGTCCTAGGACATACTGAAGGGTATGAAGACTAGTTCAATCATTATCCTGAGTCACAGATTTAATGCTTTATTGATCTTCTTCTAGCATCCATTCAAAAACATACATATAATATAATTTCCTCCTAGACCACTGGATCGATTTAAACGGATCTTGGTGCACATACCACTTACTGTCTGGAAAGAACCACTGTGGGGGTGACAAACACCTACGTCTCAAAGGCTTGTTGGTGGTGGATGGGGGGGAGGGGAAGCTCACTGCACATGGTCGCCTTACTGGTATTCTGAGCTGGACAAAGCGGCTTGTACTATTTCCACGTTTAAAATAAGAGAAGAGGTCCCCGCTGTGAGGAATTACTACATTGGACACATTAATCACACAAGTTATAGTTTGCAGAGAGTTGCATGGTTATGCTGAACAAAGCGCAAAGGCAAATTGTAGCAAACTGCATCTGATTCGTCCATGGATAATCACAGGGAGGAATGCTTATTTGGTATTTACAAAGCCATCTTGATGTCTCCAGTGAATTTCTTCTCTGGAGGCCACAGTTTCTAATATACGATTGAAAGACGGTGATTTTGGAGTGGTTTTTGGGAATACTACTACGATGCTACAATAAAGTATCGATACTTGGGATTTCACGTCATTTATCTAAACGAGGAATATGTTTTTCACAATCGAACCTAAATAAGAATGAGTTTGAGCTCATTAATCACATTAACGATCATGGAATCTCTTTACAACCTGTGAGGCACCATAATGTTGAAACTCAGTTTGTGCTCGTACACAACGAAACCGCCATCCCAGGTAGAACAACAACTTAGGTATACAACAGGTCATATTTTTTGCTTATAGGTCACCTAACCATGGAAAAGTTGTAGGACAAATATCGACTCTAAAAAGCTAAATGAAACCTCAGTACAATAGATTTTTATTTTCTCATGTTGCACCTAATTCATATAAAATGGATACAGAGCAAAGTTTTCCAGAGGCTCAATAGAAATTACACAAAGTAACGCTGACTCTGTGTGTGCATATGTATCAGTGGGGGGCGTGTGGGTGGGGTAGAGGGTACTGACTTATGGGGAAAATCGTTTGGAGAAAACACAGCAAAGGTTTCCTCATCTGGGCAGCTTACGAATGCCTGATTAACGAGTGAGAAGAGACCAAGAATTGTAATCAGACAGGCATCACTAATTGTGTATGGAAAAAAGTAACTTGCAGCATGCTCAGAATATCGATGATACTGTCACAACAGCGACACTTATATTTCTTCAAACAACAGCTATGGTGGACCCATCTGCACCAGACGATGCCTCAGAGACTAACTCCAGAGACATCATTCTTCACCTCATTTCCCAACGCTTCGAGGAAAACTCATCCTTGAGGAAACAACTCATTGCTGTCACTAATGATCAAATGGTTCAAATGGCTGTAAGTACTATGGGACTTAACATCTGAGGTCATCAGTCCCCTGAACTTAGAAGTACTTAAACCTAACTAACCTAAGAACATCAAACACATCCATGCCCGAGGCAGGATTCGAACCTGTGACCGTAGCAGCCGCGTGGTTCCAGACTGAACCGCCTAGAACCGCTCGGCCACTGCAGCCGGCTATCACTAATGTAAAGAACCAGAGTTCCGCTTGTTTCACGAAAAGAAGGGGAGCTAAGCATGAACATAACACTCTTGGCGTAAAACAAGCACATTAACATACAAGAAGATGGTACTAGGCTGGAGCAGTGTCCCTCTGATTGATCAACATCTTCGAGCCAAGAACGGCGGAGGGAGCAACTCATTTGACTGAATACAACTAAATTTCGGAGAGAAGTCAGCAGATTTCTTCACGGTAATTGGATGGTGCCACGGTGTCCCAAGCTTAGATGTTTGTACGAAAAAGCCAAAACCTTTAATGCTAAATTATTGTCCTGGTACAACTGTGGGGAAGCAGCAGCCTCAGTGGGAAACGGGCCGCCTCCAGCCAACAAAACACGGAGAAGATTACAGAACGATTTTCGTTAAACTGCTCGATACACCTAGGATTCTCACGCCTGCTAATGAGACTCAATGACAGCTTTCTGCCGACAAACAGGAACTAGAGACTACATTGGGTTCACACATTCCCAGCACCTCATAAATAATAAAGAATAAACTAACCAAGATAAACTGGCAGAAATTTGAAATAATATCGCATAGCAACATGTGACAGCAATGTCGTAAAATCAGAAAAAAAATGCACCGTATCTGTATGTTTCTTCACTTCATATCATCGAACTATTCGGAATAAACCTCGTCCGAACAGGCCTCAGAAGACTCAACGGTATCGACCGACTGCCGTGTTATCGGTTAAGACTGGCGTCATCGGCTACCAAGAGCGAAGGTTACCACAATGCTCTCTCAACCGTTGTCAGTTTTCGTGACCTGGAGTTACTGCTACTAGGATAAGTAGCTCCTCAATCGCCATCACGAGCTAATGGCATCCTGGTTGGTCAACGGCACAAGGTGGTCCAGATGGACACCCATTTAAGTGCCCACCACACCCGACACTGTTTAACTTCAGTAATCTAACAGGAACCGTCATATCCACAACGGCTTAGCGACTGACCTATTCAGAATAAAACTGTAGTTTATTTTCAATGCCCGCGATGTCCGTAATTAGGATGGAAGCTGCAGACTCTGTACAAAGGTTTTCCCAGGTAAAATTAAACTTAAGTCAATTTTTATTTAAATGGTATAACCACTAAGAGCTCACACATGTTGCCTGTCTGAAGGTTAGCGTTAGATTCCATACTAACCTCTCCTGTTTCCCATCTGCCCACGAAGGGCACACTTTCATGATCCGCCAATGATTCGTATCCTTAATCATTGCAGGTCAATTTTTAATAACTGAAATTGTTGTTATATAGCCATCTGCGCAGGTAAAGTCTTCAGCATTGCCAAATTGGTTTCTTAATCATTTACACACTAAATAGCAATGCTATAAATTATCAACTTGGGTGCCAAATCTGATTCCATTCTCACTGCTAGCGGTCGGCACTCAAGGACAACTCGGTCTGTTGTCAGTGTATGCTGGGCAGAAAGACTTTGCACGTTTTGGCGCTGTAATTCTTTTAGAGTTCCTTTCACTCTATTGAAACAGTAAGAGAGAAATAAAATATGGGAAAAGCAACATGTACAAATCTGTAACATTCTGTATGTAATGTATGTCTGCGGTTTTGGGCAGATAGTCGAGAACCTTGCACAGCATGTTCGTGAGGTGGCGGGAGAAAAATGGTTCAAATGGCCCTGAGCACTATGGGACTTAACATCGGAGGTCATCAGTCCCCTAGAACTTAGAACTACTGAAAGCTAACGAACCTAAGGACATCACACACATCCATGCCCAAGGCAGGATTCCCACCTGCGACCGTAGCTGTCGCGCGGTTCCGGACTGAAGCGCCTAGAACCGCTCGGCTACCGCGGCCGGCGTGGCGGGAGAGATCATCTGTCAGCACAGAGCGTTGGAGCCACAGACCATCGTGCACAAATTGGCACTATAAGATCGACCGACGACTATATGTTGCTAATTGATGGTTGCTAAGGAATCCGGTGACGCCGTAGTTTTGTCAACGAAATGGTTCAGCTATGGTTCTATGCCGGAGGAAAGTTTCTTACTATCGAGGAGCAGTGAGAGACAATTAAGAGGAGCAAAGTTTGTGTATAGAGGGACGCAAGGACCGGATACTTAGTTACTGTTTGTTGGCTAACTTGAGCTAATGCTGTTTATCTATTGATATTAATTAATCGGGCGGTTGTATCGATTTATTGTGCAGTTGGGAAGTTCCCGAATTTTTAGAAGTATGACTGAAAGTGTCTGTATTTCGGTGAAAGATTGCAGCAGCAAGTATAGGGCTGGATATCAAAGACTGGAAATAATTTAATTTCATTGCACCCCTCGACTTATTTTGAAGAATTATCGAAGTGACTTATTCTTCAATTAGCTGAATGTGGGTTTAAGTTTGTACTTGTAGTGCGATTACGAGTTCTCTGAGGACTATAAATCCTGAATCGTAAAAGTATTGTTTGACTTCAAGTGATTGGACTGAAGCTATTTGAGTCATGGTTCCGGTTATGGTGTGTCTGTAGCACACCCATAAAGTGGGTGCTGTGATTACTTATAAATGACTATTATTCCTAATATACATAGTTATAGTTTGCAATATGTTCTGTTTGTTTTAATGTATTTTACTATGTGTCATCCTAAACAAATTAATGTAACCTCCAATTAATACAATCAGGTTTTTTCTCTTTCTTCACTTTTCATTTAGAATAAGTAAAATTGTAAATCTAATTGTCAATAATGAGATGTTTGCACTAATGGAAGAAATATAATGTAATAAAATAATATAATGTATCTCACATCAACAAAAGCTGAAAAACGTATTGCAGGCCCTTAAACAGCCCACCCTTCCCACTGTGGAATGGGAATGAAAAGTGCAAAGAAGAAAAAAAAATGTAAAAGTTGACGAAGCCGTTCTCTGAGGCATAGAGAAACGACTATGAATGTACTAGATAGATTTGGTATTTGAGGTTAAATGTGAACAAGATTTTCTGAATATTGATTTATTTGATTGTCGATTGGAGTTCTAGATTTTTGTAGAGATTTGAAGATTGTTAGCGGAAGACACAGACTGACGGTATTGGTTTGGTTAGTGTTGTTTAACGTCCCGTCGACAACGAGGTCATTAGAGACGGAGCGCAAGCTCGGGTTAGGGAAGGATGGGGAAGGAAATCGGCCGTGCCCTTTAAAAGGAACCATCCCGGCATTTGCCTGAAACGATTTAGGGAAATCACGGAAAACCTAAATCAGGATGGCTGGAGACGGGATTGAACCGTCGTCCTCCCGAATGCAAGTCCAGTGTGCTAACCACTGCGTCACCTCGCTCGGTGACTGATGGTATTCTTCTTTTATTTTGATAAAGTTTACCTCACTCAGAGTTGTGGTAGTAACGTTTCAAAAAACTCCACTGCAACCGTTATTCCTGTAGTTAATAGTGACGATTGTCATTTACATTGATGTTTTGTTAGTGGGACCGTGGATCGATAACACCTGAAGTGGCTAAGAATTTTTCCAATTGTGTTTTAAATTGGGTTAAAAACTGGTGGTAGCATCTAAGACTTTCGTTGGACCTACTTTTGTATTACTTCATTTCGCTTAGGGTGGGGACTGAGTTTTGTTTGTTCTCCACCACTCGTCGGTGTTTGTCTCTGTAAGTAGATAGTAAAGAGAATGAAATAAATTGTTAATGTGTTTAGAAGTCAAAACCTGGTCTCCGCGTTCTGATTTAGTCCAAACTTACTAAATAATTGCTATTTTACAGAAATCATTCATTATGATAGGAACAAGCGAGATCTTAAGCTGTCGCACACTAACCAATAGAAAAGTGCTGTCAAAATCAGAGATTCTTGAGTGATAAATGAACGGAGGATAGGTAATCCAAAGTATATACGAGTTAAGAAAATTTTCTTCAAGTTCATTTAACGGATAAATTCATAATAAAGTAATTAGTGCAAGAGTTTCTGTTTAAAAGGATGCAAGAGCTTACTGTTGAAAAGTTCAGAAAACAAGAACGACAGGTTTATTTTTGTTCTAAAGCTGAAAGTTTATGAACGTAATTTCGTAACGTAAAGACAGACACGTTGCTTATATGATTGACGGATGTTGCTGTAGAAACAAAATAGAGCGCTGACAGTACCTGTCAAAATTCATACACTTCAAACATATTTTGGATTTCTGAGGATGGTAGTACGCGTAAGCAAAAAGGTAGCAAAATATATCAACCTTTATTGTGATATTGCAAAAAGCTTAAATAGGCAAGTGAGTGCATTTAAAATCTGTGATTTATGTTAAAGAGCGGTCTGATGTGTGTTTGGGTAGGAGTGATTCTTAGCTACTCTAAAAGTTTACTAGTAAGAAAATTGAATTATATCTCTTTTAGGAAGAATTCTAAGGCATTATGTCTTACACACGTGACTAGACAAAATAGTTTCAGATTCATTTCGTTCAATTTATGGTATTTAATCTTTTGTGTTACTGGACCGTATACGACGCGCAATTGCATTTTTCCGTTAGTGCGTTGAGGTCATTATAGGAGGAACTATTTGTTAAAAGTCACTGATATTGACCTTAATGTAACACATAACAATAATACATAACGGAAAGGTGTGAAAACCTGTATCGAGAACAATATACGCAGAAAGATGTCGTTTGTGTGCGCCACTGCAATTCACCAGAACCAGAACTTCTGTGCAGCTAGAGTGTTATCGCAGCGTTCCTTCACATTAAAAACGGAAATTCTTAAGACTATTAAATTTTTTTTCTCAATTTCTCCCCCTATTGGGGCGCGGTAGTGTCTCCTACTAAAGGGTTAGTTGAGTAAAGGTACAGACGGCAATTGCGGCACCGGGCAAAACGACTACCACAGTCCACTTCACCCCTCCGCCACCCCACACCGAACCCAGGGTTATTGCACGGTTCGGCCCCCGGTGGACCACCCCAGAGAACATCTCGCACCAGCCAAGTGTAACCCCGATGTGTGCCTGGTAGAATAATGGTGGTATACGCGTATATGGAGAACTTGTTTGCGCAGCAAACGCCGACATAGTGTAGCTGAGGCGGAATAAGGGGAACCAGCCCACATTTGCTGAGGGAGACGGAAAACCGTCTAAAATCCATCCACAGACTGGCTGGCTCACCAGACTTCGACACAAGTCTGCAGGGCGGATTCGTGCCTGGGACCAGGCGCTCCTTCCCACTCCGGAAAGCCGTGCGTCAGACCGCTCGTCTACCTGGGCGGGCACTGAGGACTTACTTGGACCAGGATTGCTTTCAGTATATAGCTGGTCTCGCAGCATGATGACATCATTTCCTCGGGCCTTTGTCCCACTTCAACGTGGGGTCGGCCTTGTCACTATGTATTTGGCTATGTTAGTGTCAGAGGATCGTCGGATGCCCTTCCTGGCGCCACTCTGTACCCCCTGTTACAGAATTAGTGTACCCCAGCTGTCTGCATCTCGTGTAATCCATGAAAGAGTGCAAAAGTTTTTCAAATGCCTGCGAGTCGTGTAACGTGCGGGACGTGGGGACCAACCCGGTATTCACCTAGCAGGATGTGGAAAACCGCCTAAAAACCACATCCAGTCTGCCCAGCACGCTGGCCCTCTTAGTTAATACGCCGAGTGGATGCGAACCGGGGCAAGCGTGCCTACCCAGGCATCTCGCAGCATGACATTTGTCTTAAATGACCACCATATCTACCTTTTCGACTTTGAGTTTCGTATACATTGTGAAACACTCAATAGTTTAACGAGGAAGTCGCGTGATCGTTACAATAACTGGTCACAAACTGTTAGTCTACAAGCGTAAATGAAATCACAATAACGGTACCTAGGCTACGTGTCCACTTGTCCTATGATGAGATTAAATACTATGACCACTGCTTGAATTGCTCTCGAGCCTTGCGTCAGATGGTATTGTTTAAATAGCACACTATTTCTACAGGGCAGCTATTAGTTATCTTCGTCGGCCGGAGTGGCCGTGCGGTTCTAGGCGCTAAAGTCTGGAGCCGAGCGACCGCTACGGTCGCAGGTTCAAATCCTGCCTCGGGCATGGATGTGTGTGATGTCCTTAGGTTAGTTAGGTTTAATTAGTTCTATGTTCTAGGCGACTGATGACCTCAGAAGTTAAGAAGCATAGTGCTCAGAGCTATTTGAACCAGTTATCTTCAGGTGCCACTGACCCTAGATTTTGTGGGTCGCCAATGCATACGTTCGCTTCCTAGAAAAGCGAAGGCGCTAAGAGGTGTGGGTATAACGTCACCGCAGAGGGCGCTGACAGAGCTCTCTGCTGGGGAAAAGGCTCTCGGAATATACATGCGCTGCGCAGGGAAGCCCGGTCACAAGCCGCAGATTCCATGTGCGCGGGCAGGGTTTTGGAGCACAGCTTATCAAGTTTAGCTGGTCCCAATTTGATTCCCTAGCGGTATTATATTTGCATCCAAGTCTTATAAGTGTTTTGAAACTTTTTCTTTTAGTTTGCCTACGAAGAGCAAAGTCTTAGTGCCGCCAGTCATTTTTCCCTGGTTATCCGAGCTGAAACCCTGTGCGCCCCTGTTAATTAAGTTGTTAACTGTACGTACCATGTTGGTCTGTAAGCTCTGACTTTCGACACCAGGAAAATTTATAAGAATAAGGATGAAACTACTTCCTGATTACGTACTGGTATGACAGTCTTTTCCGGAAAATACGAAATTCCGTTTGAGGAGACGGTGATTGACTTATTGCACGGTATTACTTTTTAGTTTTGGAGTGGCCACGTTTTTATGATACAATCATTACCGGTTTCGGCCTTCAAAGGTCTTCCTCAAACGCTGTAATAGAGGACAGAAAAGCTTAAATTAGGACCTGAAACAAGTGCAAATATTTTCACTAGATCTACATGTGAAATTAGTAAAGTTCTATTACAATGTACGTAGTTCACACCTACAGACAGAATTTGATGAACAAGTGTTCATGCGTTTTCAACTAAACATAAAATCAGAAATCAGGAAATTATCTACATACTAACAAATGTACTTTTCCTTCTCTACTCTTAGTGCTAGTTGCGCCCGTCCTCTGTAAGAGAATCTCCAGTCATAAAAATCATAACGTATAGGGTCTACAAAATATCATGCCGTGATCGTGATAAAAGCTGTATCGGCCAGACAGGCAGGTATTTTAACCAGAGATTCAAAGAACACAACTACGTCACCAGTAAACCAGAATTAGGTTTACGTACCCAATATGAGCGACGTGATACTGAAAGCTTCGGCCAACAACTAAACATGTTACATAATGCCGAAGGAAGAAGACAGTTAGACATTTTATAAAAAGTGGAGATCGACGACGTGAAACCCTAAGAATCGGATGGACTCCTCATTGAACAAAATGAGTTGGCAAATAATGCATATTTTAATATTTACGACGGTATCCTTAACTGATTTAGTGGCTGCTGCCTACTTAAATGCTCCACCTGATCTGAGGATGACTTGTGAACAAGTGCTGCATTGTGCTGTTCGGGCAGCGTCTCCGTTTCCTAACATTTATCCAGAGAACATAAACACCTCGCTGCCGGAGGAAGAGTGCCAGCGAGTTGCAGCAAAGAACCGCTCTGGTCGTCCATTCCGTGTCGTCTCCCCTAAGCCTACGTGCAGCATCGTAAATATCTGACAGACAGAAGTGTAGCACCACCGGGTACCAAAAAACATGGGGATAAAGGTTGCTACTCTCTCTCTCTTTTATTGTGAAGGTCTCGCTTTGTTCTAAATACATTGTACTGTATTTTAGTTGGCAAGGCATGAACACTTAATCATCAAATGACGCCTATGTATATGAACTATGTCTATTGTAACAGCACTTTACTAAGTGCACAGGTAATCTACAGAAAATTACTGCACTTGTTTCAGGTCTTAATTAGAACTTTTCTTTCCTCTATGGTAGCATCTAAACGAGGCCTTTGAAGGGTGAAACTAGTAATGATTGTATCATACAAAAATGTATGAGTCAAAATTAAAAAATTGTACCTTGAAAGAGTCTTATTATTCCCTCTTACATAATAACTGACGTTGTGGTTTTAACTTACTTTTCTACTGCCTGTCTTGCAACTGAACAAAGTTTTCTTGTGTCTGGATCCGTTATGGATCGATGCTGAATATTCTCATTGTTCCTTAAATCAACTTGTCACGTGATTCTGCAAAACTATCATGGCAAGATTTATTTTACACTGTATACATGGCCCTGTTAATTCTAACTGCTGCACAAGCAAAACTTCGTTTTCACAGAGTGAGATGTTTTTAGGGTCACTGTTTTCGGTCGAGGGAAAATGTTGCCACTCACCACAGTTTAATAGCAATGTATCAACACTGTGAAATTTCGTTAGAAGCGATATGAAATTTTCGAGCGGGATTAGAGTGGGACAAAGAGGGGAAAGTCGCTCGACAGCCAATGTGATACGCGAATGAAATTGCAGGGAATCTCGAAATGCACGCGCGCAATAATTTACAAATTAACCAAAGTAGAGGGACTTACTAGGTCACCTGTTTCATGTACTGTGAGCAGCCTTTAAATTTCATAATCGCTTCAAATTGTCCACATTTATAGACAGAAACGACATCACCGGAACAGCGCAGTTTCATGACCACTGGCACAAAATATCAAATAAATTCCTGGAAGTCTTCAAAGTTTCAGTGTTTTAATTAAATGTATGATTTTTAGCTCTGGCATGTGCTATATGACGCAACTCCCTCGTTCCTGAGTTACGTAAATTACGCTGTAATTAAAAATGTGATTTCAGTCTAACGATCAATAAAAGAATTGAAATTAGTAACCATATAGCAAAATACTTCCCTCTTTTCGTATTGCAGCATTATAAACTTCTTGTCTTGATACCTTTAACAGACTAGAAATATGAGAGATATTCATGATGCGCGGTAGACCATGATAGCCTAATTGGTGAAAAGGCCAGGTAGTGTGAGGTTTAACGCCACTGTCTCGTATTCTGGGGTACTGGGGTTAAAAGTATAATCTGTTTATCAAATGTTGATGTAATGAGGGTTCCGTAAATCATGTAATGTGCATTCCGAGATGATTCCTTTGGAAGCGCCGTGTCCAATTTCCTCACTCACTAATATCAAAGTTCCACGTATGTTCTGTCTCTTGCGGCTTGGGTTCGTTCGGAGAAAAGCTCTAATCATCGTTTCGTTTCATTATCTTGTACATTTGATTCATCAGTTAGGCGAATGGTCACAGTTATACTAAACCTGTATTAGTAAATCAGAGACCAAATAGTTCTTGTAAATCACAAATCAGTAACTGCAACACGTTTTCAGTCTCTATTTTCGATCGTGGTTCATTGTTGGTTCAAAGAAAATAAATCCTAAAATATTGTGAGTTTAAATAGCTACAAAATTATCAAGTCAAGAAGAGGTTCAAATGGCTCTGAGCACTATGGGACTTAACTTCTGAGGTCATCAGTCCTTTAGAACTTAGAACTACTTAAACCCAACTAACCTAAGGACGTCCCACACATCCATGCCCGAGGCATGATTCGAACCTGCGACCGTAGCGGTCGCGCGGTTCGAGACCGTAGCACCTAGAACCGCTCTGCCACCCTGGCAAGAAGAGGTTCGCTATTAAAAAAGCAGACGACATTTCAGAGTCGTGCAATATCCACTTTTCAAATTGAGAAAAATATTTTGCTCTTTTAAATGAGATGGTAACCCCAATATTGTGCCTATATACGGCTACAAGTGAAATACGCTTACTGCTACTATTTTCCAGACAGAGTCGTTAAAAGCTTTGATAGGGCCTTGCCACTTGGTATATTTAATTTCTTGGTGGTGGTGTCTGATATAGGTTTGAAAATGGCGTTACTACATTCACGTACTGTGGTAGTAAAGTACAGTATCAACAGACACGATTGAGAGAATCCCACTGTCTCTGTGATGGATAGCTTAATGTGTTAACAAATAATTTCTGCTGAGTCCAAGTTCACAGTATACGAAAAAGGCACTAATATTTTCATACTTTTCTTCTGTGTGAGTGGTTTTGATCATTAATTTGACGAATGTGGTAATGTGTCCATTTCACTCTGATGATGATGTCGTTGCTGACGTTACTGCAACGAGTTATTTTAATTCGATTGAGAGCTCTTGATAAACATTGATGCTAATTCTCTTAACCCCAAATCCAAATAAGTAGGTAGATCAGGTAAATATGTGTACCTTCTATTTTCCAACCACCTGTTAAATTCTTCAGAAGACTTGGCGGTGGCAAAACAGAAGTTTTTAAAGGAAGCTTTTGTTACGGGAACGAGACAATTTAGTAATGGAAATATCATATTACCGTATACATAGCTTTATCCAGAAAGTTCTCATGTTTAATGGTCTAGATGTCTTCTCAGCTCCATAGCAGTTAGTATGTTAACAGAAGCGCTTATAAATCTATGTTAGTTACATTTACTTGAGAGATTTTGCAAAGACAGTTATTACTTGCACTCCATACCCAGCGAAAGTATATGGAAAATGGAATTTTGAATGCCAAGAAAAAACCACATTCTGTTCTGTGCAATCGTCTTCATCTTTGCAAAACTGTATTACGCAGATTAACATGATTCTGTTTACTGTCCTCAAGCCTTGGTCTCCTTCTACAAGTTTTCCTACCTTCCCCAATGCTTCCAGTACCAAACTGAGGATTCCTGTCTGCCTATGGATGTGTCCTACAGACTTATATCTTCTTTCAGTTATGTTGTGACCTAGTTTCCTTTTGCTCCAATTACATTCAATTCCTCTTCATAGTTATTAGAGCTCCCAATCTTATCTTAGCATTCTCCTATATCACTACATTTCAAAAGTTTTCTTTCTCTTCTCTTGTGAATTGTCTGTCGTCCATGTTTCATTCTGCAAGAATGAACATTCCATGCAAAAAATATTTAGTAAATATTTGCCCACACCTACATTTATATAAGATGTAACATGGTGCTTTTTTAGAAATGTTTTCTTGATATTGCCGTTATGCATTTTATATCCTCTCTACTTCGGCTATTTTACTCCGTAATAGGAAAAATCGTCGACTACTTTTAGTGTCTCATTTCCCAAAATGCTTCTGTCAGCATCACCTGATTTAACTGAACTACATTCTACTGACCCTGTCGGACTTTTAGTGGTGTTATCATGTAATACATTTTCAAGACACAATCCATTCGGTTCAACCCTTTTTCGTCTGTGACAGAATCAGAATGTCATTGGCATAAATATAAGCTTTTATTTATTCTCCCTGAAACTAACTTCCCTTTACAAAATTCTCACAAATTTTCTTCACTACGTGCTCAATGTACAGATAAAATATCTTGACATAGGCTAGTAACCTGTATTACTGCCTTCTGAACTACTATTTCCCTTTCACGTATTTCAATACGTAAAACAGGAATTTGGTTTCTGTAGAAACAGTAATTGGCAGCCTTTCACTTTTGGTATTTTACATCTGTTACATTCGGTGTTTCAGAAGGTATTCCAGTCAACACTGTCTAGTTTTTATCAAACTATAAAAGCTGTAAATGCAGGTCTCAGATGTACTCAGTTGTCATCTGACTCTTGTCAGTGTTGTCTGTACATGACGATATCAACATAGGTACGTGATACCAGCCGCAGATGACTCCTTTAGGTGCTGACCTCCAAGTGGAGACAAATGCAGAACCAAGTGAACTATCCAGTTATCTGCCAAGGACCTCGTCTCCAGTAGTGGTAAGTAACCGCCTGAGGTGGGGACTGTATGCAGACGAGTTACGTCTTCTCACTGTTGAGTCTCCCTCCAGGTGACTACCTCGAGCTGGCAGCCATCTCTCTGGTGGGTTGCCTGTACGAACCTGGGCTGGGGGCGCCCCGGTTTCTCTGTAGCTGTGCATCGGTTCCTGAAGGATTCAGTCAATGCTAATCATCGCCCAGGGCAGACATACATCTACGACATCGACATCGATCGCTCTTGGGGCTTTGGTTTGTGTACCGTTGTGCCCTGTGTTGTATCCTGCTGAGGTGGGCCAGTAGTCTGAACGGAGTTTTCATTCATCGGCCGCGGCCCCCGTGATCTCTGCCTGCTACGGCCGTCCTGCTAACTCTAGCTGGTGACACTGCTTATTCACGCCACTCGCCGGTTATACTTGCTGACGAAAGCTCGCTGACCTCTGTGGCTCACTAAATCATCCTGAGGTCGATGGCCTCTCCTCCAACGGCGATCACACCTCTGTGCCTAACATGAATAAAAATTTTACTCAACCAGAGATATATTTCTAGCAGTCCGCTTTTCGCCGCCAGTCGCCACCAACATCTTACCAAAGGTGTTTGACTGGACTGCAAAATTTTCGCTGGGAATTTGGTCTATACAGTACCGATATTTCCTCATGCAATTTCCCTATTTTTGCAACCCTGAAGAAAGACATTTGTGGTCTCCCATTTGCTTCGGACGGAGAGGTACATGACTGTCTAGTCATGCTCCTGAAGGCAATCACAAACATTTTTCCATGAAGCTATTGATCATCTTTTTCCACCAGTCTCGTTTTTGTTTGACTACTTCTTACATCCTACAGAAAGCTAAATATAAAATTTATAAGAAAAGGAATTACAGGACTAAAAAAATAAAAAAAAATTGTAAGCCAGTGTTCAAATAGATAATAGATTACAGAGAACAGTTTCGAACTACTGCTAGGATTTCGTGAGCAGAAGAGACGCAATACGTCACAAGAAAATCTTTCAATTTTAGTTTGAATACTTAGTGTCTTTCCATTATTTAATTTTCTGTTCTGATAGGCTACTGAATATTAAACATCCTCACTAGTGCACACCTCTTCGTACAATGTTGAAATGTTACCTTACTGCATATCGTTTTTATATTGGTCAATCACAGTGTAAATGCTCCAGTTTCTTCTAAATAAGACAAGATAGGCAACAACAAATCCTATTAGGCAGTATACAGTGGCATTAGATGTCTCCGCACAGGTAATGGCATCCGATAACAACTCATATGGGGTCCATAGGATTTACTGAGGTGAATTTGGTCGCCGAGACATCAACCTGAGTTCACTATAACGCTCCTCAAAACACTGTAGCATGGTTCTGGCTCCCGACACACTACTGAAAGAAACATATGGTGAGATGCGAAGCTAGATGTTCGCCGATTTACGAAAACGGTGTGCTCCAAAACAATTGTGCGGGCAACAGAGATGCCACAGAGCAGAATCTATCCTGCTTTAAATATCAGACAAATCTCCCAACCCAACATTGTGTGAAGAGTCGTGACCGTCCAGCCACTTAGCGCCCAGTGGTATTTTCAGTGTCCTACCTCTTTCCGTAGATGTTCACGACAGTGGCACGTGAACAGTCGATCAGCTTCGGATTTTTAGGTATACTCCTTCACAGGCAGTGTGTAATAGTAATCCGCCCTTTGTCAGAGTCGCTTATCTCAATGGAATTTCCCATTTGCAGGTCATATGTTATTAGCGTTATACCACGTCCGTGTCCGTTCAGCTTGCATACTTCGTTACTGCGTCAAGTGCCCTTAACAGGACCAGGCGGTGTCCAACGTCATGCTGGGCAGTGGTCATAATGTTTTGGTTGATCAGAGTATGTAGAGGAATGGCAGAGTTCGAATTCCGAGACGTTTGAATAACGGGCCTCGTGCGTTCGTAAACTGACACCGTATGAAAGTATGGCCGCCCTACGCTGGATTAGGAATATTCTTGGTAAATGCACAGGCTTGCCCCAAAATACAATACCATACGAGTTACAGTAAGCAGCAAAATAAGCAAGATTTAACGTTTCATGCGTCAGAGACTGTGGTGACACGTTTTTAGTGCCGATAGCTACAGTCACATTCTGCAAAACGTCTTGAGCGTGAAATTTTCAAGAAAGCTTTCCTCATATTCTGGGACTTTAGAATTTGCACTATCGGTCGGACGATGGCATTCACGTATCGTACAGCCGTTACGGCAGCAACCATTACCACCAGCGGCGTACGTCGGCCCTACATAATACCACCCAAAAACAGAACCGAACGTCCACCTTGCTGCACTCGCTGGACAGTGTGTCTAAGGCGTTCACCCTGACCGGGGTGCCTCCAGACACGTCTCCGACAATTGTCTGGTTGAAGACATATGCGCCACTCATCGGTAAGAGAACGTGATGCCAATGCTGAGCGGCTCATTCATCATGTTGTTGTGGCGATCTGTACCGCGATTCATGGTGTCGTGGTTGCAAATATGGACCTCACCATGAACGTCAGGAGTAAATTTGCGCATCATGCAGCCTGTTGCGCACAGTTTGAGTCGTTACCCTGCTGTAAGGGTTCCTCCGAGCCATAATCGATAGGTAGCGGTCATCCGCTGAAGTAGTAGCCCTTGAGTGGCCTGAGCGGGGCATGTCATCGACAGTTTCTGTGTCTCTGTATCTCCTCCATACTCGAACAACATCACTTTGGTTCACTCCGAGACGCCTGGACTCTTCCCTCGTTGAGAGCCCTTCCTAGCACAAAGTAACAATGCGGACGCGATCGAAAGGAGGTATTGACCGTCTAGGCATGGTTGAACTATATACAACACGAGCCGTGTACCTCCTTCCTGGTGGAATGACTGGAACTGATCAGCTGTCGGACCCCCTGCGTCTAATAGGCGCTGCTCATGCATGGTTGTTTATATCTTAGGGCGGGTTAAGTGACATCTCTTAACAGTCAAAGAGTCTGTGTCTGTGACACAATATCCACAGTCATATCTTTAGGAGTTCTGGGAACCGGGGTGATATAAAACTTTTTTTGATGTTTGTATTTGGCCAGAAATTGTAAATAAGGACAAATCTAATACTAAAATTTTTAAATATTATTTTTGCCTGAACAACTGTGAAATTTCATTCACCATTCATATAATTTCTGAATCAAATATCATTGTCATCGCGTGGTGGATCATTTGCGGGAGCAGGGTGTAGCTCCCAGCATAGCAACTATGCGTAGTATAATATAAATGTCTCCTTCTTCAAAACTTTATCTAATAATTTTGATTAATTCAAATTACGGCTATAATGCTCCACATAAAGTCTCCATATGAATACAATAAAGGAATAAACCCGCCTTCAGTAAGGTAACGTGATTCAACTACTTATATGAAAATGGACTTCTTTAATTTCAATAATACTGGCTGCTCAGAGGAGATGAACTAGCGTGATGCAGACATATGCGGAGGGTTACATAGAGAGGGCAGTGAACCGATATGAGGCGGCAACGCTTTCATGAGCGCACGTGGGTGGAACGAGACAGAATATCCCGCGACCCAGAAAACAGATTCTTTCTCGAATGTTTTAGGAGGTAAGTGTCGCATATAGGTTCTCCGCAGCATGGGAAATGCTCGGAAAGCACTTTCGTAGATCGGTTCTTAGAGGTCTTTTCACCAGTATGTTGAAGTATCTATGTTTTCACAAAATAATACTCTCAGTTTATTAATCTTTCAGGTTATACAGCATTTTGTTACATACAAACTAAAACAGTAAGTGTAGAAAGACAGCACTGGGTAAACCCTTAGTAAACAGTAAGCATTATTTTATTGCTTAGAGTTTGATTTGTGTATTTAATGTCGTTGAGGCATTTGTGTCTGAAGTTCGTAAAGTGGTGTGTGTTCTTTTACGATGGTTGACTTGTAATGTGTAGATGATGCTTAACATTTTTGGAATCCTTTAGTTTGTTTCTTATAAGGTTTAACGATCGCAGCAACCGAAACTAGTTGTTAACGAATATAATAAACACGCAACCATTAAACCATCTAGATAGTACCGTATTATTCGAAAAACCCACTGCTGTCAAATTTTTCCTTTTCTTTTTACAAGAGGTTTGCGCCTCATGGGTCACCGAATTCCCTCATCTCCCTTAAGATACACAAATAGATGTAACAAAAAGTGTTCAAATGTGTGTGAAATCTTATGGGACTTAACTGCTAAGTTCATCAGTCCCTAAGCTTACACACTACTTAACCTCAATTATCCTAAGGACAAACACACACACCCATGCCCGAGGGAGGACTCGAACCTCCGCCGGGACCAGCCGCACAGTCCATGACTGCAGCGCCTGAGACCGCTCGGCTAATCCCGCGCGGCAAATAGATGTGACAGACACTGTTATAGTGTGATGCACTTTTCAAGTATTTCCGAGATATCTACGTTCAAAGTAACACGAGTCTATAGAATACGACAAGAGAACGCAAGCTATGGAGAATTGGTATTAGAACAATCGACTAAGGCACCTAACTACAGGGCAATTCGTACCTTGTTTGTAATCTTCCATTGATGATTCTTCAATCGCTCTTTAAGGCTCTGCTAATGAAAAAAAATGAAATAGTAAACCTATTCACTGCAGTGTACAGCAACGATGAAATGGCCTGAGAGGTTATGAGCTGTTGACTAACAGGTTCAGTACTTCTGGTACTGAAATAAAAGCAATCGCAACACAGCAGGTAGGAAAGCAACGCCAAACCATTCTACGTGTTTTCCGTTGATTATCAAAAACCATTACAAATATGATGTACATTGTTAGAAGAGAGTGTGAATGATATCGCTGCGAAATGCGAATGGATGTGTAGATACATAAATGTTCATTTCATCACGGTTCCTTATTATGTCTCTTCTCGCATATTCCACTATGATTACCATGATTACTATTTTCCGAAGGTACTTATTTGGTGGTAGTGATACAAATCTGTGGTGGGAACAAAATTACGAGACTCGAACGCATTACAAATAGGCTACTGTTCTGCCGCATTGGCCGGTTGCATTAACGCAACTGTCAGAAAGCTTGCGTTGGCGTATGGTTTCCATGATGCTTAAAAAAATTTGAATATTGGCACTTAAAACTGCTGGAGAAGCGAATCACACTAGACCGAGATTTTATATCTCTAAATATGTACTACAATCATACGATAAATCAGCGAAGTCAATGGTTTTTTGGTGTATCTTCCCAAGTTATTTCACCTGAGTGTATATTGATCGGTTCATGGATCTGACACGATAAGTCGAAACCAATATTAAAGTAGTACCTTGTTAGATTGGTAGGAACTGCACCGACGAAAGCATCCATCTGCAGGTCCAGTGCCCGCAGCGCCCCCTGCGACTGGCCCACCACCTCAGGGCCGGCATCCAGGCGCAGCAAGCCGTCCCGGTGGTAGCGGCGCGCACTCACATGGTGCACCGTACCCAGTGTAATCCGGTTTGCCGATCTTAAAACTGCGGCACCGTTTCCCAAGTCGTATCTGAATTCTACGTAGCTGAACGAAAAAAAAAAAACATTAAATATAATGAAATTTCTTACTCTGCATCGGCAAGCTTATTTTATTAAGTATGAATAACTGTTTCAGCAGTCAGAAGCAGGCATTTAAGGGGAGGAGGAAGTAAAAGATATCTGCCACAATAACTGACGTATTTTGGATCGTTTTCCAGGTACATTTGTGGAAAGAAGATGATAAGCTATGGGAAAATTCAACTGCCAGGTACATTTGTGCAATGGAAGGTGATAAGAGATTGGAAGATTCTACTAACGTTCAATAAAAATATTAAGTTTAGCAGACAAAGTAATCTTCGTTTTCTGAAAATACCACCCGAGTATTTTAATATGCTGTAGGCAGCACAGAACTTGTATCGGTCCCTCATGTGTGTCTGCACCGCTGACGCAAGTCACTCGTAACAGTGATGAGGTTTTCATATGTCATTCGGCTGTATCGGTAATTACGGCAGCATGAAGCTATCGTGTTTAGACGTGCTCAAGACCCCACCAAGAATGCAGTTGCGCAATTTGTTGGTCTATGAACGTGGACCATCCAGCATATCAACAAGGAATAATGTACCACCCGCAGCCGTGCGTAAATATAGTTATGGTTAATAGAGACTACACGACCGGTTCTTGGATGAGTGTCATGTCTTGCCAACGACAATTTCCGCCAGTTTCCGCACGAACATTGTAAAGGGAATTGCATACAACGGAAATTTTCAGTTTGGAACCACGTAGAACTACATTAATCACAACAGCACATAAATCTTCTCGTCTGCAATAGGCCTAAACTGGACAGTAGGTGTACAGGCATGTAGTGTGTTTAACGAGTCGCAGTTTTGCCTCTTTTCTAAAGATGAAAGGCAATGAGAACACGGACGACCCAATGTGGTGATTTACTATTTATTTGGCACAAAAAGAAATATTGTGAAAAAGTAGAGTTACTTAAATTAGATGCGTATTGTCACGCGGACACTTTTACCTCCGCTTTCTCAAAATGCAGTATGTTGCCTTTAGGTACCATGGCCCACAAACACAGATGGGTGCTGCTAAATAAATGCTGCAGTGTTCTAAATGTGGCTGAAAAAATGGTTACATTTTCCACTTTTTAATGTGAAATGTCTTATAACAGTTCCTTTTTCGTACAATACACAGAACATTTCTCTATGTTGCACATTTATAGGCGAATACCCTTCGAAGCCAATCCACATCTTCCTTTTCGGATCATAGTCTGGCCAGTGCGCAAAACTATCATATCGTACATCATTCACTGACACTGCTTCTGCAGTTTCCTTCTTCTTCGGAATTTGTTCATCCTATAATAAAAGCCAGGCTTACTTTTCCCAGACACGATCGGTCTATTCGCAATGTTCCGGGTAACCATTCGCTAACATATTTATATAATAACTCACTTCAGAGCTTCCTCTTCCCGTTTATGATCAATTTTCACTGTACAAGAAAGAAAAGCACTATAAAACCGAAAGAAACCGCTGCACTCGTAATTGATGCTCACGTAACCTAACACCGTGCCTTCTAAAGATGCACACTATATAAAGCTTTTCACCAGAGAGAACAAAATACCGCTGTATATGAAAACTTAAATGTTGCTTGCAAGCACTATTGCCCTTCCATGGTTGAAATTTGAAACATGTTTAGAAAACATTGTGGAATTTTCATGTTGCATGAGAGCAACATTGCCAAATAAAGGATAAACCTTCAGAGTTAAGGTGACAGTGAGAGTGTATTAAGACGTTTTATTCAAAACTTTTGGTGCCCAAGTATTGACCCTTCTTCTACATCTTCATGATGAGTATACTGTGGACAACCCTGTCCTCCAAGATCCCAGCAGCCCCGTTCACAGGGCTATACGCGTATCTTCCTTGTTTGACGACCATTTAGACACCATACTACAGATGAAATGTTTCGGTAAATCATTCTATCTTAATGCTACAGGAAACGTTAGGACTACTTAAAGCAGATGGTGAAACGTAACAAGCAGCATTCTCGCAGTATGGTAGGTCTACGGGATTTAATCATGACTGAGAGAGGCTTTAGTTGCATATGGCATACCACAAGAAACTTTCTGATTCATTTGCTGCTCGTATCGAGGCCATTACCAAGGTCAGAGGAGATGTTACGAAATATAATGCTTTGGAGGACATTAATCTGGACTTCCTTGGCGCCTGTGGTATAAATCGACACCACCATGATGTCTGTGAAGTATATGAACATCATTTCGGACCGTCTGCATAACTTCACGTTTGATGTCTCCCCCAGTGGCGATGGCATTCTGCTGCAGGATATTTGTCAGTTTCTCAAGAACAGATTATTTCTACAGTAGTGTGAAGGATATTATAGAAATTATAGTGTGAGAACGCTGATGATGTGACATCAAATGCGCTTGATCTGAATCAGATGGAACACATTTATGAGGTGATCGGGCACCGGGTCCGCGCCCACCAAGCTGCGGTACGTAATCTAGGGGAATTAAGTGACATGTGCGGAAACATTTGATGCCACACATACTTTTAAATCTACCAGGGACTTGTATAATACACGCCAGACCGAATCGCTGCTGTGTAGGGTTCCAAATGTGAACCAACACCCTTTTAACCAGGTGCTTGTAATGTTTTGGCCCTTCTGTGCATATGTAAATACCTGTGTTCATTGAAAGGTATTTTCACTCTTATTATTGTTCACCTCCGCAATCAAAGCATCCAGATAACTTTGGACTTATTACTAAAATGGTATTTTTGTCTTCTTCTGTCAAACGGTGCCATAGGTTGCCCACGAAAAATCACATAAAAAATTCGACTATGACTTACTGATTGAGATAAAGCCACTTGGTGAAGGATAATAAATGTGAACGCTTATAGTATTTTAAGATTTCAGTTGTTATCCATAGCACCCAAGGAACCTAAAATTTTTGTATTTATACGTAAGCAGCAGTTGTGGAAATAAAGAATGAAATACTGAAGTTTGTACTCTAAGCTTCTTCATCTAATAAAACCAGCTGCTACTGCTACTTTCGACCATCACGCAGATGAGAAAATGTATAGCAAACCATTGAGCACGGAAATGGATATCAAAATAATCCTTATGGGATACTAGTCAGATTATACGTCGAATACGCAGAACAATCAGTCCTTCGTTGAGATATGGTTTATCTTCGGTAGCGGAATAGCGTGTAGTGCAACATGTTGTGAAAAAGACGCAAGTAATTAAAAAAAGACAAATTAATATACTATGGAAATGTGTAACATTTTTTGCTCGGGTAATACGGCTGTTATGGAAATCTGACGCTTGCTATGTACAAAAAATAGCGATTCCAACTAGCACTTACCATCAATGTACGACGTTACGTATTTCGAAACGACTTCCATCAAATTCTGATTCATGGAAGGGATGGCACCTTTCGCTATAACTGGATACATTCATTTTAATGCGTATAACAAAGACTAATAATTCATTAGTAACCGACCACAACATTAGTGTTAATGTCTTGAACGTGTATCATCGTAATGTATTTAGAGGAAATACGAAGAAGCGCTGTGAAATAGTACGATTTTACGTGAAATGTTTCTGTGGAAAGTACAGTACATCTGTAACGGACATACCGCATAAGACACCAATGCGATCAATTGCAGACTCTTGTTAAAATGTTTGGATACCTTATTAAGAAAGAGTGGCAATACACGAATCCATAGACGTTGCAAGTTGGTGCAGTAGATACGAAATCGTTACAGAAACGCTTGGGGTTCTTACATAGAAGCTCTTGGAAAAAAGCGACTTAGTTCTCACGACACCAAATTGAATATATTTGGAGGACCTGTAGTCGATGGAGACTGCCACCATTACACTTCTATCATTTTATATCTCGCGTGGCGATCATGACAACAGGGTAAGAGAAATAAAGATGCACAGGCATGAAACCTGCCATTTTCCTCTAGCGCAGCAGGCGATTGGAACAGAACAGAAAATCGATAATATTAGTGTGAAATACCTGCCGCCAGATACTGTATATTAACTTGTGGAGAATATATCCAGACATAAAGTGAAGATCAGTTTGCTCTGTTGGTTCATGAGCAGGATTAAGTTAGTCGATTAAAGAGCTACGTATTTCTCGACTGCAAACCATCGCCTGGTAAATAAAATACTTTCATACGTAACATCTGAAGAGGCAATTGATTTAATTGCTAATCTAGTATGTTGATCACTACTTCAACTCCCTCAGCCTTGCCAATGTTCAAAGTATGGCTCTGTATGAGATAGTATGTGTGGCATTTTTAGTATTCAAGGGTTTAAGATCCAATTGCAGAAAATATGGACAGGCATGCCACAGTGCTGAATGCATACGCCTCTGTACCCTGCTAATTCACTTCCCTTATCCTTGACAAAGGGTACTCATGCGTACTAATTTCACAGAAAATGTACTTTTCGTACGACGCTGCTCTCACTTACTTGTATCCTCGCTGCGATGCGCTCTGTATAGTGTGTTCGAGTTTATTATTCACTTAATATAGTACTTACTATCGAAGTCACTCTGTATAACTCACCCTTCAATAATGGCGAGGGAGACGAAATCACCTATTCCGTCTTCCTTCTGTTGGTTGTACAGCAGAAGACCATCGTTTGCGTATGAGATGAATTCCATTTCGATATTCAGTTTGTTGTAAGCTTTCAGACATTGCAGTTGAACGTAGGACTCACCATCAAATGCTGGAATCCGATACACTGAAACGAATACAAGTTACTGTAAAATATTGCCCTATAGATATATGAGAATTGTAATTCTTAATTTCAACAAAGAATACCGAGTATTCTAAAAGATTATATAACCTTTAAATATTCACAAAATGTTCTACGAGGGAAAATACCACTTTGGGGTTATCGTAACGCCAAAATGTTCTACCTTAGGAAAATTTATGTTGTCACGTCCAGTGATAATTTGCTCAAGCACATCATGCTTCGTACCTTGGGTTGTAAATGCAACCGTAAGAACTGAAATCAAAATCTCAGCTACAATGGACTTTTCTCCACGGCAGAAAGCTATGTGAGATACATAACAAGCAAGAAAAGTTGTAGTTATGAGGGCGATGATTTGGCAAATGCAGATGATTACTACGGCTACAAGTTTCGTGAGGTTGGTTGTATGCGTGACGTGCCAGCCACGTGAGTCTCTACGAAATACTTCTCTCGCAGCTGTCAGTTTAGTAATTTTGAACGGAATATAGATACTGACCGAGGCAGCGTCGGCCGTCGTGTGAGGGTTGCAGCCCGTTGCGGCAGCGGCAGGAGCCACGGTGGCAGAGGCTGTTCTTCAGTGCGCAGTCGGCGTCTGCGTAGCACGTACTGCCCAGCCGACGCCCCTCCGCTGAGGCCGCCGTCACGTGTATCGTCACTGAAAAATACACAGTGCAATCATTACTATACTAATTTACTTACTCGGTGTCTAAACGTCCACCCGCGAAGGATTAGCCGAGCGGTCTAAGGCACCGCAGTTATGAACTGTGCGGCTGGTCCAGGCGGAGGTTCGAGTCCTCCCTCTGGCATGGGTGTGTGTGTTTATCCTTAGGATAATTTATGTTACGTAGTGTGTAAGCTTAGGGACTGATGACATTAGCAGTTAAGTCCCATAAGATTTCACACACATTTGAACATTTAAAGGTCCACATCCTTGTCGTAAGCAGATCAAGTGTCTTGGCGTGAACTTCATTGACATCCTGTGATAATTCAACCCGCGCTTTCCAGATAAAGGTTACGTCCGCATCCTAAACATCGCGTTACGAGAGTGCGTTTGTTCCACACACATAATCTGTCCACTTTGGCGGCTGGCGTATTGGAGGGAGAGAATCACCTGGCGTCTGCAATAAATGATAGGCCTATTGTCCTGGAGAAGGAGTAGTTTGGCCAGGCACAATCATTATAATCTGTCTTAAAAGCAGCAGATCTACAGTGCAAAAGGTGAATACATAGTAAAATGGGTGTTTTGACAGTTGAATTCTTACTTAGTACCCAAAGGTGGGGACTCCACATGGAATATTGAGGACGAGAAGTGGAACGTTTATCATGGGTAGCATCTTGTCCTGGTAATTACCCAGAATGCAGATACAACAAAAATATTCCGCATTATTCACCATCTTTCATTTTGCTGGTATATTTGTAAGGTAAAATTTCCACTTAAGCTTGTCACTAGCAAAATCGTGTGACTTCCTCGGTGATAGTATGTGACGTGCATTCCAGTTGCACATAAGAGAATACACTGATGAGCCGAAACGTTATTACAACCGGCTAAATATCATGTTTGTCCACCTTTTGGATGCAATACTGCAGCTATTCTTTTAAAAAATAATGATAATAATTATTTGATACCCTTGGGTGATTATTATTTTTATTATTAATTATTAAAATTATTATTGTTTTTAACTTTTGGTCCATCGTTTATTGTAGTTGCATTCAACATTTGTTCGAATTAATAACAGTAAATCCGTTCCCCATTCATCTGCCCAAGTATATCTGCCTATTGGCCAAGTAGGTCAGACTTTTGCGTAAGTTTACATTTCCTCTTTGAGGTAAAAACAGGTCAAAATCCTTGCAAATACTTTCTTGTTGTCAGTAGAACGCATATTTTTCTTTAGAACTCTCCTCTTCTAAGTATTCCCTGGAATTCTATAGGTGGTGGCACCAGTTTTTGAAAGCTCTTTGTGTTTATGTATGGCCAAATTATGGTTTCTATATTCGCCCAAAGGCCGCCAGTGTTTTGACCGTTTTATGTCTTGCACTATTTATAGAGGGCGACCTTGCAATCACAACGTGTTTCCTCCGTAGCTAAAAGCCCCACACATTTGGCGGGAATGGCTAAGCAAGTCTCCATCAACCTCCAGTGCATTCGAGAACGCCTAGGACATGCCCATCAAAACACCAGGCAGGCATTGATACATTATCCAATGTGACACAGCCTGTGTCCTGTTAACCTGTACATTTTCAAAAGGAAAGATAATGACATCTGTCAGTGTGGTCATAGGGGAACTCCCGACCACATTGCCTTCACCTGTGACGTCTAAATGAAGTTAGGAACCATTGGACACTAATAAACCACTAAAAAACCACTAATTCCCCCAGCACTACCTGATTGAATTCGACTGCATTCCATTATCTTCGCTTTACTTTTGTTGATGTTCACCTTATTTTCTCCTTTAAGAGACTGTCCATTCCGTTCAGCTGCTCTTCCAATTGCTTTTCTGACTCTAACAGAGTTACAGTATCATCGGCAGACCTCAATGTTTTTATTCCTTCTCCCTGGACTTTTATTTCTACTCCTATTTTTTCTTTTGTTTCTGTTGCGGGGTAAAGTCAGCACCGGCACGCCAGTCAGGAACGACAGAGAAGAGAAGGCTATGAGAAGAGATCAGTCAGTCGTACGCTCACCGACCTCCATCCAGGACGACAACGCGACACCAAAGGCCCCTACATGAAGAGGATATAAGCGCCGCGCCCTACTAGTGGCAGCCCACTTCGATAGCAGCTTGAATCGTAGCCTATATCATTTGTACTCCCTACATAGCACAGACTTGTGTTTATCTATTCTGAAGAAGATTCATTATTTCGTATGTCGCCCTTTGCTTGCGAAACATCTCTCAAATTTAAGTACTGGAATTGCCTTATTGTAATAAAACTGATTACTATGGGTTGTTTGATTGTTTGTTTAGCGAACCAAGTATGCAGGATTCCTAGACACCACAGTTCTGGCATCGGCTAAAACCCTGTCTCACTCCCTCCCAACAACTACTTCCTCGCCCTCGACTCTTATAATTGCCATCTGGTTTCTCTACAAATTGCAAATAGCCTTTCGTTCCCCATATTTTACCCCTGTCACCTTTAGAATTTCAAAGAGAGTATTCTAGTCAACGTTGTCAAAATCTTTCTCTAAGTCTACAAATGCTATAAACGTAGGTTGGCCTTTCCTCAACCTATCTTCAATGTGAAGTCGTTGGATCAGTATTGCCTAGCGTGCCCCATATTTCTCTGGAATCCAAAGTGATTTTCCCCGAGGTTGGATTCCACCGGTCTTTCCACTCATCTGTAAACAATTCGTGTTAGTATTTTGCAACCGCGATTTGTTAAACTGATAGTTCGGTAATTTGCACACCTGTCAGCACCTGCTTTCCTTGGAATTGGAATTATTATATTATTCTTGAAGTCTGAGAGTATTTCACCTGTCTCATACATCTTGCTCACGAGATGGAAGAGCTTTGTCATGGCTGGATCACCCAACGTTATCAGTAGATCTAATGGGACGTTGTCTACTGCTGGGGCCTTGTTTCGACTTAGGTCTTTCAGTGTACAGTCAAATTCTTCACGCAGTATTACATCTCCCACCTCATCTTCATCTACATCCTGTTCCGTTCCCATAATAACGCTTCAAGTGTATCTCCCTTGTGTATTCCCTCTAAATACTCCTTCCACCTTCCTGCTTTTCCTTCTTTGCCTAGGATATGTTTTCCACCTCAGCTCTTGATATTCAACAGCTGGTTCTCTTCACATCAAAGGTCTCTTTAATTTTCCTGTAAGCGGCATCTATCTTTCCCCTAGTGATATATGCTTCCAAATTCTTACATTTGTCCTCCAGCCACTCCTGTGTAGCCATTTATCACTTCTGTCAATGAAACTTCCTGGCAGATTAAAACTGTGTGCCCGAACGAGACTCGAACTCGGGACCTTTGCCTTTCGCGGGCAAGTGCTCTACCATCTGAGCTACCGAAGCACGACTCACGCCCGGTACTCACAGCTTTACTTCTGCCAGTACCTCGTCTCCTACCTTCCAAACTTTACTTCTGTCAATGTCATATTTAGACGTTTGTATTCCTCTTCGTCTGCTTCATTAACTGCACTTTTATGTTTCCGCCTTTCATCAATTAAATTCAGTACCTCTTGTGTTACTTAGGGATTTTTACTAGCCCTCATCCTTTTACCTACTTGATCTTCTGCTCCCTTCACTGTTTCATCCCTGAAAGCTACCCATTCTTCCTTTACTGCATTCCTTTCCCCTGTTGTGAATCATCCCCTCATGCTCCTTCTGAGTTTTTCTACAACCTTTGGTTCTTTCAGTTTACCGAGGCCTCAGCTTCTTAAATTCTCAACTTTTTGCATCTTCTTCAGTTCTACAGATTCTACAGTTCATAACCAATAAATTGTGGTAGGAGTCCACATCTTCCCCTGTTTTGCAGACTTCTCCTTACAGAATGTGCTGTAGACAGACCCGTCTATCAACAGTGTTAGGGTAGCAAAAACAGACGAGTTCACTGCTACGCATTCAGTTAATCGATCTCGGCAAAAGTGGTTGTTGGTACAATGTGGTGTCATAGGTTAATGTCTACAAATATATTAAATTATATCCATGTTTTGAGGTACTTATCGATCTGAGCAGCTATTGTCCACAATGAAAGGAAATAAAGTTCCTGTTGCATCCAAGATTTCAGACGTTCCAGATGGGTCAGTTTTGAAAGTTATTACTGCAAATAAGTTTTCTCTGAAAATAGGAAAGATAATAGCTGAAGAGAGAGGTCAAGTGTCAGGAAGAATACATTAGTATTATGTTGTTGTTGAGCCTTGTTGTTGTTTATGTAAATTTGCGTTTCTATGAAAATTGGTTTTTAGGTATTTCCTTTTTTTTGTGTGTCCCACCTGAACTTGAACCGTTTTGATTTGGCCTGTCTCAGCTTTAGAGTTTCATACCCTTGCTATACATATGTATATACAAATGAAATCACATCCTCACGAGGTGATACTGTTCATTCTGCTTCCCTACGCCCATAGCTCTCTTATTTAACACCTACTGAAAAGTGGCTTCAACCATCAAGTATTTTCTGACTGCTATTAATTCGTCTTTTTAAACTTGCATATTCTCTACGTTTTGTCAACAAAACTGTTATTGATTCATATTACATTTAAGATTATATTTGTTACTGGTTCATTTTACATTTAGGAATATATGTACATTTCCTTTCTTTTACCTTTACTTGATGATTATTACTATAATTACAATCAATACTATTGAAATGGACCATGGATAAAGGGTCACATGTGTGCATGGTTGGGTTGTCGCAACTACCCAAGCAAATACACTCACAGCGTCACGGTGCAGTGGCCACACCTCCTCATAGAAAGTGCTGAGGACGGGGCACTCTGCGAACACCAAAAATTCGTTCAGTGGCACATCTCAATTATACATTGCAAGGCTGCTCGCGAAAGGTGCCAGTGGCGTGGATGACTGCCAGAATACTTCCAGGGATTGTCAGCCTCTCGTGATTGCACTTGCTGTCAGGGCGCCCATAACCGCACAGAAGGGCGAGTGGCTGTACTGCCCTAGTCCCGATCTGCTGCACTCCAGGGCTGTAGTCTGGCTGCTGTTGGACTGAGACTGGCGGCAGCCCGCCATTGGAATGGTATCAAGCCCAGGAAAAACGGCTTGGTGCTAGAAGATGCTGCGGTGGTGGAGGCCCGAACTCATGGCGCATATTTGCCACCCATATCGCACCAATACCTGGTACAGACCTCCCGCAATCGTAGCCACCACAAGACTGCACAGACCTCTGCTATGATTAATGGTTACTAATGCTGGTTGGGAGCTCACTAGTTGTGCCGATGAGCTGCTTCCAGCCACGATTGGAGCAACACATCCGTGTCCCAGCGATGTAGGAATTGCCTGGCCTGGCCTGCAAGAGCCCAAACTTAACCGCTGCATTAGCAGCACTGTGGTGCTAGGCCTGGCCTACCTTACAATTCATAAACGTCCCTCCAGCTGCAACCGTGATGCCGACACCTTTGTGCCTGGGCTGCCTCTTGCTCCTCAGCTGCTGCGGGTGAGCTCCTTGTTTATATAGTAACACTCAAAAAATGGTTCCGGTACTACAAAAGCTCGCTCTTTCAGGAGACTTGGCCCCTGTGTCTCTACCTAGGACAGTGAAAACTAGCAATCATTTCCTATAATTCTTGGTCTCTGGTATCATGAAAACACACTAATCACAATAAAACAAAATCAAACTAAGAGAAGGATACTTAATCATAACACGATCATAATACCTCTTACTGTAACTTAACTATTGTGCCTGCGTGGATGCTCAAAATTAGTACTTTACACACTGAAAACAATTAATGCTCCTTCACAACCCTCAAATTCATTTCCTGTATTACTACTTACGGTTACCACCTTACATACTCCTTGACAATGGGCCACAACCTGTGCTCTTGGTAACACATATTTCGAACTAACATTCTTGTTTACACTTCCACAGAACACTGGCTACGACTACCCACCACACATTGAACTTAATAATAATACAATTAAATACAGGGCTATTACAAGAGATTGAAGCGATTTCATAAATTCACTGTAGCTCCATTCATTGACATATGGTCACGACACACTACAGATACGTAGAAAAACTCATAAAGTTTTGTTCAGCTGAAGCCGCACTTCAGATTTCTGCCACCTGAGCGCTTGAGAGCGCAGTGAGACAAAATGGCGACAGTAGCCGAGAAAGCGTATGTCATGCTTGAAATGCACTCACATCAGTCAGTCATAACAGTGCAACGACACTTTAGGACGAAGTTCAACAAAGATCCACCAACTGCTAACTCCATTCGGCGATGGTATGCGCAGTTTAAAGCTTCTGGATGCCTCTGTAAGGGGAAATCAACGGGTCGGCCTGCAGTGAGCGAAGAAACGATTGAACGCGTGCGGGCAAGTTTCACGCGTAGCCCGCGGAAGTCGACGAATAAAGCAAGCAGGGAGCTAAACGTACCACAGCCAACGGTTTGGAAAATCTTACGGAAAAGTCTAAAGCAGAAGCCTTAGCGTTTAGAATTGCTACAAGCCCTGACACCCGATGACAAAGTCAAACGCTTTGAATTTTCGGCGCGGTTGCAACAGCTCATGGAAGAGGATGCGTTCAGTGAGAAACTTGTTTTCAGTGATGAAGAAACATTTTTTCTTAATGGTGAAGTGAACAGACACAATGTGCGAATCTGGAAGGTAGAGAATCCTCACGCATTCGTGCAGCAAATTCGCAATTCTTCAAAAGTTAACGTGTTTTGTGCAATCTCACGGTTTAAAGATTACGGCCCCTTTTTCTTCTGCGAAAAAAACGTTACAGGACACGTGTATCTTGACATGCTGGAAAATTGGCTCATGCCACAACTGGAGACCGACAGCGCCGACTTCATCTTTCAACAAGATGGTGCTCCACCGCACTTTCATCATGATGTTCGACATTTCTTAAACAGGAGATTGGAAAACCGATGGATCGGTCGTGGTGGAGATCACGATCGGCAATTCGTGTCATGGCCTCCACGCTCTGCCGACTTAACCCCGTGCGATTTCTATCTGTGCGGTTATGTGAAAGATTCAGTGTTTAAACCTCCTCTACCAAGAAACGTGCCAGAACTGCGAGCACGCATCAACGATGTTTTCGAACTCATTGATGGGGACATGCTGCGCCGAGTGTGGGAGGAACTTGATTATCGGCTTGATGTCTGCCGAATCACTAAAGGGGCACATATCGAACATTTGTGGATACCTAAAAAAACTTATTGAGTTTTTGTATGAGTGTGCAAAGCATTGTGAAAATATCTCAAATAATAAAGTTATTGTAGAGCTGTGAAATCGCTTCAATCATTTGTAATAACCCTGTATTTGTCAAAAGCCGGTTGGAGTGTCCGTGAGGTTCTAGGCGCTACAGTCTGGAGCCGCGCGACCGCTACGGTCGCAGGTTCGAATCCTGCCTCGGGCATGGATATGTGTGCTGTCCTTAGGTTAGTTAGGTTTAATTAGTTCTAAGTTCTAGGCGACTGATGACCTCAGAAGTTAAGTCGCATAGTGCTCAGAGCCATTTGAACCAAGCCATTTGTCAAAAGGCCCATTTACTCTCCGTGATACAGTCGAACAAAAACACTGCACTTTACCCACTATACGTTGACGCAAATGTTACCCTGCGGTAGATGAGTAATCTTGTTTATCCACTGGTGGTAGCTGTAGGCGTTGTGAATCCCATTTCTGACAACAAGTGAAACAGAGTCGCGGTGAAGGACCGTTTGTGTGCGAGGTTCGGCTACGGCAGTGGGTCATCGCAATGGCGAAGGCTGCTGGCATCTCAGATAAAACACATCAAAAATCAAATATTTTATTAAAACCCATACGACTACACTCATAGCATTGTGGTGCGGTGGCCACACCACATCTTAGCACGTGGT
The DNA here is from genome assembly GCF_023864345.2 of Schistocerca serialis cubense. Taxonomy (NCBI): domain Eukaryota; kingdom Metazoa; phylum Arthropoda; class Insecta; order Orthoptera; family Acrididae; genus Schistocerca; species Schistocerca serialis. Next base: position 757,959,962 of record NC_064640.1, on the reverse strand, counting down.
GAGGACGGTGCATGGTGTACAGACAGTTGTCAACCAGTGGACCATGATATCTGTGCCCAGGAATGTTGACGCCATGGGCTCGCTCATTCGCGTGTCACAGTTTATACACTGCACAGCTGCTGGCTAGAGGTGCCAGGGGTGCAAATGACTGTCAGAATACTTGCTGGAAATGCCAGTCTCTGATGTACCTCGCTTCTATGAGCGACGGCACGTGGTGCCGGGGAGCACATGCCAACGGAGAAGACTGAGCGGCTGTACTGCCTCAGTCTCGATCTGCTGCCCCAAAGGGCAGGTGTCTAGTTGATGTCGGAGTGAGCCTGAAGGCGGCCCAGCAGTGTAGTGGCACCAGTTCCTGGAAGGAGGACTTGGTGTTAGAATGCGGTGCGGCGGTGGAAGCCTGAGCTCGAGGCGGCTGTTTGCTGCCCATGTCGCACCAGCGTCTATCGTAGACCGCCTGTGATGGCAGGAGCTGTAAGACTGCTGATACCCCTGCTAAAACTGACGGTCATTTGTATGAGTTAGGAGCTCACTTGTTATTCCGATGCGGTGCTTCCAGCCACGTTCAGAAAAACTAACCCATTGCCCATTGATGTAGAAACTACCTGTTCCTACCTGCAAGAGCCCTGTTTTATCGCTGCGGTGCTTGGCACGGCAAACTTTAAAATGTACAGGTAGCTCAGTTGCTGTAACCGGCATGCCGACATCTTAGTGCCTGCCGGCAGCCTTTGATTCCTTCAACTGCAATAGCTGAGCTGCGAGTTCCCCGTGATGCCCAAAATAGTGGCGGTGCTTCGCTGTTACTATCATTATTATTATTATTATTACTAAGCAGAGACACAACTTTGTAATCAGTCAAAACAAGGAACAGTTTCACTTCTTAGTATGGTAGGAATACAATCTACTATATATAGAGAGAGATTTAAAAGAAGAAACATAAAAAATATTCTGCATGATCAAAGAAAATGAAGCACCCAGAATGGGAAGGGGAAACGAAATGAAATTTCATGGGATGAGAGCATATGTGTTGCTATTTCAGTGATTACAAAACCGATGGAAATTTACAAAGAACTGGGAATTGTGAGCCTACTTATCAGTAGGACGTTACAATCTCTCTGTCAGGGATGCATGGTTGAGAAGGTTATCGTGAAGACGTTGTATCTATTCCTGAGACAAACTGCCGCTTAACTGTTGTAACTCTTCCTTGATATCCCAGATTCTCGCACTGGCCTGAGTTAAGTTCCGAGCGAGTCACACAATGTCCTACTGCGGACAAATGTGGGGATCCTGCTTGCCACTGAAGTACCTCAGTATTAAACAGGAAGTTCATAAAACAGGCCATATTCAGACGAGCATTTTCCATTTAAAATTGACATCATGAAATTGTGGTACGAAAGATATACACGAAGACACACGATACCCATGGAATATTGTTGTGCTGTCAGAATTCCTTCGATCACTACCAGCCTTGACCCTAGGAGTAATACAGCTGTGTCCCTCCAAATCACTGGAAGAATGGGATCCCTCTTACAGTCATATGGGGTAATGCAGGGGCACGATTCATAACTGAACGAAGTGCGAAGTCATTCATCAGTAGTTCATGCTTTCCGGTCACAGTGCCACACCAAAAGCAGCTGTTTGTTTTTAGGTAATAATGGCAGCCTACTTAGGGGATCATCAACTGATGCTGTTCACGCCTCTCGCATCCCCTTCCAGGGCTGGTTCAACACTAATGGACTCTAGTGGTCGATACACATATAAAAGAGAACTGCAACTGTAATCGTTTATATATGAGCCGATGGTGTGTATATATGCGAAGTTGCGTAGATATATGATGTTGTCTTCGGGATGCTTAGTTTTTTTGGTCAGTCAGTGTAATTGATCAATTGTGAAAATTAATTAACCATTGTAAGTCTTCGCGCAGTACTGTTACCAAATTGCTCTAATTCACGGATAACTAGCAACAACGGCAACACCACTGAAAGACAGTCCCAACTCTTGAAAAAGTTTGGAAACATACATATATGCAAACAGGTTATAATTACCTACTACGATAAAGAAAATGTAGAGGCCAAGTACTCAAGTTCCTGGTCAGTGGAAATTAAAGTACTTCTTTCACTTCCTGAATCCATTAGAACACCGAAACAAAATGTATTCAGACGGGACTGTTTCATAGAAACTGAGCCGGCCGGGGTGGCCGAGCGGTTCTAGGCGCTACAGTCTGGCACCGCGCGACCGCTACGATCGCAGGTTCGAATCCTGCCTCGGGCATGGATGTGTTTGATGTCCTTAGGTTAGTTAGGTTTAAGTAGTTCTAAGTTCTAGGGGACTGATGACCTCAGCAGTTAAGTCCCATAGTGCTCAGAGCCACTTTATAGAAACTGAAATTCATCACTGAAATTCTGATACGATATATTAACTGGGTGCACTAAGGGTTGAATGACAGGGAACTTGTCTTTCTCCTCCCAATCCGATCCATGTTGCTTCTTAGTAATCTGGGCGATGCCGTACCCTCAGCGAAGGTACATGCTGCATTCTGTGTCCCCCCCCTCCCCGAGAACTCTTTACCTTTTATACGTCCATTTAATATGCATGCTGTAAGGGCATTTTAAGATGAGTCTGGATGCAGATAACCAATTACGATAGTATCGAGCCATTGAGTAGAACTGTCTGCGATCGTTCCAAAATCCAGTCGATTTCCAATCAACCACTGTATTAACTCACTTAAACGGTCCACCGAGTTCACATTAAACGGTACCTATAGAACGAAAGGTTGAATCCAACCGTGTGTGATTTTGATTGAGTTCCTTGGCGTCTGAAAGGCTTCTTACTATTGCCACGAGCTAGTTCACTTTGTTGAGCAGCAAGCGCAACACATTATTTTAGCTGCTTAAGTTCCATACGACATATGAACTCCAGACTCTGCTTTCGGAGGTGAGCAAAACTGCTCCTCAGCACTGAAGCTCGAACGACGACCTGAACACCACCTTTACTGCTAAAAAATGTGTGCAGCATCGCCAAAGCTCTGGCGACCGCGACAGATGTCCGCCGTCCGCCACAGCGGCCCCACGTCTCTCGTCCATTCTGCGCCGTTCTGCCGCCTGCGTCATGCCGGAAGGAGTTCCATCTACCTTTACTGACTGGCTTAAACACAGGTTTTCTTCAGATGGTATTGTTCTAATATGTTGTATCCTTTGGTATACACAGATGAGTTACATATCATTAATGTATCTAATTTACATTTTAGTTTCTCCATGTTGGCTTTATTTTAATATTAACAACCATTTGCTTTTAACATTGAAATCTGATTCCTCGTTATCTCCACCATTCAGAAACCTCAGTAAAACATTTCCTTATGTAGAAATGCTACAGACTACGCAGCAGCCGGCCGGGGTGGCCGAGCGGTTCTAGGCGCTACAGTCTGGGACCGCGTGACCCCTACGGTTGCAGGTTCGAATCCTGCCTCTGGCATGGATGTGTGTGATGTCCTTAGGTTAGTTAGGTTTAAGTAGTTTTAAGTTCTAGGGGACAGATGACTTCAGACGTTAAGTCCCATAGTGCTCAGAGCCATTTGAACCATTTTGAACTACGCAGCATTGCGTGGATTAGACACCACGACACTGCGCAACTCTTTACCATCAAAAACAATTCACAAATTATTTTTGGACTGAATGAAGCATATTCGTTACAAGATCATATTTCTAGAATTCGACAGCTTATTGGACGCAAAAACTAATTTTGCACTAAAATATACTAACAAGATAGAATTGCTATACCTGGAAAGATAATGTCCGTTTCGATTCGATGACAACATATGCCACCTGGGGGATAGTAGATGAACTGATAGTGGTTTCAACGTCATACCCCAACAGAAAGCATAGTGCCATAGCTACCAGAGCACCATCTGTGTCTACCCTTGAATAAGGCAAGGTCACAGCCATAAGGTCCAGTGTGCCGCGAACATGAGAAAAAAAGCAGGCAACTATGCCACGGAGACGTACTCTTGCTTACTACAGCCAACTGAGGGAGTTTGAAGGGGGTCAGATCGTGGACTTAGGAGTGGGCGGATGGTCCTTTTGCAGAACTGCCACACAAGTTGGACGCGTTGCGTCATCTGTGCAACCATGCTGGTATCAGTGGTCACCTGAACATTGTCACACTCATAGATGAAGTTCTGGATGTCCACACAACACAGACCCCTGCCAGAAACGTCGTATTGTAATGGCAGCAGTGGCAGATCGTGCACCTACCACATCACACATAAGAGAGCTTGTGAGCCCATATGTGTCACCACGAAGTGTTGTGAAACGATTATTAGCAGTGGGACTACGGACACGCACACCTGTAGCCCATCTTCCACTCATGCTACAGTATCGACTTGCACAGCTTGACTGGTGCCGTCAGATGATCTCTTGGAAGATGGAATGTCACGCTGTGGTCTTCAGTGAGTCTCGTAGAGTCCATTCGTCCAATACATACTGGCCCTACACCGGTCGTTACGATCTTGAGTGTGATAATCTACGGTTCTCGTCTACCTTTGGTGTTTCTGGAGTGGACATGAAATAGAGCTCGGTACGTGCGGAATGTTACTAGACCCGTTCTTCTGCCGTCCATGCCACAGGAAGGTGGCGTGTTGTTCCAACAGGATAATGCACGCCCATACACTGCTAGTGCAACTCAACGTGCTCTGCAAGACTTGCAGCAAAATCCCTGGCCATCACACTCTCCGTACATACTCATCAGTCGAGCACGTGCGGAATATGTTGCAATGAGAAGTGACTCGTGTGACTCATCAACCAACAACTACACTCCTGGAAATGGAAAAAAGAACACATTGACACTAGTCTGTCAGACCCACCATACTTGCTCCGGACACTGCGAGAGGGCTGTACAAGCAATGATCACACGCACGGCACAGCGGACACACCAGGAACTGCGGTGTTGGCCGTCGAATGGCGCTAGCTGCGCAGCATTTGTGCACCGCCGCCGTCAGTGTCAGCCGGTTTTCCGTGGCATACGGAGCTCCATCGCAGTCTTTAACACTGGTAGCATGCCGCGACAGCGTGGACGTGAACCGTATGTGCATTTGACGGACTTTGAGCGAGGGCGTATAGTGGGCATGCGGGAGGCCGGGTGGACGTACCGCCGAATTGCTCAACACGTGGGGCGTGAGGTCTCCACAGTACATCGATGTTGTCGCCAGTGGTCGGCGGAAGGTGCACGAGCCCGTCGACCTGGGACCGACCGCAGCGACGCACGGATGCACGCCAAGACCGTAGGATCCAACGCAGTGCCGTAGGGGACTGCACCACCACTTCCCAGCAAATTAGGGACACTGTTGCTCCTGGGGTATCGGCGAGGACCATTCGCAACCGTCTCCATGAAGCTGGGCTACGGTCCCGCACACCGTTAGGCCGTCTTCCGCTCACGCCCCAACATCGTGCAGCCCGCCTCCAGTGGTGTCGCGACAGGCGTGAATGGAGGGACGAATGGAGACGTGTCGTCTTCAGCGATGAGAGTCGCTTCTGCGTTGGTGCCAATGATGGTCGTATGCGTGTTTGGCGCCGTGCAGGTGAGCGCCACAATCAGGACTGCATACGACCGAGGCACACAGGGCCAACACCCGGCATCATGGTGTGGGGAGCGATCTCCTACACTGGCCGTACACCACTGGTGATCGTCGAGGGGACACTGAATAGTGCACGGTACATCCAAACCGTCATCGAACCCATCGTTCTACCATTCCTAGACCGGCAAGGGAACTTGCTGTTCCAACAGGACAATGCACGTCCGCATGTATCCCGTGCCACCCAACGTGCTCTAGAAGGTGTAAGTCAACTACCCTGGCCAGCAAGATCTCCGGATCTGTCCCCCATTGAGCATGTTTGGGACTGGATGAAGCGTCGTCTCACGCGGTCTGCACGTCCAGCACGAACGCTGATCCAACTGAGGCGCCAGGTGGAAATGGCATGGCAAGCCGTTCCACAGGACTACATCCAGCATCTCTACGATCGTCTCCATGGGAGAATAGCAGCCTGCATTGCTGCGAAAGGTGGATATACACTGTACTAGTGCCGACATTGTGCATGCTCTGTTGCCTGTGTCTATGTGCCTGTGGTTCTGTCAGTGTGATCATGTGATGTATCTGACCCCAGGAATGTGTCAATAAAGTTTCCCCTTCCTGGGACAATGAATTCACGGTGTTCTTATTTCAATTTCCAGGAGTGTATTACAGAACGACGTAAACAGGTCGAGCAGCCGTGGAATAACATATCCCAGGACAGTATTTGCCATCTGTATGATGGACTAAGCCGGCCGTTGTGGCCGAGCGGTTCTAGGCGATACAGTCCGGAACCGCGTGACCGCTACGGTCGCAGGTTCGAATTCTGCCTCGGCCATGGATGTGAGTGATGTCCTTAGGTTAGTTAGGTTTAAGTAGTTCTAAGTTGTAGGGGACTGATGACCTTAGAAGTTAAATCCCATTGTGCTCAGAGCCATCTGAATTTTTTTTTATTTTTTTTTATTTTTTTTACGATGGACTAGACGCCAAACTCAGTGCCTGCACTGCTGCCCGTGGGGGCTGCGACGCGTACTAATATTTGTGTTCCACATGGGTACCTCAGAACCGCTTGTGCTATTGATCTGTAAATGTAATAATGTTATCTTAAATGATTGGAAACCTCGAAAAGCGTGCACTAATGTTTCTTTCCAGAAGTGTTTGCGCTAAGGTCTTTAGTCTGTCTGGATGTTGTACCTTTTTCCGAAATATATAATTCATTTAGTATGTTGGTAGCTTTGCATCTCATGATTCCTCTGCGACTGACTGATTAGAGATGTGTGTTAATATCGAATAACTATGTAGTTTAGCGATTGGTTGCTAGATGTTTAACTCTGAACTCTGAACATTTGTGTCTATTACAGGGTTTTCTCTCGACTAGCCTAAGGAAAACAGAACTGGTATCTAGACGTTGCCTTCAACATCCACATATGCAGGGTGTAAGTGCTGATATTTCTGTTAGTGTCTGAGGACGATATACTGAACAACATTACATCAGTATTTACAGTTTTCATATTTACATAAAAATTTGCAGACTAATAATTACAGCCAGTGCAACTTTTACGTTTTTCGGCTTGTTAGTACATACAAGTACATGTGGTGTCACCGCCAGACACCACACTTGCTAGGTGGTAGCTTAAATCGGCCGCGGTCCATTTAGTACAAGTCGGACCCGCGTGTCGCCACTGTGTGATCGCAGACCTAGCGCCACCACAAGGCAGGTCTCGAGAGACGATATAGCACTCGCCCCAGTTGTACGAGGAGATTGCTAGCGACCATACGGACGAAGCCTTCCTCTCATTTGCCGAGAGCCAGTTAGAATAGCCTTCTGCTAAGTCCATGGCTACGACCTAGCAAGCCGCCATTAGCCTTACCTACTTTGGGAGTTATAGTATAAATGTCTCAAGAAGAATGCTGTAGTCATCAACTAATAAAGTTAAGTATAAAGCAGTTACGTACTTTTCTTGCTACCATTCAATAGTTATCCTGTTCCAGACTTGACGCCCGTCGGCGTGTGTGTGTACGCGTGCCTTCCTTTCTTTCGGCTACCCGTCACTGTGGACTGGCTGCCTTGTCAGTCCACTTCATTGGCGACGAGTCTACAAAGGATCTTGTGTTTTGCTTTGCCCTAATTTATTTGTGTCATTGCTTCGCCAGATGTACTGTCCGAATTTTATCGCTTGCAGAATCAGCAGACGCAGGCGTTATTGGATGCCCTTGGACAGCTCGTCCAGGGTCAACGTGCGCTGCACACCGATGCGGCCGCCGCCGCTTCACCGCTACCGCAGCCACAACCTGCCGTTGCACCACCTTTTAGGCACTACGACCCGAACCAAGAGACCTGGCAAGAGTGGTCCCGACAGTTCGCCTTCCACCTCGCTGCCTACAGAATTCAAGGTAATGAGCGGCAGCCAATTTTGCTTTCTTGTGTCGGTGTGTCCACCTACCGTGTGATAGTGAAATTGTTTCCCCGACGAGACGTAGCAACTCTGTCCTACGAGGAAATTTTGTCTGCATTAGATGTCTATTTCAAAGAAACAGTTAATGTGGTTGCAAAACGGTATACGTTTTTTCGTACAAAACGTACGGCCGGTCAAACTAATAGGGAGTGGGTAGCAACATTGCAAGGACTTACTAGGGACTGTGCCTTTGAATGTGACTGTGGTCTTTCTTATTCAGATACAATGGTACGTGATGCAATTGCACAGAACGTTTCTGATGTTCGCATACGGGAGAAAATTTTGAAACTAGTTAATCCCTCCCTTCAACAAGTGATAGACATATTGGATAGACAGGAAACACTTGACTGGGCTCAGGAATCTTTTGAAACTTCGCCAGCTGTGTGTAACATTAACCGGCCCGCCGGGCGCTCTCGGGCTGCGCGGCCCGGTCAACTGCCCTCGCATACGTCCGCACAGCTGCCGCCGCGCGCTAAGCCAGGTGTGCCGCGCCAGCACACAAATGCAGTGAAATCATGCCCGCGGTGTGCTACTAGACATTCGCGTGAACATTGCCCGTCACGCCAAGCTATTTGCTTTTTCTGCAATAAGAAAGGACATGTTCAAAGTGTTTGCCAGAAAAAGCTCCGTTCAGACAATCACAACCATTCCAGGCCCTTTGCTTCGCGCCGGAATCGAACCAAGGACACTCAGGCTCGTGGACCTTCGCCCATGGACATTCATGTCGTTAATTCCACTTCGTCCAGTGACACTTTCTCTATCAGTGCCTGTGTTCGTCCCACAAAAACTGTGCGTCGACGTCGCCGGAAATCACGTCAATTAGCAAGTGATTCTGTACCAGTGTCTGTTCAAATTGCACAAAACAGTCGCTCTTGTCGTCAGCAGAACAATAAACTTTTTGTGGACTTAGACTTTGACGGCAAAGTGATACCATTCCAGCTCGATACCGGAGCTGCAGTTTCATTGCTCAATCACGACACGTACAAACAACTGGGCAAACCTCCGTTGCGTTCCGCAAATGTTAAGCTCACCACATATTCAGGACAGACAATACCTGTGTTAGGACAGTGCAGCCTTCTTGCCACATACAAGGGACAAACAAAACTGGTGTCATTTTACGTTCTTTGTTCTTCTACGGCAGTGAACTTGTTTGGCTTAGATTTATTTCAGTTGTTTAACATGTCTATTGTAAATCAGGTCCTCTCAGTGAATCAGACTGTGCCTTCAGACAGTGTTTCTCGCTTATGTGGCGAATTTGCAGACATTTTTGCACCAGGCTTAGGTTGCGCTAAAAACTATGAAGCACATTTGGAACTGAAAGTAAACGCGCAACCGAAATTTTTCAGAGCGCGCAATGTTCCCCACGCATTGCGTGATGAGGTCGCAAGAACATTGAACGATTTAGCGTCACAAGGTGTGCGTGAATGTGCGCAATGCCTCTTCTCTTTCAGCTCCGCTTCATCGCGTACGCCGTACAGGTGTTCCGTTCGTCTGGACGACGGAATGCGAACGCGCCTTTCGCCAGTTGAATTCGGCGTTGCTTTCTAATACGTGCCTTACGCCTTTCCATCCCCAGAAACCCCTTTTGTTGATGGTAGATGCATCGGATTTCGGGATCGGTGCTGTGCTTGCGCACAAAGTTGGCTCGCATGATCGCCCTATTGCCTTTGCGTCCAAATTGCTCTCGTCTGCGCAAAGAAATTATTCACAGATAGAGAAGAAGCTGTGGCTCTCGTGTTTGGTGTTACTAAGTTCCATGATTTCTTGTATGGTCGTCACTTCACCATCATCACAGACCACAAACCTTTGACATCGCTTTTTCATCCGACCAAGCCTGTACCTCCACGTACAGCGCAGAAATTCATTCGCTGGTCTATTTTCCTCTCGCAGTACCGCTACGATATCTTGTATCGGTCCACTGCTAAGCACGGAAACGCCGATGCGTTGTCCCGTTTGCCTGTTGCTGAGGATAAAGCATTCGATTCTTCCGAACTTGCTTGCATGTTCATTGATTCGGAAACCGATGAAGTGGTCGAATCGTTTCCGATTGATTTTCGTCGTGTAGCTACAGCCACAGCTGCTGACCCTGTCCTTGCTACTGTTTTACGTTTTGTTGCTACGCAATGGCCTTTGTCAAAGTCTCGGATCGAGGATCCGTTGGTTCGCCGATTTTTTGCTCACAAGGAGAGACTTTTTGTTCGACGTGGTGTTTTGTTGTTGCGTTCTGATCATGATCAGTCAAGAGTCGTGGTCCCACGTTCGTTACAGTCCTATGTTTTACGGCTTCTTCACCAAGGACATTGGGGTATAGTGCGAACGAAACAACTTGCTCGTCAGCACTGTACTTGGTTCGGAATCGATGCTGCGATTACGAATATGTGTTCTTCTTGCATGGCGTGTGCCGAACAACAATCCGCACCGCCGCGGAAAGTCTTTGCATGGCCAAAAGCCACTTCCCCTTGGCAACGCTTGCACATTGATTTTGCTGGTCCATCCTGGAATGCTCGATGGTTGGTTCTGGTCGATGCCTTCAGTAATTTTCCTTTTGTTGTCCGGATGTCTTCCACGACATCCTCCGCCACCATCCAAGCGTTGTCTGCTATCTTTTGCATTGAAGGTCTTCCGCAGACTATTGTTTCCGACAATGGCCCACAATTCATGTCCGCAGAATTTCAGTCATTCTGCCAGGCCAATGGTATTCAACATCTGACATCCGCGCCGTTTTCGCCTCAGTCCAACGGTGCCGCTGAACGATTGGTCCGGACTTTCAAGTCACAGATGTTGAAATTGAAAGAGTCGCATTCTCGGGAGGACGCATTGTTGCTCTTTTTGTCTTCGTATCGCTCTCAGCCCCGAGATGGTCGCTCGCCGGCTGAGTTGCTCCACGGTCGTCCTCATCGCACCTTGATGTCTTTGCTGCATCCGCCGCATCAGGTTCCTGTGCAGCCGCAGACTCCTGCTTTTGCTCCAGGCGACGTTGTATTTTATCGCAACTATCGCGGTTCACGGCGTTGGCTCGCAGGGCGCATTCTTCGCTGCCTCGGCCGCGCGATGTATTTGGTTTTGGGGGCCTCTGGTGAGGTGCGTCGGCATCTCAATCAGCTGCGCCTCTGTCGTCGCACGGGTTCTGCCGCTCCCCGTCTGCTTTCAGCGACGGTGCCGTCCGGTCAGCGCCCTGGGACCCATCTACTGGCTCGCCTCATCCCCAGGTGTTACCGACGATGCCTTCCATTTTGCCCCATGGCGACGCGCCGCCGCAGCCGCAGCCGCAGCCGCCGCCGCCGCCACCGCCGCCGCCGCCTGTTCTCCCGCCGGCGCCGCCCGCATTAGACGCTTCGCTGCAGCCGCCAAGCGCCTCCCAGGGTCACGCGCCGCCGATCGCTTCCCGTGACCAGCTGTCCTCCGCCATGGAACTCCCGACCGCTCCGGACCACATGACGTCATCGCGCGTCGGCTACCCCGACGCAATGGCGGTCGACACTTCGGCCCCTCATGTTTCTTTACGGGCGCATACACCGCATGTTGACGTGCACCCTGGACTAGCTTTTCAGGCGTTTCCTAGCTCCCCTCGGACCGAATGGCCGGGTGCGGGTGGCACAGCCTCGCCTGTTGTTAGGCTCCCCACCTCGTCGCATACGTCAACATGGGGTCCTCCCCACGGCGGGCGGAAGCCTTATCTCACGACCGTTCGCCGATTTGCGGGGGAGGAATGTGGTGTCACCGCCAGACACCACACTTGCTAGGTGGTAGCTTAAATCGGCCGCGGTCCATTTAGTACAAGTCGGACCCGCGTGTCGCCACTGTGTGATCGCAGACCTAGCGCCACCACAAGGCAGGTCTCGAGAGACGATATAGCACTCGCCCCAGTTGTACGAGGAGATTGCTAGCGACCATACGGACGAAGCCTTCCTCTCATTTGCCGAGAGCCAGTTAGAATAGCCTTCTGCTAAGTCCATGGCTACGACCTAGCAAGGCGCCATTAGCCTTACCTACTTTGAGAGTTATAGTATAAATGTCTCAAGAAGAATGCTGTAGTCATCAACTAATAAAGTTAAGTATAAAGCAGTTACGTACTTTTCTTGCTACCATTCAATAGTTATCCTGTTCCAGAATTGACGCCCGTCGGCGTGTGTGTGTACGCGTGCCTTCCTTTCTTTCGGCTACCCGTTACTGTGGACTGGCTGCCTTGTCAGTCCACTTCAGTACATATGGCAAGAGCAAGCAATTAATGCTTAATATTCCCTGGACAGCAGATAAGGTTTTGGAGTGTGGATGCGTTGATGCAAAATAGTTAGTTTGTACTGACAGGTGAAGTCAGTCCTCTTAGTGCTGCAGAACAATCTTGCACAAAACATGAGGTCGTAAAGTTTCTGATGTGATTATGGGAACACTGTTTGACGCAGAGAAAAAACAACGAACGCACGGGGCCCCACCGCAGACTGTTAATAAGTTGCGCCACTGCAGACTATTAATTAAGGTATGAGCATATTGAATAGGTCCGCCCTGATAGGTGAGTGGGTGGTCAGTGTGACGCATTGCCGTCCTACGGGCCCGAGGACTAGATGTTGTGTTGTCTTCATCATCATTTCATCCCCATCCGGCGCGCAGGTCACCCAATGTGGCGTCGAATGTAATATGACCTGCGCCAAGGCGGCCGGACCTGCCCCACAAGGGGCCTCCCGGCCAATGACGCCAAACGCTCATTTCCATACTGAATAGGTTCCCAGGTGCGGGAGTGGCTGAAAGGCTTATTAACACTAGAGTACCGGACTTCGCCGTACCCCTAGTAGTACCATGTAGGTCATTTTTGACCTACCGTAGGAAACACCGTTTCATTCGTATTAGAATGATGTTCTGAGTGTCGCCATGTTGACGATACGTTCAGGAAGCCTCTGAAGTGTAACCAAAGGATAATTTTGGCAATAGAATGAATAGTTCGTAACTAAAACTATGTTAGCAAGTTTATCTTTATAAAAAGATCTAAACAACGTCAAAACATACTGTTTCTGTGAGTACTAATAATAATTATACTTTTACCGACAAATAAACACTGAGTATTTGTGAAAGATTCTAATATGCAGCAGGTGACTAAAATGCTCTGCATGTTTTTTTGTTTACTGTAACCAAGGTACTGAAACATAAGAAGAAACAGAGTCAGTCTATGAATAGAAATGTTTGGAAATATGTAGGAACAAATAGTAGACAGAGTTGTCTAAGCTGGAATGGGTTCACAGTTCAGACATTCGACAAGAGTTCTTGCTTGGCAACTTTTTCACACGTACTTGTTGCACTTCAGGCATACGTTTGATGTTCTGTTCCCCCCCTTTTTTAAATAGGAAACATAAATTTGAACGCCTTCTATTTCTATATTGGCCAGCGCCCGTATCGAATGCCTGCAATTTGTAGCGGGCCGCAAGCTCGTCTACTGCTTTGAGGATAAAGTCCGCGTGAAATCTTCTTAGAGGTAAGCAACTTAAAAATTGTGTTAGGCTTGATCATGGAAAGGTCAAGAATATTGTAATAGACATACACAGGCCGTCGGCGGGTGCCAGCTTAAACGAGGTAGTGTCTAGCCAATTGGTCAACTATATCGACTCCACCATTATTTTCATTACAAATCTGCACAGTTTCCGGAAGTTTCTTCTCAGTATTCTCATTCACCTGACAACAAGCACGCATGTTAGACAAAATAAGGACTGTTTTCTTTTTCCCTTGGTACACTTTGAGAATATTGTTACCTGACTTGTAGAAATGTGTTGCCTACAATGCATCGTCTCCACATTGCGCTGCGGCAGGAACCTCTTTGACTTATCTCCGAAGAGTGCCAAGTAAACTTATTCCTTTTTGTTTCAGCTCAGCCACCAGTATCACGGAGGTGAGGAAGTTGTCAGTTGTGATGTTACGACCACAGTTCAGGAATGACTGTCCCAGCTTCATAACGACATGCTGACCAAGACCTTTGCTTGCAGTGGGTATCAGCATCTACAACATTAACTGGGATGATTATTCTGCCTGCCTGGATTCTGCTCTGGAACACACTCCGGATCCTGCAGTCCTTGGATTGGATGAGGCACTTTGTCATATCACATCTAGTATTCTTCAGGCTGTCACCAATTCTATACCTGGTGGAGGAGAAGATCAGCCAAGGTAAAATTCATAGACGCTGCTCCAATATCTTCTGCATGCTACTGCCGAGAAGAACTCTGTCTTCCTTGTCTGGCAGAGCACGAGGTACCCTGAGATGAAAGGCTTACAAAGCTATCTCTGGTGGGAAATATAGGCTGCTGTGGAGACACATTGGGACCAAACATCTACCGACTATACTGCTGCATTTTAAATCGAAGATCGTTCTGCGTGGAACGAGACCCAGTGATTTCTCTGCAAGAAAAATCGCATTCCACAGCTGCTGGTAGATGACGTCATCAGTGAAGCACCTGCCAAGACCGAGGCTCTGTATGAAGCCTTTGCTACTAATTTCGCGATGGTGAAGCACCCTGTTGGTCCCACCCACATCACTACAGTTCCTGAGAGGCTTTTGCTGTACCTAGTAATGCATGATGCAAAAGACCACATCCCATTATAATAGTGGATGATGTTCAGGACCACCTGAGGAGGCTCAACGTTAAGAATGCATGAGGGGTCGATTTAATCACCAGTTCCTCGACCTCCTGTTAGTTATCACGCATTTAGCCTTTTTCCTTAACTCTGAGAGGTTCCACATCTGTTATGAGCGACGTCTTCCTGGATTCCACTCCAACCATTTAACAACCCACCTATTGTAGCATTTGATGGAGACTGACATGGAAGGTATGGACAGATGCGAACACTTCAGGATGATCCTCCTTGGTATTTCCCGAGTGTTCGATTCTGTGTGTTACGAGGGCCTCCTCTTCAGGTTTTTGGTGTTATGGGTTCCCAAATAACAGTTACAGCTTCTTCCCTATAACTAGCGAGATCGGATGTTCCATGTCTACGTCGACTCCAGTGAATCGTCTCGTTGCCCTGTCCATAATGTAGTCCCACAAGGTTCTGCTCTGCAGCCTGTGTTGTAGATCCTCTTCACCAGTGATATACTTAAGGTACGGAACACTCAACTGGCGTTGTTTGCGGATGACACCACACTCCTCACCACCAGCAGAAGCCAAATTCGCTGCTGCAGAAAGTTCAATGTGGCCTTGACGACTTTGTTGCTTGGAACACCACGAATCGTTTCGCATGGTACCCACAGGTGACGCAGGCGACCATCCTCCCTCAGCGTCCCACGCCCAATACTGTCCCACCCCTCGAGATCCAAGGAACGCCAGTCCCATGATACAAAAGCCTGAAGCACTTGAGTATCACTTTTGACACGCGACTCGTATGGCACCTCCACGTTGAAGGCGTTCATTACTGAGCCAAGCGGCTTCTTCTCCAGCTTT
This sequence comes from Schistocerca serialis cubense, assembly GCF_023864345.2. NCBI lineage: Eukaryota > Metazoa > Arthropoda > Insecta > Orthoptera > Acrididae > Schistocerca > Schistocerca serialis. The sequence continues at coordinate 757,944,531 of NC_064640.1, read as the reverse complement.
ACCCAGTCGTCAATTCCTCGAGTAAGCAGCGGTCGTCTGGGGAAGTGCTGCAGAACAACACATAGGAGGTCTTCAACGTGTCTTCAGTCGAGCTCTCAAGTTGGCTCTCCACCTCAATTTAGTCTCTCCGGCGGAATTGGTACATCAGCTACCAGGAATTCCCTACCTTCGAGAATGCTTCCGCAAGATGTCACGAACTTCCTTCAGTAAGACAGAAGGTTCGCTCAGTAGGCACATTCAGGCGCTGGACACGAGGAGCACCAACAAGCCAGTTACTGCTAGCCCGACATGCTGTACATCCAGGGTGAAACAGGTCAGCACTGCCCTCAAGACTTTATTGAAGAGAACAGCACAGACAGTCATATGTAATTAGGCTACACGTTCGCCCAACGGCTGGATCAACAACCTACCTGTTTAGCCTCCGTCGCACTCTGGACAAATGTAATCCAACAAGGTCTCCCTCTCAGCAGGAGTTGAGGAGCCAGTCAGTGTCGGGAGTACAGGCTGGGTCATTATGCCAACTGCTATGCGATCCCTCAGTCGGTGCTACTCCCAACCAGCATCGACCTCCAGTGTTTTCGAACAATCATCTCTCGGCAGATCTCGACCAGCAGCAACGCCATCAATCCTGGCCGTATATTTACATCCAGGCGGACACAGACTAACAAAATTAGGCTTCCTGCTACCTCTCACTGTGTTAGGCTTTCATCGAGCTCATTTCGAAGTTAGTAGACAGAGTTATCTCTTCCTGTAACTCACATCAGAGCTGTGTCGTAATCTGTACTGTAATCTTTACTTGCAATTTTGTTCAGTACAAGCAAGTTACAATTCCTGTCTATTTCACTGCTGTTATTCCTGCGCACACATTCACCACTCGCACACACAGGTACCATGTGGACTTTCTTCTTCTTTTTATTGGCTTCCAGTCATTGCTCCGCTTAGGAGGAATTTGATTTTGTTTGCAGATTGCTCGTTTGTATCGGGAGTAGACAAAGGGTAGCGAGTACGTCTTACCCTAAGATGATTTCGGCGACACGTTTGCACCCACTACCAGTGATATTTACCCCACGTTTCTGGAACTTTAGTAGCAACAGAAGGAACAGCATATTTCTCTCCTGCAGCTCTAGTCTTAGCAGCAACAATATCAGTAGATGGTCAGACCACCATTCGTCAACTTTGACGAGTCTTCAGAGACCTCTGTCATGACGCTGTACAGTTTTACTCACAGCATTTCTCACAGGCATCAAATTGAGTTACTCTAGTCTCTTAGTTATATGTATGAAATGGTGCAGAAATTACAACGCCTATATCTGACCTTAATGTTCAGTCTTTCATTTATCTCTGTGGTCTGTTAACCAAATACTAAGGTCATCAGACGAATCTTACTGTGGTTAGACTACAGTTTAATCAGTTTCCCAAAAAACATGGACAGGCTTACGCAGCATGGGTCGCCAGCTTGCAGGGTCTCGCACATACGTGCAATTTCACAGTTCAAAACTGTAAAGTATCATATGTGGAATCATGTATTCAGATGTTATCATGTGCCTTGCCCCTGACAGGATATCACAGCAAAAATTTTGACTATGATTAATCCTAATCTCAGTGAAAAGTTTAAACAGCTAAATCGTTCGAGGTTGCTTCAGAAACTCAGCAGGCTTTCACAAATGAAGTTCATGTTTTAAAAGTAGTTCCCTACAGTTGCAAGCAGCAACCAACTAATGATTCCTACTCATCTTCTGCTTCTTCTGCCTCTAAGTCCAAGCCGACTTCACAGGCGTTCATTTCGCCTACGTCTCGTTAGAGACTTATGTACATCAATCATTCTGCTACCCCCTCGGTTTCCTGAGATAGTTTTTGTAGTGTTAACCAGGTACGTGAAAAACACCCTTCCTCTTCGACGCCGTATTGTGTCCGAAATCGTGAGTTTTCATGACCTTGACACCCTGTTCAGTTCGTACGAGAAGGTTTCTAAACCAAAGCTCGGATGTGCATATAGTCATGAAGCCTTTAACGGTGCTAACCTTTTGTAGCGCTAGTCAGCTAGCATTTGTGGCTGTAGATGCTGTTCAAGCGGATTTCGTACGGCCTCACGACGATGGTGTAATTTTACCGGTTTCAACAACTCAATGAGCGATACCTATTGTTGTTCTTAACAAACCTAATAATTTTTCACACATTTGTTGCGGTTTAAGTTCACTATAAATGTCCAGTCCAACTATCAACTCTATGCTATCCCTCACCCGGAGGATTTGTTAACTAACCTGTCTAGGGGACACTATTTTTCAAAGATAGATCTAAAGGAGGTCCATCTACAGGTTTCGTTCCTAAAATAAAGAAGGAAGTTAGGATTTCAACATCTCATCGATAGTGCGGTCATTAGAGACGAGGCAGAAGATTCCGAAACGATGGGGAAGGATATCGGCCGTGCCCCTTTCAAAGGAGCCATCCCGTGATTTGCTTAGAGTCATTTAAAGAAATCACGGAAGTCTAAAGCTGGACGGCTGAGCAGGACTTTTAACCATCGTCCTCCCGTGTCACTCGATGCGGATCATGTCAGCTGCTAGTCTTAAATGAGTAAAATGGCTCTGAGCACTATGGGACTCCACTGCTGAGGTCATTAGTCCCCTAGAACTTAGAACTAGTTAAACCTAACTAACCTAAGGACATCACACACATCCATGCCCGAGGTAGGATTCAAACCTGCGACCGTAGCGGTCTCGCGGTTCCAGACTGCAGCGCCAGAACCGCGCGGTCACTTCGGCCGGCGCTAGTCTTAAATACACCATCTGGTTTAGACGGGTACAGACACATACTGTTTGGAGTTTCCAGTGCACCTGTCATTTCTAAAAGCATACAAACCAACTATGTCCAGGTATTCTGCACTGTGTTAATTATTTACACAATATCATCTTTATGGGGTCAAGAATTTTTCAAGTGGATTTTAATGTCAGTAAATTCGTGCTTACTGATGACAAGCGCTTATTTTTTTGTTTGGGGATCGTTATAAGCTCCTAGAAAACATGGCGAAATGTCTGCGACGCTAGGCGTTGTTTTCAGGCACGTTACACCATGAAATTTACTTTCCCTCACCACCAAACACGTTCACACAGATGCGCTGTACCAACTTTCCCTTGTCTCCAATGCAGAATTCCATCACCAGGACCGCCCGTGACGTAGCCATGTCATCAACATGCGACCCAGTCATCATTAGAGTATGTTTCCAGCCAGGATGACACAACTTTCAGGAATTATTTCCCTTTCCACTTGCATCTTGATGTTGGCCACGGAGGATCATGATCGCCTGATCGTCATTCTGTCCCTGTTCCCACCTCACACCCTCCAGCTCCTTCCTGCTTTTCGCCCCACCCCTCACCCAGAACTTATCTGATCTTTTGTACGTTCAAACCACTGGTGTGGAAGGCCTTCTACACGTCGTCAACTGAGGAAGTCCTGCACAGCATCATCGCAATGTGTCATTCTATCACTTTCAAAGGGTCAGTCCAGCCGAAATCCTGCATTGGAATTGCAGCCTGTTGGGTCACCTGCATCCCATTCAGCGTACCGTGTTGTTCACCGACCCACCTATGCATGGGGACCTGCATCTGACCATGCACATTACGCTGTCAATTGGCGTGGAACCGAAGCTTCGTCTGTGGCTTCAGGGGGCGTCAGGTCTCATCCACCACCACAACAAGCTCTGGATGCACCCAAAGCTACAATCAGTGGCCCTGACCCGGGATGAACACCATGGTTACCAACAGCCATGTTTGTCGCCATCACCCACACCTCCTGCATTCCAGTATAGCCTCTAAAGCATTGCTCCTGCTTGCGAGAGGTTTGATGAGAGGATCTTGGTGTGAGAGTCGTGGGACATGGAGCAGCTCCCTTCATCCCACCCTTGCCTCACCCCTGTAGCATCGACACAATTTTTCTGCTCCCAGTGCTCTGCCATCTCTCCTGCTCCCGCAGTCCTTGGGTAGGCAACCTCAGTTGGCATTCTCTGCTTTCATGGTTCTAATTTTTTTGGTGGGATGTTCTGCTACCCAACTCATCCCCTCGGGCACCAGCATACACCGCGACTAATTCGGCCCTAATTGCGGTATATAGAGGGAATGGATTCAATATCCCCACCAACAGCCGATATTGATAGCGGCTAAGCTGCTCACGGCAGTGGCGCTGCAAGGCATCGTCAATCGAGTCTAGTATAGTCCGTTGAGTGAGGTATTGTCAATTATGCCGTGCCTGGACGTTCTGGTTCTCGTTATTGGCTTTCATTCAGTGTCCTGCCCTTGACAAATTTGGCTTTGTTTATGGATTTTGTATTGATATCTGGAGTGGACATAAAAGCATCTGTATTCAGTCCATCAGAGCTCCTACAACAAAATTTTAATTAACTTTAGTTAGTTCCTACACAAAGCAGAAAATTTACAATGTAGAGCGTAAACTGGCCTTTACATACTCAACGGAGCTGGCTAGTGCAACCACCACTGTTGAAACTGCGCAGCAAGTCGCTGGCACAGCATTTAGAATTCACGGACAGCATGCGTATGTTGGTATGGCCAGCCGGTCGGGAACCACCACAACCACCGAAATCCAGGATGCAGTGCAGTGTTATGACACGAGGAATATATGACACATGTGGCATCAGCAGCAAGTCAATACCCTAGAGATAGACGATCCGCTCATAAACTATTTGAAAGAGAGAGATCCTTCAAAGCAGTGAGTGATTGATGACTATGAAAAAGAAGAGTTAGCTCCTCTGATCTGAAATGTGTCTCTGGTGACATTAGTTACAGAAGAAACATCACATTCTTCGGCAGGTTGCTGTAACGGCGCCCCCGTCACGTGCTGAAGAAATGTTTATGTGTGCAGCTCTTGTCAGCCATGAAAAGAATAGAAAATTTAGGAAGATGAGTTCTTCATAACGCTGCACTAACGCAGAAAACACTTTGCTGCCTTACACTAAGTATAAATGACAACTGCTTACACCGTACTACGATGGTGTTGAGAAACGATCTGATGAATGGATGTGTGGCCATTGTGATCTATCAAGTCAGAAAACTATCTCAAATAAGCCTACAGAAACTACCTAAGCTACAGTACATGCACTTCGTGGAAGAATTTGTAATATTCTCTATCTCTATTATAAGAGCCTGCATTCTCACATATTCTCTATCATTCTTCGTGCGAACTAATAGTCCTAGATAAATAATGAATACAACCTTTCATGCAGGAAATTTTGTGTAGTTTGATTTCGTGCTGGAATGCGTTTTTTCTGGAGGTTTTGGAGTTATTCGAGAAAACGGCACAAAACTAACTTTCAAACGTATTTCCACACTCATCCTTCACCACTCAAGATTTCCGTTATGTTGTTCATGACACTCTTTCCCACCACTGTCATACATGTGTGACTACACGAATTTGTTCCCATAATTGCTCTTTTTTCGACTTCATTTACTGGGCTGTAACACCAATGGTTTAGGCATGCACTCTCAGATCGTAAAATTGATGTTCTCGTCAATTTTACGACATGGTTTTGTGAATTTTAGGAGTATAAAATTAACAATGAAGTCATTTTTTTTCTCTGGCTTCCTAACTAAGAAATTACTTTGCTTATAAGGTTTAAGTTTAGATATAATTGTAAAAGTAATTATTTTCTCCATAAAGTATACGAAAGACATTTTTAATTTCGTTTCCCTCATAGGAAGGTTTAAGCTAACGTGAACAAAATAACCGAATAAGCCAGTGGTGTAGCAGTCCAGGCGCTCACCATCATCTTCGTATCCTTCCAGCGAGCTGCGTAGAGTCTTTATGAACAATTCGCCTCGTTTTTCTCCTTCATGATGTACTTCTATTCCTCATAATGTGTCCCATTTTTCTGCTCTAGTCTTGAGATTTTCCTTAATCTGATATGTCCACCTTTTTTGGTCGATCTATGGGTCATCTCTCGTGTATATTTTTATCCAAGTATTGTTACGACAGGTGCTTATCTTTTATGATCTTCACGTCTCCAAATCACTTGAGTTGTGCAGTACACAGTCACTCAGTTATTGGCAGATTCACTTGCGTCTCTCCTCTAATCTCCTCATTCATAATTTTATCTCAAATAATATTAATTGATTACTATCTGCAATCACTACTGGACCAATTTTCGAAACCTGTGATTTTCCTATGCCTAATCTACCTGTGTCTTTTCTGTAATAAATTTTACTTTTCTCACCTTACCTCAAGAATAATATATATATCTAATGATGTATAAGAAACAATGAAAGGGATCACTGTACTTTATCCTTAGGATAACGGAGATATGTTTTATGTTGAGGGTACGTACCGTCTCCTGAGAGATCGTGCTGTAGCGAAGCCGAGGTAATCCTGCTATCAGCTTCTGGGCGGGGCAGCTGGTGTTGGCTGACAGGGATCACCAGCTGTTGCGTTGTCTTGGCCAGCTGCCGCAGGGGTTCACCTGACTGCGTCGTCGAAACTGATTCTGTCGGCCTTGAAGTTACAGCCACTTCTGCCTCTGAAATTTGTAGTCTCATGTTATTTGATGAGCCATTTTCATGAAAGCTGACTAATGTTCCAAGACAGTATGACCATCTGCTTAGAAGCGTGTTGGCCCACCTTTAGAACGCGATAACGCAGCGATTCTACGTGGCTTGGGTTCGAAAAGTCGTTGCAAGTTGTGTCAAATGATTGTGACACGATTCTAGACCCGAGACACGGGCAGTTATGCTACAGAAAGTTGCCATCATAGTCTACATCTACATCTATATCTACATACATACTCCGCAATCCACCATACGGTGCGTGGCGGAGGGTACCTCGTACCACAGCTAGCATCTTCTCTCCCTGTTCCACTCCCAAACGGAATGAGGGAAAAATGACTTCCTATATGCCTCTATACGATCCCTAACCTCTCTTATCTTATCTTTGTGGTCTTTCCTGGAAATGTAAGTCGGCAGCACTAAAATTGTACTGCAGTCAGCCTCAAATGCTGGTTATCTAAATTTCCTCAGTAGCGATTCACGAAAAGAACGCCTCCTTTCCTCTAGTCGGCTGTCATGGCCCTCATGTCAACAGCTGTTTCGGTACTTTCGGCTACTACCACAGGTCTCATGGAAGCTTAGATGAATGTCCCGTACAGCGTAATTCTACTCCCTCTAACATGCGTTTGTGGATCGCTGCATTTTACGAGTACACACAGTAGTTCGCCTGGATGATAGCGTAGCCGGACATGATTGTTGACCTAGTGACACATGAAACGTTATTCTGGCAACGAAACAACATTGCCTCACGATCCCGTCTCAGTGATCCCGCGTCCCGTCCAACCGTAACTGAAGCTGCCGTTGATTAGCAGAGCATGACGTAGGGACTGTCTACTGCGGAGTCCCATTTTCTAAAATGTGTGTTCGACGATGTGCTCCGAAGCACACGTGCAGCACCAGCATTTTACTCTGTCGTCAGATAGCTGCGTATCCTGTTTCACAGAGCAGACAAACCTTTAACCTCCCCGTTCTGACATGAGGCGTGGAAGGACACCTGCTTTTCGCCTACTCGCGTTTTCACGGCCCTTCAACTACTGTACATAGGTACCCACGAATAGCGGGCCAACTTCACTGGCTGCGACATGTTCGTTCCCAGGAGCAGCATCTTAACAATCTCTCCTTTGTCAAATTCGCTTGTGTCAGTGAATTTCCCTATCAGCGACCCTTATAGTCACTATAATTTCTCAGCGCCTCTTGAATTCTTCGGAACGGGTTCCATGTATTGTGCTGTTTGTTGCAGGGTGTTCCCCGAAGATACGGACTGCTACACGCTTTGGACAAAGATAGGGAAACAACACGAGAAGTGTATTCTCAAACAGAAATGCAGATTCTAGCCAAACCTGAAAGTTGCGCTGTGAAATTTGACCACGAACGGCATCTGTACAATGTCCTCAATACCTAGGAGGTGTCGGTCGTAGTCAGAACAGTGTTTTGTGTATTCGTGAGGGCATAATGTCGGAAGTGTGTGTATCAGAACGTGGACAAACTGTTAGTGCCTCATATCGTGGGTGCTTCCGTCAACAAGTTACCCAAAGTGTTTGGTGTTTCAAGAGGTACCGTACTGAAGATTTATACTGTATACAGGGAAAATTGATAAACATAATCCGATAAGTTACAATGCGGACGAACGTGTGTGATGAGTGATTGTGGCGGACGGTCATTCAAATTGTTCAAATGGCTCTGAGCACTATGGGACTTAACTACAGAAGTCATCAGTCCCCTAGAACTTAGAACTACTTAAACCCAACTAACCTAAGGACATCACACACATCCATGCTCGAGGCAGGATTCGAACCTCCGATCGTAGCGGTCGCGCGGTTCCACACTGTAGTGCCTAGAACCGCTCGGCCACTACGGCCGGCGACGGTCATTGAAAAGGATTGTAACGAAAAATGAGAGGAAGGCAGCTTCAAAAGTTACTGCAGAACAGCTCGTCACACTTGCCAACCTCGTCAGCACCAAATCAACACGAAGGGAGCTCCATAACCTGATAATGTCAGGGCTAGCTGGTATTCCAAAACCAATCATCAGCGATGAAAATGCCTGTAGCATAAAAACATTGTGTGGGAGACGTAACAACTGGACCATACAACAATGGATATATGTCGTTTGGTCGCATGAGTCTTGTTTCACAGTGTTTCCAGCTTCTGGCCAAGTTTACGTCCCAGGAGTGAAATATGGCGCGTGTTCGGTGATGGTTTGGGCTGTTGTATCGTGGTGTTCCATGGAACCAGTGGTTACTTTGGAAGGTGGCATAGCTGACAATGGTTATGTGACTATTTTGGCAGATCAATTACATCCCATAGTACATCGTTTGTTGCCCAATGGTGATGCTATCTCCCAAAAAACAGGGTCCCCATTCACTCTTCTCGCATGGTCATACGCTGAGTTTCTGAGCGTGATAATGAAATGTCGCATCTCTGCTGGCCACCACAGTCACCAGACGTCTACATTAATTAGCCTTCGTGTTCTAGTGTGGAGAGAATGGTGCGTGATTGCTATCCACTTCTATCCACTGGTTTACAGGAATAATTATAGTATTTCCTTGAAAACTGTACAGAACTTGTATTTGTCCATCCAGAGGTTACTGGAAACTATTCTGAATCCCAACATTTCTCCTAGACCTTAGTAGGTATTGTAATGTGTGGTGTTCAAGGTGATTGCATAATTATGTCCATCATCTGTAGGTCTGGTGGTGGATGCAGTATTTCAGCTGCTTATGTTGAATGTCTGTCCTCTTGCGCCGTACTTTTTTTGTTAATATCTAATACAAAGAGGGCCTACTGTTTGCCCAAGAGAGCCACAGGCCGCTTGGAGCCTTTACTGCCCTGACCTAAGCGCCACACGAAAACATTTGGTGAGTGTCTCGAATTACTATACAAAACTTCTGAATGGTCCTTGAATCTCTGGATCACTTGTTTCTCTCCTGCAGCTTCGTGAAGATGGCAAAACAGGAAATTACTGGGGACGTGATACAGCCACCAGAGTGCTTTACTCTGGATGCGCTGGACTTTGCAAACGTGAGTTTTAGCTGCAATTTCCCAGACAGTACAAGGGTGGTCTAGGATTGCTCGTATCGTCGCTCGGAAGATCCTCAGGCCACAATCTTCAGAGAGGGCAGATCCCTCATTATACAGAAGGTGAAAGGGCTCCCAGGATGGCAGAAGTATCCTTCCAAGTGTCGTCCGCATGCTCTTTCCATGTGAGACACCGATCAAGTGTGACCTCTACATATTATGCTCTCGATGTGCATGATACGGGGATGTCACAGAGAGTGAGGTCTCGTACAGATCTAGGCCGCCGTTTTCTGAGTAGAATCGCCATGCTTCGGAAGCGTCAAACTTGATGTACAACTTTGATGCCAAGAATTCGATCCCTCTGATCCCTCTGCAGGCGTCTTGCGGTTAGCATTGTATCACATGCACCTGTACATTAAAGCACTATCGTCAGCGTAGATATATTTCCTAGCGTATGGCGACGATCGGAGGTCTGCTGTATAGGCACTGTACAAGACAGGTCGCAGCATCGAGCCTTGAGGCGCTACAGCAAGTACAGTTGTGCACGTTGAAATGGCGTCTCAGACGCTAACGACTAAGAAGCAGCATTCTATACAGTTGGGTAGGAGTTGTACCAGGGTGGTCGGCAGCCCCTAAGTAAATAGTTTGTAAATCAGACCCTTGTTACAGACGTTGGCAAAGGCACAGGAGACATCCAGGAGGGTCATATCAATGTTTTCGATGTATTTGCCAGGGTTGCTTCGTCCACCACTCGAAGGAGAAGTAAAGTCCTTGAGTGTCCTGGTCGCAGTCCGAACTACTCGGGCAGCTGTGCTTCACTGCGCAGTTGTGGGTTGAGCTGTGGCATTAATATCCTCTAGAAGACCTTGCTCAGCACGGAGAGGAGGCTGACTGGCTTTTAGCTGTTAGGATCTGTTCAGTTTTTCTCCGGGTTTTGGATTGCTGTAACGATGACTTTCTTCAAAGTTGAAGGGTACAACTGTTGAATCAGGATGCTGTTAAACGTACGGGTTGTGTACCTAATGGCGGTAGGAGGCATTTCATTGATCATATGGGCATTGATTCGACCATTATCATAGGTTTTCCCATTTAACAGTCGTTTGAAAGTTTTCCGGACTTTCACCTCAGTGATGGCTTCTATTTCCAAATCGCTTTCATCGGGTTCATTGGAGGGCTTCCTCTACCAGATGAATATGTGTGCCTTTGATGATCTTTGTCATGGGTTTAAAACTGTTTTCAGATACATCAGCTATCGAGTTGGCCTCGTTCACCGGGATGTAGGTCTGACCAGGAGTAGTTGCTAATGGAGGCGTCTTGTTCCGTCTCTTTGTAAAGAAGCTGACAAGATCAGTGCAGCAGCGTCAGGCCGAACCGAGGACGTCTTTTCTAACCACCTGCTATTTTGGTGCTCAATTAAAGCTGCCTTGATTTGCCGTTGAAGGAGATTCACTCTCTCCTTAACTGCACGCTGTCCTGTAAGGCGTCACTCCTTGTGAAGCCTGTTCCTATCCCAGATATGCCGGAGAAAGTCCTGTGGGATAGCTGCGACCTGTACCTGGTTTGCATGGTCGTGGAGTGGAGGAGATAACTGCTTCAGAAATTGCCGTAGTAATGTAACAGCATCATCCACACTGTCACCAGATTCAATAAAATGGTCATCGATTTTGCGTCGCATGTGTCGGCGGTGTTACGACGGCTGTTGGTGGGAGTAAATTGTTCCTCTGCAGAAAATATCAAGGGGAAATAATTAGATGAAAGCACGTATATGATCTACGAAATCTTTGTATGATACATACACCTACTACATCCGGCAGTTTTCCATTGGGTGGATGGCGGGTGAGTCATCCGATCCATCAAATTACGCCTCAAAGTGTCCTTCTCCTCTTTTTAAGGAGCAGCCATGCGAGTGATCGTTTTTGAATGCTATGCCGTGTACCTAGTATTAAGGTCCACGGGGATAATGCACTTCCCTCTAATTTGGAGGAGAATGGTTGCATCCCCTTCTATCAGGTAATTCTTAGGGGGCCTGTAGACGGCAATAAAGTTAACGAAACCGTCTCTGGTCTCTACTGCGAATGGAGTGTGGAGTGGCTTCTATGTCGTGTACCGTTTTCTTCACTGTGGCGTAGTGGCGGAGCGAGTTGCTGAAGTAAACATTAGTTCCAAAATTAGCTGCAGGGCGGTCGGTGCGACGGCACACATAGTTCACAACGTATCTCGTAGTGCCGGTTTTAAGTGAGTCTTCGACACTAGAGAGATGTCTGCGTTCTTCTCCGACTGGAATTGCGTGAATTCCAGCAGGTGATAGAACATGCCGTTAGCAGTGCCAGTCACCATAGTGATGCTTTCAATTTCTCTGTTTCTGGGGATGCCTGATCTTCTAGTTTCCGCCAGTGACCATCAACTGCTGTTGAATACTTCTTGAACGGCAGAGGTGATGATTACTGATAGAGTGGTAAGGGTTTAATTAATTTCAGTAGGTTCAAAAATGAATCTAAGCACTATGGGACTTAACGTCTGAGGTCATCAGTCCCCTAGAACTCAGAACTACTTAAACCTAACTAACCTACGGACATCACACACATCCACGCCCGAGGCAGGATTCGAACCTGCGACCGTAGCGGTCGCGCGATTCCAGACTGAAGCGCCTAGAACCGCTCGGCCACTCCGGCCGGCAATTTCAGTAGGAATTTGATAAAGTGCATGTACTAGTTCAGTAACTTCTGAATGCTCTGTCATGATCCGTGGCACGACGGGGGTTATTGTCTTGGCGGTTGCTATTGGGAGAGTCTCAGTTCTATATCAAGGCAGCTGACAACATGAGACGCTAGCGGATTCGACCTGATCCGTCTTAGAGCGTCGCGCTGTACCCCTACACTCTTAATCTGTAACTCACAATTAAGCGCCCAGCAGAGAGTTCATTCGATTACCTTCAACCTGTTTCTCTTCCTATCCAATTTCGAACAGTGCACGGGAAAAATGAGCTCTTAAATATTTCCGTGCGAACTTCGATTTATTTTATTTTATTACGATGATTTTTTCTCCCTGTGTAATGGGCGTCAACAAAATATTTTCGCACTCTGATGAGGAAGTTGGTGATTGAACTTTCATTAGAAGATAGTGCCGCAACGTATACGCCTCTGTTTTAATAATTGCCAACGCTACTCGTGTATCATATCCGTGGCACTCTCTCCCCTGCTTCGCAAAAATACAAGACAAGCTCCCCTTCTTTGAACATTTTCGACGTCTTTCGTCAACCTTATTTAACTTGGATCCCACCCCGCACAGTAGTACTCCTGGAGATGACTGAGAAACGAAGTGTAAGCAGTCTCTTTGGTAGACCTGTTGTAATTTGTAAGTGTTTTGGCGACAAGTCACAGTCTTTCGTTAGCTTTCCCCGCAACATTATCTATGTGATCGCTCCAACTTATGTTATTCGTAATTTTAATCTATTAGTATTTATGTGAATTTACAGCTTTGGTCTTTTATGGGTTTTGTGAAACCAATATTTAGCTGATTCCTTTTAGTACTCATGCGGATGACGTCACACTTTTCTTTATTTAGAGTAAACTGCCACTTTCCATACCATACAGATATCTCGTATGTATCACTTTACAATTGATTTTGAGCATCTGATGACTTTATAAGACAATAAATGACAGCATCTTCTGCAAACATTCCAAGAAGCAGGAGGGCTACTCAGATTGGCTCCTAAATCGTTTATGTAGATCAAGCGCAGGAGAGGGTGTATAACACCTTGGCGAACGCCAGATATTAATTCTGTATGACTCGATGACTTTCCGTGAATTATTATGAACTGCAACCTTTCTGACATAAACCACGGACGAAGTAGCACAAGAGAGACAATATTCCATAGGCACAGAACTTGATTACAAGTCGCCTGTGAGGAACAGTGTAAAAAGCCCTCTGGAAATATAAATATAAGGAATTCATTTGAGATCCCTTTTCGATAGCACTCTTTACTTCTTGAAAATACAGTCGTAATTGTGTTGACTGTTTGTCAATAAATCGTTTTCTTGGAAGTAATTCATAGTGATTGAGAACAGCGCATGTTCCGAAATTCTATTGCACATCGACGATAGTGATGTTTGTAATTCAGCTGATTACTCCTATTTACTTTCGTGGGTATTGGTGTGACCTGTACAAATTTCCATTGCCCAGAAGTGGGGGCTGCGGCGGCTGTTTGACACTTTGCTGTAGCGATGGTGCGAAGATGATTATTGTCTGTTGATTGTCTCTTGGATGTTGTCTTCAGGGCGAAGTCCTTGGGCTTAAGCGCTGGAAGACCCGCTTGTCGTCGTCTGGTATTTTTGTACTTGACCGCGGGACTGCTGCGGTCGCAGGTTCGAATCCTGCCTCGGGCATGGGTGTGTGTGGTGTCCTTAGGTTAATTAGGTTTAAGTAGTTCTACGTTCTAGGGGACTTATGACCTAAGATGTTGAGTCCCATAGTGCTCAGAGCCATTTGAACCATTTTTGTACTTGATGCAGTGTCTGTAACTAGCAGGGTGGTTGTCTTTACCATAGCAGCAGACCGCTAAAGATTCTCAGTTTGGTGCACATTTTCCTCTGTCGTGTCCTTGGCCGAATTTCATACATCATGGAAAAGTTCTTTTACCTGTAGCTTTGGGCTCAGATAGAACGCAGTTACCCAAAAGTGACTACTACGTTTCAAAATCTCTCCATCTAGAGAATTTGTGTGTTTTCTCTGTACCTGGGTGGATAACGACCCCCTTGGGCGACATCTTTCTCTGAGTCTTTAATTTTGAGCCAATCGACGACTGTAGTGGCGTATCCATCTTCTTCCAGTTCTGTTTTTCTATCGTCGTGCAGTGTAGAGGAGGGGATGCCTCTGATGACAGCCCTGATCCATATTGGCCTGACTGTTGGGAACGTCTAATACGAAATCGCTTCGGCCCCGACCATAATCATTACTTTAGTGTAATCAGCAGTGCTAGCACGCATAAACTTCAGTTTATGAACACTACCATGATTCTCGAAGAAATCTCCGGTGCAGTTCTTCTCTAGTTAGGTAGTCTGCCTCTTGTTGTTGTTATGGTTCTGCAGCACCATACGCTTGTCGCTAGTGTTGCTGCTGTTGCTGGTGCTGGTGTACTTCTTCATCGTCAGCTTTTAGCTGATTCTTCATCTCGTCGAGCGTTGGAAGTATTAATTATTTCTAGAGCAAATGTCGCAGGAGCTGCCCTCGCTTTTGTCAGTCTTGTTTGCTTCTTCCTATTTATAGGTGACTTTAAGTAACCTCTCTCACTAGCGCCTGATGCTAGAGGTTCGTTAGTCCTGGCGGCTACTTTGGAATGTTTCCTTATGGAGTCGCAGTTATGTTGCTCGCCGTCCCTGTTCCCTTCGATGGCCGAGTCCCTATCAGATAACCTCTCGCAATTCGGTACGGTATGCTTTATCCCTGGAGAAATCGATGGAGTAAACTCCACTGGATGGCGATCGGCCAAATACTGCGCGGTCGAGGCAGCTGTCTCGGCGGCGCGCGTAAACAGCACTTCCCTTCGCCTCGACATTGCGGCTTACTGACAAGGGGAACGTACCAACTTCCTCTTACCGATTTGATTCGCACTGACAGAGTATGCAGGGAACGATTAGGACTTAGACATATGTATTTAGGGAAGCTGAAGCACAACACGAAGGGTAACTTGCATTATGTCAAGCTGTAAGTGAAACATACAATATCGTGACAATCCGGAACCAAAACAGTAGTTAACGCAGTGGACTGGTAAACGAAATACGCGCCGAAATAAAGAGAAGGGCATTTCATTACACATAAAACGAAAACATTGGAAGAATGTGGGACTAAATATATTTGTTTCACAGGGAGCATAATGACAAACACAGTTTTTATTTTTGGATCAAAGAGTTTTTGTCCAAAAGTGTAATTAAAAACGCCCAAACAAAAGGTATGATCTGGAATACATAAGTTATGAGTGGGAGAGCACGAAATATGAACCAGAACTACATCAAAGAAAGTAAAATTGCGTGCCCTTTATGTCCCACTTGGAGACCACGGAAATTTATAAAATGTCATAGTACATCGAAACAAAATAATATCGTATTTTGACGTCCCGTCAGCTACGAAATAATTTAGGATGAGATATCTAATCGATCTCATTGTAAAACGAATCCTCAAATGTAGCATACTTCCGAGTAAAATTTACAAAATGTTTTGCCAACAACATTAACTAATGCTCTTTCGGTAAAGAGCTATCAAATCTCGATAAAAATGTACAGCGTTTAACTTAGAGAAACGACAGTTCCATTAATTGTTACACAGATTGAAACGTTGTAATTATTAACAGTATTTTCAAATATTCTTCGATTTCAATAGGACCTCTTTTATAAAATATTGTTTCAATACCTCGAACCATTTATGAAATATCTGAGGTTTCAGCGTTCCAAAGAACAAACTATTTAACTAGCTGTCTCTGACGCGCCAAATATATTCAGACATTATCACTAAGTATTTGGTTAATGACAGAGGGTACTAAAGTTTACCGATGTTTCGCCACTAAGCGCGTATTAGCAACGAATTATTGGATATACATGAGCGATATGTTCTTGACGCACTTAGAATGAGAGCTAGTGCATATTGAATTTTATCAGGATTTGGATGTGCCACCGAATCATAGTGGTAATGTATATTTACAGAGAAGGATGGAAATATCGGGTTTTACGGCATAAATTTATTGTGGTATGTAGGTAAATAACGAAAAGAACATTCGTCATAACAAACAAGATCTGCAATAAACCGTTTTCCATTTCTAGATTACAGTAACATCCTGTATATACAACAAACGCATTGATAAGATGCTAAACCACACACCGAAAGCTGTCTCTTGTTTACATTTTTCTTACGAAGTGTAATGTTTACGGACTCTTCTTGTATAAACTTGCTTCTATGTGCTGACCTATTCATAGCCCAATAAACAGAGCATATGTAAAGCTATCAATTCAGTGGAAATGAGAAGAAGCAACGATAGTGCAGTGAGACGTTGTTATTAAATTTAATGACGAATTGTGGCATTTATCAGAATGATGAAAAGGATATTCCGAAAATGCCTTTTAAATGTAAGCTGTTTCTAATGTCTGAATCAAACAACTGGGAAGTATAAAAAGCGCTGCTGAGGAACAATGCAATCGTTAATTTACTGTGACTCAGTTAATTCTGACACATGCACCAAGCTGCTGATTGTGAGTGACTCTGACCACTACAGGACTTAACATCTGTGGTCATCAGACCCCTAGAACTTAGAACTACTTAAACCTAACTAACCTAAGGACATCACACAACACCCAGTCATCACGAGGCAGAGAAAATCCCTGACCCCGCCGGGAATCGAACCGGGGAACCCGGGCGTGGGAAGCGAGAACGCTACCGCACGACCACGAGCTGCGGATGCTGCTGATTGTGACAACAGCCAATGCTTACGTACATAAGATTTTTATAGTAACCGAATGTCAGATTACGTTCTAGGTCTCTTTCTCTTTCCGCCGAAGTTTCGTTTCTAGTTCCAGTCTTAGAAAAGCAGATAACGTATCACAGTATTAAAATATTATTTAGTAGGTTACAATTATGATATTCAGCAAATTTACACCAAATTACAATTCCTGTTTTGTCCAACAGATATAGAAAAGTGGAGCTTACTATTTTAGGTGATTGCGTGGTTCACATACTACTGTCGTATAACGCAATGTGCATGTTAAAGCGCCACCTTCCGGGACTGGCAAGTACACCAAACCTGGATCGAATCGGCCAGGCGGGACATGTATTTGAATTTGAGCACAAACAGTTTTAGCGGACTGCGCGCAAAGAATTGTAAAAGAACACTATTTTTCAGTTACATAATTAGAGTGCAAACACTGGAGGCAGTAACCATGTTAAAAACCAAGAGTATAAGTCCAAAGAGACTTTAAGTAGAGCGATCACATAAAATTTGTTTCAAGAACAATTCAGAATCTAGATTGAGTGTCATTGTAGGAATCGTAAGTAAATGTAATTCGTTCACAAAGTAGTGTGCTTATTGAACTCTCGTTTATCTAATACTGAGTATTGGTCTTTACTCTGAGACTCATACGAAGTAGGACTGATATAGGAGGCACACAAGTTTCAAATAAAAGCAGTGCACTTGTGTCAGTAAGCCCTTAATGTCAGGTGGATACTCATAAAAATCCAGTGACAGACGCTTCAAGTAAGATGATAGGACTGACTGAGAGGTTTGCCGTTGCATTTCAGTTGGAGTAAGTTCCAAGGAAACTCTGGTAACATATTACGTACTCCTACATATTTGTCGCGAACTGACGACAAGTGGAAATCCTGAAAAATTCTAACTCACACCATTAGCAAAAATAACACGAAAAGAAGGAAACGATAGCGCTACCCAAAGTGTTCACCATCTCCCACTGTTACGTGACTTGTGAAGTGTAGCTATAGACGTACTTATTGATGTGTTTACTGCATCTATGGGAAAGTGCAATTTCGAACAAGTCTTCTTATTCCAACCGTTATCTACCCAACGCTCTTTACTAGTGTGAGAGATTTGTAATGGCAGTATAAATACACCCGAGAGTACGGCACATTATTCTTTAACATAAAACTGCACAAAAAAATTATTTTCACGGCTGTTTACAAATGTGGTAGTACTCAGACAATGAAATATTTTCTGAATTAACCAGATTAAGTTTTTACGGATACATCATTTTCCCAGTAGTTTAAAATGTCTATGAACATTTTATGAGTTTTTTAAAGACGAAAGCATAGAAGATATTAATCATTGGACTGTCTGGTATGCTGGAGAGTGACAGATGTGTGTGATCCTCATTAGCTTTGGCCGTTTTCTGGGATAGTTGAAGGTTAGCCGTTCGTTTGATGCAGTACAGCTGACACACAGGTCGTAATTTAGCGCACTGTGACCGTAAACAACGAGTTACCATAAGAGCCGTTTGAATAGTCGACGACAGAAGCGCCGATACAGACTACTGGGAAATGGCACAGAAATCATATATTTACAGTTGGAAGTAGCACGACCCGAGGTACGCTGGCGTGTGTACTTAGGTCCAAGGTCTATATTCATTGCACACATTCATTAATAAAGTGCTTCGTTCAATATCTGTGCTGCGGCCACCGGGACATCAGCATGTAGGAAAAGTTTTATCAGGTATTATGTGTAATAGTGAGATATACGCAGTGAACGAACAGTAACGAAACTTTGTAGTTCTTAAAGAAATTTTCTCATATACCTTCAGTAACAATGCCAATAAATTCGAAGGCGGTTAGTTTAATTCATATCCCATGTAAACGTATATTACACTTTTATAAACAAATAATACTATCCTACTGGGGTTACAAATAAATATTAACGGTTCCATTGAATGAAATTGTATATATATATATATATATATATATATATATATATATATATATATATAAAATTCTGTTCAGACGGATGGCAATCTACATTCGCATATACTGATAAAGTTACAAAAAACAGAGCTGTTTTATTTTTAGTTAGCAGTATCTGTCCTTGTGTTGAGCTGTATACAATGCTCTGGCATATTTTACGTTTCTGTAATTACTGGCGCCACAGGGTTCACTGTTAGGAAGCGGTGGTACAAACCTACATACATAACACAGCGGTTAGCTGACTGACCTTCTCATCTATTCATAGTATACAGTATGATCAAAACAGCCTGGAAAACTTGTAAGGGTGATGTAATTAGGTCGTGCTAAGAAAGAAGTGTTAAGGAAGGAAGTCAATACGGTGCGATGTTTCTGAGTTAATTAGCATTAAAGCTAACCAATCAGCACGTTGCGCACAAATTCAAGCAGCCTACCTGATACAAGTAGTGTCAGTTGTTTTCACAGCGTAGAGAATAGCGCGAGAGACTACTCAGCCTTTGGTTCGTATTCGATCCTTACAAAGGTCACATTTCGTATTTGTGTATCGGTGTCTGTCGGTCTTAGGAAATGAAACGAAGAACACGATTGGCGAAATCGTCTCTGGCGGGCCGCTTGAAACGGCGCAAATTACAGATTTATTTATTAACGCTTGTTTCTCAGCACAAGACACTTCCCAGCTTTTCATATTGTTTCTGACCACCCTGGGAATTAAAGTCCCTTGCCGCATTTGTGTGGTGCTTGTGAGGCTAATCTCGGGAAGTCCTTTAGTGAGAATCATCTTCTGAATTTTCGAGCTCTTCTTTTTGCCATGCTTTCTAAAAATAAGCTGTGAAGTGATTTCATATTGTGTAAGATGCCTTTGTAGTTTTGTTTTCATCCAGCTATGTTTCAGCACCTTTTATGTTACGTTCGGTGGATTTGTTTGTTTATTTTTCTTCTGCGATAAGCTACTGTATGTTCATGTTAGTAGATTCACGTGTACTTCTGCGACGGTACCTAACGGTTACTGCCTGAGTAGTTGCTCTTGCAAACAGCATTCCAGACGAGCAAACAAGCTGCATCTCTACCTATGGTTACTTGTTCTTTAGATGCTCGGGCTATGCACGGCTATGTTTAAAAAGAATACCCCGATGTTTTCATAGAGTCGAGCAGCGCACGTCTGATTTCACAGCCCGCAGCTAATTCGCAGCAAATAATAATCTGTAGCTGTGATCCTGCAATCAAATAGTCTATGCACTGGGTAGAACTCGAGTTAATAAAATACACAGAAATACAAAGCAGAGGTTAAACATATAATTTAGTAACAATGGTTCTATTCTAACGTCTGTAATTGAGGTAGGTAACAGAGAAGTATGTTGAATAATGTTCATTCAAGAAAGGATATCTCAAATAAACGGAAGGTGGTTCTACGATGTTCAGTTAAAATAGAGACAAAGAGTAACCTTATCAAATACAGTGAAGTTACGTCGAGAGCGTTACGAGAATGGCAGAAAAATCCCGAAACTAAACACTCATCAAAGACTCCCGAAAACTATAGCCATTTCGTGTTCACAGTGTATGAAATATTCATCAGCTGAAAAAAGTTCAGAGTTAAAAATGATGATCCACAAATGAACACAAGGTTTTACATCTTCAGGACCACGTTTTCCCGTATGCAGTATCAATCCTCGGTACAGTGCCTGTTCAAACCCAAGATTCTTGGTTGAGGAAGCACCCACCATAGGAGCATGACCGCAGCTCGTGTTCTAGTGGCTAGCGTTACTGCCTCTGGATCAAGGGATTTCGGGTTCGATTCCTGGCTGAGCCAGGCATTTTCTCCACCGGGGGACTGGGTGTTTGTTTTGTCCTCATCATAATCTCATCATCATTCGGGTAGTGGCGAGACTGGAAATGGAAATATTGGAACTTGTACGGGCGCTGATGACCACGATGTGAAGTGCCCCACAAACCAACATCATCATCATCACCATAGGAGTATCAACGATTTGCCCACATTCAAACTCACCTGGCTCCGATATTATAAACTCGCAACTACATACAACATTGTTGTGACTATGACTGACACTTGCAACCTATTGAGGACATTGCACAGGTGCCGTTCTGGTCACGAACAACAGCGCAAACTTCAAGTTGGCTAACATCTGCATTTATGTTCAAGCATGTATTTCCATTTCATCGTTGTTCCCATATTTTTGAGTATCCTCTGTAGATCTCATTCTCTCTGACGTTTCTAACGGTTCCGCTTCAGAGACAAGTGGAATACGTAATCTGCGTGATCCAATCATCTAGCCCCTCTATTGCACCTCGAACCGTTATGGTATCACCATCCTGATGCAGAGATAAGGCTACAGAAAAACTTCACTGCTAAAATGACTAACATAACACAGTGAAACATCAGTGGTTTCAAGATACATGTTGAAAAACTGAAACTCTTTACATATCAGCGAACCTGTACATCTATTTAATAGACACACTTTTAAAATTTATGTTGCCCAGGTGCTGTATCGCTATTTGCTCCACCACAAAGAGGACGTAAGTGAGGAAAGGGGAAAGGGAGGGTTAGATGTGGTAATCAATAACACACACCATTCCTCTGTTCTATCCCTGGTTATTGACTCGCAACTAGTTGCAGTTGAAGTTCATGTGATCAAATGATCCCTGTATATATCTCCAATCAATATATCTCACCACAAGAAGCGACACATTCTGAGGTTTTCATACGCCTTATAGGTTGACTCCCCGATCACTTCTTCTACTGGTGTCTTAAATAACCGTGTCGGGAACCAGCATCCGTTTGTGAAACACGTGGAGACAAGCAGGTACTTCTTTAGCATTTTCTGTGCGCTTTTATAGTCTATATCTTAAATTCTTAGCGTGCTTTGTAATTAACATGTGCAGTATGGCTTTTTAGTAAATATCAAGTGTGGATTCGCGTAGTCTGTTGTGCAGTTTTCATTTTTGTTGAATGACCAACTACATGGCTGAGTTAGGTGCTAGCCTCGTAGGTGACACACTAGCAGAGTAGCAAGTTACATTTACAGCTTTCTGTGCTTTTGTAACTTAGATCTAAAGTTAATAGCACTAGGATGGACAGGGTGTGTACTTCTAAGTGCAGACCCTGGACGAGCTGCCCACAGTTTGCAAATTGCTAAATACTCTTTACACCTGGCCAATTGGCTGGAGAATGGTGCCTTCGGGAGAATCACCAGCGGAGGATCTGCTGTGTTGCATGGGACACCTCAACTGTCACTTGTTTCGCTTATGGGCTATGCTGCTGAGGTTCCTTGCAGCCCAACCTACGTGGGGGATACTCACTGCAAGGTGAAGACCTCAACGTTCGCTCACGGGGTGCAAACGGAGCTGAGAATTTGCAGCATTTTATTCCGAGTTGATTGGGGTTCTCTGATCTGGAGCCGAGTCGAGGGTCTCAGCCAAAAGCTGTGACAGTCTTGGCTACAGATATCTGCATCTGCGTTATGGCGTGGAAAATTTTAGGACTCTACTTGGTAAGTCAGGAGTTA
Source organism: Schistocerca serialis cubense (assembly GCF_023864345.2). Classification (NCBI taxonomy): domain Eukaryota; kingdom Metazoa; phylum Arthropoda; class Insecta; order Orthoptera; family Acrididae; genus Schistocerca; species Schistocerca serialis. The sequence continues at coordinate 757,922,004 of NC_064640.1, read as the reverse complement.
GAAGACCTCTGATGAACACTCACCAGTCGATATGCTGAGAGTGAAATTGGACCACGTACAAATTACTGACTCCTCTATTGTCAAAATTTTAACAATATACACTGGGGTGACAAAAGTTAGGGGATAGCAATATGCATAAATATAGATGGCGGCAGTTTCGCGTACACAAGGTATAATGGCAGAGCTGTCACACGTACTCAGGTGATTCATGTGAAAGGCTACTGCGATGTGATTAGGGCTGCACGGCGGGAATTAAGAAACTTTGAATGCGGAAGGGTAGTTGAAGCTAGATGCATGGGACATTCCATCTCGGAAAAGGTTAGGGAATTCAGTATCGCGCGTTCCACGGTGTCAATAGTGTGCCCAAAATATCAAATTTCAGGCATTACCTCTCATTACGGATAACGTAGTACCCGACGGCATTCACTAAACGACCGAGATCAGTGACGTTTCCGTAGAACTGTCTGTGTTAACAGAAAGAAACAACGCGTTAAACGGGACATACGACAAACGTATCCATTACGACATTGCAGCGAAATTTGGGGTTAATGAGTTATGGCTGCACACGATGTTTGTGAGTGCCCTTGCTAACAACACGACTGCAGCACCTCTCCTGGGCTCGTAACGCTATCGGTTGTACCCTAGACGATTGGAAAACGGTGGCCTAGTCAGATGATTCTCGATTTCCGTTAGTAAGAGCTGATGGTCAGATACAAGTATGGCGCAGACCCCACGAAGCTATGGAGCCAAATTGCAAATTGTCAACAAGGCTTTGTGCGAGCTGGTGTTGGTTTGATAATAGTGTGGACTGAGTCGATCATTGACTGGAAATGGTTATATTTGGTGATTTGGGGGTTATTTGCAGCTATTCATGGACTTCGTGCACCCAAAAAAAGATAAAGTATTTATGAACAACAATGCGCCAAGTCACCAGGCCACAGATGTTTGCCATTAGTTTGAAGAGCACTCTGAACAACTGGAGTGAATAGTTTGGCCACCCAGATCGTCCGACATTTGACATGATCGAGTGATTAGTTCGTGCACATAATCCTGCACCGTCAATACTTTCGCAATTATAGATCGCTGTAGTGGCACCATGGATCAATATTTCTTGCCAAGTGCTTCCAACGACTTGTGGAGTCCATACCTCATTGAGTTGCGGCACTACGTCAGGCAAAAGGAGATCCGACACCATATTGGGAAATTTCTATGACTTTTATAACAGTGTAATGTAAAAGTATTCGTAACAAAGTTCCTGAAATCGCTACCCCCCCCCAGAACAGTTATTGCGCTCAATTTTATCCCGAAAGCGAGAGCTATCTGGAACCCAAAGTATAAAGATGCGAAATGTTTGGTGAGGCATGTAAAGAATATCAAAAAGACAGTTTAGATGTCATATGAGGTGAAGTGTTCATTGCAGTCCACAAATATGTTGTGTCTAGTGAGGCCGTACTTGAGTCTAGCTGTGAAGATACGAGGACTCGAACAACGACCCTAGTTATTAGCATCCCATTTAGACAATAAACGGGCATCATCTACGTCAAGTATGATGGACGCTGAAGAATTATGTGCGAAGTTGAAACTCGTTTTAATCGTGCTCTGGAGAAATATGTGGGGTAAGTTTATTAAGGACGGAAAAGACCCACTGTGGTTTAATAACAAAATTCGGAAAACGGACTGAGGCTTGTGAGAATGGAAAACGCTGAAGATCCGGAGACTGTTTCACTCTCGGCTCAAAAATGAGCGTTGGAATGACGACAGGCAAAGTTATTAGAAATTAGTGCGTCTGTAAAAAGATCGATGCGCGTACCTTACACGTTCCATCGTAATACCATAACGAAAGATGTTACCAAGAACCTAAGGTAACTCTGGCCTTACGTAAAATCGCGTCTGTCGAGTTTCGCACCCTTTTCGAAGATTTCTTGATCTATGGCGCGCAGTAACATGGGTAAGGGTGATAATACACGATCACACTCTTTAGGAATGCGGGCTCATGGACTTAAAATTCAGACGTCAGATTAATAAAATTAACTATCTATTCACGTGTCATTTGTCACAACCTCTTTCCTTTCTGAAGATACTGAAGAAAAACAAGGTGTCCCAAGTCTTATCCAGTTGAAGATCGCCATCCAGATTAATATCTTCCACCCGACGTATTTCCACCAATACCTTAATGACTGAATTCCAGAACGATTTCGTCAAGGTCAAGATTTATGTAGCAGAAGTCTTCTGGTGACATGTAGATTACACATTTGCAGTGCCCCCTCCCCCTCCGCTCCCCCTCCCACCCCCCCCCACCCCCCCTGTCGCCGTGCAAGATGAGCTGTCACGATTTTTACAGCATCTGAATTCAACTCACGAGAATATCGAAATTACTAGGGAGATTCAGGAGGGCGGCTGTATGCCGTTTCCAGACGTCTTGGTGAGTCCGGAAGGGGATGCATCACTAAGGCATTCTGTTTACCGTGAGCCCACACATACAGAATTATATTTACAGGTGTCTAGCTGTCACCACCCACCACCGACTATGCGTGTTCTTCGAACGTTGGTTCATCGGGCGCATATTGTGTCTGATGCAGACAGCCTCGCAAAGGAGCTGAAACACCTACAATCCGTGCTCAAAGATAATGAATATACTCCAGATCCGATCAGACAAATTTAAGGAAAGTGGAACATGACCACCCACATGATGAAGAGGAGGAGGAGCGGTTGAAGTCCAGGGCGGTTCTCCCATCTGTCGGCAATTTTTTGCGAGATTAGATAGAATTATAAGAAATTATTATGTCAAAGTTGTTTTACCACCTACAAAGAGTTGTGTCCTTCTCGGTTCGGTAAAGCGCGATCTTGAATTGCGGAGGGCTGGATTCTACAGAATACCTTCCCAGTGTGGCAAAGCCTAAATTGGCCTCACCTACGAGCACACTACCTGAAAAGTGCGTTAAAGGTGATCGCCACACTCTCCTTTTGCAGCCCAGCAAGTCAGTCACAGTTGAGCATTGTATCTCCACAGCACATTCGATGTATCTATCATTCTACCAGTTGACTGGAAGAGATCCTTCTAGGAGTCAGTCATTAAGGAATCTGTGGAAATACATTTAGCAAAAGACCTTATTAATCGTGATGGAGCCTTTCAACTGTATAAGGCTTGGGATCCAGTGATTCATTAATTACTCCAGAAATAACATATTTAGTAAGTGATGACTTGTCTAGCAACAGCTAATTTCATTAATATGACATCTGAATTTTACTTCCGCGATCCCGCATTCGGACAGAGGGTGATCATATATTATCACTATTACCCATGCGCCTGAGCGCCATAGATCCAGCAATGTTCGAAGAGACCGCGAAACTCGACAGAGGTAGCTCAGTTAGAGGCTACACTTGCGCATGTGTCTCTCCGCAAATATTTGATATAAATTTAGCGATGCGAATTAGCACTCTCCTGCGCAAGGCTGAATGGTTGTCAGCCGAAATGTCGTGGCAAGAAGTCGACGCCATCTGGCTGCGAGCCCGAAACTTCACGGAAATACAGTAAAGTACGGATATGGAGTTAGTGGTGTACTGCTTGACACAGTCACATCAGTTAAATATCTAGGCGTAACGATGCAAAACGATGTGAAATGGAACGATCACGCACGGACGGTAGTAGGGATGCTGAATGGTCGGCTTTTGTTTATTGGAATAATTTTTAAGGAAGTGTTGTTGCGTATATAGAGTACTGCTGCGACCTAGTCTTAAGTTCTGCTCGATTGTTTGGGATCCTTTGTGCCGCCACTTTCGTGCAGTGTTCTACATTGAGTGTTCTACAGTGAGTGTTTTATAGTGGGTGTTCCGTGTTGTGTTTTTTGGAAAGTGTTGCGAACGGCCATCATACTGTCGCTGAGTGTGCCTTTTATCTCTTGCGAACAGAAACCAGACTGTCGTCGTATTTTTTAATTGTGTGTGTGCTATGTCACTTGTCTGATTCATATGTCTTTTATTTACGTTGCCAACCCCTTTTGCTTTCTGTTTTAACTTTCCGCATTTTTCCGCCATTTTCACTTGACGTCACCGTTTTATCGCCTGTTTTTCTTGTTTCTTTTCTTCTTCCGTTTTTTAAAATAAAGGTCTGTAGGCTGTAGAGCAGCGTACTAAGCTGCTGCCGGCTCGCCCCCTTCGGGGGGGAATTGAAAATCAGTAAAGGAAAAAAAAAGTTTGGGATCCCTGATAGGTGAAATTCAAGAACGACATCCAAAGAATTCAGAGGTGTGCTGCTAGATCTGTTACTGGTAGGTTCGATCAACACGCGAGTATTACGAAGATGATTCGTGATCTCAAATAGGAATCCATGGAGGGATGACGACTTTCTCTCTGTGAAACACTATTGGGAAAATGTAGAGAACCGTCATTCGTAGCCGACCGCATAATGGTTCTATTGCCGCCAGCTTAGTACAGCAAAGATAAGGTAAGATAAATTATGGGATGTATTGCTGCATATAGATAGTCACTTTCCTCTCTTTCTGTTTGCGAATGGAACAGAAAAGGAAATGTTTAGTAGTGTTACACGATACCCTCCACCAAGCACCATACAAAGGCCCGTGAAGTGTGTGTGTAGTTAGAGATGTGAATAAGCTATTATGTAGATAACGCAATATGAACGTAATGTATTATGGGGCTTTATATGATAGAGGGGCCGAGTGTTAGAGAGCTTCAGCATGGGGAACCCAACTGATTTCAACGTTGCTGCTGTGTCACCCTCAGCCATAGAAATCTCTTTCTGCTCGGCAGCCCTCGCAGATTCTGTTGAGGGGGAAGTTGCTGATGACCTTCGCTCCAGTGACCAACTCCCACTATGGATTCACGTATCAAATGGACGAATACGTGAAAGGAAGAAGCCAAGATTCATGATCAACGGAGTTAACTGGACGATGATCAGCCAGATGGTTGTGTTTCGACATCGAGACAGCAGAGACAGCATTCAGAAATGGGCGGACGGTGACTACGTCACATGTGTGATCCACCATGCTGCCTACTTACACTATATTGAAGCTGTCAGGTCATTATAGAAGCCAGTCTGTACCTTGGTGGACTGATGATGCCACTCACAAATCCGGGTCAGGCAAGCAGCTCTGTGAGGATTTAAGTGCCGGGCAACAACAGAAGATCTCACGGCCTTTCCAGTGGTGAGTGTCAAAGTTCGACAAATTAACAATGAAAGACTGTCTACGAAGGTATGCGAAGCCATCAGGTTGATTTCTGGTAACTGCAGTAAGCTATAAACAGCAGCGCTGCTGAAACAGGGCTCTCTACAAACAATGTCCGGAGCAGGGATCCCACTAATCGAGTGGCGAAGAAAACTGTTTCGCTTCTGAATGATTCTCCCTTTCCACCAGAAGTTGTTCGGAGATTGAAACCAAGTGGTCCGGTGCCTCCTAGACTTTATGGTCTACCAAAGGTCCACAAGAAAGATGTTCCTCTACGCCCCATAGTGAGTAACATAGGCTCTCCGACCTATGACGCTGCCAAACATCTGGCATCATTGTTGAGGCCTCTTGTGGGAAAATGTACTCACCACATAAGAAACTCGGCTGACTTCATTAGTAAACTGAAATCACTGAAAATGAACCCGTCTGATATATTAGCTAGTTTTGATGTGGTGGCTTTATTTACAAAGGTTCCCCTTCCAGAATCTCTACAACTTATTGAAAGAAGTTTTGACAAAGAGATTTCAGCTTTATTAAAACATGTTCTGACCTCCACATATTTCTTATTTAACAATGAATATTTTGAACAGACGGACGGAGTCGCCATGGTAGTCCCTTATCCCCTCTGGTGGCCAATTTATTTATGGAGGACTTCGAGGAGAAGGCGCTTGAATCTGCTGACTTGAAACCCACGGTATTCTGGAGGTATGTTGATGACACCTTTGTAGTTTGGCCCCATGGTGAAGACAACTTGCAAGACTTTTTAAGACATCTGAACTCCCTCCACGATCAAATAAAGATCACAATGGAAATTGAAAAGGAGGGATGCCTTCCATTCTTGGATGTTTAGGTTCGGCGCAGAGAGGATGGCACTTTGGGACATGAAGTGTATAGGAAGCCGACACACACCGATCTGTATTTACGTGCAAATAGCTGCCACCATCCTGCCCAGACAATGAGTGTTCTCCGAACTTTGACTCACAGAGCGCATATTATTTCTGACGAAAGCAGTCTGCAAGATGAACTTTCCCACTTACAAAGAAGACAATGGGTACTCTCCACACAAAATACAGAGGGCACTGAAAATGAAACCGAAAGAGGCCACAAAGAAAGCAGAAGAAGATGAAGAAACCTTTAAATCGATGGCCTTCCTGCCATATGTGGGTAGCCTCTCATCAAAAATAGGACGCATTCTCGGCAGACACGAAATAAAAGTGATTTTTCGTCCTCCACCTAAGACAGCTGCACTCGTGGGCTCCGTCAAAGATGATTTTCTGCTCCGAAAATCTGGAGTTTACAATATTCCATGTAAATGTGGCCTCTCTTACATCGGACAAACAACTCGTACTGTTCAAGAAAGATGTACAGAACACCAGAGGTACACACGACTTTTACAACCTAACAAGTCGGCCGTGGCAGAGCACTGTATTGATAATGGTCACAGTATGTTGTATGACAACGTCGAAATTTTGGCAACTACATCGTCATTTTGGGACTCGATAGTAAAGGAGGCAATTGAAATTCGCTTGACGACGAACTTAATTGATAGAGACAGTGGTTTCAATCTTGATAAATCCTGGAATCCGGCACTTGCTGTAATAAACTCACAAAGACGTCGTCACAGTGCAGCTCACAATGATATATCGATATGCCAACAAAGATCAACTGCGGAGTCGTAGATACAACTCGCGCATTATGCACGTCTCTGCCGCCGACCAACGTCTCTGGCGCATTTGCATCTGTGGCCGCATGCGCAGTCGCGCGGTACAACAGTATAAAGGGACGAAGCAAGCACTGGAGCGGCAGTCTTGCGGCTCACTCTGAAGATGGCGGAACGTTTTACAGCCGAAATATTAGAAGAAGGAGGAGATTTCTTGCGGCTGCACACCAGAAACTTAATGTAACAGTCTTTGCGCCGCCAAAACCTGAAGATTCACAATGGCAGAGTATTTTGCCATGACTGTAGCAACTGCCAGCCACAATCCTGCGTTCCGTAGCTATGATGCGACCGTGCAGAGTAATAATTTTGACGTCTGATCCGTCAGTTCAGATTTATGCTACTGCCGTTTCTTCTTCTGGGAGCAGGATTCGGTTGTGTCTGACCTAATACGGCATGCTGCGAATCTTGCAATCAGTGTCTATGCTGCAAATCTTGCAAACAGTGTCAAAGGAATTTCTCGTAGAAAGTTTTAGTTCGACATGGCAGACTGGACAATTTTCCAACTCGTGCACCGAGGTAACTTGGATACCTCCCCTCGAACCAGGAAATGATTGATACTGTCCCAGTAATGATCGGTCCGTTGCCTAAAGTAGCTGTGTAGGAAAGAACTTGGGGCGAATGGCCTGCCGTCATCTGGTCTGTAAGCTAGAGACCAGTAAGCCCCTTAGCCGCATCCAATTGGAATTTCGGACTGTCGATACACTTTCGACAACTTGACCCTCTAGGGATGGCAACCCATTAGGCTTTTTCACGTAAAAGCCATTTTATAGGGCTATACTTTGACAGCAGTAAGGGGCACGACACTTCTAGGAGGCAGAATATTCTTTGATAGGTCCACAAATGGGGCTTTTGTGGCCACCTACTCGTACAGCTTTGATTCTTCTTACCAAAACATTGGTGAAGTGCTGTCAGATATTTTTGAAATAGAGAATGATGTTCGCCAGGGTAGTGGTTTAAGTGTTACCCTCATTTCAGTAGCCATAAACAGTATAATGCCTACGGTAAAGAGTCCTGTGAATTTCTCCTTATTTGTGGGAGTTCGTAGTTTTGGGTTTCTCCTCCAACAATGTAACAGCGACTCTTCAGTTACAACTTACAATGAAGACGAAAGAGGAGCGGGCTGCAGAGGCAGATTTTAAATTTTCTGGAGATAAGAGTGTCTGTGTGGGTCGGGTGTGTTACTTATAATTGTTCTCGCAGTCGTTTATAGTAAACTGAATTTTAGACGAGAAACATCATTCTACAGTCTGAAGACTTGGTTAGGTTACTCGGCCTCATTAATAATTCAAAACTATCGTGATTACCACTCCTAAGGGACCTGATGGCAAGGACACAGACGTCCCTTTATCCACAGGCCTTGGTGAGAGGACAAGGCTGTGTGCACTAGTTTTATAGGGCTTTCGTGTGATAGTGACTTTATTATCGGTGCAGATCAACCAAGCCTTCTTACCTGTAAATCATTGATGCTATCCACCATGAGCGGATTTGGCTGACATCGTGTGGTTACAGGACCAGTCACATACCAGGTCCCTATTATCAGGCTGGGAAACCGGCATTCCCAATCCAGTGGCAATTCCTTAGATTGAGTCAGGTATACAAGGTATTCGCTGTTCTCAGTTCACCAGCGTATCATACTGTTGCCCTTCCATCTATGGAACACCTTTTATCGAACCGTCCAGGAGCAACAAGGCCAAATGGGATTCGTGTGAAGCATAAGCTGGAGTCACTTAGTATGGGACAAGTACATACACAAATTCAGGATCAGAACTGCCATCTTGGTTGCTGAAGACGGGCAGCGTAATTTTACATTCATTGAAGTACAGAAGACGCTGCATTCCTTGACATATTTCTAATACAAAATTTTATAACATTTTAAATGAACACCACAGCTCTGCAGCTGTTTTCACGGATTGGTCTAAAGTCACTCGGCTGCTCTGTTGTTGCACCTGATCGTGTACTCAAATTCAAGTTATCTCCAGAATTCACTGAGTTTGGCGCAAAACTGTACGCTGTCTTGAGCGCGCTGGAACGAATTAGATGTGTTGTGACTGCTAAATTACTCGTCTCTTCTGCCCCCCTGAGTGTGTCTAATTCTTTATAACACTTGTACCCAGAAAATTAAGTATTGTAGAGAATCCAGAATGCCCTTCTCGGGGAAGTAGGTGACTTTCTGCAGGGTGCCAAGTAACATGACTGCTAATGGAAACTAAGTGGTAGATAATCAGACTGTTCAGTGTACAATCCGCTTATATGTTGTCTTCTCATTGCTGAGGTACAGAGTCATGGTGAATTGGAAGAAAGTGACAGACAATTGTCTGCGCCTAATAAAGACAACAGCTCGGCCGTGGTGTACTACCTTGTAGTCAGAGAGATGGGATGAGTTGTTTCGCACTTGTCTTCGCGTGGTAAACAGTTTTATGACGCAGGTTTCTTGCTCCAATGTGAGGAACCTCCAATGTGCAGTCCTTGTGGCGCAAGTATCACCGTGTAGCAGAACAGTGTTTTATATTCAGAAATGAGGGCAGCAGCTAACTATCAGATTTTCCCTCTGTTTTAACTGACAAGCAAAGGAATGTGTTACAAATTTTAATGTTTCATGAAATTTTAACTTGTTCCCTGCACAGTTAGGGAGAAATTCTTAACTGGTTATCAGAGTTGTTGGCTCATCCATTGTTTTTCATATTATAAGGCACCTACATGTTCGTGTGTCATTGTTTTACCTTTCCTCTTGCATTAATTGTGTTTTAATGAACAGTTTTAGAACATCTTGTCAAATTTACGCAATCTTAAAGAATTTAGAAAGGGTGATTATATATATTATCATGATGGACGTTGGGAGAGAGTGAGTGTATTTATGTAAGACTTTTTCTTTCTTGTTTCGTGACATTTTATACATTTTTAGACAAGTGTGCTGATACATCACTATTGAGCGCTGAGAGCCCATAATCCAATCCCCCCGCCCACACACACACACACACACACACACACACACACACACACACCACCTAAACCCTGACGACGTGCATGGCTCTCCTCGCATTCTCATACAGTCTTATATGGGGGCATTGCCTCGTAAGAATGCCGCAAAAATATGGATATTATACGATTAGACTAGTCGGCGCATGGAAACACAAAATGATGCCCAGTTAGGATTCTGTCACGATCTGATATCGGTATCTCTCATGAGTACGCGGTGTCTCAATGACCTTCTCTGCGATCAGTCAACATCTGACACTGTTCATGACCCTTACGTACCCTACCAGGCCTGTTTAAGACATTAAGAACGCAGTTCGCTACGGGGAGCGAAAGAGACAGCAACATAGGCCCACAACCTTGTGTCATCTGGCCAGTGCTCGCTGACTGTACCCTGTCTCGAAATGTTTGGGGGAGATGTAACTAGATTCGCATAAGACTTGGTTTCAAACACCCGTTACGGTATTTGTTCTACTTCCATAGCCTCTGCCGAATCGTAAAACCTTTTGTAGCGCTGCGATCACCACCATGGACGATGATTATTACTGCCTCCCTGCCCTGCTCCACAGCCTTCACAAAACTAGGCGTCCAGTGGTGCAATGAATACTGAAGCACTTCATCCACCCACCAGTGAAGTGATTAGCGACGTAATCATCGCGTCTCACAACGCATGCACACACCAACATTTTCCACCTGTCGATGCAACAACAGCAAGAGAGCTGCAGCCTTCGCAGAAATGTCAACGGGATCGTACGGTCGTACGGAGGAGGAAGGAGGCGACAACCAACGAGACAAAATGCGGAAAGTGTTACGTGTCGACGCCACCCGAGAAGGTACCATCACCCACCACATCTAAGTTGCACTGCTAATTTATATACAGCTACAGACAAAGGGCTTCTCATCTTACTTGTTGAAAGTAGAGGCAGAGACATAGCCATGTTCCATCCTGTAGCACTAAGGAAACTTAGGCGGAACTGAGAGTCGTTAATGAAGCACATATTCAATATTACGGTGGTAGGGAAAAACCCATGGGAAAATTGAAACTGTGTCAGGTTTAACTGCTAATGTCTGTCAACATTCTTTCTTAGACAAAGCAAATTTGGAGTGTTGCATTTAACAAAATTGGGTCTGACAATAATATTACCTTCCGGGAAGCAGCAACTGTGTTTGAAACCAAGTCTTATGCGAATCTAGTTACTTCTCCCCCAAACATTTCGAGACAGGTTACAGAATACGATCCGCAGCGTCCAACCCATATCATAACGATAATGCCTCAGACTTCATGGACGGTGACTCCAATGGATTCATCGCTGATACTACTGCCCTCTCGTCTAATACAGGGTGCCAAACTACCACACCAGAAATGCATAAATTCTGTAGAACGTAGAGCACTGCACCAAAGCATGGTTCATTGGGACCAATTGTACCATCCAGATCACTGTCTTCCGCTTGCTCCAATGACTCCCAGCCCTATCCACCAAACTTTCACAGACTCTACTAATAGAGTGATGTTGATAACCCCCCACCCCATTAAAATCCTTAACCACGACCGTGATGACGTCCAAAATGATTTATAAAATCATCCAATAGAATGCAAGCTCTCTCGAGGCCAACAAAGACAGCCTTCGATATTTTCTGCTCGAATCTCAAGCAGTCATTTGTGCCATCACCGAAACATGGTTAAAACAGAACAAACCGCTCGATTCCCGAGCTACTCTGTCGCTAGAAAAATTATTGCTACGGTGGTGAAGAGCTGTTGGTAAGACAAACTTTCCACTTCCCTGTTGTTAATACTGGTACTCATGATGACCTACTGCAAATGGTTGGTATCCGTCTGCGGATCAAGGACCTCCATCTGAATTTGATCTCAGCAAACAAAGGACCTAACGACAGACTTTCCAAACAACAGGTAACAATAATCATTTCCCTCCTTGGGAAAACTCTTATGCTACTAGGTGACTTAAACAGCCACCAAGCACTCTGAGGCTACAGACATGACAACGCAATGTTAAAAATTCTAGAGGATGTACTAGTTTCAGGAAACCTCATACTATTAAACTATGCCTCTCACACAAGAAGAGTTCTGCCAAATGAAAAGTTCTGAGCGTAGCATCCTCTGTATCGTCCTCCGGAATAACGTAGGAAGTAATGCCGAATACTTTAGTTTTGGATCAATTCCTAATTCAAATTATAATAAACTCATAACTTAGGGGGACCGTCAGACATGGAACACAGAAAAGTCCATTGGAGCATAAACTAAACACTACTGGGAGACAAACTGGAATCGATCATCGAAACTGGGAATCACGAAAGAGACTATGAGTTGTTGGTATCGATTATCAATCAAATGGTTCAAATGGCTCTGAGCACTATGGGACTCAACTGCTGAGGTCATTAGTCCCCTAGAACATAGAACTACACTCCTGGAAATGGAAAAAAGAACACATTGACACCGGTGTCTCAGACCCACCGTACTTGCTCCGGACACTTCGAGAGGGCTGTGCAAGCAATGATCACACGCACGGCACAGCGGACACACCAGGAACCGCGGTGTTGGCCGTCGAATGGCGCTAGCTGCGCAGCATTTGTGCACCGCCGCCGTCAGTGTCAGCCAGTTTGCCGTGGCATACGGAGCTCCATCGCAGTCTTTAACACTGGTAGCATGCCGCGACAGCGTGGACGTGAACCGTATGTGCAGTTGACGGACTTTGAGTGAGGGCGTATAGTGGGCATGCGGGAGGCCGGGTGGACGTACCGCCGAATTGCTCAACACGTGGGGCGTGAGGTCTCCACAGTACAACGATGTTGTCGCCAGTGGTCGGCGGAAGGTGCACGTGCCCGTCGACCTGGGACCGGACCGCAGCGACGCACGGATGCACGCCAAGACCGTAGGATCCTACGCAGTGCCATAGGGGACCGCACCGCCACTTCCCATCAAATTAGGGACACTGTTGCTCCTGGGGTATCGGCGAGGACCATTCGCAACCGTCTCCATGAAGCTGGGCTACGGTCCCGCACACCGTTAGGCCGTCTTCCGCTCACGCCCCAACATCGTGCAGCCCGCCTCCAGTGGTGTCGCGTCAGGCGTGAATGGAGGGACGAATGGAGACGTGTCGTCTTCAGCGATGAGTGTCGCTTCTGCCTTGGTGCCAATGATGGTCGTATGCGTGTTTGGCGCCGTGCAGGTGAGCGCCACAATCAGAACTGCATACGACCGAGGCACACAGGGCCAACACCCGGCATCATGGTGTGGGGAGCGATCTCCTACACTGGCCGTACACCACTGGTGATCGTCGAGGGGACACTGAATAGTGCACGGTACATCCAAACCGTCATCGAACCCATCGTTCTACCATTCCTAGACCGGCAAGGGAACTTGCTGTTCCAACTGGACAATGCACGTCTGCATGTATCCCGTGCCACCCAACGTGCTCTAGAAGGTGTAAGTCAACTACCCTGGCCAGCAAGATCTCCGGATCTGTCCCCCATTGAGCATGTTTGGGACTGGATGAAGCGTCGTCTCACGCGGTCTGCACGTCCAGCAAGAACGCTGGTCCAACTGAGGCGCCAGGTGGAAATGGCATGGCAAGCCGTTCCACAGGACTACATCCAGCATCTCTACGATCGTCTCCATGGGAGAATAGCTGCCTGCATTGCTGCGAAAGGTGGATATACACTGTACTAGTGCCGACATTGTGCATTCTCTGTTGCCTGTGTCTATGTGCCTGTGGTTCTGTCAGTGTGATCATGTGATGTATCTGACCCCAGGAATGTGTCAATAAAGTTTCCCCTTCCTGGGACAATGAATTCACGGTGTTCTTATTTCAATTTCCAGGAGCGTAGTTAAACCTAACCAACCTAAGGACATCACAGACATCCATGCCCGAGGCAGGATTCGAACCTGCGACCGTAGCGGTCTCGCGGTTCCAGACTGCAGCGCCAGAACCGCGCGGCCACTTCGGCCGGCGTTTATCAAACAACCAGCGGAAGTGTCAATAACTCAAAAAGAACCTAGGGGGACTACCCATCGCCATCACGCTGTTGGTTTGATTCAGACAGCGATCTCAGAACTCAAAAACAAAAAGGCGCCTGGACCGGATGGTATCCACTCTGAGGTACTGAAACAAATTGCACCGCAGATCACCACGTTTCTCACAACGTTGTTAAACGATGCATTAAGGCTGGGCCGTGTGCCTGCAGTGTGGAAGACCTCGAAGGCGGTTATCATCAAAAAGGATCCAGACAAAGACCCATCAGACCCCAAGTCATACAGACCAAATTGCCTTATCAATACACTCGGTAAAATACAAGAAAAACTACTCTGCAAAAGACTACAAGCGCACCGAACACTACGGGGACTGACAACACACCAATACGGCTTCAGGGAAGGGAAATCTATAGACGACGCAATTAACAGAGCACTCCAAATAGTACACGACACACCCTCCAAATACACACTTGAAATTATGATAGACATCTCAGGTACCTTCGACAACCTCTGGTGGCCGGCCTTGTTCAAGAGGCTCAGACACCTGCAGGTACCGGAGTCCCTGTATAATAGTTTCATGGACTACTGCAGAGACAGAACGGTCGTTTGGCAAATGGACAACCAGAAAGTGATTAAACGAATTACAAAAGGCTGTCCACAAGGGTCAATCTGTGGCCCCATCTTCTGGGACATAGTTATAGAACCGCTCCTACAGATACAAGAGGAGCACATCCTGACAGATGGAGTTGTCGCTTATGCTGATGATCTACTCGTCGTAGTTTCAGCAAACAACCGTGCCCAGCTAGAAGAAAGAGCCAATGTAACACTTAGGACAATAACCCAATGGTGCACAGATAATAAATTAAAGATAGCAGGAAACAAAACAACTTATACATTGCTGAGGGGTATCCTGCGCAGCAACCCAATAGTCAAACTCGGGGACACAAACATAAAAAGACTAGCAGTCACACGCTATCTAGGAGTATACGTCGATGAACGATTGAACTTCCACGAACACATGCGAATATGCACAAACAAAGCAGAAAAGATACTACACAAACTGGCTAGGCTAAATTCGGAATAATTCAGACTACCCCTTTCAGTGACACGAACATACCATTGCGCTCTCTTAGAGTCAGTACTATCCTTTGCTGCCAGTACGTGGCCCCACAGGTTAAATCTCTCAACCAAAAGAACCATTGTACGTCGAGGCCAAATAAGTGTTCTACTTCGACTCACAGGGGCATTCAACACAACATCAAATGACGCACTATGTGTCGTCATGGGAATCTTCCCCATAGATATCACCATCAGGTACCGCGCAGCAATGTACTGGCTTAGGATGGGGAGAATAGACCAGGTTCGGCAGATCACTGGTGTACCGTTTGAGACAACACGCCAACTCAGAGCATGGCGAGTGGATACCTGGCAGAGCGAGTGGGCCAACACCGATAAGGACCGCCGTGTTATAACTTCTTCCCTGACATCCGGGAAAGACTAAAACTAAAACATATTGATCCCAGCCGCGGTATGGTACATTTCATCACAGGACATGGCCCTTATCCCACGCACCTGTACCGCGTGAGTCTGCAGCAGACTAATAGATGCACATGCGGGAAAGAAGGTTCCCCTGAACATACTGTCTTCTTCTGCGGACAACGCACGAACATAAGACACACAGTACACATAAATCGCCTGAACACGCAGAACGAACTATATGCCATAATACGCGACCCGGAGAGGTGGACTGAACTCAACAAAGTAACGGACGAATTCTCGAAGATCCAACAAATAGAATACTTGCGCAACCGACCCTACCGAAGGCAAGTCGGTCCAAACAGACGTCACGATGCCCAGGGGGACACAGATATGATTAGCACCACGGGTGATGAAGAAGAAACAGATACAGACCAGGGCACAAACACAGATATTGAAGCGTCCAGCACAGATGATCCATAGTGTCAACCAAGTCAAATTCAGAGAACAGAGTGGAACAACCGACAAGAGGTGCACAAGTCACACACAATCTTAAAAACAGATTGCAGTTTATATGTAAATAGTGAACAGCATCTCCATGTCTAATAAGAGCATAAAGTTGGGTACCTTTTCAAGAGACCTACGCCTTCCGTTAAGAGGCAGCGCACAGTCCGGATGGAAGGATCTTAATTGTGGTCCCTCTCTTTTGAGCCCAACCCGACGGATACCTATGGTAGATCGGGGAAAACCACCGTTCAGGCTGTGTTGCTGCCGGGGCCGGAAGGTGCTAACTGCCACACCACGTATCATTGTAAGTCTCGTTGGCTCAGCGTGAACTGTTTGTACAACCAACCTACACAGTCTATACCTCAACCTCCACTACACTAATAACTTCTGATCTGAAGCTTAAAGTTAGGCACCTCTTCAAGGGACCTACGCCCCCTGGTAAGAGGCGGCGCACGTCCTGGATGGAATGATCTTAATTGTGGTTCCTCTCTTTTGAGACCAACCCGACGGATACCTATGGTAGGTCGGGGAAAACCACCGTTCAGGTCGTGTTGTCGGCGGGGCCGGGAGGTGCTTGCGCCTGATGTACTATACAAGGAGCCTTGTAGGCTCAACACAAACCGTTAGCGTCATTACCTTATTACTTTTACCACAAGTACCCTTTCATTAGCAACTTTGAGCCAAGCACAAAATCAATTACCTCTCTATTGTATCAGTTTAGCAGGCTGGACATGGAGGTCTTAGTCTTAGTTTCTAGCTCTAACGTTCTCTAATCTCTTCTAGTTAAGTTAGTTTTTAGGATGGTAGATGTTAAAGGCATGGTGAGCGACGGCCAGCGTCTTGAGGGTCAATCCAAGACCCGGGCCGCCGCCCACAACCAGGTGACGGGCAATATTATACCTATCCCTTCTCTATTCAGTTCTGTCCCTTCCTTCACTCTAAATATTTAATTTCGTTTTGTATATTAATATCTTACTTGATTTTGTATTAGTTATAAGTTTTTGTAATGCTGCACAAAAAAAAAAAATATCAAATGGATCTAAACAAATAGAGCCCGCCTCCACGTGGCGGTACACGGGCAACGGTGTGAGTGGGGACGGGAGCCGGGGTGCTGTTACTTTGTCACTCCGGACCCCGGACCCAGTCACAGCAGCTAAGTGGCAACATACGACCCACCATAAGAAATTAGACGGTGGGTCGTAAAATATAAGCTGCTAGTGAAAAAAAAAGTGCTAGTGGTTCAGAATGTGAGGTAGTCCTCAAGTAATCAAAGGAGGCATTAAGAAAATACAGAAATCTCTTTTACGATACAAACTTTCTTGCCCTTAAAAAAGCACAAGCTGCAGCCAAGATAATGTTCAAGCACAGAAAAAGAAAGTCGTGGCACAGTTTCTGCACTGTAATCTACAGAGAAATTCCATTAATCTGGATCTGAAATGTAATACTGAATATTAAAACCAGTCTGAAAATGCACATGGCCACACATGCACCATCCGACTAACTTTTAGAATCGTTCTTGTGTAAGATAGCTCCATCTTACATAATGGACAAGGAAGACGAGGCGGAATATGAACAGAACAACAGTGGCATTGCGTAATCTTTTCACTAGAAGAACTCCACATTGCGCTCCCCCATGGGCAGAGTACTGCACCTGGCCCAGATTATATTCACTGTACAATGCTACAATGCATCTCACATAAAGTGAAACTGCTGCTGGTCAAACTTTACAATAGTATATGGACACAAAAGGTCAATATCGACTCACTCAAAACATCTAGTGTCTTCCTCATCCACAAATCGTGAAAAAGATGTGAAAAACCCGCGTCATATCGGCCTGTCACCTTATTTGCGTGTTCGGTGGAGGTAATGGAAGATATTATTAAGCTGCACATGAAACGGTGGTGTGAAAACAAGATACTATTGAAACTTCCTGGCAAATTAAAACTGTGTGCTGGACCGAGACTCGAACTCGGGACCTAGATACTATTACCGGAAAAGCAACTTGGATTTCCAAAAGGTACTGCGCCTCCCGACGGAGGTTCGAGTCCTCCCTCAGGCATGGGTGTGTGTGTTGTTCTCAGCATAAGTCAGTTTGAGTTGGTTTAAGTAGTGTGTCAGTCTAGGGACCGATGACCTAAAAGTTTGGTCCCTTGGGAATTCACATACATTTCAACATTTCGAAAAGGAAAAGGGACGCCTGAAATCCGATTACGGTTGTTTACTGACGTACGGATAAACTTCTCTTGGAATAATTATATGGTAGTTACGTTCATAGAATTGACTAAAGCATAGGCCAAGTCGTCTTGTCTATCTTATTGAGAAAAACTGAAGAAACTCCAGATTCCAAAACCACTCGTCCAAAACTTTGTAAGCTTTGTGAACAATAGGAAGACAATCATCTTGCAACACTGAACTGCACTGGGACCAGAGAAATTAGCAGAGGTTTCCCACAGGTGTCAGTCTTGGCTCCCTCATTGTTCAGTCTCTATACTGCCGACATTCATGACCTCTTTGCCAGTGACATCGAAATGACGCACATGACGTAGGTGTATATTCCGAAGCCAGTACTCTTCAGTCATGTCATCTGAAAATGCACAGCGGACTCATTTGTCTGCACGAGTGGTGCACAGAAAGTGGCTTCGAAATCTCTGATAGCAAGTCCACTTTTATGATCTTTACTCGCCATAGTAGCCCACTTTCCCAACAATGTAACTGGGATAACATACTTTTCCAGTTGCGAAAACTCCTAAATCAGATGTGAAAAATTCTGCAATCTTGTCAGAGCCACGACTGGAGTATGCTGGGGCTGTGATAGGTGGATAGTAGTGTCTTCGTATTGGTTCCTTACTAAGGACACACTTTGATTACGGATACTTATGCTGCGGATAAGCATCAGACAGCACGCTCCAAAGACTCGACACTACACAGTTACTGGAGCGTTCACGTTAACTCCAATCATTGCTTTACTGGTCGAAGCGAATGAACCACCGTTAAAGTTGTGACAAATATTCGCATGCAACAAATTCCTCCTATGACTATTTCGACGAATATGAGCCCGTTTACGAAAAAAACGGGAATTAACATCCTATAGTGTGTGCGAAAGATACCTGGATAGATAAACAACTCCCACGGGTCGTGGCCGAGTATATGAAGATGCAGGCTTTAAGGCACCAGGTGTGGGAAAGCCCTCTTCTACAGCACTACCACAGGCCATATGAAACGTCTATTGTTTAAAGTGACGTCAGTACCAGTTCCGAGTGTCAGGCGAGAACCCAAATAACCCTGTCTCACTATCACGATGCGTGAGTGGTGTAGGTAGATGGGTCTAAGTCTAGTGAAGACGCTGGTAGTATTTATAGGGTAGTCCGAGGCAAACAACGACGCCTGGTTTCACACTCCACAATTATGACAGCCGAGCTCATTGCCATTTTTGAAGCCCTACTATTTGCACAAACGTCCACAGCAGATACAACAGTGAACATCTCTGTCAGCCCTATGATTGATTCGAAACCATCCTACTAATTGTGCCAATCCTATAATTGCAGCAATTGTCGACGTCGTGTTTTTGATGCACAGGCAACATCGTGATGGTATGCATGAAAGGCCACTCTGGAATACCTGGAAATGAACAAGCAACGCAGGCCTCTCTGCATAGAGCTATCAAATATGATAAAATCCCTGTCACAGATAGGATACCTATGCTTAGAAACCGGTTTTCTTCGGACTCACGTGATAAATCTCAAGCCAAAGGCAGTCACTATACACTAGTTCATCCCACGATTCCAAGCGTACCACGATATAATAAGGTTCAAACATCAAGGAACGTCACGAAAATTGTGACACTGCTGCAATTTAATCATTGGAAGTTCATCAAACATGTCTGTCGGTTCAACCTACGCGCTGCCCGTTTTGTGTCTGCGGAGAGGAAGAATATCCAAGTAATGTTCGGGCTCTTGGTCGTAAGTTTCCAAACAGCCTACAAACTTTGTTAGCATCCAACGGTATAGAAATGTATGAGTTTCTGTACGAGATCGTCAACAGTACCGACATCAAAATATAGCTTCCTGCAGTGCTAATCTAATGCTCCAAGTACATAGAATGCCAAGGGAAGAGCAAAGCTTAATTAACTAACTATATCCCCATGTGCTACTGTGCAGAACATGGAACGCCCAGCTTCTAAATGTGTCACTATGCATCTGCTACATGTATGTGTCCGAATACTGGTGTCTCTATACTCATGACTTTAAGAGACAACTCTGGTTCTTGTAAACCCGTCTAGATGGTATCTGATCAAATATTACATTCTCTATCAGTAGCTTTGGAAAGAATTGTCACAAGACATACAAAGAACATTTTATTGTTAAGAGAGATACATAGTCATTAACGTGGATTGAACAGGGAATATTCAAGCTGTGTACGAACGGCGATTCAACATTTATTATTGTGTTACCAGTTGGATTTTCGTAGTATACTATCACTGTATATCCTGTGTTCTATTTTCGTATTGTTTACTCGTTTCCGTATACTCTGATTACAAATCTTGTCTTATATCGAACCGATTCTTTGTCAAACCTGTGTTACATCGTACCAGGGTACGACTTAAAATAATGTCTACCATGAATTGTCAAAACTAATAGTAATATAACGTTTCCTGTGTTTGGATGGATGTATGGTCACGTTTCGAAAGCCAAGAAATAAATAAATAAATAAATAAAAACCATGACCAACACTTATGCTCTCTGCTGGCTGTTCTTCCTGTCACAGAGGACTGTAGTTATAACCATTTTCTTACACGCCAGTGTAGAAAGCTTCACTGACATTCGACCTTGTGTTCTGGGTGCTTCACATTTTTGTCACGTAGGTGTATGATAGATCATGCTTCGAAGATATTTGTATCTAAAATACTTACCAATGTTGAGAGTGGTATTCGAGTATAATCTCCAGAGCGGAAAAGTAGCTGCACGTCTACATATACACTCTACATTCGATTGTGATGTGCATTTCAGTTGACACTTCCTATTGGACCAGTTAGTAAGGCTTCTTTCCGTTCCATTCACGTATGGAAACCGAGAATAACCTTTCTTTAACGCCAGCGATCTAAGGGAACTGGATTGTCTTCGTCAGATTTTCTTTTTCAATCCATCTCCATCAAATCAGAAGGAAGTTACCTTTCAGTGTCTAACTGCGAGCACTGTGCGGTCAAGTCCACTCAAAATGCAAAGTCTATTATCCATTGAAGACTTACTAAATTTCGTTGCTGCATTCCTCTTTCCTTCGTAATTCAATACAGCGAGATTTAAATGGGAAAATTGCTGCAGTCATACCCCTTGACATAACCAACATACTTTGCAGTAATACACACATAAAAAAAGTTTCGCATCACCCTGGTTCGCAGAACTCCTGAACAGAGACGCAGACTGTTAATACTGTATCACAGACACAGTCACTAAACCCGCCCAAAGATGTAAACAACCATGCATGAGCAGCGCCTGTAAGACGGAGGGGGTGCGACACCCGATCAATTCCAGTCATTCTACCAGGAAGGAGGTACACGGCTCTTATTATATGTAGTTAAACCATGCCTAGACGGTCTATTCTGCTGTTAGATCGTGTCCGCCTCGTTACTTTGTGCCAGGAAGGGCTCTTAACAGGGGAAGTGTCCAGTCGTCTCGGAGTGAACCATAGCGATGTTGTTCGGACCCAAGGGCTACTACTGCTGTGCATGACCTCTACCTACCTATTATGGCTTGGAGGAACCGTGAAAGCAACGCCACCATTTTGAATCATGCTATTCGTGCAGCCACAGGACGTCGTGTTACGACTCAAACTGTGCGCGATAGGGTGCATGATGCGCAATTTCACTCCGGACGTCCATGGCGATGTCCACCTTTGCAAACACGACACCATGCACCGAGGTACAGATCGGCCCAACAACATGCCGAATGGACCGCTCAGGATTGGCAACTTGTTCTCTTCACCGATGAGTGTGGCATATGCCTACAACCAGACAATCGTCGGAGACATGTCTGGAGGCAACCCGGTCGGGCTGAACGCCTTATATACATTGTCCAGCGAGTGCAGCAAGGTGTAGGTTCCCTGCTGGTTTGGGGTGGCATTATGTGGGGTCGACTTACACAGCTGGTCACGGAAGGCGCCGTAACGGCAGTACGATACGTGAATGCCATCCTCCGACCGATAGTGATAGTGTAACCATACCGGTAACATATAGGCGAAGCATTCGTCTTCATGGGCGACAATCTACATCTACATCTATACTCCGCGAGCCACCCCACCCCCCCCCCCCCCCCCATCATGCACCTTTTGTGAATGACGTCCTTCAGAATAATCACATCGCTCGACTAGGGTGGTCAGCATGTTCTCCAGACATGTACCCTATCGAAAATGCCTGGGATAGATTGAAAATGGCTGTTTATGGACGACGTGACCCACCAAGCACTCTGAGGGATTTACGCCGAATCTCCGTTGAGGAGTGGGAGAATCTGGACCAACAGTGCCTTGATGAACTTGTGGATAGTATGCCACGCGAATACAGGTATGCACCAATGCAAGAGGACGTTCTTCTGGATATTAGAGGCACCGGTGTGTACAGCAATCTGGACCACTACCTCTGAAGGTCTCGCTGTATGGTGGTACAACATGCAGTGTGTGGTTTTCACGAGCAATAAAAAGGGCGGAAATGATGTTTATGTTGATCTCTATTCCACTTTTCTGTACAGGTTCCGGAACTCTCGGAACCGAGGTGATGCAAACCTTTTTTAGATGTGTGTAGGGCCTATATGAGGTCTCTATACTCTTCGTTGTTTCTACGAAACCTGTTGCAACTGAAAATGGAGTAATTGGTGCGGCTCCAGAAATTTTACTTTTCGTACTATCAGTTTCTTCAAGTGCTCCATGGTTGCAAATTTATCACAAAGGCCATCCGCACATGGGTCGATTCGCACTCGTAGTGCAGGCGACACGATCTTGACGCGATTCTGTCCAGATTCGACTGCACACGTAAGTGAATCGGTGGCCGCCAACGGATCGATTTGGAGTCGTCTCGTACTCGACTCGAAGTCGTTGCGAGCGACGCTTGTCTCTTGCGTCCAGCACTGCACGGGAAAATTCGAACGTAGCGAGCGGATCGCAAGTCATGGAGATAATTTACCTTGTATTTGCCCATATTTTTTTTGTATTTCGAGTACGTAGAACACTTTAAAGTCAATATGATCTACGTGCAATAACTGAAATAAACTTTTAATAAATAAATAAATACTTAATATATTATATGACCCATGAAATGCACAAATTTTAAGTCGTGTCCTCAGAATCAACAAGCAATAGTTTCACAGAGTACGTGCCAACAAAACCAGATCCTACTGTGAATAATAGCGATGCAACAGTCACCTTCAGGGTTCTCCACAAACTGTTTCAATAGCGCAGAATAATAAGGTGAATGACAATAAAAGATGAACTCCTTCTTCTAGTTGTTCAACACGAAATATGCGGGAGAAGTGGAGAAACGTCCTGAACTATACGATTACACCATCTATGAATATTCAAGAAGGGGACTGTATGGATAAACCGTGGAATAAGATTGCGCGGGAAGTAAACTTGTCAAGTATTTACATTCAGTCTTATCTTTACAGTATACTTCTTCCATAGCTCAGTATATTACTAATAAAACAAACCATACATAAATTAAGGTGATTCCAATAAAAAAATACACAATCTACATAATGAACACGTACTTAAACCCATGACTGTCTTTTAAATGCAACAATTCCACTGCCAGAGCAGTGATGCCATTGGTGTCAGAAAATAATTTGATAAATAATCTCTGATAGCATTAGTTCCAAAATCGTTGTTTATTTTGGCTGTAGGTGGTGACTCAAAGACAACACGGTTTGCAGAACCAGTGATGTTTACATTGTGGTGCACTTGTTGTGGTGTGTAATTGACACACTTCTCTCTTTCCAAAGAAGTTATGAAATACGCACATTTTGTGATGTTATTGGTCGTTTTCTCATCCTGGCAACGTATCACAGTTCCAAGTACTTGGAAATTTTCACTCATCATACCCAACGTACATTCAACTGATTTTCTAGTCCGACTTCAGCAGTAACTGAAAATTCGTTTTATATTGAAACTTCCTGGCTGATTAAAACTGTGTGCCCGACCGAGACTCGAACTCGGGACCTTTACCTTTCGCGGGCAAGTGCTCTACCATCTGAGCTACCGAAGCACGATTTACGCCCGGTACTCACAGCTTTACTTCTGACAGTATCTCTTCTCATTCTGGAATCGTTTTATATTGTCAAGAGCTCGTTTTGACTAAATTCTTAGTAAATATTGGGTACGGGGAAGGTTTCATCTCCTACAAAGTAATAAGGAAAAACACAGTCATACTAGTCATCTAAGGGAAGCTTAGACGGCGGTGGTATGTTATGTAGTGAATTAGATAACAATCTTTTAATTGCTTTCGCTCTAAAATACCTGCATCACAGTTTATATCAGCGTACCCAGTTTCAATCGTCGTTAAAACACCATCAGCATCACAGCATCCTAATAGTACTACCGGGAGGTATGATTTATAATAAAAATTTGTCGAACCAGTATTAGGGATTTTGTCTGTGCGAACATGCTTCCCATTGATTGCCCCTATACGATTTAGAGGGTTCCATAGGCACTAAAAGCGCTTTACAGTTCTTTTCCACTGTTCGTGAGTAGACAATGTTATGTAAGCGTCTTTCTACTCATTCCATACGACCTGCGTGGTTTCGGATACTATTGGCCTAACTGTGGTCTCTCCCCGACAGAAAAAGAGTACCAGCGGAACAAATGTACACCCTGTAGCCAAACATCTGAAATTAAGCACACAGTTAAGCGATAGCTTATTACCTACAAAATATAAATATTTATTTGTAAGCAATTAAATCCTCATCAATTAAAAACTCTATATTTAGTTTTTTGGTTACAGTGGCTGAATGCAAGGAAAAGTGGTGGAACCTGTGGAGTACGTTCGTGAAGAATCTCAAGCTCGAACCGATTGGTAGTGGAGCAACAAAGATGGAAGCATATTACCTGAGGGATACAATGCAATTTGCTATTCGTATCGTAAAAGTAGCTGGTGTTCCAACGGGTAATTTACCTACAATCCGTCATCCCTAACCAAAGCAAGATGTTTTAGAAATAGAAAATCTCAACGAAGTAGCCGTCTTCTCATAAAATACTTTATCGGACCTTGAAGTTATCACAGCTGACCAGCAACAACCCCACTCCTTCCCACCATCACGCCAACCCACACCTAATGCAACAACACCTGAGTCATATCCTGCGTGATTGCAGGACCACTTTGGGCGGATGACACCATTACCTTATCCCATGGGCACGAGAAGACGAGGCTGGAAGAGAAAGTGTTCAGATTTTCAAAGTGACGCAGAGAAAGTCTCTGATGAATATTTTTCAGCAAAGGCGGCCAAGATTTCAAATACCTCAACTGACAAAGGTAAGAGAGAGGCCACAGTTTTCTGCTCAGCCTCGTCCCAAACCTAATGCAGATGAGCGATGTGAAGTTGAGGTGTTATAAAAGAAAGGCATTGCTCCTCACAGACGAAGTGAAAGGGACTCTCCAGAAATCTTGTACCATCCTAGTAGAAGAGATGCGCCATCCTACCAGGCACGGCAGGATTCAGCGTAAGCCACTACCAACTTCAGAAATCTTCCCTCACTGAAGAAAGACCAACGGGAAGGGGTTTTTCCATGTTGTTAGAGCCAGCAAATCACCCTGAACAGTGCTGTTCTAGGCGCTTTAGTCTGGAACCACGTGACCGCTACAGTCGCTGGTTCGACTCCTGCCTCGGGCTTGGCAGTGTGTGATGTCCTTAGGTTAGTTAGGTTTAAGTAGTTCTAAGTTCTAGAGGACTGATGACCACAGCTGTTAAGTCCCATAGTGCTCAGAGCCATTTGAACCATTTCACCCTGAACACTCTCTCTCTTCAGCAACAAGCGAAGCAATTTTTCACAATTTGTAAAGTACTTCACATTCTCTTATTTTAGAATATAATAACTATCTTCAGAAAAAATTTTAGATCGTTATAATCCCTACATAGGTATAACTATGATATCTTTCATGCTTTTATATGTGTGTTACAAATTTGGATTAAAGGGATTACCTTAATCTCGCAAGTAATCATTCTTCTGCACTCAGACATTCCCTCCTATTAGTACTCGTGTGTTGAATATCTGGAGCTACAATTTTCACTAAGACGATGTAAGATTTCTTTGACATTCTGTAGAATGCTACATATTTTGAATCACTCTCTTGCAGTTCTCTAGCACCAGCAAACAACCGAAGATGGAAATCCTTTTCTAGGCACGGATGCACCCATAACACTCTCTGTGTCTTTCTTTTCTTCTGCCACCACAATAACATCACGGCATCACTCTCTTCGCTAGAACTGTTCATTATACAGTTGATTACTGAAAGTAATAACCAAAAAAGTTTTGTAGCTCCTTGTTCCAAGTCACAAGCTGACTGACAGAAGATCGCGCACGCGGCGAGTGCCAATCGACCCGAGTAAGGACGGCCGTCGTTGGCATGGTTCGTACATGACGCGCGCGACGGACAAGACGCGAGTCGCGTCCGCTACGAGTGCGAATCGACCCATGCGTGGACGGTCAAAGTGTTTCTTGATATACAGAACAATGAATCCCGTCTGTCGATCGCTGTAATTTTTGGCTCTATTATTGTCATGTAAAAGTTTAAATTCTTTCTGCCTGATACTATAATGTCGTTTCGTAGGAAGTAAGCAGTACAGGTCACTAATGCGAACTGAGAATTCTTATCCCTCTCTTCTGTGACTACCATTGATTTTAAAGGATTATTACGATGGATTGCTAGCTTGCTTCTTTTTGCGCAAACAGCCACTGGACCTGTGAACATCCTTCATGCTACGAACAAATAGCGAAACGTATACTGGGTGACATCACGATCCTACCCAACTCAGAGAGCTCTGCCGACCGCAAAATGCCGCACCGTAATGCTAAATGAAATGTGGCCCTGTTCCGAGAAGAACCGAGCATAGCCGAGTGACAGGCCGTGCCTTGACCCTCCTACAGCCCACACACGCCGTCCGCGGCAAGTTTGGTACGCCTTGGCAGGTTCTGATCACGGCCGAGTATGATGTTATATTCAATCAGTCGGAACCTTAATTTGTTGACGTTAAATATTTTGTAACAACTCCTGTATCGCGGTTCTAATTATAATTTTTGAATAATGTTTATTTGGCTGGCAATGAAACAGTTCCTTGTTTATTCCCTGTAGTCGTCACAAAATGTGAAGCGTCTATTGGATGACGAAGACAAACAGTTTCCTTACGGGAGTCGCAGCTAATAAAAGAAAATTCAATTCGAAAATTTAATTCACTCCGACACTTCAAAGTAATTACGAGACTCATTTAGACAGAACTGTAATGGGGTAAGAAATCGCCGCGGCCGCTGTTCTGTCTATAGCTCTGCGTACCAGGCATACATGATTAAATTCATAAACTGTTTGAAGCACACTGGCAATGTAGAAATGACTGAAGTTTGACAATACGTTAACAATGTTTTCGTCGTCGTCCTAAAGACGCGTTTTTATGCCCAAGCCAAGAGTCCAGCAAAAAAAATGAAATCATTTTCTGCCAAAAGTAAGAAAGCTTTTCGGATGTAACATTGAAAATTATCGTCTCCCATTTTTCCAGGTTTTGATACGTGGATTATAAGACTTTTAGAAGTAAACAGCCTAGTTTTTTCAATTTTTTTATCATAATTTGTCTTGATGTTCCTGAAGACAGATGTGAAATTGCGGAAACCGTTATCCACTAATACATATCACTGAAACTGGTATTTACGAATGTGTCATGGGATTCGTCGACTGCACAAGCTACGATGTCTTTCTTTCGCTCGAAATGTTAAAGTGCTGTTTGCACGGAACGTGACTGCTTAGCTTTATAAACAGCTTTAAAGAATAACAAGAAGCTTCGTCTTCACATAAGCTAAGAATGTCTCTACAGTAATACCAATTAATAACATCTCATTTACGCCTTTACTTGTGGTAAACTTCGTATCGTCGCGACTTGGAAATCAATACTGCTCACCTCACTTGTAACTCAGAGCGCCGAGTATCGTAGCGCTCCCTCGGTCACGGTGCACTGACTGTCACGTGCAGCGCAGTTTTTCATATAGTTTTTCTTTCAAACTTAAGCGAGTTGTATTTTGGTGGATATTTCGTACCTCGTGAAAAACTTTTTTCCATTTATACAATTCAAGTTCACATTTTACGAAACGAAACGAGGTTTGCAAACTGCTTAAGTTTAATCAAAAAGTTTGCAACGTTTTCTTTCTCACGTTTTCCTCGGGTTTGCAGCGTAATCTGCTTTTGTTCTGAAGTTTAATTAGCATAACGATCATTGTTCAGACCACTGTCCGATTTATTTCCCGTTCCTTTTAATGTTTCCGCAATTTCTAACGAAACATAGACATCACCGCATTGAAGTCCAAGACATTAACAGATATACAGTGAGGTGACAAATGTCATGGAAATCGTCCTAAGATCGTGGAAGACTTCCTTTAGCACGGTGCGATGCAGCAGCTCGACGTGACATGGTCTCAACAAGTCGTTGGAAGTCCCATGCAGAAATTTTGAGCCATGCGGCCTCTATAGCCGTCCACAATTTCGAAAGTGTTGCCGGTGCAGGATTTTATGTGCCAACTGAACTCTCGATTACGTCCCAGAGACATCTAGATTGTTTGTTGCTATTGTATCAATATAATTCCATAATGAGTGGCACTCCGAACAATTAATTTTTGGTAGTTCTCAGGGAACACATTTAGTAAGGTTTTGCAGGACATCTTGTCACGACCAAGACTCAGAAAACTGTAATTTTGCCTGTTGATCGTTGCATGATTAAATCCTCCTTCAGTGATGACAGTAGCCCGGGGTGATTGCGTAGTAGTGAATTAAAGATTTCTCTAACCATTTGTGTTGCACCTGGACGTGAGTCTGGTGATCGATACAAGGATCTTACTATAACTGCTCATGCCCGTCCTTGTTACTGAGTCTTGTCTAGACCACCTCGCATGCAATTTCAATTTCTGACTCCTTGGATTTGAGTTTCTTGCGTACAATGACAAATACATCACTTTCATTTGCCATTAGCCTTTCCTTTCAAAGTTGTGTTGTTGTGGTTTTCAATCCAAAGAATGGCAGCTCTTCATGCTACTCTATCCTGTGCAGACCTGTTGATCACGGAGTAACTACCGCAGGCTACATCCTTCTGCATGTGAATAGTGTATTCATCCCTTGATCTTCCTCTACGATTTTTAACCTTCACGCTTCCCTCCAATACTAAACTGGTGATACCTTGATGCCTTAGAACATGTCCTACTAACCGATCCCTACTTGTAGTCCAGTTGTGCCAAAAATTCCTCTTTTCCGCAGTACTATTCAGCACCTCCTCATATGTTACGTGATCTACCCATCTAATCTTCGGCATTCTTCTGTAGCACCGCATTTCAAAAGTTTCTATTTTCTTCTGGTCTAAACAGGTTATCGTCCATGTTTCACTTCCATACGTGTTTACAATTCGTACAAATGCTTTCAGGAAAGGCTTCCTCACCGTTAAATCTATACTCGACGTCAGAAAATTTCTCTTCTTCATAAACGCTTTTCTTGCCATCGCCAGTCTACATTTTATACTCTCTCTACTTCGACCAACATCATTTACTTTGCTGCCAAAATAGCATAACTCATCTACTATTTTAAGTTTCTCATTTCCTAATCTAATTCCCTCACCAGCACCTGATTTAATTCTGCTACATTCCATTATCCTCGGTTTCCTTTTGTTGATTTTCATCTTATATCCTCCTTTCAGGACACCTTCCATTCCGTTCAACTGTTCTTCCAAGTCCTTGTCTGTGTACGAAAGAATTACGATGTCATTGGCAAACCTCAAGGTTGTTATTTATTCTCCCTTTATTTTAATTCCTACTCCAAATTTCTCTTTATGTTTCCTTTACTGCTTGCTCAATACACAGACTGAATAACATCAGAGATAGGTTACAACCCTGTCTCACTCACTTCTCAACTACTGCTTCCCTTTCGTGGCCCTAGACTCTTATATCGGCAATCTGGTTTCTGTGCAAAATATTAATAGTCTTCCACTCCCTGTATTTTACCCCTGCCACGTTCAGAATTTGAAAGAGAGTATTCAAGTCAATATCGTCAAAAGCTTTCTCCAAGTCTACAAACGTTTGCCTTTCCTTAACCTATCTTCTAAGGTAAGTCGTAGGGTCAGTATTGCATTGCGTGTTCGTACATTTCCACTGAATCCAAACTGATCTTCCACTAAGTCGGCCTGTACCAGTTTTCCATTCAGCTGTAAAGAATTCGTGTTAGTGTTTTGCAACGGTGTCATGGGAAAACTGATAGTTCTGTAATTTTTACACTTGCCAGCACCTGTTTTCTTTGTAATTGTAATTATTATTTTCTTCTTGACGTATGAGGAGAATTTCGCCTGTCTTATACACCTTGCACACGACATGGAAGAGTTTGGTCATCGCTGGCTCTCTCAAGACTATCAGTAGTTCGAACGGAATGTTTTCGACTCCCAGGGCCTTGTTTCGACTTAGGTCTTTCACTGCTGTGTCAAATGCTACACGCAGTATCATATCTTCAATCTCATCTTCAGCTACGTCCTCTACCATTTCCGTAATATTGCCCTCAAGTATATCGCCTTGTATAGTTCCTCTATATACTCCTTTCATCTTTCCGCTTTCCATTCTTTGCTTAGGACTGGTTTTCCGTCTGAGCTCTTGATATTCATACAGGTGCTTCTCTTTTCTCCAATGATCTCTGTAATCTCTTTACCTAATTGATCCTCTGATGCCTTCACTTTTGCTTCTCTCAAACCCACCAATTCTTCATTTACTGTATTCCTATTCCCTGTTCTTGTCAGTTGTTCCCTAATTCTCTCTCTGAAACTCTCTACAGCCTTTTGCTCTGTCAGTTTATCCAGGCCCCATCTCCTTAAATTCCTACCTTTTTGCTCTTTCTTCAGTATTAATCTACAGTTCACGACCAATAAATGGTGATCAGTGTCCACATCTGCCTCTGGAAATGTGCTACAATTTAAAACCAGGTTCCTAAATATCTGTCTTACCATTATGCAATCAGTTTGAAACATTCCGGTGTCTCCAGGTATCTTCTACATGTACAACCCCTTTCATGTTTCCTGAACCAAGTGTTAGTGATGATTAAGTGATGCTCTGTGCCAAACTTTACCTGGCAGTTTCCTGTTTCTTTCCTTACCACAGTCCATATTCACCTACAACTTTTCATTCTCTTCCTTTTCCTGCTATCTAATTCCAGTTCCCAATGATTATTAAATTTCTGTCTCCCGTAATTACGTGAATAACTTCTTTTACCTCATCATACATTTCTTCAATCTCTTCATCATCTGTGGAGCTAGTGGGCATGTGAATTTGTACTGCTGTGGTAGGCTTGGGCTTCGAGTCTGTCTTGGCTAGAATAATGAGTTCACTATGCTGTTCGCAGTAGCTTATCCTCGCTCCTATTTTTTGTTCATTACTTTTGCATTACCCCATTTGATTTTGTAACTTTTGTAATTATGACTCTGTATTCACCTGACCAGAAATCCTGTTCGTCCTGCAACCGAACTTCAGTATTTCCCACAATACGTAACTTTAACCTATCCGTTTCCCTTTTTAAATTTTCTGACCTACCTGCCCGATTAAGGGATCTGACATTCCCCGCTCCGATCGCTAGAACGCCAAATTTGTTTCTCCAGACAACGACGTCCTCCTGAGTAGCCCCCACTTAGAGATCCAAATGGGGCACTATTTTACCTCCGGAGTATTTTACTGAAGAGGATGCCTTCATCATTTACCCATACAGTAAAGCTGCGTGCCCTCGGGAAAAATTACGGCTGTAGTTTCCCCTTGCTTTCAGCCGTTCGCAGCACCAGCACAGTAATGCTGTTGTGGATGATGTTACAAGGCCAGTACAACCAGTCATCCAGACTGTGGCCTCTGCAACTACCGAAAAAGCTGATGCCCCCCTTCGGGAACCACACGTTTGTTTGGCCTCTCAACAATACCCCTCCGTTATGGCTGTACCTATGGTACGGCTATCTATATCGCTGAGGCATGCATGCCTCTCCACCAACGGAAAAGTCCCTGCTTGACGTGGTGGGGTTCCTTTCAACATACGCTTAAAGTTTTCATAAATGTCTCACTGCTGTCAATTTCAGATTTTAACCAGCTTTCTGTACCTGGTACAATATGAGCTCCACAGCTTTTTACTAACGCTTCAGTCTCTAATACTTCGTTGCGAATGCTTCGGCAGTTAATCGCTAGGACTTAAATACTCTCGCCTGTAGAGGGCATCTTATACTGACACTACAGCTACGTAATTTTGACTGAATGGAGAGTGCCTAATTTGATTATGTGTGCCCCTCACATAGTCAGGAACCTGGACAGCTCTGACACGCCACTCACAGTCAAGTGGAGAAGTAGTGACAGATCGGATACTTCCTCTACAGAGGAGACCCCATCTTCTGGAGATGATAGTACTTAACGTACCTTTAGTATATATGACGCATGGATCTCGTGAGCTCTCACAACACACCCACCACAGCAGCTTGGAACTGTTTGACACTAAACATGACGATTTCCCGCTTCTTGTGAAGGTCAACGAACTCATCCCTCGTTCGAGAACAGCATTCATAGTGGGGTAGCATTGTAGATAACGCAGTTTTGTACTGGAGAGGAAACAAATAATTTTAAAATAAACCTGCAAATTCAGTTTTAATTTGTGGATCTGATACGTTAAAAGTATTACTAGTTCTCTTTAAAAAATTAAAAAATCAGTATGAAAAGCGATATTTCAATAAGTTCAACAGGAGGTTCTGGGATGAAAGTTACTGATATCCTGAAACATTTATGAGGCTCTTGTCGCTGACAAACTAAAGAATAGAATTACTTTACTATAAATGAAGAAAACATACACTACTGTTGAAGCGTTTAGTAGCTGCAGAAGGCTTGACAAGGCCGTTACTTAACATAGTCGGTGCATGTACTTGACGGGCCAATGGTGACTCGGTAACAGCAGGTGAACATAATCCTGCGAGTGGAATGAACTCGCCGAGCAAATAGAACTACCGGGAGCGGAGCATCCAAAGTCACATAGAGAAGCCCACGACGATTTACTCTGCACACTGCTGGAGCAGGTGGCTAAGGGCTAAGCAGACAACAACACTCGACACGAAGCGAAAGACTAGGTTCGAGGAAGTCTAACTCCGCAGGAGCACTGGCCTGATTCGCTTACTGATGCCCGCAAGTAAGCAATTCCGCTAGTGGGTTTGCCCATATGACGCGATGCGTGCGTCCCCATGTCAGGTTTCTGAACTACCCCGCCGTTCTACCCATGCCAGCTCATCTGCCACCATCGTGACCTCCACTGCCGGGGATACTAAAAAGGGGAAACTAAATGCAGTATAGTATACTGATTACAACGTACGCTGCAGTAACAAGCATCAGTTTACTGTGAAATAGTTTAAGCGTGATACTGACGTTTGCAAGGGTATTATGCGCAGTTGTACTTCTCTTAATTAGAAAAAATGTTATATCCCTGGAATTCTAATACAGAAGACAGCAAAATGAATGGCATGACCAGTTTCTAATCTGTATTTCCACGATAAAGGAAAGCGTTACAGTCCACATAGGCATCAGTTCATAGAAATTCAAAAAATCAAATGGCTCTGAGCACTATGGGACTCAACATCAGAGGTCATCAGTCCCCTAGAACTTAGAACTACTGGAACCTAACTAACCTAAGGACATCACACACATCCATGCTCGAGGCAGGATTCGAACCTGCGACCGTTGCGGTACGCGGTTCCAGACTGTAGCGCCCAGAACCACTCGGCCACACCGGCCGGCCCACAGAAATTATTTAGAAACCAAACAGTAAATCTGTACCAACGATGTGATATAATAATCCTACAATGTTGCCCAAGGACAATACCTGTTCTTGTATCCACCACTGATGAGGATTCCCTTTCAATGTGTTGTATTGATATTGAGTACGGCAACTGACAAGTGGATACAGTTCCTTGCGGCTCCGCAGATGTAGGAAGCAAAGAATGCAATGAGCACGCCCTATAGCAAAGCTTTGTGCTTAAATACCGGTACGCGGTCACTTGCCTGTAGTCATTTGAAGTTTTCAGACCGATTTGTTTGGTACAATGTTATCTATAATTTGTCTCACAGTCTCATATTCTACGATATGCAGTCTTGTGCGTTTACGATGACCTTCCTTTGTTTGTTTCTAGTCAGCAGTTCACTACGTGATCTTAGTCGTTAATGACAACTCGGAACTGCAATTTGTTTCTCCAGTCGCAGCATCATCGTCTGCAGAAGGGTACTGAATTTTTCTAGCTACTGATAGTGGTATATTAAATCATTCAAAGTTTATCTGGTATGCATTCCTCATCAACTTTGAGGGACAAACGGTTTAAACGATTCATATAACCAATCAATCGAAAATCAGGTATTATTTACGTTTCAGTTCACAAATAGACCTTTATGATCACGATATAGATTTTCTTTCAGACTTCAAAAACGTACATTTTCTCACGTTTGATATCAGTGCTTTAGAAAATCAAATAACCCTGTTTTAAAAAGTAGTGACGTTTATTGTACGATGTATACTTTGAAAGGTGTATCAAATAGCTTGTGCCTAAATGAAGAACTATTACCGATACACTGTCAAACTTGATGACGCCCTTGTTGCAACGAAAAAATTGTTTCACTGACACACTCTAAAAAACGAAAGAAAATGTATGAATTTTAATCCTTGTAACATCTTGGTACTAATTTCATTTACTCGAGTAGCTGTTGCAGAACTCATCTCGTAAAATATGGGAGTGGACGTAATTTGCATTCTCCCTCTTTATCTAACGGACATTAACATGATGGTGCAGCCACCCCGCATGCAACCACGATTTCCTATTTCAGACTATGCTTCGATATTTCAGCATTCCACACACAGACACAACATGGCAGTGGGCTCACTGCTGCATAAAATATCCACCAGAAGAGAAAGCAAAATTTCATCCTCACTGATAAGCCAAAAAATTACAACAAGGAAGTTGCAGGTTATGTTGTTCTCAGAAATAATTGTTAAGAAAAAACTTCTACACCTTGCGCTGTTTCCAAGTTAATTAGCATTGCAATTAGACAATTAGGTCGTTGCGCGCGAAAATTAAAGGGGCCCATGAGAGACGGTGTTGCGAAACAGTTTCTTGATTTCGTTTCCTAGACACAAACAAGAGAGCGATACGAAAATTGAACGTAGAGCGGCAGTTAGGACCAGACCCGAATCAAAGGCTGAGCAGTCTCCGCTATGAGAACAGCTGACAGTAATTGTATCTGGCGAGCCGCTTGGATTTCTGCGTACAACGGTCTGTCTGACTAGCTTCAATGTTAATTTACTCAGAAATAGCGCAACGTATCCAGGTCTTTTCTTAACTGTTGTTTGTCGGTATAGCCTACCCTGCAACATCCTTGTAAGTTCATCATACTGTTTCTGACCACCATGTATAGGCGGAGCAGGACTAATGAGGAATCATCTTGCGACGATACAGTCTGAAAATTGGGCAAATCCACTTACAGACGCGACACTGAAAAAGGGAAGAGCGTGGGAATGTGGATTTCGGAAATTACGCTCCTGTTTGATCGCGTGCTACTGTTTTGAACACAAACAGAGATTTGTTGAAGGACAGTAAAACAAGGTGAAGCCTCATTACACAACGTAGAGATCGGGAGCTTGTCCACTCTGTAAAGTAGGAAACGTTCCAATCTGTGGCAGTTTGATGATAAAGTGCTGTTCTGGTGTAGACACAAAAGTATTGGAACTGACCGTTCAACACCTATGGCTGAACGTGCGACTCTGCAGTAGAGCAGCAGACGACCCCTGTATGTCTCAATGATAACTAAACGACATCGTCAATTGTGACTGTGTTTTGAACATGATTTTATAGACAGGACCGTCGATCAATTGAAACGTGTCGTCAGGTCGAATGAATGACGTTTCTTGTTACACCAAGTCGATGAGCGTGTCTAGATACGTGCTGCACCACGGACTCAGGCTAGTGGATGCACTAAAATTATGTGGCGGACGTTAACCTAGGTATTCATGGGGGTTTTGGTAGTAACGGATACAACCACAACAGCATTATTGAGGACAACATGCATCCTTTTGAGCTTGATGTCTTTCCCGATGGCGACGGTGTATTCCTGCAGCTTAACTGCCCATATCAGTTGGCCAAAATAGTGCTACAGCGGTTTGAGGAGCATGATAGTGAACTAGTATTGATGAACTGGCCACAAGTTCGTTTGATCCGAACCTAATGGAAAACATCTGACTTAATATATGTCGCCATCTCTTCGCCCATAATCCACAGACACGTGATGTACGGGAATGGCTTAACGTCTGTGTAGATATGTGCTGCCACATACCTTCGGAAAATTACCAAGAACTCGTTGTATCTTTGCTACGTCGAACTGTCGAGCTGCTGCTGTATTGCATTCTAAAGGTGGAACAACAAGCTATTAAGAACACGCACATAAATGTTTTACCACCAGTGTGTGTCATTTGTTATATGCGTAAAATGACAACAACCTTGTCACATGGTATGATATGCGCACGTGTTGTCATCTAAGAGTCACATCACAATAATATGCGTGTGGTGTGACGTGAGAGTAATGGTATCCTTGCGGCTCACTACGTGGCGTCAATTCCACGTTGTTTTATGTCACAGAGGAATACTGCTGGTCATTAAAATTGCAGCAGCAGGAAAGAAAGCAAATAATGAAATTGTACTGATCGTTGGTATACGGTTCCGTTGCAATAATGATTGATTAACTTAGTATGTGATTTGACGGAATATGGGAATCTTAGTACTCAGATTTGCCCAATTTGAAGAACAATGGTTGTAACATGTGGTGTCACCGCCAGACACCACACTTGCTAGGTGGTAGCCTTTAAATCGGCCGCGGTCCGTTGGTATATGTCGGACCCGCGTGTCGCCACTGTCAGTGATTGCAGACCGAGCGCCGCCACACGGCAGGTCTAGAGAGACTTCCTAGCACTCGCCCCAGTTGTACAGCCGACTTTGCTAGCGATGGTTCACAGACAAATTACGCTCTCATTTGCCGAGACGATAGTCAGCATAGCCTTCAGCTACGTCATTTGCTACGACCTAGCAAGGCGCCATTATCATTTGCTATTTATCTTGTGATGCATGTACCGTCAGACCGATGTTCACCAATTATGGATTAAAGTTAAGTATTCCCGCAGCTACGTACTTTTCTTGCTAGTATAATTACTTTACCTGTTCCAGACCTCACGCCATCCTGCGTGAGTTAAACGCGTGCCTTTCGGCTACCCGTCATTGTGGATTGGCTGTTTTGCCAGTCCACAACATAACACAATAGGGTTCTTCATCCACATCTACAGCTACGTGGTTACTCAGTAATTCACAATTAAGTGCTGTAATTTGAACAGCGCGCTGGAAAAACGAACTCTTAAATCATTCCGTGAGGGTCCTGATTTCTCTTATTTGATTATAATGATAATTTCTAGCTATGTGCGTGGGCACTAACAATATATTTGAAAATTCTGAGGAGAAAGCTGGTGACTGAAATCTTATGAGAAAATCCCGCCGTAATGAAACACGCCTTTGTTGTAATGACTGCCACCACAATTCGCTTATTATACCCGTCTGGTTGAAACGACCTTGGACGACAGATACGACTACTTCATTCTATGCTGCACCAACTGTATGCTAGGGTTCGCTAATCGGAGTGGCTGGAGATTGGTAGCGTACTACTCTCACATTAATATATGACTAGTTGTTTTCATCGTGCGATAAATGTGGATACCATATTGGCTACAGCAACAGCGAAGACCCTCTATATCGAGGTAGGTCAGGACAACACAGGCAACAGGGATAATACGTTATCTCGTTGAAAGATGACCTCACGAACTCCTCGAAGGTAAGACACAGTCACCGGCCTTTACACGCCGGAATTATAAATCCAGCCGTCCAAATTACTGGCTATGGGAACTTATGGTGACATTGTGTATCCAGTCGCACCCTATACTACCACGTCAGGTGTTGGGTCCGTATGACGGCGATGGATGCGGTCTAACAAAGTTCGTTGTCCTCGGAAACTCCACACAGGTATACGTCTATCCTGGTGCTGTATGCAGAACCGGAATTCGCCTGAAAAGAGGGCGTGGTGTAAAGCCTGTATCCATTACAGCCATTGATCACGCCACTATCGGCGCACTTCTCTCTGCAAGTCCATCAAGGAGAGCCGCAAAAAGGTCGCCGTGCTCAGAGTACGTGACTGTTAAAAGAAAAGAAAAATGTCGACTAGTGCCTTTGTCTTCCATGTCTACTCCTACTGGTGCCTTTGTCCTCCATGCCTACTCCCACTTCTTCAAGAAATAGGGTAGGCGCTTGAGCCTGTGTTGTCCAGCCCGCTGGCTATAAATAGCAGCAACTGGCTACACACGACATTCATTGCTGAAATAGGTGCTGGACTATGACTGCCCGTAATATCTAGACTAGAGAATCATTTGATGATACGCCTAGTTTTTTCAGAAACTGATAAAAACGAAACAAAGGGGAAGCTAGAGTAGGGTTTAACGTCCCGTCGACATCGAGGTTATTAGTGACGGTGACAGAACTGAACTCTACTGATAAACTTAGAAGTTTGTGTTTTTCTGTAACAAATACATTCAAATAAATAACAAATTAACCTAGTTATTGTACTGCACAAAGAAAACTGCATACCTTTGGAACTTCTAAAGACTATGCAACTGAAACAAGGACCATAAATTTAACGTCCACATGCCACAATAAACACCACTAGGCACAAACAACAATACTCAGGGTTTATTGGTTTCCTTTCTTATCTAAATTCGAGGATATGTTTCATAGTTGGGATTTGGTACCGTGTCTCTTGCAGTACTTAGTTTGCATTTCAGTGCGGATGATCTACGTAACACTGAAAGCTGTCTCATTTATCTGCAAAGTTTTTGATTGATCGTAGACAAAAAATTTACTGTGAATCGTCTTTTACATTTGACAGAAAGTAAGGTAGTGGTTTCAGAAAAGTTTCCTCAAGTAGTGAGGTACAAACGGAGAATTTACACTGTCACCCGCTATTTGGCCGATAGTTGTGTAGAATACCAGACTAACTGTTTCTCCGAGACTGAACGTGAAACAATAAAGTCTTCTGTCACATGGGGTGTCCTTTTTGTTGCTGCTACAGGTACAATACGCGCTACTC
This sequence comes from Schistocerca serialis cubense, assembly GCF_023864345.2. NCBI lineage: Eukaryota > Metazoa > Arthropoda > Insecta > Orthoptera > Acrididae > Schistocerca > Schistocerca serialis. Next base: position 757,882,730 of record NC_064640.1, on the reverse strand, counting down.
ATCAGACGGGCGTAAGAAGATCCCCTAGTCTGACAAAGCCCTAAGATCTGAAGCGAAACCCCGGTCCATTTTCAGAATAATTCCCCCTTTTGACAGCAACGAGTAACGGAAAAGGAAGCACTGCAGTTAGTACCCGATGCTGCAGGTGGAGTTTAAAAGTAATAACCACTCGTTAACTGAATTTAAGAGAGAGCGATAAGCATACTATATACGTTTTCGGTAAAGGCTTTAAAATCGTGGATGCTGTACAAAGACTGTGGAACTGATGTAATCGACCCCATAGTAGCAATACTTATTATACACCCCTAAAGATTTCCTAAAACCACGAACGACATTACGGTATGACAGCTTTGTAATATGTACCTTTCGCTGAGTACTATTGTTGCAGTTAGCTTCTGTCTACAGGGTGAACACGAATACCAGTCACCTAAGTTCGGCGAGTATCCAGTGATATTTTCTGATTATATTCGTAGCACGAACCAGCAGCTTTCGGTGGAACGTTACAGATTAATTGCATTCGTTTGATTTCTTAGTCCCATTTGTCTTTGTATATTTATTTCACGGAAATTACCTTCACAACAGTGCTGCTGTCGACGGTGTGCGCTTTGTGTCTTGTTTGGAAACAAATCTGTTGCATTCACTAACGCTACTTGCTGTTTATAACAGTAATGCCCACATTACATTTCGCCTTCCAGATTGCACTCACTACTGCCCCATACTGTCTGTATATTCTTTTACCGCCAGCGGAAGTCGCACGTTAACAGTGATATACAGCTGCAAGGACAGACGCACTGATGAACAGTTGGTCAAAAAGCAATTCGTATATAGGTTCTAAATGTAATGGAAGAGCGGCTGAAAGACGCTATGCCGCGCTGCCACGACGGCGGCAACCACAGCACATCAAATTTCATCTATACATAGGCACCTGCGAGGAAACCGATGCTTCTATGTAACGGTGATTGTATACAACGGAATTCTGATCGTTCTAAAGGTATTTTCGAAGGAAAAATATTACTTGGGGGACTGAACCCAATACATCATAACTGCATTGTTACTCCGTAACGAGCCTTAGGATGTCATCTGTTTCTTCTACCAAAATATTCAAAAAGTAGCACTGAACAACCTCCGAAATAATGTCGGTTGAGTTCGGGTTCACTGTTTAGATTACACCATATTTCCCTTCATTTTCTATGATCTCTGTAGACGTGAGGATGGTCGCTGTGGAAAACAGGACTGGTGATTAGCTGTTTGATTTCGTCACCTGAATAACTATCTTTTCAGAAGTTTCAAATCCAGTTGGCATGTCCATCACAAAACAAAATATTACGATGCATGATTTTATTCGTCACAAACTTTCCTTGAAAAGTGGGAATAATTCTTAGTAAAACTACTTTATGGTAGAACCGAGAGTGACTACCGCTGTACTTTGGTTTACCTGTGAGGCAGCCGGCGAGTGTGAGTACGCGGCCAGCGTCTGCGCAGGTGGTGCACTTGATGCCCAGCACGCCGGGTCTGCACGCACACCGCCCCGTCATCTGCTCGCAGTCTTCTCGCGCCGACCCCAGTGGCGAGCAATCGCACGCTGCAACACACATCGTAGATTACTCCCCAGTTGATTGTCGCTGCTCTGCTATACAGTTACTCAAAATAGTTTCGATTCAATCTCAGGACTTTAATAGTCTCGGTATTTGTGTGCGTTTGTGTGTGTGTAGAGTTGCTATGCATATTCACTTCATTTTAAACTTCATTATTTCCTCCCACTAACCTTTCAGTATCCGGTTTGAATAGTTTGTGAAACAGACGGCCAATATGGCACTAAAAAGTTCAGTTTCGGTGATACTGTGCTGTGTATAAAACTACATGTTTTGAAAACCACTCGTCAATAGTGCGATTGCTAAACAGATACGGAAACATTTCTTAGTCGCTGTGACTGGTCGCTATTGCATTCCTAGTGCCCAGCGACTCGCCAGGTGTTGCATACAGGTGTGTAACCTATCACACATTCTTCATAAAGTTTTTCATGAGTAGGTTAATTTTGAATTTTTATTTTGTGCCATAACTATATACAGGGTGCCTCACCTAACGTTACCGCTGGATATCTTTCGTAAACCACATCAAATACTGACGAATTGATTCCACAGACCGAACGTGAGGAGAGGGGCTAGTGTAATTGGTTAATACAAACCATAACAAAATGCACGGAAGTATGTTTTTAACACAAACCTACGTTTTTTTAAATGGAACCCCGTTAGTTTTGTTAGCACATCTGAACATATAAACAAATACATAATCAGTGCCGTTTGTTTCATTGTAAAATGTTAATTACATCCGGAGATATTGTAACCTAAAGTTGACGCTTGAGTACCACTCCTCCGCTGTTCGATCGTGTGTATCGACGAGCACCGAATTACGTAGGGATCCAAAGGGAACGGTGATGGACCTTAGGTACAGAAGAGACTGGAACAGCACATTACGTCCACATGCTAACACCTTTTTATTGGTCTTTTTCACTGACGCACATGTACATTACCATGAGGGGTGAGGTACACGTACACACGTGGTTTCCGTTTTCAATTACGGAGTGGAATAGAGTGTGTCCCGACATGTAAGGCCAATAGCTGTTCAATGTGGTGGCGATCATTTGCTGCACACAATTGCAATCTCTAGCGTAATGAAAGTCGTATACGCCGCAGTACATGTGGTGTAATGTCGCCGCAGGCTGCCACAATACGTTGTTTCATATCCTCAGGGGTTGTAGGCACATCACGGTACACATTCTCCTTTAATGTGCCCCACAGAAAGAAGTCCAGAGGTGTAAGATCAGGAGAACGGGCTGGCCAATTTATGCGTCCTCCACGTCCTATGAAACGCCCGTCGAACGTGTACCTCACCCCTCATGGTAATGTACATGTGCGTCAGTGAAAAAGGCCTATAAAAAGGTGTTAGCATGTGGACGTAATGTGCTGTTCCAGTCTCTTCTGTACCTAAGGTCCATCACCGTTCCCTTTGGATCCCTACGTAATTCGGTGCTCTCCGATACACACGATCGAACAGCGGAGGAGTGGTACTCAAGCGTCAACTTTAGGTTACAATATCTCCGGATGTAATTAACATTTTACAATGCAACAAACGGCACTGATTACGTATTTGTTTATATGTTCAGATGTGCTAGCAAAACTAACGGGGTTCCGTTTAAAAAGACGTAGGTTTGTGTTAAAAAACATACTTCCGTACATTTTTTTATGGTTTGTATTAACCAATTGCACTAGCCCCCCTCCTCACGTTCAGTCTGTGGAATCGATTCGTCAGCATTTGATATGCTGACTCACCCTATATACAGGGTGAGTCACCTAACGTTAGCGCCGCATATGTTTCGTAAACCACATCAAATACTGACGAACCGATTCCAGAGACCGAACGTAAGGAGAGGGGCTAGCGTAATTGTTTAATACAAACGATAAAAAAATGTTTTTAACACTAACCTAGGTTTTTTTAAATGGAATCACGTTAGTTTTGTTAGCACATCTGAACATATAAACAAATACGTAATCAGTGCCGTTTGTTGCATTGTAAAATGTTAATTACGTCCGGAGATATTGTAACCTAAAGTTGACGCTTGAATCCTCCGACGTTCAGTTGCGTGTTGTAACAAACACGGGCCACGGTCGGCGAGCAGCATATGCCGGGACATGTTTACGAAGACGACCGTGTTTACGAGTGTGGCTGTAGTGCACTGTTGTGGTTTGGTCAAGCTGTCGCAGTGTCCGCATGTAGCGCTTGCTGCTATTGTTATTCTGCATTCGTCTCCGCACGCAGACCAACTGTAGTACACCGTGTTACCAGACGTCTGTGATAGTGTAGTGTTGTAGGAACTGTGTCCATGTTGTATTCGAACTCTGAAAAGGCGGAGATGATACTCATCTATGGCGAGTGTCGACGAAATGCAGCTTAAACCTTCAGGGTGTATGCAGAACGGTACCCGGACGGAGAGCATCCAACGTGCCGCACATTGCAAAACATCTACCGCCAACTGTAAGCAAAAGGGTATGGTCGTAGCACGCAAACGGCTCCGTAACAGGCCCGTCACAGGAGAAGCGGGTGCAATTGGTGTGTTAGCTGCTGTTGCCATGAAGCTACACATGAGTACACAGGACATTGCCAGAGCCGGTGGACTGAGTCAAAGTAGTGTCATGCGCATACTGCATCGTCACCGCTTTCACCCCTTTCATGTGTCGCTACATCAGCAATTACATGGTGATGACTTTAATCATCGAGTGCAATTCTGTCAATGGACATTAACAGAGAATGCGTTGCAGTTCTACCTGTTTACCGATGAAGCGGGTTTCACAAACCACGGGGCAGTGAATCTACGGAACATGCATTACTGGTCCGTGGACAATCCTCGCTGGCTCAGACAGGTAGAGCGACAGCGACCGTTGAGTGTAAATGTATGGTGCGGAATCATTGGCGACAACCTCATTGTTCCTGACTTCATTTCAGCGGCCCAAACAACTGCAACATACATCGCGTTTCCACAGAATGATCTGCCAACGTTGCTCGAAAATGTCTCACTGGAAACGCGTCGGCGTATGTGGTATCAGCATGATGGTGCACCTGCACATTCCGCAATTAACACTAGGCTGACCCTTGCCTGGATGTTCGACGGGCGTTTCATAGGACGTGGAGGACGCATAAATTGGCCAGCCCGTTCTCCTGATCTTACACCTCTGGACTTCTTTCTGTGGGGTACGTTAAAGGAGAATGTGTACCGTGATGTGCCTACAACCCCAGAGGATATGAAACAACGTATTGTGGCAGTCTGCGGCGACATTACACCAGATGTACTGCGGCGTGTACGACATTTATTACGCCAGAGATTGCAATTCTGTGCAGCAAATGATGGCCACCACATTGAACATCTATTGGCCTGGCATGTCGGGACACACTCTATTCCACTCCGTAATTGAAAACGGAAACCACGTGTGTACGTGTACCTCACCCCTCATGGTAATGTACATGTGCGTCAGTGAAAAAGATCAATAAAAAGGTATTAGCATGTGGACGTAATGTGCTGTTCCAGTCTCTTCTGTACCTAAGGCCCATCACCGTTCCCTTTGGATCCCTACGTAATTCGGTGCTCTCCGATACACACGATCGAACAGCGGAGGAGTGGTACTCGAGCGTTACAATATCTCCGGATGTAACTAACATTTTACAATGCAAGAAACGGCACTGATCACGTATTTGTTTATATGTTCAGATGTGCTAACAAAACTAACGGAGTTCCACTTAAAAAACGTAGGTTTGTGTTAAAAAACATACCTCCGTGCATTTTGTTATGGTTTGTATTAACCAATTACACTAGCCCCTCTCCTCACGTTCGGTCTGTGGAATCGATTCGACAGTATTTGATGTGGTTTACGAAATATATCCAGCGGTAATGTTAGGTGACTCACCCTGTATATTCTGAAAGTTAGAACTGTGCTTATTCTAATTAATGAAATACCTAATGAGAACCGAACACCTGCCACATGGTAACGGTGGAATAGTTTCATTCAAAAATAATCACCACATGATTTAAGGCGTTTATCCCACTGTAGGACGAGACAATCAGTTCCTTTTTGGTAAAACGCGGTTGGAAGCTGACGGATCAACAACTGCACTCACCCTTCCACTTCCTCGTCCGACTGAAACCGGTATCCACACATATCTTTCTTCAGGTAGTGAAGGAGTTAAAAATTACGATTCTGGTTGGACGGAGGATGTTGCAGTTTTTCCAAACGTAAGAGCAGAAGCGTGGTTTGCAGCTGATTGGCAGTTTGGCGGAGGGCGTTATTGTACAACAGGATGAGTCCGTCCGACAGAATTCCTGGGCACTTTGACTTTATAGCGCATCACAGTTTCTACTAAGTGTCTTCATAACGCTGCTCAATGATTGTGGTTCCACCTTCGAGGAACTCCGCGAGCACCCCTGCAGCCGATGAAGAGGATCGTAATGATTTTATCAGAATACGTTTGAACGCATTTGGATTTCTTTGGCGCCAGAGATATGGGATGTTTCCACTATTGGCTTTGTCTTTTGGCGTCGGGTTGTCGGAATGCTACTGGACGGAGTCGTTCTGTTGTACGATAACACCCGACCTCCCGCAGCCAGTTTGACGAAGGTTATGCTTCAGCGATTTGGTTGGAGAGCACTGCTACGTCGCGCGTACAGCCTGGGTCTTCCACCGTATGATTTTCACTTCTTTGGTGACCTTAAGGAAGGCATGCGTGGACATCGGCCTAAGTTGGACGAGGAACTGCATGAGTGGGTGCGGTTGTGAATCCATCAGCTGCCGACCGCGTTCTACAAAACAGGAGTGTACCGTTTCGTCTCACAGTGGGATAAATGTCTTATTGCGTGTGATAATTACTTTTTAATGGAACCATACAATGATCCCGTTGTGATTGGTGTTGGTTTTTCTTTTGATTGCTCCTTATACGTACCGCTATAGTACCTTTGTGGCAGTATATAAAGTCGTAGCAGCGAACTAATAAACACACTGATGAGCAAAACAGCATAACCACTGGTCACTGATACAATGAAAGCAGCCTGTTGGCGATATAGGCAATTAATGTAGCGATGATATTGATCGAAAATGGGAAACTCTATAGATGTAACTGACTTTGACAAAGAGTGCATTGTTACCGCCCGGGGCCTGTGAGGGAGCATCGCGGAAGTGTCGAAGGTCGTCAGCGGTTCACATGCTACTGCCATGAGCATTTACGGAAGTGAATGAAAGGCCGTGAAACCACGTGCAGGTGACGAGATATTCGACACCCACTCTGCATTACAGAGCATGCAGGTGTCTATAATGCCGCATATGTGGCGTTTAGGGTCAGACCTGACAAAGAGTACAATGCTGATGGAAGTTTCAGAGTTCACTGATGAACAAGGGGCTTCAAGCCTGTAGCCCATATGTATTACCATTTCACCCATCAAAATCATAAATCAAGATTTCACCGTGTATCGATTGAAATATGTCGCATGGGCTGATGAGTTACCATTTTTCTTAGACCAGGAAGATGGTCGCCTACGGATTCGTCATCATCAAGGCGAACCATTTGCGCAGGTTGATGGTGTAGTATTATGATACCGCAGGACATTCACCTTGTCTTCCATGGGACCTATGGTAGTAATCAAGGCTCAGTTAAACCTGTGGACTACGTGAACGTTAATTTGGACCATCTGTATCCCATCATTCTCGCTGTCTTTGTTGACGACGATGGTATCATCCAGCAAGGAAACTGTACTTGTTACATTACCAGTGGCTTCTGAGCATGTTAGTGGACTCACGTTGACGTATTTATTACCAAATTCGTGTTATCTAAGCCTGATGGAACACATGTGGGAATATATCGAGCGCCAGATCTGCGGCCATTAATCACCAGTCTGTAATTTAATGGTTTTTTTGTGACGGCTCCCAAACCCAAGGTCCTCGGCGGTACTTTTGGGGCAGCCACCACAAATTGTATAAAGCGTGGGAAGGGACCCGGATGTAGCTATGTCTGTTGGCAGAAAAATAATTAATGACAAGAATTGCGCCAGCTAGAGTGAAGAGATAACTTATCTTTATTTCTGACAAAACGTGCACCAGCAATACAAGTCCAAGTAATATCCAAGAGTAATCCGTGTACTGAGCCTAGTCGATTACAATAGCAAATATCACACTGCAATGGCTCCGCTATAAACTCCACGAAAGGCTAGCAATAGACATTCGCGAATAGACTGTCCGTCTCGGGGCCAGCGCTCCTCATTATCTGCAAAAGGCAGAGGGCGCTGCGGACCCGAGCTCAGCCATGGTACGACCTCTTCCGTCGGCGGTAACGCCCTGAGACGCCGACGGCCGCGACAGGAACTGTGGCCAGCGATGTCACGGTCAGGGTGCGCGTGCGCGAGTTGGTTGGTTGGTTGGGTCCGTGGATACAACAGTTTTTATGTAACCAATGTCTACAGATTTGGTGTTACATACCTCCGAAAAGATAACATGGGCTTTTAGAACGCTGGAGTACATGCCAAGAAGAATCGCGGCTGTATTCTTTTCCAGTGACGTACCAACACAGTATTAAAGAGCGATTCATAATGTTTTAGGTCATCTGTGTGGTAAACGTGCTTTGATATTATGCTGAGGATACGTGAGCAGGAGACTTGTTGAATACTCACGGAGGCATCCCTGTTGGTCCTGTGAGATCGTGGCCAGTCCCCAGTAGCCAGGCAGGCAACGGTCACAGCGGGAGCCACCGACGCCTGGCCGGCACAAGCAGCCCCCTTGTCCAGTGCAGCTTCCTGGTAGTGACCCTGCATCATTCAAACACAAGCGCTATGCTGTAGTCTCACTTGCTGTCGAATACTTTTGCACAGACAAAATCCAGAAAACATTACTCTAATCCACTCTTACTGGTAGAAACATGTCACCTCCTTAGTTTCGCTTTAGAGACCTTGCAATATTATTGGATTTCAGATACTTTGCATGTCAAATAATTGTCATTAAAGAAAAGGACAGCCAACGAGCTGTAATTCGTAAAGATGCTAAGCATCACAGCGTGAGAGTAAAGAGATGAAATATTTTTTTCAATGTGCGCCTATACCAAGACGCGCGTCCGGCATTTAAATACTCTAAATAAACACTATGATCCACTGGGCGCAGATATTTAAAATCATTGCCACAGCGCTTGATAGCAAGAAGCTGCAAAACAGAACAACCTATCATTTGTTAAGGAATATTCTAGAGACTTCATTATTCCTTGTACTTTTGGTCGCCTACATGTTAAGACATACTACATCGCACTGCTACAAGTTGTATTTTTATTTTGTGTAAAAACTATGTGAAACGACGAACAAACATTTCGGTAGCTCGGGTGTGGATACAATGTACTTACGCACACGCAAGGACATTTAATTTTAAGGAGGAACGCACTGACAAAGCAGCGATTATTGGACTGCGCCATTTACAAAAGAAATATCAGATGTAAGTCATGCATTTATTGTGTATTTGTCAATGTGTAGAACTTTAAATCCAATTTGTTCAAAATATGTTAATATTTTACAATGCATTGATTTTCTAATTATTCTTTTCTCTCACTAACCAAAAATGATGTTCAAATTGTATACGAGCTTTGTTACAGGTTCGCTCTTTATCGTGGTGTCTCGATTGTATTTGGGAGACCACTAATGTGTTCAACTTCTGATCTGCTAATCTTTCTCTTACGAAATTCCACTAATTTGCTTTCATTTCCAGTTTTACATTGAAATAGGTCAATTAGGTATTTTCATCGAAGATTCTGATTGTGTGAAGGCAATCCGGGTCAAAAGGTCAATTAAGAAAACCCGTTTGCGTAATAAATCCGTACGTCTCCTGAACACAATCGAGAACCGACGCATCGGTGATCAATTAATAATCTTTCTCCCTTTTCAAGTCGTACTGAAAAATGGCCACACAGAATAGCTGTAAGTACGCAGTCTGGTGTTAGGTTGCATTTTGCCAGTAAATATTACAAACCAACAGATACAGCATCACTGTTATTAATAAGCAAGTTCCTAACGCCAGAACCTGTAAACATGGCAGATATGGTATCACGCGGTTATGTGATACTGCACACTTCAAATACCTGATGATACTGAAGTGATGTGTATGTGGCAGTCGAGTGTATGGAATTAGTGCAGTAGAATGGGTCGACGAGAATATGTTGTAGAATAGCAGAAAGGAACTATTGTTTGGATTTTCTCAGTGTCACACTGTCAATGAAGTTGCCCAATGAAATTAATGACGCGAACAAGAAGTGATATAACACTAGCAGTCGTATGACGTGAAGTAAGAACGGTGGTGACAGCAGGATTCTAATCAATAGGAAATTCTGCTGTCGCCGGCAGGGGTGACCGAACGGTTCTAGGCGCTACAGTCTGGAACCGAGTGACCGCTACGGTCGCCGGTTCGAATCCTGCCTCAGGCATGGGTGTGTGTGATGTCCTTAGGTTAGTTAGGTTTACGTAATTCTAAGTTCTAGGGGACTGATGACCTCCGAAGTTAAGTCCCATAGTCCTCAGAGCCAATTCTGCTGTCAGTGAATGCTGGTCCATTGCAGCCATTTTGAAGCAAACACTGCGATGGACATTTGAGGTCAGGTACCTTTAAAATTACGACTGCTCACAGGGTCACATACAGTTGCACGTACTCAGTGGCCCGCAGTAACAGACACGGTACACTGGATGGCTGGAGACGAGTTGCGAGTTTTAATTTATCCATTGGTGTGGTGCACGGGAAATAAATTGGATTCCCAAGTAGACAAGACCAGATGTTTTTAAACTGTAACGTAATACTGGCTACACACAAAATATCTAAAGGCAGAATAATTAGGCTTCAATAACAAATCTCGGTTCTTTGGGTCAGCTGCAAGAAGAGATAACACTTGGCAAGCAACCATAGTTCCTTATGAGTTACAGGAAGAGGTAGCGTATGAATACACATTGTCCTTGTCGGCGTCCGGTGGGACAATGGTTGTGAACCAATAATTAAGGTCGTTATTTCACAGGTTCCATTTGATTTGTCATCCAGTTCCTCCCACACAAAGATATCAATTATTTCCTCCCACTGACTTTTCAGTGTCCAGTTTGAATAGTTTGTGAAACAGACGGCCTATCTCGCACAACAAAGTTCAGTTTCGGTGATACAGTGCTCTGTATAAAACTTCATGTTTTGAAAACCACTCGGCAACAATGCGATTGCTAAACTGCTATCGGATGGACGCTACTACGAGATGAAATCGAGCAGGGACGGCCGCGGCGTGCCAAACTGCACTCGTGTACAGATGTGCTGCACGCGTGCCGTCCAGGGCTCGGTCCGCCTCGCCACTACTCGGCTTTCCTCTGTCTTTCGCGGCACTGCTCCGCACGGCGCGACATTAGACTAGCTGTGCGATGCGACATCTTTACATCCGGCATATGGTGCATTAGTTGATTCGTAGTGGCAGCTGTGTTTATTCCTCGCTATTTGTTAGCAATTCGTAGGAAGTTTATAAGTACTGTACAGTGGTTGTTGCAATGGAACACTTGCTCACAAAGAGGCGGGGTAGTGACACAACGTCACGAGCCTTCAGAGCTGAATGGGAATTGCAATATTTTTTCGAAGAGAAGGATGAAAATTCTCAATGTCTATTACGCAGTCGCATACTCGCCGGGCATCGCAAATTTGCAATATAATGACATTATAACACCACACACAAAGAACTTAATGATTTAGTTGGGGCTGATAGATCAAACAAGTTCGCGGAATTAAGAAGACGTAGTGTTATGCAGCGAGACGGACCGAACGTGAGTACCCCTTACAAATCTTTGTATTTCTGATGTTCATATTTGTACATATTTGTCGTTAGAATTCGAATTTAGAGTTCACTCAATTTTTGTTTCCTCTTTTTTAGCCTGCAACTGAACGTAGCGACCTGTCTTTAAGAGCAAGTTACAAAATAGCTCTCAAATTTGCAAGAACGAATAAGCCTTTCAGTGATGGTGATTTCATCAAGGAGTGTATTGTTGAGGTGGCGGAACTCTTGATGCCACTGGAAGTCAAGATGTTTAGTGAAATTAGTGTTTCTAGACAGACAATAGCTCGCCGCATAGCTGGTATGGCAGCGGATGTCTACAGGCAGTTAATTGACAGTGCCTGCAAGTTTATTGCATTCTCGATTGCTTTGGACGAGTCGACCGACATTTCGGACACAGCACAACTAGCGATTTATGTTTGTGGAGTCGACACAAATTTGCACGTGACGGAAGAACTGTTAGATTTAGTACCAATGTAAGACACAACGAGGGGTACCGACTTGCTAAAAGCAGTTGAAGAGGCAGTTGAAGCTGTTGGCCCGAACTGGAAAATGTTAGTTTCAGTCACCACGGATGGAGCGCCACCAATGCGAGGGGCTCAAAATGGGCTTGTAGCATTGTTGCGTAAAAAACTAGGACGATCGACAGAAGATTTGTATGGAATTCATTGTTTTGTACACCAAGAAGCTCTTTGTGCTAAATATGCAAATTTGGAGCACGTGATGAAGTTGGTAGTCACCATAGTAAATTTTTTGAAGTCGCGTGGCTTAGTACTTCAGTTTCAACAGTTTCTCATGGAACTGAACTAAGAGTACGGAGATGTTATTTACAACTCCGAAATACATTGGTTAAGTCGAGGGGCATCCCTCGAAAGATTTTTCAATTTAAGACTCGCTATTGTTGAGTTCCTGAAGGAAAAAGGAAAGGCAGAGCCAAAATTAGAAGATACAAAATGGAATGGATAACTCGCCCATTTAGTCGATCTGACGGCACACTAGAACGCTCTCAATAAGACTTTGCAAGGTGAGAAGCAGCTTATTTCTGGTCTGATGGAAAAAGTGGATGCATTTAATAAGAAACTCGCATTGTGGAAGGAACAACTCATGACAAAGAATACCGCCCATTTCCCTACGCTCTCTAAAGTCAGAGAAAACGCAACTTCTGACGAATTCGTTTCTGTGTTGGAGGAACTACAGGCACAATTTTCTAAACGTTTTCAGGACACTGCCAGTCTGACATCTGTTTTTGAACTATTTTCCAGACCCTTTGCTGTTTCAGTTTAAAGTGCTCCAGTGCATTTGCAAATGGAATTGATCGATCTGCAGTGTAATTCCCGTTTAAGGGACAAATTTTTTTACGTAAAAACTGTCCAGGAATTTTACGAAGGTTTCCCTCGGGAAGAGTTTCTCCGTCTCCACAATGAGGCTGCAAAAGTTTTATCAATGTTTGAATCGACATACGTGTGCGAAAGGTTATTTTCGATTATGAAATTAAATAAGTCACGATTACGTGGCAATGTGAGTGACGAAAATATGAGAAAATATCTGCGTTTGTCCATGTGCCGTCAGTTTGTGCCGGATATGAACTTTATTATGTCTACAGCGAACCAAAAATAGTTAAATTAGTGGTGATAATTTGGTTGTATTTGTCATATGTTTTGTTGAGAATTGTAGTTATGGCAAATTCTGTACAGTAGTTCCAAGTAATAAAATTTGCTTGTTTCCCATGTAGTGGGAATCACTTATTCCACATCACACTACATGCTGTAGACTACTTTTACGTACGTTTCTGTATCTCAGCTTAAATTTTGTAAGAATTATACGAGTGACGATGTGAGAAGCACAATATTGTTGGTGTAATGCAGTTCCAAACCCAGCGTTATTGTTATTTTTCTGTAGGTGTATCAACAGCCAACAAAGATTTAGTATTGCTCAACGTGATGTGTTTTACAGAGCTTAATATTATCAAATGTCGTAATATGAAACCAAGCCACATGATAGCAGGGCAGTGTTCCTTATGCAAATGCACTGTCGCATGCGACGTGTTCGTAGTTCTGCGCATGCGCGCGCAGTCAGCTGGTGTGGTAGTGGGGGACGTGTGACGTCAGAACGGAGCGATCCGCACCAGTGAGACAGCTCGGCACGCGTGCAGGCGCACGTGCCGCGTTCTTGGCCGTCCCTGTAATAGAGCTTATACGGATGAGCCGCATGCGTGCGGCCAACGTCAAGCCAGGAGGCTACTCTGAGGGACTGCTTGTGCTCTGATGGAGGAGCTGCTTAACCCAGACGGCGTAGAGTCCACAGCATAAGCGAATGTTGTTCTCGTGCTCGTTGCCGTGTATTAAACGGGCAAGCGGATGGATATCTGCGTGGACCACGTGATTTGATGGCAGCGCCACGGTCACTGAAGCGCTCTGCCGGGGGCGAGGTAGGCGCTAGGCGCTCGTGTGGCGTCTGCAGGCTGGCTGTGGTGGACGACTGGAGCGTGGCAACTCGCCTTTCGCAGGCGTACGTCTGGTAGCCTTCGTTGCCGGCGGAAGGCAAATAATGCAAGGTGTCGAGAGTACCGTCGGCTCATTGACGCGTTTAAGGGGAGTTAGAACGGAATTTTTTGTTTTTACATTTTCGGATTTTTATCTCATTATAAAATTTGCAATTTTCCGAATAAAAAGATATACATCACTTGTAAACTCACTTGGCAAGTATTTTATAATATTTTTGAAATATAATCTAGACCGGTTGTAAATGTTAAACTTTTTACGCGCGTTACTTGAAGATCTAATAAAATCGGCAATTTTTTTTTATATAGAAAGCTGTGGACAGCTGTGTTATAAAGGTTAAATAACTTTGTCATGTCCAATAGATGATGGGCACCAGGTTGAGAAAGTTGAAGCAAAGTTTGAGAGACAAGAAACTTTCTGATGGTAAAACCATAAGAGGCAGGCTGGCACACAAAATAATTGATGAACTATAACAGTATTATGGGCTGGTCGTTGGAAGTAATACTGAGGATTTGTTGAAAATGAAGCAGTCAGTATGGGCTTACCTTCTTCCACAGACTGTCGACTGATGGAAAACCCGTACACCACTTTAGCCCTCCTTAACCTGATTCATAGGGCAATTATCGCAACGCCCAGTACTCAAACAGTTCATACAGCTATAAGCATTCCATACCAGCAGCAGTCATGTACATCATAAAACCTATTTATAGGCACCTGGCAAATCCTGACTTACTGAAGAAGTGTCAGCATGGTCAGACTCAAAATCTCAATGAGTCGATCAATAACCTTATATGGACTCGCTTACCAAAAAAATTTCAATGGTGCTGTTATTGCTTTTAATGATGGCAACATTGGTAGGGTGAAAGTGTTACAGCATATGAGAATTAATCCTGGAGCAAACTGCATCAGAGAACTTGAACGGATGGACAAGTTTCGCATTGATTCGCAGAGTATGCAGCACAGTTGGCCACTAAGTAGACCAGAAAGAAAAAAATCTTGGAAAACGATCAAGAGGATGATATACAGTATGGTTCAGTGTGCGTCTGAGTCACTCTGTAGCGGAATGTGCGCTGATATGAAACTTCCTGGCAGTTTAAAACTGTGTGAACCGACTGAGACTCGATCTCGGGACCTTTGACTTCGCGGGTAAGTGCTCTACCATCTGAGCTACCGAAGCACGACTCACGCCCGGTCCGCACAGCTTTACTTCTGCAGTATATCGTCTCCTACCCTCCAAACTTTACAGAAGCTCTCCTGCGGACCTTGCAGAACTAGCACTCCTGAAAGAAAGGATACAGCGGAGACATGGCTTAGCCACAGCCTGGGGGATGTTTCCAGAATGAGATTTTCACTCTGCAGCGCAGTGTGCGCTGATATGAAACTTCCTGGCACACAGTTTTAATCTGCCAGGAAGTTTCATATCAGCGCACACTGCGCTGCAGAGTGAAAATCTCATTCTGGAAACATCCCCCAGGCTGTGGCTAAGCCATGTCTCCGCAGTATCCTTTCTTTCAGGAGTGCTGGTTCTGCAAGGGCCGCAGGAGAGCTTCTGTAAAGTTTGGAAGGTAGGAGACGAGATACTGGCAGAAGTAAAGCTGTGAGGACCGGCCGTGAGTCGTGCTTCGGTAGCTCAGATGGTACAGCACTTGCCCCCGAAAGGCAAAGGTCCCGAGTTCGAGTCTCGGTCGGTGCACACAATTCTAATCTGCCAGGAAGTTTCATATCAGCGCACACTCCGCTGCGAAGTGAAAATCTCATTCTGAAAACTCATTATAGTTGATATAATCGTCCTTGAGATATTCAGCAACTGTTTAGACAATTAAGATAATTCTCATTCATTGTTCCGTCACAGTTGCTCAGTTTTTAATTAGATTGCATCTATCGATCACTATGGATCAGCTTCAGATCAAAGCAATTGCGTCAGAAACACATCTTGTCTACTTAGAAGCACAAATCAGGGTACTCTGATATGTGGTTCTGAGTAGACAAGACGGGTAGCTGACGCAACTACTTTGACATAAAAATGATCCAGAGTGATCGAAACATGTGATTTAGTTAAGAATGAGCAGCTGAGACGGAACAATAAATGAGAATTATCCTAATTAACAAAAGTGTTGGCTTTCCAGCTGAATCTTCGTGCCATTCAGATTTCATGTGCGTGTCTGTAGATAAGTGAAACTTCTTAAAACTGGTGAATGGCCAGCTTGTGAGCGCGCCGTGATATCTGTGGCCGTAAAATATACAAAATTTACAAAGCGCACTTTATATGCTTTTGAATTAACCAACTCTGAACATCACAGACAGCCCAGTCGAAATGTTCTCTTCATGCCATCTACATTTTTCTTGAAATTTCAATTTCAGTCAGTTTTCCTTAGATTCAATAAAATCTTATACATTAGAGAATCGTCAATCTATCTTTCTCATTACGTTCCTCCAACATGTCTTTCGACATCGGAAATACTGACCAGGAGACCACCTTCATCTTCATCAAAGCACTTGAAACCAATAGAGATACTGATTAGGTCTTTAATTTCTCCATCAGTACAACAACTGGGTTTTAAATAGTGATGTTTGAGTTTGACTCCCTTTGTTCGTTCTGGTACTTCATCGCAGGTAGTATATTTTCATTTACGGTTTGCACCGAAACGATCAGCTGTTGTGAAAGGGAATTAATAAGACGTTCATGCTCAAATTATTTACAGTAATCATTATCAGATAAATTAAATGAAGGGTGTCAGACAACAGTTACTCATGGAGCGCCACCCACTGTAAGATCCTCTAGGTTAGCAGAAGTTCATTGACGACAACTTCCGACTACTAGCGACAATTACTAATCAGTGACCATGCATTAAGAATGAACACTTCCACAACAAATGTAAATAAATTTAACGCAATAACTTACTTTGAATTAATGCTGGACAGTTACAAGCTACAATTGGAAGATGGAAGTTCATTGACGACAACTTCCGACTACTAGCGACAATTACTAATCAGTGACCATGCATTAAGAATGAACACTTCCACAACAAATGTAAATAAATATAACGCAATAACTTACTTTGAATTAATGCTGGACAGTTACTAGCTACAATTGGAAGATGGAAGTCTATTTTGATATGTGACTGTTCTGTTGTACGAATAGCCATTTGAAGTTTATGAAGTTGTGTGCATGTAGTGACGTGGGCACCGAGAGGCTGACTTTTTCGTTCCTTACGAAGAAAACATTTCAGAGATGGAACTCGCACTATGGATATCCTTCCTCATGCGACCGCGTTCACATGTAGTAGTTCAGCCACTCAGTCGATCACACCTTCATTTCATTTTATTACAGTTTTTTAGTGGTATGCGGAGACTGCTGACATATAATCTTTCTTTCCTTATGAGGTACGTATTGTTCACAAGCACTGTAATCCTGAATATTCTGGCCGTAGGAACGTAAATTTTATTCGATGTTTTTCGACACCTAGTCAACTTACTTTATTTAATTTATTAACGATTGTGTCACTTTCAAGATTTTACTTAATTTTTATACATTTGTAATTACCGTCCATTTAAAAGACAAGATTTTATTGTTTTAATGTTGGCACGAACGTACAATGTATGTACCTCTTGGGAAAAAAGCACCAATATACACTGACGGGAAAAGTCGTAACACCAAAAAGTAATTAATATAAAGTGATGGAATTTTTAGAATATACACTCCTGGAAATGGAAAAAAGAACACATTGACACCGGTGTGTCAGACCCACCATACTTGCTCCGGACACTGCGAGAGGGCTGTATAAGCAATGATCACACGCACGACACAGCGGACACACCAGGAACCGCGGTGTTGGCCGTCGAATGGCGCTAGCTGCGCAGCATTTGTGCACCGCCGCCGTCAGTGTCAGCCAGTTTGCCGTGGCATACGGAGCTCCATCGCAGTCTTTAACACTGGTAGCATGCCGTGACAGCGTGGACGTGAACCGTATGTGCAGTTGACGGACTTTGAGCGAGGGCGTATAGTGGGTATGCGGGAGGCCGGGTGGACGTACCGCCGAATTGCTCAACACGTGGGGCGTGAGGTCTCCACAGTATATCGATGTTGTCGCCAGAGGTCGGCGGAAGGTGCACGTGCCCGTCGACCTGGGACCGGACCGCAGCAACGCACGGATGCACGCCAAGACCGTAGGATCCTACGCAGTGCCGTAGGGGACCGCACCGCCACTTCCCAGCAAATTAGGGACACTGTTGCTCCTGTGGTATCGGCGAGGACCATTCGCAACCATCTCCATGAAGCTGGGCTACGGTCCCGCACACCGTTAGGCCGTCTTCCACTCACGCCCCAATATCGTGCAGCCCGACTTCAGTCGTGTCGCGACAGGCGTGATTGGAGGGACGAATGGAGACGTGTCGTCTTCAGCGATGAGAGTCGCTTCTGCCTTGGTGCCAATGATGGTCGTATGCGTGTTTGGCGCCGTGCAGGTGAGCGCCACAATCAGGACTGCATACGACCGAGGCACACAGGGCCAACACCCGGCATCATGGTGTGGGGAGCGATCTCCTACACTGGCCGTACACCACTGGTGATCGTCGAGGGGACACTGAATAGTGCACGGTACATCCAAACCGTCATCGAACCCATCGTTCTACCATTCCTAGACCGGCAAGGGAACTTGCTGTTCCAACAGGACAATGCCCGTCCGCATGTATCCCGTGCCACCCAACGTGCTCTAGAAGGTGTACGTCAACTACCCTGGCCAGCAAGATCTCCGGATCTGTCCCCCATTGAGCATGTTTGGGACTGGATGAAGCGTCGTTTCACGCGGTCTGCACGTCCAGCACGAACGCTGGTCCAACTGAGGCGCCAGGTGGAAATGGCATGGCAAGCCGTTCCACAGGACTACATCCAGCATCTCTACGATCGTCTCAATAGGAGAATAGCAGCCTGCATTGCTGCGAAAGGTGGATATACACTGTACTAGTGCCGACATTGTGCATGCTCTGTTGCCTGTGTCTATGTGCCTGTGGTTCTGTCAGTGTGATCATGTGATGTATCTGACCCCAGGAATGTGTCAATAAAGTTTCTCCTTCCTGGGACAATGAATTCACGGTGTTCTTATTTCAATTTCCAGGAGTGTATTTGTCTAGGTAACATATTGAAGTGCTTAGCATTGTAGGATCACAGGAAAATGTAAGCACGAGATAAGCCACATAAAATGTTAAATGCTGGTACATTAATAACCGGTGTAATCGTCAGAATTTTGAATACAAATATGAAAACGAGTATGCATTGTGTTGCACAGGTGCCGGACGCTAGTTTGTGGAATATAGTTCCAAGCCTGAGGCACTTGGTCGTTATATACATGGACGGTAAATGCTGTTCGTGGATGACGCTGGACTTGTCGTCTGATGATGTCCCATATTCGTACGTACTCGATTGGAGTTCGAGTTGGCCAAGGCAATCCGTCGACAATGTGTGGAGCATGTTTGGTTACTCCAGTGGTTTATGGGCGAGCGTTAACCTCTAGGAAAACACCCCCCTGGAATGCCGTTCATGAATGGCAGCACAACAGGTCGAATCACCAGATTGACGTACAAATTTGTAGTCAGAGTGCGTGGAATAACCACGGGAGTGCTCCTACGGTCATACGAAATCGCACCCCAGATAATAACACCAGGTGTAGGTCCAATGTGTCTAGCTCGCACAGAGGCTGGTTGCAGGCACTCAACTGGCCTCCTTCTAACCAACAACCACCCATCACTGGCATCGAGGCAGAACGAGCTTTCGTCAGAATACACAACAGTTCTCCACCCCTCCCTCAAATAGGCTCTCGCTTCACACCGCTGAAGTCGCAAATGGCGGTGGTTTGGAGTTAGTGGAATGCACGATACGGGGCGTCTGGCTCGGAGTTGTGCTTTAAGTAATCTATTTGAAACAGTTCGGTGTGTCATTGTGGCGCCAACTACTACTCAGATTGCTGCCGCAATGGGGCTCGACGCGTCAGAGCCATACACCAACGTGCGGAGCTCTGTCTTCTTGTGACTGTACATTCTCGTACCCACCACTTAAAGCAATCACGCACTGTTGCTACATTCCTGCCGAGTCTTTCTGCAGTATCGCAGAAGGAACATCCACTTTTTCGTAGCCCTATTACCCTATTAAACGACCTAGTTAATTCTCAGTGAGGTGTTAATAATGGGGTTTTTGTCGCCTTTAACGCATTTGTGACTAACATCAATTCACCACGTCCAATATGAAAGATAACTAACAATCACGACCGTTACAAGATGTATTTAAAGCAAACTTGATCTGCATCGACATAGTGGATCTCTTAGCGTCACTCTTACGTGACTGGCGCGAAATTTGCACAGGCATCATCTTTCTGGTGTTGAAACACGCCTACCAAGTTTGGTTTATGGCGTACAAATCCTTCTTGGTGTTGCGGTATTTTTACGTCAGTGTATTTGTGCAGAAAGTTTTTTTACGTTATGGCCATGAAACACTGTGACTGTGATGAATGAAGTTTTGTAAAATAACTGCAACCAGTCGGCGTTTGTGATGGTTCAATTTTTATTTTATTATAACTGGTCTCGTATCGCATTGTGATTCAACTTCAGATGGCACACATTTTCAGTCGCTGTTTGCAGCATTGTGGGGGCCATGAAGAGTTATTAACATGCATAGATTAATCATGGTGCAGAACACAATTTATGCTTAAGTCAAAGCACTACTTTAGCACAAGCAGCTACCGTTATTTATAGTCGATATTGTACGAAACGTAAATTCTAGTTGTGAAATATTGATGTTCGTGTATTGATTCTCAAGATTAGTTTTTGAAATTAAAGGAAAATATGAAAGTCCAATCTCTATTTGTTTCAGTAAATGCTGAAGTGCCCGGCATCAGACGTCCCCTTACTGTCCAGAATCTCAGCATGAAATGGTTGAAATGGCTCTGAGCCATCTATGGTCATCAGTCCCCTAGAACTTAGAACTACTTAAGCCTAACTAACCTAAGGACATCACACACATCCATGCCCGAGGCAGGATTCGAACCTGCGACCGTAGCAGTCGTGCGGCTCCGGACTCAGCGCCTAGAACCGCTAGACCACCGCGGTCGGCAATCTCAGCATGCCGACTGTCATAAACTGCAAGTTGGTTACTCAGCAATTTTCGTACATTTACAACGAATAGTATTTATTAAAGGGAAACAGTGATTTTAAATTAATTATCCTTTTTGCAATTTAATTTCCAACCTTCCATAAATCATTTCATTGACCTAGTTATTTTGTAACTCACTTTAATTTGTAATATGTCATTTCCATGTCATTTTATCGATATTTATATGTAATTTTAGTGATTTATTTCCGGTATTTTATGTTATAAAACGCAGGCCCTGCGGTACAGATATTTTTCATATTCGTTAACAAAATAAACTGACAGCAGGGGCAGCTAAGCCCACTGCCTCCCTCCACCTTCTCGCCCTGCTGACACCACTGAGTTAATGTGATCCAATCTGTTAGATGTGTGCAGGAACCGGAAAATAAGTTCCTAAAATTCATTACTGATCAGAAGGAGAAACATTGATCATTGTGTACAGCTCGATACAACTTACTTTGTGATACTATTATTACTGGGTTAATTTACCTAATGAATTCGTATTATTACTTGTGACATTTATAATGACATGTATGTTTATAAATTTCAGACTGAAAGTGGGTATTCACTGCTGCACCTTAGACACAAATCGATGACGTGAGTTTTGTAAACATGTCTGTTACAGTTTCGATGCAAAAAGATCATCTCATCGTTACTACTTGATGGGCAGAAAATGTCGCTAGTACTTTTATTGGTTTTTCCATTTCTTTTACATTTCAGTAGTGGGACAGTATATTCGGCTTCTTGGATGTTCTTGACAATTCAGCAGTTTTCTCGACCTACGAAGTTGAAATCTGTTTCAGTATGGTACTTTATGAGTGTTTTCAAGTTCTTCTAAGAATAATCTCACACTTAGGAATTTCTTTGCGTTCCACTGACGTGAGTTCTACTTAGGTACACAACACTCACGTCATGTTTGTATCATCACCTGTGCGACCTAAAAACCAATCTTTGGCCAGCGATTGGTCCTTTGTTTACAGGTCAAAGTACTTGTTACTTGATAAAGTGCGTCAACAATCTCTTTAGGTCTGTT
Source organism: Schistocerca serialis cubense (assembly GCF_023864345.2). Classification (NCBI taxonomy): domain Eukaryota; kingdom Metazoa; phylum Arthropoda; class Insecta; order Orthoptera; family Acrididae; genus Schistocerca; species Schistocerca serialis. Next base: position 757,860,703 of record NC_064640.1, on the reverse strand, counting down.
GCAGACCTTGATCACTTTTGCTTTTATTAGTCACCTTTCTGTTGATTTAGATGTTGATATTTGTCGTACACGTAAGTATGACAATTTTTTTGGAACGTCTTTGGAGTTTAAAACTTTGTGCCACACTGGTAATCGAACCTGGGAAATTTTCAAAAGTCTCAAATTCAAGTCCTAGTTGGGCACACAGTTTTATTCCGCCAGGAAGTCAGCACTAAGCTCATACGCCGCTAAAGAGTGAAATTTCATTCTGAAGATATTTTTGTTATTCAATGACAATTTTGTAGAAACGTCTTCGGAGGTTATAACTTTGTGCCGGACAGGTAATCGAACCTGGGAAATTTTCAAAAGTCTCAGATTCGAGTCCTAGTTGGGCACACAGTTGTATTCTGCCAGGAAGTCAACACTAACCTCATACACCGCTAAACAGTGAAATTTCATTCTGAAGACATTTTTGTTATTCTTTGGGCTGCGATTAATCACTAAAGTTTCAATCGTCAAGTAATATGGTAGACCATGAACTCCCCTGTAGATTATTCCTGTGTAATTTGTGTATTGTTTGTGGCATAATTCTTAGTAGTTTCACTTTCATGTTTGTCTCTTACTGTTCCAAATAGAAATAAGTTGAAAAAATTACACAAGCCACATTTTGCCGTCTTAGTTTACTTGTGAGCTGAAGCGCAACTCTTGCTTAATCTCAGTGTTTGTCATTTCATAATTAAATTATCAGTTGTTGCATAAAGTGCTATTTCAAATGAACTTTCTATGTTAGTAGTTCTGGCGGCTGTGAACCTTGTAATTCCAGTTGTATTCTTGACAACTTGGCTGCAGAAATGTGGCTGTGTTGCAGAAGTGGACGTAGCCGGTATTCCACAGAAGAAGAATAGTGTATTGTTGACAGAATGCTAACTGTATAAAACATCGTAATACTGACTCTCAGAACCATGTATGGTCTTCCGAGTCAGAACGGTTCACAATCGCTTCCATCTCAGGATCACTAGTGATTTATTTGCTATGGTGAGTATTCATGTACGTTACTACACTACAGCAACTGAGCAATGCAGAGAACACTCTGTCAATGGTATTTCATATGAAAAATAATGCAAAAGAAATCATTTGTTTATAATTCATCCATTGTTATATGAAAGTAAATACTGGATATCAGTCATGTGTAACATGTCAGTAGAACCCTGAAAAGATTCTAATAATAGTAGAACTTTGTATATAATGGTAAGCAGAGGTGGGCTGCAGAGTGGAGCAGCAACTGTTGTAGAAAGCAGGACAGTAGCAGAAATGATTAGCGGACAAGTTAAGGCAAAAAACAGCGGATTTACTTAATCTTTATTTCTCCAAGCAGACGAAGACTGAATTCAAACAGCGCAGCAAGTCCAGCTCATCGATGGCAACAAGGAAGACTCTCACTGTACTAAGTATGAACTATGTTGTTGGAGCCATAAGTAAATGGCGTTTGCGTAGCGTCACGTGAAGATAGGGCTCCGAGCGCAAGCGGGCTGTGTGTCTGCCGCTGGTCATCCTCTACTGAGGTGAATGAGGGCGCTTGTGGTCCAGTGCCTCTGGCAGAGGTGTACACATTCCTCTTTTAACGTGCCAAAGCTTCCCTGCTAGCTAGGCAGGCAAGCTGCCGCACGTTATCAGCCGAATGGGAAGGCGCTTCACTCCCGTCCAAGCAAGCTTGGCCCAACAGTAGTAGGCTGAAGGAACTTTGTTCCGTTTTCTCGCTGTGCTACGTTACGCTACGTAACATTTTGTACTTCACGCTTTCAGCTGTGTGATGAGCAGCATTCGAAAGTTGATGCACATACATATTTTACCTGAGTATAGCAAGACGAAGCTCAATGAAAGATATATTCGTTTTGGGTCATTGTAAGCCAGAAAATGGTGGATTTAATTTGTCCTTTTTTCTGCTTTTCGGCTTCTTTCGGAGCTATTAATATGATTTGATATAAACGACCTTCTCTGCAATTTCACTCTCTTTCCACTATTACTGGATATTCTCAATTTGGTCACTGCTAATATACACTACTGGCCATTAAAATTGCTGCACCACGAAGATGACGTTCTCCAGACGCGAAATTTAACCGACGGGAAGAAGATGCTGTGATATGCAAATGATTAGCTTTTCAGAGCATTCACACAAGGTTGGCGCCGGTGGTGACACCTGCAACGCGCTGACATGGGGAAAGTTTCGAGCCGATTTCTCATACATAAACAGCAGTTGACCGGCGTTGCCTGGTGAAACGTTGTTGTGATGCCTCGTGTAAGGAGGAGAAATTCGTACCATCACGTTTCGGACTTGGATAAAGGTCTGATTGTAGCCTATCGCGATTGCGGGTTATCGTATCGCGACATTGCTGCTCGCGTTGGTCGAGATTCAATGACTGTTAGCAGAATATCGAATCGGTGTGTTCAGGAAGGTAATACGGAACGCCGTGCTGGATCCCAACAACCTCGTATCACTAGCAGTCGAGATGACAGGCATCTTATCCGCATGGTTCTAACGGATTGTGCAGCCACGTCGCGATCCCTGAGTTAACACATGGGGACGTTTGCAAGACAACAACCATCTGCACGAACAGTTCGACGACGTTTGCAGCAGCATGGACTTTCAGCTCGGAGGCCATGCCTGCGGTTACCCTTGACGCTGCATCACAGACATTAGCGCCTGCGATAATGTACTCAACGACGAACCTGGATGCACGAATGGCCAAACGTCATTTTTTTCGGATGAATCCAGGATCTGTTTACAGGATCATGATGGTCGCATCCGTGTTTGGCGACATCGCGGTGAACGCACATTGGAAGCGTGTATTCGTCATCGCCATACTGGCGTATCACCCGGCGTGATGGTATGGGGTGCCATTGGTTACACGTCGCGGTCACCTCTTGTTCGCACTGACGGCACTTTGAACAGTGGACGTTACATTTCAGGTGTGCTACGACCCGTGGCTCTACCCTTCATTCGATCCATGTGAAACCCTACATTTCAGCAGGATAATGCACGACCGCATGTTGCACGTCCTGTACGGGACTTTCTGGATACAGTAAATGTTCGACTGCTGCCCTGGCCAGCACGTTCTCCATATCTCTCACCAATTGAAAACGTCTGGTGAATGGTGACCGAGTAACTGGCTCGTCACAATACGCCAGTCACTACTCTTGATGAACTGTGGTATCTTGTTGAAGCTTCATGGGCAGCTGTACCTGTACACGCCATCCCAGCTCTGTATGACTCAATGCCCAGGCGTATCAAGGCTGTTATTACGGCCAGAGGTGGTTGTTCTTGGTAGTGATTTCTCTTGATCTATGCACCCAAATTGCTTGAAAATGTAATCAAATGTCAGTTCTAGTATAATATATTTGTCCAATGAATACCCGTTTATCATCTGAATTTCTTCTTGGTGTAGCAATTTTAATGGCCAGTAATGTATGTTCTATGTAGTAAGTAGAGCCATCGCTTTGCACCTAAAAACCTAAAGATGTCTGTTATACTGGAACGCCAAGTAAACAGAAGTTTTCACGTCTAGTTTCTGTAACCTTACTGTTTTCTAGCCAATTATGAGGCCAGCTAGATTATTTTTAATAAATTTTCCTACGATGTGTATTGCGGGTTCGCTGAATTCTTTGCAAGTGGTCGAAACAGTTCTATCTAAATTCTCAAACGCATTGTAGCAAACACGAATGTCGTTTTTTTATATAATGTTAATATAATACGCGTATATCAGAAAGTAGAAGCATTTCTTTCATACTAAGCTTTCCTCGCACTAAGTTGTATACCATCAGAATATTGTTTTTAATATTCACTGAGGCATACTTTTTTTCCTTTTTCAATCAATGTTTGATCTATATTTAGAAAGGCCATATAATGTTAAATAGCGTCAAGTGCTTGGTTGATAGTTCCACACACTTGTCAGCCACTAAGTCTCTGTCCTCCTTCTGGGAGGAAGCTATTGGTAAAATTTACAAACATGTCGCACTATACTCCAGGTTAACGAATGAGTATTCAGTAACTTTTTACACAATTTACATTGCGAGAATCCTATCAAGTTTTTTCAAGCTACCTCATAAACATACGACTTCTTTTCTCCTGCTGGACTTGGCCTCTGTTTCTTGACTAGTAAATATTTGCGAATTCTTAATTTCTCCTCAGTCTTCTCTAAGTATGGTTTGTTCATTTTGCTGCTCCCTACCTCAACAAATACATACGTGGATAGTCACGTTGGACTGATAGTGCAGCCTATTGTCAGGTGCGACAGACTGAACTTGTATCCTGGAACTTGCCAGTCTTGCTGAAGCCTAATTTCGCCAGCTTTAACCCCTGTGCTTTAGTACAAATGTACTCCTGTGTTATCGTTGCGTCAGATGGACAGCTCTACTGGTTGTGGCAGAGATAGGGGCAGGCAGGCTGGAAGAAGATTTTCCACACCTCTGGCCGCTTGAGGCCTGGCTCAGCAAGCGTGTTCCATTATGTCTTCCGGATCCCGCACGACCACAATCGGCTTTGGACGGAGATTTGCAATTCCGTTACCAACCCAAAAACGCCGGTAGGGGGGTACCGTTATGTCATATATAACATTTGGGACAAAGCTACTGTAACGTTCAGAAATAGTTTTGATACTCAAATAGCTCATGTAGTGAAGGACAAAGACAGCGACTTTCACAAACATATATCGTTTTATAACAAAGGCAATAATAAAACAGTAATGCTCCTCTGGAGACCGCAAAAGAACAGCAGTGTTCAGATTGATATGCAGACTGGGATTTGAGGTGAGTGTCTGGAAGTCAATGTGACCAGCCAGCACCTGTGATAGGTACCGTCTGCAAGAGCATTCTTCAGAAAGCTGCTGCAAAATTACTAACTGACAATTCCCGACAAATAAAAGCATGTATGAGGGCTATTAACTATAAAATGTACGTAACAACACTGTGGGTGCGTTTGAAGCCCTTGTTCGAAAACAATCGCCAGAGGCTGAATACTACTATGCCACTGTTTCATGAGCCGAAGGATTATCATGGAGCAGAATCACTCCCTCCGTGAGCAGCCCGGGCAGTTTGGTCTCGATGGACTTGCTTAGGCTACGGTGTGTCTCACAGTACACGTCGCTGTTAATAGTTTATTCGTGCTCAGGCAATTCGGTAAGTATCAGACCACGCACGTCAAGAAAGACGGTGAGCATTACCTTGACCACTAACGGCACAGCATTCATATTTTTAGGGGAGGTGACGACCCAAGCTTCGTGTCCCTAGATGCCTCACTACGTTATCCCAAAGCGGCATATGCAGATTTTTCCGTATATATATCTCTCTACGTTATCCCAAGGCGGCATACGCAGATTTCAACCGGTTTGGTTGTTACGTCTCTTCTTACCTCTTCGTTTAAACACTCCTTACACTTTACCAATGACGCAACCTCGTAAAATTTCGATCGTATTGTTAGAAGTGCAATGAATGAAATCTGTCAGAACGTATAGATAATTACAAATGGGTCAAATGGCTCTGAGCACTATGGGACTCAACTGCTGTGGTCACAAGTCCCCTAGAACTTAGAACTACTTAAACCTAACTAACCTAAGGACAGCACACAACACCCAGCCATCACGAGGCAGAGAAAATCCCTGACCCCGCCGGGAATCGAACCCGGGAACCCGGGCGTGGGAAGCGAGAACGCTACCGCACGACCACGAGATGCGGGCAGATAATTACAGGGAGACCACTTCCATAGTCCGCATATTTCGCTGTGCAGAGAAACAACTTATTTATGCAGTGTAGGTTTACTACGAAGAGCCACTTCAGCAAAGCGTCGTGGTTGCCTGCGAAACGCTTTGGGCGTGTCTGAAGGAGTGTGAGTGCATGATTCTACGAGTGCATGCGTGTGTGGAAATAAGCGAAGAACGTTTTCTACACTTGTTAGAATTTATGGCTAGAGGACAGTTACTAAAATGTTAGTTGTACTGGATAAGATGATTTCGCCCAGTCCATTTCTGATAACACAGCCGTAAGAGATACTGCACGCAATGTGGCGCAGTGGGTAGTCTCTGGCTGACGTGCTGCGGATAGCTAGATCAAACTGCACTACCATAAATTATTTGTTATTTAGTATTTATCACTTCTGGAAGGCTCTTGAAATTTCTTGTGTTTGTAATGCATACATGTCATGGAATATTCGATATCTGTAATAAGAGCATCACTTTCTCTCAAGAAGCAGAATTTATTTTCTATTTGTACGCAGATGCTCGCATTAAAGGGACTTTCAGTGCCTAGTTTTGCAATTCATTGACTACCAGACTGTTGGATTTGCACTTTATTGTGGTTACGAAGGCCATCCACGTGTACTCCTTACCATACAAGCGGAAAAATGGTTTAAAGAAGGATTTAGGCAAAAGGTTAGAGTAAAAGAAATACGAATTAATCTCTACAGAATTATATATCACAAAAAATTGATTCTCAAAATATGATGAGGTTGTTTTGAAAGTGGAATGTTATAATACGCCATGTCCTCATACATATATATATCTCATGGAGACCACGAGGATACTAAGATATCTAATATGTAGAGAAATGTACAAAAATTCTAGCTTCACGTGTAATACCTGTAAACTAATTGGAAGTATGTTCTCCAGGTATCTGTGGAATTTGATATTTAAAATGAGAAATAGAAGTTCAACATGCTGATATTTCAATTAGCATATTATGAATGACTTTTGGGAAGAATGAAAGAGTCAGACTGACGGTCACAACGGGCAGTCAGACAGGGATCTTATAGCCAGGTGAACTGTGAGACAACATAATTACCGATTCGTTTGCAGCCACACTTGTCGCTGTCATCTTCTGTCCCTGGTGGTGGACAGCCATTGTCTGCAGGTGTCTCACCGTCCGGGCAGCATCCGAATGGCGATGTTTGGCAGGCGGGAGCATTAACCATCTGCCGATCCTCCTCTGCAGACAGTACAAGCAATCTGTCAATTACCCTGAATCTCGAGTAATTTGAGTGAGTGTCAGTGATGTGAAGGAGGGCATATAAATATAGATAAAGACATAAGGCCCATATCCCGATTTTTCAGTGATATCTGATTCTTATCCTCTCTGGGAACCAGTCACAGGAAGGGCACCACAGGGTTCGATTGCGAGACCACACCTACCATAATTACATTCAAATGATTCCCTTCTTCTATGGTTTCTTGTTCGTCGATGGACATGTCATAACCAAATCCAAAAGATATGCAGTAACAGATAGAACGATAAGTCAAATTTCTAGTGTCATAACTCTTTCTTTTTTTATTCCAGGAGTCCCATTTACCTTGAGAATCCAAAATAACATTTTGTCCAGAAGAAAAATTCGAAATGTTTCAAGCGATTATTGTATACCAATAAAGCAATATAAACAGCAATGTATCTCTTTTATATAACACCCAAATTTGTTATTTAGTTTTCTTCTACCTCCCTTCAATACCTGTTCAAAAACTTGTTTAAGTACACAGTTCACGTCAACAGACGCAATTAAAAACTTAAAATAAAACCGACTTTGTCTCACCCGTTGTAGCACATAGTGTCGGTATCGGGGTTTACGTAACTAGTTAACTTACTGGATATGACAGTAAATAAATGTACACGCAAGGAAAATGCACACCAGTCACTCAGTCACGTGTACGTCTGCTAAATTTCATTCTCCATATATGAGTATCATTTCTGCGTTGGCGTACACTGTACTCACACAAACCTCCATATATAGACTGTTGACTGAATGACCTGCGTGCATTTTCCTTGTGTATTCATTTATTTAGTGACAATTGCTCTAGCAAGTGAACCAGTCACTTCAGCTTACACTACGCCGGATGCCTGTATTGTATGCTGGTACAGGAAAGTCATAGTCAGTTTTGTATCACGTTTTCAGTAATATCATTGTTACGTTAATTCTACCCTATGACACTTTAATGGTCAGATCTTGAGGAAAAAATGTGGATTACCGAATAAAAAAGTAGGGTGCTGCTTAAAGGAACGTACTGGTGCTGTTCATATAATTGTAAGGCACTCTTGATGAATGGTACACCCTGCATGTAGACAGTCAACAGACTTAGAAGCTCAGCTCTGTTTCAGACGTAATGCAAGTTCCATAATACCAGTGGAACACAATGCAAAAGTTTTAAGTGAACGAACACATCAATAATAATTCAAATATTTTGTATCTTTTAAGAATATTCGGATATAAATTTGCATCTGAATACAACGTGCTAGTTACGCAACGATACGGACTTGAAACTGGTGAAATATTGATCTAAGCTAGCTGTCACATAAATATGCTATTGAGGTGGTGAATTAATGGTAAAATTTTAAATTTCCACAAAGATATGGAATCTCTCCTGACGAAGCAATAGTGTGAACTATATTAAGGGCCTTTATTTTATAATATCCCGCTTCAGTGTCGCTATGATTGACGAGCATCTAGACAAGTGCGCTTAATCAACTGAAAGCGTCTTGGAGTTGTGATAAACTGACAGGCAACAGCTTCCCTTAGAAATGTTCCTCTGATATGATGTGCTACTCAAGTATTTTCTAGAAATCTGGGTTCAACGTTTCAAGACCTTTTGTATTATCATAAGGGGGCCTCAGTAAGTGATGTTAGCGCAACTGGCTGCTGGAAGAAATATAGATCTGCCCGTTCTGCTTTCAAATCATGTCATTTTGTCTTTTCTAATTTCCCGCCAATGAGTCGCACTGCTACAACAGATCACCTTTCTTCTGAAAGTAGAAATAACAATCATCATGGTCCATCCGTTGCGAGGTATAATCGATATTTAGTAAATAGTTATGACGAAATGACCATTTTTTATCGATACATTTATGAACGTATCATGGTGAAGCCACACCGAGGTAACCTTCTTAAAATAATGAGTGTTATTTCAAAATACGTGCACGTCTCTATATACACTCCTGGAAATGGAAAAAAGAACACATTGACACTGGTGTGTCAGACCCACCATGCTTGCTCCGGACACTGCGAGAGGGCTGTACAAGCAATGATCACACGCACGGCACAGCGGACACACCAGGAACCGCGGTGTTGGCCGTCGAATGGCGCTAGCTGCGCAGCATTTGTGCACCACCGCCGTCAGTGTCAGCCAGTTTGCCGTGGCATACGGAGCTCCATCGCAGTCTTTAACACTGGTAGCATGCCGCGACAGCGTGGACGTGAACCGTATGTGCAGTTGACGGACTTTGACCGAGAGCGTATAGTGGGCATGCGGGAGGCCGGGTGGACGTACCGCCGAATTGCTCAACACGTGGGGCGTGAGGTCTCCACAGTACATCGATGTTGTCGCCAATGGTCGGCGGAAGGTGCACATGCCCGTCGACCTGGGACCGGACCGCAGCGACGCACGGATGCAAGCCAAGACCGTAGGATCCTACGCAGTGCCGTAGGGGACCGCACCGCCACTTCCCAGCAAATTAGGGACACTGTTGCTGCTGGGGTATCAGCGAGGACCATTCGCAACCGTCTCCATGAAGCTGGGCTACGGTCCCGCACACCGTTAGGCCGTCTTCCGCTCACGCCCCAACATCGTGCAGCCCGCCTCCAGTGGTGTTGCGACAGGCGTGAATGGAGGGACGAATGGAGACGTGTCGTCTTCAGCGATGAGAGTCGCTTCTGCCTTGGTGCCAATGATGGTCGTATGCGTGTTTGGCGCCGTGCAGGTGAGCGCCACAATCAGGACTGCATACGACCGAGGCACACAGCGCCAACACCCGGCAACATGGTGTGGGGAGCGATCTCCTACATCCAAACCGTCATCGATCCCATCGTTCTACCATTCCTAGACCGGCAAGGGAACTTGCTGTTCCAACAGGACAATGCACGTCCGCATGTATCCCGTGCCACCCAACGTGCTCTAGAAGGTGTAAGTCAACTACCCTGGCCAGCAAGATCTCCGGATCTGTCCCCCATTGAGCATGTTTGGGACTGGATGAAGCGTCGTCTCACGTGGTCTGCACGTCCAGCACGAACGCTGGTCCAACTGAGGCGCCAGGTGGAAATGGCATGGCAAGCCGTTCCACAGGACTACATCCAGCATCTCTACGATCGTCTCCATGGGAGAATAGCAGCCTGCATTGCTGCGAAAGGTGGATATACACTGTACTAGTGCCGACATTGTGCATGCTCTGTAGCCTGTGTCTATGTGCCTGTGGTTCTGTCAGTGTGATCATGTGATGTATCTGACCCCAGGAATGTGTCAATAAAGTTTCCCCTTCCTGGGACAACGAATTCACGGTGTTCTTATTTCAATTTCCTGGAGTGTAGAAAAAAAAGTTGTATTCACTAAGGTGCCTTACATGCCTTGAATAGCGCGCAGTTGTTTAGATCTTGTATGGTGTTGAATAAGGCATCACATATTCGCTTGACAGTCGCGGGTTCGCGACCTATGCGGTTGCGAAGAGCGTACAGGCAGAGAACCTAGTGAGGTCAACATCTGCGCTTTGTTATATTTGGTGTCATATTATAGCTAAGACCACTACACAGGTCATATTCCGCTGACTTCAGTATCAACAGTAAATTATCTTCAACGCCATTCTGGATATCGCATCCAGGTAAGTGCCAATGCCATGGAGGGGGAAGGGGAAGGGGAGGAGACGAAAAGGGTTTGGCTTCTGCCCCACCGCCACATAAAAAATAATGATGTACTACATGTAAGATTTCTCACAATTTGCAAGCACAATCAGGCATCACATGCAAGTAACAGTTAAAGACCAACGCCTAACATCTGATGACTAACGCATAATACCGAATGAATAGCCCCTAACACGTAACGCCTAACGCGTAACCGAACACAAGACATTCTTTGTAAGCACTCCACTCTATGACCACCTTTCACAGCTAGATATGTTACTCACAAGCTGCAACACTCATTAAATTGATATTCTCCGTAAGCCAACCACTGTATGATCATCGTCCATTGATATAAATGACAAACAGTGTCCGCAAAATGTATTAAAATGACATAAAAAATAAAGACACCTTGATTTTTTCTGTAGGCACATCCACTTAACATTCTTATTTGCTGATCACATGATTAACATGGTAGTAGATACTATGCAGTTTGTAAGGCTTGAGATATAGATGCAGGATTCCATCTGCAACGTACTCCATATGTCTTTACCAGGAGTACGGAGGTGGGGATGCAGAGACACCCGTATACATTAATATCTTCATGTATAGCTGATCTCTGCATTCTTAGGTGTATTGTCATGGAGATAATGACTATCATACAGGTAAGAAAAGGAGGTCGCCATGCTTTGGGCAACATCGTCTCTATTAATTTTCCAGATTACTATAACTACTCAATGCTTTGCAAGATAAGCTGACCAAAATAACACGTGGAAGTCTGTCGACATGTGTCAGAGCCATTCGGAGAGATTCCTACAGCCTGGCAATTGCATGCAAGTTCAGTTCCCCACTTTTCGAGCAATTTTGATATAATAATTTTATTACGTGTGCGTCATCATTTGCTTTTCAGTATGAAGTGCCGCTAGCGGCAGCAACCAGCTTGGATGAAGAAAGCTATAGGTATGTATTACAGCATTTCATCTCTTATTATTATTTTTATTATTCGTAAAATAAAAAGCAATCACCTTCAGTCGCAGTGGTGATTTTATTTCAGTGCAGGATGCATTTCGAGCTCTGAGGACTGATCTTCAAGTGATTTGACAGTGTACATCGATTAATTATCCAGATTTAGGTTAATTGTGGTCCTGGTAAGACTACAATAGTGTACTGCAAAGCGGGCACATTGTACATATAAGCGTAAGAAACTAATAGATATCGAAAAATAAATCATTGCTTCCAGTGGTGGATTCATGGTTTCTGAAGCACAGTATGAGTAAACATACTTATGTACATAATACACTTTTTGATCTAAGCATCACAAGTCAAAGAATTTCAAATGTAAGGATGCTGCATTTTTACAAATACACATATATTATTATTTAAAAGGAGATGAACAGCCATTGTATTATTAGTTATACAGGATATTATCCACAAAACTAATACTTGTGGATGTGTCAAATGTGGATTATGTCATCAAATGGTTTCTTATTAAATATTTATATCTTCAGGAAAAAAAAATAATTTTTAAAGTTACTGAAAAAACTGTGGCTGCTAAACTCTGTTTATTCATTCAACATGCTTTCAGAAGATTTCACTTAGTGTAAGAATATTTCTACTTGTTCTAGTACGGCAAGTTTCATACCATGGTTTTCTGTATGGAGTGCAGTTAGGCTGTTGTTGAGCTCTCTTAGCCTGTGTCAGTCAAGTTACATGTGGTTGGCTATTGCGCATTTGTTAGTGTGTTTGAGTCTAAAAGTATGAATGTGTTCTTTACATCGTGTGTGGAAAATTCTTTCTGTTTTGCCTATATAAAATGCGGGGAAGCTGTTACATTGTAATTTATGTATTCCATTATTTTCTCTTACTGATGTGTTTGTGTTTACTATTTGTGGTAAGTGGTGTCCACATTTATGGTTTGTGGAGAATGACATTTTAATAACAGCGTTTATAAATAAGTTAGAAATTTTTTGTGATACTGTGCCTAAATAGGGAATGCTTTGGAAGAAATGTGTTGTGTCAGTTGTTATTCTTTTAGTGCTTCTATTAATGTATTTTGTTGGATAGTTTGTCGATTCATTTTTGGAATTACACATTATTGCTGCAATAGCTTAGATCATACCAAATTCTTGGGTTAATGCCTTAGATCCGAAAGGTAATGTGTGTGCCCTGGTCAACATGGACCTAAATACAGCATATTTGTGTGTGTTAGGATACTGTGATAATATATGTATTGTAATACCCATGTAGGTTGGTTTCCTGTAAAAGTAAAAATTATGTCCATGTTGTTCATTAACAATTGTGAGATGTAAGAAACTTATGGATCGGTTTGTTTCCCAATGAGCTGTGAACTTGATTTTATTGTGGAATGAACTTCATAATTTATGAAGCTCATCATACCATTGTACCAGGAACAAAGTTAACCTACATCTGGATAGATAATAGATGTAGGTTCTCAAAGCACTTGAAGATCAGCCTCCATGGCTCGAAATGCATCATGTATTAAGATAAAATCACGATTGTGACTGAAGGCAGTTGTTCTTTATTTTACGAAAGTTATGCAGTCACGGATGGAACACTGACAGAAGAAGATAAAAATGAATTATTGTTACTACTGTCGTTATTTATGTATATCGTTATACTTAGCGCCTTGTTATTATTATTGTTAGGGGCTAGGACATGCAGGATGTCTTCCTGACACGATGTCATCTGATTATACCACAGTGCAGCCACAGCGGTCGTGTCCCACAAGAATACTGTTTTTCACCAATACATATAACCGCAACCGCCAGTGGCTTTCAGCGCATTAATGTGGCCAGTACTTAAAACAAACTTTGAAGTCGTTATAGGCATACATTCTGCTCATCGTGTCGGTGCTACAGTGCGGTATTTATGGGTTGAGTAGGACTATTTACCCAGCCTCAATTAACTTCTGGGGATGTGCACATTTACACACAACATTTTTGAGTGTTTTGAGTAAGTATGATTTATACTGTGAGCTAGAATATGCGGTAGGTAGCCGAACTAGCTGATGTCCATATGGAAGGATGGTGTACTATGACTGTCGAGTACTTACACAACAACAGTATAAGCCCAAGAGGAACAATGCACCAGTACCTGAATTCTCCATGTACCAAAGTGTGCAAAAGTGTCGATGTCATCAAGTTTGGAGAGTCGGAGCTTATGAACAATAGTTCAATGTACTTTTTCACATCATTGGATTCGATGTAATGCAGGCTGAATTTGAGGTTTATGGAAGATGGCAGTTAGCAAAATCCTGTGCTACAAAGCAATGATCGTAAATAAACGATTGTTGTTATTTTCTCACACCCAACTTTGTCATTTAATCATAGACCTGTGTACCAGCAGTTAACAAATTTACTTCTTAATGATTAGCACCAAGGCATACACACACACACACAAACACACACACACACAAACACACACACACACACACACACACACACACACACACACACACACACATATATATATATATATATATATATATATATATATATATATATATATATATACTCCTGGAAATTGAAATAAGAACACCATGAATTCATTGTCCCAGAAAGGGGAAACTTTATTGACACATTCCTGGGGTCAGATACATCACATGATCACACTGACAGAACCACAGGCACATAGACACAGGCAACAGAGAATGCACAATGTCGGCACTAGTACAGTGTATATCCACCTTTCGCAGCAATGCAGGCAGCTATTCTCCCATGGAGACGATCGTAGAGATTCTGGATGTAGTCCTGTGGAACGGCTTGCCATGCCATTTCCACCTGGCGCCTCAGTTGGACCAGCGTTCTTGCTGGACGTGCAGACCGCGTGAGACGACGCTTCATCCAGTCCCAAACATGCTCAATGGGGGACAGATCCGGAGATCTTGCTGGCCAGGGTAGTTGACTTACACCTTCTAGAGCACGTTGGGTGGCACGGGATACATGCAGACGTGCATTGTCCAGTTGGAACAGCAAGTTCCCTTGCCGGTCTAGGAATGGTAGAACGATGGGTTCGATGACGGTTTGGATGTACCGTGCACTATTCAGTGTCCCCTCGACGATCACCAGTGGTGTACGGCCAGTGTAGGAGATCGCTCCCCACACCATGATGCCGGGTGTTGGCCCTGTGTGCCTCGGTCGTATGCAGTCCTGATTGTGGCGCTCACATGCACGGCGCAAAACACGCATACGACCATCATTGGCACCAAGGCAGAAGCGACTCTCATCGCTGAAGACGACACGTCTCCATTCGTCCCTCCATTCACGCCTGTCGCGACACCACTGGAGGCGGGCTGCACGATGTTGGGGCGTGAGCGGAAGACGGCCTAACGGTGTGCGGGACCGTAGCCCAGCTTCATGGAGACGGTTGCGAATGGTCCTCGCCGATACCCCAGGAGCAAAAGTGTCCCTAATTTGCTGGGAAGTGGCGGTGCGGTCCCCTACGGCACTGTGTAGGATCAAAATGGCTCTGAGCACTATGGGGCTGCGTAGGATCCTATGGTCTTGGCGTGCATCCGTGCGTCGCTGCGGTCCGGTCCCAGGTCGACGGGCACGTGCACGTTCCGCCGACCACTGGCGACAACATCGATGTACTGTGGAGACCTCACGCCCCACGTGTTGAGCAATTCGGCGGTACGTCCACCCGGCCTCCCGCATGCCCAATATACGCCCTCGCTCAAAGTCCGTCAACTGCACATACGGTTCACGTCCACGCTGTCGCGGCATGCTACCAGTGTTAAAGAGTGCGATGGAGCTCCGTATGCCACGGCAAACTGGCTGACACTGACGGCGGTGGTGCACAAATGCTGCGCAGCTAGCGCCATTCGACGGCCAACACCGCGGTTCCTCGTGTGTCCGCTGTGCCGTGCGTGTGATCATTGCTTGTACAGCCCTCTCGCAGTGTCCGGAGCAAGTATGGTGGGTCTGACACACCGGTGTCAATGTGTTCTTTTTTCCATTTCCAGGAGTGTATATATATATATATATATACACTCTTGCTGTTTAAAGATACACTGCTACTATTCGGCCGGCCGCAGTGGCCGAGCGGTTCTAGGCCTTCAGTCTGGAACCGCGCGACCGCTACGGTCGCAGGTTCGACTCCTGCCTCGGGCATGGATGTGTGTGATGTCCTTAGGTTAGTTAGGTTTAAGTAGTTCTAAGTTCTAGGGGACTGATGACCTTAGATGTTAAGTCCCATAGTGCTCAGAGCCATTTTTTTTTTTTTTTTTTTTTTTTTTTGCTGCTATTCATATCTGTTGGAGTCTGCATTATAATTTACACCACTACATGCAAGTAATAAATAACAAATGCAGTTGTCGGCATTTAGACTTGCGTAGTTACATTGTAGTGATCGAATTAGACAAACTATTTTGTATCATCTTCATAAGTATTAAGCTCATACAAGCTCAGTTTGTGGTATACAGGTCGGAATGTAAATTTTTTCCAGTACTTGGTGAATCATGGGTGGTGGTTCTGGGGGAAATGCAGCCCATGAGTTTTATAAGCCAGTAGGGAGCTTGTGTTGTTTTCACCACTCCTGCACAGAATCTAGATGTGACCAGTTTTACAGCTATAAATTAAGTAAATCTTAGTCTGAGTGCTGATACCAGAAGCATCAGTGTTAGTCTATCGCAAGTAGAGTCATGTATGACGTATTCTTTTATCGCAGGGATCTCGCGCCACAGACAATCGATTTGTTGCAAAGGAACTACCTACCGTTTTGGATGCTGCATGGAGCTCGGTGTAGTGTAATCGCATCTGGTGAAGTCATTACGGAGTTGACAGTGCCCCATTATGAGTTTGATGTGCGCTCTGCAGGTAAACAATGGTGAATCACCACACATAGTATGGACCCTGGTGGAATACCACTGAAAACGCTGTTGAGTTGCATATGATAAGTTAATCCAGTTGTATCATTTGTCTTCATGAAGGGCTAGAAGAAAGGTAAGCGGCTTAATGACGTGTTACCGGAATGCGGTGTCTATAATATTGGGGTCTAGAAGCGTTTCTCACTCCCTGTGATCTGACTGAAAGTGAATTTGGGCAAAATTCTGAGTAAATGGGAATTTATTGGAACATTGGTGCGTGACTGTCACTCTCATACGATTGAAATGTAATGTTTATTTATGTTAAAATAGACATTTTTGTCAGACAGTGAAATATTATGTATCTTTTTTATGAGGAAATTACATCTGTAATGTATATTACTACAGAACAGTGCAACCCGCACTGACTCACCAATAGATATAGTTACGGGAAATTCCTACTAGAGCTGTAGCTGTCAGCGTCTAGCGGCTGAAACCGCAAACGAAAGAGAAATGTTGCTATAATAACTTCTGTGAGAATAAGATGCACGCAACTATATTTGAAACACTATGAGGTTGTCGCTGCATGAGGCTGGTCGGCACTGTTACCCAGATGCATCTGCAGCCTAACACATTATGCACACAACACACACTCACAGATCCTGCAACTGTCACAAGGCTAACGACCAGCTCTCCGCAGTTTAGCAATATGCAAGGCACTCCACCTCCTAAAACATGGCTGATCTCAAGTTGCTTTATATGGATACAGATAGTTTCATCTAATGGGTGCAAAACTGCGATACATACGAAGTAATTGGGAACATTGCAAGGAATGCGACTCGTCTGGATATGCGGTCGATAACCTTACGGCATAACACTTCAGAACAAGAAGGTTATCGGTCTACCGAAAGACCAAGGTAATGGCTCAAAGATTGTGGAGTTTTTAGACATCAGATAGAAGACGAACGCATACCATACAGATTTAGGTCTCAACCAGAGACAGGTTACTGATGTCGATCGTGAGGTAACACAAGATCTGATGAGTAAAGACTGTAAGGGGTGTCTTCTAGGTGATGAAGAATCTACTCATATGGCGGAGCGTACATCAAGTAATCATTCGGTCGTGGGGGTCATATAACTGGAAACGGGATAGCTGGTATGTTTGACCCTGTGGAAGAGTTCTTAAGTGTATTAAACATTATGAACAACGTTTCTGCTGTTCGTCTACTGACATACAGGTAAATCATGAACTGTATTCTATCAACAGACGGACTTATTAAGCTACTATGACTTTGAGAAATAAGACAACAGGTGCTACATTAAAATAGGGGAAGTTATGGTTCTCCAAAATACCACAGTCCGTCCGTCGCGATTTGATGTTCTGCCATATACAAATCACGAAATTTACTCTTAAATTATTTTTTACATTATTATTCGCCGCCATATTGTGGAATACCTTATGACACTATAATTTATACAAAACGCACATGCAAATCAAATATTATACTGTCACACGGAAAAAGGCTATAAATCTACATTAACAGATTTGAAACGCTCTCCATAGAACTTCACCGCAATGCAGCAGTCATAGGGAACAGCTTGTTTTGGTAGTTCTATAAGTTTCCTGGGTTGAGTGCCATGTTCGATTTGAGGTGACATCTCGGATATAAAACGACACCTAGGATTATACTGAACAATAACATAGATGAGGTTGACTGTTTAACGTGGATGACATCCCATTTTAGAGTAAAACTTATGTGATATACTTATATCTCAAATACAAGATCAGGACAAAACTACACTATCTGATCAAAATTATCCGGCCATCCCCCCAAACAAATACATTTTTCATATTAGGTGCATTGGGCTGCCACTTACTGTCAGGTACTCCAAATCAGCGATCTCAGTAGTCATTAAACATCGTGAGAGAACAGAATGGGGCGTTCCGTGGAACTCATGGACTTCGAATGTTGTCAGGTAATTGGGTATCACTTGTACCATATGTCAGTAGGCGAGATTTCCACACTCCTAAACATCCCTAGGTCCACGGTTCCGATGTGACAGTGAAGTTGAACAGTGAAGGAACTGGTACAGCACAAAAGCGTACAGGCCAACCTCGTCTGTTGACTGACAGACCGCCAGCAGTTGAAGAGGGTCGTAATGTGTAATCAGCACACATCTATTCAGATTATCACACAGGAACTCCAAAGAGCATTAGGATCCATTGCAAGTACTGTAACAGTTACGCGGGAGGTGAGAAAACTTGGATTTCATGGTCGAGCGGCTGGTCAGAAGCCACACGTCATGCCGGTAAATCCCAAACGACGCTTCGCTTGGTGTAAGGAGCGTAAACATTGGACAGCTGAACAGAGGAAAATCGTTGAGTGGAGTGAGGAATCACGGTAAACAATGTGGCGATCCGATGGCAGCGTGTGGGTGTGGCGAATACCCTGTGAAAGTCATCAGCCAGCGTGTGTAGTGCCAACAGTAAAATTCGGAGGCGGTGGTGTTATGGTGTGGTCGTGTTTTCAATAGAGGGTGCTTGCACCCCTTGTTGATTTGCGCGGCGCTATCACAGTACAGGCCTACGGTGATGTTTTAAGCACCTTGTTGCTTCAAACTGCAATTCGGGGATAGCGACTGCATCTTTCAACATGATCTAGCACATGTTCATAATGCACGGCCTGTGGCGGAGTAGTTACACGACAATAACATCCCTGTAATAGACTGACCTGCACAGAATCATGACTTGAATCCTATAGAACACTTTTGGGATGTTTTTGAATGCCTACTTGGTGCCATGGCACACCGACCGACATCGATACCTCTCCTCAGTGCAGCACTCTGTGAAGAATGGGCTGCCATTCCCCAAGAAACCTTCCAGCACCTGATTGAACGTATGCCTACGAGAGTGGAAGGAGCTATCAAGGCTATGGGTGGGCCAACACTATATTGAATTCCACCATTACCGTTGGAGAGTGCCACGAACTTGTAAGTAATTTTCAGCCAGGTGTCCGGATACTTTTGATCACATAGTGTATGTTTCTGGTGTCACATTATATCTTATAAAGTGTCCAGACATGCACCTATGCGAAACCTCTACGTATTATTGGCCAAAGATTGTGATTTAACCAGGGTGAAGTCCACTACAGAATGGATTGTGTGTCTGACTCCTGTGCTAGACTGTTTAGGTATATACGTGATGACTTTTATCCATCTTTTCAACTACTTTGTTATGGAATATAATTACGATACTTCGACAATTATTGATAATTCCCCACAGCTATTGCTGCTGTAATCACATTGTTTCATATCTCTTTTATCTGTCTCATAACTTTGGTATTATCATCTCTGCAAACCAGCAATGTCACACTGTGACACTGCGATGTTGAAGTAGCGTACCTCGTTTAAAATTTGTTTATTGGAGGTCTGAACATGAGCGAAATAGTTGAGACTTGATATTAAATGTATACTTCCACTGTAGCAAAATCAAGAGTTGGTGGAATCTGTAAAATCATCTCCAGTTGTGACTCACTACATTACATAACACAACTACTTCCGCCCCTACATCTACATTTCTGTAAGTTATAGAGAATAAAATCACTCTAATATGTGTGCTGTGGTAGTTTTCCCTACCCCTTCCCTCTCCATGGCCCATGAGTATGGCTGGATGTGGTTCCTGGAATTGCCTTGGAGATAAGGTGGTGGGGTTGCTCATGTCAGCAGAATACAACATGCACCATTGTCTCAGCTGTAATATGACACCACAGATAAGAAAGTCCTGAGCTGATGCCATTATCTAATCTGAGCAAATGCGATGATGAAATCAGAGCTGATGCCATTATGTAATCTTTCCACTTATTAAGAATACAGGTTGTGTTACTGCAAACTGCTTTGAGCAGTTGGGCTCAAATGCTCATTTGCGTATCTAAGCATTTAGTGCACTTCACGACACTTTCAAGTTTGCTGCAACCCGTTCTCACAATGTTGCACTTTTAGCGGTCAACAAACGGTATATACAGACATGAAATATAGTTTAGCATCACCTCGGTTCCGAAAGTTCCGGAACCTATACAGAAAATTGTAATAGAGATCAACATCAACATCAATTTTGCCCTTTTTATTGCTCATGGAAACCTCACGTTAAATGTTGTACCATTATACAGCGAGAATTTCAGAGGTGGTATTCCTGCGTGCTGTATTAACCGGTACATCTAATACCTAGTAGCACGTCCTCTTGCACTGATGCATGCCTGTATTCATCGTGGCATACTATCCACAAGTTCATCAAGGCACTGTTGGTCTAGACTGTCGCACTCCTCAACGGCGATTCGGCGTAGATCCCTCAGAGTGGTTGGTGGGTCACGTCGTTCATAAACAGCCCTTTTCAATGTATCCCAGGCATGTTCGAGAGGGTTCATGTCTGGAGAACATGCTGGCCACTCTAGTCGAGCGATGTTGTTACACTGAAGGAAGTCGTTCACAAGATTTGCACGATGGGGGCGCGAATTGTCGTCCATGAAGACGAATGCCTCGCCAATATACTGTCGATATGGTTGCACAATCGGTCGGAGGATAGCATTCACGTATCGTACGACAGTTACGGCGCTTTCCATGACCACGTAAGCCCCACTTAACGCCACCCCAAAATAGCAGGGAACCTCCACCTTGCTGCACTAACTGGAAAGAGTGTCTAAGACGTTCAGCCTGACCGGATTGCCTCCAAACACGTCTGGTTTAAGGCATATGCGCCACTCAGAGGTGAAGAGAACGTGATGCCAATCGTGAGCGGCCCATTCGGCATGTTGTTGGGCTCCTCTGTACGGCACTGCATGGTGTTGTGGTTGCAAAGATGGACCTCACCGTGGACGTCGTGAGTGAACTTGGGAATCATGCAGCCTATTACTCACAGTTTGAGTCGTAACACGACGTTCTGTGGCTGCACGAAAACCATTAATCAACATAGTGGTGTTGCTGTCAGGATTCCTTGAAGCCATAATCCGTACGTAGCGGTTATCCACTGCAGTAGCAGCCCTTGGGCGGCCTGAGAGAGGCATGTGATCGACAGTTCCTGTCTCTCTGTGTCTCCTCCATGTCCGAACAACATTGCTTTGGTTCAGTCCGAGACGCCTGGACACTTCCCCTGGTGAGAGCCCTTCCTGGCATACAGTAACAATGGGTACGCGATCGAACCGCGATATTGACTGTCTAGGCATGGTTGAACTACAGACAACACGAGCTGTGTACCTCCTTCCCGGTGGAATGACTGGAACTGATCCGCTGTCGGGCCCTTCAGTCTTATAGGCGCTGCTCATGCATGGTTGTTTACATCTTTGGGCGGGTTTAGTAACATCTCTGAAGAGTCAACGGGACAGGTCTTATATACAATGTCCACAGCCAACGACTGTCTTCAGGAGTTCTTTGAACTGGGGTGATGGAAAACTTTTTTTGATGTGTGTATGTAGGTGCACTTTCCAAATAATAAGTGTCGATTGAATGGCATAGGAATAATTTTGTGGAGAACTGTTGATACAATGACTGTGTTATTCCAGTGTTTGTGGGATACACTGTGGTAGTTTCAGTCTATTATAATTACAGCATCAATGACGTGTGCACCTCCACGAGAGGAAAAATGAGGGCCTGAATGTGGAAGCTCCTCTTGAAGGTGAGTTCTGAAATCAAGAATGCGTCACACCTGTGTAGTGGCAACTTTCTCCCTGTAATTAAGTACGACAGAAAATAAATTGAATGATGTAAGGCTACGGACTGCAGAGGTTGCAGGGACCACAAAACGAATGTAGACCATTTCTAATTCCCTTAGGCTGCTGGTTCAGAGATATGACGCTATTGTTCTTTATCTGCGGTATGGATAGCCGCTCTACATCCTGTATTACCATGCTACTAACAGCATGACGTCACATATATCACTGAAGCACCGATGGAATACGATGATGCAGTGCAGTTTCGTGGCATGGTGGTCCATTACTGTTCCCAAAAGCTCGTAGCTAACGACAAACCTGACTTGCTAAATGCCATTATTGTTATGCCAACATGTGGCAAGACACCTGTGAGTAAACGCCAGTGCATAATTGCATCAATCGCCTGCATGTGACTCCACTGCCATGGAACAAGACATCTCGGCGCAGGGACCCTATGAATAGGCGTGCGGGATGACCTACCATGGCAGCAAAGGATTCACTTAATGGACTTCTGCATAAAGCAGACAGCATCTACCAACCAGCCAGCGGCCGTGCTTATTATGGTCTGAGGTTCGATGCCACCGAGCAGTTTTTGGAAACTTGTGGAACCACCAGGCCACTAACTAGTCGCTATTGGCTGCTGTAACTGCAGCTGCTCTACGCTACAGGGTATGATAATAAAACAATCTCGGGTTTCAAGCCGCATAGAGTGGGCAGTAAACCACTTGACGCGACTTGAAACCCGAGAATGTTTTCTAACGGATATCGCCGCGAAATCATGCCTTCGTACACCACAGGGTATGGTCAATGCTCCACCTAGCACTGTGTACGGTGGCTACTGGCACGGCTATCTCTGCTGCACTGAGTATGAAATTCATGTGAGTCGACGCCCGGCTGTGACCTCTGGAAGTTGGCACGCACCTGTGACCCATCCTGCTTGATGTACCAGTAAAGAGTTTTACTACAATCCAGGTACGTCGCTGCGACCATCCTCAACTTCGATGTGTTGTTGACAACCACGCCTGCCAATTGAAAGTATAACGCTTGGGTGGGAGAGTGGATACACGTTCCTAAGTGACCTAAGCTACGCTACCTGAACTACCAATGGGAGAGTGGATACACGTTCCTAAGTGACCTAAGCTACGCTACCTGAACTACCAATGACGGATTGTGGAAGCTGCTCATTAGAACTAGTTTCGTAAATGTTTGCGGATGCTGTCGCCATTACAGCTGGAATTAGAGTGTCGACAAATCGACTTATACTGGGATTTTGCTGCCGACAGGTAGACCCAAAAGCAGCTACACTAGCAGTGTAGGGAAGCAATGACGACTGCAGCTGCTTCAGTGCAGTGACAGTGTCCTCCAATCAAGTGCAAGTGAGTACCACTTGGGATCATTTAATGAGTTTGTAATGCCATTTTGTTTTTGTCTCTTCCTTCAAATACTGGCAGACAGTTCGGAATTCCATAAGGAACTTGAGCGATTATTGGGAGAAAAATGAGAACACTGGGCCCATACTTACCCTGAACACTAGTGTGCCCACTTCGATTACACCTTCCTAATTTAATATGTAATTTGTAGCTTATGTTGGGCGTCTGCCTTAGAGACGTACATGAAATAACCGATTTGTAACAGTTCGTTGTGTTACTGTGGTGCCAACTGCTGGTCAAATTTCTGCTGCAGATGCATTATGAAGCACCAGCGCCGTACGCCGAACGCGCGGTCTTCCCTCTCGGCAGTGCCACATGGCATTCCAGAGCACGGTCTTCTTGCAACCTTTCATTGCCACGACTACCATTGCAGGAAGTCACGTACAGTGGTTACATTTCTGACAACATTCTGTTTACATGTCCTCGTTCAACCTCACTGAGGTGCTGACAATAGCGTCTTTGTCGCCTAAAAGGCATTCTTGACCAACATCAACTCACCTCGTCCAATCTCAAAGTTAACTAACACTCACAATCTTCACAGAGTGTATTTAAAGCAAATTTACATTGCATCCTCATAGTGGCGTAACTACGGCCACTGTTAGGCGACTAGCGCTAAGTGTAAGTAGATATCATCTTTCAGATGTAGAAGCACGGCCACCAACTGTGGTTTAGGTCGCAAAACTCCTTCCTTGTGCAGCGATTTTCTTCCAACAGTATATATTAGTCACCTTGACATGAAATATTTGTTCACCAAAATTTCAGATTCACTGATGACCACACGGATCTGTTGTAACCGGTAGTCAGTAAAAAGATTTACAAGCGATCTTAGTATATCTAATGTTTCAGATTGATATGAAGTTAGTTCAGACGCAGCATAACGGATACTTCCGGCCACAATATAAAATATCCTGAAGTTGCCGATCTATGTCCATTTTAATCTTTTTACGTAGATATATTATATCAGCTCCCTTCTTGAGCTTCCACTTTTCATATTTCGTTCATCCCTTGAAATCCTCAGCATGGGCATCCGCAGGAATTTTGTCAAGTGGCGGAAAATTGCCAGTGTTGATATATTTTATCCGGTGAGTTTCAAAACATCATACAGTACAAAAACTAGTTAAAGAACTACACGAAAGATAATTTATCTCTGAAGATTGATAGTTAGTATTTTTAGTATACATTAACATGATACCTAAAATGTAAGAGTATTTCTAGGTACAAAATATTGACAAGAAGTTATTTCCATTCCCACAATATTAGGCTGGGAAAGAAAATTAGAGACTTTCAATAGGAAAGAAAGTTCAGGACGAGTGAGAAAATGCCACATTAATTCTTCTCGACTTGAAGAAACAGGGAATATACACAAAAAAGCAATATGGGACTTTGATACCATCTACAAAACTTCGTTTGCTTATAAAAGTTCTTATTTGAGCACGTAAACGCATTTAAGGCATTAATTTCATGATTTATAATTTTCAATTTGAATGGAATACCTGAAGTTGAACAAAAAACACAAACACGACGAAAACTAACGTAGCCTACAACAAGACTGGAACCACACAACTGACTGCAGACCATCTAATGATAGGTGGAGTACTGTGAGTAAGAAATTGTAATACCCTGCCGATACATTTGCAACGACTGTGTCAATATTCGCTACCAAGCATTGCGTAGCCCTTCCCATAAACACGTGTTTATCCAGACCCTTGTTCATTGGACTTATTTTTGTAGTTTTGATGAGTATTACCACTTATCAAAGTATTCGACCCCTTTTTTTAACATACTGTATAATGGCAAGGCGGAGATTTCATAACCAGATTTAGGGTCAAATGTGCACTCTGATCACAACTGCTTGGTTATGAACTGTAGACTGAAACAAAAAAAATTCCAATAGGTATGAAAGTAAGGATATGAGATCTGAATAAGTAGAAAGAACCAGAGGTTGTTGAGAGTTTTAGTCGGAGAATTAGGTAACGGTTGATTGGAGCAGGGGAAAGGAATACAGGAGAAGACGAATTTTTTTAAGAGATGAAATAATAAAAGCAGCAGGTTAAAAAAACAAAGTCTAGCAGAAATCTTTAGATAACACAAGAAGTACTGAATTTAAATGGTGAAAGGAAAAAAATATAAAGATGCAGCCAAAGAAGCAGGCTAAAAGAAATACAAACATGTGAAGGATGAAATTCATATGATGTGCATAATGGGTACGCACGAATGGCTAGAGAACAAATGTAAGGGTTTAAAAGCACGTTCACCAGAGGAAATATAGATAGCGCCTATAGGAAAATTCAAGTGGTCTTTGGAGAAAAGAGAAGCAGCTGTATGAATATTAAGAGATCAAATTTCCTGGCAGATTAAAACTGAGTGCCGGACTGATGCTTGAACTCGGGACCTCTGTTTTAGCGGGCATGTGCTCTATCAGCTGAGCTACCCAAGCACGCCTCACGAGCCGTCCTCACAACTGTAATTCTGCCAGTAACTCGTCTCCTACGTTCCAGACTTCACAGGAGCTCTTCTGCAAACCTTGCAGAACCAGGTCCCGAGTTCGAGCCTCGGTCCGGCACACAGTTTTAACCTGCCAGGAAGTTTCATATCAGTGCACACTCCGCTGCAGGGTAAAAATCTCATTCCGGAATTTAGAGCTCAGGTGGAAAAACCGTCCCTAGGAAAAGATGGGGAAAGCTGAAAGGTGAAAGAAGTATATAGAGGGGCTATATAAGGCAGACGAACTTCAAGGCTGTTGCATAGAAATGAAGAGGACGTAGAGGAAGATGATATAGGAGATATGATACTGTGAGAAGAATTTGACAGAGCACAAAACACGTAATTCGAAACAAGGTTCCGCGATTAGCCGATATTCCGTCCGAACTACTGATACCCTTGTGACAGACAGCCATGACAAAACTGTTCCATCAGGTGTGCAGGATGCATTAGACAGGCGAAATACCCTCAGACTTCAAGAAGAATGTAATAATCGCTATTCCGAAGAAAGCAGGTGCTGGCAGGTGCGAATATTACCGAACTCTCAGTTTAGTAAGTCATGGCTGCAGAATACTAACACAAACTATTTAGAGAAGAATGGAAGAGATGATGGTAGAAGATGATCTTGGGTAAGATCAGTTTGGGTTAGGGAGAAATAGAGAAATACTCACCCTACTTTTCTTAGAAGATAAGTTAAGAAAAGGCAAACTTACGTTTGTAACATCTGCAGACTTAGAAAAGCTTTTCACGATTTTGACTTGAACTCTCGTTTTTAAATCTGAAGGTGCAAGGGATAAAATACAGGGAGCGAAAGGCTATTTACAACTTATAAGAATCCAGACGACAGTTATAAGATTCGTGGGGCATGAAAGGCCAGCAGTTGTCGAGGAGGGACTGAAACCGGGTTGCAGCGTATCCCCGATGATATTCAATCTGTACACTCAGCAAGCGATAAAGGAAACCAAAGAAAAATTTATAGTAGGGACTAAAATTCAGGGAGAAGAAATAAAAACTTTTAGGTTTGCCGACGAAATTCTGTCAGAGACAGTAAATTACTTAGAATTGCAGTTTAACGTAACTGACAGTGTCTTGATATGGAGAACATTACCAAAAGAAAAAGGGGGATAACGGAATGTAGTCGAATTAAATCCTCTGATGCTGAGTGAATAGATTAGAAAACAACATTGTTCAGGTGGTAGGTGAAGTTTGCTATATGGAAAGCAAAATAACTGACGATGGACAAGTAGAGAGGATATAAAATGTAGACTGGCGATGGCAGGAAACCGTATCTGACGAAGAGAAATTTGCTTACATCGAAGGTGGACTTCAGTGCTACGAAGTCTTTTCTGACTGTTTTTTACTGGATTATAACCGTGAATGGCAGTGAAAAAAAATTGGAAATTTATGTTAAGTTCTATGGGACCAAACTGCTTAGGTCATCGGTCCCTAGGCTTACACACTGCTCAATCTAACTTAAACTAATCTACACTAAGGACAACACGAACACCCATGCCCATGGGAGGACTCGAACCCCCGACGGAGGCAGCCGCAGGAACCGTTGCAACTTGCAAGGCGCCTACATCGCACGGCTACCCCCCGCGGCAATGGCAGTGAAACGTGGACAAAAACGGTGTAGACAAGAAGAGAGTAGAAGCTTTTGAAATGTAATGTTACAGAAAAGTGCTGTAGATTAGATGGATAGATCATATAACGAAAGAGGAATACTGAATAGTACTGAGAAGACAAGATATTTGTGGCACAACTTGATTAAAAGAATTGATCGGTTGATAGGACATATTCTGAGACGTCAAGTGAACACCAATTTTGTATTGCAGGAAAATGGGGGTAAATATCTTAAAGGCTGACCAAGAAACAAATACAGTATGCAGATTCAGAAGAATATAGGTAGAGATGAAGAGGCTTGCACAGGATATAGTAGCGTGGAGAGCTGCATCAAACCAGTGTTCTCACTGAAGACCGTACAATAACGACGACTGACAAGGAATAAGCATTTAATTCAGGCTAAACCGTTCCTTGATCTATGGTGATCAAAACTGACTTACATCAACACAATTGTTTGAGCCCTGTTTTTTGGCGAGATTGACCCACGTAAACCTCGTAGTATGTACACTACATTTTGCTTGATATTTATATACCTTACAGAAAGGTTTATTTACAGCAGTAGGACACCCATGCCGGCCGGGGTGGCCGAGCGGTTCTAGGTGCTTCAGTTTAGAACCGCACCACCGCTACGGTTGCAGGTTCGAATCCTGCCTCGGGCATGGATGTGTGTGATGTCCTTAGGTTAGTTAGGTTTAAGTAGTTCTATGTTCTAGGGGACTGATGACCTCAGAAGTTAAGTCCCATAGTGCTCAGAACCATTTGAACCATTTTTTATAGGACACCCATGACAATTGTGCTCTCGTCGTGTTCTCAAGACATTGTGACTGGAGAATCCATCTGAACTTCCATAACCTATTATTATTTTCTCCCTTTACTAACTACTCATGTCACTTTGAGAAATTTGTCCCGTGGCCGCGCTTCAAGAGCTCTCTGATACCACCCAGCTACACATCCTATATCCGCTCCAACTGTACTGTGCAAGGATCCTCTTATTTCCGAGCTACAGGCGCTATACCAGCCTCGCCTGTGTTATACAATAATCTTGTAGTTCTGTTTCATCCTGCAACGAATAAAGGCTCTGTATAAGCCCCACAGGAGTCGTACGATGGAAAAAAATCCCTTTAGTTCCTGTATTTCCCAATATCTTCCAATCCCGCCATGTCACTTATTTCACTTGGTTGTTTGTTGCCAATGCATCTACCTCTGCCATGAACACAGCTTCTCCAGGGATCAGGAGTGGTCTAATTAATGACCTCAACTCTAACGACAATCTAACATCAGTGTGTCGTCTCAGCGCTCTTGCTGTATTGAGACCATTTCGATCGATGTGGAGAGAGCAAAACCTAACCAGATAATACCGTTGGGAGCTTTTATTGTAGTTGTAATGGTTTTGATTTATCGACGCTGTACCATGGCTTAACTCCTCTTGACGATCCAAGTCGTATCTATTAAGTATTTTCTCTGGGTGTCAGATTTTCCCAGTTTTCATCTCCCAATAACCTCGACTTAGCTACGACTATAAATAATACATCATGCTTGTGTTTTTCTACAAATATGTATGTTATTCCTAGTATCTTACTTACTCATCGTAAAACATTTACATTATACAGCTCTTATTTACAATAATGCTGTATGCCTATTCTGACTTATCCTCAAGAAATTACCGAAGCTTTCTGGGTATCCTAGGTTTACTATGCCTTAGCCACGAAATATTTCTCCACTCGCAGGCTTACTGCCCTTTTTCATGAGAAACCTAGCGTGCTATGGGATGTGATTCAGTACATGGGGTGGAATGCCCAGGTTAACTGTACTCGTTGCATATTACTAGAGGTAACGTTCGGCCTTTGGTCCCTTAACGAACATTACAACATTATCCAACCCTGGATATATGGGAAAAATTGCGTAAGGTCACACCGAATGATGTAGGGAATACCACGAGTGAAAATTAAAGTGATGGTTGCTACTTACATACCTTGCTGTCCCAGACCATTCCTCAGCTCTCTATAATCCCCTACAGTTCCCCCTTCGGAAAGGAGCTAGCTGCTGTGTTCCGGATGTACATCTTCATCTGTCTTCCTGACGGCAATTGTAATAGAAAGACAGGTGCGCTGCTATGATGTGGATGTATGAACCTCTGCCGAAGATGGGATCGACATACAACAGCACACGAAGACCATAATGAGAATATTTCTTTATTACTTCTTTAGTAATTTATACAGCTGGGACTTCACCATGTAATTGGTCCGAAATGGTTGTGGATATGCATGAGGATGTACACAACAAGTCTCTAATTAACCTCGCCAACTCAGAGTCATAGGAGTATGTTTCCGTCTTCACGTAAAATTCTGCCGTTGTATTCCAGACCAGGTAGCGAAGTGTATGGTAGGCGTGCACTTCTCAGGGAACAGCACGCTGAGCTGGTGCCTCCTATTATGCCGGCGCTGAGTTGTCAGTGGTGGTCAAGCCATACTCGTGGTCTTCTGCAGCGCAGGGCGGCTGGCAAGGTTAACTGGCGTAGCGTATGGTCATGGTGTCCCAGCTACATAGCGATGGCATTGCCCAGAGTCGAAGTCTGGGCTGACGCTCAAGAGTAGAGGCAAGTGTTCAGCACAATATTTGCTACCTGGGCTGGGAAGGCAGGCAAAGGTCCCTCGTCTGTGACCCAGCTGAGACAATGGCGATGCTGGAGGCTCTGTTTGATAGAGACTTGGCGTTACATATTACCCTTCGGGCTTAATGCTGCCGGGCTTGTTTCGACAGGCTTAAACATTGCATCTGCTCGCTGACTTGGTGAGAGTCACGGCGTTAGTGTGTCACGCTGAATCACATGAAATGAAGAGAGTGATCGGCTGTCGTAATTGGCAGCTGGTCGAGCTGCAGATCTTCCTGGTGACCTGCCTATTTTCATTACGTGAAGAGCTTCAGTAGAAGTCCACTCAGTTCGTGGGTCGCTAACGGGTGGCTGCCTCACCCTAGTATATGGCCTAATTACCGTCCTGGCCACCCAACGCTGGCTGCAAGGCCCATTTAACTTCTTCACTTGAAGTTAAGTGTAGGTGTGTCTCAAAATGATACAGTTAATTCAATTTAATTGCAGATTATTTATGAAACAGACAGAGGGACTTAATCGAGTGGATGAACAGTGACTGCCGAGTGGCAGTTATTAGAGTCGGGGAAGGAAACCTGCCGCGCCATTTTCAGAGGAACCATTCCGGAATTTGCCTGGAGCGATTCTGAAAAATCAAGGGAGACGTAAATCAGGTTGCCGGAAGGGGATTTAAACATTCATCGTTCAGAATGGGAGTCCAGTGTGCTAAACACTGCGCCACCTCGCTCGGTTTGTGTACACACAAGCTAGGCACGTCATAGAAGACGAAAACAATCTCCCCCTCCATTACATCATAGTCCATTCAGAGACAATTTTCAAATATTACGGAACAAAAGGTCTGTGGCCTCCGGTGGTTCGTTACAGAGTAATTGCATTTCGTTTCATTTCTTTCCAACATTTATCTTTGATTATGTACTGCTCTGAAAGAATCTGCGCAAGAGTGCAAGTGTATGTGGTATGCACTGTGTATACTGTTTGGAAACGAACTTGTTCCGTTCACTGACTGTACTTGCTGTTGACAAAAGTAGTGTGCACTTTAACCTTCGTCCTGAAAAATGCATTCAGTACTAGTCGGTTCTATCTCGTTTTCTTCCTTTACTTTTTGTCAGTGGTGATAGCACTTTTACATTGAAAATCAGCAATATGGATAGGTTTAATGATGAAGAGTTGACCGATTTGCTGCCTGATGCATCTTGTGTACAGGCTCACTGAATACAGTGGGCTGTTCACTCAGCGACGGTAAACCATATTAGAATGCTTTTGTGTCTGAGTGTCGTTTCATTACTCTGTTTTGTGTAATACAGGTTTGGTAATTGGATATTACAGGTGTTTATTTACTACTGTGAAGGTATTTTCACAGAAATAAAGGTAACTGGTGAAGCAAACCGAGTAAATCATAATAATATTATTACTCCGTAACAAGCAACCAGAGACAACGCGTCCCTCACACAAAAATATTCATAAAATATCCCTGAACACCCTCCGAAATTTCGGCGCTGCGATTCTGCTTCTCTTCGTATTGACAGTTTCTACTAAAATCTGTTGCGTGATTGAATGAACCCCCGCTCTGGCCACAAATATGCGATGCGTAACTTCATATATCTGAGCACACATAGAACTGAACAAACCTTAAATGTGCCCCAGAAAATCTGCGTTGACCATAGAAGAAGAGCACTTAAATTTGAAAATTGCAGACAGTCACAGGACCAGAAAGAAAAATGTTGTAGCAACAATCCTGAGAGTAAACTTACGAAGAACGCATACCTCAGAATGTATGGATACATAAGAAACTGTCACCATACGCAGTGTGCACAATGGAGAAACAAGGCCGCTCTCACTATTTTGAATAAAAATAAAAGAAATTTCGCAGTAGTAAGAAGTTATCGTGGTCTAAAAGGTGTATGTGCTTCACTTTTAATTGTTGTGTTTTGTTTGTCAGTAAATTTTATAATACCTGTACAGTAAGAAACATGAACAAAGTTATAGGAAAAGTCATATTTCTTGAAGTAACGATCATGGAAGCGAGTGTGACTATTCGGTTCCAAGAAGTGTATTTGTTGATAGGCAAAAAGTTTAGTGGGGAAAACAAAGAAGTGGTCATGGAACCGGAACATTCAGGGATGAAAACCAAACACCATTTGCTCGATCAATGAAACGTTAGAAGAAGAGTAGTTTGTGTCACATTTATGAGGACTGAGCTCGTGACAATTACTCCCATATTGAGCTGAACAGTCGTAATCGTACGAGCGACAGATTTCACTAAAGTTTAAAATAATATTTTCTTTTAGTCTTATTCTATTCAAAAGTTTTCACTTAATAACTTTATTACGAGTTTTTGCATATTTTATTCTATTTTCTCATTACGTGGTGACTTATATTAAATTTGGTTTAATATTTGCATCGAATTAAAACTGTGTTGTCACATAAATGACTTTTTGGATGTTACAATTTCATTCCGATAAAACCTTCCAAAATTTAAATGAACGTATATTCTTATGGTATTAACTGTTATAATTATATTAAGTAACGTATCTCTTAGCATGAAGAATGTTCCAGTACCACACTCCCACCAATTCTCTGTCACTGCCCTCGACAAGTCTTGCCCTCTCTTCCGTGTGACTTGTTTAATTCCTTTAGCCACTCCGTTTGCCTTCCACTAGGTATCTTGGAGTCTTTCGTCATCTGGTGTACTTTCCTAGACTTACAATTCTCATTAATTCTCTTCAAATTCCTATACGATTTTAATGTTTTTTTCTCAATCGTGGTCTCCTTATGTGTAATCTGCTGCCCACTTTCACTGCTCATCTTTCCATTTTTTTTATACCTAACCGAAATCACAAAAACTTGGTTTCACTTGTTTGCATCCACCTTTTTTTTCACTGCCTTCATGATACAGGTTTCTGCAGGGTACAACCGAACTGATAACATCTTGTTTCCTTTATCACCTTCTTACTTTTCTTGGTGACGTAACTGTTACATGTCATTTCTCGCATAACCAACGTCACGCTGCCAGCTTCTCTTGCACATGTACTGCCCGCTACCCACCCAGTGGCATATTTAGTAAAGGTCTGACTTTTCCGTTAGTATGACTGAAATCTCACACTTCTTTGGATTATATATGTACCACACTCTTGCAAAACGATTTTTCAAATATCTGATTGATTCTGTGTTTCTCCTTCTAACATAGTTTTGTTGCAAATGGCGAAAAATGGAACTGGATAAACATTCTATACTGGTGGCAGTGCACAGAACAAAAACCAGGTGTAGACTTTTCTTTTCTAACGGTTCCAAAGCTCTCTGGGCAAGCAGGAAATGTTGTTCCTCTTGTTGATTGTCAACCGGATTGTGGTTCAGGAACAACAGATAACATTTAAAAACTGAATTATATGATAAGGCAGAACCAGATGCTGTCCCGGAGGATGATATTCACGATACAGAGGACCAGAAAAAAGTGTTTTCACCATCGTTCAACGTGAGTGTGATTAAGCTGAATCCGTACCCGACGTGTTTCTCCACACAAATGGACTAAAAAGGACAATCTAATGGGAACTTCTGAAGATTTAATTAATATTTATTAATATTTCTTCAAACAGTCTCCACAGAGGATGAATTCTAGTGCCACCAGTGTGACCCAGAGAAGAGTAGAGAGCCATTATACTAGTAGTGAACAACAATCAGCATTATACATTCTTGATTACTGTTAACGCATCAAATGGTTCTAACGTTATCCTTCACTAACGATTTTGAGAAGCTTATTACTTGTTGCCAAAGTGTCATGTGAGAAATAGATGTAACTGTGAACTCGAATAGCGGTATTCAGTTTGTCTCTTGTATTACTAAGTTTCTTATTTTGTTTTATTAGACCATTCGTCGAAACATTAGACGCCCATGTTAATTCCTGTGTAATATTCGACTTCTCGAACAGGTTTCAACTCGACGCTCCACACTTCTCTCTAGCATTAGTTTGTTCGTCAGTATGCTGGTCACCTCCCCCGTTTTTAACGTCACCCATCATCCCAGCTTTCTGTTTCGTCTACTCTTCCTTGCAATGTCCCTTTCGATAACTGTTCGATGTAGGGTATGAATTCACTGTTTTTCTACCATTCAAGCGTTTTTGCTTATTAATATCATTTCTATTAGTTTTCTTTCCGTCCTTAATCTGAGAATAACTTTTAATTCCTCATTCTGTCAAACAGTTCTACATCTACATCTACATCCATACTCCGCAAGCCAACTGACGGTGTGTGGCGGAGGGTACCCTGAGTACCTCTATCGGTTCTCCCTTCTATTCCAGTATCGTATTGTTCGCGGAAAGAAGGATTGTTGCTATGCTTCTGTGTGGGCTCTAAACTCTCTGATTTCATCCTCATGGTCTCTTCGCGAGATATACGTAGGAGCGAGCAATATACTGCTTCACTCCTCGGTGAAGGTATGTTCTCGAAACTTTAACAAATGCTCGTACCAAGCTACTGAGCGTCTCTCCTGCAGAGTCTTCTACTGGAGTTTATCTATCATCTCCGTAACGCTTTCGCGATTACTAAATGATCCCGTAACGAAGCGCGCTGCTCTCCGTTGGACCTTCTCTATCTCTTCTATCAACCCTATCTGGTACGGATCCCACACTGCTGAGCAGTATTCAAGCAGTGGGCGAACAAACGTACTGTAACCTACTTCCTTTGTTTTCGGATTGCATTTCCTTAGGATTCTTCCAATGAATCTCAGTCTGGCATCTGCTTTATCGACGATCAACTTTATGGGATCATTCCATTTTAAATCACTCCTAATGCGTACTCCCAGATAATTTATGGAATTAACTGCTTCCAGTAGCTGACCTGCTACTTTGTAGCTAAATGATAAGGGATCTATCTTTCTATGTATTCGCAGCACATTACACTTGTCTACATTGAGATTCAATTGCCATTCCCTGCACCATGCGTCAATTCGCTGCGGATCCTCCTGCATTTCAGTACAATTTTCCATTGATACAACCTCTCGATATACCACAGCATCATCTGCAAAAAGCCTCAGTGAACATCCGATGTCATCTACAAGGTCATTTATGTATATTGTGAATAGCAACGGTCCTATGACACTACCCTGCGGCATACCTGAAATCACTCTTACTTCGGAAGACTTCTCTCCATTGAGAATGACATGCTGCGTTCTGTTATCCAGGAACTCTTCAATCCAATCACAAAATTGGTCTGAGAGTCCATATGCTCTTACTTTGTTCATTAAGCGACTGTGGGGAAATGTATCGAACGCCTTTCGGAAGTCAAGAAACACGGCATCTACGTCGGAACCCGTGTCTATGGCCCTCTGAGTCTCGTGGACGAATAGCGCGAGCTGGGTTTCACACGACCGTCTTTATCGAAACCCGTGCTGATACCTACAGAGTAGATTTCTAGTCTCCAGAAAAGTCATTATACTCGAAAATAATACGTGTTCCCAAATTCTACAACTTATCGACGTTAGAGATATAGGTCTATAGTTCTGCACATCTGTTCGACGTCCATTCTTGAAAACGGGGATGACCTGTGCCCTTTTCCAATCCTTTGGAACGATACGCTCTTCTAGAGACCTACGGTACACCGCTGCAAGAAGGGGGGCAGGTTCCTTCGCGTACTCTGTGTAAAATCGAACTGGTATCCCATCAGGTCCAGCGGCCTTTCCTCTTTTGAGCGATTTTAATTGTTCCTCTATACCTCTGTTGTCTATTTCGATATCTACCATTTTGTCATCTGTGCGACAATCTAGAGAAGGAACTACAGTGCAGTCTTCCTCTGTGAAACAGCTTTGGAAAAAGACATTTAGTATTTCGGCATTTAGTCTGTCATCCTCTGTTTCAGTACCATTTAGGTCACAGAGTGTCTGGAAATTTTGGTTTGGTCCACCTACCGCTTTGACATAAGACCAAAATTTCTTAGTATTTTCTGCCAAGTCAGTACATTGAACTTTACTTTCGAATTCATTGAACGCCTCTCGCATAGCCCTCTTCACACTACATTTCGCTTCGCGTAATTTTTGTTTGTCAGCAAGGCTTTGGCTATGTCTATGTTTGCTGTGAAGTTCCCTTTGCTTCCGCAGCAGTTTTAAAACTCGGTGGTTGTACCACGGTGGCTCTTTTCCATCTCTTACGATCTTGCTTGGGACATACTCATCTAACGCATATTGTACGATGGTTTTGAACTTTGTCCACTGATCCTCATCACTATCTGTACTAGAGACAAAACTTTTGTGTTGAGCCGTCAGGTACTCTGTAATCTGCTTTTTGTCACTTTTGCTAAACAAAAAAATCTTCCTACCTTTTTTAATATTTGTATTTACTGCTGAAATCATCGATGCAGTAACCGCTTTATGATCGCTGAATCCCTGTTCTGCGTTAACTGTTCCAAATAGTTCGGGTCTGTTTGTCACCAGAAGGTATAATATGTTATCGCCACGAGTCGGTTCTCTGTTTAACTGCTCAAGGTAATTTTCATATAGCGCACTTAAAAATATTTCACTGGATTCTTTGTCCCTGCCACCCGTTATGATTGTTTGAGTCTCCCAGTCTATATCCGATAAATTAAAATCTCCACCCATAACTATAACATGGTGGGGAAATCTACTTGAAATATTTTCCAAATTAACCTTCAGATGCTCAGCCACAACAGCTGCTGAGCCAGGGGGCCTATAGAGACATCCAATTACCATGTCTGAGCCTGCTTTAACCGTGACCTTCACCCAAATTATTTCACATTTCGGATCTCCGTCAGTTTCCTTCGATACTATTGCACTTCTTATCGCTATAAACACGCCTCCCCCTTCACTGTCCAGCCTGTCTCTGCGGTATACATTCCAATCAAAAAAATAGTTCAAATGGCTCTGAGCACTATGGAACTTAACATCTGTGGTCATCAGTCCCCTAGAACCTACAACTACTTAAACCTAGCTAACCTAAGGACATCACACGCATCCATGGCCGATGCAGGATTCGAACCTGCGACCGTACCAGTCGCGCGGCTCCGGATTGAGCGCCTAGAACCGTTCGGCCACCGCGGCCGGCATTTTCCAGTCTGAGTTTAGGATTTCATTACTGTTTATGTTTGGTTTCAGTCAACTTTCTGTCCCTAGTACTCTATGGGCGTTGTGACAGTTTATTAATGAGATCAGTTATGGGACCTTTCTATAGACGCTCCTGCAGTTTACTAATAGCACATTAATATTGTTATTCCCTGTTGCATTTTGCCTACTCCTACCTTGCCACGTCTCAGGAGGCGTCATGTTGGGCCTAGGGAGTGAATTCTCTAACCTACAAAACCCACATGTGCACTCCACACGTACTCCGCTACCCATGTAGCCGCTTCCGGCGTGTAGTGCACGCCTGACCTATTCAGGGGGACCCTACGTTTCTCCACCCGATAGCAGAGGTCGAGAAATTTGCGCCCACATCTCCGCAGAATCGTCTGAGCCTCTGGTTTAAGCCTTCTACTCGGCTCCAAACCAGAGGACCGCGATCGGTTCTGGTAACGATACTATAAATAGTTAGCTCTGATTCCACCCTGCGAGCGAGGCTTTCCGCCTTCACCAATTCAGCCAACCGCCTGTACGAACTGAGGATGACCTCTGAACCCAGACGGCAGAAGTCATTGGTGCCAACATGAGCAACAATTTGCAGTCGGGTGCACCCAGTGCTCTCTATCGCCGCCGGCAGGACCTCCTCCACATTTCGGATGAGACCCCCCGGCAAGCAGACAGAGTGAACACTGGCCTTCTTCCCCGACCTTTCCGCTATTTCCCTAAGGGGCTCCATCACCCGCCTAGCGTTGGAGGTCCCAATAACTAATAAACCTCTCACCCCGTGTGCCTGCTCGGACATTGCTGAAGGAGCGGCCAAATGTCCACTCACAGTCAGAGCGGGCGATGCTACACGTCCGGTCTCCACATTGACCCTCCGCCTCGTGAGCCGCGAACGCCGCTGAACCCGCCACTCCCCTTAGGTAGAAGGTGGCCCAACTGCGCCCGGTATCCCCAAAGATGTGTCGACAGCAGGGACAATGGGTGAAGCATGTAATACCTGCGGTGTACGATGCGACGCACCAGACTCCCCACTGCCGCTACACTCCGAGGCAGCAGCATGTAGACGGCTGACCGCGGCCATCAACACGTTCAGCTGTTCGCGAACAGTGGCCAGCTCCTCCTGCGTCCGTACACAGTAGTCACACGTCCTATCCATCCTAAGAAATCGATTTACTGTAGAGAGTTAATCAACTTTTAACTAGACTGCTAATTCACTAAAGGCGGCTGATTGTTGATTAAACTGTGGTTGCTAGCCACTTCTTGTAGAAAACAATGAAAATAGCACAACCTGTCTCTGGACTGTATTGAAAACAAACACTAGCACTACTGGCACTATGGCTGACTAAAGGAACTCTCTCTGACTGTATTCAAAAGAAACACGAAATCTATCTAACTCTATTACTAGCACTCGACAATTAAAGCTTCCTAAAAGCAAAAACACACGGAAGAAGAAGTGACAATTAAGAAAAATACAGTTAATACTTAAATTAAGGTAGCTCGTTGCACAGCAGACGTGAAGCAGATGGCAGTTACGACGACACTGGCACTACTGGCACGAGTATATTTCCTCTTTCTTTTCGACTTTCTGTGACTGAGTGCCACAAAATACTACATTGCAGCCATACCACTTGATTGAACTCTTTCTGAGTCCCACCGGAAATCGTTTTGCAAGCAATAAAGCTTTCAATTTTCAAAAGATCACC
This sequence comes from Schistocerca serialis cubense, assembly GCF_023864345.2. Lineage (NCBI taxonomy): Eukaryota > Metazoa > Arthropoda > Insecta > Orthoptera > Acrididae > Schistocerca > Schistocerca serialis. Next base: position 757,821,661 of record NC_064640.1, on the reverse strand, counting down.
AAACTTCACAAGCAGCTAAAAGATTTGAGTCGTTCCAAGAGCTTTCATTCAAATGCTATTTTCATGGAATATGAGAGGGAGCTGAGTCTCTTCACTTCGATCTTTCCCACATTTCTTCTCATTTATTTGTCTTTTACCACTTACTCGTCGCCCTCCAACATAGACTGTAATGAGTCCTCTTATTCTACGAACACTACTCGATTATTTGCGTACTTCATTGTATAAACCGTTATTCCTCCTTCTGCTGTACCTCTTTTCCTAATACCATCCTACCTGTTACCTCAGTGCCAGTTCATGATGTTCATTCTCCCTTTGTAAAATTCCAGTATCAGCCATCTGTTCTTCTAGTCTTTACCAACATGTTTCAAGGGCTTTAAGGAGATGACCTGAGCAAAGTAGGTGTAAAGCCTTTTCCAAACCAACAAAATTGATGTATACATCAGAGTTCACTTCTATAATTCTTTGTCAAAACATCCTCAGGCGTCCTAAGGGATACAGATTCGCTATTCTTCTCATGAATCCCAATTTATCATCCTCAAAATTTTCCTCAATTATTCATTAAAATGTTTTGTAATTTAATGTATGGAATTATTTGGCATATAATCAACAAATATTCGGGCGTTGTCTTTCTTGGATAAACAGGTTAGACTAAAGAACTGAACTCTGCCCAGACAGATCATGAAGGTCCAACGATACCAACCGGCCGCCGTGCCATCCTCTTCCCACAGCTGTCACGGGATGCGGATATGGAAGAGCATGTGGTCAGCACACCACTCTACCGGCCGTATGTCAGTATGCGAGACCGAAAGTGATTAGAGAGTGTTTACTAAATATTGAAACTAAATGACTTCATCATACATTCTGTTGATAATATTCGGCACTCAGTTCTATGCAATGAGCTCACCTGAAAAATTATTTGCCACCAGTTAAACAGCACACTGGTCGTTGCGTTATATGATCCTCCACCGCTGACACGCTAGTCGTAGTAGTGAAGTGGTGTGTATGTGACAATACTTTGAATGGATTTAGCGAAGTAAGAAGTGTCACAGTGCAGATGTGCCTAATGGCAGAAAAAAATTCATGTATTAGGAATTGTCCATGACAATACTGTGAATGATACTGCACGATTTGTATGTGTATCATTGCAGACAGTCCCGGGGCACACAAGGAAAGGTGTACCATTCGCTGCCGTGTATCATAGCGTAGCAACAGTGGTGAAAATGAGGTACTTAATGACAGGGTATACAGGTGAGTATCACGCATTTTCAGGGACAGTCGGTATTAAACTCAACAGGATCTGCTCCTCTCAGTGAATGCAAGTCGATCTCAACTGGTGTCAGAGGCAAAATTTTCGAGGGAAATGCATGAAATGGGCAGTTACAGTTGAGTACCAGAAATAGGCCGTTGCTCACAATGACAAATACACTGTCAAGTTTTCCGACTGTTGTCCTTTGATCTACATCTTCCTGCTGAATATAAACGGACATATCTACATCTACATCTACATCCATACTCCACAAGCCACCTAACGGTGTGTGGCGGAGGGTACTTTGAGTACCTCTATCGGTTCTCCCTTCTATTCCAGTCTCGTATTGTTCGTGGAAAAAAAGATTGTCGGTATGCCTCTAATCTCTCTGATTTTATCCTTGTCGTCTCTTCGGGAGATATACGTAGGAGGGAGCAATTTACTGCTTAACTCCTCGGTGATGGTATATTCTCGAAACTTCAACAAAAGACCGTACCGAGCTACTGAGCGTCTCTCTTGCAGAGTCTTCCACTGGAGTTTATCTGTCATCTCCGTAACGCTTTCGCGATCACTAAATGATCCTGTAACGATGCGCGCTGCTCTCCGTTGGATCTTCTCTATCTATCTGTTCTATCAACCCTATCCAGTACGGATCCCACACCGGTGAGCCGTATTCAAGCAGTGGGCGAACAAGTGTACTGTAACCTACTTGCTTTGTTTTCGGATTGCATTTCCTTAGGATTCTTCCAATGAATCTCAGCCTGGCATCTGCTTTACCGACGATTAATTTTATATGGTCATTCCATTTTAAATCACTCCTAATGCCCACTCCCAGATAATGGAACTAACTGCTTCCAGTTGCTGATCTACTATATTGTAGCTAAATGATAAAGAATCTTTCGTTCCATGTATTCGCAGCACATTACACTTGTCTACATTGAGATTCAGTCGCCATTCCCTGCACCATGCGTTAATTCGCTGCAGATAATCCTGCATTTCAGTAGAATTTCCCATTGTTACAACCTTTCGATATAGTACAGCATCATCCGCAAAAAGCCTCAGTGAACTTCTGATGTTATCCACAAGGTTATTTCTGTCTTCCAAGGTGGCAACAGGAATGCATGCATATATTTCTGATTTCATGGATGCTCAGGCATCCAGTCACATCTCAGTGGGTTAACTGAATCATCTGATGTATTCCATAAAATTGTCTAGGACAGTTTGGAACAGCTGCTGAAACAGAACCATCAACATTTTGATAAATATACAGAATCTAATCACCAATGGGCGGCTTTAACTGAATATAGCATGTATGAAGAAACTGAAGGATGCTCCTCGTCTCCGAATTGAGTTTACTGTCAAGACCAGATCTGGTTTTACAGGATATTCGCTTTATGTCTCCTGGAGGTGACTAATTTTAGACTTATGAACATTTGACATACAGCTAGACATACCGGCGATGACGTCTCTGCAATCGCCCAGGGAGGCCACGGTGATGGGGTGCTGTCCTCGTGGCCTAAGACAGGACGCCAGCTGCAGCTCGCACTCGCTGTCGTATATGCGTCCGTCGCTGCCACAGAGGCGCTGCTTAGGGTCGTCGCGAGGGCAGCTGGACTTGCAAGTGCATACCCCGTGATGGCACACAGCGGCGGGTTCCTCGCAAACCACTCCTCTGCAAGCATCTGGAACCACTGCACGAGGCAAGTAATCAGATATAGCCGTATTTAAATTAATCAAGTAGTTGTAGACGTGGAATTGAATTCTGAAAGATAACATGCAAGTTATCGCGTAGTTGTGACTATTACTGTTTGCACCCGCCACCAAAGCATTCCGCTCTCCATGACAACAGATAACTGATTAACGTTTCATCTCAATGAAGATAGCTGGAAAATAATTTGTTGACGCAATGGTATATTGGAGGCTTGGACACAGTTCCTGCGTAAGAAGTTAGACAATGCGTTATGCAAAAACTTTCATGTAATACCATAAACATTAGAACTGTAATTTCTTGACAACATTCAGAATATTTCTAGTTCCCATTTATTTTTCACAGGCTTCATTATTACAGGCTAAGATGACTTTTCAATAATTCATTCATATATTCAGTGTTCTATACTGAGCAATGCTTGAAATTAGAGTACATCGTACATTTTAATGACAATTTTCTTGTTGTTAGCACATCATATAAAATATTTGAAAACGGTCTCTATTTCAGTTTAGTACTTAGTTTTATGACATTATTAAAAACAAAACAAATTAGCAATGGAAATTATTATTCCTTCCCAAAAATTTTAGGCACTGGTCTTGTAACCTTTTCAGGGACTATTAGGCGGTTCTGTTTCTACAGTACTCTTTGTACTGCAACTATGGTGAAATATTCTGTAGCATTGATGTGCTGTAATGCTTGCCACATTTATGGCAACTGGAGAGGTATTCGCAAATGAGAGTTCCTGACTGTAAATTATGAATTCAAAATGGGTCATATTAATATTCTTGTTGGCAGGAAATTTGTGCTAGGTCAGTGGGCTACAATGAGAATTTCTCTCGCACATTACAGCCCATGAAGTCTAGAATATTAGTTTAATAGTGACAGATAAAAGGTTATTTATGAAGTCTGTCACTGTGTACATCTATTTCAAATTACAGTTTCATTCATGCACTTTCCGTAAATAGTTAGGTATAATTGAAGAGTAATTTATCATTCTTTAAGAAAATATTGCTTCAGTTAACTTACATTTTTCAGAGTGTCATCAATATGTCTACCATATTTTACATCACAGATCTTAGAATCAGTAGTATCATTTGTTTCATTAGCCTCAAGCTGGTTCATCTTTTATCAAAAATGCTATTTCAAAATAATAAATATATTTCCTCTTACCATACACGAGAAAATAATCAATACTTTAGTAGCTATTCGTCATCAAAATAATATTTTTCAATTTTTCTACGACTGCTGCATTCTGCTTTGTGAAATACATAGCCAAATTGAGCAGCAGCAGTCAAATTTTGCTTTTTGTGCGACTAATGGTGAATAAGACCATAATTTTACACAATCTAAAGTAGGAATACATCTGTCTATGATAAAATTTATAAATCAAAACTTCATGTTTAATGATTAAAACATGATATTATTTGTGAAGTATAAATCACATGTCTTACTAAAGTTGAAACAAATTATATATGTATAAATAATACATTATTCATATTGTAAAAGCTAAAAATCAAAGTTTTGGTAAGTTTTCACGAAATTCATTAACTTTCCCTGATATTTAAAATAAGTTATGGTTATTACTATTTCTTTGATTTAATTGTAATTTCATTACATGTTTAGTAGCGAAAAAAGTTAATAAAAAGTATTGGAAATTACTTATATTCTGATTCCTAAAAAAAATAAGGTGTATTTCATGTATCTTATTAACCCTTAACGCACAAGGTGACTTTTCTGTAACATTTACTATGAGGTGTGGTGTTTGGGACACAAGTGTTGAAACTGAGATTTAGGGGATAAATCACTTGGAAATTTTCGATTCAGTTATGTAATAATATTTTATAATTATTTCAGTGTTGTTTAAATGCTCCTGATTGATTTCATTGAAATCAAGTCTGCTGTAGTTTAGTTTCTGTCAAACAAAATCATATACTTACATGCCGTTTCTTAAACAGTGCGCATAAACAAACTACTAGAGAACTGGATTTTACATTCAGAAAATTTATAGTATCTCTGTAAAAGGTAAATTTTCGAATAAAACTAAATTACAGGGTTAGTAATAGTACTCGATAGGACAGAAAGAAAGACAGTGAAAATGACATTCACTGTTGAGATCAACATTTTCCCTTATTAGCACTCAGTTAATTAATCCCTCAAATACTTTTTTGGAGAAACAGGAAGGTGTCCAACACCACTGGCCTGAAGTTTTTCCCTTGAATGATACTCTTACTCGTCAAGAGAATTGTGATCACTGACTATTTCAAAATCACTGATATGCTCCTCTGTTCAGTGACTACTGTCTTCATCAAATTAAGGATAATTAAAATTGACACATTCTTGTGAACAGTTTCGTGCTCTACTAAGAAAACACATATGTATTTCATGACGAACGTAAGAAAGATTACATATTACCTTCTCCGTGTATTCAAAAAAATGAAATTTTGACAGAAAACTTTGGCAAGATAACTACACTACTAACGGCCATTTGTACAGTCCCCAGTTAGCAGCCGCTTAAGTTCTATTCTCGGAATAGCACGGAAAACGCGTAGTACGAACATGTAACAACGCATGACCAGAGAACAAACGCGGGATAACTGAGCCGATGGTTCTAGCAGGGTTAGTAGAGTTAACCAGAGAATAAGTTTTGACAATGGCAGGAACAGTTACAGAAATAGTGATGACGTCATTGTTTGTTAGAACGAGGAAGAAGAAAAAATAGGGACACTTCACAAATTATATGGAAGAATATGAAGATTTGAAATTTATTTAAAAATTTCATACTACTAATGTTTTTCGATCTCATGCTGTTTTACCAAACAGACAGTGACAAAATAGACGTAATCACAGCGAGAAACCACACAATTCTCTGATTCTATTCGTATTAACAGCTTTTTCTGTATTCGACAAGACATTTTGATTTTTCATGTAGCAAAACATTTGATGACCTTTGACTAGGCAATTGAGTCTTTTGCAACAAGGAATAAGGAAGTAACAATATTAGAGAGAACCAAATGCTGGGACCTAACGATTAAAGAAATGTGTACTATCTTGCTTGTCTCTTATGTTTAATCGTTTTACGTTTCCCATATTTAATTTTATGTCACACAAAAGAGCAATTTTTTGGCCCGTTTCGGAAATATTGTAGATCTGGGGGCGAAAATACAACAATACAGTAATATACAATCTAACCAATATTATGTAAATTCAGGAAAGTTGCATATATGAAAAAAATATAGTGATACTTGATACACAATTCATTTATAAAATATGTAGTGCAAGGAAATAACACTTTCCCTAGAAACTACAAAGATCATTTTTCAGGCAAAGTTTAACCCTTGGAAGTGTTTAATATCTCGCCAAAAACGAAAATTTCGTGGGACAGAAGAGTAGCTTATTTTACCAGAAGTATTGGAGTCTATGGCTGCAGGATTGCTGAAGGAGACATTTAAGTATATAAATGAAGTGACTGAGAAAACAGATTACACCTATGATTCGACAGTAAAACGTGGAGTTGATCCCCATCAACAGCGAGAGAATAGAGCATTTTTACGACTTGTTGTTTAGAGTTATAGCATTAAAACCATATTGGCTCCGCATTCGGGGATATCTCTGTCACTGTTGCTTAAGAAATTAAAACCTCATACTTACCGCAAGGACCCTTGTACAAGACAGCGATATGCAGTTTCTTTTCACAGGAAGCCTTATTCAGATCACAGTCGCTTCTGTATGTTACACCGTCAGAGCCACATACAAGTGATTCTGGAACCTTTAAAAATAAGAAGAAATTGTTAGTGAACGAACAACGTAAATATCTAGAGTTCATTTAACACTTTATATAAACTGTGAAACATACAGAAATCAATCTAATCTGCCTGATTATATATAAACATTAAAAGTGACGGAAATTAATCTGCACACATCCAACAAGAATTTCATAAGACATGTGGATAAAAACAATGACTAAGAAGTTTGGTAAAAGTATGATGATGATTTTTATAGCAATTCATTGTAGCGCCAGCAACTGGTGATCGCACAGTTCATCCAGCCACACTGCTACGATCAGATGCCCAAGTTATGAGCTAACAGTACAGTCCAATAGGTGGCAATGTCTGCACAGTTAGTCAAGCTGCGATCTTACACTGTTGGCCACAATACGGTACTATGCAATGCCAAGGCTCCAGCCCATATAAAAACGAAATACAGTTCCCTACAGATAGGCTCACTGTGTCCCCAGTTTTGGGAGCCAACAGATTTACGGAGTAGAGACGTCTGATGTGTTTGCTCCGCTGCGAGATCACTGATGCGGTATATAAATGTACACACACACACACACACACACACACACTCACACACACACACGCACACAAACACACACATACATACATACGCACATGAGAGCGAGCTCGTTGGATAAGAATGCTGTCATGGTACCGAGATTTCAGAGGTCGCCCAATCGACAAATTGTGTAGTGTTACCAGTGAACACTTGTGAGACAGGATATGTTCTGATTTGAGTAGTCACACGAGCGAAGGATTGTGTACTGTTACCGGTGGTCACTTGTGCGATGGGATATGCTGTGGTTTCAGTAGCGTTACAAACGGTCGTTTATGCGACAGTGAGAGTCATCGGCTCGACGTGTGCCTCCTCCTTGCATGTTAGTTAAAGATTTTTACAAACTAAAATAGAGTTTACGTCATTTCATTTCCTTATTAAAATCAAGATTTCCTCAATGAGTTAATGAATTATTACGAGGTTTATGTCTAATGCATAGCTTGAGGCGTAAGGTCGATAAATTCCAAGTTGATGAAAATATTTTAAAATTAGATTTAAGTGTTGGTGCAGAGGAAGGAGCTTTGGGCACTAGATGGCGGCCTGCACTTTCTCTGGCAAGATTAAGCGACCAAGCAAGATCCAAAAAAGGCAGTCAGCGGGTTTTACCCTAACAGCCAAGGAAGAGGTGCGGACAGCTAGCCTGTTTTCAGGTGAGTGAATCTAGACACTGGGAAGAATTTAAGACTTATAAAAAACGGACGTTCTTAAAAATTTTGTAAAGCAAGTTCAACCATATCAAAATAATCGCCACAGTGTGATGCATGTAATAAAATGTCGACCACAAATTTATCTGTAATAACATATGAATTAGAGTTTACAGAAAAACTAATAATACTACCAGAAATATTTCTCGTATTAAATATTAAGGATGTAGTCAAGCTGGATAATAGCATTCCTATTATTGCATACCAAGTAGTTTCAGCACTCCTATTATGTAAATGATTCGAACCAGAAGAGTCTTCGACTTCCATACAACAAAATGAAGAACTATGGTTGTTTTATGCTCATCGCTTCATTTACTCTGACGTAATTTTTGATGCTTTATTGTAAGCAAGTGTGCACTACATTCATATGTATTTATTTAAGTCAGAGAATTGACGTGAAGGCTATTGTGCCGAGTATCGTTGGAAACATTAATAAGTTAGCTCTTATTTTAAACATATGTCTAATTAGAAGGAATTCTAGCAATAGAATGGTGGTCCATTTAGCGGTTGTTATGACATACTAAGAAAATCGTGCTTTTGATGGGAGAGGGTCAAGTCATCAGTGGTGGGCTATTGGACGCAACGGAGACATGAGGAGAACACTTCTGTATGGGCCATAGGAGGAGACACTAGGAAAGTCCTAATTTGATGTTGTGGTATAAGACGACATAGGACTTGGTATTTACTCCCGCGATACGAACGATTTTTAAGACTTCTGTTTGGGGCAACGAAAATGCATTCTTATACTTCGTAAAATTCAGCTATAAGTGAGATTTGCTACTTTCGAAGGAGCAATGAACAGGTAAATTATTGGGATCTCTAGTACCATTCATGCTACAATCTGCGCAATATCTGTTTAGTAGTCTTTATTCTATAACCTTGTTTAAGTGTACTTTGTAGGATCACCTTTTCAGAATAACATAAGTCTAATTTTGAATAAATTATTAGCCTCTTATAATTTTAAACTCGTGGTACCACATACGTTAATTCGCAGAAATTTCCCAACTTTATCATTGCTGATCATTGCCCGTAACTGAAATTTTGTATTATTCACCAATTCACTTCATTCGGGTCTGCTTAATTTATTAGACTGTAAGATCACAATTTCCTGCATATTACTTGGCTTTATTTCCTACTGGCTAAGAACAGTAATTACAGCATTAGGGGTGACATGGATAAAATAGGAGTAGCAACTACACTCACAAATGTGAGTTTCATGGAGGTCTTGCAGCGCCATCACCAGTCCTGGATTAATACTGCTGTAAGGCGTGTTAATTCTGAGTTGAGCGGGCTACTGCTGACTGAAATGAATTATCATATGTTTGCAGTGACCGTTGCTACAATTGGAAGATGGGGTTATACAAGACATGATCTGCATCTGAATACGATAGGGAAAGATAGGTTGGCTGAACTTCTTGCAGGGAATGTAGAGGAGACCACCATCATATAATGTAAGATCCCTGTGGCTGCTTGTGTGAGAAGGGCACCTTTTTTTAGGTAAGAATCTAGTTTCAGGCACCCTGTTTTGAAAGAATCCCTATTACAGAAGAGCCCCATAAGAATGCACAGAAAAGTAAGGTTAGCTTATTCCACCGAAATATTAGAGGAGTGAGTAATATGGTAGGAGAGCTTCTTTCTCGCTTGCAAAATTTAGAGGAAAAGTTAGACATGCTGCGTGTGTCTGAGCACCAAATAATCACAGGGTAAGATAACTTACATATAAAAGATTTCAGCCTAGCAGCTTACTCATGCAGAACTAATATGGGAAAAGGAGGAGTTGTTGCCTATATTAAGATAGAACACACATTCAAAAACATTGACACGAGTAGATTTTCTAGTGATCAGCACATAGTAGTGAGTGTTTGTGAATTAATGCTGAAAAACAGTTCACTTTCAATTGTAACAGTATATAGATCCCTACTGGGAAATTTTTAATTATATATGAGGAACCTGTTTAGACAGTAACAAATGCTCTCTCTAATGATGATGCATATTTAGTCAGGATAAATGACATAGTGCCTACAGTGGGGACACACTTCAGTGCAAGTCAGTTAGAATTATTACTGACTACAGGGCAGATATTTTTAAGAGTAGATTACAAGAAACAGCCTTGGATGAAATTTACAAAGAACCAAATGCCAATATAAAATTTAATCTATTGCACGATAATTTAATATCAGTATTTGAAAATAGCTTTACGCATAAGGTAATCAGAAGGGACATTAAACAGCCATGTAAAGAACCATGGATATCTAAGGGGATTAAAGCATCTTGTAAAACGAAAAGGGAAACATATCATTTGGCAATAACAGGTAGAGACCCTGCAGTAGTTGCGCACTACAAAATCTACTCAAAATTACTAAGGAAGGTTACCAAAAAATCAAGAAATATGCACATAATGTCAGAAATCAGTATGTCTGACAACAGAGTTAAGGCAATATGGAATATAGTGAAGAGACAGGACAACCAAGCACAGAAGAGGGTAACATTACTATCTAATTGAATGGAAGGGCTATAAATGACAAGTTACAGGTAGCAAATGTGTTTGGTAATCATTCCTTAAACATAGTAGAAAGCATAGAGACCAACAGTTCAAGAGAATGATCACAGCAATATGTTGAAGGAGTAACTCTCATAAAATTACATCATACGAATGTACCACCAATATCTACTTCCGAAATTGAGAGGATCATACATTCTCTTAAGAATAAAAGCTCTTCTGGTTTTGATGTTGTTAACAATAGAGTACTACAGATTTGTTCCCATATAATAAGTCCAGTATTGTCCAAAATACCTAATGCATCACTAACTCAAGGCATTTTTCCAGAGAGAGTAAAATATGCTATTTTCTGTGACCCAACTGACGCATTTGATTATGTGAATCATAGTATACTCCAAGATAAATTGCAGTTTTATGGGATTGATGATATGGCCAACCAATGGATCACGTCATATCTTACCAAAAGAATGCAGAATGTGATATTTAATAGTAATTTAACCAACAGAGTCCAGGGACATAATTCTGAATGTGGGGAAATCATGTATGTGGTTCCTCAAGAGTCAATCTTAAGGCCACTACTGTTTCTCATATATGTAAAGAGCAGATGACACCACCATTGTAACTACTCCCATCACACATACAGAAATGGAAGAAATGGTGAACAAAGTTCTCAAAAGTATCATTGACTGGTTTTCTGCGAATGGTCTCAACCTGAATTTCACAAAGACAAATCGTATTTTGTTCTGCACCACTAGGAGTACTGCAGCTGCGATACGTGTGACATATGGTGATTGAAATAATACATGGGGAGGAAACTTCAAAATTCTTAGGTGTTCATACTGATGAGAATTTAAATTGGAAAAAACTTATTTAGGAACTCCTAAAGCAAGTTAGTTCAGCCACATTTGCAATTAGAACCATATTAAATTTTGGGGAGAGAGAAATAAGTAAGTTGACATATTTTTCTTATTTTCATTCAGTAATGACATATGGAATAATGTTCTGTGGTAACTCGTCTTTAAGAAGGAAGGTCTTCATTGCCTAAAAACTTTCTGTAAGAATAATATGTGGTGGTCACCTGCTATCACCTTGTAGACATCTCTTTAAGGAGTTGGGCATTCTCACTACTGCTTCACAGTATATTTATGCCCTCATGGAATTTGTTCTAAATAATCCACTACAATTCAAAAGGAACAATGAGGTACATAATCAAAATACTAGAAGGAAAAATGACATTCATTACTCACCATTAAGGTTGTCTTTAGCCTAGAAAGGGGTGCACAAAAATTTTTGATCACTTACCTAGTGATATAATATGTCTAACAGACAGCGAGGTAAAATTTGAAAATAAACTGAAAAAGTTTCTCCTTGACAACTCCTTCTATTCCGTAGAAGAATTTCGATGTTTGTGATGCGTAAAGGGTGGTGGGTAGTAATTGATAACTCAATCTATATATCTCGCTTTCATTTCGAGAATAATAATAATAATAATAGTAATTTGATATTTAGAGTACAAATAGATGAACACATTAAGTTGCAATATGAATGTAATATGACTCGTTCCACATTATGACGATTGATCATGCAAAATGATCCATTGAACATGAAAGTAACTAACTAATTAAGTAACTAACTGGGCATAAAGCAGACGTCCACGGCTCAACTCTACATCAGCGAGCCACATTTTCAATTAGAGCTTTGTCTAGCCCAGTACCGATTCTTATTGCAAACTCACACTCATTCGGTGTCTACGAAGACATCCCATGAGAGAAAAATGATGTTTTCTCACACGGGATGTGGATGTAAATTTTAATCCCCTTCAGCATTCACAAGTGAAATTTTTGATATAGGTCCTGACATCACGGCATTTGTGAATGGGCGCCCCGAGCTTAGAATTTTTGTCTGTTGCGTACATAGAATAGATGATAGGCGTAGGGGAAAAAAGACGTGGGAGAAGAGCAAGAAGAAAAAGAAGATAGTGCAGAGGTATGTTTTGTGCCAGACTTCGGCAGCTATTAGCGGGGACGCAGTGAACAGAGCAGACGGCGGGAGCAGCTGACAGCATCGCGGGGCCACAGCAGCATATACGAGAACTTCATCTTCAGCCCCGCCAGCGTCTTAAAAGTTGGAATAACTTTACCTTCGGGGTCAGCAGCACTGCAGAGGCACACATTATGGCAGAAAAAGTTAAGTAATGGTGAAGACAATGTGTCCGTGCGTGGACTGTAAGTCTGCTGTCAGAGATAGAGAGTAATGAAATGAAATAGTCACTAAGAATAAGCGGATCTGAGAAAGTTAGTAGATCGGTTGGTGGGAAATCAGAAAGGTGTAACAAATTTCCAGAAAATCAGATGGGTTACTGTCGAGAGCCATTACTAGTGTTAAACCAGAAGTCGAAACAGTTAAAGTTAGTATTGAAGGGAAACTTGAGGATAAGTTGCATGACATAAAAGTAGAAAAGCAATGTGGGACTTGTTAACAGCAGAATCGATTCAGCTGAGATATTTGTTAATGTAGAGGACAGCGAGCCAAAGCAAAATTTACTTGAGGAAGTGGCTAAGCAAAATTACTGGACATAGTAGTAGACATCCAGTTTAAAGATGAAGAAAGTTAAATTGATATTGAAGGTGAAGATGGTAAAGAAACAACGGAGCAGAAACAGCAGGTAGAGATTATGCTTTCCACTGGCGATCAAAGTTGCGGTGATACGAAAAAACAGAGTAAATTTACAGACTACGAATGTGAAAAGTGGGAATACTGTTGATGGTGAGGGTAGTGAAGACGGAACACATGAAGAGCGGGAAACAGAAACGAAGTATTTTACTGGTGATCTGTTTGGTAGTAACAATCAGAATTTTCAATATAGTAAGGGTTTTCAATTTAGATATGAGGATCGTAAGCAACTGCTTGAGGGACCGTCGATTTATACACTGCAAAACCGAGATATGCTGACGGAAAAGAAATTTTTACTGTATCTCAAAACCCGGGGTGGCAAAATTGGAATTTAATTATGTGTGATAATGTCATAGATCAGGGTCAAATGTCGCAGGTGAATATCGTTAGTACGTCAAACAAATTTTGGAGGAGTTTGAAGCGGCAGAGCAGAATAAGAGAATGCAGTGAAGTTAGAAGAACGCACTTTTGAATTAGATTATTAGGTTATGGGGCTAAATGTTTTAGTTTATTCGGATAAAGTGAAAAATGGAGCGGATATATGCGCGACGGAAAATTCCGTTATTTAAAGAGAGGTAGAAGTGAATTCGAACTTGATGGCGGTTGAATGTATGAAGAAACCTGATGAAATTCTGGTCAGTAGCAACAGTTAGTTATGCAGGCGGGAGAACTTAAGTGAAGATGTCGGTGAACGTGGCGTAGCGGTTGGCTCGTCAGTTGGAGTCTAATTTTATTTTATATCTGCAGAAGTAGCTGATTTATTGTTAAGGGAAGCTACTGAGATAAATATTTTGGAGGAAGGAACCATGCGTTTATTTCTATTGATGGAAATCAACTGGTGGCTCTTGACAGAGACGTGAATTTCGAGTGGATGTTGAAACATGAATATGAAGTTGATGAGGTAGACGGCAGGTCAATTTGTTTAACACAGAAAGACATTATTCTTTCTTGGTGCTGACATATTAAAAATAAATAGGCAAAGGGAGTCTGAGAGGAGAGAAGATGAAATGGAGCCGAAAGAATTATCTAATGAGTTACTTACGGGAGAGTATGATATTGAAGATTTGTGGATACTTAATATATGTGCCATGGTAGCTGAAAATAAAGACAGCGATATTATAAATGATACGTTAACTGAGAAATGTTTCAGGAGAGAACAAATTAGAAATATGGACCCTACAAGTATAAAGGTCGACGTTTATGAAGGAAGAAAGCGTCGTTTCTTAAGTTTAAAAATGTTGTTTGTGCTGTAGTCAAAAATTTTGTGTTTAAAAGTACAAGTCCGTTGGTGAAAGAGGAAACAGGCCCCAGATATGAGCAGATCAAAAGGTCAAAAAGATGAGACTCTAAAGATACTCACATTGAAGAGAAAAATGTTAAGACAAGCAACGCTGGCCGAGTTGCACCTTGTGAAAGAAGAATGTGATGCAGTGCGAATCGCCTAAAACTTGGAAAGTAGATATTACAAAAATGGAAAGTGCTACTGATGTACGGTTTTCACTGAATGGATTGGTAGTCAGAGACTAGTATCGTTAGCCAATAAACAGACTGTGATATTACTTAGAATGTGTACTGTTGTGTAAACATACACTTTTGCAAGTGAAACAATGCCTATTGACATTAACAAACTAAAACTACGGTAAATTAGAATGTCAGTGGTGTTCGTAGGAGGATACTGGTACGAGTCGAACCCGTATTTTGAAAAGTTTTCGTACCGACACTTATTTGTGCCGTTCAACCTGCGTAGTTACTAGGTACGGTATCGTTACGTTTGCTTACAGCCTGAGTTTGTGTTCCTTGAGTACATTGTGACTTGCTAGACAGTTAGTGTGTGGCATTTCAAGCAATAGGATTTACCAATGCAGAAAAAGTCGACATGCTCATGATACATGGAGAGTGTAGCAAGAATGCAGTACGCTCTCGTACAACATATGCGGCAAGATATTCCCATAGACGTGAACAATCTCGGCAATTATTTATCAACATCTTCAACCAGTTACGTGAAAGTGGTAGTGTAACACCTAGACAACGCAACAGCAGGAAATAAGTGACGGCAGAAGAGAGGGAAATTAATGTTCTTGCTGCTATTGCAGTTGATCCGCACATCAGCTCCCACACAATCGCACGAGGAAGTGTGATGAAAGGCAACTGTCCTACGCATTCTCCAGCGACATAGGTTCCATTCCTATCACATCTCTCTACACAATGAGCTGCATGGAAACGATTATTAGAAACGTGTTATCTTTTGTAAATGGTCGTTAAAACAAGACACTCCAAATGTATCATGCATCTTGTTTGGTGATGAAGCAATATTTACAAATAATGGCCACATAAACTGTCTAAACATGCACTTTTTGTCTGTCGGTAATCTCCGTTGGCTTCGTCAGGTGTAACGGCTTCGTTAGTTCGAACGTCAGGGTCCCTGTAGTGTAAACGTATGAGGTGGGATAGTGAACCTTCAGCTCACAGACCCGTTTATCATGTAAGGAACACTGATAGGGCAAAAACGCTAGAGGATGTTCCTCTGCAGACTAGCAGAAAACTGTGGTACCAACGTGGTGGATGTCCAGCTCATAGTGAACGACGTATTACAACATGTCTTTACGAATTATTTCCAAATCGTTGAGCTGGACGCAGAGGACCTGTGTCTTGGCCGGCCCATTCTGCGTATTTGAAGCCTGTTGACCATTTTCTGTGGGGAAAGCAGAAAGACGGTATCTACAAGGAAATTCGCTTTACAACCGATAATATTGCTGCAGACTGTAGCCTGCTCGGTTATCTGCGCTGAAATGCAAGCACACGTGGAGCAGTCGTTCCATACCAGACTGAAAGTGTCCATTGCCGCTGCCGGTGGTCACTTTGAACACAACATGTGATGGTCAGTTGTCTCGTTACTGGTCAGAATCCACATAACTAGTGTATGCACTTGTGTTGTAATTTAGTATGTGCTACAACAGGTATTGTGCAAGTGTCGGTGTGGGAACTTCTCAGAAAACGATATCTCGTAAACGCCTAGCACTAGAATCCTGCAACAAAGACCACCACCATATTAATGTATTCTACTTTTCATTGATTTATTTGTTTATTTATTTATTTTTACTAATAATAGGAGACCCTGTCTGTCATTCGATTCTGTGAAAACCGCACATCATTATCACTTTCTATTTCCGCAATATTTGGGGTGCAAGTGTGTGTGTGTGTGTGTGTGTGTGTGTGTGTGTGTGTGTGTGTGTGTGTGTGTGTGTATGTGTGTATGTGTGTGTGTATTTCGTGTATAGCTTAATAAAATGTACGTTGCGTATTCATATTTTGTAATATGAAAAAATTCTGTAGAATGGTAAGGTACGGAAAATGAATGAGAACGTACGCTAAAACGTTCATGGAGGTAGAAAAATTATAATGGACCAAGTTTGACTTAAGATGATCGAAAGATATATTTGTTTTCTGTAGAGCGAGAAGGTAAATTTCAGTGCTGTATGAAGGTAAACTATCTGTGGTTAATTTTGTTGGGGTAACGGTATTGAGGCATATACTATTTTGGAAGGGTTTTAATGTGGTAATGAGTACAAGAAATGAATTAAGGAAAGCTTTCTTTAGTGGTTAAAACAGATTTAACTATGTAGCTAAGAACACTAAAATTTTTGTAATGTAACCTGTGGTGTCACCGCCAGACACCACACTTGGTAGGTGGTAGCCTTTAAATCGGTCGCGGTCCGTTAGTATACGTCGGACCAGCGTGTCGTCACTATCAGTGATTGTGGACCGAGCGCAGCCACACGGCAGGTCTAATGTGGAGAGACTCTGTAGCACTCGCCCCAGTTGTACAGCCGACTTTGCTAGCGATGGTTCACTGCCTACATACGCTCACATTTGCAGAGACGACAGCTTAGCATAGCCTTCAGCTACGTCATTTGCTACGACCTAGCAAGGCGCCATATTCAGTTACTATGTCTTATGACCAGATAATATTGTGAATCATGTACCGTCAAGAGCGACGTTCATCATTAATGGATTAAAGTTAAGTTGGTAGGTTGGTTTGGGGAAGGAGACCAGACAGCTTGGTCATCGGTCTCATCGGATGAGGGAAGGATGGGGAAGGAAGTCGGCCGTGCCCTTTCAGAGAAACCATCCCGGCATTTGCCTGGAATGATTTAGGGAAATCACGGAAAACCTAAATCAGGATGGCCGGACACGGGATTGAACCGTCGTCCACCCGAATGCGAGGCCAGTGTCTAACCACTGCGCCACCTCGCTCGGTCTTTAAAGTTAAGTATCAAACTAATTACGTCCGCTTTATGAATTCTAATTCCTTGTCATGTTCCAGACCTCACGTCAGTATAGTTCTTCCCTCCTCACGCCAGCCTGCGTGAGCTAAAATGCGTGCATTTCGGCCTCCTCTAGTAACACGGTGTTGGCTCTTCTGCCAACACAACACAGCCTATCTGCTGATATGAGAAAATTTAGTGGGGAGAATTCTGATCAGCGATGAGTTACAGTTTTGAATTCACGCAGATTTTGTGAGTGATTGTGGAAAAATTTGTTGCAACTTTTACGAGGAGATTCATGTTTTCTCGTGGAAACATGGATGGAGAGTTAGAGCGACTTCCACACTAAATGAAGGATGTTTTGTCAAAGCCTTGAGTCAGTTTTCTTTGCCGTTTTGTCTTGCATATGTATCGATTCCACTGGAGAGGCTATTCAGCGTCTGATTTTCAAGGACATGCTGTAGTATAATTCTACTTGGATCAATACGTTGATCGTATTTCAAAATATTTTACTTCTTCAGTGTTGGCCGTGGCTGCAAGCTAGCACAGATATGAGTGCAGTAGCTGGCAGCTCAAGCCATGCAGATCCACAGTAGATTCTGGAGGACGGAGGAGAGTAGAAATCGACGCCAAAGCTACGAAAATTTTCTGTGCGCATGAGTGAAAGTGTAGTGTGACGTATTAACAGCGTTAAGCAACACAAAACGCTGACTAGTTACAGACAAATGGTTAAATAGTGTTTCAAACATTGTTACATGAAACAAATTAATTTTTAAAACCTAACCAAATATTTATTTTAAATAGCGCAGCAGTGCAGAAGATGGATATTTATGGAAAAATTATGGCTAAGCTATCTTAAAAAACAGACTGTTCATACTAATTTTGACATTTAAACAATATGACAGTTTTTATCAATTTTATATTCAGTTCTCCTTAGGCACGTAACCTAGGTCATGCCGCTACATACACCACTACGAAGTTATTTTACACCTCTCGTCAGACACTACTGCTGACTGAACTTAGTTTTACATAAAGCAATATTAGATACTACTGAATATGTCTATTTAAACAACTAAATGGCATATTAAGGAGAGTTGTATAAGTAAACAAACACTGTTTTTGGCTTTGTTTCACAATTTATTATTAACGTTACTGCACAACCTAAGTTTCGGTTTATAAGCCCATTTTCAAGAACATTACCGATTTCCAAATATGATCTACATCTACATCCATACTCCGCAAGCCACCTGACGGTGTGTGGCGGAGAGTACCTTGAGTACCTCTATCGGTTCTCCCTTTTATTCCACTCTCGTATTGTTCGTGGAAACAAGGATTGTCGGTATGCCTCTGTGTGGGCTCTAATCTCTCTGATTTTATCCTCATGGTCTCTTCGCGAGATATACGTAGGAGGGAGCAATATACTGCTTGACTCTTCGGTGAAGGTATGTTCACGAAACTTCAACGAAAGCCCGTACCGAGCTACTTAGCGTCTGTCCTGCAGAGTCTTCCACTGGAGTTTATCTATCATCTCCGTAACGCTTTCGCGATTACTAAATGATCCTGTAACGAAGCGCGCTGCTCTCCGTTGGATCTTCTCTATCTCTTCTGTCAAACCTATCTGGTACGGATCCCACACTGCTGAGCAGTATTCAAGCAGCGGGCGAACAAGCCTACTGTAACCTACTTCCTTCGTTTTCGGATTGCATTTCCTTAGGATTCTTCCAATGAATCTCAGTGTGGCATCTGCTTTACCGACGATCAACTTTATATGATCATTCCATTTTAAATCACTCCTAATGCCTACTCCTAGATAACTTACGGCATTAACTGCTTCTAGTTGCTGACCTGCTATATTGTAGCTAAATGATAAGGGATCATTCTTTCTATGTATTCGCAGCACATTACACTTGTCTACATTGATATTAAATCGCCTTTCCCTGCACCATGCGTCAATTCGCTGCAGATCCTCCTGCGTTTCAGTACAATTTTCCATTGTTACAACCTCTCGATATACCACAGCATCATCCGCAAAAAGCCTCAGTGAACTTCCGATGTCATCCACAAGGTCATTTATGTATATTGGGAACAGCAACGGTCCTACGACACTCCCCTGTGGCACACCTGAAATCACTCTTACATCGGAAGACTTCTCTCCATTGAGAATGACATGCTGCGTTCTGTTATCTAGGAACTCTTCAATCCAATCACACAATTGGTCTGATAGTCCATATGCTCTTACTTTGTTCATTAAACGACTATGGGGAACTGTATCGAACGCCTTGCAGAAGTCAAGAAACACGGCATCTACCTGTGAACCTGTGTCTATGGCCCTCCGAAACCCATGCTGATTCCTACAGAGTAGATTTCTAGTCTCCAGAAAAGTCATTATACTCGAACATAATACGTGTTCCAAAATTCTACAACTTATCGACGTTAGAGATATAGGTCTATAGTTCTGCACATCTGTTCGACGTCCCTTCTTGAAAACGAGGATGACCTATGCCCTTTTCCAATCCTTTGTAACGCTACACTCTTCTAGAGACCTACGGTACACCGCTGCAAGAAGGGGGCGATTTCCTTCGCGTACCCTGTGTAAAATCGAACTGGTATCCCATCAGGTCCAGCGGCCTTTCCTCTTTTGAGCGATTTTAATTGTTTCTCTATCCCTCTGTCGTCTATTTCAGTATCTACCATTTTGTCATCTGTGCGACAATTTAGAGAAGGAACTACAGTGCAGTCTTCCTCTGTGAAACAGCTTTGGAAAAAGACATTTAGTATTTCGGCCTTTAGTCTGTCATCCTCTGTTTCAGTACCATTTAGGTCACAGAGTGTCTGGACATTTTGTTTTGATCCACCTACCGCTTTAACATAAAACCAAAATTTCTTAGGATTTTCTACCAAGTCAGTAAATAGAACGTTACTTTCGAATTCATTGAACGCCTCTCGCATAGCCCTCCTCACACTACTTTTCGCTTCGCGTAATTTTTGTTTGTCTGCAAGGCTTTGGCTATGTTTATGTTGGCTGTGAAGTTCCCTTTGCTTCCGCAGCAGTTTTCTAACTCGGTTGTTGTACCACGGTGGCTCTTTCCCATCTCTTACTTATCTTGCTTCGCACATACTCATCTAACGCATACTGTACGATGGTTTTGAACTTTGTCCACTGATCCTCAACAATATCTGTACTTGAGACAAAACTTTTGTGTTGAGCCGTCAGATACTCTGAAATCTGCTTTTTGTCACTTTTGCTAAACAGAAAAATCTTCCTACCTTTTTTAATATTTCTATTTACTGCTGAAATCATCGATGCAGTAACCGCTTTATGATGACTGATACCCTGTTCTGCGTTAACTGTTTCAATTGGTTCGGGTCTGTTTGTCACCAGAAGGTATAATATGTTATCGCCACGAGTCGGTTCTCTGTTTAACTGCTCAACGTAATTTTCAGATAAAGCACTTAAAAAAATTTCACTGGATTCTTTGTCCCTGCTACCTGTTATGAACTTCTGAGTCTCCCAGTCTATATCCAGCAAATTAAAATCTCCACCCAGAACTACAACATGGTGGGGAAATCTACTTGAAATATTTTCCAAATTAACCTTCAGATGCTCAGCCACAACAGCTGTTGAGCGAGGGGGCCTATAGAGACATCCAATTACCACGTCTGAGCCTGCTTTAACCGTGACCTTCACCCAAATTATTTTGCATTTCGGATCTCCGTCAAATTCCTTCGATACTATTACAGTTCTTATCGCTATAAACACGCCTCCCCCTTCACTGTCCAGCCCGTCTCTGCAGTATACATTCCAATCTGAGTTTAGAATTTCATTACTGTTTACGTCTGGTTTCAGCCAACTTTCTGTCCCTGGTACATTGTGAGCATTGTGACCGTTTATTAATGAGAGCAGTTCTGGGACCTTTCTGTAGACGCTCCTGCAGTTTACTATTAGCATATTAATATTGTTATTCCTTGTTGCATTTTGCCTACTCCTACGTTGCCGCGTCTAACGAGGCATCTTGTCGGGCCTAGGGAGGGAATTCTCTAACCTACAAAACCCACATGTGCACTCCACACGTACTCCGCTACCCATGTAGCCGCTTCCTGCGTGTAGTGCACGCCTCACCTATTCAGGGGGACCCTACATTTCTCCACCCGATAGTGGAGGTCGAGAAACTTGCACCCCAGATCTCCACAGAATCGTCTGAGCCTCTGGTTTAAGCCTTCTACTCGGCTCCAAACCAGAGGACCGCGATCGGTTCTGGGAACGATACTATAAATAGTTAGCTCTGATTCAACCCTGCGAGCGAGGCTTTCCGCCTTCACCAACTCCGCTAACCGCCTGTACAAACTGAGGATGACCTCTGAACCGAGACGGCTGGAGTCATTGGTGCCAACATAAGCAACAATTTGCAGTCGGGTGCACCCAGTGCTCTCTATCGCCGCCGGCAGAGCCTCCTCCACATCTCGGATGAGACTCCCCGGTTAGCAGACAGAGTGAACACTGGCCTTCTTCCCCGACCTTTGCGCTATTTCCCTAAGGGGCTCCATCACCTGCCTAACGTTGGAGCTCCCAATTACTAATAAACCCCTCCCACTGTGTGCCTGCTCTGACCTTGCTGAAGGAGTGGCCACATGTCCACTCACAGGCAGAGCGGGCGAAGCCACACGGCCAGCCTCCACATTGACCCTCCGCCCGGTGTACCGCGAACGCCGCTGAACCCACCACCCCCCTTGGGGAGAGGGCGGCCCAACCGCGCCCGTGACAGCAGGGACAGTGGGTGTAGTATGTAACACCTGGAGTGTACCACGCGACGCACCAGACTCCCCACTGCCGCTACACTCCGAGGCAGCAGCATGTAGACGGCTGACCGCGGCCATCACCACGTTCAGTTGTTCGCGAACAGTGGCCAGCTCCTCCTGCGTCCGTACACAGCAGTCACACATTCTATCCATCCTAAGAAATCAATTAACTGTAGAGAGTTAATCAACTTTTAACTAGACTGCTAACTCACTAAAGGCGGCTGATAGTTGACTAAACTGTGGTTACTAGACACTTCTTGTAGAATGTGTAATTTAACATGTATGGTTGATAAGTCGCAGGCTGACGAAAATACTGGAGAGTTAGATATAAGTGTTGGTCCAGATCGAGGCGCTTTGAGCTCAGCATGGCGGCTGGGAATTCCTGTGACAAGGTTGAGCGATTTGCGACTATGGGAGGATGAAAGCCGGTACTCAGTGGTTTTTACCCTAATAGTCACGGAAAAGGTGCCGGCAGCTCGCCTATTTAGAAGTAGTAACTCTGGAAACAGGCTAGAATTTAAAACTTGCAAGAGACGGACATTATTAAATACATTTATGGTCAGTAATTATTTTAAAAATGTTAGAGCAAATCAAAGCATATTAAAAATTATCACCACAATGCAATTTATATAATAAAATCTCAACAGCAGTTTTACCAATAGTAATACAGGATTTAGAAACTGCAGCAAAACTACTAAGTTTCCAGAAAAATTTCAAGTAATTAATATTAGACTATGTTGTAAAGCATGATCAATGAGGTCGTAGCATACCACCATTGCTATTTGTGCACAAAGTAAAATCACAATAAATGTTTTACTTCCTGCATAGATAGTAGCTTTATGTGTTGTATTACGTAAACGTATCGAATCAGAAGAGTACTCCACATTCACACAACTAAATGAAGCAGTATGGTGGTTTTATTATTTCATTTATTCTTTTAGTATAAGCACGTGTGCGCCAGATTCGTTGATATTTATTTAAGTCGGAGTCTTGATCTGAAGGCTATTGTGTTATGTATCATTGGAAACGTCAGTTAGTGTTTAATTCAAACATATGTCTCTTTGCAGAATTTTTACTATTAAAATGGTGGTCCATTTTGTGTATGTAATGACATGGTAACAAAGTCGTTCTTTTGGTCCGTGTATCTCCAGTCCTCATTGAGGGGAGCGGTAGGCTCATGGAGAAGGGTGAGAGAGAAAGCGTGTTGGGGGAAAGCGAGAAACGAGGAGTGCACTTCTGTATGGACATCAGAGGAGATAGTAGCAAAGTTTTACTTTGATGTCATCCCATAAAAGCACACAGTACTTGGCAATTTGCTGATCTGATAAGAAAGTTTTGTAAGACAATCAAAGTTGCATTCTTGTACTTAGTAAAATTCAGATTTAAGTGAGTCTTGTAACTTTCGAATTAGCAAAGAAACTTAAATTATTTTGGACTTTACTACCATTCACACTACGTGCTATACAATTCCGGCTGCTATTTAATGTTTATTACTCTATAGCCCCAAATAAGTATATTCTGGAGGACCACCATTCCTAAATAACATAGCTCTATTTCTGAATAAATTATCAGGCTTTTGTTACCTTACACGAATGGTTCCACCTATATCGATTTTCCAATAATTCTCTGTTTTACCATTTTTGATTATCGATTGAATTGCAATCATATATTATTAATTGACCGCTTAATTTCCCTATGCTTACTTTATTAGAATGTAAGATCACAACAAACAGCTCGTTATTTCGCTATGTTAGCTTCCGAGCGTAAGGCAGACATGTACGTCCCTACCGTACGACATCAGGAACATACATTTTCAGTTACAGCTTTTCATTGACCAATACCGTTTCAGATTGCTAACTAAAACCAAACAGATTGTGCAGGAAGAGTAAGAAGCCATTACGTCGCAAATCATATTTTCAGTCTTTTTCATTTAATTTTTTTGCTCGTATATTGCCGATAGGACTATAGTAGTGATGCAACATTCTGGGCATTAGTTTTTGGTAAACATTCGGGTCATTTTGTAGTATTGTTTGAGAGAATTAGTCATATATCACTTGCGGTCTGGCAGTTCGCGAAGTGCGATTTTGGGTAAGAATAACCTAAGGCAGCGAGTAGGCAGCTGCAGCAGACCATGTGCAGTCATCGGGGCCTGCAGGCAGCGAGAGGGATGTTGGTTGCCGCGTCTCCAAGAGAGCACACCTTTCAGAGGCGATAAATCTTCTCTAGGATCATGAAATCAGATAAGCACTTAGATTTACGTGCTCGGTATTTGGCTGGATTCCAATGGGAGAGGAAATCCAGCACTTTCATGTGGAGATGGAGAGATGGTTTTGTTCAAAAATGTAAAATCAGATAAGCACTTAGATTCACGTGCTCGGTATTTGGCTGAATTCCAATGGGAGAGGAAATCCAGCACTTTCATGTGGAGATGGAGAGATGGTTTTGTTCAAAAATGTTCAAATGTGTGTGAATTCCTAACGGACCAAACTGCTAAGGTCATCGGTCAATAGTCTTACACACTACTTAAAATAACGTATGCTAAGAACAAAACACACACACACACACACACACACACACACACACACACACACACACACATGGCAGAGGGAGGACTCGAACCTCCGGCGGGACGGGTCGCGCAGTGCGTGACATGGCGCCTGAAACCATGCGGCCACTCCGGCCGCTGATGGTTTTGTGCTTTGCATTTTGCCTGACAAGGGGACGAGGCTGGTTGACTCCACTATGTTGCGCACACCTGTGGAGCTTAAACATTATTGTAAATCATTTTTATTGGGAGCTTCATCTTGCGGCTGCCTCGTGACTGGTCGTGTGGTGGAATGAGTGCACTGCTCCGAGCTCAGATGGTGAGCCATGGAGAGCGAAAATTTTATCTTTCTTGTTTGACATTCTCAGCTTTTCAGCATTCATTCTATTTGGTGACAGCTTTTCAGCATACATTCTATTTGGTGATGCTGAAGCCGGATGGTAAACTGAATAGTTTTCATTCTACTTAGTCATTCTATTTCGTTTTAGAATTTCGGTACGGAACCCACTCTCTGTTTGGGCTTCATAGGTGCAAACTCGCTTCCGAAGAACAATTGCTTATTTTGTTCAGCTTATAAGGTTTTCGATAAGCTGTAACTTGTGTTAGTTAGATTGAAGGATTTGCCATTTTGGACTGAGTGATATCGCAGACTTCACTCAGTGGCATCGATGGGTAGTGGCAAACTGCAATCTTCTTTTTAAATTTTTTCTCAGCCATCGTCAAGCCAGGCCAGGGCAAGCTCGAACACAGTGTACAAGCTATTGCGTCAGGAATGCAGAAGAGCCGATACTGCCAGTATCGTGGCACACAACTTCGTATATTGCCACACATCTCTCGAGCGATGTATCCGATTTGCCAATTTTGCAGTGTGATCTCACGGTGAACGGAACATAAAGTCATTCTGACAGAAGTACAAGGTATCATAACAACATGTAAATCATATAGAAGAGCCTGCCGAAGTTGCAGAGGTGCCAAGCAGAAGAGATGAAAGTCACAGTTGAGACACTGTGGAGCAGGGACGTCTACGGATGAGCCCAGAAAACCAGGCCACGTTCGGTGCTCCTCACTCATGGATAATGTCATTGCCTTCCATAGACAGCCACAAATATCATGCACTCGAACCGTTCTCAATTCCAGTTGCAGCGTGCCAGCATCGAGGCAGTTCCTGTGATATTCTGACAACCATTCCCCAGATGACTAGTATCTTTAACACTTCAACAAATCAGGTATGCAGGACCTAGCTGTTCTGGGCTGCCATCCACTTCTCCGCTGATGTGAAGACTTGGAGTCTTCTACTATCAGTTCACTGGAGACTAAACGGATGGTGTTTACCATGCTGTGAAACTGTTGCAGTACCGGAGTTACATGCTAGCTGCTGCCTCCTGAGATGTATCTATGAGTGGACACTGGCGTCCACGGCTTTCCTCTAGTGAAGAGGCCATATCTCTGGAACACTAATTCTGTCCCTGCTGAGCTGCTGGAAGCTGATTCAGCTGTTCCTCATACGTGCACGAGTGCGTCCACCAGCCGGGGCGGCCACTTTGCATTGCCCCATTTCTACTGCCCTAGTGACCGTGACCTCACCAACGACTTCGTGACTGCTGGGATGGACACGCAAGCGCGTTCCAATCCGTATACAGCTTCCGCTGCCCTCGCTGCTGCTGCTACTGTTGCTGCTGCCACGGAAAAGGTGATTCAGATGTAAAAGTAAAACTAATAAATGTCTGAACCGCGACAGGCGCTCAAAACCATGCTCGAGGCTTTGTCAGCCTGCATCCATAAGGGTCACAATCCACAGGCCCTTACAGACGCATTGAGTTCACATTGCAAGGAAGAGAGATGGAATTAAGTTCAGAGAAGGTGGGTGACATTAACATTAATTTGTGTAGAGTGAGGAACAGAACTTAGGCTTGAGGTGCTATTCTTTCTTTTCTCGTTCTACTGGAACAAAGTGTTCACTCATTTGATTAGTTACATTTGCGAAAACATGTGTCATGATGTTACTTAACTCCACCCTAGTCTTTGCTCCACTAATTATGAGTCACTATTACTTCATATTTGTTCCCTGTTTATATCTAAGATTGTGTCTTTTATAAATAAATGTAGTTTTATGGCTCACAATTTTTGACTTAACAATTTTGAGATCATTTATACGTTACTACATACCATAACTTAGTTGCTGTGCTGCAAATATTAATTAGTAATTAATTCTCATGCTACCAACAAGACGGCGTTTTTTTATGTGTAGCGGTTTCGTGACTGCTAAACTGATGGGGCCTGATCACAGGATCAAAAGTGTCAGGTGTAAACACTAACAAAAACGTTGCGTCGTGGACCATGGTATTATAAGGTCGTATAGTAAATTATAGGCTTTGATTTCAGTGGTTTGGAGAGCAACAGGCGTACATAAATTGCAGATAAAATACTTTCAGCGCCAACCAAAATTTTTCGCCATTTAGTATCCGTTGATAACTTGAACTGTACTTCTAATTCTCAATCTGTAACCTTTGCTACAGAAACTGTAATTAATATGCAATGGATGCAATAGAGTATTTATTTCTGAATGTATACAGTATATTGTAATTATGATGTAAATATTGTAAACTGCTGGATAATAGCCAAGGGAAATTTGTTTAACTGTATCGATAGCAACGACGAAATGCTAGTAACAGCGCCGTTGTTTATCTTTGCAGCAGGGAGGAAGCAGACATCTTGAGTCATGAGAGAGTGGGGAAGTGTTCCTTGGGCGGTCCGGCAGGCGCTGTGTGCAGCTATGATCGCGCTACTGCAGGCGCATCTAATTCGTCAACCCGCGGGTATTGAGAGCACGGTATGAGTGGAACCTGCAATTTTATTTTTTTGCCTGTCCCATAATTATCCGTGTCTCTGGAAATGACTCGGGTTCTCAACCAGCTGCAGCAGCTTAGCATTGTGCTCTGACTACATTCTTCGTAGGCCGCTCTGCTACAGCATCGTGAGAATGTTAAGTTACAAAATATAGTTAACATTGTAAAAAACATTACCCAATGGTATTTCTTTCACGAAGTCTCACTAACTTGTACAATAATACGCAACAGTTAAAACTTGTAGGACACATGTATTGTCATTGTCCCCACACATTATTATCAAGCAGGGTCCCTTTCCTTTCTACGCACTCACCGAGTGTCGTAAAAATATTAAAATTGGTTAACTATTTACCACCACCTTTGTTTGTTTGCTGATGGCCAGTATCAGTATAAAATTTCTGCCTCAATAACTATTAATTCTTGTAGTGCATAAAAGAATTTTAACTAATTTGCAATTTTGTTTATTAATTTCATTCACTTAAAGTAACGTAACATTACACTGGAAAAACCAATAACATAAGATTCAGCACAAACTAAGGGCGTGAGGATTCATTTATTCTGTATTTAGTTTTGTGAGTGACTTCTGCTCGTTTGGTACGTATTTTATTTTCGTAACTTTAAAAGTAAAATCAGTTGCTCATCTGCTTAAAATACATTCAATTCAATCCTTCAGTAATCTAAAGTAAATTGCTTGCGTTATTCTAAATTTAGCATTACGCTGAGGTTACTGAAAGTGCTTTTTTATACAACGAACTTTTCATTACATTTATTGAACTAGTAACATCATTTAACTTTACTTTCAAAATTTAGTACTTCAGAATAAGTAACTTCAAACTCAGTGCTTTCTGATTCATTTATCTACGATGGCCTTACACTCTGTAAAATTTTGTTAGGCATATGGTATCACGGTCAATTATATCACAATACAGTAGGCCGGTTAGAAAGGGAGAGGTTACACGGACTGTGTAGTATCTTCAGCGATGGATCGTGCGACGGGGCATGTTCAGTAACTAAGTGGTCGCCCTTGCTACTGGTAGTGTTACGTGATAGTGTGATCGTTTGTGTGTCTAGTTCCTTGTTCCAACGAAGCAATCGATTAATGTTAACTTAGTGAAAAATTATGTCCCTTATGTGCCAGATCATGTCTGTTATACTCCTCCGTAAACGATCCCAAAAGGTACTTAAGTTTGTCAACGTATTATCAATGAGATTACAAAATGAGAGCGTCCATCTGAGGTCAGAATAATATGGAAATGTAGGACAGCTTGAGGTGTGGGCATAAGAAGTATCAGTATCGTTGTGCCTTCTACCTCACACGATATGGTTTACATCACATTGCTAGGCAGTTACATTTTGCTTCACGTACAAGATAATTCACGTTGCAGGACTCCCACTGGTATTCACACGCAGAGATAATAGCGGTGAAACATTTAAAAACGATCGGCAACCATTAAAAAAAATGGTTCAAATGGCTCTGAGCACTATGGGACTTAACTTCTAAGGTCATCAGTCCCCTAGAACTTAGAATTACTTAAACCTAACTAACCTAAGGACATCACACACATCCA
Organism: Schistocerca serialis cubense; assembly: GCF_023864345.2. Taxonomy (NCBI): domain Eukaryota; kingdom Metazoa; phylum Arthropoda; class Insecta; order Orthoptera; family Acrididae; genus Schistocerca; species Schistocerca serialis. Next base: position 757,792,477 of record NC_064640.1, on the reverse strand, counting down.
TGCCCGAGGCAGGATTCGAACCTGCGACCGTAGCGGTCGCGCGGTTCCAGACTGTGTCGCATAGAGCCGCTCGACCACACCGGTCGGCCAACCATTTTCATTTTACTGCTTTGAAGCGTTTTTTCTGACTTACGAACGATGTTCGATGGCTTGCATTCGTTTATGTGTTTCACGAATATTTCACTACAGGAGAGGATGTTACAAGCTACTGATGCGTACTGTTGCGGTATCGCTTAGTCGCTTTCCCCACACTTCGACCTAAAACACTGAACACGTCAAAGAACAATAGACTCATCACGAATCTGGCCATGAAGCCAAACTCTACAATCGCACGTTCAGAATTCATTAGTTCAGAATGTTTACAAATATCTTCCGAAATATTTACCATGCAACTTTCAGTCACTACGAAATAATTGGCTCTAAGCTTGTCAGTCAATGCATTTGAGCACGTTGTCGGCCATATCAATATCCTTTACCAAATCTTTTGTGCTGTGAACATTTGCCAGACTGAAACTTTAGTTCCACAATTTGCGTCTAACGGTTTCCTCATTGTGTTCCGTAAACTTGTTATCGAAAGGTGGCCCTCTACCAATTCCTTAATGTGGTTATATTTTCAAGGGAACCTCTTCCTCTAGTATAGTCATCATCTGTAGGTGAGGCTAACGCCGAGAAATTAAATGTGTTGAACCCAGAATTTCCATCCAGTTTCAACTTTGTTGGCAGCATGGACCAATCATAGTGGCCTTCAACTACATCACCTATTCGGCTAAGATACACCCAAAATATTCAAAGCTATTTCAGCCCCCCTGAGAACTCATGGAACTCAACACTTCTACTACAACAGTCACATTGTGTTTATACCAGAAATCAATAGCACCGTTAGTACCAAGACAACAGGAGGTAATGTCACTACCACAAGGATAAGTCACACTACATCTGTTTTAACAGCGGAAGTGGTGTTGAGAGAAAGGTGATAGAATGCTTACTAAACAGTAAAAGGTGTCTAGTTCTCCGTTCCGTTAAACTAATGGAATCTACACAAGAGAAACATTCCAGGTTTGTTCTTTTCTGTCCATGGTCTGGATCACGCTGTTCCAGATGTCAGCTGCCCACATGCGGGCAGTGTAACACTTTCCTCTACACGGGCTTCGTTGGGCAGTACAGACAGGAAATGGAGTGAATAAAATCTGTTGTTGGTTGGATACCTTAGAATTGAAAGCGTCGCATTTAAGTCAGTGCAATACTGGCTTCCTTCCTTCTCACTACAGTTCTGCGAGTAGCATGAGTCTGACAACGGTGGCGCTGCAGTTGCTTCCAGCTCATCGTCTCTGTACTTTTTAATGAAGCATCCAGCAGTGTGAGACGAGTCGTGACTCAATGGAGAAGCTGATTATGATCTTTGTGTCGTTAAGCAACACTGACAATGACTGATTGGAGGGATCAAAAGGATCTATGTTTTGTGAGACTGTAGAACGAGGAAAAATAAGTGATTGAGTGTATACAGTAGCAAATGTGCTCCGTCAAAGGAAGAATGTAATCTGTATGAAATTCGATACTATAGTCCACGATTCAGATGGAAAGCATAAAATGTTCGTCCAAAGAAAACGAACCGGTAGCATTCTTGTTTATTACACCCTCAACGTAAGAAAACGAAAGCGCTCCGCTAAACGAAAACAAGGCCCACACTGCAACACCACTGTTATATCGCTCTGACTAAAAGCAGCGCTATAGCTGTAAATTATCTTTAATAATTAACCACCATTCATAAAATACAGTTCACCTTCATTTCCTACATTGAAAAGCCAAAGAAACTGTTACACTTGCCTAAAATCGTGTAGGACCCCCACGAGCACGCAGAAGCATCCCAACACGACGTGGCATAGACTCGACTAATGTCTGAAAGAGTGCTGGAGGGAACTGACACCATGAATCCTGCATGGAGGGGGTGAAGATCTCTTCTGCACAGCACAATGCAAGGCATCCCAGATATGCTAAATAATGTTAATGTCAGGAGAGTTTGGTGACCAGCGTCAGTGTTTAAACTCTGAAGAGTATTCCTGGAGCCACTCTGCAGCAATTCTGGACGTGTTGGGGTCTCGCATTGTCCTAGTGGAATTTCGTAAGTCCGTTAGAATGCACAATGGACATGGGCGCATGCAGGTAATCAGACAGGATGCTTACGTACGTATCACCAGTCAGAGTCGTATCCAGACGTATCAGGGGTCTCGTATCACTCGAACCACACACTCCCCAAACCATTACAGGGTATCCACCGGCTGGAATAGTCCAATGCTGACATACAGGGTCCATGAATTCATGAGGTTGTCAACACACCCGTACACATCCACAACTCGATACAATTTGAAACGAGACTCGTCAGAGCAGGCAACATTTATCCAGTCATCAACAGTCCAATGTCGGTGTTGACGGGCTCGGGATAGGCGTAAAGCTTTGTGTCGTGCAGTCATAAAGCGTACACGAGTGGGCCTTCGGCTTCGAATGCCCACATCGATGATGTTTGGTTGAATAGTTCGCACGCTGACACTTGTTGATGGCCCAGCACTGAAATCTGCAACAGTCTGCGGAAGGGTTGCACATCTGTCACGTTGGACGATTCTCTTCAGGCGTCGTTGGTCCCGTTCTTGCGGGATCTTTTTCTGGCCGCAGCGATGTCATATTTTATGTTTTGCCGGATTCCTGATATTCACGGTACACTCGTGAAATGGTTGTAAGAGAAAATCCCCACTTTAACGCTACCTAGGAGATGCTGTGTCCCATCACTCGTGCACCGACCGTAACACCACGTTCAAACTCACTTAAATGCTGATAACCTGCCATTGCAGCAGCTGTAACCGATCTAAGAACTGCAGCAGACATTTGTAGTCTTATATAGGCTATGCCGACTGCAGCGCCGTATTCTGCCTGTTTACATATCTGTATTTGAATGCGTATGCCTATACCAGTTTCTTTGGCGCTTCTGTGTTTTCTGGTACTGTCCTCACAAACCCTGTAACATTAATAAAGTTTGTTTATGTCAGAGTAACTGTTAGGCATTCTCTGAATAGCGTCATACGAATAGTATACATGCGAAAGCAATCTTGCCTTTGATGCTTTCACGATTAAACCACTCAACCGATCTTGAGGGAATTTGGTATGGAGAGAGCTTTAATGCTGAGGAAGAACACAGGCAACATTATAAAGTATGTTGTACAGCGTAATTATTGATTGAAGAATTTAACGCGGAATACTGCAGAATGATTTCTCTTTGAAATAGCTATTTATTCTTTGACTTTCAAACTTTTTCATATATGCAAAAATGTTTTTATTGTTTCATACGTTCGTCATAACACTATTAAATGTAATGAATACAATGCTTATACATGTGAAATGATAATTAAATGGACACCCTAACTGCAAACAGGCGTTGATGTACTTCATTGGGGACATGTTGAAAATTTGTGCCCCGACCGGGACTCGAACCCGTGATGTCCTGCTTACATTGCATATGGTCTATCCATCTTAGCCACTGAGGACACAGATCATAGTGCGCCTACAGGGAGTTATCCGTTGCACGCTCCCCGTGAGACCCACATTCCCAACATGTTCATACCACTACATTCGTAGTGCGCCTAATAGATGTTTGCCCATCATACTCATTACTCGTGGCAGATTAATCCTCCAAGTCCCGTATGAGTTCGGGCATAGCGCGTGCGTTTGCACAAGAGGGTCAATGGCCGGGAAGCCATATTTTAACTTTGTATGACGGTAGTATCTGTTACCGAAATAACAGTTACCGTTGATGACCATGCAGCTTTGCTAGAAATGAAATGATAATTAAATGGACACCCTAGCTACAAACAGGCGTTGATGTACTTCATTGGGGACATGTTGAAAATGTGTGCCCCGACCAGGACTCGAAGCAGGAGATCCCGGGTTCAAGTCTCGGTCGGGGCACACATTTTCAGCATGTCCCCAATGAAGTACATCAACGCCTTTTTGCAGCTGGGGTGTCCATTTAATTATCATTTCATTTCTAGCAAAGCTGCATGGTCATCAACGGTAACTGTTCTTTCGGGAACAGATACTACCGTCATATACAGCTTATACATGTGTTTAATCCATATGTCAAGACTAATAGCCGCCACAGGGCCGTTGAATTTTAGCTGGTGAGCGTCACGTGTCTATTTTAGTTTCTAAAATGCCTATGAATGTCAACCAACAGGTTGTAGTCTTGCTGACTTTCCACCATAGGGTCTCGCTTTCGATGCCCGAGGCTAATCTTTTTTCCGCTCACGACTGGACGTGTGCGTTGTCCTTATTATCATACTAACATCAAAGACGCCCAAGTCACCGAATTTGTGGTAAATAACGACTTACATCAAGCGCCCGAACATTCCTACCGGGATCTCCCGGCCAATAAATCCAAACGCCCGTTTTATTTAATTTTACTGAATGCGAGCACAGCCATGGGTAACAGCTAGAATACAATGCTTATACAATCTTCAGTGCCTTTAATCTGTACTAGTATTATAAATGCGAAAGTAACTCTGTTTCATACGTTTTCACCACTAACCCACTGAAGTGATTCATATAAAATTTGGTATGAGATAAATTGCACCCTGAGGAAGAGCAATGTCTGCTTTACCAAGTGTTTAGTAGATGTTATTTGTCCATTTGCAGAATAATATGCGATTTATGGAAACATATATATTCTTTGACAAAGTTAATTCCTATTTCACGTTTGATTCTTATCATATTTATAAAAACGGTTTTATTGGTTGACATGTTCTACGTAACATGATACAACGTATTCCATTCAATGCTTAAAAAGTTTTCAACATGTATAATCCTTATTTCCATACTAGTGCGCGTCATTTATGTTGGCGGCCGAGTTTAGGTTCGTTCTGCGCATCTGACGTCACAAAACACAGTCAGCCAATGAACAGAGAACGACGTTGCCAGATCTCGACTGCAGTGCATAGCATGGACGAATGTCTTCAGTTTTAGAAACGTTCAGTCATAAATAAAGTAATAGAACAAAAGCAATGTCTTGATAGCAGACTTTCTTTTATAGAAAGTTTGGAAAAAGCGTTCTTTATACCAACTGCTTCATATTCTATTAATTAATTAAACCAAACAAGAAATAAGACTCCTAATTCAGGCGATAGCAAGGAAAGGTGTTTGTATCAATCTCACGAACCGCTTTTCCGCACTAAAGAAGAGCGGTAATTGTTTATTTCCTATTGTACTTCGACGAAGCGTGAGTAATTCATAGTCATACCAAAAGTATCGGAACGACCCACCATGTACCACGTCATCCGAGAACGTACACTGCGAAGACGAGCGCTGATACATGCCATCACCACTGAGGACGGCCTTCATCACACCACACAACGCGATATTGCTGCAGCCTTCTTCGACCATTACACACGACTTTATTCTGCTCAATGTTCCGACCCGACCACGGTGACAGCAGTCTCACAACTGGTTTACGACATTGTCCCACAGGATTTACAAACTGAATTATTGAACGACATTACGGAAGATGAAGTTATCGACGCCATCGGTAAAGGAGCGGCGAATAAGTCTCCTGGCCCCGACGGGCTCCCTGTGGAGTTTTATAGAACTTTACAGTATTTACTGTCTCCCAAGTTAACAGACATCTGTCGGGAGCTTAAGTCCCCCGCGGTGCCGCTCCCTGCGACCTTCGTAGAAGGAATAATTATACCGGTTCACAAGCCTAAAGGTGGGCTCGAATACAAGATTACCGCCCGCTAACACTCGTCAACTGCGACATGAAGATATTCACCAGACTATTAGCAAACCGTCAACGACCGACCCTACCTTACGTCATCTCGCCAGATCAGACTTCCGTAGGGGGTATCAACAACATCCACACAGCACTGTGTCGATACCGTGACTTAATAGCTCTAGCCAGGCCACGCCACATCCCGGGAGCGCTGGCATCACTAGATTTTAGCCAAGCTTTTGATCGAGTGGATCACGCGTACCTAACGTCCGTTCTCCAGCATATGCAGTACCCACAGCAATTCACAGCCGTCGTGATGCGCCTACTCCGAGGGGCGACTTCCAAAGTGCTCGTTAACGGGCGTCTCTCGCAGTCCCTCCCGATTTTCCGCTCCGTCCGTCAAGGCTGCCCCTTGTCGACGTTACTATATGCTCTGGCACTGGAACCGCTCCTCTGTGGTCTCCGTCAACGCCTCACCGGTCTTACCCTACGTGACGTCACATTTCGCTGTACAGCATATGCAGACGACCTGGTTCTCGTGTTCCGCAATCGCGACGATGTCAAAAGAGCACTAGAATGGATTACCACGTACGGTGTGGCTTCCGGCAGCTGTCTCAACGTCGCCAAATCGGTCGCCATGGCCATAGGAGACGGGTTGACCCCAGCGTGTGTCGAACCCCTACAGCTTCGTGGCACTATCAAATGTCTCGGAATAGAGTTTCACGACGACATACGGCGCACCGCGGGTCTTAACTACCGCCGCTTATTACAACAAATTCGGGTCCAGATCTTCAACCTTCGTTTGCGGACCCTCGACATTCTCCAAAGGACACACTTCGTTAATGTTTACCTCGCATCGCGCCTTCCACACATAGCGCGTGTTCTCCCAATACCGTTACTGATGGCTCGACGTCTATTAGCGGTATTCGGAGCCTACGTCAGTACAGGCATGCTCTTCAAAGTCAGTTATGAGTCACTGACCCTTCCCCCAGAAAGGAGAGGTCTTGGCCTAGTCCATATCCACGACAGAGCTGTGGCCCTGTATGTCAGCTCACACATCAAGCTGTGGCGCCGCCACCCGGAAAGTTTGACAGGTTTGCTGTTGGAGTCCTTAGCTCCGCCGTCCATTATGCCCCCACTGACGACGCAAGACATACCCCCACCCTTCTACTACTTCGGGAACTTTTACATTGAACACAGCTATTTCCGTATCGCAGTACCACCGACGAAACAGGCGTCGTCGCGGGATATATATCATGTCCTACAGCAGAGGCGCCCACCAAACATCGTGGAGACCAAAAGCCCTCAGATTAATTGGAAGGTGGTGTGGAAGACGATTCACGCGATTCCACTGGACACAGCCGTCCGATCCACATGGTACATCACAGTCAATGGTAAACAGATCACCCGATCACGCCTCCACAAGATAAACATGGCGGAATCGCCTCTCTGCGTAGACTGCGGGATACCAGACACGGACGAACACCGTCTCACATGTGGCGCGGCAGAAGACGTATGGCGCTTGGTGCGACAAATTTTGTCGTATTTTCTACGAGTGACTCCGGAACACATTACACCTCGGTTTCTACTATTTCCGGATCAACAGTATTTCCCGCGCGCCAAGACCAACGCTGTCACGTGGATCCGTGCGCATGCGGTACACTACTTATTTCACGATGGACTTAAAGATGTATTAGACTTTTGGAACTACCTACAAGAACGTCATTGCAAGATCGTACGGATCCCAAAATACAGACAGTATTTTTCTAATTACTTAGGGAGTGCCCTACGCGACCCTCCACGCAGCTGGATCATCAACAGGTAGGAGAAGATACCCATCGAGTGAGCTGACATGACTAAGTTCGATTCTCGGTGGAACAACATGATATACCTGAAGACGTACCTGGATGATGAAGCGTAAGGAGAATAGCGACACACCCTTCTGCATCCTGTATGAAGCACTTTTTTTTCGTTTTCCGCATATACATTACCTCGGTGTAGGAACATGCCGAGATATTGTTTTCTTTTTCTCAGAGCACGATACGGTGCTAGATACATTTATTTTTGTTGTGGTGTAAAGTAAAACCACATTAAGAATGTATTAAAAACAGTAAATAAAAATAAATTAATAAATAATAATTCCCATAAAAGATTTCCCCTTCCCATCCCTGATTCCTTGACGGACGAGGGGGACACTGCGACCAGGCCCCCCACCTTCAATAAAAAAAGTATATATATTATATATATATATATATATATATATATATATATATATTTCATATTTAAAAAACAACTTTAATAAAAAAATAAAAAAACAAAAGAGCGTAATGGTTAAGGCATTTGGCTTCTACGCAAAAAGTTATGAGTTCAAACCTTGTGCGGTGCTTTATATTTTAATTATTTAAAAACAATATCGAAGTGCCTTACTTCATGAATTATATTTGTTTGAATGCAATTTTTTGATATTTCTAGTGCTTTGTCTCTTCATTAACCCTTTCGCTGCTGCAAACACGTGCTCCCCGCATTCCACGCTGTGCGCGATTTTGTCATAACTGCACTGCTCGCCTGTGTAGACACATGGTGCTCCCACTGCTTTGACACACTTATCATTCGATTTCACAAAAAACTATTTGGTCCAAAAGTTTTATTTTTACACGTCTTCTTGACTGATACCTTCCCCCCATAAATGACTTAATTTTGTTTCGATGTTCAACGCAGTTATTATGCAGCATTAAATGTAGTAAACCATTGCACGAAATTTTGAAGAGTTTGCAGAGGTAGAAGTCCATAGCGTATACTTTCCGTATGGTCGATTTTAGTTGCCACAATGTTGGGAATGAAATGTGGACAAGATACCTAAATTTCATACAAAATTTCCTGTATAACAATATCTCATTTAATTTAAGTACGACATAGGTGTCGTATGTAATATTGAGAAATATTCCGTCTTTCGCGACTGTAATAAAAGTTTTATTTACACCGGACGCGTTAGGCTTTATTTTAAAGCACTTCAATCAATGAAAGATATGGTACATACACAATGGTACTCATTTTCTCTTTCTTGCTTTTGTTCCACAGTCGCAGTTTTACCAATGGTACTGAAATATATTCCTCTTCTGCAACTGTAATAAGCGACTTATTTAGACCAGACGCGTTTCTCTCTTTTGAAGCATCTTCAGTGGACAGTATTTTGTCTCCTCCATTGCCAAGTCACCTTTCGTAGTTTTGTGCTGCGGTAACACAATATTCAACGTTTGTGTTGGCTGATCAGTGTTTTAGCAAGTAAATGATGTTTGTGTGTGCCACACACAAAAATTATATTTGACATAGCTGAGAGCACTTCACTGACAGACGGTATATTCAAGTCCTAATGTTTTTGTAAGTCCACAGTTTTGTTTAATGTATTTTGTCTACTTCCTTTTGATTCATTGAAGTGCTTTAAAATAAAGCCAAACGTGCTCAGTGTAAATAAAACTTTTGTTACAGTCGCGAAAGACGGAATATTTCTCAATATTACATACGACACCTATGTGGTACTTAAATGAGATATTGTTATACAGTAAATTTTATATGAAATTTAGGTATCTTGACCACATTTCATTCTCAACGCTGTGGCAACTAAAGTCGACCATACGGAAATATACGCTATGGACTTCTACCTCTGCAAACTCTTCAAAATTTCGTGCAGTGGTTTACTACATTTAATGCTGCATAATAACTGCGTTGAACATCGAAACAAAATTAAGTCATGTATGGGGGGAAGGTATCAGTCAAGAAGACATGTAAAAATCTAATTTTTGGGCCAAATAGTTTTTGTGGAATCGAATGATAAGTGTGTCAAAGCGGTGGGAACACCATGTGTCTGCACAGGCGACCAGTGCAGTGACAAAATCTCGCACAGCGCGGAATGCAGGGAGCAAGTCTTTGTAACAGCGAAAGGGTTAATGCGGCCGTGGTGGCTTTACTTCATGAACTGCGCGCTCCCCCCTAAACGTAAGCTTGCGAACTAGCTATAGTATGGCGCTGCTTCTATTGGCGCGTGCGTCGTGTGCAACTGGCAACGCAGCAGTCTCCCGCGTCTGGGTGGGCATGCGCGAGCCGCCAAGATAAAAGAACTGAACTATAATACCTATGTTATTAAATGCGAAAGTAATTTGGCTATTATGCTTTCATGACTCTACCACTGAACCGGCTCCGATCAAATCTGATATGGGAATAGCTTGAACCTTGAGGAAGATCATAAGCTACTTTAGAAAGATGTATTCCTTTTTTATTATTATTAACTTTTTAAATATGTTCTACGTGGGTAGGATGCAGATGACTCTCCCTCTGATGTCGGCGACTCAGTGTTTATAAATTATTCCGTGACAGTGAGTATCTACTATTATTTAGCACGCGGTTTATCATATTTAATTGCTACATTTCGTCGTATAGCTAGAGAGTATTTTGGGGATACAACAACAAAATTCTAAGGTGAGCCCGAGAACAGTATGTAAGGCAATTGTGATATGCCTTGAAAACTCAAGTGTGATTTAGCGCACAGATCATAGACCTCGGCCTGTGATAGCTACTTGAACGCAACAGACCTCGGAGCAATCTCAGATCCGTCGTACCTCAGATGCAGTACGTTATAGGGCCGTTAGAGTCACAAGCCCGTTGCATTTTTTACGCCGAGTGTCCCACGTCTCTTGTAGCTTCCAAAACGCTTGACAACTCACAACGACGGCATTATTTAAAGGCTGTATGACAATCGGAGAGACGTCGTGCCTCTACATCCAGAAGGCTGGACGGTTTTAGTGAGGCTTCATTTCATTGTGATACATTGGCTAGATTAATCATCGATCTGGTATCTTAGGGGATATGGATCAAAATTGTAGGCATTTTAATGCGGAAATAAGTTGAAAGAGGATGAAGGAACGGTTGGTAAGTGTTGATCTGGTGGAAAATCTTACTTACAGAGCAAGGTAAGCCAAAGGAAACCCTAAAATTACTACTTCTGCACGAATGTAGTGAATTCGAGCGGTTTCGTTTAAGTATAATTAGAGAATATAATGCGTTCTTTCAGATGACTTCAGTTGGTGTGGCTGCAGATGTCAAAATGCCAAATTTTTCTCCTACTTTTATGATTCAAGGTTAAATTCATCATATAATTGGTTCTTTGCTTTCTTTAGACAATCACCATCAATGAAGCAGAGTGTGGTGCAATAATATCCAAGGTGAGAAAAAAAGAAACGATTCTGAATATACAGAGAATTCATTCATTGTGTACCTATATACCAACACTACAAACATTCATTCATGCACACATTAATATCTATACCACTATACACCCAGGTATTTAAAAGTTACTAGCATACTTACTCACCATTAGGCATCATATCAAAGCTACTGATAGTCGACCGCAGTTTCGGGTAACAGCGAGGATTAAAATATACTTTCAGCAGCCTTCGAAACAGTTTTACACATCTACATACATACATACGCTTACACAGAACATATTAATACAAACACACACACACACACACACACACACACACACACATGTAAAGGGAGAGAGAGATCCCGAGGTGACAAAAGTCGTTGGATAGCGATATACACATACACGGATGGCGACAATATCGCGTACACAGGGTATGGCCGGGCCTGTAATTATTTCCTGTAGTTCATGTGAAAATTTTTCCGACTTGATTATGGCAGCACAACGTGGATTAACAAAAAATGGTTCAAATAGGCTCTGAGCACTATGGGACTCAACTGCTGTGGTCATCAGTCCCCCAGAACTTAGAACTACTTAAACCTAACTAACCTAAGGACATCACACACACCCATGCCCGAGGCAGGATTCGAACCTGCGACCGTAGCAGTCCCGCGGTTCCGGACTGCAGCGCCAGAACCGCACGGCCACCGTGGCCGGCGAACCGATAATTGCCTGGAAACCATTATGTTGGGAGAGCATTTGAACCCGTTGGTTATTTCATGTTTCCAAATAACAGTGTCATGTCAGCGAGACACACTTGCTCGCTACTGGTTTGAAACACAGTCTGGACAATTCAAGCGAATTATTTTGCCACCCACGTCGCCCGACGTGAATCCCATCGAACATTTATGGGGAACAGTCGAGAGATCAGTCTGTGCAGAAAACCCGCTACCGACTACGCTTATGCAGTCATGGACAACTACAGAGGCAGCAAGATTTCTCCAGGAGACTTCCAACGACTTGTGGAGTCCATGCCACGTCGAGCTGCTGTACTAGACCGGGAAAAAGGAGGTCCGACGTGAAACTAGGAGGTATATTCACTGCTAACTGATCAATCATTTTATTGGTTGCAACAATCGTGTCATGCGGTTACGTATACAGCGGCAGTCTAGCGAAATCTTGGTTATACTCCGTGTGAAATCCCGTACTCGACTCTCTGTGCTGGTATAGTCAATTGTACACGACAACAGACTCAAGTGACAAGTAAAACTTACATGGGCAACGCGCAGACAAGCAAATCGAATCTCTGATCTCGGAAATGAATTCACAGACCCACTGGTGAGTTTAAAGCTAGTGTATAGAGCTCATTCTGGATCTCCAGTGGGGAGTGGGCAAAAAGCAGAGGCATGGGCATTCACGCAGCCAGGTTGGGCCGTATGCGCGACCGCAATTCCATACTACAATGGCCGATCTCCTGGGTTCTTGGGCAGCCAAGTGGCTCGGGGATGCCCAGAGCATGTGCAGAATGATTACCTGGCAGATGGTGTGTACTATCCGCACCTATATACAGCAGAGCTGATAGACGCTCGCAGTTACAATTGCCCACTGGCCAGCATAGGAAGGGGTTGATCTACATAATGATGACCAAGCGATACACTACAATGAATGACCGACAGCACCCACATTAAGGAGACGTGTTTTTCACCATGTGAACATTTAGTCTATTATCCCCAACATCGCTTTGGACAAATGGTATTAAGGCTCCCTTGACATACGGATAGCTGATTTCATTTCCTCTACTTTCCTAAACTTAACTCTTGTCTCTCACGATGTTATCGGCACGGGAACGCTAAGACTAAGCCTTCTTGGCTGCAAACTGGGTGTACTGGAGTGTATGGAAGTTTACACTTAAGATGTACGCCACCTTTAAAGCAATGAATGTGATCTGTCTCATCTAGAGATTTTTGAAATTTAAAGTGTGTTTCTCAGGAAACGAAGGTGAATAATATTACTTTTATACTGGTGTAGGAACTAAGTTGTGAGGTGTGGTTGGTGAGACTTGGTGTTATGTGAAACTTAGACAGTATGCAATACTCACTCGCCTTATTCTTTTCGGTGATAATCTTGTTTCATTTTTGAAAATATCAACATTTTTGTCAATACCTTCATTTTTTAATCTGTTGCAGTTCTGATTCCCTATATCTTCTAATGAGGAAAATTAGTAAATAGTCACCATTATTAACAATATATACTAGTCTCGTGTATTCAACGTTGCTGTGCTGAAACAATGTGTATCACGTTCTCATTAAGCATTGTCCTTTTAGAGCGACTACACGATTACTCGGCTGAATATTATGACTGTTTTATCCCGTTTCATCGTACTGAAACCTGTGGATTGGAACTAATTTTGAGTCTGAATATTTTTGAGCCAAGACATTCCCCGCTAAGAACAATGGCAGCATTGTTGTTATAACATCAAAACAAGCTTTATCAGACACGCTTTTCTCGTCTATACAACCGAGACTGAATATTCCGTTACTTCTGAATGAAGCCCACGAACCCTATAGGTGATGAACGCTGTTTCTGCTACTAAAAAATCGCTGAATCCTGAAAATCGTATGACTGTAGAGTAGACAAATCCCTACCGACTTTACCAGCAACGTAAAGACATCATTTTTATATCGTCCAGTCTAGACGGCGTTAAGTACAAAAGAAACATTGTAAGCCCCCTGTGCTTAGTATTTCGATACTTCAGAGAATGCACGCTACTAACAATATATTGTCACATATACAACGCATAAACCAGTGATACTCACCTCAGCACAGATGTTAGAACAGCGGCAGTGTGGCATCCCATGAAGGTCGGTGAAGCATACAGAGTATGCAGGACACCTGTGATTCAAGCATGCGTCTGAAATCACAAAAATACTTTCCCAGTATCTGATTTTTGGAATTACAAGAAATAGATATAAACTGATGCATCAAATTATTTCTCTTGGATGAATCCGAAGAAATACTTTCTTAGCATGTTTACTATCAATATCCATGAACACAAAATGATAACTGAGGTGATCCGACTTCAAGAGTCATTGGCGTAGCTTATAGAAGAATGAGAAAAGTACACTTCATCATAATACAATTACTAACCACGTTAACTATCTGCGAGGGAAACATTAGTTTCTTGAGCTTTGTGTGAAGTACGTACACAAACTAAATGAACACATATCATAACTCAGTTCTTTAAATACATGCTCTTTCCAATTTCAGACAGACCATGTAGTATAAGAAATGATAATTAAATCAAGACCCTACGCTGTCGACAGGCGTTGATACACATCAACGGGGACAGTTGAATATGTGTGCCGACGCTCTATCCATCTGAGCCACCGAGGGCACAGAGGATAGTGCGACTGCAGGAATTTATCCCTTGCATGTTCCCCGAGACCCACATTCCCAACTTAATGTCCACACACTACATTCGTAGTGCCCCTGCCCACTACACTCATTACTCGCTGCAGACAATCTGACCGAGTCCCGTAAGACTTCGGGCAACGCGTGTGCATCCGCACAGAAGAAGGAGGTTATGGTCGGTTAGCCTGAACTATATATGGAGATGGTGTCTGTTATTTCACATGTCCGAAAGAACGGATACCATCTCCTTACATGTAGTATAACGCATGCACATTTTAAGTGGTTGATTATTATGTATTAACATGTTGGTCCCACTGTGGACCTAATAATGTTCATTATCTCGTCTGACGCGGGGGGTCAAAAGAGCTTTACGTGTTGGAGCATCCGATGGAAACGATGAGATAGCCCTTTTTAAGTCTACATTACCAGAAATAGTTCTTTAAGAATTGTGACAGAACCTATGAAGGATGTGGGAGACTATCTTCGAAGATGATATGCATCATTTCTTAGATTGCCTGTAAACATGGTTTCAGAGCAGCGTCGTAGCTAAAATGTCTATGCAGGGTACTAAAAATGTTGCCCAAGAAACTTTTTTGGCGATAGTATGACTCAGTTACTATGTTCATATAATTTCGTCAGGTACTATGACTTCAGGATATCCATTTCAGTGTTGCAGTAGAATTTACTGCGAACCCATGGTGCTTTCTGTTCAGTGTTCATTTATGTATATGTTATACACTTAGGTCACTGCGATAATTGGGGAGTACTTAACATAACAGGTTCACCAGATGATGTTTCGTTACCGCAACAGATTGTTATTTATTTCCGGCACAGTATTTCGACTAAAGTCAGTCAGTCGTCAGAAAGTGTGTTTCCTACGACTCATTTCTATCCAGAAACTTGAGCGCTGTTTTAGCATGCAATGCACAACTGACTGGTTTGCAATATTTTGTCATCTGTTTCACTATCGATATTCAGAGTTATAGCGTGGAGGTGTCAATCAAGAGCCACGTGACAGCACATGGTCTCTCGCATGGAACTGACACGTCGCGACGACATCACGCCAGCCGCCCAGATGCTCCTGCTCGCCGACTTCGCAGGGAGAGTTACAGTGACTAATCTCACTCGGTACGTGCCAAATAAAATGGGTCCTAAGAGCCTTAAATTTATAATTTATGCATAGTTCTAAGTTTTTCCCTGCTTTATTAAAGGGAATTCACAACAACTCTGACACCCAACGTGGGGCCATGAATCTTCCATTCCTATTTTATTACAGCATACCAAGTCGCTGTCAAGAGATTTTAGCAGTCAGGGTACTAATACTCTCCATTAAGTGTTTTTAATGTTGTTGGAGATAATTTTAAAATTCTGAATTCTTTTGTAGATCATTACCGCCAGATTCAGCAGTTTTCCAATAAAATGATTCGGCTGATGTTGTGTTCAAAATGAACGACATCTTATTTCAGAAGAAAATATTTTCAGCGACCTTTAAATGAAAATATTGTCCGACCGATATCGAGACCTTATTAAACAACGTCGTCTGAAACTCCATGCCAGATTAAAACTCTACGCCGGACCGAGACTCAAAATCGAGACCTTTCCGCTTCGCGGGCAATTGCTCCACCAACTGAGTGAGATACCCAAGTACGACTTACGACCCATCCTCACAGATTAACCTCCGACACTCCCTCATGTCCAATTTTCCAAACGTCCTACGAAACTTGCGAGTTTAGCACTCTTGGAAGCTGGGATTTTGCGGAGACTTCGCTTAGCCATAAACTGGGGGATGGTTCCGAATGAATTTTTCACTCTGCAGCGGAATTTGCTGTGCTGTGAAACTTCCTGCGAGAGTAAAACTGTATGTCGGGCAGAGATTCGAGCTCAGGACTTCTGCCTTGCACGGGAAATTGCTCCACGATCTTGTCTTTGATCTTTGGGTTATTATTCGCCACTGTAAGTTCTTTATTTCTTTATTTGAGATAGTGAAAAAAATGAAGAGTTTTTAGCAAACAGAACACAGCATGTTGTTATCAATGGAGAGACGTCTACAGACGTTAAAGTAACCTCTGGCGTGCCACAGGGGAGTGTTATGGGACCATTGCTTTTCACAATATATATAAATGACCTAGTAGATAGTGTCGGAAGTTCCATGCGGCTTTTCGCGGATGATGCTGTAGTATACAGAGAAGTTGCAGCATTAGAAAATTGTAGCGAAATACAGGAAGATCTGCAGCGGATAGGCACTTGGTGCAGGGAGTGGCAACTGACCCTTAACATAGACAAATGTAATGTATTGCGAATACATAGAAAGAAGGATCCTTTATTGTATGATTATATGATAGCGGAACAAACACTGGCAGCAGTTACTTCTGTAAAATATCTGGGAGTATGCGTGCGGAACGATTTGAAGTGGAATGATCATATAAAATTAATTGTTGGTAAGACGGGTACCAGGTTGAGATTCATTGGGAGAGTGCTTAGAAAATGTAGTCCATCAACAAAGGAGGTGGCTTACAAAACACTCGTTCGACCTATACTTGAGTATTGCTCATCAGTGTGGGATCCGTACCAGATCGGTCTGACGGAGGAGATAGAGAAGATCCAAAGAAGAGCGGCGCGTTTCGTCACAGGGTTATTTGGTAACCGTGATAGCGTTACGGAGATGTTTAATAAACTCAAGTGACAGACTCTGCAAGAGAGGCGCTCTGCATCGCGGTGTAGCTTGCTCGCCAGGTTTCGAGAGGGTGCGTTTCTGGATGAGGTATCGAATATATTGCTTCCCCCTACTTATACCTCCCGAGGAGATCACGAATGTAAAATTAGAGAGATTAGAGCGCGCACGGAGGCTTTCAGACAGTCGTTCTTCCCGCGAACCATACGCGACTGGAACAGGAAAGGGAGGCAATGACAGTGGCACGTAAAGTGCCCTCCGCCACACACCGTTGGGTGGCTTGCGGAGTATAAATGTAGATGTAGATGTAGATTCGATTCTCTAACGTTTCTGTTCATAGCCAGACACTTTATCGCTATTTTTAAGCGGTTAAAAAGTCAGGGAGTATGTGAACGAAGACCCATGAACCCGCTTCTACACCTTGTGACAAACAGCACTGTTTTTCTTGCATTGGAGCAATCCCCTTTTTAATAAATAAGCATAACACATCGACCAACGTCTCGAAACAGAGTTGCGGGGTACAGAACAATGTCAGTGGTGTAGACGATGTCAATAGGGCTGGTAAGGAAAGTCAGCTTTTTCTGGAACCTATACCAGTTTGCTAAATGATCACAGCAGGTAAATCGACGCCGGGTGGTATATATAAGAGCCCACTTACTATATTTTTTTCTGTGTCACCAACCCCTATCCGATCGAAACAGTATTTGTCGGTTACAGTCTTCCATTTAAGTGTCGTCATTTTAAGTGGACAACGATTGACGATGACCCCCAGTGACGTATGCCGGTCTGGAGCAGAAGCACATAGAACAGCAACATCATCAAAGCCCTGAAGTGTAAAAAATTTACTTTTGCCCTCATTCAACTGTGCATCAGCCATAGCAACGGAAACTCTTCGTTACAGCAGAGAAGAACCACCGTGAGGGTCGCATCATAGAAGGTCATTTAATGTTCGGAGCGGCTGTGATATTCTCACTTAGGGCTCCATGAACACAATCGGGAAAGGATATCAGATTATAATCCACCGCATATAGCTCTGCGTAATAGTGTTGGAGAGCGCGAACGGAATCACCTTGCGCAGTCAGTTGACAGCCTTAAGCAACTCTAAGAGACCTAATGAAGGACCTGATGGAAAGCATGTGATACAACAATGTCGACTCTAGTGTGCCTTTGATTTTCTTTTGTACACGTAATGTTACTCAACACACCAAAATGCGTACTAATGGACACAAGTCATTTAATGTCAGCCAGACCCACTTTATACCTAGGGAGTAACTTTTTAAAAAACAGTAATTCATAATGGCACAATGTCAAACACTAAAATGATACGACTACAGCGGAAGCTCGCAGGCTGGCAGGTAATGGTGCCTCAGCCCTGGCGAATCAGGTGAGGCAAACCTGAGATTACACATCGTAGTGATGATATATGGATCAGACATCGAGTTGACAGCATTTCTAGACTCGTCTCTATCCAGCATGCGTTAACTTTCTTCCAAAAAAGCCAAATGTGTATTTGTAGAAAGGAGTATATTTCCCATAACTGATGCTGCTGGAGACAAAAATCCAAAAAATGGTGCAAAGTAAGGTAAATAGTTAAAAGATCAGATAAACGCCGAGCAGTAGTGTTACGTGCTAATTTAAGTCAGGTGCATGAAATATACGTTATCCGTTTTGTACACAGAGCCCTTAAATCTACTAGCCGGAAACGTCTTGTGATTTCATCTATAGAAGCGTCAGTACATCATCCATGTGTATCACTTTTTGTTTAATGAATCATACCACTTTACTTTCTTTCCAAATAAATCACGGTCCCAATTACATATGACTTGCAATTTGCATGCATTGGTAAAGAATAACACAGCACTGAGAATCCAAATAAACGTCATTAATGTTTTCTCATACAGCAGTACAGGCAGTAGTAGCCGACCGCGACAGACGCAGGAACAGATAAGTAAACCGCTTTTGTGACTTTTACGACTTTCTAACCAGGAGCGAATTTTATTATATCATCTTTGTGCTTTAATAGTTTAGTTTCTTGAGTTTCTGCGTGTAAATTTAAAATCTAATAGCCACAATTCTCGCGTTTCCGTTTGCGTCAGAAAGTAAACCGATTTTGTGACATATTTCAAGTTCCTTATCAGGGGCAAATTATTTAGTTTCTCCTGAGTGCTTCGGTAGTTAGGTTCTTGAATATCTGCGTATTACCAGTCACAGTTCACGCCTTTTCGTCAGGGCCCACAGTAGAGTTGCGCTGTAGAGTTTCCGATAGTCCGTTTATCGGCATAGTTTAGTTTTCCACGGTCATTAGTATGGACAGGGACTGCGATTCTTGTGTGCAGATGCGAGCCTAGTTGGTGACACTTCGCTCTCAGCTTCAGGCTGTGACGGCTTCGGTTACACAGCTTGAGGCTGCAGTGGATGGGCACCATTGTTATGGGCCGGCCGTGAGGATCCAACGGACGTCCAGCGCGTCAGAGTCCTCCGATCGGTCCTCACCAGTGGCCAAGGCAGTTACTACACACACTGAGGCTGATCCCTCACCTGTGGTCGAGTGGGAGGTCTCCCTGGGGCGAAGCAAGCGGCGAAAGATTTCCCAGGCGGCCGCACGTAAGGCTTCCCCGGTTTGTCTGATAAACGGGTTCCAGGTGCTGTCTGTGGTTGACACTGTCACTGAGCCGGATGCTGTCGCCTGTCCTGTTTCAGAGGAAACTACTCAGCCTCCAACATCCGGGCAATCACAGAGGGTGGGACTATTGGTAGTTTGGAGCTCCAACGTTAGGCGCGTTATGGGGCCCCTTATGGACTTGGCTGACAAGGAGGGTAAGAAAACCAATGTGCACTCCGTGTGGATACCGAGTGGAGTCATTTCAGATGTGTAAAGGGTCCTCCGGGATGCCATGAGGAGCACAGGGTGCAGCAAATAGCATGTGGTTGCTCACGTCGGTACCAATGATGTGTGTCGCTTTGGATCAGAAGAGATTGTCTCTGGTTTCGAGCGGCTAACAGAAGTGGTAAAGGCTGCCAGTCTTGCTTGTAAGATGAAAGCAGAGCTGACCATTTGCAGCATAGTCGACATGACCGATTGCGGACCTCTGGTACAGAGCCGAGTGGAGGGTCTGAATCAGAGGCTCAGACGGTTCTGCGACCGTGTAGGCTGCAGATTCCTCGACTTGCGCCAAAGGGTGGTTGGGTTTCGGGTTCCGCTCAATAGGTCAGGTGTCCACTATACGCAGGAGGCGGCTACACGGGTAGCAGGGGCTGTATGTCGTGGACTGGGTCGTTTTTTAGGTTAGAGGGTCTTGGGAAAACACAAGATGGGCTTCAGTCACAAAAAGTGCAGGCTGAACACAGGAAGAACATAAATATAGGGACCATCGGTATAACAGTTGTAAATTGTCGTAGCTGTGTTGGGAAAGTACCAGAGCTCCAAGCGCTAATAGAGAGCACTGATGCTCAAATCGTTATAGGCACTGAAAGCTCGCTAAAGCCGGATATAAGCTCAGCCGAAATTTTTGCGAAGAACCTAACGGTGTTGCGAAAAGATAGGCTAAACACGGTTTGCGGTGGCGTGTTTGTTGCTGTTAGAAGTGGTTTAACTTGTCACGAGATTAAAGCAGATACTTCCTGTGAGTTAGTATGGGCAGAGGTCATTGTTGGCAACAGGAATAAAATAATAATTGGATCCTTTTACCGACCTCCCAGTTCAGATGATACAGTTGCTGAAAAGTTCAAAGAAAAATTGAGTTTTACGATAATAGTTGGTGGTGACTTTAATTTACCCTCGATATGTTGGTGAAAATACATGTTTAATTCCTGAGGTACGCATAAAATATCATCCGAAATTGGGCTAAACGCATTCTCTGAAAATTATTTCGAGCAGTTAGTTCGTGAGCCCACGGTTGTGAAAACACACTTGACCTCTTAGCAACAAATAATCCTGAGGTAATAACCAGCATCAAAACCGATATAGGGATTAGTGAACACAGGGCTGTCGTAGATAGACTGAATATAGTAATCCCCAAATCCTCGAAAAATAAGCGAAAAATATACCTATTCAAAAAAGCAGATAAAAATTCACTAGACGCCTTCCTGAGAGACAATCTCCACTCATTCCAAATTAATAATATAAGTTTAGACCAGACGTGGCTTAAATTCAAAGACATAGTATTGGCAACAATTGAGAGGTATATACCAAACAAACTAACAAACGACGGAGCGGATCCTCCTTGGTACAAATAACGGATTAGAACACTGTTGCAGAAACAACGAAACAAACATGCCAAATTTAAACAGACGCAATATCTCCAAGATTGGCCATCCTTTACAGAAGCTCGAAACTTAGCGCAGGGTTCAATGCGAGACGCCTATAAAGGTTTACAAAACGAAACTTTGTCTCGAAACCTGGCAGAAAATCCGAAGAGATTCTGGTCGTATGTGCAGTATGTTAGCGGCAAGAAACAATCAATGCCTTCTCTGCGCTATAACAACGGAGATACTATCGAAGACAGTGCTGCCAAAGCAGATTTACTAAACACAGCCTTCCGAAATGCCTTCACAAACGAAGACGAAGTAAATATTCCAGAATTTGAATCGAGAACAGCTGCCAAAATGAGTAACGTAGAAGTAAATATCCTCGGAGTAGTGAAGCAACTCAAATCAGTCAAAGAAAGTCTTCTGGTACAGACTGCACACCACTTAGGTTCCTTTCGGAGTATGCTGATGCATTAGCTCCATACTTAACAATCATATACAACCGTTCGCTCGACGAAAGATCCGTACCAAAAGACTGGAAAGTTGCACAGGTCACACCAATATTCAAGAAAGGTAGTAGGAGTAATCCACTAAATTACAGGCCCACATCGTTAACGTCGATATGCAGCAGGATTTTAGAACATATGTTGTGTTCGAACATTATGAATCACTTCGAAGGAAACGGTCTATTGACACACAGTCAACATGGGTTTAGAAAACATCGTTCCTGTGAAATACAACTATCTCTTTATTCACATGAATTGTTGAGTGCTATTGACAAGGTATTTCAGATCGATTCGGTATTGCTGGATTTTCGAAAGGTTTCTGATACTGTACCACACAAGCGGCTCGTAATAAAACTGCGTGCTTATGGAATATCGTCTCAGTTATGTGACTGGATTTGCGATTTCCTGTCAGAGAGGTCACAGTTCGTAGTAACTGATGGAAAGTCATCGAGTAAAACAGAAGTGATATCAGGCGTTCCCCAAGGTAGTGTTATAGGCCCTTTGCTGTTCCTTATCTATATAAACGATTTGGGATACAATATGAGCAGCCGTCTTCGGTTGTTTGCAGATGACGCTGTCTTTTATCGACTAATAACGTCATCAGAAGATCAAAGCAAACTGAAAAACGATTTAGAAAAAATATCTGAATGGTGCGAAAAGTGGCAGTTGACCCTAAATAACGAAAAGTGTGAGGTCATCCACATGAGTGCGAAAAGGAACGCGTTAAACTTCGGTTACACGATAAATCAGTCTAATCTAAAAGCTGTGAATTCAACTAAATATCTAGGTATTACAATTACGAACAACTTAAATTGAAAAGAACACGTAGAAAATGTTGTGGGGAGGGCTGCGTTTTATTGGCAGGACGCTTAGAAAATGTGACAGACCCACTAAGAAAACTGCCTAGACTACGCTTGCCCGTCCTCTTTTAGAATACTGCTGCGCGGTGTGGGATCCTTACCAGGTAGGACTGACGGAGTATATCGAAAAAGTTCAAAGAAAGGCAGCACGTTTTGTATTATCGCGAAATATGGGAGAGAGTGTCACAGAAATGATACAGGATTTAGGCTGGAAATCATTAAAAGACAGGTGTTTTTCGTTGCGGCGGAATCTTCTCACCAAATTCCAATCACCAACTTTCTTCTTCCAATGCGAAAATAATTTGTTGACACCTACATAGGGCGGAACGATCACCACGATAAAATATGGGGAATCAGAGCTCGTACGGAAAGATATAGGTGTTCATTCTTTGCGCGCGCTATACGAGATTGGTATAATAGTGAATTGTGAAGGTGGTTCGCTGACCTCTCTGCCAGGCACTTAAATGTGGCTTGGAGAGTATCCATGGAGATGTAGATGCAGATGACACAAAACTAGTGAGAGTTAGACTACATCGTCTTGTCACCGTGCCTCTCAAGAGTGCGCCGTCTTTACAGAATTAAACCATACCTGGTGTCAATCGCTCGCTTATATCAAGTCGTTTCCTTAAGGACCTGCAAGCCCCCTGTACCACATATTGTGAGTATTCTGTCTGTATACAAAGCTTTTACATTTATAAGTGTATGTGTGACATCACGTCTTTCACTCGCTCTGTATTAATAGAAAACTATATGTAGATTGTAGAATACTCTGGTGACTAGTTGAGTCATATCGTAATATTCCACAATATTTCGGCAAACAGATATGTTGCCATCTTCAGGCGGTCCCTGACGAACGCTGCTCCACTCCTGTCGGCGCCCTTATATGCTGGCCATTACCTCCTTCCACCAATCTGCACTAATTGCTTTCACACAGCCGCCACGGTGATGGTGGTGGTTGGGGTAATGGCACCTACATCCGAACTCTGGTCTCCAGTGCTTTCACTATCTCAGTCGGGTGCAGAATTCACTGTACAGGAATGTTTTCCTTTTTTTTTTTTTTTTTGTTTCAGCACACCTGACTCAATTATTACCTACTAATTTTATTAAGCTTCTTCATTAATTATTATTTAATCTTGGACCCCGATAACAATGACGTCTTTAACCTCTTATGTGGGTAGTTCTCATGCGCGTGCCTCTTCATCAGTGGGTAATATGCTCAGCGTGCCCTGGCATGGTGGTGCTGTGTACTTTTCTCACACATAAGAGCTTTCCTGCATGTTTTAGTTTTTGAATATGAATTGATATTGGGTAGATATTATTAAAATATATTGCAGAAGTCAACGAAAATTTATTTTCACGATGTTACAAGTCGTTTTCAGTGTGAAACATTTTAAAGCAAGCTGCTGCACACAAGGAAACTTGGCATTCTGCGCACCAGTATGAAATATGTGTGCTTACGGCTATTGTCATACACCCCACACTTCCCTATTGGCCTCTTCTTCGTTGTGGGTGGCAGTCGGTCCGGAAAATGCCTGGTTGTAAGACGTGCTGTTTTCGGTGTTCCAAGTGGGCTTCCTACTGATGTCCTTTATGGAGGAGATATGACCAACTGTTCGCCAAGACTAATCACACAGCTCATTCTACTTTTTTTCGTCACGATGCTTCTTGCACAGAACGCATGCACTGTAGCATGCAATGTCCAACAAGCGCCGGAAAAGCTCCTGATACAAAATATTTTCAGCCCACTCCTGGCCATCTGGTAGGTGTAACCACTACTCTCATATACTTGTTTGAAATCAATGACAACTAGTGGCTTTTGAAAGAATCCCTTCCTCGAATTTAAATTTAAAAAAGTTTCGTCGTGGAATGTCCTGGTCATAATTACGTATCTTTTTTCCTTACATTTCATTAGCATCTGCTTGCCTCTCAACCCTGTTATGTACTCTCCGTTCCTCGCTTCCTCCTTTTTTACGAAGTCAGGGAATCCGTTCCTGACATGTCACGTTGTGCCGACAGCGAAGGTGTTTCATACAAAATCTGGGCTGGTGCACCAGTTGTCAACATAAATGCAGTGATATTTCCCGAGTAGATCACGTTGAGGCTGCAGAGCAATTGCAGGCCGTGTGGCCGAGCGGTTCTAGGCGCTTCTGTCTGTAACCGCGCGACAGATACGGTCGCAGATTCGAATCGTGCCTCGGGCATGGATATGTGTGATGTCCTTAGGTTAGTTAGGTTAAAGTAGTTCTGAGTTCTAGGGGACTGATGACCTCACATGTTAAGTCCCATAGTGCTCAGGACCATTAGAACCATTTTCCACCAGAACTATTCGATAGTTTATTGTTTCCTCTGGGTAGTGGCTACGATAATTAGTGTCTCTTCCAGGAAAACAATTAAGTCCCACACATACTCGAAGCTTCTTTCACAGAGTTCATAAAATTTGATGTCGAATCTGCTGCTCTTTGGTGGAGTAAAATGCCTCCTTTCAAGCCTTCCCGGGGCAACAACGATTCTTCAACGGTGATGTTCCTGTCTGGCATTTATAGTGATCTGAACTAATGCCGCAGCAGTTTCCACAATCGGATGACTTTTGAATTTTTATGCTGTAAGTGCATAATGGATAATACGAGGTATTGTCCGCAAAGTGGAGCGTGTTTGAGTCATGAGTTTCCTGAATAAACGTGTGTGAAGTGATTCTTCTTTGAAAAGTATATCGTGTGTTTTGGTTTGTAAAGAACTCTTGAAGTATGGGCATAATATTAAGTGCTTTTACCTCTTCCCTTGTAGTATCCTGCGAACTGTGATCCCTGCAGCGTGCTGCTGAATTGTGATGAGACGCTATGAACTTTCCTGCGTACCAGTTCATCTGCTCAGCTATTACTTCGCACGAAAGCATCATCCACGAAACACAAAAAACAGTTCATCACGTTATATCGTTTTAGAGACCCAATTGTATCATTGCTACCACTGAGCAGATAACGATTACCAACTGAACCAGCACGCACTACGGCTGCAGTAGTGCCACGTCGCCGGATGCCTCTGAACCAAAGTTACTTGCCTCGTCACCGGATGTCTCTGAACCAAATTTACTTTCACTAGCATCAGCGTCCTCGTCTTGAAAACTTTCGGAACTGTCTGAAATTATGGTCACTCTCTAAAAGCAGCTGCTCTGTCTCTGAATCAGATAAACGATTTTCGCCATTGCGAAAGATCATTCACTAACGCGGCGGTAAACACAGTCGTAAAAGGCCCGCTTTTGCTGCTACTTTACAGGACGCACATGTCGACGCGTGCTCGAGTGGGAAATGTTATAACCAGTTCAGAATACGCTGTGCCACGTAGCGAACGAAGCTCAACGGCAGACCAATAACTCGTAATTCCTATTAGCTAACAGCCACAAACACAGTGGCCGGAGGTATCCGTCCAACTCACTCGCAATTAGAGGACCGTGGACAGATGTATCCGTCATGCCCACATAAAGGGTTAATCACGCGGTCCAAGAAGGAGGAAGACCGCCTAAGCATTTTGGTGTTGTTTTAGTCCATAGTACGACCTGTTTCTACACTATGGTCGGCGACGGCTGATTTGATGGTCTGACATGATTCCGTCTATGTTCATGGTACCTCTCGTCTACTGTGCACATTGTTTCTCCGGTGTATTCTTTTTGCCACCGGAAAGGGTTTTGATAGTCTCCTGCTTTGTGAAGGTCTGGATCGACCTTAACTGAACCTAGTAGTGCCGATATTTCAAGGGGTGAACGAAATACACATTTAACATTATGCAGCACCAGCATCCCGCCTAATTTCCTGGAAGTATCGCCAACAATCGGGATTCACGCTAGTGACTTGCGCCCTTTTTTCCCTGGTGTTGTCCCGTACAGCCTTTCTAAATAGACGTCTCATCTGCTGGCTGCTGTACCCATTTCTTAAGAATGTCGTCTCGAGGTGTTTCAGCTCATTTGGAAGGCTGTCTTCATCACAGATGAATCATGCTCTGAGAACGCCTTCATGATGTGAGTTGTGGGGGCTACTGGAGGCATACTAATGCAGACGAGTATACAGGGTGTTACAAAAAGGTACGGCCAAACTTTCAGTAAACATTCCTCACACACAAAGAAAGAAAATATGTTATGTGGACATGTGTCTGGAAACGCTTACTTTTCATCTTAGAGCTCATTTTATTACTTCTCTTCAAATCACATTAATCATGGAATGGAAACACACAGCAGCAGAACATACCAGAGTGACTTCAAACACTTTGTTACAGGAAATGTTCAAAATGTCCTCCGTTAGCGAAGATACATGCATCCACCCTCCGTCGCATGGAATCCCTGATGCGCTGATGTAGCCCTGGAGAACGGCGTATTGTATCCCAGCCATCCACAATACGAGCACGAAGAGTCTCTACATTTGGTACCGGGGTTGCGTAGACAAGAGCTTTCAAATGCCCCCATAAATGAAAGTCAAGAGGGTTGAGGTGAGGAGAGCGTGGAGGCCATGAAATTGGTCCGCCTCTACAAATCCATCGGTCACCGAATCTGTTGTTGAGAAGCGTACGAACACTTCGACTGAAATGTGCAGGAGCTCCATCGTGCATGAACCACATGTTGTGTCGTACTTGTAAAGGCACATGTTCTAGCAGCACAGGTAGAGTATCCCGTACGAAATCATGATAACGTGCTCCATTGAGCGTAGGTGGAAGAACAAACTAAAATGAGCTCTAACATGGAAATTAAGCGTTTACGGACATATGTCCACATAACATCTTTTCTTTATTTGTGTGTGAGGAATGTTTCCTGAAAATTTGGCTGTAACTTTTTGTAACACCCTGTATGTTGGTTTCCTGTACACACTGTGTCCCAGCTGCCCATCTCTTTTTGTTTCACTATGACGTCAAGAGATTCGCTTTATCTCTGTGGTAAACGGTATACTGGAGTGCAGCAACTTCAGGTGATTTGAGAAATTCAGTGAGGTCTGCTCCCAACAGCGATAGCACGGACACAAGAGACAAGAGTTTGGAGCCGAGCGCAACTACCTCCGTCAACACCACCACCTCGGCAAAAACTTAGAAAGTGATAGGAGCGGAGAGGTGGAAGGCTTACGGCCAATATATATAGGGTGCTGACAGGAGCAGAGAAGTATTCATCAGGGATCACCTGAAAATGACATCAGGTCTTTTTGCCCAAATATCATGGACACCCGAGAATTCTAAAAGCTAGGAATACGCACAGAAGGCATCGCATCAGAAACTTCATCTATTATTATTATTATTTCTCCTCAACGGGTCGCGATTTCTCTCAACCTTTAGCGCAATGTCTCAGTAATTTTGGGGGAAGACTGGACTGCGATTCTAACCGTTCTCTTCCATGGTGCGAACTTGTAGCTTTCTAGGAATGTATCCAAAAGCTCTCAAGACTAGCGCTTCTGTCAAACATTTCGACTACATCCTGTGTGTAATTTCAGATATCCTACATGTCCTGTTTGTGTCTGGATTTTACCCTATTTCTAAAAATTTTATCGCTTATCCATATTTTTCCACATTTTGTATGCAAATGTACAGAGGCTCATATTGCTTACATTACCAGGCGTGGTTTTTTGTTTCCTTTTTATACCATCCAACTGTGATACAAAGTTCCAACACAGCCATACTAGACTTCACCGAAATGTCTACCCAGATACCAGTAACTATCAGCGTTAAAACTATGTACGAGCAGGCATTATTCTAGGGGTAGTGTGTAACTTTTTGCTGTTATACACATATACACATAAATCAGTTAAGCTATTTTATGTGTTTGTTTCCCAAGGGGCCCCAACTGCCCAGATTAGTTTTGGATACGGGTTGATAAGTTGTTCGAACAAGGGATACGCTAGTAATACTCGGAATATATTTTTGGCATTGTCCCATCGACATAAAGTCTGGTGTGATGTCCGATTGTGGATCCACTAGAACTGTGCTTGGAATACTGTCTGGCATGAACCGATCATTGTTAAGTCTGGGAAAATATTCAATGGTGGATCCACTTGCATTACGCCCACGGAGGTGTCTGGGGGTTGTTCTACGTATCTATCTATCTACGATAGAGGTAAAATATGGATCTACATGTGTTAAGTATGTGGTAGCATCCGAATGTGGATCCCTCCTGAGGCGTGTCTAAGGTAGTGTCCAAAAGTGGATGCCCAGATATACACTCCTGGAAATTGAAATAAGAACACCGTGAATTGATTGTCCCAGGAAGGGGAAACTTTATTGACACATTCCTGGGGTCAGATATATCACATGATCACACTGACAGAACCACAGGCACATAAACACAGGCAACAGAGCATGCACAATGTCGGCACTAGTACAGTGTATATCCACCTTTCGCAGCAATGCAGGCTGCTATTCTCCCATGGAGACGATCGTAGAGATGCTGGATGTAGTCCTGTGGAACGGCTTGCCATGCCATTTCCACCTGGCGCCTCAAATGGACCAGCGTTCGTGCTGGACGTGCAGACCGCGTGAGACGACGCTTCGTCCAGTCCCAAACACGCTCAATGGGGGACAGATCCGGAGATCTTGCTGGCCAGGGTAGTTGACTAACACCTTCTAGAGCACGTTGGGTGGCACGGGATACATGCGGACGTGCATTGTCCTGTTGGAACAGCAAGTTCCCTTGCCGGTCTAGGAATGGTAGAACGATGGGTTCGATGACGGTTTGGATGTACCGTGCACTATTCAGTGTACCCTCGACGATCACCAGTGGTGTACGGCTAGTGTAGGAGATCGCTCCCCACACCATGATGCCGGGTGTTGGCCCTGTGTGCCTCGATCGTATGCAGTCCTGATTGTGGCGCTCAGCTGCACGGCGCCAAACACGCATACGACCATCATTGGCACCAAGGCAGAAGCGACTCTCATCGCTGAAGACGACACGTCTCCATTCGTCCCTCCATTCACGCCTGTCGCGACACCACTGGAGGCGGGCTGCACGATGTTGCGGCGTGAGCGGAAGACGGCCTAACGGTGTGCGGGACCGTAGCCCAGCTTCATGGAGACGGTTGCGAATGGTCCTCGCCGATACCCCAGGAGCAACAGTGTCCCTAATTTGCTGGGAAGTGGCGGTGCGGTCCCCTACGGCACTGCGTAGGATCCTACGGTCTTGGCGTGCATCCGTGCGTCGCTGCGGTCCGGTCCCAGGTCGACGGGCACGTGCACCTTCCGCCGACCACTGGCGACAACATCGATGTACTGTGGAGACCTCACGCCCCACGTGTTGAGCAATTCGGCGGTACGTCCACCCGGCCTCCCGCATGCCCACTATACGCCCTCGCTCAAAGTCCGTCAACTGCACATACGGTTCACGTCCACGCTGTCGCGGCATGCTACCAGTGTTAAAGACTGCGATGGAGCTCCGTATGCCACGGCAAACTGGCTGACACTGACGGCGGCGGTGCACAAATGCTGCGCAGCTAGCGCCATTCGACGGCCAACACCGCGGTTCCTGGTGCGTCCGCTGTGCCGTGCGTGTGATCATTGCTTATACAGCCCTCTCGCAGTGTCCGGAGCAAGTATGGTGGGTCTGACACACCGGTGTCAATGTGTTCTTTTTTCCATTTCCAGGAGTGTAGAAGACAACGCAGTCTGTGGGTGCGCCATTCTGTACGTCGTCTTTCTGCTGTAAGCGTGTGCTGTTCACAACGTGCAAGTGTGCTGTAGACAACATGCTTTATTCCTTAGAGCAGAGGATTTTTCTGGTGTGGGAATTCCACCGCCTAGAACACAGTGTTGTTGCAACAAGACGATGTTTTCAACGGAGGTTTAATGTAACCAAAGGACCGAAAAGCGATACAATAAAGGATCTGTTTGAAAAATTTCAACGGACTGGGAACGTGACGGATGAACGTGCTGGAAAGGTAGGGCGACCACGTACGGCAACCACAGAGGGCAACGCACAGCTAGTGCAGCAGGTGTCCAACAGCGGCCTCGGGTTTCCGTTCGCCGTGTTGCAGCTGCGGTCCAAATGACGCCAACGTCCACGTATCGTCTCATGCGCCAGAGTTTACACCTCTATCCATACAAAATTCAAACGCGGCAACCCCTCAGCGCCGCTACCATTGCTGCACGAGAGACATTCGCTAACGATATAGTGCACAGGATTGATGACAGCGATATGCATGTGGGTAGTATTTGGTTTACTGACGAAGCTTAATTTTACCTGGACGGCTTCGTCAATAAACAGAACTGGCGCATATGGGGAAAGCCCCATGTTGCAGTCCCATCGTCCCTGCATCCTTAAAAAGTACTGGTCGGGGCCGCCATTTCTTCCAAAGGATTCATTGGCCCATTTTTCAGATCCGAAACGTTTACTGCATCACGCTATCTGGACATTCTTCGTGAATTTGTGGCGGTACAAACAGCCTTAGACGACACTGCGAACACCTCGTGGTTTATGCAAGATGGTGCCCGGCCACATCGCACGGCCGACGTCTTTAATTTCCTGAATGAATATTTCGATGATCGTGTGATTGCTTTGGGCTATCCGAAACATACAGGAGGCGGCGTGGATTGGCCTCCCTATTCGCCAGACATGAACCCCTGTGACTGCTTTCTGTGGGGACACTTGAAAGACCAGGTGTACCGCCAGAATCCAGAAACAATTGAACAGCTGAAGCAGTAAATCTCATCTGCATGTGAAGCCATTCCGCCAGACACGTTGTCAAAGATTTCGGGTAATTTCATTCAGAGACTACGCCATATTATTGCTACGCATGGTGGATATGTAGAAAATATCGTACTATAGAGTTTCCCAGACCGCAGCGCCATCTGTTGTTGAAAATTGTAACTACTGTAATTTCGAAAGTTTGTCTGCCTGAAAATGTACTGTTGTCCCAAGCATATCGCAACAAACTGTGTATTTCTATCGCTGCTCGTTTAGTTTTTATTGCCGTTTCAAATATACCGGTCATTTTTGAAACACCCTGTATCTGTATGGTGCAAAATGTGTCAATCGACTCTAACTAATGGAAAGTGTGAAGTCATCCAAATGAGTACCTCTCTATCTAGATTATTTCGTGATTTATTCAGTTTTCAAATTTATACTGACTTTTTGATCACCCGGTATTACTTGGAGGTGGTTCTATGAACCCTCTGTCAGACGCTTAATTGTGAGTTACACAGTGATCGTGTAGTGTAGATGTAGATGCAGACGTAAGTAAAGGGAAATATTGACAACCAGCAGCAAATGTAGTAACGTTACAAACAACAATTTTAAAAGTATCATTCTGGTAGTAACCACTTCTAATCGTGAAATAAGAACAAAAAATGCGTAATGTAGTAAAGTTTCCTTTCCAACTCAGAAAACAAACTTTGGATAGTGCTGCAGGCAAACTGAATGAGGCTACTGACCACATGTGCCGCGGTGTCGCAGATAGAGGTCGTCGAGGCCTTGGCGGCAGGCGGCGGCGCGCAGCTGGCACTCGGAGTCGTAGTCGCGGCCGTCCGAGCCGCAGACGGGGCCGCGCGAGTTGTGGTGAGCCGGGCAGGGCAGGCACACGCACGACGCCACTCCCGACGCCATCTGGCACTGAGCCCACGGCCCGCACTCCAGCCGCAGGCAAGGGTCCACCGCTGCGGAACACGACAGCTGCTCAGAGTCTGTCTTAGTGAGCGACACCAATTTTGTTCACTATAAAGTAAGACGGAAGAAGGTGCAAAGGAGCCACTCCACAACGTAATCGAGACAAGTAAGTTTAGGGCAAGGCCATAAGGGGTGGAACAGACCTACCGCGTTTTAGTACTCGTCTTAGAAACTGCTACATAAACTAAGAGAGCTTCATCGCCGATTCGAGAGAAGTCGAAATCTAGCTGACAAACTAAAGCTGAAACAAGAGAAAATGAGCGTAAGGAAAGCTATTACGAAAGTGTTTAGTGACTTTGAAAGTCGAATTTTGGAAAGCGATCTGAGTAAAATTTCTGAGAGGTTTTGGTTTTGGCCTCATACAAAATTAGTAAGCGGTTCGAAATCCTCCATTCACTCATTCAGTGAGCATAATAGCACAGTCTGGAACTGCGCGACCGCTACGGTCGCAGGTTCGAAACCTGCCTCGGGCATGGATGTGTGTGATGTCCTTAGGTTACTTAGGTCTAAGTAGTTCTAAGTTCTATGGGACTGATGACCTCAGCAGTTTAGTCCCATAGTGCTCTGAGCCATTTGCACCATAGTAGCATCGAAACTGGAGATACCAGAGAGAGGTCTGAAATACTGAATTTGGACTTCCGAATCTGTTTCGCCGCGCGGGATTAGCCGAGCGGTCTGAGGCGCTGCAGTCATGTACTGTGCGGCTGGTCCCGGCAGAGGTTCGAGTCCTCCCTCGGGCATGGGTGTGTGTGTTTGTCCTTAGGGTAATTTAGGTTAAGCAGTGTGTAAGCTTAGGGACTGATGACCTTCGCAGTTAAGTCCCATAAGATGTCACACACATTCACACAAACTGTTTCAATGCGGAATATCGTAACACAGTCTCTCCTTTAAATCATCGTACCAACGGCGAATTGTGTCACATATTGAGATAACCGATAGCGGAATAAAAAAGCAAGTACAATCGCTTAGCGGTGGAAAGGCAGCAGCACCGGATGAGCTCCCTATAAGAATCTGCAAAGGTTATGCGAACGAACTTGGTGCTCTTCTGTCTATAGTTTATCGTAGGTTACTGTAATAACGCAGGGTACCTAGTGACAGTGAAAAAGTGCAGGTCAATGCCGTTTTCAAGAGGGGTCGTAGAATATATGCACATAAATATAAGATTATATCGTTGACGCCAAGAAGTTGTGGAATTATGGAATATCTTTCATGCTAAAGAATTACAACGTCTTTGGAGAACGAAAATCACATCCATATGAATCAACATGGATTTCACAATCAGAAGTCTTGCGAAAGTAAGCTCACTCTGTTTCTCCACGGGATCCATAGCAGTGTAGACAAGGGAGCATGGGTTAACACCATGTTCCTTGACTTCAGGAAGGCATTTGTAAACGTCTCGCACTGCCGTTTACAGACAATAATACGAGCGCAACTATAATTGGACCAGATTTGATGCTGCACAAGACTTCCTTGAAGACAGAACTCAACACGTCGTCTTTGACAGAACAAAATCGATAGATGTAAAGATCACTTCCCGAGTACCCCAAGGAAGTATGAATGGAAGCTCTTTAAGACTGTTCTCAGTTGAAGCTGGACTCTATAAGAAAGTAGCAACGCCACAAGCCAGTGTCGATTTGGACAATTGCCTACAGAGGACTGGCCATCGGCCTTACCGCAGTGGTAACACCAGTTTCCGTCAGATCACCGAAGTTTATCGACGATAAAATATCTAGGAACCATCCAGAGCGCCCAAAGTGGAATGACCACATAAAATAAGTTCTAAGGAAAGCAGATCACGGGTAGAGGTTCAGCGAAATACTCTTGAGTAAATGTAGCTCATTAACGAAAGAAATGGCTTACGCCGGCCGGAGTGGCTTAGCGGTTCTAGGCGCTTCAGTCTGGAACCGCGCGACCGCTACGGTCGCAGGTTCGCATCCTGCCTCGGGCATGGATGTGTGTGATGTCCTCAGTTTCGTTAAATTTAAGCAATTCTAAGTTCTAGGGGACTGATGACCTCCGCTGTTAAGTCTCATAGTGCTCAGAGCCATTTGAATCATTTTTGAACTGGCTTACAAGCCCCGAGTTCAAGAGATTTATAAGTATTATTTATCAGTCAGTGATCCTTACCACGTAGGACTGATAGAAGAGTTAGAGAATATCCAGCGAAGAGCGATGGGTTTCGACACGTGTTCATTTAATTGGTACAAGAGCGTTACGGAGATGCTCAACAAACTCTAGTGGCAGACGTTAGAAGAGAGGTGTTGAGCATCGTGGAAAGGTACGCTACTGAAATTTCGAGTGAGCAGTTTCCCAGAAGAGTCGGAAACATAATAATTCCCCCCGCATACTACTTACGATGTAACCTCGACGAGAAAAACAGACAATTAGGGCTTACCTACAATCTTTTTTCACACACTCTATTCAAGAGTGAAACGGAATGGGAGATCAGTTAGTGTACCAGAAGTACCCTCTGCCACATACTGTTAAGTGGCTTGTGGAGTATGATTTAGATGTAGATGTAGATAGTTTGTGTAGGCTTCTTCCACACCGAACAATTAAATGTTAACCACGAAATGCTTTCTTTGCTGCAATATAATCTTTATTTACGTCCCAGATGCATTTCGACATTTATATTAAGGTCGTCTATAGTGTACAGTTTTTCCTGGATTTTTCATTTACTTTTACTTACAGTTTGGACGGGTTTCACGCAACAATTATTTGATGTATAAAATTTAACTTACAATTACTTACTGTGTCGCAAAAAATCAGCGTTTCGTATCACCTGGTCACAGGTTAGAGTAGGCTGTTTCAACTCGTGTGCCTACCCGCAAGCAGTTGGGAACCTAGGGGTACTGGCGGACAAGGATTAACAAACAGTTGGCGCACGGGCTTATCTTCCACACGTTTCGTTGCATACACTACCATCCTACACCGACATGGCGCCCTCAGGTAAGAGTGTTCAAGTGGTTACAACATGCACAAAACATGAGTAATAGTGTCGTCTGGCGGCTAGCTATTAAAAGCAGCAGCTGCCGCGAGCAAGCTCATCTCTCTCCAGGAATGCCCGCATCCGAAGTGGCAACGCTGTTGCAACCTAGATTAGAGGCTGCACTTCGATTACACTCCTGGAAAACCGTCACATAATATTTTGATTCGTTTTGCATGTCAGAAGGAACTTTGCATCGTACTTCTGAATACACAGCCTGTTCAAAAATGTATGTGAAATCTTATGGGATTTAACTGCTAAGGTCATCAGTCCCTAAGCTTACACACTGCTTAACCTAAATTATCCTAAGGACAAACACACTCACCCTTACCCGAGGGAGGACTCGAGCCTCCGCCGGGACCCCGCCGCACAGTCCATGACTGCAGCGCCTTAGACCGCTCGGCTAATCCCGCGCGGCTACACAGCCTGTGCAATATCGTATTTATACGCCGAAACCGGACAAGGTACTTTCATTTAAAATACCTTTCCTGTACGTAAATATACATAATAGATGTACGACTGCAGGTTGTAGAGACATGGTTGACGACATATGGAAGTTTTGGCCAAGCAGTGAGTCCTGCTCAGATAGGCTAATGGTAAGACGACAGCTGGTACACTATTGTGTATCGTTCATATCGACCTGTGTGACAGGTTAGCGTCGCTATTTACGTCATTTTCGGTTCGTTAGTGGAAGCTGCTATTCTGTAAGCTCCTGAGACCTGTTACCGATCGTTCCGCCCACCGATTTTTCGGCAACTGTAACAGGAGGTAGTTAGGTTTCAGTATGGCCTCTCGTTCGCTTGTGTGTGATTTGTTTACAGTTACAATTTGTTATTTCAGAAATATTGATCTCTTTTAGTTTCGGATTTAGTCATTATGCTTTACTGAAGAGTCCTCAAAAAGGTTCTAATGTGTGTGAAATCTTATGGGACTTAACTGCTAAGGTCATCAGTCCCTAAGCTTACACACTAATTAACCTAAATGATCCTAAGGAGAAACACACACACCCATGACCGAAGGAGGACTCGAACCTCCGCCGGGATCAGCCGCACAGTCATGACTGTAGCGCCTAAGACCAAAAAATGGTTCAAATGGCTCTGAGCACTATGGGACTTAACTTCTGGGGTCATCAGTCCCCTAGAACTTAGAACTAGTTACACCTAACTAACCTGCCCGAGGCAGGATTCGAACCTGCTACCGTAGCGGTGGCGCGGTTCCAGCCTGTAGCGCCTAGAACAGCTCGGACACCGGCTAAGACCGCTCGGCTAATCTCGCGCAGCGAAGAGTCCTCAAAATGCATCTGAGTGGAAAGCGACTTGTTAGAAGTATGCTTTGTATTGTTGTAACTGTGAATGATTATAAAATCAAAAAACATTTTCCTTCACTCTCCTCACATAATCTATGTTATTTTTATGTTTTTTAAGAATTGAAAATCATTAAATTTTCAATACGTCAGCTCTGCTTACGTATACTACATAAGTATTATCTGAAATTACTAATGACTTTGGGTACTTTTTACCCCTAAATGGTCTAGATATTAGTTATCTAAATGTGATTACAACTTTTAAATAATGACAGAAAGGAATTTTCTGATAGTGGAGACGTTACAAAATTTCATGCATTATGCCTGCATACTTTGGCAACGAAGTCATCCTGCATCCTTCTCCATTAAAATCAGCAGGAGCAGAGCAATCAGTGCGTATTAGTTGTCGTCATCAAGTGGTGCTCTGTCTGCCTTCGGCAGTGGAAAGGTGCACACGCCTTGTTTGCCTCTTGCCTCTTGTTCTGCTTGCGAGCGAGCGCTCGTTTGTTTACTTCCGCGTAGCGGTTCAAAAATGGTTCAAATGGCTCTGAGCACTATGGGACTCAACTGCTGAGGTCATTAGTCCCCTAGAACTTAGAACTAGTTAAACCTGACTAACCTAAAGACATCACAAACATCCATGCCCGAGGCAGGATTCGAACCTGCGACCGTAGCGGTCCTGCGGTTCCAGACTCTAGCGCCTTTAACCGCACGGCCACTTCGGCCGGCCCGCGTAGCGGTTCAAATGGTTCAAATGGCTCTGAGCACTATGCTCACTGCTGAGGTAATCAGTCGCCTAGAACTTAGAACTAATTAAACCTAACTAACCTAAGGACATCACACACATCCATGCCTGGGGCGGGATTCGAACCTGCGACGGTAGCGGTGGCTCGGTTCCAGACTGTAGCGCCTAGAACCGCACGCCCACTCAGGCCGGCTCTGCGTAGCGGCTTGTCTCAGAGTCCGGCTTCATCAAGCGTCATGGCGTTTACTTACCGACAAACCATAATTAAATTAAATTTTCCTTTGGATCACGAACGACAGAAGCGGTATGAAGTAAAACGTTTTACACGGGATGTTATGCGTCTCCCGTCACAAGATTTTCTCGGAATCCATTCTTCGATCATCAGTACTACTGTGTACATAAAGCTGGCGGATGACGAGCTGTGCCCCGACGTTGTGTGGCGCCAGGCTAACGCTCTCCAGTTCCGGTACTCTGACAGATATACAGGGACTGTCATGCTTGATCATGATGGTTTTGGCCTCCGAGCTTTGTGGGTGTTTGAACTTCCTTTTGAGGTACCGTCTGATGTTGTGGTGGCCGCCTTTAAACCTTATGGCAAAGTCGACATCATTTTGCTGAAACGTCGAAGATGTTCGGAACAAACCGTGTCCTCAAAGGTGTCCGTCAGATAAAAATTTAGGTATAGGAACACGTGCCTTTCTACTTGGTTATTGATGGCTGCAAGGCTGTTGTCGTGTACGAAGGGCAGCAGCGCACCTGTTCAGGTCGTGACGAGGAAGGCCATGTCCTTTCTGAATGTCTCCGACGTAGAATGGTTCAGACGCAAGTCAGACCCCTAGCTCTTCCTCTATCTTAAGCATCTGCGTGAGACTGCCTGCTGCGGCCCCTCTGAACAATTCGGTATCAGCGTCGACTATTCTCGAGGACGCTACGGACGTTTTGCCTGTCTATCCTGCACTCCTGCTGGAGGCAATACAAATGAACGATGGCCGTCAGGAGGCACAAGCTCTCTGTCCCGACCCCATGGTTGTTGATCATGGAGCTGTACCGACCTCCGCTTTTCTACCACCTGGCCACATTTCGGAAGATAACCGCCCGCCATGTGACACGGAATAGCATATTAGGAAGAAACAGTCGCTGGGGAAACGGAAGAGACCACGCCGTACCATTTCTGATGACAGCCTCCATCGCATGTGTGCACCGGATGACGACCCAGTTACTGATGGTGCTCTGCCCTCTGACGCCCTGACACCTGACGACGAACCGTCCTTCCCCACCTCCATCTCCAGATAGCGTCCACCTACGGACACCGACCTTCCCCCACCTGCATCTCATGTGGTTGCCTCCCATTCTCTGTCTGACGCTTCCTGTCGGCGCACCTCTGATAGTGTTCCACTGAACCAGCCTGGTGATACACATCTGTCTCCTGGCCGACTGACATCGATGCTGAGATAGGACATTCTCGAGGTATATAGAGCGATGGAGCTCCCTTGGTGGGGACGGCTCCCTCCTCATCACAGTAATGTGCCCTTCCATGTGGACCTAACAGGAAGTTCCGTGTGCTGCCCCCATGTTTGAATCGCCTGTCTTCCTGGCGATAGCAGCTTTCCAGACTTATCGCATAGGCATGATAAATGTCAATAAAATTCGCTTAAATCACAATCTCTGTTTACTCCATGACATGTTGTACGCTGCAGGTTTTGCTGTCCATCAGGGGATGCACGTTGTAACTTCCTGTGTTCCCCATGGTTTTACAGTAGATGTTTCTGATGCTTCCCCTACTGGTAATGAGGTGGCGCTCCTCTTACATGACAGTATCCTCGCTGGTGCATTTGCGTATCTCCCTGATGCAAGAGGTGTGACTCTCACGTTTTGTGGCGTCAGGATCGTCGATGTCTGTGCGCCATCTGCTTCAGGTCGCCGCCATGAACGTTCCATCTTCTCGTCAGAAAGTCACGCCTCCTGTCCTGGGTCGGCAGGATGCTTTGATCATGGGAAGGGTTTTCAACTGCATCCACGCACCCGAAGACCAACTACCACGTCACTCTCTGTGCACGGCGCTAGCGACAGTTCTCCACCACCTCAGGCATGTGGATTGTTGACAGCATGTTCATGGCGATCGTCCGAGGTTTATGCATTTCACTAGCCATTCTTCCAGCCATCTCGATCGTGTTTACATCTCCCGCGATATTGTCAGTGGAGTGCAGGCTGCCGAACTCTGGCTTATTGTGTTCTCTGACCATGACGCATCTATCTGTGCTATCAATCTCTGCCGTAAAAGGGTTTGGCGCGGCCTTGGACCAGGGAAACAGAACCAGAATGCCGGCAGCTCATGAAGACCACGTGGACAACTTGTCGTCGATGACGTGATGCCTATCAGTCTGCGCTATCGTGCTGGGTGCTCCGTGCAAGGCCTGCCCTCCACAAGGCCTTGATTGATTACGGAAGCGAGGTTCCCGTGTGGCGGCGACGAACTCAGGAATTCTGTTCCACCATTCTCTGGGAATGTACTAGGATGCGGCAATCGCCAGAGCGTCAGGTGATGGTAAATCGTGCCAAGGCACAGGTAACATCCCTCTCTCACATCCCACCTTGAAGGAGTTTTGGTCAGGGCGTGCACACACGATGACTTAGTGCATGTGCGTCCATCTGTGTTTTTAATGTGATAGCGAAACGACGACAACGTCGCAGGACTTTGATTAAAGTTATTACGACCGACGATGGACGCCGTTTTCATACCAAACGGGATATAGGGTCTGCCCTCTATGAACATTATATTATGGTGTGCTCCGAACAACATCACCACCCTGAAGACATTACTGCTGTCTCCAGACTGTCCTTTATTCGGTTCCCATGGATCTGCTTGCAAACGTCACAGAAGACGAAGTTCATGATGCTATCCTGGACGGTTTCACCAATAGGTCGCCTGGCCCTGCTGGTCTCCCACTGGAGTTTTATCGGATATTGCATCCCCTTCTGGTGTCACTGTGGAGGGAAATTTGTCAGCGTCTTATGTCACCTGTCACACCGATTCCAGACGGTTTCCAA
This sequence comes from Schistocerca serialis cubense, assembly GCF_023864345.2. Lineage (NCBI taxonomy): Eukaryota > Metazoa > Arthropoda > Insecta > Orthoptera > Acrididae > Schistocerca > Schistocerca serialis. The sequence continues at coordinate 757,752,137 of NC_064640.1, read as the reverse complement.
GATGGTTTCTTCGTTCTCAATCACAATCCTTGGGGTAGCTCACGGATATGCGATTACCTCTTTTTGACGTTACTCAACAGCTTCAAAAAGATCTTTACCCAGCTGTAGGCTGCGCAGCTTAAACGGACGGCTCGGTACGTGGGTTAATCCGATCAGACTTCTTTGCGAGGTGCCAATATCATCCGCACTGCCCTTTGTCGCTATGGGGACATAATCGCTCTTGCTCACTCTCGTCTTACGCCTGGTATTTTGGCAGCTCGTGACTTCAGCCAGGCGTTCGATCGGGTCGATCACGACTACCTGTAAGGAGCGCTCTGCGATATGGGATAGCCTGATACTGCTATAGCTGTCGTAATGTTTCTCCTTCGTGGAGCTACGTCTTGCGTAATCTACAATGACTGTCTCACTCCTCCCATCTTGATCTGTCGGTCAGGGCATCAAGGTTACCCGCTCTCTGTATTATTGTATGCTTTTTCCATGGAACCTCCGCTTTGCTGCCTCTGACAGCGCCTCTCTGGGATGTTCAGCTGCCCTGCTTATGCCGACGGTGTCGTCATCGTTCTTCGTAGCGGTGCTGGTGGCAAGGTGCCACTGGGCTGGGTTACCACCAACGGCGAAACTTCTGGCAGCTGCCTTAACGTCCGCAAATCGAGCGCCACGCATATAGGTGTGGAGCTTGTAAGTAGACTGTTTACGTTTTTATGTTGGTAACGGCACGCCGTGTTCTGTATGAAAATCGCTGACTGCGCTGTGTGCAGTCTGTGGCTGGTTGGACTCATTGTTGGACTATTCGCTTGTGTAGTGTTAGTAGGCTGTTGAATTGGAACAGCGCTTAGCGTTGGGCAGTTGGAGGTGAGCCGCCACCAGTAGTGGATGTGGGGAGAGAGATGCCAGAGTTTTGAGAGCGGACGATCTGGACGTGTGTAGGTGAGAAAAAGAAAATCTGTAAGACTCGATGTCATGAATTGATATAGGGATTATCGAAAGTCAGATTGCGTTGCTTTAAAAAATATTGTGTGTCAGTTTAGTGATGATCAGAATAAGTAAAGAGAGAACTGTCTGAGTACGTTCAGTTTTGCTTAACTGTTTGAATATCAAATAACGTAGAAGTTCGCCAGCACAGTCATTCTTAATTTTCGAAGGGGAAGTTCCATATGTCGACCCTTAGCCGAGGATACCTAACTGGGATATTCTCATTTTTTCTTGTAGTTTGAGTAATTAGTTTAGTTATTGCTTATAGCTAGCGCGTAATTGTAGAGAGAATTTCCTTTGTAGTTGTAGTTTTTCATTGTTGTATGGTAAAACAGTTGTGGCATGCATGTAGATTTGCACCAAATATTTCGCAGCCTTGCTTGCAATTAATTAGATATTATTTCCAGTGATATGTTAATGTGTTTTCTTATTTTGCTCTTCAAATTGTGCTTTTCTGTGTTATCCTGTGAAATATTTTGACAATTATGGCATGTGAAAAACGTAGCACTAGGCTGCAAAATAAACTGAGAAATGAGAGTGAAGACGAGAGTAGTGTGTTAGCGCCACCGTGTAATGAAATAACAAGTATTCAGAATAGTAATTTGGTAACTGTGCATAGGGAAATAGAGCAGGAAATAAATAATGGTGTAGACAGTGAAACAGCTCGTGAACAGGGTAGTATTGTCAATCGATCGGTCGGCAACAGCGCGCCCCACGAATCCGAAATGACAGGACACAATCTTGCAAATACTGTAGATTCAGGTTTTGCGTCACTACCCGTTTCTCAGTCAAGACAAGACACATTTTCTGCTTTTCAAAATGCGAATGTAGCCGGTGCAAATGCACTGCCGAAGTACAGAGGAACATGAATGAGATTTTCACTCTGCAGCAGAGTGTGCGCTGATATGAAACTTTCTGGCAGATTAAAACTGTGTGCCCAACAGAGACTCGAACTCGGGACCTTTGCCTTTCGCGGGGTACAGCACTTGCCCGCGAAAGGCAAAGGTCCCGAGTTCGAGTCTCGGTCGGGCACACAGTTTTAATCTGCCAGGAAGTTTCATACAGAGGAACATGTTTCAGACATCAGTGCATTGATATTACAATTAATACAACAAATGGGACAAGAGTTTCAAAAGTTGGACGCAATGGAACAAAATCAAAAACAATCATAGCAACAAATGGAACAAAATTAGGAACGAAAACAGCAACAGCCACAAAAGTTAGACCCAATGGAACAAAATCTTCAAAAGTTAAACACAACTGAGTAAACGCGTGAACAAACACGTGAAGATTTAACTGCTGAATTACTTAAAATCGAATCGAAATGTCAAAAAGTCTGTATTGACGTAAAAACACCAATTTGTGAGCATTTTCAACCTATTTATTTGCGTCAAGAAAATGCGTTACAGAACCACGAAGCAGCCATAAAAGAACAGCAAACTATTGTTCATGAAAATCACGACACTTTGCAAGCTAAAATTGACTCAGTTGCATCTACCGTTTCGGTTACGCAACTTGCAAAAAACTCAAGAAAACTTAAAGGACGCAGTAAATACGCTTTCAACACAAATGGACACTCTGAAACTTGATTCAGAAAGACACGCGGAGGAAATCAGTTCATTATCAGATAAAGTAGTCGAACTTTCGGATCAGTTAAATAATTTATCTACGAAGGTAGATGATGATCTGAATGACACAAGAACGGTAGCCTTTACTGACACAGAAGACGACGAACAAATTAGGAAATTCAAACAAAATCAGAACCAAATTAATACGCAACACAAAAGAGAAATCCGGGAAGTACAAGATCAGTTGGCACAAGAAATACAAGAATTACATATTTCAGAGGACAGTCGTGCTCCAATACGGGAAGAAGGATTTAGAAATACGAAAAAGCCACAAATGACCACATAGGATATTTCGGAAATTATGAAAGATACAGGCAGGGTGCACTGAATTTTGAGATGGAACCGCCGACACGACGTTACAATGACCGATATGCGATTCACTGACATGATGATTTTGACTATAAGCTATTTATTACTACACGTAACTTCAAATCATTTAAGAATTCTGGCAACGACATTCATCCACAAGTGTGGCTTCGTCAATTCTCTCACTGTTTTCCTCCCAACTGGTCATAAGAGCCCATACTGGAATTTATGTTTGGCTATTTGGAAAATGAACCTGTTTTACGTATGCGTTCGATCATTCGCGATTGTCACAGTGAAGGAGAATTTTATCATGCCTTCCTCTCAGCATATTGGCTACTCAAGACCGAGTAAAGCATAGCGTCATAATGATGAAACACTTTGAACAATCGGAATTTTCCAGTCTTGTCAAATATTTGAAGACATGTTGCACAAGAATCAGTACCTGTGAAACCCATACAGCTCATCAGAACTCATCCGCATTTGTTTAATTAAATTGCCAGAACATTTAAGACATATTATTTTGGCAGGAAGTTGCGAAGACGACATCGAAGCTTTTCAGGGACTGTTGCAAGAATGGGAAATTGACACTGACAGTCGCGGAATGCGAAGACAGGAACACAACAATTACAGGTCACATCCGTCACAATTTCGTGACGACAGAAATAATAACTGGACACGACAAGACTACTTTCATAACGCAAATAGTGACCAAAGCAGACACCATCCGTATGACAACCGTTGGAAGAGTTATAATAATTACAGGGAAAGATCACCTCTCCGCAGAAATGACTATGACAGAGACACTCATGGAAACATACAATATGGGAACCAGAGCTATTATTATCAAGGGAGACAAAATAATTTCAGACGCAACAGCTGATCGCGCAGTTGCAACTCAGGGAGAAATTGCCCACCACGTGACCGACAAGAAAGAAATTACAGAAACTACTGACATGACGACAGACGATATAATCTTAACAACAGACAAGAATTTAATCAGAACTGGCGGGATTCAAACAGGGCAGGGCCCCCTCGACAAGTTGAAATTGTAGAAGTTAGATCTCCAAATCCCAATAACGACGTGCGACAGCAAAGAGACAGTAGACAATGACACACCGCTGGCAACCACAAAATGTACTTATGAAGCTGACGACGTAGCTGCCGTGGCTATTAATTACGTAAATATGGAAGACGTTAGGGACACCTTACTCCAGGAACACGAGGTAAAACAGAAAAACGTCGCATATCCTGTAATACACATTACAGTAAATGATGTAAAATGTACGGTAATACTTGACTTTGGCAGCCCCATTTCAGTAACTAGTGAAACAGCTTCTAGCAAATGCAACAAATCGAACGATTACCCTACTCTTCCTTTACGTAGGATTAAATTAAAAGGTGCAGTTTTTGGAAAAGGTGTAGATGAACGCCAGTAAACTAACTTGGATTTCTTTTGTCAAAGTCACAGATTCGCTATGAACCTTCTTATCGTTCCATTTCTGTCGACAGAAATTATATTGGGAGTAGACTTTTTGAAAGAATACAAAGCAACTTTGAACTTTCACGACACTGAAATAAATTTAGAGAAAGAAGATAAGTCAATAGCTTTGCAATTTGAATATTGGCTCTCAACCCATGACGAGGAAATTAATCAGCTTTACCTCTTGTTAGACAATAGTTGCCGGCCGATGTGGCCGTGCGGTTCTAGGCGCTTCAGTCTGGAACCGCGTGACCGCTACGGTCGCAGGTTCGAATCCTGCCTCGGGCATGGTTGCGTGTGATGTCCTTAGGTTAGTTAGGTTTAAGTAGTTCTAAGTTCTAGGGGACTGATGACGCCAGATGTTAAGTCCCATAGTGCTCAGAGCCTTTTGAACCATTTGAAGACAATAGTTCGGAACTTTCGACGGAAATTGACACCATCAATCACTCTGAGAGTATTGACAGAGATGATATCGACGACGTATTTTAAACTAACGACTTAATTCAGAATAAAATTCAAACAACTGAGAACTGTAATGACACTGATAGGCAGGACCTTTTTGTCATTTTACAAGTACATTCCACAGTCTTGACTCACAAAACAGGAGCAATCTAGGGATGTCAATACCAGTTTCTTGTTCGTGAGCACACTAAATCTTGTGTTAGACCATATGTAATTCTGGCACATTATCGGGACCGTGTTAGAACAGAAATACAATCTATGCTTGACGAGGGAGTTAATGAGCCTGCAGTAAGCTCGTACAACATTCCATTACTGTTGTTGAGAAGAAAAATGGATCGATCAGGCTTGCCCAAGATTCGAGACAAATCAATACTATCATCATTCCTGAAACAAACAGGCCTCAAACGTTGGAAGAACTTCTTCAAAATTTTAATGGTGTAAAAGAGTTGTCCTCTATTGAGCTTAGATCCAGCTTTTATCAGATCGAACTTCATCCAGAATGTAGGAAATACACAGCTTTTCTTTGTTTCGACGTTTGTTTTCAATTTCGGAAACTTCCTTTTGGTTTGAACATTTCTTCGGCAGCATTCATTCGTGGGCTAAATTCCATATTACCTGAGTTCTTAAAATGTCCTATCAGCTTATATGTAGACGATATTCTAATAGCAGAAGCTTCATGGGAACAACATAATCGCATCCTCAACAGTGTCTTACGAATTTTTGTAGAATCTGGAATTACAGTTAACTTGGAAAAGTCTGAATTCGGTGGGACAAAGGTGAAGGTTTTGGGACACATTATTTCTTCTGAAGGCATTCAGCCGTATCCTGAAAAATTAGAAGCAATGAGAGCCATTCCAGTTCCATCCACAAAAAAACAAGTCCATAGTATTCTAGGTTTCTTAAATTTTTACCGTCGTTTTCTGAAATATAAATTCTAGTAACACCAAAACTTTGTTTTCTCACTGCAAAAAAATACTATTTGGAACTGGGACGAAGAGGCACAGCTGGAATTCAATTCTTTGAAAGAAGCGCTTCTTAATGCGCCAGTACTAGCTCATCCAGATCTGTCACAAGATTTCTGCCTGAGCACGGATTCTTCTAAAGTCGGTCTTGGTGCCTATTTATTTGAAGAAGCCATAGAAAATGACATTATACCTAATGTCATGTTCAGGTATAAATTGTGGTCGTTCTACGCGACTGGCTGCTACATTCGGAAGTTGCGCACCAGGATGTTATTAATATCAGCAAAATTAAACAGCGTGTTTACTTTCATTTCAAATTTGAAGCATCTCTCAATAGCATGCTATCATTCCATTATTTCACAAGTATTAATAACCAGCAGAATAATAAACAACTGTTAAACGAAAAAGCAGACGAAATACTTCGGTGATCTTCAGATCGCGCCAAAATGGTTCAACAGTCCCTCGTTAAGAGTTTCTTACAGCCTCAAGATAAAAGATTCATGATCTACGTGCTGTTTTCTGTGCAGGGAACAACAACTGTAGAAGACTTCTGGATGGTGAACTTTTATTAGAACTTATGCATTCCACTCAGGGCGGTGGAAGCAAATAGGCACCTCGCGTATACTGCAATCTTAGTACAAATTAGATCTGTGACTTATCTGTGGTAATACAGAGGGGGTATGAAGAACAGGAATATTTTTGAAGGAAGGACTTTATCACACGCACGTATATATATCATCTTATATCTCCTTGTCTGTAAGTTCCTCTTTCTCACTTGCCGAACCTGGAGGTTGAGAACAGGACATGGTGGCCAGGCCTCGGGTTGCGACCCTTGCCCACGTTGCCCCTACCCCTCCCTTTGGGCGGCAGGAAGGTTCTTATATATATAAAAGTGGTTAAGTGCTGGAGTGTTGAAAGTCGTAGGTTCCGGTTGGGTATACTTTTTTGTCTTTGTTTTCGTAACATATTCTAAGACTTTGTTAGTGAAAGTTAAGTATTTTTCTGCAATATTCGTTGTCATTTACATGTAAGTGCGCGCTTTCCTTGTAAAGAGTGTCTTCGATTTCGCGATTTCCGTATGTTTGAAAAATGAAAGATGAAATTGCTGTGCTTGAAACAACCCACAGCGACATTTATATTTTTTCTCGTCACAAATAATTCACCATTTTTTCCGGATATGTAGCGATTTTTGAGTGTGTGGTTAGACAGGGCTCAAGGAGCCTAGCTGTCATTATACTCTTGCTTGTCACAAGTATTTATCCGCGATCGAATCCTTAGCGGCATTATAAAGAGGTGAAAGGTCCCCACCACAGTATTTTTCGACTGTATCACCCTATATGAAACACATCAGATGCATGTAATAACCTTCTACGAACTTCAGTAGCTGCACTCACCATACGTTATCGAAAAGGCACTTTTTAAATTTCGTTTTGAAGACCAGACTCGTTGATGTATCATGTGGCAAATTAGGCTGCTTCATAATTTAGGAGCTAGGAGCAAGTTACAACCACATTCTATGCGTCTTCTTATTCTTTGATGCTCTCTTAAAGAATTTTTCGGGTGTTTTTATAGATTTATTTCGACAATGTGGTACTATACACCATTCCTAACTCATATTCCGGAATGTAAAATACAAAACAAGATGTCAATGTGAATGAGAATAAAACGACATAATCCGGCATTCATTACAATTTCCAGAACACAGTCAAATAACCTATCGTTATTATGCATGCACTGAAACACATAATCTACGAAATTTGAGCGTCACTACATACGCCAAACACACTTTTCGGTACTGCGAAGAATAGCGTGCCAGTGTCGGCTTGGCATGGGGGATCTTCGGCCCCTTGATTTTGATTGGTTGGGGAGAGAAGAACTAACAACAGCTCCTCGTTTGGCTAGAGGGATCGGCAGAGCGGCCGGAAGGTACAGAATAGGCCCGCTGGCGATAAGTGGGAAGTTTGCGTTTGGATCCCGGTCCGGCAGAAATTTTCATAGTCGCCATTTCACTATGCAGCTCACGGTTGTCCACATTCGCAGTATCCATCATAATAATATTATGGGAACTTCTCGAATAAAAAGAAAAATGAATAAACAAAATGTGACAGTATTGTACACTTGAGGATAGCCAAAAAAAGACACACAGAGTGAACCTGAAAGCCACCGACAAAATTTAGGAAGTTGTTCAGCGATATTTTCTGAATGTTTTGGTATGGGACTCCCGTGGTTTGCAGTGGATAGTTACTACCTTAATGAGCAATACGAAGCGCAAACGCCTATGTCGAATTCCAGACGGTATGTGGCATGGTTGCCGTCTCTGTAAGAATACGTGCTCGTGTTTATGGAAGATCATATAACAAGAAGACGCTGGTGGGGTAATACAGCTGGTGAAGAAGCCGATGAGTTCAGCTTTGAGTATGACCAGTAAAGTATACAAATTAAAAAACAAGTCATCGTATGCAAGCACCAAACACTAAAAGGTAAAGGTAAGAAATTCTGTTGGATTTACGACTGAGACGACAGTACTGGTACGAGATCGTACGGCAAAAGAAAAAGCAGCGAAAACTGCGGGGGAAGACACTGGACCGATACGGAGATAGCGAAAAATGGGTGAGAAGACCATGGGAAGACAGAGGACCCTTAAAGAGGTGGTGAAAAGTTGGTGAGACGACCTAGGGAAGAACTGTATCCGGTAATGAGGATAATATCAGGAGAAATCAGACTGAAAAGGGCGGAGCTTTCTGGAGTTCACTGAGTGTAGGCAGAATGACCGAAAAAATTATGGGGGGCAATGGGACAATGGACAGTAGAAGTGAAACCATAGGTGTGATTTGGGTTGCTGAACTCCGGAAGGGTTGACCAGAAATGGGAATGAAAATGGAAAAAAGGAAAACTCCAATGTAGTATTAATACAGGAGATAGAGAATATCCAAAGCAGAGCCGCACGTTTTTCCACGGTCTCTCCCACGCCCGGGTTACCGGGTTCGATTCCCGGCGGGGTCAGGGATTTTCTCTGCCTCGTGATGGCTGGGTGTTGTGTGCTGTCCTTAGGTTAGTTAGGTTTAAGTAGTTCTAAGTTCTAGGGGACTGATGACCATAGATGTTAAGTCCCATAGTGCTCAGAGCCATTTGAACCATTTTTTTTTTTCCACGGTCTCGTTCAGTGAACTCCAGTAGCAGTCGCTATAAGACAGGTGTTGTGCATGATGGACAGGTTTATCATTAAGATTACAAGAGCGTACGTACTAAGAGTATTAACGGCTCATACATCTCGCGAAACTACCGCGAGAAGAATATCAGTAAAGCTGTTGCTCATACGGAGGTTTGCCGACAGTCGTTCTTCCCATGCGCTGTTCACGAATGAAAAAGGCTAAGTGGAAAATTAGGACAGAACCAGAGGTACGCTCAATTATACACCATTAAGACGGTTTGTACGGTATAGAATACTTACAAGCTTTTTAGACTCTTCCTAATCGCCCTGCAAGATGTAGTCTTCATCAGTGTGTACAAGTAAGAAGATAAATTAATAACACACATCCCCTAAAAGCATTATGAGAAATGAAGTTCGATGACTGGTTTCTTAATTTAAAGCATATAACACTCGCACACCCAGAGCTGTCAAAGTGAGCCTATTATGTTTTTGAGTGATAGTTGTGTTTCACAGAAGGATTGGAGCGACATTTCCTTTCATGAGTTTTGTTCATTTATTTAGAATATACTTCCATTATACCGAAAAACACCTCATTTCAGACAACTGATTACGATTTTTCGCAGATTTCCCCTTTAACACTGAGAGTAGTGAAGTTGACCCCTTTAAGATAATTTTATAATGTTTTTTATTCGTTTGCCTTAAGTTAATTTCATGCACTCCCAAAGTACAGCTTTCTGAATTTGTGATGCAATAATTAATTTTGTTCATTCTATAGTGGTATGAACAGACAACAATGGACACAATACAATTTACCTTGCAAAAAACAGTGTTACAGTGGTGATAGTGACATGAAGGTTGAAATGTATGAGAAACACTATTTATGAGAAGATGAGATACTTTCAGAGTTGCAAATAGTTCTGGAGGATGAATAATGGGCGAGTTGTGAATTCCTGATAATATTCTAAGTTCTGAGTTGGCATGGTCGCACAGCGCATGGTTAAAATGGTTCAAATGGCTCTGAGTACTATGGGATTTAACTTCTGAGGTCATCAGTCCCCTAGAATTTAGAACTACTTAAACCTAACTAACCTAAGGACATCACACACATCCATGCCCGAGGCAGGATTCGAACCTGCGACCGTAGCGCTCGCGCGGTTCCAGACTGTAGCGCCTAGAACCGCTCAGCCACCCCAGCTGGTCAGTGCGTGGTCCAGGCCGACCGTATGGCTGGGAATTCCATGTTGACGCTGTGTTGAGGACTGTTCTTTGTGTCGATGAAGAAGATTTGTATGTCAGGACTGCCAAAGATGCGGACTTTGTAGAATCATAATGGCAGACATTTCACAGTTCATGTAGAAATCAATAATAGCCAGAGGAATCATGATACCTTAAAAATAAATATGTATATTACCATTATTTGCACGAAGATTCTGATGGTGTAATCAGATATTCAAAATCTTTATTAGTTTAAAGTTTAGTATCTGACTGTAAATTATACAAGCAACACCTAGCAACGAATTTCCAAAATCTAAACTATTCATTCGATTTTGTCGATAGACGTGTCTTTAGAAAACGTTGATGAACTGTTCTCTGATAATTCAGAAGAGGAGTGCTAGGAAGTGACATTTGGTCAATGATCACGGAAGAAATAGAAAGCGTTTATTGCAATTAGTTATGCCCCTGGTGAGAGTGGTTGTGGAAGTCCAGATCTCCACTGCTTATGGCCATATATTATTCTGTGTGGAAATAATGAATAGAAAAATATTGTGTGAAATTACAAGATACTCTGGTTGAGACGAGCAGCCTACACACTCTGTACACCTGCAGAGTAGTATATATGCATTGGCTTCTGCTGTCTGGAACAAATTCATAGAAAATTGCACCATGTGTTACGAATCCGTATCTTACTTAATTATGGATGAGCAACCCTTCCCGAGTAAATCTAAGTGTCTGTACATGCAGTTCATGGCTTCAGTGCCTGACAAGTACGGAAAAAAATTGGTTAGCTATAGGTGTTGACAGCAAGTACATTCACAATGGTGTCACTTAGCTTTGTAAGGGTTTCGGAGTCTGTCATAATGCATCTTATTAAACCATTTCTATCCAAATGCAGAAACATCAATGCACATATTAACTTCACTTCCCTCAAAATTCAGGAAACTGAAGGAAAAGTCAACTTCCATCGTATGTACAGTAAATAAAGCAAGAAGAGGAATATCACATGTTCTGAAATCTTTGGAGGCCTCTCTGCCTTTGAAAAATATTTTAAAATATGATGACATTTCCTTGATTGTCCATCAAGGAAGGAAGGTAATGAATATGCTAGTAATAAGTTCCCTTCAACTTAAGGTTACTACAAGTACAAATGAGGAAAAACTCCAGACACTACAAGCTATTAAAAGAAGACAAATGTTAGATTAAATGGCCAGGCAGTATTCACTTAAGGCCTCGTGAAGAGGATGGCGAGTACACACATTCTACATTACTCTTGACCTAGCAGGAGTAAATGCATATGGAGTACTCAGGGCTGTTACTGGGAAGAATATCAAAAGACGATTTTTGTTCGGCCACTTGCAGAGGAACTAGACACTGAGTATGTGATGAGTCTTTCGTTTAGTGTGACCACAGACGATTATGAAAAGAAGCGATGCGAAAAAGAAGAAGAAATAACGTTGAAATGCCGTAAAAGTAAGTTCTTAAATCCTGCAAATGTAATTAAATTACTTCCAAGTGCACTGTTTGTAAGAATGTGGTTTGTGAAAAATATACAAATAAAACTGAATGCATATGTGCCACAAATTTTATAAGATAACTGTTTACAACTGTCAGATATTAGAAGAAATACCTGTCTGAGGCATCAGCTGTACAAATACACTTTCATTCCCGACCAGTTTCAGTTAGATAACCGTCTTCACACGAGCACTATAAGATATGGAAGCAGAAGAAACGTATGTAGTATACACAGACAAAAGAAGCACACGTGTGAAGAAGCCCGATAGAAAATACTTACCAAGCTGTAGAATGATGAGTCACTAAAATATTATCCATAAATCAACTCCAGTCTTACGTCGATACAATTGCTCCATAAACTGAAATGAACTAAAATTATTTTGTCTGGTACTAATACTGTACTGGATAAAACGTAGTCCTTATCAGTTACGACCGATTATTTCAGACTCAAAAAGATATATATTCCTAGTTGCATCTCAGTGACAGTATTGTCAAAGTTTACGGAAAACATCAATAATCTGTAGATCAAAGACTATAGGTTGCATGTTCTAGTCAAGGTTGGCAGACATGAATATTTTCGTTAACACATATGGTACCCAAAACATCGATGTATTTTTGGAAGCCAGCAGTGACATTGCATCTAATCATAAATATCGCATGAATACAATATTATTGAATATGTTTAGACTACATTATGTGAATAATGTCTATGGAGCAGGTATTAACTCTTTGAACGGCGGCATAACTCTAACCTAACATATATGTAGATACGTGGAAAGAGCAGTGGTCACTGTAGCAAACGAAGTTATTTTTCTCAGTTTACCACTCGGGGGCGGTAGTTCTCTCAACTAAGTTTCACGACATGGCAGGAGAATCATAGTGCAGTACTTGTCCCACGTATTTACGACACGTGCTGGTACTTCATACATTGCTGGTGTTGTTCGTGAAGGTGTAGTGCATTTCTCTGTGTAGCTCTTCTTTATACAATTATTTTTGGTAATAAATTCTTTATATTTATTTGTTGACCTTGCATAAATCTACAAGTAATATTACTTTTTTTCGAATATAGTTTTCTATACGTTACAGAAGGATACCTGTGTCGTTAGTGGCGCAATCCGCCGTCCTTGCTCTCCGTCCAGTAAATTTCCTTCTCAATTCAGTATGCCTTTGCAAAATAGAATAAAAGAGGAAGAATGTTACCGAATATTATTCCATGAAATACTTTCTAGTAACAACAGCGTTGGCATTGTTGAAAGTGATGACATTGACCCGATATTCACTACCGACTGTGCAGCTTCTAATTTTATTTTTGCAGTCGCGTGTCGAGTAGTAGTGGTTCTCAGGATAACAGTGAAGGTGACGAGATATGTGAAAACAATGCGGTGCCGCTCACTGATCCATCAACAGTTTCAATGAACTGGGACCAAGAAACAAGTGTTGGCCAATATTTACTGGAACAGGTGGTGTGATTACAGAAATAAAAACTGAACGTAAAACCAGTTGACTTATTTAGTGAATTTTTTGATGAAGCATTTATAAACCACATAGTGCTTTAGACCAATTTGTATGCAACATAGACAAGGCAAATCTTTCGTCCCCACCAACGAACATTAAATAAAATCTTATATCGGAATAATTCCCTACAAGAGAATCACTAAAAAGTCTTGCCACAGAGATTACTGCAGCACTTATCCAGACCTTGGTGAAAGTTATATATCGAAGCTAATGCCAGTAAAAGAATTTAGTTGCTCACTGAGTAACTTGCACCTCAGTTATAAATCTGTAGCTCCTGACAGAAACAGTCAACATTCTGACAAACTATACAAACTGCGCTCTTTGACTAGATTGCTTGAACAGGAAATTCCAAGACTGTCATACACCGCATCAGAATCTCGTTACTGATGAAACAATGGTTAAATTTAAAGGCAGATCATTTCTCACACAGTATAAAACTTTAGTGATAGGGTACAAAGTGCGAATGTTATGTGATGAATCGTCATACTACTTGAAATTTCTATTAATGCAGGAAACGTTTCACAGTTTCCAGTAGGGTTAGTACAGAAAATGGTTCTGAAGTTAACCAGTGACCACCATGGAAATAATCGTATAATTTATATGGAAAATCATTTTACATCATATCTTCTGCTCAAGAACCTAAGGTCCAGTGGTCCGCGTGCTTGTGGAACAATAAATCACAGAAGGAAAAAACGTTGAAACTCAAGAAGGAAAAAGAATGTGAGAGAGGCGAATTCGATTGCAGAGTTATCAATCATGGAGGGCAGTCATCATGATGTGTCCACAGCATGTAGCAGAATGAAAGACGGATGAATAACCAACATCACCCGCCCCCCTGTGTTGAAAGATTACAAATATTGTATGAACTATGTTGATGATTTTAATCGACTGCAGTCAGACTGTGCCACAGACGGAAAAAGCAAGAAATAATGGATGAGACTGTTCTTTCACTTTGTAGGTTGGTGTGTAACAAATGCGTTCATTATTCTCAAGAACATTTACATACAGTGGTTCTCCAATAGAAGATATGCAGTTTTCAGTTCAAGAAAACTCTGGTCCGAACTGTGTCGATGTGTTCCGTGTGCAATGTATCTTCACGCCTGAGAGCAGGCACGAATTCTTTCAAGAGATACCATGAAAGTTAAAAGAAAACTATGCAAAAATAGAACCACCAACTATCGAACTTGTATGCCGAAATGGGGAGGTGTGTAACTGCGTGTCCACATTTAATGCTAATATTTTGTCGTTGTTAAGGTTAATTTTCAAAAACCCACCGTAGAAAACGTTTTACAATAATAAAAGTAAAGTGTTACAAGTGGGTAAGGTTTGAAATATGTAAATTGTTGTTCTTTCCCCTCTAGGGAAAATTTTTATGGTGATTGCGTGCCCCTCAAAAAGTTAACCTAGAGGGCTGCCACACTGCAAAAAAAAAACCATAATCACATTTGTTGAATGGTAGAGTACAAAGTAAATCATCCATACCAACAGACATCTAAGGATCATTTAAAAACCTGGCATTACTAAATTATTAAATTACGAAGATGATCTCATGCCATTTTATCAAAGGAACATTATAAAATCACTATGTGTTGATGTACAAAATGTTTCTTTAACATTAGGCTTTGTCGACATACCCGTAGTATACAATTGGCATAAAAATTAATAAAAGACACCACTAACACTGGATCATGAACCAGTTATGTTTGGTATAGCTGCACACCAGTTAACTGGAACTAGTTTGAGTTAGTTAACTGGTGTGCAGATATACTGGGAATAAATGTGTATTTGTACAGCTGATGGCTCAGGGATACATTATTTTTCTAACAAATGTGTCAGTTGTACATAAAAATAGCTAAATATGCTGTAAACATGAATAATTCAACGTTTCTATGCATTTTGAACTAAGTAACCCCCCAACCCCGGCTCACTTGTTTACTCTTGTTTACAAGTTTCAGTGAAATTTATTTACTTTTTAACAGCTAATGTTATTTGTGCCCTGTTTATTATTTATACACACTTTTATATCTCAAGGAGCACGTAAATCATGTAAAAAAACTAAAGTATAACAAGTGCATACAGTTTCGAAATAATAATTCCCAATAGTACTATTAACAGATACCAACGTGAACCCTCTGGGTGTTATAGAGGGTAGGAAAAGGCTGGGCGTCCTAGACTTAATTAATTATCGAAACATCATTGAACTAGTGTAGCTTCACATAGTCTGAACGTTGGTAACAGCAGCAGCAATAACAAGGTCTGATCCGTTGGAGGCACAATCCCGGAATTTGTTAGTCATCGGCGCTACGCAGTTTCGTTTGGTAATGCTAAATGCAGATTGTAATAGACGGCAGTACAGTTCCAGGTTTCTTCAGCCGTGGCACAATCCTAACGCACAACGAAGCTTCGTCCGATAGTTGCGGTCAGCCACTGAAATCATGCCGCAGTCCTGTCACTTCACAGTGGTGCTCTTCTCTTTGTATTGAAGTCCGTACCTCTGCAATGCCGTACCACCTCTACAGAAAGTAAGCACTCCTCGAACACCCTACAAGTGGTGCAGTTTTGTGAAATGCTCGTGCCAAGCCTCCAGGCCATCACTGTCTGTTCTCGGTCAAAATCAGATAGATGGTGCCCTTTCCCCATTCTACACACGTATAGCACAGTTACTGATACTATAAGCATCGTGTATGTGTCTGACTAGCAGTCATTCCTCGCCAAGTGACGCGACTATCACCTGGATCTGTTTATATCGGTAGTAGTTCGGTGGTCATAATGTTCTCGCTGATGCATGAAAGAAACCTCTGCGATGCTCTGGTTTTCCGCCAAAAGGGACTCAATGACAGATCTGTGCTTGGACTACATCTGAGTTACAGATCTCATTTTGAAGGTTACATATAACGCAGTCACCAACTGGTACCTCAAGAAAGTATGGGGTCTTAAGTGGAAATATTCCAATATGTTCCACACCAAATTCAGCACTTTTTCAATCGAGTTTGTCTGAGAAAAAGTTTTGCTATATTACTTAATGAAATGCCAAATAGGAGGAACAAAGTTAGAACAGGTGGACGGTTTCAAGTTCTTAGGATGCATATTCTCACAGGACGGCAACATAGTGAAAGAACTGGAAGCGAGGTGTAGCAAGGCTAATGCAGTGAGCGCTCAGCTACGATCTACTCTCTTCTGCAAGAAGGAAGTCAGTACCAAGACTAAGTTATCTGTGCACCGTTCAATCTTTCGACCAACTTTGTTGTATGGGAGCGAAAGCTGGGTGGAGTCAGGTTACCTTATCAATAAGGTTGAGGTTACGGATATGAAAGTAGCTAGGATGATTGCATGTACTAGTAGATGGGAACAATGGCAGGAGGGTGTCCACAATGAGGAAATCAAAGAAAAACTGGGAATGAACTCTATACATGTAGCAGTCAGGGCGAACAGGCTTAGATGGTGGGGTCATGTTACACGCATGGGAGAAGCAAGGTTACCCAAGAGACTCATGGGTTCAGCAGTAGAGGGTAGGAGGAGTCGGGGCAGACCAAGGAGAAGGTACCTGGATTCGGTTAAGAATGATTTTGAAGTAATAGGTTTAACATCAGAAGAGGCACCAATGTTAGCACTGAATAGGGGATCATGGAGGAATTTTATAAGGGGGGCTATGCTCCAGACTGAACGCTGAAAGGCATAATCAGTCTTAAATGACGATGATGATGATGACTTAATGAAAGCCTCTCGTATATTAATGTATGTTGAATATATAAATGGGAAACATTGTTCTAAGAAATTTCCAAAAGAGCTCGAACGATTTACTTCAAATTACTGTAATAAACAAACGAACAAACGGACACATATAAGATATGTATTTGTAATATATATAAGTGTTTGTGTGTGAAATATATAATAATGAAACGCAGTTAGCAAAGAGGAGAGATGCATTGATGGCTTATCGCCATGTGACTGAATACTATCACAGAGTCTGAATTTTCAGTATTAATGGTAAAGGCTCATTGTCAGAGAGAGGGAGAGTTAGGAGATGGACACATGGTAGGAGAAAATGGACATAGATAGCGGAAAGGACGAGATGGACACAGAAAATTTGTCGGAGATAGTGAGGGGGGGGGGGGGGGGAGGGAAAGATAGACATAGAGTAGGGGGAGAGAGGAGGCAAGGCAGGACGAGATGGAGGGAGAGTCGGAAGGGAAAGGTGAAATGAGAGATAGGGTGGACGTGATAGAGAGAGGGAATGAGGAGGAGATGGATAAAGAGGCGGTGAGGAGGGCATGGGTAGATACAAGGGAGAGAAGGGAATTAGGATGTGCTTTCTCCTATCTTTTTCTCCAGTTAACCCGACTGAGCGACAACAATGCATGGCTGGGACAGCTAGTCTTTAGAATAAAAGAGATCAGTGTGCGAAACCGCTGCATTGAGAAGTGTACCATGTACGTTGCAACTGGCATATCTCTTTGGTCGAAACCATTATATTCAGCACCCATTGCGCAATGTATGTTGGTTATAGTTTTCATTTGCCATTAAATTTCCAATAGATAATGAATACTGGTAAATCACATACCATTACCTTCGTCGTTCTGTTCGTTCTGTGTGTGCGGCAACAGGTTGAATACTGAATTCCATAATTACGACATCTGGCATCCAAAACATCCTCATAAATTTTACATTTGGTGTAGCTTGTATGGAGGATATCTCACAAAACAGCGGTTGTTCTTTTAAAGTGAAATATTAACGCTCATAGCTATTACAAATGATATTTCTTGTGGCCATATGCAATTAAAGTGACCCTCAGATAAAAATTACACTTGATATCCCTAATTGGCGGAATGGTCAGTAAATTAAGTGCAAGCAGAATGGCAGCAAATGTCCATGGACAATAAATATTGCATAGTGAAGATTATAGGTGAACTTTAAGGGACTTTTCTAACAGACTGATAATTTGAAGTGGTAGAAGCTTTTATCTCAGCACTTACATAATTATTCCACTTGGCATCCCTAACAGGGGGAACTGTTAGAAGACGGTGTGTAATCAGCGTGACAGGAAATGTTCTTAGAGAATGAATGTCATGTCATCTTGTGGGCTTTAAAAGACAATTATAAGACATTTATTATCAGAAGGGAGAAGAAGCTTTTATTTGAACATTTACAGACACATTGCATTTTGAATCCCTAACTTGGGAAGCAGACATAACAGGTGCGTGACCAATATCGTAGGAAACGTTCCGGAACAGTGAACATTATACATACGTCTTCTAAACGCTAATGCCTTGGTGATTCAACCATTCTCATCTATCACTGGTATTTTTTCAGTTCCACGTAACTGCCACATCCTATACCGTTCTCGATGCCTTCCAAATACTTTATCCTAGCCAACGCTCTTCCTTTCTTTCCTAGTACTTTCGCTTAGAGGATATTAATGGTGAAGCTGTTCTGCCTGATACCATGTATAATAAATTCCATATTTCTCTTATCCCTTTACTTTGATAATCTTCTCTCCTCGTTTACTTCCCTCAAGACTTCCTAACTGGTGTTTCGTCCTGTCCATCACGTTCCTGCCATTTTCTTCCATAGCCGCATGTCATCAACTTCAAATCTTTTTCCTTCCAATTTACCCTGAGTCTTATTATCAGTGTACACTTTAAAAATTATTATCTGACTTCTTTGTTCATATGGTTGTGGGATAAAATGATTTTTTTAGTCATAAATTCCTGCGGTGCAAATGTTATCCTTCACTTCACTACCATTAACCTTGTATTGACATCTGTGATTATACTACCGGCATAGCGAAATTGGTTTACCCGCTGAGTTATGAATTCATCAATTTTTATGTTGGTTTTGATAGCACCCATACATTTCCGTAATACTATTGCTTTTTTGGTTCTCCTTAGAATTAGATGTATGAAATGCATTCGGGTTTTCGAATATGGAAGATCATCATCTGTATAATGGAATGACGTCAATGAAAATTTATGCCAGATCGGGATTCGGACCCGGATATCCCGCTTATCGCGAGTGGTCGCCTTCCCATCAGGCTATTGGAGCACGACTCATTGCCAGACCTAAATTTCAGTATCTCGTCAATCACGTGTGGAACCTGTACTCATACATCAATTATGTATATTCTCTTACAGGGAAGATGTTTTAGTTGAAAGTCGCTTGCCCATTGTTTGCGAATTAGTACGCTATTGCAGTACCTGTGTTATTCCGAATTACGGAGCAATGTTCCTTTGGACATGCATGCATGAACAGGCACTTTGACGACTACAGCTGTCAAGATATACATGAAATATATTGGCAATTGCGACACATCCTTAGCGGCATATCGATGTTCGGGTCTGGCCGTGAGTCATGCTCGGATATCGTAATGGTAAGGCGACCGCTCGAGATAAGCGGGAAATCTGGGTTCGAGTCATAATCAGACAGAAATTCTCATTGTCGTCATTCCGTTATACAGCTCATGATTGTCCATATTCGCAACTGCGAATACATTTGATGTACTTCATAACAACTGCAGTCACCACAGTGCGTGTTCCTATCATCAGAAAATCTGACACAATGTATCCTCTTGTATCCTCTAACCTTCATGACCTGAACAGCTACTTCAGTGAACGTAAAAGAAAAATAGGGATTGGGGGACATTCTTGTCTAGCTCCTTTTCCAATCGTGACAACTTCCTCTACGTTGTTGGTGCATACTTTTGTGCTTTGGTTCCTGACACAGGTGATTAACTTCATTCCTTCTTCTTTCCTTCCAGCCAAGTCCTATTATTTCGATTGTACTGAAGAGTAACTCCCAGCTGACACTGTCAGAACTTTTTTCTATGTTAATGAAGTTTTAGTGAGTTCAAGTATTCTTATCCTTCCTTCTGTCCAACAGCATACACGAGGACACAGTTGCTTCTCTTGTTCCTTTCTCTCCGCTAAAAACAAACTGGTCTTCTCCAGTACACTTATCTACTTTTGCCTTTGTCCGGCTTTTAACAATAGTAATGAGTACCAAGAAGGGATGTGATAACACTGACAGTGTTCAGTAAGTGGTGCAGTCAGCTGTCTCTACTATTTTATGTATGTTAATGATTCTGCATTACGCGAAGTTCTAATTCCACTTTCGTAGAGGTAATTTATTAGTCTGAATAGTTAGTCTTTCATGTTGTTACCTAAGTGTACCAGTAACTCTGCAGAAAGGTGATCAAGACGATTTGCTTTTCCTTCTTTGCGACTCTAGGGTACGTTCAGACATGTCTCATGTTGCAGGACCTTGCACTTCTCTTTAGGTCACATTGATGTCTTAAATAATATTACTTTCATTCTTGCCGTCCTTTTCAGTGTTCAGTTCTTCCATGTAATCTTCCTAAAAGCACATTATCTCATAATGTCAGTCAGCATTATTCCGTCTTCATTTTAAACTGCCACTACTTTCGTTGTAGGTGTGTGTTGAAGGGCATTGATTTCCTTGTAAACTTGATCTAGTTTTCCCATTTTATGGTCTTCTTCTATCTCCTTGACAATGTTTTTGTGCCATTTCTCTTTTTCTTCTCTGTGTTTTGTTGTGATTGGATTTTTTTATTCTTTCGTAGTCATCTACAACGTTATCCTAGCTTAACTTATTCCTTTCTGAGTTAGATCTAGTAATTCTTCTTTCAGCCCAGGCTTTCTGGGTTCTTATTTTATATTTCCTACAACTCCATTTGTGGCTTCAGTTGTCCCCATCTTGATACTATTCCATTGCATTACCTCATCACTTCCAGTAGGTATTTTACCAGTTCTTTTTCCAAAAGCCATGTTTATTGTTTCCTCTTTCAAAAGCTTCTATTATCCAATCTTTCTTGACAGATCTCTTCGATCTTGTAATTATGATGTTCCGCTTGGCTAACTGAAGTATACGATCACTATGTATGTCTAGGCCAGGATAGCTGTGACATGATTTTACCAAATTCCTGTATTTTTGTTCCATTAGTATACAATATAATCGAAACTGTCTTCTATCTTATGCTCCTCCCCACATATGCAACCTTTTCTAAACTTCTAATGGTATGTTTCTAATAATGACATCATTTTGATTGCAAAATTCTTCCAAATGTTCACCTCTTTCATTTGTTTCCCACAAGCCGAAATTTCTTTCTGTCGTAATGCCTGCGTGCGATCTTACTACGACATTAAAATTTTCCATTATCGCAACGTTATCTTTTTCTTTGTCAGATTTAACAGTTTGTCAGTATCTTGTTGCAAAGTCTCCCCTTCCTCCTATTCATGAGCCGGTAATGCGAAACGTTTTGGAATCAACAACTGGTCCACCAGTGTGCTGCTAATATCATCATTAACCAGTCGCTGGCACGGTAAGTACTGCCGCTCCATGCTTTGCTATTTTCTCTCTACCACAAATAAATTGTTGTAAGCGCTTCAGTGTGGAAACCTATATTTCCCTCCAGTTTTGTCACGCATAGACCTATTACATCAGTCTCACTCTTCCTTATCTGGTCTTCATCCAGTTTTCTCACTTTGAGTAGCTTTCTTATATACTACATTCCCACCTCCATTGCGATTTTAGCTAATCTCTCCTTAATGTCAAATTTCGTGGTTGCATTTTACTTCCTTGGTATTTTAGTATTTGTTATTTATTTGCTTTGTGGATAGTGGCTACTGTAGATTAGGCAAAATGTGTTGTGTTATGGACGAGCTGGATAATGAGATGGCCATGCATGGAAAAATGGTCAACATGGATACTAATGTTAGTATAATAACTAAAAAATACAGTAAAAGGCTTGAACGTAGTGAATCTCAAAAAGTAAAGGATGGCGTCACAGTTGACCCTATAACAGCCAAACTATTATATCAGGTTAGTTACCTGAGATGAGTATGTGAAACTCATAGATATTTTCTCTTCATAATGTTATTTTCTGAATTAGACAGCAATGAAAATATGAGAAAATACTACATCAGCAATGTTTTGTTAATATCATTGCACATATTCACTGTGGTTAAGTAACAAAGTTTTTATAAATTTTTCTAAAATTAATTAAATGATAAACGTTGGAAGAAGTTCCTGTATATCTGTCATAAATTTTTATATTACCTAAATAGACTTTATTTCTGACAAACTTCTGTTTTTGTTTTTACGACTTTTTCCTCAGAGGGCAATGGCTGCACTTCAGTACAGAGGATGATTGGTCACCACATACGTTTATCCTGCAGTTACTACAAACAATTTTTCGGAGCTCTTTCTTTGTTATGGTCGTACATGTGCCCTAAACATTGAAGAGCAGTGTGAGACCTGAGTGCCACCTGGCAACCCGGCATACAGAATGGTTAAATAACTTACGGGAATGCAGAAGGATGACGTCCCTCACAACCGCCAATATTTCAACACGTGTTCACCATGTCATTTTCAGCGCAAAACTGCATCAAGCAACCGTTGTAAAACAGAATTTAAGACTGGTTTGCAGAGCAATTCCAGAAAGATAACACACACAGGCTACGAACACTAACACAATCACACAATCAAAAATGACCGACATCAGAAGTGGGCGTCGGTCTGTCGCCGGGCAGTTTGTGTCAAACTGACTCACATGACACACATGTGCAATCTCCTGTTAACCTTAAAATAATGTGTGGGAGTCTACAGTCGGTTCCGGAGAGGGAACAAGTGATTACTTGTGTGAAGTGAGATTTCATTTAAAGATGAAACAGTTTAAAGTACCTCAGAAAATATATACACTTTCAAATTCACTAATGATTTTTTGATGCAACAGTCGATATGGAGTACATCAAGAGATTACATTTACAGATCAACAGCTAGAAGCAGTTCTGAGGTACCAGGTATCGACCATGCTGAAACCACCGTATTAGTGCGTGATGCAGCCTCCATGGGCGCCAATGCAGGGGCTGACACTGACATCCAGTCGATGCCGAATAATGACGAATATTATCCTCAGATAAGTTTTATGCCACGACTGGTCAACCTGTTCACATAGTTCTGTAAGAGATGTTGGCAGAAGTGTCCCACAAGTGCTTTTCTTCCCATCATATCACACACATGGTCGACAGTGGACATGTCCAGAGATTGTTCTGGCCGGGTACGTTGCAGCACGCTTTTCAGAGCGCATTGACTTTCACAGACAGCGTATTTTATTTGAGATATACATACTCACGGATGACATGGTCAGAGGCAAGAGGAGGATAAGATGGGCAGAGAGAAGTGGAGGAAGAGATGGACAGAGTAAAGGGAAAGATGCAGAGAGAAAGGAAAGAGGAGGACTGACAGAGAGAGAGGAGGTGAACAGTGGGAAAGGGGAAAAGGAGATGGACAGGAGAAGAGGAAGGTGGTGGAGAAAGAGAGAGGGGAGAAGGAGATGGATATAGATGGAGAGGGGGAGAGGCAAATACATGGAGAGAGGGACAGGAAGAGAAGGACAGAAAGATTGACAGGAGGAGCTGGGTAGGGAGTGTAGGGTGGAGGTGGTGTACAGACAAACAGGGTGGAGAGGAACTGGACAGAGAGAGGGAGATGAGAAAATGGTCACACAGTGAGAAGAGGCAGAGATGGATAGAAAGAAGAAAGACGAGGATATGGACAAAGAAACGAAAGAGGAGGTGCTGGACAGAGAGAGGTGTACAGACAGACAGGGTGGAGAGGAATTGGACTGAGAGAGGGAGATGAGAAAATGGTCACACAGTGAGAAGAGGCAGAGATGGATAGAAAGAAGAAAGACGAGGATATGGACAAAGAAACGAAAGAGGAGGTGCTGGACAGAGAGAGGTGGAAGGAGGAGATGAAAAGCAGGAGGGGGGGAGGAGAAGATAAATATTTCGAGAGAGGAGATGAACAGAGAGCGAGGTGGTGGAGGAGATGGATAGGGATGGGGAATCAGGAGTTACAATGAAAGAGGGGTAAGCAGAAATTCGACGAATAGAACATTCAAATAAACATATAACTGGGTAGTACTGGGTACTCACTTAGTCCTATATAAAATAATTCTCTACCTCTCTTAGCACTAGCAAATATCAGTATAATGTATTTCTACAATCGCATGCTGCTAGTCATATACAATGCAGAGAGATTTATTAATATGATATATCGTTGCAGTTAAGCATTCAAATGCTACTAATCACATACATAACAACGAATTGTATTAGAATGACGTAACTTTCCATGCAACAAATCTCTTTATGAAAAGAAAAGATGTTGTTCTTGTTGTGGTCTTCAGTCCTGAGACTGGTTTGATGCAGCTCTGCATGCTACTCTATCCTGTGCAAGCTTCTTCATCTCCCAGTACCTACTGCAGCCTACATCCTTCTGAATCTGCTTAGTGTATTCATCTCTTGGTCTCCCTCTACGATTTTCACCCTCCACCCTGCCCTCCAGTACTAAATTGGTGATCCCTTGATGCCTCATAACATGTCCTACCAACCGATCCCTTCCACTGGTCAAGTTGTGCCACAAACTCCTCTTCTCCCCAATTCTATTCAATACCTCCTCATTAGTTATGTGATCTACCCATCTGATCTTCAACGTTCTTCTGTAGCATCACATTTCGAAAGCTTTTATTCTCTTCTTGTCTAAACTATTTATCGTTCATGTTTCACTTCCATACATGGCTACACTCCATACAAATACTTTCAGAAACGACTTCCTGACACTTAAATCTATACTCGATGTTAACAAATTTCTCTTCTTCAGAAACGCTTTCCTTGCCATTGCCAGTGTACATTTTACATCCTCTCTACTCCGACCATCATCAGTTATTTTGCTCCCCAAACAGCAAAACTCCTTTACTACTTTAAGTGTCTCATTTCCTAAACTAATTCCCTCAGCATCACCCGACTTAATTCGACCACATGCCATTATCCTTGTTTTGCTTTTGTTGATGTTCATCTCATACCCTCCTTTCAAGACACTGTCCATTCCGTTCAACTGCTCTGCCAAGTCCTTTGCTGTCTCTGAGAGAATTACAATGTCATCGGCGAACCTCAATGTTTTTATTTCTTCTCCATGTATTTTAATGCCTACCCCGAACTTTTGTTTTGTTTTCTTTACTGCTTTCTCAATATACAGATTGAGTAGCATCGGGGAGAGGCTACAACCCTGTGTCACTCTCTTCCAAACCACTGCTTCCCTTTCATGTCCCTCGACTCTTATAACTGCCATCTGGATTCTGTACAAATTGTAAATATCGTTTCGCTCCCTGTATTTTACCCCTGCCACCTTCAGAATTTGAAAGAGAGTATTCCAGTCAACATTGTCAAAAGCTTTCTCTAAGTCTACAAATGCTAGAAACGTAGGTTTTCCTTTCCTTAATCTTTCTTCTAAGATAACTCGTAGGGTCAGTATTGCCTCACGTGTTCCAGTATTTCTACTGAATCCAACTTATCTTCCCCGAGGTCGGCTTCTACCAGTTTTTCCATTCGTCTATAAAGAATTCGTGTTAGTATTTTGCAGTCGTGGCTTATTAAACTATTAGTTCGGTAATTTTCACATCTGTCAACACCTGCTGTCTTTGAGATTGGAATTAATATATTCTTCTTGAAGTCTGAGGGTATTTCGCCTGTCTCATACATCTTGCTCACCAGATGGTAGAGTTTTGTCAGGACTGGCTCTTCCAAAGCTGTCAGTAGTTCTAATGGTAAGTTGTCTACTCCCGGGGCCTTGTTTCGACTTAGGTCTTTCAGGCTCTGTCAAACTCTTCACGCAGTATCGTATCTCCCATTTCATCTTCATCTACATCCTCTTCCATTTCCGTAATATTGTCCTCAAGTACATCACCCTAGTATAGACCCCTCTATATACTCCTTCAACCTTTCTGCTTTCCCTTCTTTGTTAGAACTGGGTTCGCATCTGAGCTCTTGATATTCATGCAAGTGGTTCTCTTTTCTCCAAAGGTCTCTTTAATTTCCCTGTAGGCAGTACCTATCTGGCCCCTTGCGAGATAAGCCTCTACATCCTTACATTTGTCCTCCGGCCATCCCTGGTTAGCCATTTTGCACTTCCTGTCGATCTCATTTTTCAGACGTTTGTATTCCTTTTTGCCTGCTTCACTTACTGCATTTTTCTATTTTCTCCTTTCATCAATTAAATTCAGTATCTCCTCTGTTACCCAAGGATTTCTACTAGCCCTCGTCTTTTTACCTACTTGATCCTCTGCTGTCTTCACTATTTCATCTCTCAAAGCTACCCATTATTCTTCTACTGTATTTCTTTCCCCCATTCCTGTCAATTGTTCCCTTATTCTCTCCCTGAAACTCTGTACAACCTCTTGTTCTTTCAGTTTATCCAGGTCCCATCTCCTTAAATTCCCACCTTTTTGCAGTTTCTTCAGTTTTAATCTACAGTTCATAACCAATAGATTGTGGTCAGAGTCCACATCTGCCCCTGGAAATGTCTTACAATTTAAAACCTGGTTCCTAAATCTCTGTCTTACCATTATATAATCTATCTGAAACCTTCTAGTATCTCCAGAAAAGATAATTATTAAAAATGTAAGTGTTGTTGAAGAATATATTGTTAATGATAAAAAACTGTAGGGTGATTTGTTGTATTAAACTGCCTATCGTATTTATACAATATTTATAAAGTACCCTAATCCTTTCATCATAAAACTAACTGTAGGATGGAAAACGAATAAGAGCAATACTTTTTGCAGTATCATTTTTTTATTTGTACATACACACACACTCACTCACTTTTACAGTATTGTTCGAATCATTCTTCTCTATACTCCTTACGTTTGGTATGATGGTATTCAGGTTTATAGGAGCAGTTACATAGACAGACATTCCTCCAATAAATTCAGCCTCCACAATTTAAAGGGTTTTCAGATGAATCTTTTGGTGTTGGATGAATGCAGCCATTTATGCACATTTATAATTGATTTATGTTCATACTGTACAAAAGCAAATAGTCAATAAAGTCACAGTATGTAGCTCTAATATATGAACATGAACACCTTTGTCTGTCTGCCACCATCAGTATTGCATTATTTATTGGTTGTATAAATTCACTGCACTTGAGTGTTTGATGTACATGACGGCATCTTCAGATTTTATCTCAGGCGCTGAATCTCCATGCATATCGACAGCTGATGCCTCATCCTCTCACATGCTGATGTTATTAGGAACATGTACTGGGTTGTGTTCAGTCATCGTCTTTCTCCCTATGATATTACATCGGTATTTCCTTATACAGCACTCTACACCCAAGATGTAGGTCGTTCTCCATGTCAGTCACCACCTCGATGTCATTGTGGGCTGCTAGACATCAGTTCACATGTTTAGATCCCCTTAAACTCAAATTGTATGTATTGGTCAACAGCAATTATTCGATTAT
This sequence comes from Schistocerca serialis cubense, assembly GCF_023864345.2. Classification (NCBI taxonomy): domain Eukaryota; kingdom Metazoa; phylum Arthropoda; class Insecta; order Orthoptera; family Acrididae; genus Schistocerca; species Schistocerca serialis. Next base: position 757,724,612 of record NC_064640.1, on the reverse strand, counting down.
CACTCAGCTGGCTGTGGCTGTGATATGGCATAGTCAAAAGGCAGAAGATCAGACTGGTCTCAAAGACATGCTGTCGACAGTGAGTGTCGTTGCTGCTTCTGCTGTGGTGGTTCAGGTAGGAATTTCTGTGTGTCCACCCTTGTAACAAGAATAAAAAAGCCTTAAATATAATGAAATACATACATAATAATAATATAAGCAGAGCTTGATGAATAAAATACTTACTGATAGTCTTCCAACCCAGATGATCACAGCTGCTGTTGGATGCACTTCATATTGGACTGATGTACTGACAGTGAAGAAATTATTGCACACATGCAATCAGTCTACAAAAATTGAGTTTGCTTGAAGGTTGGGGGCCAAGCTCTTTGATTTCGCAAAATACATATACCACTCATTGTAGGGGGTGGGGGAAGGGACAGGGGAGAAGAGGGAGGAAGGGGCGAATTGTGAGCATGATGCCGTTTCCTGAGAGCCTGGTGTTGGTATCAGCGATTCTGAGATAGCTGATGCTGATGTCATCGATTCTGGGAACACTGATGCTGAGATCATAACTGCCAGTGACCCTCTACGTCGCTATTTACATCTACATCTCTACAAGAAGAATGATTCGTGGCTGGCCTACTTGAAAGCTAGAATCTCACCAATTTTACCTTCATGGTCATTCCACGAGATACACACTTAGGTGGAAGCAATGTTTAAGTGGACTCTTCCCGAATCATACACTCTCGGAATTTTGAGAGTAAAGTACACCATGCAGTGGAGTTCTTCTCTTGTACTGTCTGTGACTCCAGATGGCTGACCATCTCCATCGTGCGTCTGCACTTATTGAACCTATTTAGAAATGCGCTGTTCTTCATACGATTACTTTTATTTCCTCTGTCAATTTTATCTGGTACAGGTCATCGAAGGGCAAAGAAAGTTCAAACATTGGTGGAAAGAGGGTTTTGTAAGCTACATTCTTTACGAGTGGGCTCGACAGTCTGCGGATTCTACCAGTCACTCTCAATCCGGCAACTGCCTTTCCTGCGACAATTTTTATGAGGTCGTTCACCTTTAAACAACTCCATACGTACATTCCTAGATATTAATAGCTCTGCTTGCTTCCAATGATTGTTGTATTGCTGCGCGTGGTACCCGCGCGGTCTCAAGCACCTTGTCACGGTCTGTGCGGCTACCCCCGTCAGAGGTTCGAGTCCTCCCTCGGGCATAGACGTGTGTGTTGTCCATAGCGTAAGTTAGTCTACGTTAGATTAAGTAGTGTGTAGGCTTAGGGACCGATCACCTCAGCAGTTTGGCCCCACAAGACCTTACCACCAATTTCCAAATTGTTGTGCTTTCGTATACTCGTACAATTACGGGTCTCTGTGCCTATTTCTACGCAATACGTTACATGTATACACTGAAGCACCAAAGAAACTGGTATAGGCATGCGTATTCAAATACGCAGATATTTAAACAGATAGAATTCCGCGCTGCGGTCGGCAACCCCTATGTAAGACAACAAGTGTCTAGTGCAATTGTTAGATAGGTTACTGCTGCTACAACGGCAGATTGTCAAGATTTAAGTGAGTCGGAATGTGCTGTCATAGTCGCCGCACGAACGATGGGACACAGCATCTCCGAGGTAGCGATGAAGTGGAGTTTTTCCCGTACGACCATTTCACGAGTGTTCCTTGAATACCAGGAATCCGATAAAACATCAAATCTCTGACATCGCTGTGGCCGAAAAAGATCCTGCAAGAAGTGGACCAACGACGACAGAAGAGAATCGTTCAACGTGACAGAAGGGCAGCCCTTCCGCAAACTGCTGCAGATTTCAGTGCTGAGACATCAAGTGTCAGCGTGCGAACCATTCAACGAAACATCATTGATATGGACTTTATGGATAGAAGGCCAACTCGAGCACCCTTGATGACTGCACAACATAAAGCTGTACGCTTCGCCTGGGACCGTCAGCACCACCAATGGACTGTGGACGACTGGCAACATGTTGCCTGGTCGGACGAGTCTCGTTTCAAATTGTATCGAGAGGATGGACGCGTACAGGTATGGAGACTACCTCATGAATCCTTGGTCTTTGCATGTCAGCAGGTGACTGTTCAAGCTGTTGGATGCTCTGAAATGGTGTGGGGCATGTGCAGCTGGAGTGATATGGGACCCGTCATACGTCTAGATACCATTCTGACAGATAACTAGTACATAAGCATCCGTTTGATGAATTGCAACCATTCATGTCTATTGCGCATTCCGGCGGACTTGGGCAATTCCAGCACGACAATGCGACTTCCCACACGTCCATGATTGGTACAGAGTGGCTCCAGGAACACTCTTATGAGTTTAAACACTTCCGATGGGCACCAAACTCCTCAGACATGAACATTATTGAGCATATCTGGGATGCCTTGCAACGTGCTGTTCATAAAAGAACACCACTCCTCGTCATCTTACGGATTTATGGACAGCGATGCAGGATTCATGGTGCCAGTTCCCTCCAGTACTACTTCAGACATTATTCGTGCCCATGCCACGTCGTGTTGCGGCACTTTTGCGTGCTTGCGGGGGCCCTATACGATATTAGGCAGATGTACCAGTTTCTCTGGCTCTTCAGTGTATGTAGTGAGAGTCAACTGGGAATCCCTACACGAAGTGTCGATTTTCTGCACGTCTTACTCCATTTCGCTAAAATTTCTTAAAAGTCCTCAGATCTAAAATAATTCTGTGCCACTGTAAGAGACAACGTGGAACTCCACCCAGACTTTGGTATAAAACGTTAAAACCAGCTGCACCCATCTCTAGAAGGCAATATGTTGTCCGAAACCCATAGTGCTAAGTATCTCTGTGTCGAGAGTAATAACGCCTTTCCGTTGGAGACTGAGCAACAATGTGGCATGCAGGTGAGCTTGTAATGAACACTGTTTTAGGTCCATCGCACCATGAGTAGACGTTACTGGATGTGAAGTGATGGCTCACCAGCCTCAGCATAGAGGCTCAATATGGGCTTCATGGTATACCACGTCCAACATATTTAAATAAGACGTCTGTGCGGACCCATAGACCGTGCACACATAATCAAGTCGAGATCGCAAGAAGGTCATGTAAAATCGAAGCAGACAAGTCCTATCTGCTCCCCATGATGTGTGGCTTAGACATTTTAAAATGCTGAGTTCTTTCACGGAGTGTCCTCTTAGGTCCATAAGGTAAGTTTCGGGTCAAATGCGGGGCCCATAAATCTCACCGAATCATGAAAATTGAGAAGAATGTTCCTCATCCGCATTCAGGAACCTTTGAAACCGTGCTGGAAAGTTTAAAAAGAACATACACATACTTCTAGTTTGAGAATTTAAATCTCTTCTCTCCGTCCATTCACCCTATTTACGAGGAGTCAGTTGTAACTCAGTTTTTGTTGCAAGGCTAGAGGAGCAATAGACAGCTATATCATCAACAGAACAAGAACACGGGACAAAACTTTAGTCGATGACGTGATATTATTAATAGATATGGCAAAGACAGCGACACTTAAAACAGTACTTTGAGGGTCACCGTTCTGGTCAGAGATGACGTCACCGACTTGATACGTAAAATATCAGAGTGAGAAGAAGGACATTATAAAGATGGAAAAACTATCTCTAAAAGGCCATTCACAGAGCTGTCAGAGGGAAAATATGCCGCCAAATAGTATCGTAGGCCTTTCCAATGTCAAAAAATGTAACCAGGAGGTGATGACGTCACGGGAAAGGCTGTTGTACAGCTGCTTCAGGGACTGTTTATCAATGGTAGAGCGTCACATCCTGGACCTACACTGGAAGCGACTAGGGAGCTAGGAGCTATCTGGATCCTAACATCCATACAAGGTGGTAGTTGACCATCCGCTGCAAGGTATTTTCCACCTACTAGTGAGGGCAAAACTACGATAAATTGTTTTGATTGAATGATATTTACGCCCTCTGACTGTACATACTTCTCCATGTTATATTAATATCGCGATTTCCGATGTAAGCCATTATCAAGTACAACAATTTTGGGTACAATGTCAAGATCTATTGAACTGTGTGTCACGGCGTTTACATAAGTACAAAATCACAAAAAATATGGCAGGCAAGTAACGAATTTGTTTCCCAACCACAGAAGAACTGAGCCACAGAGTGAACGCCTGTATCGATGTTCATTCTGTGTCTCAGTAATTCTATGGTAGGAAAACATGCTAGTCATCGGTCTGCCACACATTTTTGTGATTTTATAGTTATTTACACTCTAGAAGACCAGTTCGGTAGATCTCAATGATCACTTCACTTAACGAAGTCTAATTATACCCAACACTGTTCTACTTCACGTTTCTGATATAAACCACTTTCAGTGGTATATGAACAAATAAAGGAACACGGCCGGTTTCGTGATGTCACATCACAACTTCAGAGCTTATACCAGGAAGCGGCAGGGCCACCACACTGCTAGTCAAATGGTTCAAATGGCTCTGAGCACTATGGGACTTAACTTCTGAGGTCATCAGTCCCCTATAACTTAGAACTACTTAAATCTAAATCATCTGAGGAACTTCACACACATACATGCACGAGGCAGGATTGGAACCTGTGACCGTAGTGGTCGCGCGGTTCCAGACTGTAGCCACCCGTTCGGCCACCACGGCCAGCCATCCTCTGTGGAGATTGTTCGAAGATATATTAATAAATATTAATTACATCTTTAGAACTTCCCATAAGATTGTGTGGGGGAACAAGTCGGGTACGGATTCAAATTAATCAAACTCTCGTTGAACGATGGTGAAAACACTTTTTTCTGGTTCTCTGTATCTCTAACATCATCCTCCGAGACATTCACTGATTCTGCCTTATCATCTCAGTTTTGAAATGTTATCTGTTGATCCTGAACCACATTCTGGTTGACTATCAACAAGAGGAACAACATTTCCTGCTTGCCCAGAGAGCTTTGGACCCGTTTGAAAAATAAAACAGTCTACATCCGGTTTTTGTTCTGTGCACTGCCACCAGAATCGAATGTTTATCCAGTTCTATTTTTCGCTATTTGTAACAAAACTATGTTAAACTTCCTGGCAGATTAGGACTGTGTGTCCAACCGAGACTCGAACTCGGCACCTTTGCCTTTCGCGGGCAAGTGCTCTACCAACTGAGCTACCGAAGCACGACTCACGCCCGGTACTCACAGCTTTACTTCTGCCAGTATCTCGTCTCCTACCTTCCAAACTTTACAGAAGCTCTCCTGCGAACCTTGCAGAACTAGCACTCCTGAAAGAAAGGATACAGCGGAGACATGGCTTAGCCACAGCCTGGGGGATGTTTCCAGAACGAGATTTTCACTCTGCAGCGGAGTGTGCGCTGATATGGAACTTCCTGGCAGATTAAAACTGTGTCTCCGACCGAGACTCGAACTCGGGACCTTTGCCTTTTGCGGGCAAGTGCTCTACCAACTTTTCTTTTTTTTTTTTTGTGTGCCGGGCCGAGAATCGAACTCGGGACCTTTGCCTTTCGCGGGCAAGTGCTCTACCAATTTTTTTTTATTTTTTTTAAATGCTCTACTAATTGTTTTTAAGAAAACAAATAAAAAACCTCTTGGGTATGAAAATAAAAGACGACGTTCTTCATAAATAACACAATATCCTTTGAAAACGTAAAACAAAAAGGTAGCTATATTTCCGCAACGACCTTCTTTTGTATTTGTATGTTTTTTTGGTAACATAAATGAGTGTACAGTCTCACCATCAGCAGCATTTTTTTTTTTTTGGAGCACAAGAGAAAGAAAAAATATAGGCTGAAGATAGAGAGCTATGTGTGAAAGGGATAAACATGTGTAAGGAGAAAAAAATACTCAGAAGAGGAGGAGAAAAGAGAACTGAAATCAAATAGGAATACTTTCCGCGCCATGCTCCACTTTGGCGCGCCAGCAGAACAAAATGCATTCTATCATTGACCATTGAAGGGGAACGTGGGATCGTCCAGCCTTGGCTGGCACGGTTCGTTGAGATTCCAGCTTTGAGGCGAGTTGGTGAAAATGCTCTGTAAATAGTTCGCGAAAGTGGCCCGATAGTGTCGATGCCGGCGAAGGGTGTGGTGATACACTTGGAGGCGTGTCCAAAAGTCCGCCGGATCGACGATGTCGTCTCGGAAGAGGTAGTCGACAGCCATGCCACTGATCCATGTGATGGCGTGCCACTTAGCCGATGGAAAGTAGGTCGTGTCGGGATATATCGTCATAGTGGGAGAAACGTGATGTGGTGGTACTCGGAGGTAGAAAGCCACAATCTTCTGTACGAGGGTCCAGACAGCTGCTGCTGGCCCACACTCAAAACGATGTAAATCTGTATCTTCGACATTGCACTTGAGGCACAGGGGTGAGTCCACAAGTGCGATGCGATGCAGTTTCTGTCTTGTAGTATACTTGCCGTTGACGAGAAGGTACCACATGGAGGTGGTGTCAGTGGTGTGATATGGTTGGTGGATCGTTTTCCAAACTGTAGGCCATGACCCCGGGGGGTGACGTGTTTCGACGTGGTTGCGGGGTGGAGACTTTCGGAGAAGGCGGTAGATGTCGCGGGTGGTCGTCTTCCTGGTCCTGGGGAGCTCGGTGCGTATGTAGCTGTACTCCAAAAAGAAACGGCCGATATGTGACATCGGAGGTGGGATGTGTGCCAAAGACGTCGGTGGGCGTCTCGAAACAGGCGCGAGCTCGGTGGTCAACATTCCAATAAAACTAGCATTTTGGCTTTTCCATAACCGGAACATAGTATTGGTGTAAAGTACCGTTGTCCTGGCTCTCACATTAACCAGATCGAGGCCACCGTCCCGCTTCGGTAAGGTGAGAGCTTCATACTGGACTTTGAAGATGTGTCCAGAACAAATGAAATAGCCGAATGCCGCCTGTAACCTGGCCGCCATTGTCGCAGTGATGGGCAGAATCTGCGCTATATGGAGTATCCGAGCTGCCAGATGGGTATTGACGAAGGTGACTCTCTGGCACATATTCAGCGGGCGGAGTATGTGATTTTGTATGTTGGCCCGGATGCGTTGCAGCAGCGCACGAAAATTGATCGCGGAGGTGCGGCGAATGTATCGCGTGTACACCAATCCGAGACAACGAATGGTGTCTACCAGCTGAAATGGAACTACGCTGCCCGCCGCGGTGGTCTCGCGGTTAAGGCGCTCAGTCCGGAACCGCGCGACTGCTACGGTCGCAGGTTCGAATCCTGCCTCGGGCATGGATGTGTGTGATGTCCTTAGGTTAGTTAGGTTTAAGTAGTTCTAAGTTCTAGGGGACTGATGACCATAGCAGTTAAGTCCCATAGTGCTCAGAGCCATTTGAACATTTGGAACTACGCTGTCTGCGGGAAGGCCGCGGCCGATCTTCATGGCGCATGATTTTGCCACGTTCTTAGCGCTCCCTGCCCCTGCACTGTAACGGGTAATCCACTGCATCGCAGCTTGTACTTCAGCCGCTGAACGTACGACGAGGGCCAAGTCGTCCGCGTAAGCTCGGCAGCGGAACATGTGATCCCGGAGTGGAATACCTGTCAAACGTCGCCGTAATCCGCAAATGAGTGGTTCCATCGCAATGGCATAAAGTACCGTCGACAAAGGCAACCCTGCCGTACTGAGCGTTCAATCCGTATAGGTTCTGTAAGTCTGCCGTTGACGAGAAGTCTGGACGTTGCTCCACGAAGGAGCCGCATAATCACTTGCGTGAACGTCGGGGGAATTGCCATTCGGTCCATCACTGCGTTGAGGAATGCACGATTGACGCGGTCAAACGCTTGTTTGAAGTCGATGGAGATTAAAGCGCCTGGCAGTCGCGAGTGTGTTGCCACAGCGATCACATCTCGATATTCACTGAGCGCCGTCTGTATATTACGATCGCCGCCTAAGGATGTTTGTTCGTGGGAGACAATGTCCCGTAATACATGTTTGAGTCGCACTGCCAGAAGGCGTGTGAAAGTCTTGAAGTCCGAATTGAGTAACGTGATCGGCCGATAACTGTCGAATCGTGTTCCTCCTGCGGGTTTCGGGACTGGTACAAGTAAGCCTTCCATGAACATTGGTGGCGGGTTCGCCGCGCCGGACAAAAGTTCCCAGTACATGTCCCTCCATCGTGGCATCATCAAATCTTGGAAGGTTCTGTAAAATTCGAGAGGTAAACCATCCGGGCCGGGAGATCGATTCAGAGACCCCTTGGCCACAGCGCCTTTGACGTCGTCGGTGGTCACTTCAGCAGTCAGGAGGGTTGCAGCTGCTGTGTTTAGAGTACCAAGTGTCTCATGGGCAACCTCAGCAATGGCCTCTGCACCGGCAGGTACTTATTGATAGAAAAGTCTATAGTGCGTTGTGAATGCATCCACAATGGTAGATTGCGAAGTCAGCCGTCGTCCATCAGGTAAGTCTAAAGTTGTCATTAAAGCCTGTCGGCGTCGACGAACATTTTGAACAATATGATGCATAGAAGGTTCTTCACCATTAATCCTGTCTTGGCTGCGGGCTCGTACAATGGCTCCCTCTAGACGGCATCTGGTCAAGGATAGAATCTTTGCCTTGATGCGTTGAGCTTCTTTGAGGCGATCCGGGGATGGAGGATGATCCATGAGTTCACGTAGAGCGCTATAGTAGAAATCAGTTGTATGGTGAGTCCACCTGGCTTTTGCTCTGCCATAGTGTGTCAATGTGCGTCGGATGGCCGGTTTGGCGCACAGCAACCACCACTGCAGTGTGGTCTCGTAACGCATAATGCGTTGAACACAGGTGTGCCACGTGTCGGTGACCTGTTGTCGACATTCAGGGCCCCGCAGTAGCGCGACATTGAGTTTCCAGGGTCCTGCACTGCGCCATATAGATTGTCGACGTAGGTTCATGGTATAGATATAGATGTCATGATCCGAAAAGGCAGACGGCCAACGTTCCGCGTCGAGGAGAACTGATTGTAGAGCGTTAGAGATGTATATTCTATCAAGTCGGCTGGCGGAGTGGCTCGTGATGTGTGTATACCCCGGGCAGTCGCCGTGTATCACTCGCCAAGTGTCGAGGAGACGAAGGCGGTGGACGAGGAAGCGAAGTTCGGGACATGTGGTGAAATGGGGGTATTGGTCTGTGCGCTCGAGAACACAGTTGAAATCTCCACCTACGATGAGATGATCGTATCGACCGAGGAATAAAGGCGTGATATCTTCTGCGTAGAACTGGGAGCGATCCCTCCGTTTATCAGTGCCCGATGGGGCGTAGAGATTTTTGATTTTGAGTCCTTCAAATGTTATGGCCACCCCTCACGCTGTTGGGAGGTATGCGACATCGGAAACTGCAATTCCTTCTCGGAGGAGGATGGCTGCGCCTGTGTGTTCCATAGCTGCAGGGGCGGCGTACGTCTCATATCCATAACACCCAGTCCAAGTCTCTGTCCTCAGTTCTCGTAACAGGGCGATGTCGATGTCCGCCGCTCTTAGCGTGTCACGGAGCAGTTGAAGTTTAGCATGGGAGCCGATATTATTAGTATTGATAGTAGCTATTCGGTACGCCTGATGGGAGATCCGTGCTGTTGATAGGGTCGTAGCTGGTGAAGATTGTTGTTGTGGATGCTGGAAGTCCATAGAAGTCGCAGGATTCTCCGTAGAAACTTCCCCCATTTTAGTTTTGGTCTAACGGAGAAACAGATCGCATTTTCGCATCAGATGGAGGTGGGAAATCCGTGTCATCCGCCCATGAAAGGTGTCCGACAGGTTTGACATCGGCGAGAGGTGGCAGCGCTGGCCGAGTCGGCTCAATGGCGTCGGTGACAACAGGCGTGCTATGTTCCATGGCTTCTGGGCGCGGGGCTTGCGCACGATCTCCGTTGGACGGTTCACCGTCTTGTGGATGACGTGTCTCTGTGGCAGAGGAGAAGGTGTTATCGTGTTCTCCGTCGGAGTGATGTGGCATCTCTTCGTCCTGCGGAGGGGGCTCAATGGTCGAGTCTGATGTCTTGCGGCGTTTTTTTCGTCGTTTGGGCGACTTCTGCTTTCGGCAATGAGTTTCGGTGTCTGAAGAAGGAACAGATTCACGTCGTTCCGGTACAAAAGCCGCGGGTGCTATGATGCGGTCTTCATTCTCCAGAACACTCTCATTGGTATCCTTGTGATCTTCTAGCGTGGGTGTGTCCGGCTGTTGGACATGTTCACGGGCGGCATCGCCGGTGTCAAGGTGCTGGGACGCCTCCGGGTGTATCGGACCAGAGAGACGCTCGTGAACGGCGCCTTGTGAGGGCTGGACGTGCAGTGTCGCCGCATAGGTGACTGGAAGGGTGGTCACGGTTCTGTCGGTGTTCGTATCGTACGGCCTTAGTTGTGTGATGCGGCGTTGCAGGCATTCATTACGGACGTGGCCTTCTTGGCCACAACCGGAACATGTTCGAGGTTGTCCGTCGTAAATGACCACCGCACGGCAGCCGCCGATAGAAATGTACGATGGAACGTGCCGTTTGAGATCGATTCGGACTTGTCTCACACCATTAAGCACCGGATACGTCGTAAACTGTGCCCATGTCTCGGCTACGTGGCTCTGGACTTTTCCGAACGGACTTATCGCCGCGATGACTTCATATTCAGTCACCTCGAAAGGCAGTTCGAATACACGGATCGTCCGAAGGCCAAGTCCTGCATGGTCGACATCCACAGGCCCGACGTTTCCGTCGGAGTGCCGAAATTTTAGTCCATGTCGCGTCCTTTGAATGATCTCGTTGCAGGCAGCGTCGGAAGTCATCTTAACATAAACGACGCTGCTAATGATCGATAGGTGTATGCCGATGAGTTCGTCACGCGGGATCTTCACGTCTTCGCGTAGGAAGCGTTCGGCGGCCAGTGCTTTGGGTCGTGCGTATTCGTTTGAGAAGGTGAACTTAAGAGAGTTCTTCCTGTAAGAGTTGGCCATTACAGCTTGTTCGACTGAGAAGCGCTGTGACGAGGAAGTAAACAAAACACTCCGCGCGCGCAGCGGCGTGGACGGCCGAGCGCGGTGCGCACTGCTGCCCTGCCGAACGCAGACTGCCCAACTGAGCTACCGAAGCACGACTCACGCCCGGTACTCGCAGCTTTACTTCTGCCAGTATCTCGTCTCCTACCTTCCAAATTTACAGAAGCTCTCCTGCGAACCTTGCAGAACTAGCACTCCTGAAAGAAAAGATACAGCGGAGACATGGCTTAGCCACTGCCTGGGGGATGTTTCCAGAATGAGATTTTCACTCTGCAGCGGAGTGTGCGTTGATATGAAACTTCCTGGCAGATTAAAACTGTGTGTCCGACCGAGACTCGAACTCGGGACCTTTGCCTTTCGCGGGCAAGTGCTCTACCAACTGAGCTACCGAAGCACGACTCACGCCCGGTACTCACAGCTTTACTTCTGCCAGTATCTCGTCTCCTACCTTCCAAACTCTCGGTCGTGCTTCGGTAGCTCAGTTGGCAGAGCACTTGCCCGCGAAAGGCAAAGGTCCCGAGTTCGAGTCTCGGTCGGACACACAGTTTTAATCTGCCAGGAAGTTTCATATCAGCGCACACCCCGCTGCAGAGTGAAAATCTCATTCTGAAAACTACGTTAGAAGGAGAAACACAGAAGCAATTAGATATTTGGAAAAATATTTTGCAAGAGTGTATTCTAATATACAGGGTGAGTCTCCTAACGTTACCGTTGGATATATTTCGTAAACCACATCAAATACTGGCAAACCGATTCCACAGACCGAACGCGAGGAGAGGGGCTAGTGTAATTGGCTACTACAAACCATACAAAAATGCACGGAAGTATGTTATTTAACACAAACCTACGTTTTTTTAAATGGAACCACGTTAGTTTTGTTAGCACATCTGAACATATAAACAAATACGTAATCCGTGCCGTTTGTTGCATTATAAAATGTTAATTACATCCGGAGATATTGTAAGGTAAAGTTGACGCTTGAAACGTCCGACGTTCAGTTGCGTGTTGTAACAAACACGGGCCACGGTCGGCGAGCAGCATCTGCAGGGACATGTTTACGATGACGGCCGTGTTTAGAAGTGTGGTCGTAGTGCACTGTTGTGGTTTGGTCTAGCTGTCACAGTGTCCGCATGTAGCGCTTGCTGCTATTGTTATTCTGCATTCGTCTCGGCACGCAGACCAACTGTAGTACACCGTGTTACCAGACGTCTGTGATAGTGTAGTGTTGTAGGAACTGTGACCATGGTGTATTCGAACTCTGAAAAGGCGGAGAAGATACTCATATATGGCGAGTGTCGACGAAATGCAGCTGAAGCCTGCAGGGTGTATGCAGAACGGTAACCGGACAGAGAGCATCCAACGTGCCGCACATTGCAAAACATCTACCACCAACTGTATGCAAAAAAAAAAAAAAAAAAAAAAAAAATCGTTCAAATGGCTCTGAGCACTATGGGACTTAACATCTTAGGTCATCAGTCCCCTAGAACTTAGAACTACTTAAATCTAACTAACCTAAGGACATCACACACATCAATGCCCGAGGCAGGATTCGAACCTGCGACCGTAGCAGTCCCGCGGTTCCGAACTCCAGCGCCTAGAACCGCACGGCCACCGCGGCCGGCTATATGCAACAGGTATGGTCGCAGCACGCAAACGGGTCCGTAACAGGCCCGTCACAGGAGAAGCGGGTGCAGTTGGTATGTTAGCTGCTGTTGCCATGAACCCTCACATGAGTACACGGGACATTGCCAGAGCCGGTGGACTGAGTCAAAATAGTGTCATGCGCATACTGCATCGTCACCGCTTTCACCCGTTTCATGTGTCGCTACATCAGCAATTACATGGTGATGACTTTAATCATCGAGTGCAATTCTGACAATGGGCATTAACAGAGAATGCGTTGCAGTTCTACCTGTTTACCGATAAAGCGGGTTTCACAAACCACGGGGCAGTGAATCTACGGAACATGCATTACTTGTCCGTGGACAATCTTCACTGTCTCAGACAGGTAGAGCGACAGCGACCGTGGACTGTAAATGTATGGTGCGGAATCATTGGCGACCACCTCATTGGTCCTCACTTCATTGCAGGGGCCCAAACAGCTGCAACACACATCGCGTTTCTACAGAATGATCTGCCAACGTTGCTCGAAAATGTCCCACTGGAAACGCGTCGACGTATGTGGTATCAGCATGATGGTGCACCTGCACATTCCGCAATTAACACTAGGCTGACCCTTGACAGGATGTTCGACGGGCGTTTCATAGGACGTGGAGGACGCATAAATTGGCCAGCCCGTTCTCCTGATCTTACACCTCTGGACTTCTTTCTGTGGAGTACGTTAAAAGAGAATGTGTACCGTGATGTGCCTACAACCCCAGAGGATATGAAACAACGTATTGTGGCAGCCTGCGGTGATATTACACCAGATGTACTGCGGCGTGTACGACATTCATTACGCCAGAGATTGCAATTGTGTGCAGCAAATGATGGCCACCACATTGAACATCTATTGGCCTGACATGTCGGGACACACTCTATTCCACTCCGTAATTGAAAACGGAAAACACGTGTGTACGTGTACCTCACCCCTCATGGTAATGTACATGTGCGTCAGTGAAAAAGACCAATAAAAAGGTGTTAGCATGTGGACGTAATGTGCTGCTCCAGTCTCTTCTGTACCTAAGGTCCATCACCGTTCCCCTTTGATCCCTACGTAAATCGGTGCTCTCCGATACACACGATCGAACAGCGGAGGAGTGGTACTCAAGCGTCAACTTTAGGTTACAATATCTCCGGATGTAATTAACATTTTACAATGAAACAAACGGCACTGATTATGTATTTGTTTATATGTCCAGATGTGCTAACAAAACTAACGGGGTTCCATTTAAAAAAACGTAGGTTTGTGTTAAAAACATACTTCCGTGCATTTTGTAATGGTTTGTATTAACCAATTACACTAGCCCCTCTCCTCACGTTCGGTCTGGGGAACCGATTCGTCAGTATTTGATGTGGTTTACGAAATATGCAGAATCCAGTAGCGACATGGAGAAGGGGCACCTGTATTCTTCATCAGTGGTGGAATTGAAATCCCAACGGCCCCTCTCAGTAGTCACCATGTGGCGTCAGAAAGCTAATTTCTGAATGGCAATGGCGTTAACTGTGGCAAAATAGTCTACCACATTCTCTTCAGTGTCATGTGAAGTGGTCTGGAGACTTCCACTCCCCATTAGAACAGTCACTGCACCTCACACCTCTCCCAGAAATCGTTCTCGTGGCCTCCCATACCACTATACTTTTAGTGGAATGGTTTGCAGCGGACACGAACTGTTGCCACAACCTCTTCTTGCCCTCCTTAATAACTCGGCCACATTTCGCCCTTGCTACCTGAAAGGCTGTGAAGTTGTCTCCAGCTGGCAGGCACTTGAACCCACGCAGAGCCGTCCACCTGGACCTACATCTACATCTACATTTACCTAATTGCAGTGAGGCATTCGTCGATGCACCTAGGGACAGGACGGATTCCCAGTTGTTCCGCAGGCTGCGAAATCGATGTTTCAGCGATATGGATCATTTGGATAATGTGATCCACCAATTCCTTGACGCCGTCGTGATGTTCGAACACAGCAGGTAGGTTGTAAAGCGTCCTTACTGCCATACGAAGCAGCCATTGTGGATGATGTCTTTGAGACACCACTCTATAGAGCAGATAAATCAAGATTTGGAAATGGTCATTTGAGTGCAAGTCATAAAGTCATAGACCAATTCCCATTGAGCAATGTGTGGATGTACTGGGGACTGTAGCGACTGATCGACAGCAGTGAACACCATACAGTAGTGCTGAAGTTTGTGTTTTTCCCTATATTCAACCAACATGCACCTCTGTGCAAGAGAGGGATCCCAATTGCTCTACATATGGCGCAGGTGGCTGCAGTGCTCCAAAGCACATTATGTGCATTTAAATCATCATACAGTATGGATGAGTGGGGCACCTAACTAAGGAGGTCAGAGAGAGAGGCTCTTCGTCCAGCAACTCATGTGGGGACAGGTAGTGTGAACATACTGTCAACTAATGACGCACATGTACTGATACAGCGACATCTTGCTGGCTGCAACAAGCTTGTATCAGTACATGTGAGAGAGACAGTCGAGTAATAGTAGGCGCTGTTGACGAAACTAACCATTCCTTCTCTAGTTCTCTCTCCACGAAGGTCGTCCTTCTTGCTTCGAACGTAACCACGTAGCTCATGAGCGTCTGAGCATTTAAAATGCTCCTCTTGAAGACAGAGGTACATTGGTCCTTGAGTTAATAGCCATAGTTCCTCTACATATGTCCTGAAACCATTCACGTTCCACTGAAGCGTCGAAGCCATTTTAAGGGCGAAGTTTTCCTCTGTCTTTCCCCTTGTCGTTCTCCTGTGGTGGTGAGATTAGATCAGAAGGGAGGAGGGGAGCTAGGGGGACTCGCCAGACCCTTCCGATACACCAGACAGGATGAAGATCGCGTGGTGTGATGGCTTCGGATCTGGAAGTATTGTGTTCACGGGTTTTGTTCCCAGCTTGTTGTTTGGGGATGCTGACAAGCCCGTTTTAAAAGAAATAATTTGCTGAGGGGTTCCGTTTCCCATCTGACACTAGGCTCTGAAGCCACCATTACTGCTGTGATGGGTAGGCTGGATTGTTAGACTAGTGAAACAAAATTAGAACAGCGTTTACAGGAGCAAGTGGAGGTGCCCTGATCAGTCTTCAAAGACCAGTTGCCAACTCTAGTTTTCTGCACAGGCTGCTTCAACACTGAGGCAAACGAATTCATGAAAGTAGCCAGATGCACGTTCTTAATGTTTTTTGTTTTGTTTCTTTGGGTCGGAGTATGATGGCCGTTGTGTCTTTTTAATCTTTTGGATGATCTTCTCCTCTCCAAATACATGACACACTTTGCTCCAAACGAAATAGGGTTGGAAGCAACTGACACCCAATACGGGGCAGTACATTGAATAATGGGTTCATAGGCCATGGAGCTGCATCTTCCATCGTCTCTGACCATTGCAACCAATGGTGGTGTGACCAAAGCAGAGCATTTATTTTAGGTGCAACAGGCCTCATTTTAGGGCGGAGAAAGCCAGCGGCAAAATATTCCTGCAGGTCAGGTAAATTGAAAGTTAGATTAAAAGATACTGACTTCTGGATTACACTATTAACCCTTTTCGTGGCTTGTTGTACTTCAGTGACCTTCACTCCAGCTAATTCCTGTTCCAGTTCTTTGGTATCCATGTTCATAATGTCCCAGTATGTCACAGATCCTTTACAGTAATTGAGCCCAGTGTGGATTTACTGTCGATAGGATATCCTCCAAGTAATTTAGAATTCAGTAACTTGCTTACTTTGTTGGCATGTAGCGTCTTCAATAGGAATGAGCCATTGTGAAGCCTCCTCATAGATATGAGGTATCCTACAAGTCCCTCTAGAGCTTTATACAGATAGGAAAGTTACAAATTTTCCAATGAACCTTCTGTACATTTTACAACAATAAATACGGTATTAACAACAGTATGTGGCCTCTAACTGAAACTGAATGCATTCTAAGGCGCCTCAGGTGGGCTAGCTACAAGACGACTCTTTGACGTTTGGGTGTTAATACTACCCAAAGGACCAGCCGAAAAGCTGGGAGTTGAAGGAACAAATTTAGGCTCTATGGAAATCCTACGAGCAGCTAAGGAATCAAATGTCTGTCCAGAGAACTGGTTGCCTAGGTAAGCCGAATACAACTGAGATGCAGCAGTGTGACGCATAAGGTTCAACTGCTGCTTGGTACGGTGGTCGCTGAAGCATGCCCAGCGCTTAAGGTGTCAGAGGGATGGCGTTGTAAATCAGTTCCCAGCTCAGGAACCCCGCGATCACCAAGCCTGTACCCAGCAAACGAATGCTGAGAACCAGATAGCTTGACATGGTGCACACCATCGACTTTCCTGGATACTGAGTTACGACATATTGTACTTGCTGTGCTTTCTTTTGATTTAGACTGTGTTCACTGAACTCAGCCGATGAGCCATACTGAGCGATACAGTTGATTGCCCAGCCACTGTTCGACTGTTAGAAAGATCTAATGCATGTTATTATTCATTCACAGGATGTTAGGGTGAAAAGTATCAAATGTACTGTAACTCAAATTAAAAACATATTATACTATTTGATTCCTTGTTTTGAAAATATTAACGATATTTTACATGAATTATAAAGTATGGCAGAAGTTGAGCTAATATTAACTTTAATTTAAATGTCATTGATGCTACTGTTTTGGTTATTTGGCTTTAGGCAATGAAATTGAGTTCTTTATGTTTTCAAACTGTTCCTCATTGCACTGATAAACCCATTACGAAACAATTTTATTCCAGAACTTTTCATTATTTACTCTTCATGGATGCTTTAATGGCTATGTTTGAAACTTATTTTACTGAAGAATTAGTGGTATGTTTAACATATCCTTCTAATTACCTTATAGCTTCAGGACAACGATTGCCTTCCTCCTTGTTCATGTGTGAGATATTTTTATTAAAGTTTATGGGATAATACCCATTTTGTACTATTTCTACACTGAATCAGGTTTATTTTGATTTGAAATACTATGCTGATAAACTAGTCTTTTTACGTTGTATCCACTCAAACATTCAGCTTCAGCCATGAGAGTGGTCACTCATTATCATTTATGTCAATATTTAATGTTATAGATTCATTCAGTTTGTACAGAAAATGGTGTGTGTTCAGCAAATAATTGCTGTTTACAATTTGTGAGCTCGTTGTCGAAATATTATTTAATTTTCATTTGATTTTCAAATAATTTAAATTTTTGTTTCTTCACTATATTATTGTACGATTCATTGCTTCTTTGATTGTGAAGATACATACTCTTGGCATAAATTTGTACGAAAGTGTGGAATTAAACCTGCAGACATTTTTCGATCATTTACTATGAAAATTAGTATTCTTCTAACTTCTTCTTCACTTGTGTAAGACTGCATGAAAACCGTGCTCTTTCACTTTTTTAATTATACCCTTTGATTAACTATCGAAACTGTCTTTACCGATTCCTTGTAAAAACATTTCCGTAATCAATCTCGATATGGACATTAAAGGTATATGAATTGTCTCTCCTAGATGTTGAGTGGAAGCTTTTGTTCAGGAGTTTCCAGGTGAGGATCCAATCAGTGTGTAGGTGGTTGGGAGCCCTCATTTATTAATAGCTTGGAAATACACACTCGTTCGTGGGTGCTGGGTATGACCAGATGGGTTGGCTGGAGTTAGATGCGCAGTCGTAGTCCTGGAGTATTGGTGAGTAAGTTTCATTTATTTATGTTACTCGGTGTGATTGCTCATATGCAAAAGCTTTCTATCATGCAAGTGGTCTCGTATCCCACGGCTACTTTTCACTAGTTCATGAGCTGGACTTTACTATGAATTGTGGAAGTAAGCTGGTATTAGTAGTAGGGAGTTGGTGGCGTCAGGACACTTTTGATATCAAAGTAATATGTAAACTAATGAAACTGGTCAATTAATCACCCCCACCCCCGCAAACTCCCGCCCCCAGTCACGCACACCCCGCCCCCAGATGACGTCACGTATTCTCTCACCTGCACATGTGCCCCAAGCCTCTCCTCTCACACCCCCCTCCCCCACCCCACTCCCCCAACTTACCCTATCGGCGGGAATTTCGAATTTTGGAAGGAATATCGAATTTTGTCGGGAATGTCGAATTTTGGCGGGAATTTCATTGTCTCAAGGCTGTGTTCACATTCCACCCCACCCCCACCCGGGAACTGACGGGAAATTAATATTGGCAGTACCCTTTCTGGGATTCGAACCCCGGTCCTCCTGGGCAGAAAGCCCAAGTGTACCCCCCTAACACAATTAAATCACGAGAGGTGCATGGAATGGTCGGGAAATTAAAAATGGCTGTGCCCTTTGCAGGACTCGAAACGTAATTAGCTGGATGGAAAGCCGAAGTGCACCCCCTCAGACATGGAAACTGTCCAAGTGCGGGAGAGGACGGTTAGGTTAGTGTACTTTATTTATCTTGGTCGCGATACTGAACACAAATATCGATCGTAATTACGTTATTAATGACGAAGATCGGGCCTAATTACACAACAATATGCATAGCGCTACACAAGGACGGCATAAAAGCGCAATACAGTTCAAAAATTGACGATACCATACCACTGGTGTTATACTACTAGGAAAAAATTTCGCAATGCCACTCGAAACTAGCGACAGACACACTGAAACTTTATCCTACACCTACACGCTGGCTGCAAAAAGGCAGGGGTCAAAGGTAATATCTTTACACTTTTTGGTGGGCAAATGTTCAACTGACGAGATGCTAGTGTTAGGCAGAAAGGAGTTTAAAAAGTGTATGGCCTGTAAGCATACAGTATATATCGCTGTTTGACCTCAGAGTTCACTACTGATGCCTGCTCAAAAACCATCCTGCAGCCCAAGTAATCGAAACCAGTACACGCTACCACAACTAATGGAAAATAAATACGTCACAGTTCTAATGACACTTTGAAATTGTCGCGAAGAAACCAGCACTCGTAATGAATGGGTCATAATGCAGCACATATACCGAGAGAAATTCGTCGTATTAAAATACTGCAGAGTGCAGAGGATGTGGTAGTTGAACGTGCGTTCTTCTCGATGTACAATCACAAACAGGTGAGAACCAAGGCCTTCTCACTTCTCCTTATGACGAAGCAAGCTGGGATATTTTTACTTTCGATCTTGTTTCACCACCTGCCTCCTTAAAAGTCATTTTTTCAATTTTAACTGATTACCATTAACATACGTGAATTTAATCAGCGTTCTCATAAAAGCGAGAGGTTGGCCCTCAGTCTTAAAGAATATAACACCAGATCTAATTTTGTACTTAGCTTCATGTATGTAAATGACTTTGTTATTTATATTGACTATGTCTAGTTAGTACCTTTTGTTCTAGGGTGAAATCTGTAGTAGCTTTGTAATGTAAATTCTATTTTTGACATATAAAAAAATATAAATTTTGTACTGATCATAAACATTTGTAAGACAAAATACGAGTTGTCTTAATGGATTTTTTTGGTATCTATTCGAAAACATGTTAGCAAAGCTAGATCTTACTTACTTCGAAAGGAATTAACAGTTTTGTCAAAAGTATTCTTTGAGTAACTATATTCGTTAATTTCATCATTTAAACAAATAAGTCGGCCTAAACCTAATAATAGAAGAAACTGCTAACAGGAGCGAATTTTTCGATGTATTCAGTTAATTTAATGAGTTAAGATGTAATTATAATTTCTGTAAATTTAGCTTCGAACAGTGTGTAGTTTCTGTACCTACTATTGTGATGATTTATAAAGGACCCGATTTTTGGTCACGAGACAGTCAGATCGCGGCCCAGTTTCAGACGAGGAACCAGTAATGGTTACAACAACAACATTGCTTCAACTTAACTGTGGAATAAGTAATAAACAATTAAAAACAATAACAATGTCTGCTCCATGCGTACCTTACTATTCTACTAGAACTGTGAACTTTGTGCTTAGGTTTCTATCGCTCAGTGTTCACGTTCAATAGTAAACTATTATGTCGTATGTGGAGTCTGCAAACCATTAATGAGGCTTACCGAAAGTTAAACAATAGTGCACTGGCCATATAACTGTGTATTATTAGGGTGTTGTGAACAGTGAAATTGAAGTACTAGCCCTCTACAATGCTCCAACGAGCGTCATGTTTCCCCGCCGCTACCCTTTAAGGCCGCTGCCTGCACTCGGCTTTCCACCTTCTGGAAGCCGCCTTAAGGCGATATTCCTACACCTGCACAATAGTGTGTATAGTCAACTAACAATATGAGATAAAAGGACGGCCGCCCCAAGTGCAACTTTTTCGTCTAAAATATAGCGACACAGCCCCCACACGCCGCTCTCCTCCTGGACAGAGAGCGGCGGTGTCCGGCGACAACCACAGCACACACCCCCCTCCTCGCCCGCAGCAGCCAACCGTTCGGTGATGGAGAACTGTTGTATTTGAGGTCAACGCATCTATAATCAAGCATCTATTCAAAAAAAGGCAAAACACATTTGCCACCATAATAAATGTCCTCTTTCCACTACAATAGGTAACGTCCATTTTCTTTTAGTTTTATGAGCAAAATCGGTATACTTTATACGCTCGACTGCAGTCGCATCTCATTATTTTGTGGCGTCCAGCGAAGTATACCGCCGCCAACCACAAATGAATAGCAGTGACATGTGCATCCTACGTAAAATCAGGAAAAATAAAACTTCGACTATTTAGATGCGAGAACTACTGATCACCGCAGAATGTCCTCGTTATTTCGAAACCATCATCAAAATAAAGAAAAAGCGAGGTCTTAAACTCCAAAGAAAAAAATCTACATTAAGCAAATTCTTCCAGCTTCTTGAACAAATTCCATGACCTGACAGAGTCTCTCGTGTTCAGTGTCTGCAAATAAACTTTCATGCACGTGTGTATTACAAACATTTCCGACAATCTTTCATCCCACTGGCACACATGTCACAAAAAAAAACATTCATTTAGAGTTTGACAAGAAGAAGCTATAATTCAAGAGAACGTAGCTGTTTTGTACACTATGACAGGTTCTCTTCTACCAATGCGATGCTATGTCATACTAGGGTTTACGAAACAAATTGTGAGAACCTATCTCGCCCGGTGTAGGTGGGAGACGGAAACGTCGTTAAAAGATATCACCACAATGACAAAAAAAAAACAGAAACGTAAGTAACCATTCCGTGGTGTCCTACCCATATCTTTCATCCGCCAGGCAGCACACCATTCATATCAGTTTGATAGGCTCTCATAAAAAACTGAACAACGCATAGCATAAACCATACAGCTACCACAACACACGCTGATAGAAACAAAACACAGAAACGATGCATTTCATTGACAAAAATGTGGAAGACATCGCTACATATGGAAACTGGAAGAGTTTGTGGAATTGTAGAGCGCTTCCAACAACTATTCGAAGGTGATTAACTGTACAGTTAAACTCACCTTCCCGTCGACGGGGTAACGGATGTTTCGGTGTTCCGATTCGAAAAACATTGTTCCTTCATTTTGTACTAATACGCGTGATTACAGTTCTGGTGTTGACCATCGCCAGAAGATGCTGTTCACAACACACGTGAGGTAGCACAAATAAAAATATGTACTCTTATCTTATTGGTGGAAAAAAAATAAAAATAGAGATATGTATAGGGTATAGCAGCATATGGAAATAGGATGAGTCTTTAGCAAAGATAAACGCTCCCAAACAACTACATTAAGGTGATGACCTCTACATTTGATCCCATGTTTCACAGCGACAAGTTGCAGATATCCAGTGTTCCGCCAAGTTTCCGTCCATCTCAATGGAGTGGTGTCAGTCAATCATTATGCGGTAATGAACAGCATACCCAGTTGACAGTCGGGATTGGAAAGTTGCCATTGGTATGGAGCGATGCACAGTAATATACACCGCAGTTGATAGCGACATCAATTTTAGCAATTTTACCCAGAAGTCAGAGACAGCAATATCCACCAACTTGTTTAGAAACAGAATGTGCTGATTTAATATTACAAGAGCGTATTTGACCTCTTGGTGGAAGTGGAAATATGTTGATGTTGCTCTGCCACCAATGCACCATGTGTAAGGTCGGCGTCAAATGAAGTCTGCTCCTGCCACACGACGACAGTACAAACAGTTACGGCGGTGTTCCTTGCTGGGAAAATTAGGAATACTCAACATCGAAGCAGATCCGCATCCCTCAGGATCCATTCACGTCTATACCAAAACATTCTATCATCGTTATTCTGTACCATCCAACAGAGAAAAATTACGAACTATAAAACTCCCTTAATTTCATCCGATAGATATTTAGCGCATCTATTCCTTCTGATACCTATCGAAAATGAATACCGTCTACATGCTGGCGTCGAGCATATACAGCGATCCTATTAAGTATACACGTATTTATCCACTGGAGCTGTTCAAATTTGTGTGAAATCTTATGCGACTTAACTGCTAAGGTCACCAGACCCTAAGCTTACACAATACTTAACCTAAATTATCCTAAGGACAAACACTCACACCCATACCAAAGGGAGGACTCGAACCTCCGACGGGACCAGCGGCACAATCAATGACTGCAGCGCCCCAGACCGCTTGGCTAATCAAGCGTGGTATCCATTGGAGCTGGTGACCAGTGATAGATGTCGCTTGCACATAACAGTGTAAATTTTTATCGCCTGTACTGTACGAGAATCTTCTCCCACATGTTATCGGTCGCAGGAGAGAGTCCTTGTTTCATTGTTTGATATACCGCTTTTTCTGCTGTAACACGCTTTGTACATTGCAATACATTTTTTTCCACCGTGGCTTCGACGTTTGTGTCGGATTCTAAACTGACATTAACATGTTTGGTCCATTGACTCCCCCAGGAAACTAGACATCGCACGGTGTAAATCACATTACGTGGTAATGAACAGCATATCTGGGCTGTGGGGATGGAAAAGACACTGTCGCAGTACTGTAATTATAAGCATCATAGTTGACAGTGCGATCAATTTTAGTAATTTTGTCGTAATTTCAACACCTACCAAAAATGTGGTGGCATGCTTAACAATTTCTGTATCATCGCTAAAGACCCTCCACTACTTTGCGAGTACCATCGCAAATGTAAGTAGATGACTGTGCAGTATGTTCATTCATTGTTAATTCTCGAACATATGCACCAAAGGATACCACACAGCGACCAACATGTCTCTAGCACTTCGATCATAGTGCGTAACTTACCATCTTTCTCTGTGTTGATGGGAGTCACAGGGTATGCTCCCATTCTTATGATAAACTTAGATCACAAAAAATCTCTTCGCATTGTCTTTGACCAACGCTCCCTACAGCTGACCAGAAGTAGACCGCTGCATTCCTCGTTTCGTTTAGGAACAGTGCGAACAGAGGCTGTAACTGCTGCCCTGCACCCATCCAAGAGCACAATATTTCTCCACATGTGTTAATGTCGAGGAGGTAAGCACCCCTTATCGGTGTACAGTAGATATGAAACTATCTTGATGATGTAACAGGTGGTTAAGATCAAGAAAGACACGGTTTCTATGAATGATGGCGCTCCAGGTGGAGGGAGTTTGCTGTATTTTACCTAAATCAACTGTACTAGCTATTCCAAACTATTGTTGTAGTGTCTGTGGTCATTAACAAGAAGGTACTGGTAAGAGAGAACATAAATACATGTACTCCTAAGGCTACAATGTTCTGCACTTAAAACACGCTATGATGTTAGATCGTTGCGGTTTCTGGAATGCAACGCTCTTACTATCCCATGTAAGAAATATACTTCCAGCGCATGACATATATTCTCCTTGCATGTTTCTCTACTATAAACTATGGCGATAAACTGTAAAATTAGAAAGTACTTCCTTAAAAACATCGATTCCTTGTGATACACGTACAATATAGCTTTCCACAGGTGTATAGCCCCCACTATTCACATCCGTTCACGGTTCAGAAATTATACAATGCTCGTATCAGTCCTATATAAAATGATCGTTTGTAACGGGAAATTCCTCTTACAAAGAAAGGGAAAAACGCATAGCAGCGGTGTCTGAAACGTGAAATTACACGTCATTCCGCCACTATCTCCATAAAAAGGACATCTGTCAGGCAGATATATACATGGAGATTGTAGTACTTCACAAACACCTGTCGCTAACTTAGAATCACCGTAGTTCTGAAACTGAAGACTCGATTTTATGTCCAGGATGCGGCAGGGGAATGAAGTACGTCGCAAAATCTTCGTTCGTCTAGAGGAATGTGTCGAAACAGGTTGGAAGTTCTCCGATGACCGAGAGATTTGGTGTTAACGGTCGCAAGTAGACGGTGCTCTATGTCACACATAGAACATGCAGTTGAATGCCAGTCGAGCGCAAGTTATGTCACACAACTGATGCACCCCGACAGAGCAACGGAAAAAAGGGTCAAATGACGTGCAGCAACATGCCATTAAATTCCATCTCGTTACAGCTCCATACCACCCTATCACTCCATCCACTCTCTGTCATCTTTTAACGCACATGCAAGTAAGTTTAGAGGCAGATGGTTCTCTTTTTTCCCGGAAAGCATCGAAGACGTCTGTCAACTCGCTTGTGTCACTATTACCTCAACAGGTATCCAGTAGAACGTTGCCTCTACGAAAAATAAAATATTGTATCTCCGGTTCCCAGTGCTTCCTTCTCGTCATTTTCCCTCATTCCTCTTGCTGCCGTATACTCGTTCCCATCTAAAAGAATTGTTCTGCACCAACCAGAAGACATGCAAGTACTCCTTCAATTTCCCCGAATTTCGGCCCTATTTTCCCTCAATTTATACTTATTTTTCGCAATTCTATCAATTTTTTATGTCACTTCAACCCATGCGATCACGTTTTATTTTTACTAGCCTGTGGTGTGCTAGCTGTATAGTTTATGCCATGCGA
Organism: Schistocerca serialis cubense; assembly: GCF_023864345.2. Lineage (NCBI taxonomy): Eukaryota > Metazoa > Arthropoda > Insecta > Orthoptera > Acrididae > Schistocerca > Schistocerca serialis. The sequence goes on along the minus strand of NC_064640.1, from coordinate 757,699,111 downwards.
TGTTCAGTTTTCTGTGAGAGCCAGAGGATCAAAACGTGTTAATGCCAGTTTAGCAGCAGCATGGTAGAAAAAACGAAGTGTATGGCGGTGTACACTGATTGGGAGTGTTACAACAGAAAAAACGTATTAAACTGCTTATGAATGAGCAATACAGGAACCCACTCGTGTGATTGATAGTCTGTTGGATATGGGCATCCTACAGTACAGGAGATGAAACCTTACACTGGTCGGTGGAAGTGACCTTCGATCAGGTATCACCTGTTCCAATGAAACAATACCTGTATATTTAATAGGATCGCCACATATGTTTAGGTGATACACATGAATCCACACTGAGAGACACGATCTCCTGCAGACTACCTGTACGTAGTTTGGAGATGTGTCACAAAATCTTCGTCCTTCCTCCATGCCATGTATGATTTGTAGTCTTCCTAATTTTTCCCACAAAGAACACCACTGTAACTGCTCGTACTGTCTCTTCTATTACCTCGTGTTGCAAGGGAAACCTTCGTTTGGCGCTGGCCTTACACTCTGTACATGGTTGGCTGAACTGTGACACCATGTTCCCATTTCCACCGAGTGGTCAAAAAGCGCTCCTGTCGCATTAACTCAGCTCGTCCTGCCTCCCCACAGGATGAAGAAGGTCTTAGGTATAGTGCTCTCCAACTTCCGTACAGGTCAGACTTAAATTGGCACGATCACATGGCCTAAGCTGCAGGGAGTGCGGTGCAGAGACTTAGGAGGAGTTACAAGATGCAGGAAGACTGTCTAAAAACAGCACTGAAGTTCTGGGTGCGTGGGATCTTCAGCAGATAGGTTCGAAAAAAAGAATGACTCGTTAAGAGATACAAGAGTGGCTCGAATATGATTCACCAGTGGCTGTAATCATTAAAAGACGTCTCTAAAGGATTCAATGCAAATATCTAGTTGAATGGATAGACTTGATACCAAATTGCGGACAGCATTTCGGACAGCATTTCGGACAGCATTTCTGCCTGAAATCGTAACACTATCAGCGACCGTGTATGCCTGTAGACTCGAGATAGCTTTTTTATGCAGGGTGCGTGCTGTCCTCATGCGAAATGTAAGTTGTGGTTGTAGAATCCCTCTGTGGTCAGCTACAGATGTCATTTCTCAATAGCGTTCCTCAAAAAGAACTTCGTGTTCCCTCCATGGATTCAAAGTTGTCCCACTTGGCAAGTGTAAGACGACAGCTGAGAAAAGAAAATGTTACTCGCCAAACAAAGTAACTCACATGATCATTTTCATTAATTAGCCTATCAAAATTATAGCAATGTCGTGCTGCCTGGCTCGTGGAACAGATGGCTAGGGCACCATGGAATGATTCTTGACAAGCGTTTCTTTTTCGTTGCAACGATATTCTTTAACGAAATTTCTATCTCCAACCTGCACACGGCTAGATAGGTTCTCACCATTTGTTTCGTAAATGCTAGTACGATATGACATGGCACTGGTACAAGGGCCCAATCTTTAAGCCTAGTTACTTAATTAGGTTCGGTATTTGTGTCAGTTTCCTGACCAAAATAAATAAAGTACGCTAACCTAACCTTCCTCTCTCGCATCTGGACGGTTTCCATGAGTTAGGGGTGTACACTTGGGCTTTCCGCCCAGAAGGACCGTTGTTCGAGTCCCAGAAATGGTAATGCTAATTTTAATTTTCCGTCAGTTGCCGGGTGGAGGATGAGCTGGGATGTCGGCACAGCCCTGGGACAATGAAATTCCCGCCAAAATTCGAAATTCCCTTGAAAATTCCAAATTCCCACGAAAATTCGTAACTCCCGCCAATAGCGTAGGTTGCGGGAGGGGGAGGGGGGAGAAGAGGGAGGGTGAGGAGGGGCCTGAGTCACACGTGCAGCTGAGAAAACATGTGACGTCATCTGGGGGCTTAGGTGAGCGTGGTCGGGGGAAGGGGTGGGCGAGGGTGGGCGGAGGTGGCCGGGGGTGGGGGGAGGAGCAGATTAATTGATCAATTTAATCAATTTGCATATCAATTTGATACCAAAGGTGTCCTGACGTCACCAAATCCCTACAACTGGTATTCACGTGTAAGCTGTTATGACAGTTTCATGCATTGGGAAGTCAGTAAGGTTTAATTTGGTGGCAGTATATTATTCATATGTTTAATCGGAAGCATTATGCAACCTGTGCAGCCATTGTCCCATCCAGTTTAGTTTATTCCTTAGAGTTCTGGATCTCGTCGATGGAATTGGATTTATGTGACTTTTACTATAGCCAACTGGTGCTGCACTTGCGTGCCGAATGCAGATGGCTTGTTTGATATGGATACTTGCTTCAGAACCAGTTATATAATCACAATGCACATACTACTTCTTACTTCACTTTTGCTTATTAAATCACTGAACATTCAAGAACATAGTGGCATATTATCTGTCAACAACCATATTGTTGTCAAGTGTTACAAGGCGCAATATTTGGATTAACTGTTATAAATGCTACAATTTGTCAAGCATTTAATATCTCACATAGTTTTCCCTATTTATAACAATATGTGCCCTGTTCTCATGGATGCAAATTTTAGCAGACAGGGAAAGTCTTAACCTCGGGTGTCGAGAGGAGAGGTTGTGTGGCTGATTGAATAAAGTGCATCTGTTCTTGTTACACAACTAAATTACATAATGTTATCTCCACTTGGCTAGTATTACGTGGCAACTGTAGCGTGTACCAATCTTTCAAACAACAGCCTCATTGATTCCACTCTAAGTTGAAGTGATCCCAGCAATTCTCTTGTCAAATATGTGTATTGTGATTATATTAAGGGACCTCGATTCCATTGCATATTGTTGGAATATAGCCTGTTCACTATCATACTTTGGTAGTTTTCATTCGAACCCATGAGTCATTTTCATATTTATTGATGTTCTGTTATTCAGGAAATCCCTTCCATTTATTAAGTAGCGCCATGTATGTAAACGTAAGCTTCTTACTTGAACTTTGTTTTCTTTTCCATGATCAGATAACGGTCTTCAGTTAATTATTAGGTCACGAGTTTGCTTATAACGAGGCATATCCCCAAGAATTCAGGGCTTTGCAGTTATTCGTACACTTGATTTATTAAAACAATTATTGTGTATCCGATACGTACTAAAGAAATAGATTCTACTTGCCACGATCTCCACTTTTGTCATAGTCCAACTTCATACTCAACGTGTACTCCGAATCGAGAGTAACAGTGGCGTACACGTGTTCTTCATTTCGATTAATCATAAGTGAAGGTAGTGTAGCCATGCATGTTACACTTCTACTAAAATCAATTTGTTAGTGACGTTTCAGCGAGTCGCCATCCCATGGTAATTCTTTCGGAACGTCACGTGCTCGCTGCTTTGCCTGTTATGCAGGTACACGCAGCGCCTTGTGAAGCGAGACTGGCTACACATTGGCAACACTGCTCCTTGCCACTATAATCTGTCCAACAGAAAGTTATTTTAATTGGAGTGTAAATCGAACCCGAACGTTCAGTGTACGAAACAAGCATAAACCAACCAGACCACTGAAGAACACCCCGTTATATTTCAATTGGAATTGTGAAGTTTATGTATATGACAAAGGAAATACTGATGTGAAATATATCCAGTCGAACGTCCTGTTGCATCAAGGTATCACAGACAACAAAATCCAAAGTAAATATATTCCTCAAAAATAGAAACCACTCTGTCTTCCTCTCACTCTCAAGACGCCCCACCACCTCCTCCCCGACATATCACGCTGTCTTATATTCCCAATGTTGGTTTTATACTTAAAGTATAAATTCTGCACCATTATTCTGACATTAATATAACATGTTTAGCAGTCCCAACCTAGATATTTTCTGTTTGAGGTGGAAACATTCGCCAGTCTGGGTGCATAATGTCTGCTAAATCAATGGCATGTGTCGTAGGTCCCTTAAAAAGGGTCAAAATTTTCCTTGTTCAGTTTCAGGTGTACATTTTATCGAGGCAAATAAAGCAGTGGACATATCGAGGAAGCATATATCTTAGCTCGCTGTGAATGCTAAATTAATTATGAAACATTTCTGTTCGTTGCTACCGTGCCGTGTTGCTACCGAGCCACTGATCACGTCTTATCGACAAGATGGAACACACGTTGGCACTAGCGAGGAATGAAAGTTATCCAAAATTTTTATTCCAATTCTTGTGTGTATTTTGTAAATATTTAAGTATAATTGGGTAAACCTGTGAGACAGCATTCACCTTTAATTGCTGGCGCGGCTGTGGTGGCCAGTAGGATTTAAAAAATATTCGGGCTCCGTATGTATGATTATGTAGCACTCATTATCTTTTTTACTGTGTAGTAAGATGTTATCTAAATAGCCGCAATATGGTACATTTCAGATAAAACGTAGTTGTTGACACAGAAAACTCGTTGCATTCGATTCAACGACGTCACCTTTTGACGATGTCGTACAGTTTTGCGGGCACAAAGTTCATTACGCCACTTAATATCGAGTAGTTCCTGTGAACATGCTATTATAGCATTCCAGGCTGTTTGCATGTGGTGACATGGCAACAGTCAATATTGATCACTTGTGAATGTAGACCGGTGGTGAAGACAGTAGATATAAAGGTGTTGAGGCGTGAGCTACTAACCTGTTGATATTCTATGTTTGGATAACCTCTTTGCTGTGAATCACAATATCAATATCATCAGCGTATGCGTAAACACATTCAAATTCACAGAATGTGAATCCAAGTAAGCTGCATTATAGCTTCCGTACAATTGGGAATATCGTAGAGTATAGTTGGTAGGTGACATCCTTGATTAAAAGTTCGGAAGCTATGCACGTATTTTGTGAGTGTCTGATTTGTTTGAATTCTCTTTTTCAATCACGGTTGCTATTCTGAATCAGAATAATAAAAAGATGAAGAAATCTGATTGATTTGACAGAGGAATTTTATAATAATGTTTCCACTTATCATATGCTTGCCGAAAGTCTAAAACAGGCAATACGTTTGGACGTGTTATGCAAGTTAGGTTAGCAAGGTCAAGGCGTCCACCATAAAGACCGTGCATAGTGCTAGTTTCTGAAGGGCGTAGTATAGAAGCTTAAATTGTTGGGGTCCTAGTATTAGGAAAACGTATTAGAAGATATATCAGCCCTTTAGGGGAGAAGTCCTGGGTGGCACAAGGACGAATTTTATTAGCAATAAGTACCATAACGTCTTCAGTAAACACGAGAGGTAGACTGATTCCTTGCAAAAATACATTGAATTTCAGTGTGAGTTCCTCTCCCAAAATATTCCGATAGATCAGGTAGAGTTCTGACTGAAGTCCATATGATCATTTACTTCATGAAGCATGCTTACTATCAGCCTACACTTTCTCAGTCTTAAAAGAAATGTTTGGTTTGTTATAAAGTGCCGTTGTTCGTTGCAATTGTGGTATTGATCAAGTGTTGATCAATTTCTGGGTAATATATTTCTTTATATCCTGTTGAGCTATATATTACGTACCATTCGTCCTGCATAGATTTCATCAGTTAGCTACATGCGTGTCGGACTTATTGAATTATAAGATGAACGACCGTGGTCTGCTGCTACCGGTGAGCGGAACCTTGCCACAAACTTAGTGACTGGGTTATATTTGACCTATATATGCCTTGCAACTATTGTTAATAGCGCCATTATTCGATAAATTAGCATCCTCATTTTAAACATGTTACAGGGCTGAGAAATAACACACCTTGGTTTTATTGGATCAAATTCAGAGATAACTTTAAAAAGGAAGCTACAGTGACGGAAAAAAATCGCAACACCAAAAACAAATTAATGTAGAGTAATGAAATTTCGGGCATACATTTCCCTAGGTAACATATTTAAGTGGATTACACTGTAAAATTACACCGTAATGTAAGCGCGAGGAAAACCATTGTAAATGAGAAATGTTGGTATATAAATAACCGGTATAGCAACCAAATTGTAGAATGCAAGCACGCAAACGGGAATGCATTGTGTTGTACAGGTACCAGATGTGTGTTTGTGTGATTCAGTTCCATGCCTCTAACACTTGGTCAGTCAATACAGGAACGGTTAATGTGGTTATGGATAACATTGGAGTTGTCGTTCTATGATGCCCCACACGTGATCGATTGGAGGCAGATCTGGTGATCAAGCAGGCCAGGGCTACATGTCAACACGTTGCAGAACATGGTGAGCTACAACAGCGGTACGTGGAGAGCGCTATCCTGTTGGAAGACACCCTCGGTAATGCTATTCACGAATGGAAGCACAACACGTCGAATCACGAGACTCGTCTATAAATTTTCAGTCAGTGTGAATGGGATAATGAGGAGAGTACTCCTTCTGTCAGATCAAATCGCAGCCCGGAGGATATTTCAATGTGTAGGTTCAGTGTGTCTACCGCGCAGACTTGCTGCAAATGCAGTACGATGTGCTAAAGCCATACCCAACCACTATGGTCTCCCCTCTTGGTAATGCCACGTGGCCGTCCTGAGCCCTGTCTTCGATCGACTGTACATTCCCGTGACCACCACTGCCAGCAATAATGTACGAGGGTTGGAACTTTAATAGTGCCAACTATTTATTTACAGCTCGTACAAAATAGATACCTGTTTCAAAGTTTTACTTATCTCCAAAGTAGTCACCAGCACTGTGAAAAACCCGTTGCCAGCGATGTGGAAGTCGAAGGATACTGTTAGCAGTGCCAGTTGTGTTAACAGTTCGTGCGGCGCAGTCTATTGCCGGACGAATTTGTAGCAGCTCTGAAGTGAATGTCGTGAAGTGTTTCCTTCAGTTTAGAAATCGAGTTTTAACTCACTATGGCTTAAGTCAGGGGAGTGCAGTAGGTGGTATATCGGAGAAACACCATCCAGCTTCTCGTATCACTAATACATGCACTCGTCTAAACTCACTGAGGTGTAGCTAGTTGCGTCTTTGTAGCCTTAAAGGCATTCTTGAAAAACATCAACGTATAACGTCCAGTCTGAGATTTAACTAACGCTCACAGCCTTTAGAGGATGTATTTAAAGCAAACGTTATTTCCACCCTCATTGTTGCGCTACTAGAGTCACTCTTATCCGCCTGGCGCGAAATCTGAGTAGACATCAGCTTTCAGATGTAGAAACACGACTACCAACTTTCGTTTGTGTCACACATCTCTTTCTTAGTGTTGCGATTTTGTTTTCCGTAATTTCCATCTTGGCACAGCAGGTCCACCCTGTCCCTCTGAATCTATCACGATATTTTTATTGAAGTGGTATGATGTTCGACAACAGTTTCTATTTCAGTTTATACCTATGATTTGAAAACTGAAACAGCTTAGGAAGTTCGTAGAAAGTGGGGCATATAGGATGATTCAGCTATGCTGTTCACCTGATATATCTTTAACTACTTCAAATACTATAATTCACTTTTGACCTCAATCAGCTGTGAAAAAGTTCTGACTAAGTGAATCACATTCTCTTTTCATATTTATATTAATTAGACAGGAATCGTTATCAAGTTCGATTTTTCAAATGAAACGATAGTGATTTCTGATGCTAGGATCTTAGTTCTAAAAGAGACGAATTCCACATTGTTTCACTCTTCGAAATCCACTAAGTACTTCCTGCTAAATTAAAACATTTAAAACCTACAATGTTTCTGTGTTTAAGATGCAATCATTTGTTGTCTTATGCGGAACAATAGCATTTGGCCGATAGGGTGCTACAGCTTGCCTCAGCTAAGACGGTCTACTTAAAATAAGGCCAGAGACTTGAAAGAAAGTGCACGTCAAAAGCTGATGGGGTATTGTAAAACTGGGAATTGAAGTATAATGATTATTAATAGTAACATCACTTAATGATTTTAATGCCAAGATATATATTTAACAGTGCTAATTTATATAAACAATATTAATAAAGTCTCATGTGAAAGTGATCCTTATAATTCCATTTATGTCATCAAGTGTTCGAAATACCAACAGCCTACTGTTATACATGTTTGAAATGGCAAGGACTTCTGGAAAATTGAAGAGATTAATTCGATTTCATTGCACATGATACTACAATGCGATGTTTTAAACACTCTTGGGTCGTCGAAACTTGAGCATAGACTTTATCGTTTAGTTTACCCTGAAGAAAACCTCCCAGTGGCGTCAAGTAAGACGAAAGTGCACGCCATATGATCTAGCATTCAAGACCAATGCAGCGACAAAAATGGAACCAGGGAGCGTTTTCCTTGCCAGAATCATGTAGTATGGTACGAAGCAATCATTTTCGTACCATTTAGATCTACGTACTTCAAAGAGTATTTACTGCAGGAGAGCCGCTTTTTGCAGGGCTCGTTACCTCTGCATGGTATTCAATTGACCATCCAATAATAATTTTTGGCACATTTGGTAAACTGACTTCCTTGTTGGACAGCGTCTGTTAGGACACCTTTGTGTGTGCAACTCAACTGTTCTCTCCACATTCCTTTTGCTCTACATTCTCCTGAAAGAAGTAGTTCATTTTTTCTTATGAATGTATTAGTTTATCCAAAGTTGAGTGGCGCTACATCACTGTATTACTACCTACTGCGAAATGTAACGGATGTCGAAATGGATGCCTGTGATGCAGGCGATCACGAATCAGTAAATGGCTTTCTCTGTACAGGGACATTTTTATAGTACACAAAGATAAGTGGTGGCATCGAGAGTGTTGCCGAACAGGGGCTCATATAGTGACACTTTGCCGATTTATTCTAGTTATTCACATAATGTTGTTGGATCGATTCACCAACTGTAAGGCAAAGGATGTGGCACCTACGAGCGCGTCATGTGTTGTTAAGTACGGTAATATTTCCACTATTGTTTCTGCCAGAGCCTTGAAAGAATACGCAATGTTGTGTGCTGTGCACCCCCTTCCCCTAACACCCTACCTCGATAGAGCCACGGGAGGCTCGAGACAGGAAGGCTGGAAAACTGGAAAAGAATAAACACGATTTGCTGCTTTGGATCATGTTCAGATGTCTTCGAATGGTTTCGTATGTTCCCTAGTGGTGTCATCGTGTTCACCACAGTAAAAATGGCTGTCCCACTACACTCAAAAGGGGTGCGATCACTTTTAGTAGGGCTGGAGGCGACGTTGTCCTTAGAGAAAGGTCGAAACGTCTGGGGTCTGTCAGCAGTGTCAAAGGTTGTCAAGAACGTTGTCTTATTGCCCATCACACAGCGAATTGTCGTTTTTGACCGCGAAATGTGCTGGAATCAACTGAACATGTCAGGGGTTTGTGGTGAGATTTTATAGCAATGTGACACCATTAACCCACCTTCCACCTCACATGAACTTTTGAGATCTGGCCTATTCTTCTTATATGCCGACACCTTGCTATTTGAAGTATCTCCGAGATCGATGGTGACGTCGTAGGGCGCCACGCTTTTGAACCATTACAGGCGAAGGTAACTTGCACCTCCGATCCAAATTTCAAACTTATGCATAGCAGCGGGAGACAATTACGCGGTTTAGAAAAAGTAGCACAGTCCATTTTGGCCGTCACAGCGACGGTATCGAAGTATATGCTGGGATTTTTGAATGGTTATGTCTCTATGTATCCGTAAGATGAAACTCTCAGACCAGAACTTGTGACGCACCGAAACAACAGAAATTAGGTGGGTGGTTTTTGCGGCTGAGAATATGATAAAATAACCGCCCAAGACGATAGGAGTACGTTAGCCTTCAAGCAGCCTTGTAATGCCTTCTCGATAAAATTTCCGTCATGTGGGCATTAGATCCAGATAAAATAGATATCAGTGAGGAGTAGTCCATTAATTGGGAAAGATACGCCACTATTTAATGGAATAAATGCTCCTGGTGTGCATACATTAAACGCCGCATGTGTTTATACAATGACCTGCTGGTTCATTACTGGCTGACTGCATGTAGTTATTACTGATTTATGTCTTGTTATATCAGTTACCTTGGAAGCGTCATTTTCTTGAAGTAGTATTACGTCAACATCTACTGCCGATTATGGTTTTGTTTCAAATCAAGTATTTTGATAGGATAAGTCACACAATTTAAGCTTAAGGCAGCGATATTATAAGTTTGCCTCACTACTTCTGGCTATCTTCTGTCCATATCATCTAAAGATCATAAGATTCGGATTGAGACATGTCCAAATTCGTGTGGGTCTTCTATTGAAGGAAGGCAAGTCAGTCATCCCACACTGGACTGGTGTGGGTTCGGTTTCACTGCCTGTAGTGGTATTTCATCTGTTAACTCTCCGATATCGTAATATTTTGCGGTCTCCGTTATTGTTGACCTCTTCTCGTTGGCGTTTTAGAGTGCGTGTTTGGCAGTGGCATTGTCGGATTTATTATCCAAAATTTACAGATATTATACCCTAGTGAGCGTGCTGGAGGGTGCAAACTATCTTGAGTTGGCAACAGAATCGTTTTTGAGGGTTGTGAAGAATGTGATTTAGAAATACTACCTGGTGACGGAAACCCAGCATCCTTTGATGAGGTGAGTGGGCTGTTACCTGACATCTTGCAATTGGCTTGTCTGGAAATTTTTATGGTACGATGAGACCGTTTGAGTCAATATAGGCTGGTCGTGTCTCTTGCGTAGGTATTGGTATCTTGATTACTGATGGAGGAGGTTGCGTTTAGGAACTACTACACTCTTACCATAGAATTCAATTTGGAGCATTGTGATAATAAATTACCTGTCTTCGCAAACCCCTCACATATGGGATGACCATCATAGGCAGTTAGAGCCTGAAGACAGACTACGACCAGACACTAGGGAGTATGTTTCTTCACTTCAATTTTCAAAACACGGACCACATTATCGTCAAATTCTTAATTTCTAAGTGCGTAATATAACAATTGGTCGACTGTACACCTAATGTCTCGTGTGTAATCGCTATGCACTTATATCCAAGCCAGTTATGTCCAAATCGGTCTGGTCCATATGTTACATGGTGTCTTTCGCTTTCGCAATGACGGCCAGTGAATGCTTCGTCGCTGTTGTGATGGATGCTCGAACGGTCGTTCCGAAATTTCATTCCGCTGCCACGTAATCACTCTAGCCTCTTGCTTCGTGCAACTGGTAATAGTTTTCAGATGTTTACTATCAGGAAACAACAGTGGTATGTGTTTGTGCTATCGTTAAGCTATTTCTATATCATGAATGACACAAGAGGTAATGGAATGTATCGAAATTCTCAGACACTACATTTTGCACCCAGGTACTTTTGACTTCGTATTTCATCACTTATTTTCAACAACGGACTCAAGTTTGTACTCTCGTAAGCTGTTTGGCTGAAGCACGCTGTCTACAAATGCTGCTGTACCTCGAAATAAGCGTGCAATTGACGCGGAGAGTGTAAGACATTAAGGGTATTGTAGTACATACACATTAACACAACTTAAGAAGACAGTTAAATGCACGAGTGTAGCATAGCACTCTTATCAGCCTAATTGGGAACAAACAGGATGAAACTTTCTGGGGTAATGGAGAAGTATAAAGGACTCAAAAGGAAGCAAATGTCACTAAAACGTCGTAGTGAAAAGTTAAAACCCAAAATAGCTGCTTCAATACGAACTTGAAATAAAGCTACTGTAATCTGTCATGCATTTCGTTCTATCACGAATACATGCAGTCAGTGTGATTGGAAAACTGACAAACCGTATGACTCATAGGAACATATTATGATGAGTTACAACAGAGGTACAGCACACATCTCAAATGGTTCATATGGCTCTGAGCACTATGGGACTCAACATCTGAGGACATAATTTCCCTAGAACTTAAAACTACTTAAACCTAACTGACCTAAGGACATCACACACATCCGTGCCCGAGCCAGGATTCGAACCTACGACCGTAGCAGCCGTGAGGTTCCGGACTGAAGCGCCTAGAACCGCTCGGTCACAGCGGGCGGCAGCACACATCTCAATTCAGTTCAACTACTCACATATATGCGTGCAATTATGTATGTAAGTTGGCGTTAAACAAACTGTTACCATCACTGTGAGCAATTATCTGTAACGAAGATTTCCTGTGTCCTTTGTTCTCGTGCCTGCCTCTTGAGAAATTGCTCTTTCTGTTCCTATTCAAGCATTCTCTTTTAGACGCGAAGGGAATATGCGCCTGAGTGAAGATCAGACGATACCGTTTGATACTGCGGTAAATTCAATTTCGTTCTTGAACTGAATCGACGTCCAAGAACTCAGCTGCCGACGTATGACTATTGTTGCCCGAATGATTCGCAGCAGAGCGCAGACAGCAACATCACAGTGACTGCTTGAGGCATATATAGAAAGAGAAGCTAATTTCAGCTTCAGTTTATTCCACAGTAAAGTTGTTACAGTATCTGAAAGTTGCTTTCCTAAGAAGTTATCCAGAAGAGCCATAAAAACAGCAAGTACACCGTGGATAACTAAAGGAATTAAAATCCAATTTCGAAGGAATAGTGAAATTTTGTATAAAGGCCAGAATAAGTCAGGATTCAACGATACTAGCATACTACAAAATAATACTGTAACGTTTTAAGGAAATCATTTAAATGTCAGGAAGTATGTACGTCCCTCTAAAACCAATCCACACTCGCAAGAATCAAATGAAGAGGAAATTCCTAGACAAATTAAAATTGTAAAAAATAACAAATCATCAGGTGAAGACAAAATTGTGGCAGCTGACTGAATAACAGTAAAGAGTGTTACATTGGTCGTGCCAGGCATTTGGTGAACAGAAAAAATTCAAGATGACCAAAGGAAAAACATTGAAATACCCACTACAAAAAAGGGAGGCAGAACTGATATTAATAACTGTAGAGGAAGCTTCTTCCTTCTTGATCGTTGCAAAATTCTATGACAATGGCTCTGGGACTGAGGATAACAACAGCTTGAATACAAAACTTGAGAACAGCTAGCAGTTTTCACACCTAATAGATTTTGGACAGAACAAATTTTAGTTCTGAAGTTATTTCTTAGGCACTAATAGTCTAACATTAAGGAGACACAAGGTTCCTTTGTAGATTGTTTAAAAAGTTAATGACTCAGTAGACTGTAAGCGTCTCTTCCAAATTATGAATGAATAAGATGTTGACCTCCGAACCACTCCAGATTTTAGTGAAACACTGAACGGTAGCAAATGACGTATTGCAAAAATCAAGCGATAAATTTAGTAAAATTTTGAAATTAAATTACGAGTGAGGCACGATGATGGACTTTATAGATTACATTTGAAATGTATCTTGGAAGAAATAATCCAGAAGTGGAGAAAACTGAAATCGGAACTTACTTTTGACGATCTAGTCGAATTAGGGACTTCCAGTATTTGGACAGATTGCTTAGCCGTTTCAGACAACTTAACGATTCTCAGCCAGGTCTTTAAATAGCAGAGAGACAAATTAAAATTTTTGAAGGAAGAGCACTACGAGTAAGACTCAAAATACCATTCGTACAACAAAATACAGTTCTAACAACAATTTGGAATCCCGAATTGTAAAACTAAAAACGATAAAAATCAAGAGACTTAGTACAAAAATTTGGCCAACCCATTCAGGACATTGGCCTCGAAAAAGTTAGTTTAGAAGTTAGTTGCCACAAAATGTATAACAAAAATGCAGATCAACATACACAAAATGGAGTCAGAAACAACACATTTATCAAAGCAAAGTGCGTTTAATGAGCTGAAACACTCATTTTGAACATGAAGAGAGACACTGAACGAATCCGAAAGCAAAATGAAAAAGTAATCACGAAAATTTTAAACTGAAATTATATTGAAGGAGGAACATACAACTTACTATGCGCAAATAAAGCATTTGAAAAGTATACCATCATTTATTCGGATATGAAATGAAATGCAAGCACAGAGTTTCTGGGCATATTAAAAGAATATGTTCAACGGAACTGAGACAGGATGCAGAATTTCTATGAAAGTTGCTGTAAAGCTAAAATTTAAAGAATGAAATGGATCGATGCTGTTGAAGAAGACTTGAAGGAATCTGGTATAGCAGAACTTCATGTACTACAAAGAAAAAAATAGGTCGAAAATACATGACAGGGAAGTTGGTCTGGTAGAAAAACCAGAGAATACTAGAAGTGCTCGGCCTGACGAGTCGAGCAGAGCCTATTCTGAGAGACTGAGAAAAATATGGGCACAGCCACAAGCTAAAATAAAGCATCGAAAATGCCCTTTGTTGTAGATCGCGTGACCAGTAGGACCTAAAGGTTAATAATAAGAAAATATTTTTACGATCGGACTTGATGTGCCCGCTGCACAGAAAGGTCCAAAATCAGTCACATGTGATGTTTGAGTTAAGGATATGTATTAACAGCGACAGCAATACCAGAAGAATATGCAGTGCTGAAGCAGCGACTGAGCAACGCTGCTATGCGTCACTAGCACACACACAGCACGCGAAACAGAGCAAGTCGAGCGAAGAGGACTTGGTGAACAACTATTTACGGATTCAATGAGTACTAGAAGACACTAGAGCTGGCTGTTATTTGAATACCAGAGTACAATAAAACACCATAAATATTACTGTTTTAGATACATGTAAACCGAAACTAAAAGCCATTCTACAAAAACGCCTTGAAAGTGGGGTATTGTGTTAGTACTGTTCTCTGTATCAGTATCTAGTACAGTCGAAACCACGTGTTCCTCGATCGAGCTACCTTGTATTGTATGCTGCCCGACGCTTCGCTGTCTGTCTAATACCGCCATGCACAAGCGCTACTCGGTAGCTGCTGTGGTACTGAGTAATCATCATGTTCTGTTGTCCCGGTTAACACATATCAGTAACCTGTACTGACTTGAGAAGGTTTTATCGGATAGATAACTAAAATTGCAGTTTATGAAACATTTTGTTTGTAATTAGAAACGAACCTACGTTCTTCCTGTCATTAGACACTGGGAGTCTTATAAATTGCCTAAAGATCAATATATCTTTGGGCTGACTGAAAAAACGAAAATACAAATATCAGCAGAATCATTAGAGAAATTGGATCTGCGTATGATGACCCTTAGGAGAGAGTTCAAGCATATACACAGTGTCCCAGGAGGAACTGTCGTTATGAGACATAGGACAGGTACTCCCATTTGAAGAAAAACTTTTATATGCTCCGAATAGTTTCCGAGACAGATAAGATGTTATGCACATTTGTTTTTGGCAGTTGGCCTGCACTTACGTGTCTTACTAGCCCAACCGATTTGACGCTTTATTCAGGCAAAACGTACCTCGTGACTTTCAATCTCCTGTTTTTCTGGGTGTTTTTCTCCCATTAAACCAACCCGTTGAACGCACAGTTGCCCTTGCTGTGGTGTCCTGTGATTGAAGTAACGCGAGTGTTCGAGAGGATATCAAAGAGAAGTATCGGTTAACGGTGTTCGTACAAGCGCAGGACAAAATGCCACATATATACAATAATCAAGTATTCAAGTATTTGCAGATATGGTGTACGTTTACGGCTTCTGCGATGAATTTGTCGGCGCATACCGACATGTCGGGGCTGTTTCCCCAGAGTTTTCAGCGCATTGTGTGGAACAGGTACACTACCAAGTTACTATTTTTCTTCTGAATGTGTAGTTCAGCAACCTGTAAAGGAACAGCAACACATTGTTGCAATGGTGCAGCGTAGTTCTGCTACAAGCACAAGGCAGCTTTCTTCACGTGTCAGTCTCCCACGAACACGTGTATGATTAACAATACATGCGAAAATCTTGTACCCATTTCACATACTGCATTTCCATAATCTTCACATTGACAACAATCCCCAAAACATAAATTTTGTGAGTGGGTAATTGACGATCGTCATTTGCTCCCATTAACACTATTCGATGAGGAAGACACGTTTACGCGGAATGGGACACGTTACGCGGAATGGCATCAACAATAAAAGTAATAATCATCGATGGTCGCAGAAAAGTCCACAAAACCAGTGCCAAGATTTTCTGTCAATGTTTAGTGCTGCATAATCGGTAACATGTTTATACGTTCAGTCATTTTGGAAGAGCGAATGGTGGAACGGAATTACTTGCATCTTTTGAAATTTCTTTTCTTGAACGCTGTGAGGACGTTGCTTTGGCCATGTGGTTTCCAATACACTTCCAGCATGACGGAACCTCTCCACATTTTACCAGACGTGTGAGGGAGCGTCTTACTCACACTTACCTTAATCGCTCGATTGGCCGTGGATGTAAAATTAACCGGCCACCAAGATCGGCTTACCTTTATGCCATTAGGATTTTTTTTTTGTGGGGTTGGATGAAGTTTGAGGCGTACAAAGGAAAGATGAATACACGAGATAAACTGCCTGGTCCCAGCATGGACGCTGTTGCCCTCATCAACGCACGTGCAGAGGCACTCCGACAAGTAACAAACATGTTCTCCCAAGAGTGCAAAAGTGCACTGATGTTGATGGTGGGCTATTGAAACATTTATCGTGAACAGTACAAAAGCTGCAGTGTGACGCGTTCGTCGATGATTAGGACGGAATGTGTCAAAAATACGTATTTCGCAATAGATACTTTGTATAACGCATTTTTATTGTTTACTAGCTGCTGTACAAATGTAGGTGACAGCCGAACGAAGTGACGAGGCTAAGGTATTCGTGATTTTTAAGCTGAGTAACAATAGACAGAAATGCATAGAAATGAATGATTATAGTCTCCAACTATTGAAGTATAATACATAATAATTTAACTATTTAGGATCAAATTAAGTACTTTAAATAATTCATTGTCCACTAAGTCGCAAAATGACCGCTTTTTGCGACATGAGTGGGCAAAGTGATCACTTATTTTAAATCTCAAGAATGAGGGATAAAAGCTTTTTTAACAAATAACTAAATATATTTTACTGTAAACATGATTCGAATTAAATTATTTACAATTCTCACACATAAAAATCAGACTATGTTCCTCCTGTGTAGAGTTCGTGCGCCCAGAGGGAGCAGGAATGGCAGTAAATCCAATGCTCTTCTCGCATTGAATGTGAAAATTTTTCTTAGTAGTACATGCACTCGTTGTCCATGAACGAAGTGTCAAACACTAAAGAAGGTTTATGGGGTCAAGATATTATACTTCAAACACTGTTTCATTGAAGGGACTCAAGTCACATTCCCTCTCCACAACAAATACACAAACTAAACACTTATCTCACTTCAGGATAACTAAAATGCACAAAAACTATTATAACCTGAGGCGTGGCACACTAAACAGGTTAGAGTTCATTGAGTGACTACGCCCTCCAGGGAGAATACGTTGAAGCATTTCCCGCGGCGTGTAAGCACCATACAGCCTCCGAAACCTAATGGCCACATCGACCTCCATCGCAAGTTTGCCCCGCTCTAAACCTGACAATGTACTGAAGAATAATGTCTATTAAATGTGCTCTGTCTAAGAAACCATTAGGAATAGTTGCTAATAATATAAAAATAATGACATACGATAATTAAATAAAATAACGGTACAGAACGAAAATATTCACCATGCAGTGGAGTGTGTGCTGATAAGATATTCGCTGGCTGGGTCTCGAACTTGGAACAGTTGCCTTTGGGGGCAAGTGCTCTACTAACTGATCAAGCCCACCACAACTCACGACCCGTCCATCCAGCTTTACTTCTACCAGTACCTCGTCCCTTACCTTCCAAACTTCACAGACGTTCTGTGAAACTTGCGGGACTAGCTCTCCAGGAAGAGAGGAGATGCGGAAAAGTGACTTAGCCACAGCCTGGGAGACGTTTTCAGATGTTTCATTCTGGAAAATCCCCCAGCCTGTAGCTAAGCCATATCTCCGCAACATACCTTCTTCCAGGACAGCTAGTGCAGTAACTTTCGCAGAACGTCTGTGAAGTTGGGAAGGCAAAATAAGAGGTACCGGTACTGCCGGAAGTAAACCTGTGAGGTCGGGGCGTGAGTCACGCTTGAGTATCTAAGTTGGACGAAGTTCCGCCTCGAACTCCGACCGGAAGGTTTGTTGGTTAATCGCCGCACCACAGCTCCTGGACAGCTTTCCCTTAGTCTTACTTGTATCTTCGTGTTCGTCGCATTGTTGTTTGGTCAGAAAAATTGGTTCAAATGGCTCTGAGCACTATGGTACCTAACTTCTGAGGTCATCAGTCCCATAGAACTTAGAACTACTTAAACCTAACTAATATAAGGACATCACACACATCCATGCCCGAGGCAGGATTCGAATCTGCGACCGTAGCGGTCGCACAGTGCCTGACTGTACAGTGATGTTACATTTTGTGCATATATCCGTTAGCAGTGGCGTACTCCGTTCATAATGTTCGCCAAGTGTTTCAAGGGTGTTTGCAGAAAAGGTACAGTCGGCTTCAGTTTCGATAAACCCACGCGTTCCACACAACCTTCATCTTTGGGGATTCACGATTGGCTCTTTAATACAATTCAAGTATCGTCTCATCAAGATCATACTGACTGTTCTGATTCTTATGTCTTTTATGTAAAGTTTTTGGACCCACTACCAGTAGATAGGGTGCTTTTGCTTTACTGTTCTCAAGTTCCCTTTAACCATTGTGACAGTTCCATAAGTATGGTGATTGTTGATAACGCGGGACTGGATTATATCAATGTTTGAGTGTTCAATCGCCGACCGGAAGTCGAGAATGTTATTTTAGTAGGTGTTGCTCAATTGTGATGCAGTGCGAGGTATACGACGCGAACGCCGGTCCACTCAACACCAGTTCCAATGTTGTAGAGGAATCCGTTCACTGGAGATGGGAGCCGAACGTAACATTCCTTCTCATCTACGGGTCTGTGTTTACCTCACTCATATAACGTATGGCGGGCAAGTGAGCGTATATAATACTTCCTCAGCAATGGAAGTGGCCTCCTTAGATCTAATTGCGCGTGGCGGGTATTTGTACTGAGTATCTCATATCTAAGACTTACGTTAGCTACTCTCGTTACTACGGTCACCAGGTTGGTGCCACCGCTTTTTCGATTGCAATGGAATAACAGAGGGTTGTGCAGCTTACTGATAACGACTATTCGTCTCTACTTTCGGAGCACGGTACTGAAAATGTTGTCATCAAGTCGACAATGTACATAGAGCAACATAACAGACGTCCTACGCAGGATGGTGAGGAGTCAAATATGTTTACTCCTCTCCAACACCTCCTTCAAGTAATTTTTGCGACTGATGTATCTCGTAGCGCTCAGTCCTGCTTTCTTGATGTATCCGATAGTGCGTAAACTGATATGTTGTGGTCCCTGCCCCATTCCTGTGTTTCTATCCGAATTGCAAGGATTCCATCCTACAGAGTGGGCCACTGTTGCTCCTCGTTTGTCACTTACTTTGGTTAATGTTCAAGAACTGCGTACATCCCCGACTGCTGATGCTTTACTGCCTCGTAGTAGTGATAAACAATGTGTCCAATCTGCGTGGGGGGTGGCCCGTGAAAAGAAGAAACATAAACACTCTAGCGGCTGAGTGGGAGGCCCTATATTCTGAATAGCCACTGGTGTCAGCAATGGATCTAGTCTCCAAATGATTCAGTTGGTCAGAACCTCAAATTTGATTATTGTTGTTAAAGTATGGAGACTTATACTTTTCTTTCACTGAATGTTAGTTGGGTGGAATCGTTGCGGCACGCGTCCTTCCGTCAGTATATCGATGATTCCTTTGCGAATGTCATATTACTTTACGCAGTAAAATGTACTCGTTTTTTCTCTGTGACTTTTGCACTGTGTTTAATGTGGCTCTCGCGTGTTCCACGGGGACTGCCTTGTTTTTTAGTTAGGGCATTGCCATTGACGGGATTTAGGATATTAATAATGGTAGAGGAACATGTACTTTCCTTCACCTGACCTCGAAACTCTCTTATGCACTGCCCGGCACCGAACGGAGTTTGGACCGTTAGGCGATTTTATAAGGGTGAAGTGGTTCCTCTGTAACTTAATAGTCAGTAGAGTATTTTGATAGGTGGTGATTTAAACTGTGTGTGGCGCACCGTAGATAAGTCTAGCAATTTCAATTTCTGTCGGGAATTGCAGGACTTAGTTCGTTCCTTGAGATTGCAAGACGTTTTGATCTGTAGATGTTAGACTTTTGTCAAATTTACTTATTTTACTGGTGCTTCTAGGAGTAGGCTCAACCGATTTTATTTATCTGCTTGGCTGCATCGTAGGACTAGGATGTCCATGTCATCCTCGGCAGCTTCGTGGACCACTGTGCAATAACTGTTACTTTAAATCACTCGCGAAAGTCGGCGAAATTATTTCGATTCCCTCAGACGCTGATTGTGGCGCTCTTTGAAAATCCCTCTCTCGATGAGGTGACCCTGGAAGTGTGGGAACGTAGTCTCCACTCTACTGCGCGATACGTCTCCATTTTGGGATGGTTGCTTCAGCTGGCAAAGCCGAGGCTCAGACAAACGTTGATACGATTCATCCCTGGTAAAGCGCAGGAATTTCGGAAGACGCTAGAATTTTACTGCTCTCTCTCTCTCTCTCTTACGTGACCTTTATGAAAGTGTGCATCAGGCACCGCTAAGGATTGTAGACCTCATGCGTGTAAAAGTGAAATTGTTACGGTTGAAGCAGCTTCAAATGGAAGGGTTAAGGATACCACCCTAGCACATTACCTAATAGCGGATAAACTAACATCTTTATATCAGCTAATTTGACATCAGACATGTCATCACCGTCCGTGTATCATATCTCTCAAGACACAGGATGGCAATGTAATGACTACAAAAAACGACATACTGCACTCTCGATAACAGTCATACACTCCTGGAAATGGAAAAAAGAACACAATGACACCGGTGTGTCAGACCCACCATACTTGCTCCGGACACTGCGAGAGGGCTGTACAAGCAATGATCACACGCACGGCACAGCGGACATCCCAGGAACCGCGGTGTTGGCCGTCGAATGGCGCTAGCTGCGCAGCATTTGTGCACCGCCGCCGTCAGTGTCAGCCAGTTTGCCGTGGCATACGGAGCTCCATCGCAGTCTTTAACACTGGTAGCATGCTGCGACAGCGTGGACGTGAACCGTATGTGCAGTTGACGGACTTTGAGCGAGGGCGTATAGTGGGCATGCGGGAGGCCGGGTGGACGTACCGCCGAATTGCTCAACACGTGGGGCGTGAGGTCTCCACAGTACATCGATGTTGTCGCCAGTGGTCGGCGGAAGGTGCACGTGCCCATCGACCTGGGACCGGACCGCAGCGACGCACGGATGCACGCCAAGACCGTAGGATCCTACGCAGTGCCGTAGGGGACCGCACCGCCACTTCCCAGCAAATTAGGGACACTGTTGCTCCTGGGGTATCGGCGAGGACCATTCGCAACCGTCTCCATGAAGCTGGGCTACGGTCCCGCACACCGTTAGGCCGTCTTCCACTCACGCCCCAACATCGTGCAGCCCGCCTCCAATGGTGTCGCGACAGGCGTGAATGGAGGGACGAATGGAGACGTGTCGTCTTCAGCGATGAGAGTCGCTTCTGCCTTGGTGCCAATGATGGTCGTATGCGTGTTTGGCGCCGTGCAGGTGAGCGCCACAATCAGGACTGCATACGACCGAGGCACACAGGGCCAACACCCGGCATCATGGTGTGGGGAGCGATCTCCTACACTGGCCGTACACCACTGGTGATCGTCGAGGGGACACTGAATAGTGCACGGTACATCCACACCGACATCGAACCCATCGTTCTACCATTCCTAGACCGGCAAGGGAACTTGTTGTTCCAACAGGACAATGCACGTCTGCATGTATCCCGTGCCACCCAACGTGCTCTAGAAGGTGTAAGTCAACTACCCTGGCCAGCAAGTTCTCCGGATCTGTCCCCCATTGAGCATGTTTGGGACTGGATGAAGCGTCGTCTCACGCGGTCTGCACGTCCAGCACGAACGCTGGTCCAACTGAGGCGCCAGGTGGAAATGGCATGGCAAGCCGTTCCACAGGACTACATCCAGCATCTCTACGATCGTCTCCATGGGAGATTAGCAGCCTGCATTGCTGCGAAAGGTGGATATACACTGTACTAGTGCCGACATTGTGCATGCTCTGTTGCCTGTGTCTATGTGCCTGTGGTTCTGTCAGTGTGATCATGTGATGTATCTGACCCCAGGAATGTGTCAATAAAGTTTCCCCTTCCTGGGACAATGAATTCACGGTGTTCTTATTTCAATTTCCAGGAGTGTATGTTGGGCTGAATGGTGTACCCGTTCCTGACGATACGGCATCCAATTTATTTGTTGAGGCTCTGTATCGTACGCTTAAACCAGTTCATAACGCTGCGTTTTTAGGAGTTTTTCAATGTGGCGATGTCTATGACTTTATTGCCAGATTGCATTCTCGTAATTCGGCTAGGTTGGATGGTCAGCCTGAGTTTTACGTCAGTTTTTGGCCTTTGTTGGGTATTACTTTTATGTTACTTTAAAACGAATTGTTGAGAGAGTAGTTTGTGCCCATTTCGTTCAATGCTAGCAAAATTGTGTTAATTCCTGAAGGTTCTGGTCAGGCAGTAACAGACAAATTTCGTTCGATCACCTTACTAAATTTCCATTATAAGAATGTGGCGAGGAAGATGAATAGACGGTTGTCTTCCTTGTTGGGGAAAGAAATTGTTCACCTTGGAAACTGTATTCCTGACTGTACTTTTATAAACCAGGTGGAAGAATGTCAGGATAGCAAATCGGTGGTCGTTGCTACTTCTGTTCCTATTTCTCTGGTGATTTTGGATTTTTATGAGGAGTTCGACTGGGTCATCCATAGCAGGTACCGGAATTCCTAGGGTTCACAAATGACGTGCGCAGGGCCTCGCATAAAGTGTTGAGCGTATCCAAGCTCTGGTGTCTGTTAATGGCCAACTGACACTCCAGATTACTATCTGTAGTGGTTTTTCTCAGGGAACTGAACTGTCAGTGTCATTATTTGTTCTGTCACTTGAGCCCCTGCTTCGAAGAATCGTCGCTTGATTACAATGATGGACACCTTGGGCGAGACGATCTCGGTGCATGCATATGCGGACAGTGTGGTTGTTTTACTCCATTCTTCTAGTTAGATTCCGTTGCCCAAGACTACGTTGGATGTCTTTTGCCTTGTACCTGGTGGCCGCGTTAACGAAGACAAATGTCGAATGTTTTAAGTACGGTGTTTTCATACTGCTGTCATTTCGTGGGCGACAACGGTCGATAGACATGAGTCTTTGGTAGTTATAATTAACTGTCCATCATTACAAATGGCTATACTTAATTGGAATTCGATTACAGAGAAGGTACAAGTAGCAATCCTGGAACATGTACGGCGCTCCCTTAATCTACTTCAGAAGGTTCAGATCCTGAATACCAACGCTTATGCAAAGCACATTACATCGCTCAGATATTTCCTCTTCCCGTAAAGATGGCTAGGAACATAAAATAACTTTTAGTCGTTTTTATGGAATTACAACATTTTTCGATTACGATACGAGGTGGCTGCACGTGCCATTCTCTCGCGAAGGGGACTTCCCGGTACTCAAAGGAAAGCTTCTGTGTTATTTGTTCGAGTGAATATCCAATTAAAATACATCCCCGGATTTTATATTGCTGTCATTTATTTGTGGGCTGATATTCTACAGAAGCAGCATCCCACATCCACAATTTTGGTAATGGTTGGGAGACGGACTAATTGCAAGGCCCAAGTTGAACGGACATCACTGAAAACTTCTAGGAAGACTGTGTGATTTCATCTTAACCTCCCTGATCTACCAACAGCGGTGGTGTCCTCGTGGTATCACGGGATACACAGTCTGTTATCCACCAATTAGTGCCTGTTTCGTATTGGACTTGATGTCACAGATTATTACGGTTGCTGTCCCAGCAAAGACACGCTACAACATACATTTGCCTATCTTGGCCACAGATCGAACTGGCACTGGTTTAAAAAACAATTATCAAATCTAACCTGATGCGTTGAACTTGCCTATTAGGCTGCTGTCTTATTGTGTCCAGACGCCTCTTACTTTCTGGGAACAAAGTGAAATACTATTGCATGGTTGTTATGCCACTATGTTCATAACACAGTAGAAGAGGGCACGATAAGGTCCCACTCGACTTCCACCAATATATGGCCACTGCTTACTGTAAGATTTTTGCCTGCGACTCTATCGTGACCTTTTGGCCTATATGTTGAAACCTGTATTTTGTCGTCAAGGTATTGTTTGAGCTACCTGGTTCATGTGATATTCTCGTCATGGTGCGTTTGTAAGGTGTCAAACAAATAACACACCTTACACTGAATTCCTGAAACAATTCCCATTAACTCGATATATCACACGACACAGATACGTGGAAATGTACGAATTTTTTGATAAGCAAAGCGAAGCGAGTAACAAACCGACATCTCGTGAATAAAGACCACTAACAGTCACGCTAGTAATTTGTCACAAGTAATTTCCCTCATCCGAGCTACGAGACGCAGTTCTGAGGGAAAGGAGAATTTGATGATGGCACGCTGTCTCGCACAGCCGAATCCCTCGCCACGGGACACCTAGTGGACACAATGAGACGCCACAGCCACCAGCAAAAGCAGCCCTTTTGCTGCTTTTAACAACGACCCTTCGGAAAGCCTTTCTACACGAACATACCCGGAAGTCGCAGATAAAAGTCTTGAGAAACCCAACGCAAAAGACTGGTGACTCACTGTAGCTACCTCCATTAAAACTCAAATGAAAGATAAAGCTGTTTATCTCAGTATTACCTAGCATATGTTAAACTCTGCCCTACGGGGGAAACGACACCTGTGATAGTCTACAAAAACCCTATGGCGTGTACATATAACAAGTACGAACGTCCTGAGTGGCCAGAAGGAAAACGCGTGGCCACCAGCTTTGATATGGGCAAATTGCAGGTTAATTGGCTACATCTCTTGCAGAAAACCGTCGGGTGTTTGAGCAAGGAGACTCGCGCTGCGCTGAGACGATTTCGTGAGTCATTATCTGAACACTTGGTCTCAGGCTGGTCGTAACTCAGAAGGAGTCTCGTAGTGCAGAGAATCGCACCAAGCACTGACAGTTAACAATTGCGAGCGATTTGTGGCCAATAACATACGTGCTATTCCAGCCAAATAGCATATACCATGCCAATTACCTTAGCTAGGAATAAACAGAAATCTTGGCTTCACCAAAAACGTAGAAATTTATCCGAATAGTGTTTAACAATCGAGAGAGATTTAGAATAGCTTCTTAGATTGACAGCTCGCGCCGAAAACCGCCACAGCCGCCGCCAACGCAAGGTAATCACACGTGCTCATGCTACGCTACCAAGTGATATTCAATTGACACTCAGAACTGCAGACGTCTCCCTCTCTCCTAATTTTCGTACATTCAGCCATCACATATAGTTAAACATATTCATGACAGTCGGGTTTAGCTGAAGGAGAAACTTGAGCAGTCCTATCTAATTAAATGGATTGATCAGCCACTATAAAGTTATGAATTGTTTTCATTGTGTACTTCTTTTTGGTTCAAATGGCTCTGAGAACTATGGGATTAAACATCTGTGGTCATCAGTCCCCTAGAACTTAGAACTACTTAAACCTAACTAACCTAAGGACATCACACACATCCATGCCCGAGGCAGGATTCGAACCTGCGACCGTAGCAGTCGCGCGGTTCCGGACTGAGCGCCTAGAACCGCTAGACCATCGCGGCCGGCACTTCTTTTTGATTGCCCTTTACCGACCCCCATTCAACATTGAGTATTTTCATTGTGCATTTTGAAGTAATTGATATCTCTGGCCCCAGGGGTATTTAATTTGTTTGTATTTTTATCCACCCCCCAGAAATGGTCGTCAATCATCTTACCATTAAACAATCTTATAACAGGAATGTCGCTTCACAGTTGTGAACACCCAGTATCAATATTTTAATCCTGTATGTAATTTTTCTAACATTGCTACGTCATGGAGTCATACTTGGAGAAAAAATAAACCTCAATAACAAGAATCTAATGTTTTCATTTTCA
The DNA here is from genome assembly GCF_023864345.2 of Schistocerca serialis cubense. NCBI lineage: Eukaryota > Metazoa > Arthropoda > Insecta > Orthoptera > Acrididae > Schistocerca > Schistocerca serialis. The sequence goes on along the minus strand of NC_064640.1, from coordinate 757,673,155 downwards.
CTGACAAATAGTTACGCCAGAACCCGTACACTAATTTCTGTTAACGATACCATTTTATTTGCAGGGAGTGTAGTGGAATCGACATTGAGATCATTGTCTGGTTACATCACTGTCCATACTGCTGCACTCTTCTGAACTCTGAATGCGTAAGATGATACGTTCTTACCTTGGAGGTTGTAGGTTCAACACCAAATTCTTAAAACACTTACAGGGCGTTCTTGCGCAACTGTGGTAGAAAGATATATCAGAACCAGTCTCACATATGTTAGATAATCGCAGCCCTGCCAGGCTGGTAAAATACCATGGCAAGGTGGTCAATGATATGCAATTACTGGGACATAAAAAAAAACATCCTCTTAAAAATTTTCGAAATAAATCTTTTGTGTTGGATCAGCCAATGGTAAATATTAGTGACTACTGACAAGTGAATAAGAAGACAGAGGCATGCAATGCACTGAGAGACTTATGCTGTATTACCGTAGTATAGCTGTAACGCCATTGTTAGCCTTAAGTTTTTCTTGCAAGTGCACAGGTAATCTTAAAGTACAGACAAATGCTTTCAGAAAAGACTTCATAGCACTTAGATTTATATTCGATGTTAATGTATACTTCGCATCCAGAAAAACTTTTCTTGCTATTGTCACTTAGAATATTATTTCTTGCTTACTTCGGCCATCATTAGTTATTTGGTGATCAAATATCAAAACACGTCTACTACTTTCAGTGCTCATTTTCTAACCTAACTCCCTCAGCGTTGCCGTAATTATTCATTATTTGTTTCACTTTGATGGTAACTGTTTGTTACATATCTTCTACATATGTTCCTCCAAGTCCTTTGGTGTCTTTAACATAATTACAGTATCATGGTTAAATCATAAATTTTTTTATCTTTTCATTGAGTTTTAATTCCTTTTGCTAATTTCTCCTTGGCTCCTTTCACTACTTGGTTACTGCACACAAGGAGACAATCTGCCCACTGTCTCCTTTCCTCTCAACTGCTGTCTCATATTTTTGTCGTTAAAATGATAAACTGACTCCACAGAGAACTATCAATCTGCAGCGAATTGTGCGCTGATTTCAAACTCTCTGAAAGATTAAAACTGTGTGACGAACACGAACAAAGTCCACCACACAGTTTTAATCTGCCAGAAAGATTTATATAACTTCTTCCTGCTTCCTGTACGACCCTCCTTTCCCTACATTGTACCTCTGATAACTTTTGAGTGTATTCCAGTTAATATTGTCAATATAAATCTACAAATGTTGTAAATTTAAGTTTGTCTTTCTTCAACTTCTCTTCAAATACAAGTAGTAGGACCAGTATTGCCTCATGTGTTCCGTACTTTTCTCTACAACCAAATTTATTTTCCCTCGGTAATGCTTATCAATTTTTAAAGGGATCATTACTTAAGTGATTCATGGTCTAATATTAATGCTGCCAAATAAACGTGAGCGTCTGTGCACTGGCGTTGGTGGAACTTTGAATACAGACCAACGGATCTGTGATACCTGTGAACAGTTTGTCATGGAATAACATTTCCTGAGGTAGCTGTAAGCGTCAGAGACACTGGCATGCCGAACTAGTCGGATTCCATTGTGAGTTAAGGGATAACATAACTTTAGTTGTGTACTAGCTCCTCTGGGTTGGCCTTTTAATTAGTTACGAATAGTTGCTGTGTCTAGGAACCGCCGCCTAAGCTTCGAAATTACATTTTGTGGTACAATTAACGGTACTGTAATTGTAGCTTGTTTTTCGGCTGCTTCAGCGAGTCCGAGATTGCTATTAAATAAAGGAAGGTCCAAACGACGTCTTTGTGACGTAGTGTTGTAATTCCACCAATGATGGACGAATAAAGATAACAAACAGACTTAGTCACGTGCAACTCGAGTGTACAAATCATGTGGCAAGGATGGGTGAGAAGGCAATGCGTAACACTGTGATGGTATGACAATCACTCAAAATGCGTCTGATATATAGCTAGTTGTATGTTATTGACGTGCAGTCAAAAATTATCTAACAAACAGTGTATGTTAGGCGGCTTGAGGAAGGAGACTAAACGCCAGACCGTGTGAACTTGACGGTTAACAGACGCGGGTAGTATTCAGGTACCGTATCGTGTGGACGATGATAAAAAGAAAAAGTAGAAAACGAGGGATCATTTGCTATTATGAACCGAAAAAAGTGAAAGAAGAAGAATATCAAGCAAGACGACATGTGGAGGAAAGAAATCATCTTCTGTCAAGAAAGTATGCATTGTTGTAGCTGCACCTTGACGCTACCGCCATGTATGAATTTTGTGTTCCTAAGATTGGCACGCCGATCTTCGGAGGTTTCGTAACTAGTACATGCTAACAAGGTAACCTACGAAATTGGAAGTTAAAGTAAGAGTTAAGGACTCAACTAAACATGAAAAGAAACGAATTTACTATCTAAAACGCATTTCTTCTCTAGAATATTTAAATTTGTAATTTGTGGTGACTAAATGGTCCAAATGGCTCTGAGCACTATGGTACTTAATATCTATGGTCATCAGTCCACTATAACTTAGAACTACTTAAACCTAACTAACCTAAGGACATCACACAACACCCAGTCATCACGAGGCAGAGAAAATCCCTGACCCCGCCGGGAATCGAACCCGGGAAACCGGGCGCGGGAAGCGAGAACGCTACCTCACGACCACGAGCTGCGAACTGTGGTGACTAACGCAGAACAATGCACACGCAGTAAGTGATTCCCGGGTAGTACTGTGCAGTAAGCAGTTCCTTCACACACAAGGAAATAAAAATTTATAATGGCGGACGCAAGTCTGACTGAAATACAAATAAAAGAAAATGAATAGTTTTACAACGAAGGTTAGGTAGTTACTTATAAACCAGTTTACTTCTAGGATGAGCAACACAGAATATTCATGGCGAATTTTTCATTCTGCCTCCGCGTGTGAACTGGTATGAAATTTCCTACCAGATTAAAGCTACGTGCCCTTCCGAAACTCGAACCCAGGATCTTTCCCTCTCATGGGCAAGTGATCTACCAAATTAGCTACCCAACCATGACTAACGAGCCGTCATCACAGCTTTGCTGCCACCAGAACCTCATCTCCTATCTTCTAAACTACGCAGAAATTGCCCTTGCTTGGAGGACTACCACTCCAGTAAGAAAGGATATTTCATAGACGTGGCCTAACCAAAGCCTGGTTGATTGTTTCCACAATGAACTATCACTCTGCAGCGGAGTGTGGGCTGATATGAAATTCCCTGAGCGATTAAAACTGTCTGCCGGCCAGGAACTCGAAACCAGGTCCGTGGCTTCTTGCGGATAAACACAGTACACACTAAGCTAGCCGAAAACGGCTCACAGCCCGTCCTCATAGCTTTTCTTCCGCCAGTATCTCATCTCCCACCATCCTAACGTCCCAGAAATTCCCCTAGGAAATCATGAGGATTAGCATTCCCGGAAGAACAGATATTGGAATAAAGTCACCACACATAAGCTGATTTTTCCATTATATGATAAGTGTATCGCCCAGACTGTTTGAGACTGGAGCGTGGACTACCTCGTCCTGCAGCCTCTGCAGTTCTAACCATAACTTTTCCCTTAAAGCAGATGGAACGATCTTGGCTTTCAAAAACTTTTGGATTGTACCCTGGAGGACGCAAGTACAATTAAGTCTGAATTATGCACAAATAAAATAAATTGAATAATTTTAACATTGAAAGTTAGTCACTAGCAAAACAGTTCACTGAAATGAGCGGCTATTCGCTGGAAATGATTCTAAGCTCGATCAGTGAAATGCATTCCTTAGTCTAATAAACCTGTGGTCTGTGGAAAGCGAGGGCTCCTGGCGACTGCTGGGCTGATCGTTGTTGGTGCTTCAATGTTGTTTCTCTGGGACAATGGCTGCAGAAGGAACATGCTGATCTGGTGTTCAGCTGACAATTAAATACATTTTTGCTTGATAGATACTGGTTTAGTAGTCAGCAGACACAGATTCTGCTTGGGTAAAGAAGTGCTGTAGATGTGACACCACTTGTGGCCAAGCAAGTGCCACGGATGGTTAAGGTATGACCACACGTTCACGTGGCATCTGCTGTAAGATTGTTTTTGAACAAAATGTCGTCTCGCTCTGCTAATGTGTTAGTTCTCAAGAGGGCCACGTGTGAAGTCAGTAGTGGACCTAAGATATGGCAAACCAACAGATGCAGTTGCCTTGCAGCTATATGCACTCACAGTATCAAACTGTGATACAATATAGTGCCCCCCCCCCCTGCCTATGGGGCTGATGGTAGAACCATCTAGATGTCTGGTTATTCCATTGCGATATTCACTAGTGGAGATGCCCAGGTCCGTAGGGGTAGACGTACATAATAATTGGGGCTTCTATCGCGGCTGTGACTCCATCCTTGGACGTGTGGTTGTGTTGTGAGGGAGCTCCCGCTGCAGGAACCTCAGATGCTGAATCAGCTCTTATTTGGAGCGCACATAAGGTTTGGTGCCCCTAGAAAAGATATCACGGCAGAATCTCATTGGTGAGAAAGGGGCCCCTGAACAAATGGAGCTGCTTAATATGTTTGTATGCCCTGGAGTGATTCTGGTGTTGAATCTCGATGGAAGAGGGCCCAAGAGGCTAATGATCCGAGCTGGGATCCACCGGCGTTTGCCTCTGATGAACATTATAGCGAAGACTTCTTCCTCCAGCTATAAGCGATGCAGTTGGTCTATTAGTGGTTGGTCACTTTGGGCGACAGGCTTGATCGTCAACCATCTTCTTCGTACTATTTTCCAAGTCTTCTATGTGTGCGCTTAATTTCCTTATGTTTCTTCCTATGATTCCCTGATTCTTTGTTACTGCATTCACTGTCTGATTTTAATCCATTAAGGAGGTCTCGCGCTAGCGTTCTCGCTTCCCGAGCACGGTGTCCCAATATGAGTGGGTGTTGTTGCGTCGTCTTCATCATTATCATTCATCCCCTCTACGGTCGCAGGAAGGTAACGGCAAACCACCTCCGTTAGGACCATGCCCAGTACGACCGTGCGGCTCTCCCGCATAGTTCCCCTACGCTCTCTCATGAACCATGGGACGTTTCATTCAAGGAGACCCTTACCATCGTTACTTGTTCTTTCGACAGTCTCAATAGTTTCCTCTGCTGTTCTTCAAGGAAATCGATCTTTGCTTTAAAGGATGTCGCGTCTGCCTCATCTAGCGTACCGAATAAAATCTTACTTCTTTCTCCAATCAAATTCAAAATTACTCTTTTGGAGCGTTTTTCCTCGTGTCTGGACAACTGATTTATTAGTTTTCTTGCTTCCATTATCTTTTCCACATGTCAAGCTGGGGTTTGGTGCGCATTCTCACATTCGGCGGTGCTTATTTTTGCCTTCTGTAACCTTGTTATTCAACTTACCAGTGCCCTCGTGGTTGCCTAATCGGTGCTCTAAACTTGTCATGCCGTACTTGTGGATTAAAATGACTTACGATGCGCCCCGTATCGCTGTGTAGGCTGATGGTTCCTTGATTATCGCAATATATTCCAGGAGCTGACGAATCGCTGTACTTGAACATCTTGGGGAGGTGGCTTTATCTCCAATAAACAGGACACCAAAGGTTTCCGATCAGTATTATTCTCCACATCATGTTCGCTCCAATCATATGTGATTAAAGTAATTCTTTTAGTCTGTTAGCATGAACCTTCACACATTTCTGTCTTTTTAGACTAATTACTAGCTGGCCGGTGTGGCCGAGCGGTTCTAGGCCCTTCTGTCTGGAACCACGCGACCGCTGTGGTGGATGTGTGTGATGCCCTTAGGTTAGTTAGGTTTAAGTAGTTCTAAGTTCTAGGGGCTGATGACCTCAGATGTTAAGTCCCATAGTGCGCAGAGCCACTTGAACTAATCACTAAATTTGATCCTCCTACGTCTACAACAGTGAAAGGTCATCTCCATTGACTATCCAGTTTTCTCGATCGTCCTCGTCGTACACTCTCGTCAGATAACAGTACTCTATCATGCACTCGGACTATTTTCGGGTTCTGAGTTCTATCATACTGTCTGGCGGTGGCGTCTCTCCTTGCTCTGCCGCCTCTGCATCATAATTGCTCCTTGCGTGCCTCCTGGTCGCGGTTTCCGGTCCGTCAGGTATCTAGTCTTCCATCTTCAGTACGGACACTACTTCTCCTTCTCACATGCTTCTGTACGGGATAGTGCGACCGCTACTTTATTTTGTTTTCCTTCCGTGTACACTATCTGGTAATTTTACTCTTCTAGTTTTAATGGGAATTTCATTACCCGGGAGGATGGATCTGAGACACTTCCCAACCACACGAGTGTCTTGTGGTCGGTCACTTGTGTTGAACTTTTTACCAAACAAATCAGGCCTGACGTATTTTACTGTCCATACTATGGCTAGTAACTCTCGTTCGACGGTACTGTAGTTCTCTTCTACCTTATTTAGCGTTCGCGAAATGAATGCTATGGGTAAATCCTACCCCCCCCCCCCTCTCCCCATTGGTCCCTGACTGTGATCTGTGATAGACCCCGACTGAATCGTTTTTGGCGTCCGTGGTCACTATGAATTTCTTTTCGAAGTCGGGATATTGTAATATTGGCGGACTGATCAGTTTTTCTTTTAGTTGCTGGAATGCATCTCTTTGGCTCGATCCCCATTCACAGGGAACTTTTACAAATCATGCAACGGTTTGACCATTTTATTAAAATTACTGATAAAACGTCGGTAGTACCCGACGAGATCGAGAAAGGATTTTATCTAAGTTGTACTTTGTGATGGCCTCTATATTGGCGGGATCTGACAGTAGTCCTGATGGTTAGGATGTGGCCCAGAGAAGTAACTTACTTTCGTAGAACTTCGCATTTGTCTACCTGCAACTTTAGATTATATTATCTCAAGCGTCAGAATACTTCTTCTAGGTGGGCATTACGTTCTTCTAATGATGAGCCCACTACTACGACGTCATCGAGATATATTGCAACTCGATTTTCTTGTATTCCACTGAGTACCGTGTTCATCAGTCTCTGGAAAGTCGACGGCGCGTCTTTCAGTACCATCGCCATTTTACTGTACTCATAATGCACTGTGGGGTGCTGAAATCGGTTTTCTCTCGGTCTTCCTCATCTATTAGTACTTGATGGCACCCTTTTGCTAAATCTAGCGTGGAGAAATGCCTTGCCTTAGCCAGGCTGTCTAATATCTTGTCTAGTATAGGGAGCGGATAGACCATATTTAAGGAAATGTCGTTGAGATTCCGATTATCAGCTACTATTTGCCACTCCTGGCGGCCACTGACATTTCGTTTCTTTGATAAATTGGGATATTCCACAGGATGATATTACGTGATATTAGCACATCTCCTAGCATTTCTTCCACTTCCTTTTGTAGTGCATCTTGCTGAGCTTGGGGTATTCGGTATGCGCTTTTGATTGGCAATCACTCCTTCTGCCTCCGGTAGTAGCGGTATACTGTGCTTCACTACCGTGGTATAAGTTAGCACACCCCAGGAAAGTGAACCACATCATTATATGTGGTGCATATCATCTCGAGGGCCTGTTTATCCTAATTATTCAAATGTTAAGTTACTTATGGTCAATAACATGGCTAAATGGACTGAACATTTATGCGTGACATTTAGACTGAATTAGCCCTGCAATGCAATATGTTATTGCTGTAGCTTGTTAGTGTCTTGGGGAAGGTTGACTGGTCGGCGAACATCATGTCCTTTATGTTGGCATGTTGAGAACCGTCGCAAGGTGGACCAGAACCTCGTTCACTGATATTTCCAACGTCAGCATAAGGGCAAAACGTAAGACTGCATGTAATTGAAGGACATCAGGACCTCCCCCTGAGAGATACGGCACACTATCTAAGTCGATATCTGGTAGGTTTTTGCAGTCCATACTCATTTTAGGGGCAGAGTTGAAAACTTTGTCCCTGTGCCCGACTTGAGACAAAACATACACCTAGTTTTCTGGAAGTAACACTGCATCCGTCCGTGAGTGACACAGCATTCAGTTCAAGAACGTAACCACAGAGGGGCTTGTAGACCCAGTGTATCCTGAGTGTAGTTGGTAGATTTTTTAAGCAATGGATTCCATAAGTGCCGGCCGGTGTGGCCGTGCGGTTAAAGGCGCTTCAGTCTGGAACCGCGTGACCGCTACGGTCGCAGGTTCGAATCCTGCCTCGGGCATGGATGTGTGTGATGTCCTTAGGTTAGTTAGGTTTAATTAGTTCTAAGTTCTAGGCGACTGATGACCTCAGAAGTTAAGTCGCATAGTGCTCAGAGCCATTTGAACCATTTGATTCCATAAGTAGCTGGAGTGATTTTGGCCTTGACGAGACTAGCGAGTCAGGAAAACCTTCAGGGTATCTGGTAGGACTGCTGAAGACGCCATGGTTTGCCCAAATGCCCGAATGAGTGGAGAACATACAGCCAAGGTGGACTCATCTAATTTCAGTGATTCATTGTTAAAGCCCTTATCTGGCAAATGAACAAAAATCACATCTTGTACCAGAGAGTCCGCATATGACTGTTTACAGTTAGAATTTGACTAATGACATTTGCAGTCCGTAGATAGACCCAGAAACTTGTGCCATCCACTCGAAATAGCTTCGATTGCTGTTCTCATTACTAAAAGCTGTGATGAAATGTGGCTGTCACATTGATCTGAGAATCGGTATAGACCACTGAATTGGTTTTTGTTATGTGTAAGTTAGATCATTGGAATGTATCTCAGGATTAAACTAGTGGAGCAGTCGGTACACCTCCAGTCCGTATACTAGCAATCAGATGCTGCTGATCACGTATAAAAACAATGAACTTCACGTAAAAATCTTTCTGCTCCTCTCTTAGTGTCAGTATGATGTATGTCTGCAGTCTGATGTTGCTAGTCACATACAGAACAATGAGTTGTATTACTGTGATGTGTCCATGTACATAAGCAATATTATTGTTAAAACGTTGAAAATGTATTATTATTGATAATAAACCATAATTTCATTTGTTATATAAGTAGTATTCCTAATAAAAGACCCTAATCTTTTCACTATGAAAGCTTTTGTATGGTGTAAGGAAACAAGAACAGCTTTTATAGGTAGAAAAAATTTTATGATACATATGAATCACTCATATTTATAGTTTTGTCCAAATAATTCTTTTCTATATGCCTTCAAATTGGCATGTATCGCATTAATACCTACAGGTGGAACTACGTACAAAGGCATTCCTTCAGTAAATTCAATCCACAGATTTTGTGATTTAATGTTTTCAGATGCATGTTTTGGTGTTGGATGGACACAGAATTTTATACACTCTTCTAACTGAGTTATATCTATATCGCACAAGCGCGAATATTCGATACATTCGAAATATGCAGCTCTAATACAATGACGCCAGTGACTCACTCTGACTGCCGCAACCAGTAAAGCATTTTACAGGTTGTTTAACTTGGCACACTCAAACGTTTAATGTATATGACCTCACCTTCAAGTTTTAACTCAAGCACTGCCTCTCCATACATATCGATACTTAATGCTTCAAACATTTATATACTGATGTTAGTAAGCGTATGCGGTGGGTTGCATTCAGATGTCGTCTTTCTGGCTATGAACTCCACCATACTAATCAGATGGGCCAATTCATACCACGAATACTGCACTCTAGTACCAAGACATTGAACAGTCTCTGTCTCAATGCCCACAGCAAAACCTCTGTGAGGTGTTAGGTCTGCACCCACACGTTTTGATCGACCTGCAGTCAAATTATGCCTACTGATCAATAGCAGTATTCTGCTACCACTCTACTGAAACCCAAGTTCCGAAAGCAGCTGCTGCAGCTGTGGTGGATCAGGTGGGACCATTTACGTGTCTTTGTATGTAACAATAACAAAGCACTAAGTATACCAAAACAGATACACAATAATAATAATAACAATTAGAGGTAGAAGAATACTTACTGATAGTTTTCTTCTCCTCAGAGTGCTCCACGCTCCACATTGGACGGACGTACAGACTTTAAATGACGGTGCTCGCGTGGTGTTAAATAAAAATTCGAACTGCTCTAAGGGTGGAGGCCGAGCTGGCACGTAATTGGTGCCGCGAGGCGTCTCGGCGTAGCGCAATTCGCCAAAGTGTATGTGGGGATGGATGACATATTTGCACGAGTGAATCAGCAATTCCGAGAACGCTGATGCTCATATCATGAAATCCATGAACACTGTGGCTTATGAGAGCGAAATTACATCCAGACCACCTAGTCATCGTCTACTAACAAGCACATTGCATCCATTCAGCATTAGACACATCTGCACTAGTGTGCTCTTCCTCACACTGTAATTTCCTCTCGTTTCGCCTGCATGGAAAAACACAACAAACAGCTGTGACTTCATAAAACTGACTCAGGTGCTGTTACGTCTCATCCACTTTGTGGAGCAATTGTTTCTACAGTGATAGATGAGTGGGCGATGGAGTGTTCACATGGCGAATGCGACGATAAATCAGTCTCAAATACACTACTACCCATTAAAATTGCTACACCACGAGAATGACGTGCTACAGACGCGAAATTTAACCGACAGAAAGAAGATGCTGTGATATGCAAATGATCAGATTTTCAGAGCATTCCCACAAAATTGACGCCGGTAGCGACGCCTACAACGTGCTGACATGAGGAAAGTTTCCAACCGATTCCTCATACACATCCGGCCGGGGTGACCGAGCGGTTCGAGGCGCTAGAGCCTGGAACCGCATGACCGCTACGGTTGCACGTTCGAATTCTGTCCCGGGCATGGATGTGTGTGATGTCCATAGGTTAGTTAGGATTAAGTAGTTCTACGTTTAGTTCTACGTTTTAGGGGACTGATGACCTCAGAAGTTAAGTCCCATAGAGCTCAGAGCCATTTGAACCATTGTCTCATAAACAAACAGCAGTTCACCGGCGTTGCCTGGTGAAACGTTGTTGTGATGCCTTGTGTAAGGAGAGAAATCCGTACCATCACTTTTCCGACTTCGATAAAGGTCGGATTGTAGCCTGTCGCGATTGCGGTTTATCGTATCGTGACATTGCTGCTCGCGTTGGTCGAGATCCAATGACTGTTAGCAGAATATGAGATCGGTGGGTTAAGGAGGGTAATATGGAACGCCGTGCTCCATCCCAACGGCCTCGTATTACTAGCAGTAGAGATGACAGGCATCTCGGATGAATACAGGTTCTGTTTACAGCATGATGGTCGCATCCGTGTTTGGCGACATCGTGATGGACGCACATTAGAAGCGTGTATTCATCATCGCCATACTGGCGTATCACCCCGCGGGATGGTACTGGGTGCCATCGGTTACATTGAAACACGTATGTAACATAGCAGCGATGGCGAGGCATTGTAGCATCTGTGACCAGAGAGTATGCGCTTGACCGCGCGAGTGTTGCGAGCGGTGCTCAGTCTGTCAGTAGTCGTTGCTCAGTCAGTCGTTGCGAGTCTGTGGAGTTAGTCGTTGCGAGTCTGTAGCTCTGTCTAGTTGAGGGCAGTACTTTGTCAGTATTCGTCGCGTGCAGTACCCTAATAGTCGTCATGCAGAGCGGTCGGTCAGTAGTAACAGCCCAGTGCGGTTGTATGATGTAGGCGGTCGGCAACACTGGTCAAGATGGTGAATAAGGTATACCATTAATTAATATAATCATTAGATAATGTAAAAATTTATTTATTGTAATTATTCTCCAACAAGTTCCCTAATAATAATTTTTATTTCAAAAGCATTTTTTCAAAAATTTAATTTTTTATTGAACTAAAGATCTCGTTGCACTTCCCATTTCATTCCACTTCTTTTGAAGAAAAATTTCACTAGAATCACAAAGAAAAGAGAATATTATTATTTGCAATGCAGTTCCTCCAAGCGGTGCGCAACAACAAGAGCAGATATGTGACATCCATTTATTCTGAGGTAAGACTTTAATTCTGATTGTTTTACACAGGGCCAAAGACCGATATTTCGGTTTAATTGAATTTTCTTGTCACTGAACGGACTTTAAATTTTGTGAAGAATTTATATTTGAGTCAGATTGCGAATTTCACATTTTTGTTGCCATTTTCAATACCTCTCATTGTGGGCGAGGTTACAATTTGCGCAATGTCCATTAGCATTCATAATTAAATATTGTCATATTTCTTTCTTTCAAATTTTTGTGGGGAGGTTACACTCGGCTCCCATTTGTATTAAGTATTGTCCTTTTAATTTCTTTTAAAATTGCGGTGGGGAGGTTACACTTGGCGACACCCAGTCCAGGATCGTATTTCGTTGAGAGTCTTTTGAGCAACAGTCAGATATCTGCTCTTATTTGCTTAGATATAATTAGGATTTGGCGCAACGCTTTTATTAACTTGTGACTTTCTTTCTACAGGTCAACGGCAATTCGTTGCTCTGTTGTATTTGTGTGTTGCTTTTGCATTGTGCTTATTTGTTTTGTGAATAATTGTGACTATGGCAAAAATGCCGCGAAAGACTGTGAATAGTGTATCGCGAAGTATTGTGAATGAAATTACCGACTTAAACAACGTGACCGATAGTAATTGTGATACGCAGCGTAATGATGACAATCCTGCGTTCACTAACAATCAGTGCATTCCAACCACTAATGATGACTTTTACCTTAATGATGAACAAACGAACTCAATTGTCTCGTCTGTTAACTTGACGACAATTGATGACGCAGAACGCTCTATTGTAATGAGCGCTGCCCAGCTTAACACACCCGATTTGGAAAACTCAAGTAACGAACAGACAAATTTGTCTAATGAAAATGAACAGATCACACAAAGTAGGACAGATTTATTTAATTCCGAAACAATGACTGATAGTATACATTTGACTGACAAACCTTTTTGTGAATCTCAAAATAACCAAATGGTTACAGAAAGTGAAACAATTCCAAATCCACCACTAAACAGCACAGAGAATATAGTAGGTGATGTTACTAAGAATGAAATTAGAGTATTGGCACAACAAATGGGTAATGTTACTGAGGCTCAAGCTATCGCATTTTTACTACAACTCAGTGAAGAACTAAATAAAATGTTCAAACAACAAAATGAAAATTTTAGACAACTTAGGGAAGGTAACAAACAAAAGAACGAAAAACTAGACAAACTTAGTGAGCAGTATAAACAACTTAATAAAAAACTTGATGAGCAGAACAAACGACTGGAAGAAGAAAACAAACAATTTAGAGAACGGAACAAACAGTTTTCTGAAAGTATTAAACAGCCGAGAGAAAAACACGATAATGTTAATGAACAGAACAAACAAGTTAGGGAAGAGATTACAGCTGTTACCGTTCAATGTCAGGACAGTAAAGAACAATTACATGCGGATACTAAGGCTTGTGCTAATAACAGTAATGAAGAAGTTGGCACTGTTGCGCAAGGCTTAGATAATTCAAATGCAACACAGATCCACGAAATTAATGTAGTCACTGAACAATGCCCTAAAAACGCAGTACAGATTCGCGACGAAATTAATTTAGAGTCAGTGGAAGTTTCACACACTCCGAATACGGAAGATGACGAGAAATTTGTACGACACGACAACCAGATTGACGAAAGCATTACAGTAACAGAGTTGAAAACTATTTCAGTCATTAATACGTCACAGAATCCGCCACCTTGCGAACATTTGTCTGACTCACACAGCGTGTATAATGTGAACAGTTTACAGAGACTACGAGACTTAAGATCCGAAAAGCCACGCGACTTGAAATCTGAAAAGCTACGCAACTTGAAGTACGAAACGACACAGACAAACAGATTCACACACAAACCCGAACGTGTTTTCAAATTCAATGACGAGAACGTAGATTACGAGCAATTTTTATCCGCCAGAAAATGTAAAGAAAGTAATAATGACAGAACACAGGTACACGCTTTGAGCTGTATACGACAATTTGTTTTTATGCTTTCACCGCTATTGCGTGTAATGCAGAAACTAGCTTTGAACCAGAGGCGACAATTTGCTATTGTATTTTCATCAGCATTACCTATTATGCAGAAACTGGAATTAACATGGATACAACTATTTACTTTTGGAATTTTACTGCTATTGCGTGCAACGCAAAAGCTAAAATTTATTTGCAGTGCGTAAATGACCTCAGGGGATTCATTACGCTTTAATGAATATGTGCCGTAGCGAGCATAGGGCCCCGAGCTGTAGTAGTGCTGTTTCATCTTTAGTTTTCTGCACTGCTGCCTTCTCTTCTACTATCCTTTATATCTATCCAAACAGCTCTTTAACTATTGCTCTATCTAGAATTAAGAAATATTGTACTGAAAACCCGATATGACAAATCTTTTACCGAACGTGACAATTTTCAGCAGGCACTCCCGTAATGACAACTACCGCCGTAACTTTATTAACAGATAAAATCGTAATCATCAGTATGTACAAAATTTTCGGCAGTCGCAACCACATTTTTGGTAACAATAGATGTTTTTCACCACAATAGCATGAAAGTCAGCCGCTTAGCATACCTAACCAACAATGCAGTCTACAAGGTCAACCAAACTTTAATGTTTCGCCGCGTGCACGTATAGTCCCAGCTCCAACAAATAGTAACGCATGGCAGCAAAGAAATAACTACGTACAGATAACATACTATTTCAATTCCTATCGCAATGCACCGTATAGAAATGACTATTACGACAGACGTAAAAATAATGAGCACAATTATCAGCGTACATTTAATAACAGTCTATCTTATCAGCAGCAAGAACATCAGCAACAACAAATAATCATGAATGAAACAGACAATAGGTGTCATCCATAGCGTAACACGTCAGTAAGAAATAACAGAACAGTTCATATAGTGGATATGCCACAACATTCTCCCTTAAATAATAACACGAACGATAGATTTTAACCAGATACAGCACAGATTGCATATTACGGTAACGCAAACATTACTTTTGACACGCAGAATTTTGTTCACGAGAATGTTATTTGAAACATGCTTTGTTGAATGCTCCACTTTTATCGCACCCAGATCTTACTAGAAATTTTTCCATTGCCACCGACAGTTCCAACACCGCTTTAGGTGTACATATTTTCCAGGAAATAGAAGAAGATGGTTCAACAGCAATTAAAAACATCGCATTTGCAAGTCGCATTTTGTCACCCGCTGAACGAAATTATTCCGTTACAGAATTAGAAACATTATGTGTTGTATGGGCTTTTACGAGATTTAGGCACTTTCTTTATGGCAGACATACCACAGTTTACACAGATCACAGAGCGATACAATTTTTGCTTTCAGCTAAATTTACTCACGACAGATTAAGCAGATGGAAACTTTATTTGCAAGAATTTAATTTTACGATTGTTCACATTCCCGGCACACAAAATGTTATAGCAGACGCACTGTCGCGTTCTCTCGGCAACAATCAGCAAGACGTAGCAACCAACTTCTGTAAAACAAATTTCAGTGTCATGTACATTCAGCAAGTTGCATTTGAAAACTTTATTTCATCGTCATTACAGGACATAGCAAAGGAGCAAAATAAAGACAATGTGTGGAAAGAAATTAAACACCTTTGGCAAGATAGAAATAATGTTACGATTAGGAACCACTACACAGTACGCAATGACATTCTGTTTCGCCGCTCTCATCCTGACAGCAACAATTGGTTATTTATTTATTTATTTATTTTATTTATTTATTTATGCATTTATTTTACCTGGCAAGATTAGGGCCTTCAGGCCCTCTCTTACACCTAACCAGGCATACTCAGATTCAACAAATTTCAGTGTCTACAGAAAATTAGGACATATAACATGTTATACAGTATTAATGTTAAAGAAAAAAATAGAGATTATAAAAGGAGTACAATGATAATTATAACAATCAAAAAATAATTATAACAATCAAGAATAATAAAAATAATAATAATAATGATAATAATAATAATAATAATGACTATGTATATGAAAGTAAACATATTTTTCTTTTATGAGTGTCAGTCCTATTGCTAGTTGGGAATTTTCTCGTTATATTCTTGCAGCTTGTGAGTTATTCTCATCAAGCAGAGACATAAGACGATGGAATGGGGTGAAAGAGATATAGAAGAGGTAGATAGGTTAGAGGAAGAGAAATAGAATGGTAAAATTCGAAGCTATGATGGAGAGGAGAAAGAAAAAGATGAGGGGGGGCACAACAATGGTGGCTATACCGTCCCTAATATGTAAGTCTTAAGTTCCCTCTTGAATGTTGAGTGGTTTTGGATAAGACGCAGATCACAGGGGAGCGCGTTCCATAGTCGTATGGCTGAGATGGAGAATGACACGGAGAAAGATTTTGTGTTATGTAAAGGTACAGCCAAGATGCTAGACGTATCCGATCTGGTATTGCGGTTGTGGAATGATGATAGGTGTTTAATGTGAGAAGATAAGTATTGGGGGCACCAGTGGCTAAGAAATCGATGAAGTAAGCACATCGTGTGGAGATCGCGTGCCTTATGTGGGCGTATCCAACCTAGCTGGGAGTATGAAGGACTGATATGATCATACAACCGTATGTTGCATACGTATCTAACACAAGCATTCATCACTAGCTCGAGGCATCTCGAATTTTCATTATTTGTGCCATGTTGAACTACATCACAGTAGTAAAGATTAGGCAAGACTAGTGTTTGGACTAATTTTTGTTTAACATGGGTTGGAAATATTTTTCTAAATTTTTGAATTGCATGTAGGGAGGAGAGCGATTTCCGGCAAGCTGTGACTGTTTGTTCTTCCCAGTTTAGGTGTTCATCCAAGATTATTCCAAGGTCTTTTACTGTTTTTTGGTATGGTAGTTGGGTACCATTGAGGAGTATTTGAGGGACTGTTTCGCGAAAGTACCGACTGATTAACTTTGGATGAGATATAAGTATGACCTGGGATTTCTTGGGGTTTAGTTTCAGACCTAGGTTCTGTGCCCATCGAGAAACAGAGCAAAGATCTGCGTTCATACTCGCTACTGCGTCAGCAATGTTCTTGGGGCTTGCACTTATGTACAGTTGGATGTCGTCGGCATATAGATGGTAGTTGCAGGAGTGAATCACTGAAGAAATATCATTAATGTACAGTGAGAAGAGTAATGGACCAAGGACGGAGCCTTGGGGAACTCCAGAGCGCACGTTTTTCCATGATGACTTTTCCGACCCACAAATGACTTGTTGACTTCTGTTTTTGAGGTAGCTGTCGAACCAGTGTATTGCGCTGTTTGAGAAATTCAGCTGCTTCATTTTAATTAGTAATATATCAAAGTCAACAGTATCAAAAGCCTTGCTAAAGTCAAGCAGTGTTAGGATGGTAGCTTCACGTCTGTCCATAGCATGTTTAATGTCATCAGTTACTTTGATTAATGCAGTTGCTGTACTATGGTGCTTTCGAAAGCCTGACTGATATTTGTCGTGGATGTTATGAGTTTTGAGGTAATCCGTCAGCTGTTCATGGACGATGTGTTCTAGGGCTTTAGATATTGCAGGAAGTATGCTGATCGGCCTGTAGTCACCTGGCGACTTAGGGTTGTCAGTCTTGGGTATAGGTTGAATTAAGCTTTGCTTCCACTCAGTAGGATATGTGCTACTGACAAGAGACAGGTTGAAGATGTCTGTGATAACTGGAGTAATAGTGTTTACGACGTTCTTAATCATGCCAATGCTCACTCCATCATTTCCTACTGCCTCGGAAGAGATTCTCATAATTGCCTTGTGTACTGTGCCGGTAGTGATATGTTTTAGGAAAAACTTGTCTCTCGAGAGATTGATATCTTGGGGCTGGTAATTTGTCGCTGCGTGGCAGTTTACGGCTGTTGAGAAGAAATTGTTTAATTCTTCTGCAGACGCTTGATAAACAGCGTCAGATCTTCGCTTCCCTATACCGAAACTGCGCAGCTTTTTCCACAGTGCAGCAGGTTTTGATATGCCGCATACGACAGAGCGGGCATGTCTGATTTTGGCATTCCTCACGCTTTGCTTGGTTCTATTTCGGAGTTTCCTATAGGCTTCGTACGCCTCGGGAGTTGGGTTACGCTTGAAGGCCCTATGTGCGGCATCACGTTCATTCATTAACTGGCGTAATGCAGTGGTGAGCCACGGAGCGGGAGCTCTCTTTACCTTGACAGTGCGTTGAGGAGCATGTTTATCATACAGTGCAATAATTTTGCGACATAATTCCCGAATTTTTCCGTCTAAAGTCGGTTCATTGCTTATATCATGCCAAGGGATGTCTGAGCAATCCTTTTGAAGAGCGTCATGGTTAACATTTTTTAGGTTTCTGTAGGTTACCAGGTGAGATTTTTCTTTGGTAGTATGTACTGAGTAATTTAAGAAAATCACGTCATGAGCAGAGAGTCCTGGAGCGGATGTCTGATTGGCGCGAATTATTTTATCTGGTCGCTTTGTTGCTATTATATCTATGAGTGTATGGCTGTGTGGCGTGTGATGAGTTGGGTCCAGCGGTGTTAAACTCATATCATTGGAGTGGAACAGTCTCCTAAGTTTTTCTGCAGAGGGAGATTTTAACTGTAAGTCGATGTTTGTGTCGCCCATAATGATTATGTGTTCATACAGTGTCACGAGCGAGGACAGGGCAGACTGAAAGGAGGACATAGCACCGACGTTTGGAGGTTTATAGATTACTCCAATTAGCAGTTTCTGATTTGATGTATTTATTTCGAAAAACAAGAACTCTGCTTCTCCTTCGCCCTTTGCATCCGATGTGCATAGTATAGTAGGTCTCAGATCAGAGCGAATATAGGCACCCACACCACCCCCGCGTCGTGTTTCACGATCTGCCCTTAGGAGAGAGTAACCAGTGATTCGGATAGCGTCGGAAGAAATGTTTGGTTTCAACCAAGTTTCAGAGACGAGGATAATATGGAACAGCGATTGGCAGAACAGGTCACAGAACTCGTCGAAGTGAGCCGTTAGCGACTGAGCGTTCGCGTGGGCCACAAAGAGCCCGCCGCCGGAACCGGTCCGTCCCATTGTGGCCGCCTGTAGGACCGAGCGCGCTCCGTCTACCTGCTGGCCGGAAGAGGGACAAAAGCTGGATTTCGCGGGGGAAGACATATTTACAGGTGTGTCCAAGGTCGTGACTGACTCAAGCGTCTGTGGGCTAAAGGTGAAAGACAAGCTGGAGGTATCGGAGAAGGGAGCGAAAAGAAAGATGGAAAGTAGCAGTAGTGGTTACGAAATGCATTCCTGACGAACTGGTCAACAAATTAATTTGGTACACTCATTTAAGCTACGCACATTACGGAGCACGAAAATGTTTTCTTGTATTGAGACAGAACTGTTATTTTACTAACATGGAGAAACGTATACGACGAGTTTTAGCGTCTTGTAAAATTTGCCAGAAAGCTAAATCAGACACCACTTCACATATTCCTCCTTTATATCCCATTGTACCTGTTAAATTAAGACACATGGCCGCAGTAGATATTTTTGGTCCGATTCCGAGAACTAACAGAGGTTTTTGCTACATCTTTGTCGCTGTTGAGCTCACTTCAAAATTTGTTACTTTCACTCCGCTACGCAAGGCTACTGCTAAAACTGTTTCGAAAGCATTTGTAAAACATTTTCTATCTCATGTAGGGCATGTAATGAAAGTAATTTCTGACAATGGATCTCAATTTCGTAGTAGCGTATGGACACGCATGTTACGAGCCAGAAACATTTCTCCGATCTATATATCCAAGTACCATGCTTCTTCGAACCCTTGTGAAAGATTAATGAAAGAAATTGGTAAGCTGTGCCGAATATACTGCCACAAAAGACATATTGATTGGGACACACACATATTCTCATTCCAAGATGTAATTAATTCCATTCCAAATGAATCCACTATGCTATCTCCGTCTGTTATACTGAAAAATGCTGAACCACCTAACAAAATTAAAGAATTAATAGAATTTCCCAAAAGTCGTCGCCTACGACACCACGAAATAATTGACATTGCGCTGAAGAACATCAAACGTGCCGCAGAGCGCCGGAGAAGACAGCAAAAACAGGTTTGTACACGCCGCGACTTTCACGTTGGACAGAAGATACTAGTACGTACACACTATTTATCCAGTAAATTAAAAGGTAAGTGCAGTAAATTTGAACTTCTATACGCAGGTCCATATCGGATTCGCAGCATCCCTCACCCCAATGTTGTACACATCGAAACTTTGAGAACCAGAAAATCGAAAGGCAATCACCATATCTCAAACATTAAACCGTTTATTGAATGAAGACACTTTATGATTCAACACACTATGATGTCATTTACTAATGCAATTAATTCACCTGACTAATTACTGATGATTATCGTATTTTTTCTTGGCAAGTGCCCGGCAAGGTAAGGTTAGCAGGTCGCTTTTCTTGTCGTTACATATCAGACCGTGCACATTTTCCACTTTTTTGTGTGTATGATTGTTTTCAAGTTTTGTTTGTATGTACTGTGAAATAGTTAAGATATAACACACACCAGTTGACTTTGACATTTTTGTTGCCATATGACACCTCCAGATCGTGACTGTTTAACATTTTTTTTTTTTTTGCTACTGCATTGTATTATTCTGTGTACATTTTTGCATCCGAACACTGTCAACGTCTTTAACATATTACGTTTTCTGTCATGTTATGCTGTATGGTTAATTATGTCACCATAAACCAGTCATTATCTAGTGGGAATATGATTTAAATGCAGGACATTAATCTTTGTTCATCAATTTCAGAAAGGAATGATGATTCTAAGAAATAAATTTAACATAAATGGGAATTTCACCTACGGAATAAACGAAAGGAGATGCAATAACTTTATGAGGAAGAGTAAATGGATCAGGATTAACAAGCATTAACAAGAATATACTATACTCATCACAGAACAGCAGTCTTAACTAATTTTTTCTTTCAGAATACAAGGTGATTGATGCAGGCTGTCAGAGAGAACTACACATCTTAGTTTTAGTGATGAAATATGCTAGAGATAAGGAATAGTTATGTAATGAGTAATGAAGTGATTTTTTGCAGATGATAATGAATACTGATGAATAATGATGAAGGATATGGTATTATGAATAATGAAGTTTTTCTTTACAGGTGATGATAATGGTGAAGTTATGATGATATGGATAATGAAGTTTTCTTTACAGATGAGGATAATGTTGAAGTTATGTATTTATGTTATGTCGTTATTTAAGTATTTGTTGCAGTTTGCTTTGACAGCAGGTGTTATATTGCATAGTAGGATGACGGAAAGTTTTGGAAAGGACAGCTATGGAACACATTTTTATACACATTTCACTACCTGTTAATTCGAAGTTCACTACTTTTCAGCATAGTATGCGTTTCTTCTTTCAGGTCAATAATCCATTTTGTATTTTTTCCAGGAGAAGCTTTTCATGATACTTACTAAACCTGTTAGTTATTATACCTGTTCTAGTACTTGCATTTTTATTTTTTTACCCATTTGTGTCTATCGTTTATAAATGTGATCACATGTACTGCCTTGTTACATAATCTTGCTACAGCTGACTCATGACGAATGACGTTACCTATCCTCATTTGCTGCAATAGGTCAAAAGCAAACAGTGTTATGTTTCAGCAATTAATTATCGATCCCAACGCAATGCATTGCTACCAAAAAAAAAAAAAAAAAAAAAAAAAAAAGTATTACCAGTCCCACATAAGGTCACTAGTTTATGATAATTCTGAATAATACTGATCAACTCTGAATAGCATGTCACTTGAGTAATGACCTCTTAATGAGAAAGTATATATTTAAAATAATGCTTTGTCACTAGCTAATAATTGCCACTATTTATTGTAATGAGTACTTGTAATGCCCATGATTATTAATGCTATGACTATAATTAACTGATTTTTAATAATGACTTCGTAATCATTTGAATAATACTGAATGATGATTCTATTCAATACTTGCTGGCCACTGAGTGCCAATAATTAATGTCACTTGAAGAATTGTTATTAATTATGCCATTAATTAGCCCTTTTTTTTCCATGTTGAGTTTTCATGTTTTGGTTAATGGCCAATGAGTGCCAATAATTTGTACCACTCAATGTATTATGTTAATGCTAGGCCAATAATTGACTCTCCTTTTCAACTAAGACTTCTGATGAACATTATTCTGTCATACTAAATATACTTTGTAACTGGCCAAGGACCGCCACTGTTTATTGTAATACGATTACCCATGATGCCAGCTAGTGATTCTTAATAGATTGGAATGACACATAATTAATTAACTATGGTACTGTTTAATAATGCTTTGTAATTAATTAAGGCTAATAATTCTTACTATATTGAAATGACAAATGATTAATTAATTAACTGTAATTAGACAAATGATTAATTAACGACAAATGATTAATTAACTGTAATTAGACAAATGATTAATTAACGACAAATGATTAATTAACTGTAATTAGACAAATGATTAATTAACGACAAATGATTAATTAACTGTAATTAGGAAAAGGCTAATGATTATTGGAATGACAAATGATTAATTAACTGTAATTAGGAGAAGGTTAATGATTCTTAATTATACTCTGTAACTGAAAAGAATGCGATTATTTCATAATGCTTTGTAACCAGGAAAAGAAGGCTACTGATTCTATGTACAACAATTAATGAACATTTTTCTGTAATACTACATACTTGGTACAGAAATGTTCAATAACTGGGCTATGAATGCCACAAACTACTAATTAAGTCTGTAATTGTCAATATTATGTGACTTGATGTCCTTCACCTCATAAGCTGACTACCCTGAATTACTGCAATGTCCATTTGTCCTGTTTATCCCAGTGATCATGGAGCACTATATTTGGTTTTGCACTAATTCTACGTTGGTGTGCCTTGTAAGAGTGTGGTGTTGACACGACATGCTGTCCACCACCATGAGCGATGAAGACATTATTATGGTCCCACTGTTTGGTGTACGTAATGTACTGCCAAAATGAAAACATGGAACATTACTACGACAGTTCAGTGTCTTGGCTACACTGATAAATTCTGATGGGAAAAGAACTTCAAGTTGTGTCACTTGGTGTTGTACTTCTGTGGAAAGATATGGACTTTCAGAGCAGCTGTGTGCAATCTAAAGTGCTACAACCATGATGCAATCCTTCCCTTTCCTATCCTGATTCTTGTCACATAAAGAAAAAATTTTTTTGGTAACATCATTTATGTTCATAGGTTATACATTTTTCGATTCGCTGAACTCCAATGCGAGTACACTTATGTCACTTGTCAACATAATATTTTTTGCCAGTCTGTTTATTTGTTCTGCATATGCTAAAGAATTTTTTCAGTGCCTGTGCACTTTGTTATCTGTCAAAAAATTTGTATATACATTTTTCTGATTTGCTACTATGTTTTGTATTCACATTTTGTCTTTGTCTGGTATATTTTGTACTTAGTGCGTGTGCACAACATTTAAATATTCTGTAAGTTGTAGAATTTTGTTAATTAAAGAAAAATTTTGCCGCGCGTGGCAAGTCCAAATGACTCACCATCGCTGCCAAATTTTTGCCCCCCCAGTGGAGGGTTATGAAACACGTATGTAACATAGCAGCGATGGCGAGGCATTGTAGCATCTGTGACCAGAGAGTATGCGCTTGACCGCGCGAGTGTTGCGAGCGGTGCTCAGTCTGTCAGTAGTCGTTGCTCAGTCAGTCGTTGCGAGTCTGTGGAGTTAGTCGTTGCGAGTCTGTAGCTCTGTCTAGTTGAGGGCAGTACTTTGTCAGTATTCGTCGCGTGCAGTACCCTAATAGTCGTCATGCAGAGCGGTCGGTCAGTAGTAACAGCCCAGTGCGGTTGTATGATGTAGGCGGTCGGCAACACTGGTCAAGATGGTGAATAAGGTATACCATTAATTAATATAATCATTAGATAATGTAAAAATTTATTTATTGTAATTATTCTCCAACAAGTTCCCTAATAATAATTTTTATTTCAAAAGCATTTTTTCAAAAATTTAATTTTTTATTGAACTAAAGATCTCGTTGCACTTCCCATTTCATTCCACTTCTTTTGAAGAAAAATTTCACTAGAATCACAAAGAAAAGAGAATATTATTATTTGCAATGCAGTTCCTCCAAGCGGTGCGCAACAACAAGAGCAGATATGTGACATCCATTTATTCTGAGGTAAGACTTTAATTCTGATTGTTTTACACAGGGCCAAAGACCGATATTTCGGTTTAATTGAATTTTCTTGTCACTGAACGGACTTTAAATTTTGTGAAGAATTTATATTTGAGTCAGATTGCGAATTTCACATTTTTGTTGCCATTTTCAATACCTCTCATTGTGGGCGAGGTTACAATTTGCGCAATGTCCATTAGCATTCATAATTAAATATTGTCATATTTCTTTCTTTCAAATTTTTGTGGGGAGGTTACACTCGGCTCCCATTTGTATTAAGTATTGTCCTTTTTATTTCTTTTAAAATTACGGTGGGGAGGTTACAACATGTCTCGGTCACCTCTTGTTCGCATTGACGCCAGTTTCAACACTGGACGTTACATTTCAGATGTGTTACGACCCGTGGCTCTACGCTTCATTCGATCCCTGCGAAACCCTACACTTCAGTAGGATAATGCACGACCGCATGTTGCAGGTCCTGTACGGGCCTTTCTGGATACAGAAAATGTTCGACTGCTGCCCTGGCCATCACATACTCCAGATCTCTCACCAATTGAAAACATCTGGTCAATGGTGGCCGAGCAACTGGCTCGTCACAATACGCCAGTCACTACTCTTGATGAACTGTGGTATCGTGTTTAAGCTGCATGGGCCTCTGTACCTGTTCACGCCTTCCAAGCTCTATTTGACTCAATGCCCAGGCGTATCAAGGCCGTTATTGCGGCCAGAGGTGGTTGTTCTGGGTACTGATTTCTCAGGATCTATGCACCAAACTTGCGTGAAAATGTAATCACATGCCAGTTCTAGTATAATATATTTGTACAATGAATACCCGTGCATCATCTGGATTTCTTCTTGGTGTAGCAAATGTAATGGCCAGTAGTGTATATTCAGTTGCATTCCGAATTTGAGCATGCCCTGTAATGAAACAAAAGTAACTCCCCAGAGAAAGCTTGCCCAGCGGCAAATTTAATTTGTATGTTGGAGAACGGATTAATTTCTTTTCATCAAAAGAACCATTCAGCCGTTCATCTAAAATGATGTAGGTAAACCAACAAAAATCGTAAATATTGACACTCAGATAGAGATTTATATCCACACTACTCCATAGCACCACGTCATTACCTTTACCCCCATCTCGTTCAGACCGAAGAGAGTCACCGTAAGGCAAAATCTGTGGAACGAGGCCTGGGTGACAATTTATTATTAAAAGGGCATTAGCCTAATCCTGCGTTGATATTGTACCTTTCTTAATGGTTTCATTTATTCTGATTCGTGAAATAATTGCCTTGTGGTCTCAGTTCAGCTTAGAAACCACCAGGAGATGAGGTGTGAGGCGTTCATCTGACGAAGAAATTCCATATCTACTAATAAATCAAGGGTCAGACGTTTTCGCTAGTAAAACATTCTGCTCAAATAACCATTGTCTGGGAGCTGATAAGCAAAAGAGGCAGCGCCCATAGACCAGGAAAAGCTAGGCGAATGGTCATGTTTACCGAGTATTTGTTCTGATGCTGCCGTCATTGCGTGGTAGTATGGTGTACTCACGTACAGACCGCTTCCCGCTTTGGCCGCTGACTCACATTTATTGACGGAATCAAGTATTCGCTATAAGTACTCTTAAAATGACATTGTGACACACACTGAATATCTCCTTTTTTCGTGGTTTACTTGTTCGCACTTGAACATTCTTTTAGCTCTCTCCGCCTTCCAGTTCCTCTCTTTGTGCGCAGTATGCATTCCAGTAAACTCACGTAGGCTCCAAATATGACGATACTCTGGATAGAGGAGCAATATAAAATCTCGAGTAAGAAAAGAGAAGAAAGCTGAAATGACACAGTATCGCCTAACAGCTATGCAAGAAGCATGCTGTTCGGGAAGAAAGCAGATCCAAATTTAAGTTCTCACATAATTGCAGAGTCCACAGGGCAATCTAAAATCGGACCATAATGGGATCGCAGAGTGACAACAGCAAAAACCACACGACTAAGTTAGATACACAGTTACATAAACGTGGTAATTACCTACAACAACCGGGAATATGTGTGGTTTACAATAAGAGACGGGTGGAGTTTCGAAACTCACAAAGGGGAGGCACGACATTAGGATCACGGATTTACTTCAAACTTGCCCATCTTTAATAGGCCATTAAAACAACATAATTAGCATGTAGTGAGGTGCACTACTTTGGCAGTTCCGAGAATATGGCAAGAAAAGTTTTTCTAGGCTATTATGTAACTGACGTATCTGTGCACAGAGGACGGTCATTGTAGTTCATGATGGGTAAGTGGTTAGCGTTCGAGCTTCGTAAGACGAATATGTATGAGACGACAGTTCGAATTTCATTTTGTAGTTCAAGTGTAAATTTTGTGACATTCAACAAGTTAGCACCTACACTATTTATTCTTGCTACTTTAGCAAAGTCTCACGGCTACAAAGGTTAACTACCAAATGGGCTTGCCTCTGTCTCTGCAGCTCGAAGCGTTTAGGTGCAAAGTAGTTCCCGGTACCTTACCAGATTGCACGTCTAAGGGATTTCGCAAATGACGACAGGCATTCATTTTCTGGAAAACTCTACGCGTTCCTTCATTTACTTCTCAATAGTTATAAATATGTTTGTTCTAATAATTACATTTAATTAAAGATTGGAAGTAGTCAAATAACATGAAATTCAGTAAAAGTTCATGCAAACAATCGAGGTTTTTAAATTATATAACCTCTCTGATGTCATATACAGTAAATGATATGACCTGTGATGAAAAAAAATCTAGATTAAAAATTCAGTTTGAGCAGGAGTCGTACCGTGGCCTCATACACGTTCGTCTTACGTCGCTCCATCCCTAACCACTTGACCGTCAAGAACTCCAGTGTCCAGCCCCTAAGCACAGATATGTCAGTTACATGACAGACGTTTAAAATTTGTCTTGCTGTTTTCTAGGAATTCCCAGATTAGTGCACCTTACTACTTGCGCATTACATTGTTTAAATGACCTACTGAAGGTGTACATAGTTTGAAGTAAATCTGTGATCCCGACGTCGTAGCCTCCCCTTGTCAGATAGCCAGCCGGAATGGCCGTGCGGTTCTAGGCGCTACAGTCTTGAACCGCGTGACCGCTACGGTCGCAGGTTCGAATCCTGCCTCGGGCATGGATGTGTGTGATGTCCTTAGGTTAGTTAGGTTTAAGTAGTTCTAAGTTCTAGGGGACTGATGACCACAGCAGTTAAGTCCCATAGTGCTCAGAGCCATTTGAACCTTGTCAGATATTCACTCCATTAAAAGCCCATACACTGGCGAATATAACTATAATCTTTCCTGTACGTTCTACTGAAAATGATGACGAATGTAAATGTTAATATGAAAATTATGAACAACACCAACATATCGCAGACAGGGAAGACATTTCAGTGGTAGACACAAGTGTTACGAAATGTTGTTTCGCTGTTAATAATAACTCATATAACTGAGAAGAAAAGAAATTTTTGCCTAACTTGACTAAAAGATGGGATCGGTTCTTGATGATAATGTTTGGTTTGTGGGGCGCTCAACTGCGCATTCATCAGTGCCCGTACAAAGTCCCAATTTTTTCACAGTCCAATTCTTTGTCACAGTCCAGTACAGCCACCGTCACGAATGATGAGGATGGTGATGAAATGATGAGGACAACACAAACACCCTGTCACCAGGCAGAGAAAATCCCCAACCCGGTCGGGAATGGAACCCGGGACCCCATGGTCCAAAGGTAGCAACGCTAGCCACTAGACCACGAGCTGCGGACATGGGATTGGTTTATATGATATCTTTTGAGACGACAAAACATCACCAATTTAGTATGAGAGGGGTGTGTTGGGAGTAAAAATTGTAGATCGAAACCAATACATGAATACAGAAGCAGGTTTAAAAGATGTACCTTGCGGTATTTATTAGGAGATGGAGAGGCTTTCACAGGGTAGAGTAGTGTGGAGAGATGCAGCAGACTAGTCTTCGGACTAAAAACCACCATATCAACAATAATTCGTGCGTAGTAAGTCCTTTTTATTTGAATGGCTGACGCAATTCCTTGATACTACTTACC
This sequence comes from Schistocerca serialis cubense, assembly GCF_023864345.2. Taxonomy (NCBI): domain Eukaryota; kingdom Metazoa; phylum Arthropoda; class Insecta; order Orthoptera; family Acrididae; genus Schistocerca; species Schistocerca serialis. The sequence continues at coordinate 757,644,889 of NC_064640.1, read as the reverse complement.
CTTCTGAGAGTATCGAAATGAGGAATTCGATATTACAGACGCTTTCATCTAGTTGGAAAGAGAAACAGATGCAACGCTGGTGGGAAGCACAACTATCGTGCAAAACAACGTCCATTAGTCATGGCATGGAACGACAAACCTGGAATTAGAAAGTTGCGGAAAGCTTAATGAGACCAGATGCAATATTAGATCAGTAAGCATGAGCTACGTTGTAATTCAGTGTAGAGCAAGAGGAGAATATTCTCTCGAGGCACGTGTTAATAGCTACCCAGTCCATACTCAGCGAACGAAGATATCAGAGCAGATAATAAATACGGGATACTAATGCACAATATCCATCAAGGTATCTCATCACATCAATTTGAAACGTAATTGTTATACTTCATTTCCCTGCCTACGCTCGTTACAGACCACAATATTACGTAATATCGTAAAGTAAGGTAAAGAATAAATTACTCTTTACTAGACCCGACAATACTCAGTCGTAAAATTTCCAGTCAACCGATGCAATCTGCATGTAAATCAAACATATGGTTTGATTTCTATGAAATTTTGAAGACAGTAGAACATCAGAATTCAAGAAGAGAAAGGCAACTGGGTTGGTCATCGAAGAAGGTCGTTCTTTCGCCAGGCTGCATATTAAATTTATTATGTATCGCCGGTTTCGGACACTGCTCATTCTCAAGTGTAAAGAAGAACATAACTACAAACCATCTTGGAAACAGGGAGTGACAATAGCAAAAACCATACAACTAAGTTGGATGCACCGTTACACAAACACGAGAATTACCTACAGCCACAGTTGTGGATACATCATCCTCATGTCGTCAAAACATCGTGTGTCATGCAAATTTGTGCGTAGAACAGACATAAACATTTATCAGCCAAAACATAAGTTGCAAGAAATGATAGTGGTTACGAGTACATTGGTAGTACCACACTATTTAAACGCCACATGTAAGCAGAAATACGAAGAAAATAAACGTTGAAAAGGATAGTAGAAATGACACTGACAGATACTTGACAGACGTGTATGAGTGTGCATGGGAAATTTTAAATATAAAATACAAGTTAGGTATCGAATTAGATCACACAACAAATTAAGCTAGATGGGCAGAGAAGTTTACATAATAACAAAACAAATACAGTAGTATGTAATGTAAGCAATAAGCTGAAAGCATGTAGTTCCTGAGGTGAGAAGCCAAATAAAGTCAACACGTCAGTCGTCAAGAATGTAGAGAAATACGGGAAGAAGGAACATGAATCCCTCACCATTAATAAAATTGTGAAATTAAACAGGAATCCTACAAATGAATTTAATGTACCAATTAAAAAAACCTTCAAACAGTCTGAATATTTATTTGACATTAATGATATTAAGCATTGCACTGTAATAGATTCAAAAGCATCCATTCTGAGAGTGCTACCTAAGATACATGGAAAAAATAACCTGGTCTCTCTGATCGTTAGCTGCGTCAACAGTCTACCATACACTTTCAGCAACGGTTCCAATTCTTCAGTTAAAGAATATTATACGTTTGAAACCAATAATACCATCAAAAATTCCATCAATTTAGTCATTACAGTTAAATGTATGAAGAACCGAAAGAACTGTACATTTGTTTTATTCGACATTGAGAGAATCTACACCAATGTCTCAATAGCTGAGACAGTTAACATTATTAAAGGTAATTTTTCCAAGCATGAGAAAATCAGCAAAGCAGGAGCAAATGAAGTAATAACGTTACTAGAATAAATATTCTGCATCAATTAGTTAGTTTCAAAGGGGAAATACACTTACAGCCTGAAGGATTTGCGAAGGGTAGTTGCCTGTAGGGTACACTACAACTATCCTTGTGAATTATATTCAGAAACAATTTTTTAGAAATACAAACAAACAGTGAACAAGATTTTATGTTGCAAATGCTATGTCGGTGACACATTAGTTCTGTTTAACGGCTCTCTTGAAGAAGTGCATACATGGTTCATACAATTCAGTATTATTCATCCATAAAAAATGTTACCATGGAGATAGAGAAGGAAAAGATCATCAGCTTCTTAGATTAAAAGTAACGAATAGAGAACATAGGCAGCAGTTCATCACGTACTGGAAAAGTACAATAACAACACAGTCATCCACAAAACTTTACGTCATCCTGAATCACATAAAAAATCTTTATTACAGTCCATGTTACGCAGAGCAGACTAATTAAGATACCTGTGACCAAACAAGAAAAAGATAAAGAGCTACTAATCAGTCAAGATACAGGTAGGAACAACGTATAGAATACAGAAATGTCTAGCAAAATGTTCGCAAAAATATGCAAGAAAAACAACACATTTCCATTAAGCAATCAAACTTGACGAAGAATCTGTAACTGAAAGGTACAGATATGCACTGATACTATGTGTACGGGCAAATCAGGCAAAATAACAATACTGTTCAGGAACACTGACTTTCAGATAGGCTTCAGTACTGACAATCATTTGGAGAAAAATACCCGTCACACTATTAATAGTCCCCTATCGTTTCCACAATCGCTGATACACAAAATGTGTTTTAGGAGCTGTAATAAGTTATACCTGTGGCAAATCGGACGGAACTTTAAGGTACGGCATAAGAAGCGTACAATGCCAGGCGAGAGTAAGAAATCTGCTTTCCGAGCTCACCTACACACTGGAAATCATACCTCATGGGGAACTGACAGCACACTTCAGGTTTTACACTAAGTCGGAAAAGGTAGAGAGATGAATATCCTTGAAGAAACAGCCCGAAGATCTTCCCGATGAACAAACAAAACTGAAATATAAATTTTGCTTCTGAAAACTTCGATCGAACTGTCTGCACTCAATAGCTGTTAGTTCTGGAGTGTGCCTTGTTTTAAGCTAGAACGCTACTCTTGATGACTGCATCTCGTCCACTGTGCCATACACTATCAACAAGTGTAGAGCTAACAATCTAACCTCAATAATGTACATTACTATGCAATGCTACCTACATTCTTCGCTGTTGTATTTTTAAGTGTTAACTTGTACTTTTTGTTTCTATCATGCCGCCCAATATATTTTCAGTCTCTCAGTTCTAGACTGGTATGCTTTTATTATTCTTAAGGAAATAAAACTTCATTTTTGCATTTAAATTTATTGGCCAGGTGTGCAGTTACTTTTACAATTTACAATTTTGTGCTAATACGATTGCAATAAATGTCTTCTTTAAATTTTGTAACACTTTCTTTGAACAACATCTACATTACATAACATGTTTTTTTTTCTGTTCTGTCGTCCACCACGAAATACATTTTTCAGTTAAAAGATTGCTTACATAATGGCCAATGTTCTCTGTTGTACCCAGGATACACTATTATTATGTTGCCATAGTTGTTCTTTGTACCGACTAACGGTTATTCTGAGAAGCCCTGGAACTATGTTTATACCTGTACCTAGTTTTCTGGGGTCCGTCCTCCATGTTGCAGTGTGCAATGCTGTTGTTGCAAGGTTTTTTTAGCGTGATTGTGAACGTTTTATTTTGCACTAATGAAATATGTATAATTTCATTTTATTTCATCTATATGTATCACAATAATAGTTCTTGAGATCCAGTCTTATATATGTCAGTTACTAACATTCGAAAGGATATGTAGGGTGGTCCATTGATCGTGGCCGGGGCAAATACCTCAGGAAATAAGCGCCAAACGAAAAAACTACAAAGATCGAAACTTTTCTAGCTTGAAGGGGAAAACCAGATGGCGCTATGGTTGGCCCGCTAGATGGAACTGCCATAGGTCAAACGGATATCAACTGCGTTTTTTTTAAATAGGAACCCCCATTTTTTATTACATATTCCTGTAGTACGTAAAGAAATATGAATGTTTTAGTTGGACCACTTATTTCGCTTTGTGATAGGTGGCGCTATAATAGTCACAAACGTGTGAGTACTTGGTATCAAGTAACATTCCGCCAGTGCGGACGGTATTTGAATCGTGATACATTGCCCGTGTTAAAATGGACAGTTTTCAAATTGCGGGAAAGGTCGATATCGTGTTGATGTATGGCTATTGTGACCAAAATGCCCAACGGGCGTGTGCTATGTATGTTGCTCGGTATCCTGGACGACATTATCCAAGTGTCCGGACCGTTCGCCGGATAGTTACGTTATTTAAGGAAACAGGAAGTGTTCAGCCACATGTGAAACGTCAACCACGATCTGCAACAAATGATGATGCCCATGTATGTGTTTTAGCTGCTGTCGCGGCTAATCCGCACATTAGTTGCAGACAAACTGCGCCAGACTCGGGAATCTCAAAAACGTTGGTGTTGAGAATGCTACATCAACATCGATTGCACCCGTACCATATTTCTATGCACCAGGAATTGCATGGTGACGACTTTGAACGTCGTGTACAGTTCTGCCACTGGGCACAAGAGAGATTACGGGACGATGACAGATTTTTTGTACGCCTTCTATTTAGCGACGAATCGTCATTCACCAACAGCTGTAACGTAAACCGGCATATATGCACTATTGGGCAACGGATAATCCACGATGTCTACAACAAGTGGATCATCAGCGACCTTGGCGGGTTAATGTATGGTGCGGAATTATGGGAGGAAGGATAATTGGCCCCCATTTCATCGATGGCATTCTGAATGGTGCAATGTATGCTGATTTCCTGCGTAATGTTCTACAAATGTTACTACAGATGTTTCACTGCATGACAGAATGGCGATATACTTCCAATATGATGGATGTCCGGCACATAGCTCGCTTGTGGTTGAAGCGGTATTGAATAGCAAATTTCAAGATAGGTGAATTGATCGTCGAAGCATCGTACCAAGGTCCTCACGTTCACCGGATCTGACGTCCCAGGATTTCCTTCTGTGGAGAAAGTTGAAGGATATTTGCTATCGTGATCCACCGACAACGCCTGACAACATGCGCCAGCGCATTGTCAATGCGTGTGCGAACACTACGGAAGGCGAGCTGCTCGCTGTTGAGAGGAATGTCTTAACACGTATTGCCAAATGCATTGAGGGTTGAAGGACATGGCTTTGAACATTTATTGCATTAATGTGGTATTTACAGGTAGTCACGCTGTAACAGCATGCGTTCTCAGAAACGATAAACTCACAAAGTTACATGTATCACATGGGAACAACCGAAATAAAATGTTCAAACGTACCTACGTTCTGTATTTTAATTTAAGAAACCTAACTGTTACCAACTGTTCGCCTAAAAATGTGGGCAATATGTTTGTCAGTATTACAGCGCCACCTATCACAAAGCGAAATAAGTGTTCCAACTAAAACGTTCATATTTCTTTACGTACTACACGAATATGTAATAAACAATGGGGGGTCCTTTTTATAAAAACGCAGTTGATATCCGTTTGACGTATTGCAGCGCAATCTAGCGGGCCAACCATAGCGCCATCTGGATTCCCACTTCAAGCTAGATAAATTTCGTTCTTTGTAGTTTTTTGTTTGACGTTTATTTCGTGAGATATTTGGGCCGGTCACGATAAATGGACCAACCTGTATATGCAGTGTAAATAGTCTTGTTCTGCTCGTGAACTGTATTCTGAGTATTGAGCAAAACATTCAGTGTACCAGCGCTTATCTATGACACTGATTCATAAATATTAAGTTGGTAAGTCACCATGTCTTCCATATGACGTTCATTATAAGACATATATGTAGTAAGAAATCGTATCCATAGTGTTGTAAGACCATTATATTATTACGTTTTGATTAAAAGTTACAATATCTCGCACAGGATACACATGTGCCAGTTTCATGAGGAAGTGTGTATAAGTGCAGTTTATAACTATGTATTTCGAGGTTTGTCTTCTTAGTACTTCTGGTTACATACGGCGTTTTAATGGCATGATATTACTACAGGTCTCGGAAATTTTGGAAATTTGTGGTAAGTACTGTGGGACCAAACTGCTGAGGTCATCGGTCCCTAAGCTCACACACTACTTAAGCTAACTTAAACTAACTTACGCTAAGTACAACACACACACACCCATGCCCGAGGGAGGAATCGAACCTCCGACGGGAGGAGCCGCGCGAACCGTGACAGGGCGCCTGGGACCATGCGGCTACCCCGGCCACTGGTCTCGAAACCACTATGACAGTGTGTACATTATATTTTAAATGATGAATTCTGACGACCGTGCTATGCACAGATACAGATGAGACACAATTTTTTGACGATACGGGGATAATGTATCCAAATCTGTTGCTATACGCAATTAACATGTTTGTATAACAATAGCTCGAATATAGCTGTATGATTTTAATGTTGTTTTTACCTTTTTTCGTTATTTTGTGTCGTTATGTTCTTCTATGCACTTAACAATGGGCCGTGCCTGAGACCCAAAGTGCAGAATATAGTACTTCAATATACAGACTGCTAGACTCATTCTCTTCTTCAGATTTATTGAGGCTGTGTTGCCCACACAGAAGAAAATGATTTGTATTAATGTTCGGGAAGGTGAAACGCGAAGCGGCTAAGCACGCAGCGGGGACGCTGGCGTGGGCGGGAAGTGTATTATGTCGAGCGGCCTAAGTGGGTTCTCAGACCTTCTAGAAGGTTGGCGTATGAATGCACTTCAAGTGAAAGAAACTTGAGACGCAAAATGTGTGGGAGGTTACTCTTTGGGCTCATAGGAGTGAACTTGTCAACGTTCTTGAAGTGAGTGAGAGACACAAAGCAGTCTGCCAGAAAGAGTCCTGTTTGTATCATAAATATGCACACTAAAATTCTCATGACAGTTGATACGATTGGCTATAGACAAATTCCACAGTTAGAGCTGAAAAAGTATAAGGGACGATAAAAAATTTTGCGTTCAAAGGCCGTAAAGTACAGAATCGATATGTCAATCAGACAAAGTTGCTGAAAGCTTTGAGACAATCACCCCGGCTGCGCGCCAATTAGAAGATACCCGTTTCGAAAAACACCGTGCCCTGCTGCACGAAATAGTCCGTGACTGCCTGCTGCATATCTTCGCCCGACAACAACTGTCGACCCATCAAGGCTTTTTTACCGACCGAAAAAGTAATAGTCACACGGGGAGAGATCAGGACTGTAGGGTGGGTGCTCGTACGCATCCCACTTGAGTGTGACGATATTTCTGATATAAGGACGTGCGTTCCAATGAAGCAGCATCCAAGCTTTGTCGCAGTCGTGGTTTCCAATAGGCGTACTGCCTCATACACTTCCTTCATTCTCCGATGGTGTCTACCATTGTTTGTCCCTCGGCAGCCAAGCAAAGAATAAGAGCACGTTGTTCCTGTTTGGACGCATTTGGTAATAACATGGGCATACTTCACGTTTTCGGATTTGCCCCAAGCTTGTTGGAAAGACGCGAATGCGACCTAATAGCTTGCCTACATGTCGGTGCTTATATACCCGCATCGGTGTCGTGGTACGTAGCATATGCGCTGCACAGGTGGGAAAGAACATACAAACAGGAGTAGCTGCCCGTTCTTCGGGAGAGACAATGACGGGTAGTGAGGTGAGGATAGGTTACGTTCGGTTAGTCGGATCGCGAATTATTCCATCGGTGGCTGTTGAACCTCAGTACGGCAATAAGTTGAATCAATAGTTCATCTGAAGTTGTCAAGTGAAATCCGTAAAATCGTGTTGGTAGTGGTTTAGACTGGTGAACAAATGTTTTATTTTGTACGGTGAGAATAATTACAGACTTGGATGAGGCTAAATCAGATGAAAAGTAGCCTACGTCAATCCATTGCTTCAAGGCGCTCCACTGTGTTTACTGTCCGGCTGTGCGATATTCTCAGTCTGGTTTAGATACTGACAGATGGCGTTATGCTCACGACTGGGGGAGGAAACGTGGTAGAACTTGAGAATCTTTTGGTGAACAGCGAAGTATTTTAATATCCTGGCGATTAATGAGAACGGTCTCGCGTGACAGAGTATTTCATACTTGTGTTGTTAAATGTGTGTGAGTAACGATCCCGTGGGTTTTTTTATCTTTCAAGGATGTCCTGAAGAGAAGGCAACTAATCTGAATTAGTGGCTCCCGTACAGTCTTCTTCAGTTCTGGTGTGACTCACACATTGCTTTAATTATAAATACGACATGTATACCAACCTACCTGAAGGACACAGGGCCAAAAACATATTCTGTTTTTATTAGATGAGTATCGTATTAATTTGTTTGCCACCCAACCTCTTCACCGATCTATTATATCATTCAAGGTATATACGAGTGCAGTAACGAGCACATCGTCAGAGGAATTAGTGGAGTAAAGTGAGGCAGCCGAGTTCTACAAGCTGGGGGGTCGCTGAACTGGCAGACTTGTCTAACAAACAGGTGGATAGGAGTCACAGTATGCCTGTAGCCTGGCTAGCCGCCGCTGCGTAGAGCCCTCTTTACACAGAGCTGTTGTATATGTATCTATACTTTTAGCTTAACTTGTCGAAACCAATGCAGAATTAAGAAATAGGTGAAATATTAAAAGTTGACGAATGTTATAGTTTGAAATGTACACGAGACATAATTGCCTAGATTATCATGTCACTTGAAACCGTTGTTCGAGGGTGGGATTTTTAAGCTCTTTTCAACGAAGCGTTATTAAACGCAAACTGATGTGGAGTAGGAGCTCAATGTGTATTATAGTGTCCATTGCTGTTTAATTGAAAATGATACTGTTTGTCTATTCAAATGTGTCACTAAGCCTATTTACATCTACAATAAAGTAATAACCGTAACGGTTTCCTATGTGATCATGGCCTGTTTCCTGACTAAACGCCTTACTTCGCTGTTGGGACCACTCGTAGGAAAATGTGACCATCGTATTCGGAATTCGAGAAGGCTTCATAGGACAACTTAAGTCACTTAAGTTACAACCGTCACATCACTTGATTAGATGTTGTATCATTATTTGCCTCTGCAGGACTCATTACAGCTTATCAGTAGCACGTTTGAGAAACACATTGTTGTATTGTTTAAACATGTTCTTTCCTCAACTTATTTCTTATACAATTACCAGTATTTAGAACAAGTGGACAGTGTACTCATGGGAAGTCCTTTATCTCCCATGGTGGTCAACAACGCTGGGGGGAAAAAATTGCAACACCATGAAATAATTTATGTGGAGTAATTAAATTTCGAGAATGCGTTTGTCTAGGTAACATATTTGAATGGTGGACGTTGCAACATCACAGGTCAATATAAATGCGAGATGAACCATCACAAATGTGAAATGCTGGTACATTAATAACCACCAGAAAGTTGGATACAGGCGTGCAAAAATTCATGCATTGTGTTTTACAAGTGCCGGATGTCAGTTTGTAAGATGGAGTTCCATGCTTGTTGTACTTGGTCGCTCAGTATAGGAACGGTTAATGCTATTTATGGATGACATTGGAGTTGTCGTCCGACGACGTCCCATAAGTGTTCTATTGGAGACAGATTTGGTGATCGAGCAGGCCAAGGTAACATGTTGACGCATATTGGGGTACAACAACGTCCTGTGGGCTGGCGTTATCCTGTTGAAAAAAATTCCCTGGAATGCTTTTTATGAATGGCAGTACTACAGCTCGAATCACTATACTGACACACAAATTCGTAGTCAGGGTGTGTGGTATAACCGCGAGAGTGCTCTTGCTGTCATACGAGATCGCAGCCGAGACGGTAACTCCAGGTGTAGGTCCAGTGTGTCTGGAACACAGACGTGTTGGTTCCAGGTCCTCAGCTGTTCCGTCTGTAGCCAACACACGGCCAACACTGGCAGCCAGGCAGAACGAGCCTTCATCCACAGAATAGACCCTCACTCTGCTTCTCAGTAAGCTTTGGAGTGACACCACTGAAGTCTCAAATGGCGGTGGTTTTGGGGTCAGTGGGATGCACTCTACAGGGCGTCTGGCTCGGAACTCCACTTGAAGTAACCGATTTCTAACAGTTCGTTTTGTTACTCTGGTACCAACTGCTGCTCAGACTGATGCTGCAGATGTATTATGATTTGCCAGAACCATATGCCGAACACGACGTTCTTCCCTCTCGGTAGTGCCACACGGTCGTCCGGAGCCTGATCTTTTTGCGACCGTACATTGTGGTGACCACCGCTGACAGCAACCATGTACAGTGGCTATTCTGTAATATCGTAGAAGAAACATCCAACTTCTCGTACCCCTATTACGCGACCTCGTTCAAACTCAATGGGCAATGGCCCCTTTGTCGCCTTAAAGGCATTCCTGACTACATCAGCTCACCATTCCCAGTCTCAAAGGTAACTAACGCTCACTACCGTTGCAACATGTATTTAAAGCAAACCTGATTTTCATCCTCGTCTTTCAAATTTCTAAAGAGCCTACAAACTATCGTTTACGTCACTCAACTCCTCCATTGTGTTTTGATTTCTTTCTGTTTGCGTACTTTACGGAAGACTTTGAGGTGAAAGCACTGCAGTCCGCAAGTATACAACCTTTCTGCTTCTGATAGCATGTAGACAATACATTCGTTGTGTAGCCTCATGTAATGGAGACATTAAATACTTTCTTCAGCGTTTGAGCTCCCTCAATCCGAATTTGCAGTTCATCATAGAATTGCAAAAAAGATTCCATTATATCATTCCTGGATGTCGTGATTAGAAGAAAAATTGACGGTGTCTACCGCAAACCAACTCACACAGAGTTATATCCGCAGGTGAAAAGCTGTCATAATTCTGCAGAATGGGGTAGTGTCTTACGCTCTTTGGTACGTAGAGCACATGTGGTCTCAGATACCGACAGTTTGCCTGATGAGCTACACCACCTAAGAACCATATTCCAATGAAATGAAATGTCGTGTGACGGGGGCCTCCCGTCGGGTAGACCGTTCGCCTGGTGCAAGTCTTTCGATTTGACGCCACTTCGGCGACTTGCGCGTCGATGGGGATGAAATGATGATGATTAGGACAACACAGCACCCAGTCCCTGAGCGGAGAAAATCTCCGACCCAGCCGGGAATCGAACCCGGGCCCTTTGGATTGACAGTCTGTCGCACTGGCCACTCAGCTACCGGGGTCAACTATTCTGATAGACAGATACGCTATACATTCCGTTCCAAGCCGCTCCAAGCAGGTTCAAAGCAGGGATGTAAATGAATATGCGGAGACACCCTTTGGAACTGTGTTATTGCTGAAGAGATGCTAAATCAAGAGTGATTCACGATCACTAGAAAGTTGATGTATTTGTTATGTTCGGTCAAAGATGTTCTTGGCCCTATGGAACATGGCGTATATAAGATCCAATGCCACTGTGGGAAAGCTTATATTGAGCAGATATGCAGAACTGTGCAAGAACGTTGTGTTGAACACCACCACCTGGCCGAACATGATTAATCAGCAGCAGTGGAGCATTGCTTAAAGACGGGTCGTAGAGAAGACTGAAGTTTTATCCTCTGCGTCAGCTTTCAGGGACTGTGTTTTCAAAGAGGCCATACATATCCGTACTGCGGACAACCTTATCAACAGGGGTGCGGGTTTCCAAGTAAGCGCCGCCAGGAATCTAGCACTGGCTCCCATTAAATTAAAACAGGAGAAAAAGAACTTCCGATTCATGAACCTACGAGGCGCATTTCTGAGGTTGAATTCGGCTGTTAAGCATAAGAGTGGCCAGCAGCTCAGTCACTGCTCACAGCGTACGTGCGGAAGGCCTTTCTGCTGCTTCCGGGAAGGCGCACGATGAGCGACGCTCAACAGTGAGAGCCTTCCCCGGGTACGCGTATTGACTGTTCCTGGCCTGACAAATTTAGAGTTCGGTGAATGATTATTATCAGTCGTGTCCTGCTGTAGTGGCAACGGCAACGACCACCACCCGAAGGTGTCGGACAGTTGTGTCGACGAAATATTGTGGGATTTGCAAGGCAGCAAACTAGAGAAGAGTATATGCAACAGATCCGTCGGGAAATCCTGAAAAGTCACATCAGAACGCCTGCTCCTAGTAAGGATGCGTTTCGAATCTCTAAGAGAAAACAGTACCGCTTTGAGAAAGCTTCATCTTTCTTTACCCAAATGGGTCGAGATGGCATTACTGACACCTTAAAGTAAGTAAAGTAGTTCATAAATTGAACATCGCTGGTTGAAAAATCTGTTTCATAATAACCAACAAACATGCAGGCAGCTAAATTCCTCAGGTAATGCGCCATCGAATCAGAGATACACAATATCTTGAACTATAGCGAAGCTATTGTACCATGTATGCAGATTACAGATAATTCCAAAGAAGAACTGAAAGGTGGGTGAAAACAAGAAGCCGTACAACGGTAAAAAGAGAAGATTGTGAACTTGTAAAAGCGGATGCTCTGATTCTTACATTAAATATCACAACACGACACAGGAACATCTTCGCTGGAGTAGCTCGTTTCAAATTAAATCCTTGTATGCCCAATCTGATGGGTCTTTTTAAATACTAGCACTTTGGTCAAGCTGCTGTAGAGTGCAAGGGAAAAGCTACTTATGGCAAATGTGGTAAGGCTGCCTACGACGAAACTGCTTGCTCCTCTCCCTTGACATGGATGAGGTGCTCTAGGGAGCACTTTCACTGAAGAAGAGACTGTACTGTATACCTCGAAGAAAAGAAGGCACAGGAGCTAAAACAACCTAGTGCATAATTTACCTTGAAGCTAAATAGATCTACAAAGCTATAGAATCCACAACTTCAGTTACTTCATCTACTACGGCTCTCAAAAAGTCCGTTAGGAAAGCAGATTCTCCTACACAAACAGAGGTAAATGGTACCAACACTAACACCAACATTTGTAAGTGTAATAGCAAAATCGCTGTTACCATAAACCCTACAACACTCTGCAGATAGTCAAGAAAGTCCACGGGTGCCAACACTGCAGGTCTTTCAACGCCTCAACAGGCAAGACAAAGTAAACAGGCTGACTACTGCTACGAACTTTCCTCCGAAGACTCCTCCAACAGACAAACCAAAACGAAAGTGACAAATATAAGACAAAACATGACGCAAACGTTCAGACGGCTTGAAGTTTGTAATTATTCCGCTTGGGAGAGAATTGAACATGAAATCTACCTGACCAGAGCTTCCAGCCCCTCAACAAAACTCCCAGCCCTCGCAAGAATCACACTCTGGTACAGAGACCGGGTGAAAGAAAAGTTTCACAGATATAAAATCTCCTATACTGCAGTGGGGCATTATTGCGCTCAGGGTACATGTGGAAAGTCTGAAACTCCTAAAACAGGCAACTTATCTGTCCTTGTGTTTGCAAGAAACAAGTTGAAACATACTGAAACACTCCATCGTAAGGATCACATGACTGAGAAAGAGAGAAAGGAAGAGATAACTGTGTTCATTTAACAGCATGCACCACTCCTCTGCTACAGCTTCGATAACTAACCTGAAACGAGTTGCAGTTGAAATTAGCGGGGAGCAAGGGCCACTCTCTCCTCTTTGCACATACACCACAAGAAAAACATTTCTGCTATTAAGAGACTTCTATACGTATAAAGTTCTTTGGGGATTATTTACTACCTGCCCCAAAGATTGGGTTTCATAGAGCCTCGTGAAGTATCAGGAGCTGTCTTTCTTGGAGGAATAACTCCCCCTCCCCCACCCCCCAATCCCCATGAACCAAGCTATCGACAGTGCCGTTGGTGAGGAGGCTTGCGTGCCTCAGGGATACAGATAGCCGTGCCGTAGCTGCAACAACAATGGAGGGGTATCTGTTAAGAGGCCAGACAAACGTCTGGTTCCTGAAGAGGGGCGGCAGCCTTCTCAGTAGTTGCAGGGGCAACAGTCTGGATAATTGACTGAACAGGACTTGTAACATCAACCAAAAAGGCCCAGCTGTGCTCGTACTGTGAACGGAAGAAATCAAGGGGAAACTACAGCCGTAATTTTTCCCGAGGCATTTACTGTATGGTTAAATGATGATGGCGTCCTGTTGGGTAAAATATTCCGGAGGTAAAATAGTCCCCCACTCGGACCTCCGGTCATTCACTACTCAGGAGGACGTCGTTATCAGGAGAAACAAAACTGGTGTCCTACGGATCGAAGCGTGGAATGCTAGATCGCTTAATCGGGCAGGTCGTTTAGAAAATTTAAAAAGGAAAATTAATAGGTTGAAGTTAGATTTAGTGGGAATTAGCGAAGTTCGCTAACAGAAGGTACAGGACTTCTTGTCAGGTGAATAAAGGTTTATAAATACAAAGTAAAACAGGGGTAATGCTGGAGTAGGTTTAATAATGAATAAAAAAAATAGGCACGCAGATAAACTACTATGAGGAGCATAGTGAACTAATTATTGTAGCCTAGACAGACACGAAGCGCAGGCCTACCACAGTAGTACTAGTTTATATGCAAACTATCTCTGCAGATTATGTTGATATTGAGGAACTGAATGACGAGATTAAAGAAATTATTCAAATAGTTACGGGAGACGAAAATTTAATAGTCATGGGGGACTGGAATTCGGTAGTAGAAAAAGAAAAAGAAGGAAATGGAGTAGGTGAATATGGACTGGGGATAAAGAATGAAAGAGGAAGCCGCACGGTAAAGTTTTGCACAGAGGAGAACTTCATCGCCACTAACACTTGGTTTAGGAAACATGAAAACAGGTTGTATACGTGAAAGAGACCTGAAGACACCGGGAGTTGTCTGGTTAATTATATAGGGAACCAGGTTTTAAATTGTAAGGCATTTCATGGGGCAGGTATGGACTTTGACCACAATTTATTAGTTATGAATAGTAGATTTAAACTGAAGGAACTGCAAAAAGATAGGAATTTAAGGAGATGGGACCTGGATAAACTGAAAGAACCAGAGATTGTAGAGAGTTTCAAGGAGAGAATTATGGAACGATAAACAAAAACAGGGGGAAGATATACAGTAGAGGGAGAATAGGTAGGTTTGAGAGATGACACAAAGATGGTAGCAGAGAATCAAGTAGGTAAAAAGACGAGGGCTAGTAGAATTCCTTGGGTTACACAACATATATTGAATTTAATTGATAAAAGGAGAAAGTATACAAATGCAGTAAATGAAGCACACGAAAAGGAATAGAAACATCTCAAAAATGAGATTGACAGGAAGTGCACAATGGCTAAGCGGGAATGGCTAGAGGACAAATGTAACGATGTAGAACCATATATCACTAGGGGTAAGATAGATGCCGCCTACAGGAAAATTAGAGAGACCTTTGGAGAACAGAGTACCACTTGTATGAATATCAAGAGCTCAGATGGAAAACCAGTTATAAGCAAAGAAGGGAAATCAGAAAGGCGGAAGGAGTACATAGAGGGTCTGTACAAGGGCGATGTACTAGAGGGCAGTATTATTGAAATGGAAGAGGACGTAAATGAAGATGAAATGGGAGATGTGATATTGCGTGAAGAATTTGACAGAGCACAGAAAGACCTAAGTCGAAACAAGGCCCCAGGAGTAGACAACATTCCATTAGAGCTCTGATAGACTTGGGAGAGTCAGGTGGAAGGGATACAATACAGGGAACGGAAGGCTATTTACAATTTGTGCAGAGCCAGAAGGCAGTTGCAAGAGTCGAGGGGCACGAAAGGGAAGAAGTGGTAATCTGATCAGCAAGATGTATGACACAGGCGAATTACCCTCAGACCTCAAGAAGAATATAATAATTCCAATTCCAAAGAAAACAAGTGCTGACATGTGGGAAAATTACCGAACTATCAGATTAACACGTCACTGTTGCAAAATACTAACACGAATTCTGTACAGACGAATGGAATAACTGGTAGAAGCTGACCTCGGCGACGACCAGTTTGGATTCCGTAAAAATGTAGGAGCACGCGAGGGAATACTGACCCTACAATTAGTCTTAGAAAATAGGTTAAGGAAAGGCAAACGTACGTTTATGCATTCCACTGCTCACCGGAACATTCTCTTTAAAATTCTGAAGGTGGAAGAGACAAAATACAGGGAACGAAAGGCTATTTACAATTTGTGCAGGAACCAGATGGCAGTTGCAAGGGTTGAGGGGCACGAAAGGAAAGCAGTGGTTGAGTAGGGAGTGGGACAAGACTGTAGCCTATTCCCGTAGTTATTCAGTCTGTATATTGAGCAAGCAGTAAAGGATACATAAGAAAAATTTGGAGTACGAATTAAAATCGAGGGAGAAGAATTAAAAACCTTGAGGTTTGCCAATGGCATTCTAATTCTATCAGAGACAGCAAAGGATTTGGAAAAATAGTTGAACGGCAATTTACAGTGTCTTGATAGGAGGATACAAAATGAATATGAACAAAAGCAAAACGAGGATAATGGATCCCATTAATTCAGGTGATGCTGAAGAATGTAGATTAAGAAATGAGACACACGAGTAGACGAGTTTTGCTATTTCTGCAGCAAAATAAATGATGGTGGCCGAAGTAGAGACGATACAAAATGTAGACTGACCATGCTAAGGAACGCGTTTCTGAAGAAGAGAATTATGTGAACTTGAGTATAGATTTAAATGTCAGGAAGTGTTTTCTGAAAGTATGGAGTGTAGTCGTGTATGGATGTGGAACATGGAGGATAAACAGTGTGGACAAGAAGAGAACAGAGGCTTTTTAAATGATGTGCTACTGATGAATGCTGGACATTAGATTGGTAGATCACGTAACTAATGTGGAGACGCTGAAAAGAATTAAGGATAACAGGAATTTGTGGCATAGCTTGACTAGGAGGAGGGACCGATTGGCATGACAAGTTCTGAGACATCAAGGGATCACCAATTTAGTACTGGAGGGAAGAGTGGAGGGTAAAAATTGTAGAGGGAATCCAAGAGATGATTACACTAAGCAGACTCAGAAGGATGTAGGTTGCAGTAGTAACTCGGAGACGAAGAGGTTTGCACAGCACGCAGAGCTGCATCAAACCAGTCTTTCAACTGAAGACCACAACAACAGGAAGGAATACTCGACTTTCATTCGTGTGAAAACTAGCCTCGCTAGAAACATCTGCCGGCCGAAGTGGCCGTGCGTTTAAAGGCGCTGCAGTCTGGAACCGCAAGACCGCTACGGTCGCAGGTTCGAATCCTGCCTCGAGCATGGATGTTTGTGATGTCCTTAGGTTAGTTAGGTTTAAGTAGTTCTAAGTTCTAGGGGACTAATGACCTCAGCAGTTGAGTCCCATAGTGCTCAGAGCCATTTTTTTTTAGAAACATCTACTAGATTCAACAGTTACCGAAATATGGAGTATCAGCAATGTAAGCTGGACGTTGTGTAGCCATCAGGCTGTTTCTGAATGCCGAAACTGTACCCGGGAATGGGTGTTCACAGCTCAAATGTGGTCGACTATGCCGCTGGCTTATTCATTACAAGGTCTTCAGACTACTTTAGAAGGCGGGCTGTTGCATTAGGGAATGACGAGTGCCGTTCAGCAACCCGTGTCAGGCCTGAAGCTGTACGACGAATTAAATAGCGATCAACAATGGAAAACCACGAAGCCTTTCGGTAGCGAGAGCCAAAACTCTACATACCATTAAGAAGAACAAGAAATAGTTCAGTAATCTGTCCCTGAATTATATCAACCGCTTCACTTATTCTAAAAATGCAAATGATACTATAAGAGAAGTTCCGATAAACGGAGTCGGTCACCCATAGCAGCGGTGCTGAAACAGGGGTGTCTCCAAACGACACCCGGAGACATAGTACAAACAATGACACAACAATTTTCGATGGATGCTGCCACCGCTTTCAGGATCTAGCATTCCGTCGCTATCATTCTATAATAGAGAGGGGTTGTCTAGATTACGTGTATGACAATACTGCTAAACGTAACTGCCCATTTTCTTGTGGTAGCTGGACTAGACACTGCCCGGCCAAGACCGAGTCCACTATTGCAAGCTACGACACTTCCAAACTGATTCAGTAGAAATCCTCGTAGAATGCTCTTATTCCATATGCCGAAAAGGAAAGTCTCCCAGTGTGATGAGGGACGCAATACTGATATCCCTTCTCAAACGTGGAAAGGGCCAAAGGTACCGCACTAGTTAAAAAATGGCAACGAGCTGTCAGCCACCGTCTGGTCTGGACACTGGATACCAGACAGCTACTTAGCCCCTCACAGTGTGGACTCAGAAGGTGTCGATCCACCATCGACAACCTGAGCCTGCTAGTGGCGACAAAACATCAGGCCTATATTCGTAAACAGCACTGTGTAGTGATATCTTTTGACGTAAGTGAGGAGTACGACGCTTCTTGGATGTACATTATTCTAGGAAAACACCCTCTATATGGCTTCCCTGACAGCGTATCTATGCTAACTGGTACTTTCTTAACAAAATTCTTTTCAAGACGGAGATAGTAAATTGCTTTCTGATATTTTTCGTAACAGAATGTTGTTTCCCAGGAAAGTGTTTTATGGGTTCCCCTTTGCCGGCCGAAGTGGCCGTGCGGTTAAAGGCGCTGCAGTCTGGAACCGCAGGACCGCTACGGTCGCAGGTTCGAATCCTGCCTCGGGCATGGATGTTTGTGATGTCCTTAGGTTAGTTAAGTTTAACTAGTTCTAAGTTCTAGGGGACTAATGACCTCAGCAGTTGAGTCCCATAGTGCTCAGAACCATTTGAACCATTTTGGGTTCCCCTTTACTATTGGCATAAACAATATACCGTCCAGAGCAAAGAATCCTGTGTGACGTACTTTATTTGTGGACCTTATTGCAGATTTCTCTTCTCCCCCAACCTGCCAACGGCATCTTGTTTATCACAACTCACTGTTAAGAAGCTGCAGAAAAAGATAGAAAAAAATGTTATAAACTTTCCACAGATCTGTGCACGTGTGTTTATTTTAAACATTCTCGTAGTAGTCTTAATTTATCGAACTTACAAATGCGCGTTACATTTCTATTCATTATCATAATTTGGTGAGATATGTGGATCTCACATTTGGTGCAAAATTGTAGTGAAAGCATTGTTTATCTCAGGGGCCTCCAAACATTTTTGTCTGCGGGCCACATTAACTCCTCCACGAACTCATAAGGGCCAAGATCTACCTAGTGGGATTAAAGCACCCTAGCACTCCACGATCACGGTAATGTAAGGCTAAAGGAATGATGCAATCGCAAAAA
Organism: Schistocerca serialis cubense; assembly: GCF_023864345.2. Taxonomy (NCBI): domain Eukaryota; kingdom Metazoa; phylum Arthropoda; class Insecta; order Orthoptera; family Acrididae; genus Schistocerca; species Schistocerca serialis. Next base: position 757,625,833 of record NC_064640.1, on the reverse strand, counting down.
TCTAAGGTTGTGGGAATAGCTAGCACTGAAACGAACTACGATTTTAATTTAATTACATAATTTTGATTGGTGGACGTACCTGACCAAAATTCTGAAGTATTTTATTCTGGCGAATTTCACCGACAAAAAAGTATGTCACTACACATTCTTCACGAAAGCGTCCTGCAAAGTTAACGAAATCTCAAAATCATTGTTAGCAACACTATTACTGCAAGACGTAACAGAGGTAGAGTATGTCAACGCATTGTTATTACAAGCGGCGCAACAATAGGTTTAGTTGTGCAGTCTTGTAACGAGTAGCAGAGCCAATGTCGCTGTGTATTTGTCGCGATAGACCTCGAAACTCAATTGTTGGCAGTATAGGTACCACCTCAAATATTTGGCGGGCCGGATACTGGGGATGTCCGGCCAGCCAACGCAGGCCGGTTTGCCGGCCCTCGCGGGCCGGTTTCGGCCCGCGGGCCGTAGTTTGGAGACCCCTGGTTTATCTTATAGGGCCGTAGCAACAGTTGTTGGAAGCAGAAATTGCGCGTCTGCTCAAGTTTTACCAGCCTTTCGTGAGATCCCGGCTAGAATATTTATTCACGACGTATGGATAAGGAAGACCGTCTTACTTCACTCTCATTGGCGCAATCCACCATGAGCAGTTTACGATGGCTACAGATGGTTACAGTACCAGCTACATAGCCAGTCTACGTGCTGTGGCTCGGGAGGCGCCTATTATCATCCGGCGGTAACTCGTCATGGGGCATAAGGCTGATAACAACCTGGCTGTTCGAAAGTCACCATCGTACCATACCGTTGTTCGCCCAACTGCAGAAAACATTTTCTCAAACCATCCGAGAGCAACGAGGGCATTTGGGATCCTCGTGAAGCGTGAGACAGTACAAACCATAACCAGGGGTTAGACCTGACTAATACCCTGATTGCTGAAGAGGCTCACAGTAATTTTAGATTTAGTGTGACACAGGAGATACTTCAGACTAATACATATATTGTAATGAAATATACTAAGAAATTTTAAATGAGCACCCCCTCTATATATATGTATTCACAGACGGGGCCAAGTTGAGCAATCTCTTGGTAGTTGTGTTGTGTTTCCTGATTGTGTGCCGCGCGGGATTAGCCGAGCGGTCTTGGCACTGCAGTCATGGACTGTGCGGCTGGTCCCGGAGGAGGTTCGAGTCCTCTCTCGGGCATGGGTGTGTGTATTTGTCCTTAGGATAATTTAGGTTCACTAGTGTGTAAGCTTAGGGACTAATGACCTTAGCAGTTAAGTCCCATAAGATTTCACACACACCTGATTGTGTCCTAAACATCCGGCTACCTCAAGAATTCACTGCTTCCGATTAGAATTCTATACTGTCATGCGGGCACAAGAGCGGATGAGGTGTGTTGAGAGTACTAAATTCCTCACCTGTTCCGATCCCCGAGTGCTCTTTGTTTGCTCTCTACAACGCTTGTACCCAACAGATAATGTAGTCCAAAATATCCAAGTTGCTCCTCTTCACCTCCAAACTTTGGAAACTAGATGTTATTCTAATGAAAACCTGGGCGTATGGATATTAAGGGAAACGAATTAGCTGATGTATCAACCAAGAATGCTTTTGCGAAATGCGTAGATTGGGAGAGGAATGGCAGGAAAGTGCGGTGATATGCTGCGACTAGTAAATTCCTCAACTACCGTGCCTTACCTCCAACCAGCGGCACAGACGATATGAGATCCCTTGACTCGTCTTCACACAGGACGTGGTGCGGTGCTTCTGGCGTACGGATTATAGTGCCCCAGATTTCAGTTGACTGTGGTTTACGTTCAAAGAAGACGGCAGCTGCTGAGTTAACTGCAACTTGGTCTTTTACTTCAGCAGTCAGTGTGATGAATGTAGTACCATTTTTTGCTCGAGTAATAGGAAGGAGTTTTTGCTGTGTTATTAGCTTGGCAGGCTCATTCACGTTGTTTGTAGGTGATCAATCAATCAGATATATCTGTGTCGTTCGTTTAGTCTCCTTCGTGTGTTATCTGGCTTTTAGTTGAGCATTTTAGATGTTCAAATGTGTGTAAATTCATAAGGGACCAAACTGCTGGGGTCACCGGTCCCTAGACTTACAAAATATGTATACTAACTTATGCTAAGAACAACACACACACCCATGCCCAAGGGAGGACTCGAACCTCTGGCGTGAGGGGCCGCGCAGTTCGTTACATGACGCCTCTAGTGAAATAGTGTAATTGTGCGGGAGTTTGTGGGAGAGATTTTATCGCTTAGTGAGCTTGTTTTTGAAGATTTGACGAGATGGATTAAGGTTATTTTTGTGATGGTTCAGGTTTTGTTATGAATGAAGTTATTATAACTTTAGTTTTAATGAAATACATTTTGTCTCCCGGCTGATGTTTGTTAACTTGCTTGAATTAATCATATGGATGTGCAACATAGGCAATGTCAAAAGATCGAAATTTGATGGGTTAACAGATAAAAGAAATCCTACTAATGTACCAGACACCATCCTCTTCACAGCCAACTAGTCTCACTATATAAAAAGATAATCGAATCCTTCGTCACAATGTTGTATGAGTTTGTGAAAAGGATTATCGTTCAAATAAAGTGACTCTGACTTGTTAATCCAGTACAGAGTATCATTCGGTCGCTAATTAAAATTTTTATCAACGCGGTACTGCCTGCACATTGGAGTGAAATAATACCAGGTTCAGGTGATTTTAAATGGCCTAAGGAATTCGGGATATCGTCCAACCAACGACGCCGCTCCATTAGTTGCTCATTAAAGTACACATATTAAGGAAGTTTTTTTTTCTTTGAAAAAGTAGCTTTCACTTTCTTGTATAGAGAAGGACCTTTCGTACAATGGTCAACATTCTGGCGGACAGTAGCGCCTTCTTCACCTCGTAAGTCCAGGTAACGAAACAAATATAAACTAGTGTAAATGATTCATTCTTTGTAGCCATTTATTATCCAGTTTCCTATACAAATTTTGGATTCCTCTCATATAGGATCTTTCGTTCCACATCAAACACCGTCTAGTCGATTCTTCTCGAAACTGTGTCATTATTGAAAGGAGGTGGTTTTATCCTGGTACACGGTAAAGCCCCAACCATTCTAGACATATCCCTTAACTGTGAGAAATGATAAGGTTACCACGATGCTTACGGATTTCACCGTAATAATCTGACTTTTCATGAAGCAGGGACGCCTTTCTCAGCGCTAGACCAGATTTTCCAAATATCTTTCTTACTTCGCTCCATTTCTGAAACTTCAATTCTATTTTACACCTCGGCTGTTGTACAATAACTTTCATATCACGATTAGCTGATTTCATAGAGGTGCCATTTTCAAGTGTTACCGATACTCCTAGAGCCTATTTTACACCATCAACCTCCGCAGATGTATATAAATGTACGTCTGCCATATAAATATGTAGCCGCTGTCGTTGTAGACTCACACAATAACAAGTTTCCGTACTCGTACTATTTAAAATAACAGTACTACCGTATGACATGTATAAATAAACATAGCAACTCGTAACACATGGCACAGAACATTACTCTTCACGGGTTGATTAGAATATGGATAACAACCAAAGCAGTTACCCATAAAGGATCGACGGAAAAAAGTACGTACTGTGGAAGCTGAGTTTCCCCAGTGTGTAAAGTATTTAAATAACTTATGGGGACGCAGCCAGGTGACGTCTTCGACAACCGCCGATATTTCGACAGGTGCACACCCTGTCATTTTTAAAGCACTCATTTGAGCCTTGAAAATAGCAGGGTGTGCACCTGTTGAAATATTGACCGCTGGCGAAGACGTTACTCTGCTCCATTCGCGTAAGTTATTTGAATAAAGTATGTGTTAATAACTTAGGGCAACACAACCACAGGTACTTTACAGTAGATTCAAAAAACGTCGGGCCCTCATCAGTATCAATGAATGAACATTCTTATCCAGAAAACTCAAGGCCACAGAGGATGTTGCTTGTCAGGTGCTAAAACAATCACCGCTGTAGAGGAACAATACACAATGTGCGTAAAGACAGAAACAGGCGTAACCTCAAGCAACCTGCGGTGTTTTTCTATACTGAGGAAAATTGGATGAGTAAGTGTACTCTCTTGAGTCACTGAGGTCATTGCAGAAAGAAAAAAAGTAGATGGGATCGTCCGAGCAGAGTGGCAGAGATCTGCATCTGCAACAAAGTTCGGAGGGAGTTACAGGTGCCTGCCGGGGTGGCCGAGCGGTTCTAGGCGCTACAGTCTGGAGCCGCGCGACCGCTAAGGTCGCAGGTTCAAATCCTGCCTCGGGCATGGATGTGTGTGATGTCCTTAGGTTAGTTAGGTTTAAGTAGTTCTAAGTTCGAGGGGACTGATGACCTCAGAAGTTAAGTCCCATAGTGCTCAGAGCAATTTGAACCAAGTTACAGATTTCCAGCGTTTGCCTTGACTGTGACAGAAATCTAACATACGTTATTCTTCCATTTTCAAATGATAGCACTCATTTGATGTGTTCTGCTGCCTTTTTCTGAAATAAAATATCTCTCTCAAGAACAGTATTTTCTCTCCAAATATAAAAGGGTTCAAAATGGTTCATATGGCTCTGAGTAATATGGGACTTAACGTCTTGGGTCATCAGTCCCCTAGAACTTGGAACTACTTAAACCTAACTAACCTAAGGACATCACACACATCCATGCCCGAATCAGGATTCGAAGCTGCGACCGTAGCGGTCGCGCGGTTCCAGACTGAAGCACCTAGAACCGCTCGGCTACCCCCGGTCGGCTATAAAAGGGTTCCCAGACACAACAAGGCCAAGTATGTGGTGTCGTGCACCGGCTATATTTGGTCAGAAACACACGAAGTAAGAAGCGGTTTGCAGCATCACTGGCTGTAGGATAGGACGGGTTTTATGCCTTGTAGTATGACACAGCCATTGCAACGTTGCGAGATGAGACAGCATGGTGAGGTGTGTAAATAGTTGACACAGCAGTACGTAAGCCGAAGAGAGAGGAAGACTTGCCACATCGGCAGCCGCCGAAATTTTTAGTATACATACAGAAAGGCATAGCAAAGCCCAAGCAGGCGCAAGTCGGAAGCGTATAAATACCTAGCCATTTTACACTAAAGTACCTTCTGTTAGTATCGTAGCTACATCACCATGGGGTTGTCATACTTAGGAACCGTCGAGAATGCTGTTCGTGGACCACAGTTCGACTCTCCATCTGGGCAATCCGCCCTGAAACAACGGCACCTGGAGCCGTCACCACATCTGGCCAGCATCGACCATGGAAGGCAGCATGCCAGTCATGAGAATGGAGCAGTGGGTCACTGGCTCCGACAGGGCAGTGCAAAATGCAGGAGCTGTGTCACAACAGGCGTGGTTATAGCTAGCTGAAAGCACCTGGACCAGGAGTTGCTGCTGACAAGAGGCAGTTGTGTCGCGAGCCACTGCCCTGCCGGCGCTGCCAGTATTGTGGGGCGACAATACACAGGAGGCCGCAGGATGTCTTCCATGCATCCACTTCCCGTACTGAGCCACGGCGGGAAGACGTAATAAAGCGATTTGGAATTTCAGAATGTTTTATTGGCGCCGAACGGCGTCGCCCTGCACCCCAAATCCACCAGCAATTACAGCTAGTATCAAAGAATTGGGTCCGCAACTCGCGGTCTCGCGGTAGCGTTCTCGCTTCCCGAGCACGTGGTCCCGGGATCGGTTCCAGGCGGTATCGGGGGTTTTCAGCTACCCCGAGATGACGGGGTGTTTATTGTGTCATCTTCATCATCATTCTTCATCCGCATTACGGTCAGAGGAAGGCAACGGCAAACCACCTCCATTAGGAATTTGCCTAGTACGGAGGTGCGGGTCTCCCGCATCGTTCCCCTACGCTCTGTCAAGCAGCATGGTACTTCATTTCATTTCATCAAAGAACTGGCGTCGCCTTTTCAGCACAACGTCTGAATCAAGAACTGGAGTCTTTATTCTAATAGTATCTTGTTCATTGAAAAGAAACTTGACTGCCCTGCCCTTTTTAAGGTGAATTTTGTTAAAAGTATCGTACCGGTGGATTCCTCGCACTTGACAGGTAACTGTACACTATTGGCTATTACCAGTCAGATGTACACAGTGTAATTTGAAATGTCATTCAGCACCGTGTAAATACTCAGTATTAGCAGAAAGTTTCACCTGTAAGCGTTACGGGCATGTGGCTTGACACTGCCGCCAATGAAAATGGCATCAAGTTAATATGTTTTCTATTATGTGTCTCACAATTGTTGGTGTTTCAGAATGAGTGTCGAGTAGGTCAAGGCTTTGGCGGAGTTAAAGAAGCAAGGAGTATGAGAACCAGATGCAGTACGTATAGTGTGGGAAAGCATAGCACAGTTAAAAACTGCCGATAAGGAGTTACGAGGTACATTAGAAGCTCAGTTACTGCAATGAAATATACAGTAGGTACGTCAACCACAGGTTCAGTTCCTCCTTTCTCTGGTAAATCAACTGTGGATGTGCAAGATTTTGTGGAGGAATTTCGGAATTAGCCAGGGATGGAAGGGTAGTCTGACGCAGAACTTTTGAGGATCGCAGAATGAAGATTAACTGGACAAGAAAACTTATACGGATTCTATGGAGGCTCCCAAAAGAGTCAGAACATTTGAAGAATTTAAAAAAGGTTTAATTAAAAGGTGCGTGAAGCAGAAAAGTGCCACGAATTTTAGGGAACGGTTGGGTATGGTGACAAAATGTCATGCGAAATCAGTAACAGACTCTGTGGATAGGATAAGGTAGATAAATGGTTGTTCGTACGAACTGCAAAAAAACACTATAGTGATTGACACGATTTAACAGGAGGCTGGTAAGAGAATGCTTGGCGCATTATTAAGAGGGTTGTCTTCAGAAATGTCGAAGAGAGTACGAACAAGAGGACCTATTGATCTGTGCGCAGCTGTTAGATTGTCAGCTGAATGTGAGGACACTGATGCGTCGACCGCGTTGCAAGGTAGATGGACAGTGCTTTTAGCTAATCTTAGGTGTTATAGACGGAGCAAGTGTGGATGCAATGTCACCAGCCACAGGACAATGGGAGTAGAGGCAAAGGTCAGCATAATGGTAACGGTAATCTCACGGGCAGGAGTTTGGGGTAAAGCAGGCTTTAAACACCAAAAGGAACTCGAATCCCTTGTACGGGCATTTCCAATACAATTAGATAATACGAAGTCGTCTGTAAAGGTGAATTTTGCGAGCAGAGGAATAGTGTACCTGGAAAACGCTTGGGATTAATGTTAAGTCTAAGTAGCCGGTAGAAGTATTGTGTGTGGTGGAACCGTTGGAAGTAATGAAGTAGTGGATCAGGCAGTTTGCTTAGTGTAAAGAAGTGTTGAGCGTGTACAAGAGCAAAACGGTGAAAACTGGTACCTGTGCTTCTGAATAATTTCTGCCCTGAGGATTTATGGTTGATACCCTGGAGTTGGAACAATGGAACACGAGGGGTGTTGGCCGCTGACAGTCACGAAATGCCGCTGAAACTGCATTACGAGAGAAACTGAAGCACCTAAAGGAAAGCGATATGCAATAGATTCAAGGGTTTCAGATAAGAGCCGTTGCCAACAGTACATATTACGCAGCACTCAATACTGACAGTGAATAAATGACCAGTTTACCACAAACCATAAAAGACATTGAGGTGCTTCTGTATCTGTATCTACAGAGGTACTGCGCAAGCAACCGTACGGCGCCTGGTGAACGGTATCCTGTACCACTACAAGTCGTTTACTTCCCTGTACCACTCGAAAATAGACCGAGGAGACAGGGACTGTCTACATGCCTCCATATGAGCTCTAATTTCTCGTATTATATCTTCGTGGCTCTTAAGCGAAATATATGTTGGTAGCGGTAAAAACGTTCTCCAGACAGCTTCAAATACCGTTTCTCTAAGTTTTCTCGATAGTTTTCCCCGAAAAGGACTTTCCCTTACTTCCAGGATTCTCATTTGAGTTCCCGAAGCAGCTATGTAACACATGCATGTTACTCGAAGCTACCAGTAACAATTATAGCAGCCCGCTCCTCAACTGCTTCGACGTTCTCCTTTAATGCGACCTAGTACGGATCCCAAACACTCGAGCTCTACTTAAGAATAGGTCGCACTAACTTCCCATACGTGGTCTTCTTTAGGTGTGAACCTAAGTTTTTTAAAATTCCAGAATGAGATTTTCACTCTGCAGCGGAGGGTGTGCTGATATGAAACTTCCTGGCAGATTAAAACTGTGTGCCCGACCGAGACTCGAAATCGTGACCTTTGCCTTTCGCGGGCAAGTGCTCTACCATCTGAGCTACCGAAGCACGACTCACGCCCGGCCCTCACAGCTTTACTTCTGCCAGTATCTCGTCTCCTACCTTCCAAACTTTACAGAATCTCTCGCAGGAGTCTGGGTCACTATCAGACGCCATCACGGGGTACACGAATTAGCGTCCCTATAATTATGCAAATTACGTGACCTGTACGTAGCCATATAGTGACATATGCCTCCAAAAACCTACCAGCAAACTGTCGGGTCCCTGATACGCAGGATAAGCGATGTATTTCTTTCCAAAGACACATAAACAAGCTATTAATCAGGTGGTCATAATGTTTGGCTCATGAGTGTATATTTCATTGAGCCTCGTCTTGTGATACTCTGATATTTTCATCAACTTCCGAACCTACTAACAACAATACAGAGAAAGTGTACAAAACGAACGTCTATGTAGTGGAGCACAGCAGGAATGCGTGCAGGCAAGTAAAACTCCTGAAGCCTTTTTGCGTTGGGTATAGCTTGGCTTTTCAATGTGCTGCAGCTTGCCTGCCTGTCTAACAGTCAACCCTGGGCAGGTCTAAAGTGTAATGTGTACACCTCTGACCTGTACTGACGCTCCGGGATTTGGGCCAGCACAAAACCTGGGAAGCAGTTTGCCGGACATGAACATGGGGCAGTTGCTCACTGCCGTTACGTCACCAGCCTGCTACCGACGGCACAGCACAGATTGAGCGAGACGAGCTACAACACTCGCGGCCGCAGCTAGCAAAGCCCACCGGTAATCGGAGTCGCCGCTGACAGAGGAGGTTGCGTCACAGGACGCTGCCCGCCCGACGCTGCGCTATGTCTGCATTGCGGGGCAACAGTACATAGGATGATGCCGTACGGCTTACCTAGGCTGCCACTTCCACCGCTTCCTGTGGTGAACCACGCCGGGGAGCATTAATAAAGGAATTTAGAATTTCAGATTGTTTGAACAGCGCCGCACAGTATCCCACTGCATCACAAATCCACCAGCTGTTACTGTAGGAACAAATGTTTTATTCAAATTTGAAAGTGTTGCAATAGCGGAGATCTTGCCAATACTGCATTTAATAGTCAAAATGTTACATTGTTACTCTGGCACACACCAATAATCGATAACTGAAATCAAAATTTGGAGAACTATTATCAGAAACTAGTTACCAGTTAATTACAGTCTGAAATAGAAGCTGTTAGTAACCAAGAAAAATTTCCATTTTCAAGACAGGAAAAAAATGTTGACACATTGAAACAACTCACATAACTGGAAAATATCATGTCTTCAGCACTAGACGACCTTTTTCAAGCCGGCCGCTGTGGCCGAGCGGTTCTAGGCGCCTCAGTCTGGAACTGCGCGACAGCTACGGTCGAAGGTTCGAATCCAGCCTCGGGCATGGATGTTTATGATGTCCTTAGGTTAGTTAGGTTTAAATATTCTAAGATCTAAGGGACTGATGACCTCAGATGTTAAGTCCCATGGTGCTCAGAGCGATTTGAACCATTTAAACCTTTTTCAGTTTCAAGGTACGAGACGGCGCATGAAAGATGAAGAATGCCTTAACTGCCCGGACGTTAAATAACCAGTTTTAAAAATTGCAGAATCTTACAATAACAATATGTAACTGAAGAATTAACAACGCGTAACAGATTTAACATACACATCAAAAAAAGTTTCGCATCACATCGGTTACGAGAGTTCTACAACCTGTACAAAAAATTGGAATAGAGGTCTACATAAACATCAATTCCGCCCTTTTTACAGTTCATGAAAACCACACATTGCATGTTGTACCACCATACAGCGAGACCGTTAGAGGTGGTGGTCCACATTTACACACCGGTACCTATAATACCCAGTAGCACGTCTTCTTGCATTGATGCATGCTTGTATTCGTCGTATCATACTATCCACAAGTTCATCAAGGCACTGTTGGTCCAGATTGTCCCACACCTCACAGGCGACTTTGCGTAGATCCCTCAGAGGGTAGGTTGGTCACGTCATCCATAAACAGCCCTTTCCAATCCATCCTAGGCACGTTCGATAGGGTTCATGTCTGGAGAACATGCTGCCCACTCTAGTCGAGTGATGTCGTTATCCTGAAGGAAGTCATTCACAAGATGTGCACGACGGACGCGAATTGTCGTCCATGGAGACGAATGCGTCTCCAGTATGCTGCCGATAAAGTTGCACTAGCGGTCGGAGGATGCCATTCACTTATCGTACAGCCATTACGGTGCCTTCCATGACCACCAGCGGCGTACGTCGGCCCCACATAATGCCACCCCAAAACATCAGGGAACCTTCACCTTGGTGAAATCTCTGGACGGTGTGCCTCAGGCGTTCAGCCTGACCGGCTTGACTCCAAACATGTCTCCGGCGATTGGCTGGTTGAAGGCATATGCTACATACATCGGTGAAGAGAACGTAATGCCAATCCAGAGCTGCCCATTCGGCATGTTCTTGGTCCCATCTGTACCACCCTGAATGGTGTCGTGGTTGCAGAGATGGACCTCACCATGGACGCCACTGCAGTTCTAGCCCTTCGTCGGCCTTAGCGAGGCATGTCATCGACAGTTACTGTCTCTCTGTATCTCCTCCAAGTCCGAACAACATCGCTTTGACTCAATCCGAGACGCCTGAACACTTCCCTTGTCGAGAGTCCTTCCTGGTACAAAGTAACAATGCGGACGCGATCGAAGCTTGGTATTGAGCGTCTAGGCATTCTTGAACTACAGACTACACGAGCCGATACCTCCTTTCTGATAGAATGACTGGAAGTGATCGGCTGTCGGCCCCCTCCGTCTAATAGGCACTGCTCATGCGTGCTTGTTTACATCTTAGGGCCGATTTAGTGACATGTCTGAACAGTCAGTGGGACTATGTCATACAATATCCACGGTCAACGTCTATCTTCAGGAATTCTAGGAGTCGGGGTGATGGAAAACTTTCGATGTGTGTATAATACAGCACTAGAATATACTGAACTCGTAAGATTTATAAGCACCACACAAATGACAACTTCATGTCTCACAACATAAAAAACGGCAAAAATTGCGGGGAACCTGTTATGGCGGTTCTTAATGCATGTTCCTCATATGATTCTGAAACAAGTCATTAGACTGAAACACCGACCAAAAAATTTCATGTGTTCCTAGGTAATGTATTCTCCAGGTAGAACACTCTCCCCTTTGTTGACAACACGTACGGTATGATCACTGTGGGATGATATCAGGAACTGTGTAAGTTTCTGCTAATCTACGTGTCTCATAACTTTTTATGCTTTGTCCCAGACTACATCTGCGGTGGCATTTCGCGAACTTCATGTAGGCCGTTCTTCAGAAGTCTCAGAATTATACCTCTGGCATCCCAGTACATGCACATGCACTGCCTTATGTTGGCATTCTTGACTCCTTCAAATGAAACTTCAACATTAATTCTGTTGGGTCTTCCCCGCTGGTCCGTATAGGTTGCCTAAGGGATGTTGCGCTCTCAGAGTGCTATACAACAGTTCAAGCAAATATCATTGGTAGTTTTATTTCTAGAAATCAAATTAACAACACTTAATTTGGAGATTTACAAGGAGTAGTCGTGAACGACGGGTAACATGCAAACAGTAATATTCTTGGCAATGCAGTGTTGCTGCGAGTTTTACACACGTCACGGATAACAAATGTCCGCGATACTAAGTCCGATCTAAGCGACCGAGGCTCACAGGAGTGGCGCTTATATTCACTTCGGCTTGAGGGCGCTGCTGTAGTGGTGCGGTCCTATTCCGCACACCACTGGCCGACGTCGTTTCACCGCCTTCTCTGGTCTTCCTTTCTTCGTCCTCATTCCGACGCTTGTGGTTACGCCAGGACAAATTCAGTGGACACTTAACGTAAAAACGAAATGCACTTCGATAACTCTTCCTTAATCATCATATAGAAAGGTCTAAACTATTCCCCAGATTTCATTTTCAATATACTTCCGACACAACTAAAAAAATGTAATCAATTGTAAGCTGGAAGGTATCCCAGTGGCACATTCTCCTATTATGTGCAGGATTTTCTTGACAATAAATGAGAAATATTCGTTATAATATGTTATATAATCGTATACTTTCCACATAGATTCAGTTTTTTACTTATTCTTTAGTTTCTTTAAATTTTTGTTTTTTAAACAGTGTACTGACCCGTTGTGTGGCAAAATAGCTTCGGCTCACATGGTCCTACAGTACTTGATAAACATATAAATGAGAAATAAATAGGTTGTGAACAACATGAATGTCTTATACTGAATGTTAGTAGCTATCACACGAATGGGATAAACGATGTTCGGCGTGGTATGGTCATTTAGCATATTTCTACTGCTAAAATAACTAATGACTCAGTATTACAGCCGCGTGGAGTGGCCACGCGGTTTGAGGTGCCATGTCAGGGATTGCGCGCCCTTACCGCCATAGGTTCGAGTCCTCCCTCGGGCATGAGTGTATATGTTGCTCTTAGCATCAGTTAGTTTAAGTTACTTTAAGTAGTGTGTAAGTCTAGGGGCCGATTACCTCGCAGTTTGTTCCCTTAATAATTAAGACACATTTGAACAGTATTACGGCATAGAAGGTGGTACGATCGCCCATAGATAGGCTAATGGTCGATCATGAGAACCTAATATTTTCACAAACCGAACAAGGATCGTCAGAAGCCATTAACGAAATGCACACAATATCAAAAAAAGATAAAAATGGCAAATATTCTGCCTAGGTTCATGGAAAACGAAATTCGGGTATGATGTGAGCAATGAAAGGAATTCGAACATACGCATCTGAATTAAAATGTGTCCTGTTTTGAAAGTCACCAATAACTGTTTTACAAACTCATAAATTTGTAGTACCAGTGTTAAGTTCTAAATGGTTCAAATGGCTATGGAACTTAACAGCTGAGGTCATCAGTCCCCTAGACTTAGAACTACTTAAATGTAATTAACCTAAGGACATCACACCCATCAGTGCCCGAGGCAGGATTCGAACCTGCGACCGTAGCGGCAGCTCGGTTCCGGACTGAAGCGCCTAGAACCGCTCGGCCGCAACGGTCGGCTTTAAAGTTCTAAGACTGAAGAAAGTTGTCACATTGTAATGCCAAAGTGTAAGTCCGAGAAACTATTGAGCATTGAAATAATACGGCAAATATTTCCTGGTTATTTGAAGCAGTTTGTTTTTTGAGTCAGGTAGTATACAATACGATGTCTGTGACGACCTGTAAGTGTTTCACATGGAACTGAGACTACACATGTGTGGAGATAACATTTTCGATGTTGTTGTACGTCCTTATCTGTAAGACACGTCAAATGATTTCCCTCTACATCACCCAACGCTACCCGCCTCCGTAGCCGAGGTCACGGTTCCGCTCCAGCAGAACAGCAGTCGTACATGTTTACTCCTTAGTTCCGGCGTAGTGGTTCGAGTGTAGCGTTTAGCTGTTACCGTGCTGTGTGTTCATTTGGGAGCGTACTTGACTCAAAGAGTCGTCCTTTTCTGTCTTTTTGTAGTGTTTTGTTTGGTGGCGGATTCATCCGATATTTTTGCGTTCATGTCCTTGTGAGGTAACGGGCGAGTTTCGGCGCCCTGGAAATATTCTAAGTTCAGAGTTGGCGGCCACCGCTCGGGCCACGCGGCAGGGCCGAGCTCGTTAGCAGTCGTGTGGTGCCTCACAACGACCGGAGCACGTGGTCCACCGAGCACGTGGCTGGGAATTCTTTGGTGACGCTGTGAGCCGGGAGGTCCAAGGATGGCGGACTATGTGAACCCTTAATGGCAGATATTTCACAGTTAGTGTAAAAGTTAATAATAGCCAGATGAATCGTGATACGTCAAAAAGAAACATCAACACATGACAGCAAAAAAAGTGTGTCACGCCTGAATTCCAACGTGTAGGCTGCACCTGAATGTATGCAACCAACATAGCATATCTGTGTTGCACATCGTCGCACCCCTCCACAGTACAGTCGTTGTAAGATACACAATGGGTACCTCTAGTGACTACTAGAGAACACCGGTCTTTATGACAGTCCGTCGAGATGTAAAGTAAAACCACGATAGTTAAGAAGAGATCAGACAGTCCTTAACGTTTGTAAACTAAACTTAATTATAATAAGTGACATTTCAAACTTTATGGGACAACTAATTTTGTCACGTAAATCATCCAGTAATCCTTAGGCACAATTATATATTTGAGACCGTATATGGATTTATAAAGTTGTATGGCAGTTGGAAACAAGTTATTTGCTGTCTAAAAGGTTTACTTAACACATGCTGAACGTCGTTCAACGTTCAACAGGGAGTGGTTTCGCATCCAATTTATGTAATACTAAGCAGTTAAAAGAAAACGTGATTAATGGCGGCAAGCACTCTACGGAAATCCCAACATTAACAGCGAATCACAAGTAATATCATTGTTCTCATTACTCATGAACAGTTACTTGTACACAAAGTTGTACTTTAAATGACATGACCAACGTCTTCGTTCTGAATCCGGATGCAAACCTAGAACGTAAAGCCATTGTTACCAAGCAAAGCTTTGTGCCTTATCGAGACTCGATCACTAGGCAGAAAGAGACGTCAAATATTGACGTTTGCACCAGCATCAGTCATCAGTTCTCAACTTGAAGGTAAATGACGATAATGTTTGTAGGAAACCAGGAACCCTACCATGTCAGTTACCTTCTTGGTAATTAACCTCGAAAGACGTTGTATATTGTTGCATTGTCGAGGAACACAGGATGCACATGTTTAAAATTGAAATGCCATCATGTAATGCTGGTGACAAGGATGCGAACCCAGCACCTAATCGGATTGTGGAATAAGTACGTAAAATCAGAATGTAGATATCACAGTTTGTCACCAGTAGTGAGGTTGGAACCTTAAATGACGATTGAAGTTGTATTGCCTGACCGGGGTTCGAACTCGGCACCTACCGCCGTCGTTGTCTAACCAGGAACAGACGAGAAATGTCCAATGTTGGTCCACCATTAGCGAGATGTGCGCACGTTTAACTAGATATAAGGTGACGAAAACGTCTATGCTGACTGAGAGTCGAACGCCGCACACATGGTTATGAAGACACGTTATTAGTCAAATTCTTATTCAGTAGTAGCTATGAGTAGCATGTTTAGTTGCAAACCTTAAGGCCTTTCTCATCCCTAGTAACGTGTTGCCTAATATCTGCGATATCATGGTGTTAATTTACAAGTGGATTGACTGCCGTAAAGAGCAATGTTCTCTAGTTGTCGTGTATCATTGAGATGTAAATAAAGTGCCTCAGCAGAAAGTAATTTCCGTCGTGCAGCACCTATTGTTTCAGAGACACTGAATACATGTTATAAGTGCACAAAACGTGTATTATGTACTACGTATATACTGTTATTTGGAGAGCCGGCCGAAGTGGCCGAGCGGTTCTAGGCGCTACAGTCTGCGGCATGCTATTGCTAGCTAGGTGAAATATTTTGTGGTAGCTATGTTTAAAATGAATGTATTTTTGAACGTATTGTTCGTCAAATGTTTGAATGAATCGTCAACTGTAAGTGTGTCTGCACATGTTGTAGCATAATATCTGTAGCTGCGTTAGTTTATACTACAGACTTGGGTAGGTTTGGTGTAACTTTTGATCCTTCAATGGGTGATGGTGGCCTTGCGGCCCGGGTCTGTACTAGCCGCGGCTCGCGAGCTACGGGCGAGTCAGGCTGGCCGAGGCCAGTACCATAGGTGCCAGCAATATTGATCAATTGTTTATAGACCAGCATTCGTCTGCGACGGCGATATCCAAAACGGCGACCCATTGTTGAATAATGCTATTCATATAATGAATGCGCGAAGTTGCATCAGCAGCTATTTATAGCTCAAGATACAAGCGCACGCTGCTTGGTCGCCTGTACAGACTCGTTAACACGCTGTGGCGGAGTCTGCAGGCCTATGTTAAAGCGTTACTAGGGGTGAAGGAGAGTTATTTGTGTGTGTTGTAAATCTACGGCTGACATGATATATGAACCTACACGTTTTACACATCAATACGAGATGAATCCACGAGACCACAGAACCCCATGCCAAAGACATAATTATGAATTGCAGAGTAATCATTTGGATGTAGATGCAGATGTCAAGGGACGGGTAACAGGAAAGAGGGCGGGATCTGGGAATGGATCGAAGTGCAGAAGTGCAAAATATAAGCGTGAAATGCTTTCAAAGTATTGCTTACTTAGATGTCGGCCACAGTTCGTTTTATCTTACTACCGAAAGATAAGGAAGGACTGTTTTCAGACCGAATAATGGATTATAGGGGTGGGGAGATCAAAGAATACGGTTTCATAGGTGTTGAGAGGATGACAGAGAGTAAAGACAGCAGCAATTAAAAGAGAAAAGGCCGGCCGGTGTGGCCGAGTGGTTCTAGGTGCTACAGTCTGGATACGCGTGACAGCTACGGTCGCAGGTTCGAATCCTGCCTCTGGCATGGATGTGTGTGATGTCCTTAGGTTAGTTAGGTTTAAGTAGTTCTAGGGGACTGTTGTCCTCAGAAGTTAAGTCCAATAGTGCTCAGAGCCATTTGAACCATAAAAGAGAAAATGTAGCGTCAACGGAAACCGCTATATTGTCTATAAAGTTTTGGGGGAATGGAATAGAAGGGCGCTGGCCAGGAGAGAAGGTAAACATATGTACGTCAAACGGAGCGGCAGAGGCAGAGGCATGCGGCGCAGCCGTGCTGGCTCGTCCCGGACTGTTGGCCCACCAACGCCACGGCCAGTTCGCTCAATCGTTGATAAGACGATTGCGTAACCACATGCAAGCATATCTACTGTTAGAGGCCCCTGAGGGGGGGCCAGGGAGCAGGATACTGAGTGAGGTGTGGTGCTACAAAAGAATAAAATCGCTTCTCGGCTTTTGGCAAGATCAATGTGTAGTATTTATTAATGATAATATATCATACAATCACCAACAAATTTACAATCTTCCATATTAGATGTACCACTTATTTTCGACCAAATATAAATTTTTTCATCGGAATTAATCTTACGTCTAGTCCTACAATTAAGTGACAGTGGACCATAAGGTACTAGATAAGAACCTTCACTTAATATAACAAGATACAAGCGCTCTCACAGTAGATATGCTTGCATGTGGTTACGCAATCGTCTTATCAACGGCCCGCTCAGCCTTTAAAAAGACTAAGGCTGTGTGGCCGAGTTCTACTGCAACCGTTAACACAGAGGAGATAACGCTTTAACACAGGCCTGCAGACTCCGCCACAGCGTGTTAACGACTCTGTACAGGCGACCAAGCAGCGTGCGCTTGTATCTTGAGCTATAAATAGCTGCTGATGCAACTTCGCGCATTCATTATATGAATAGCGTTATTCAACAATGGGTCGCCGTTTTGGATATCGCCGTCGCAGACGAATGCTGATCTACAAACAATTGATCAATATTGCTGGCACCTATGGTACTGTTCCAGCACCAGATAACAAATCTCAAGAAGATTGCCTCTTTACCTATATTGTCAGGTCCTAATTACTTTTTAGGACTTAAATTGAATTTCTCTATTGCAAAATCATCTGAATCAAGTTCTGTAGGTAATGGTTGGATTACCTTTGCTGTTGTTGTTTGTCATGACGCATCTAGGACTGGTCTGGAAAGTTTTACATCACGTGAAGTTTTAGCATTTCGTACTGTACATTTGGCCGAAATTGTTATAATAAGTGAAGGTTCTTATCTAGTACCTTATGGTCCATTGTCACTTAATTGTAGGTAACGCCAAGAGCAGAACGCCAGTAAGCTCCGTAGTTCAATATCCGCAGTAAAGATAAGATCACTTCGCTGCCGACTGGGACAGAGCGGCATTCGTTTGAGCTGTGACAGATGAAGAATCCCCCAAGGCAGAGACTCTGTCACCAGCAAGCCGTCGTAAACTAGAAAACGTATTTCATTTAATGAACCAATGCCCATATAAGTTCACAAGGCCCTTACGTTATTTAAAACTGAGACGTCGAAAATTGTGGTGCAGGACTGGGATTCGAATTCGATTTCACTGTGTTCCCCAAGATTGCAAACTCTTCTAGGTCTCCTCGAAAGGCACCTATCAGGTTTCGAATTCTGATCAGCACAAAATATTCATTATTTCATTTCAAGCCCTAGCAGTGCACTCCGAACTACTAGTGAAAAACAGGTGCATTTTCAAAGTCTCTTCGCCGGGCAAAGTGGCCGAGTGGTTCTAGGCGCTACAGTCTGGAGCCGCGCGACCACTACGGTCGCAGGTTCGAATCCTGCATCGGGAATGGATGTGTGTGATGTCATTAGGTTAGTTAGGTTTAAGTAATTCTAAGCTCTAGGGACTGATGACCTCAGATGTTAAGTCCCATAGTGCTCAGCGCCATTTGAACCATTTTTCAACGTCTCTTCGTGCGTTGTCAGCTGTAACGTGTTCGTTTCAACTCACAGCCACATGATGAGCTTTTTATCACAACATCTTTTCAAGTTCAAACATTCCTCTCCATCCTACTACCGAAATCGGATTTGTGTTTGACGTTTGTTCGTTGTGATCACCAACGATGATATGTTGTGGATTCAACTTCTAGCCAGCAGAGTATTTTGCATCAGATCATTGAAAGTACAAAGATTCCACTCCTAGTATTACTGGAAAAGAATTTGATAGTTAAAGTGTCTTCATGAGCATGTGTGTAGAGTTTGAATTACATTCAGCACAGAACTTTTCGTCGCCTTATTTCTAGCTAAACATGAGCACATCTCGCTACTGGTGAACCAACAATAGCTATTTATCGTCTGTTCCTGGCTGGAAAACGACGGTGCTAGATGATGGGTTCGAATCCCAGTCAGGCAAAAACAAGTCTATCATCATGCAAGGTTCCAACCTCTCGCTATTGGTGAA
Source organism: Schistocerca serialis cubense (assembly GCF_023864345.2). Lineage (NCBI taxonomy): Eukaryota > Metazoa > Arthropoda > Insecta > Orthoptera > Acrididae > Schistocerca > Schistocerca serialis. The sequence continues at coordinate 757,606,615 of NC_064640.1, read as the reverse complement.
AACATTTGATATTTGACTTCTGATTTTACGTACTTCGTTAACAATCCGATTAGGTGCTGGGTTCGCATTCCTGTCACAAGCTTTACATGATGGCATTTGAATTTTAAACATTACCATACCTTGTTCCTTGTGAATGACACCATATTAAACGTCGTTGAGGAAGTAACTGTTAAGACAGTTCAATACAAACATTTTCGTCATTTATTTTCAGGATCTTAATTGATTACTGATACTGGTGCAAACGTCTATACTTCACGTCTCTTCATGCCTAGTGATCGGGTCTCAATAAGGCACAAACAAAACTTAGCTTAGTTATCAATGGCTATTGGTGCTGGGTTTGAATACAGGCCCGGAACGACGACGTTGGTCAGTTCATTTAAAGTTCAAATTTGTGTACACGTAGCTGTTGATGTGTTACGAGAACAATGATATTACCGGTGATTCGCTGTTAATGTTGAGATTTCCGTAGAGTGCTTGTTGCCCTTAATCGCGTTTTTTTGCTGGTTCGTCCAGTATCCAGTTTCCAGAGCCACTCGCCGTTGAGCGACGTTCAGCACGTGGATGGAAAACCTTTTTGGGAGCGAAAAACTTTTTTACAATTGCCGTACAGCTTTGTAACTCCATATATTGTCTCAAGTATTTAATTTTGATTAAGGATTACTGTACGATATATGTAAAATAATCCCCTTTCTCAGAACTTTTGGAATGTCACTTGTTGTAATTAAGGTTAGTTTATAAGTGTTATGGGGTGTCTCATCGCTAAGAACGTGTTTTCTAGTATGTTTTGTATGGCGATATTAGTTGACGCTTAGACTGACTGCCATAAAGACCTTTGGTCTCTAGTAGTCTCTTGCGGTACCCATTGTGTGTAGTCAAACGAGTGTACCCCACAGGGTTTTGGTGTTTAGAGGACCTGCAACATAGCTACGTTATGTTGGTTGTATTCGGCAGTGACCCACTTTTTTGCTGTCAAGTGTAAATTACTATTATTTGCACGACGATTCTGATAGTATACACAGATTTTCAATATCTTTCTTAGTTTACAGTTTAGTATCTGACGGTAAATTAAACAAGTAACACCCAGCAACGAATTTCCAAAATCTAAACGGTTCATCAGATTTTCTCGGTCGATGTGTCTTTAGAAAGCTATTAGTGTAAACCTAATTTGGCATAAATTACAAACACATAACTTGAATAGTACATGAGTTATTCGAGGTGAAAGTGGTCGATTACTATCGATCGCCTCAGGCCATAAGTACTCCACAGTGACACGAAAAAACGGTACCACTATGCGTATTAATATATTTATTCGTCTATGTCTTTGTTTATATCCGCGATATACTATTCATAAAGAAATCGGTTAAATATTTACTGCAATTTAGAAAGCATAGAGACATTAGGCTACTGGCCCAACTCCTGTTTCTATTATATTGATATATCTTTACTTGATTTCTTTATGTATTTAATGATGTGTGTTAGAGTGTGTTTATGGTCCAGTCGTAGGAATATTTATTTAATTTTAGGTTATTTAAATGTAAATCCGGTACTTCGAATGTGTTTCAATACGTCTGTGAGTGTACATTTGCTTGGAGACATGGATGGAGCGCTGTAGCCAATCGCAGCGCTCGTTACTAGGGGAGGTGACTACCGAAGTGAATGGAGGGATGTGCGGGACGCGAAGGCGCGGCGGACGCACCCGTCACGGGAGATACTTGGAGTTTAAAGCGGTTTGCGCGTGGTTGCCAGAGATAGAAATACTTCGGAGTGCGAACTTGTGAACTTGTGAGATCTCCGTCGCTTCTACAGCGAAGGCGTAGTGTACGTTTAGATGTGAATATCTCGTGAGCTTTGTTGTTGTTCATAACTAATTATGTGCAGTAGGAATCTATTGTTTCCCTGTTATTCAACTTATACTTAAATTTTTGCTAGGCCATCGCCACCAATAAGTGTTTTACAGAAATATACCGCATTCTCAAAAGTACTTCTACTATCGTACTCATAATTTAATGTCATTAAGATAGTTCCTGCTGATTTTGTTTAATTGCAATCTTCCATTTATAAATTTATATGTTACTTTCATAATTTGCAGTTGATAGCAACCCTCCTCCAACCCCCCCACCTCCCCCCCCCCCCCGCCCCCCCAGGTAGTGCAGTCTGACGAACAGCGACGCCTCCCTGTCTCTGTCGACCGCTTTCGACAATGCTTCAGTCATGCAACCTTCATAACTTCCGCTGTTGTAACTTGTATGTAGGAGTCGCCCAACAAAGTTGTTGGTCTTGTCGCCAGCTGAGCCTGTTGTCCCATCCCTGTCATGCCAGATGATACCCGTGCACCTAAGGCTACTTTTCCTGGTCCAGCATGGGCAGATTCTGATCTTATGCTTGATCAGCTGCTCAGGCAATTTTGCCTCACGGCCAACGTAAACAGTGTGCCCAACCGCTGCACTGTCTTTAGCAAGAAAAACTGGTGTAAAATTTCTGCAGAGCTGGGAACTTGTCGCCACCCTCGGACTTGTCTACAGACTTGGCAATGGATTGATAGTCGGAATATAGTACAGATGGACCATAGTTTGGTCCCACTGAGGTAGATGGCTCACACATACACCCTTGTTATTTTGAATGTCAATCATATTGAATCTAAGCTACGCTTCGCCTCTCTCCGTCCGTTTATTTATGATTCTAATGCACATGTCATATTCTTACAGGAAATATTCTTTACCATCTTTTCCATCTACAGCTTTCAGTCTTTTAATGTAGCGCCTTAAGATTAGACGGCTACTGCTCTATTTTATTGTGGAGGTATTCCCGTCAAAGACACTAAAGTTCTCGCAGCTGGCCGCAGGATTCGTTGTCGTATTGTTTACCTTCCTCTGATGACACTGGTCAAACGGTGTCACGTTAGAAATCTTACACAGAGGAAGTCCCATATATTTTGCGTAATAATCCTCGGAACCAGCTTCTGGGTGATAATTTAAAACTTCGTGTTGCGTCACATTGATCAGTTCCCACATTTTATATTTAGTAGTGCTCTCCTTGAATTCGTTAGTTCGATGCCTTTGGGGGATGTTTGGGAATTCCAATGTTGGTGAAATACAGATTTTTCTTCTTACGACATGTAGTGTCACATTTGACAGTTATTATTTTTCCGATGGTTCAAATGGTTCAAATGGCTCTGAGCACTATGCGACTTAACTTCTGAGGTCATCAGTCGCCTAGAACTTAGAACTAATTAAACCTAACTAACCTAAGGACATCACACACATTCATGCCCGAGGCAGGATTCGAACCTGCGACCGTAGTGGTCGCTCGGTTCCAGACTGTAGCACCTAGAACCGCACGGCCGCTTTGGACGCCTTTTTCCGATGCTTTGCGTCAACAAATTCTTGAAGTCGAAACCACTGCAGTGCCTTTCAGCGATCATTGTGCGGTAACAGTGGCTCTCAACCTCGCCCGAAAACCCATGAAACATTGTCGTGCCAGAGAATGCATTATCCTGCAGCCAGTTTCCTCCTTCTTTCCAAGGTCGAAGGCTAACTTCGTAATGTGATTAATTGCTCATTTTGTTCAACCTGATGCTACTGTGTGGAGCGGGTGACTCTTTCACGTTTCAGCAGTATATGCTTACTGCGTATTGGGACGCGTAGCAATTGACGCGTTATTGGGACAATTTTGGTAATATGCTAAATCACACGTTTATCAGACAGATGAAAGAGATGCAAGGAACCCTGCCCGCGTAGATGATCCTTATCGTTTCTTGTTTCAGTCATTGAAAACTTCTTTCGTTGATTATGTTCTCTGTCATACGTACGAGAAAAAATCTTTGGGCATCTGTTTTGCCCTTTTGATCTTTGTTGCTGCCGTTTCGGTTTAAAAAAATCGTAGTTCCTCGTACGTCTAGCAATACAAGGTCTGTTTAGATCGTTTGGGAATTGATGATCGGGTGGTATATGCAGGGTATGGGCTCGATTACCACTTCAGGTGACAGTTTGTAATGGGCACTAGTAGATCCTATTTATCTCTGGTTACGCCAAATGAAGAACATATGATTCCACAATGGTAAGAAAAATGATCTGGGAACTTGATACTAGGTTAGTGTGAGAAAGGAAATAAAAAAAAAGAGAAAAGGTCACTAACGCACGCCTATGGGGAGGTGCTTGACTGGGAGGTAAACCGTTTCGAACCCTAGTGGTGGATGAAATTTCCACTTCAGGATTTCGCCTGGGGGTGGGGGGAAGAAATGCTGCTAGAATAAATTTTATAATCACTTGCCTTCGTGCCAGTGTCCACGATTAAACTGAAAATCTGTCCGCACTGTTCCATAAAGTGGGGCATGTGACACTGTTGATCGTAATCCGTCGGTGGGATGGGGACTTTATCCTCGGCGGAACTTTGGTGCTATTCGAGACGAGTAGTCTACGTGCCCACAGCGGGTTTCACCCTCCACCATCATCTCCAACATGAAGAAGATGCTACGCTATACCCGCCCCCTTCACACACACACATTACAGTCACCTTCGCTTAACAGATAGACTTCCTCACGCACCTCTATACTTAGCGAAGTAAAGGTTTCTGCCGGCGCGAAGGTTAAGAAGAACGTTCCAAATTAGGAGAATGAACCTTTCCTTCGGATTCTCCCACCATTCATATCGTACGAGTTTACTTTACTATACAGCTCACCCGCAAAGAGCTTATCTTGTGAAAAAATGTCTCAGTTAGACAGCAAGGGAACTGGCAGCCCTGTGTATATTGGTGTCTTTTTCACGTGGTATCAAAATCTCAGGTTACGCTGAGTTCCTTCACATTAAACACACAGCAAATTTATTTGTTTTCTCTTTAGTTTACTGCATTCAGCATCATCTCCAGGTTAAATTTCGTACCAAAGAGAGATAAGAAGCACATGTTGCTAGAGTAATTGATCCACAATGAATTGCGTCAGATTTACAGAAACATTATCACTGCAGTTTTCCGTATTTATGATCAGTGTCTCATCTTCTGTCTTTTAGAAATTAACGTCTGTAGCTATCGATATACTCGACTTTTGTGAAACATGTCAGATCATGTGTAAGTAGTTAACGATCTAGAAACACGCATTCTCTAATATGCCACGACTAGTGGTTCGATAGTAATGTGTGCAGTCGGAGCACTTTCGTCTGGAGGAAGTATACTCACGAGTAACTAAATTACATTCGAATACGTAGTTGTAGTACTACCCCCTTAACTCCTGATGACGAGGGCGCCATATTATGACATGGACTCCAAGAGACACCAAATCCGATTGTGGTCAGCCAAAGACTGCTGTCGAAACATATTATTGCCTTGATATGATGTATCAACAGCATGAGGATAGGTTGCACACGTTCCACCACCTTTTGTCCATCTGCACAGTCGCAATCGTATCCTCATAAGTTTCTGCTGTGCGCTATGTGTTAACGCTACGGCAAATCACATTTGCTTAATGTACTGCTATCTTAGGTGAACGTCTCACTATTTTGTTTCTGTCGTCAACGTACTGCCAACTGATTAGTTTGTTCATCAGACGCTTTACATATTACGGAGAAAGCATCATGGACAACTATTTTGTAGTCATGATGTGTAGAACCTACTTCTCATTCTTTTGATTACTTAGATTCAAAGGTAGTTTTGCTTAAGGATGACATTTTAAGGAGCTTACTGTCAGCTGTTTTCTTCCTTACACATTTCCTTGTTTTATTTCTTTTCCACATACTATTTCTGTTATTGCACATAGTTCCTTTGCAGAGCTCGTTCTCCTAATCTGAAACTTTACGTTATTTGTTGCTTACAAAATTCTCTGTGGATGACCACTTTTGGCAACCTCTGTTGTCTTGCTGTTTTTCCATTGCGCATATCTGTTTTGGAGGCTGGAGCAAATGACATCATTCTTACGAAAACCTTTTTTTTAAATTTATAATAACGGTATCATTTTTTACTTACTCATAATGTTTACAGTACAGCCACTGGAGGTTATCCATAAACGCGAATCGTGTCTTGTAAATATAAACTAATTATTGCAGTTACTGAAAAATAATGTTGCCCACGTAATTCCCCTTGCTTTTAATTTTTGGTGTTCAGCCTGCAATCTGCGCATTTGCATTTTATTCATAACTACGCTCTAGTCCGTAACACTTGTTGCACAAGTGGAAATAAGAGTCGTCAGTCTGTCCTCATGATGTTTCTGTCTGTGGACAAGTCGGTGGCCATCTGTGTAGTGACTCTGAGGCATTCTTCATGTGCCAGACTACATATAAACACAACGACTAGGGAAATACACTGATGAGCCAAAACATTATGAACACCGGCTTAATAGCTTTGTTTCCGCCTTCAGAAGATACGCATCACTGATTCTGCATATCAGGAATCCGGCAGTATTTTGGTACGTTTGTGGAGGTATATGGCATTACATCTCTACGCACAGGCCATGTAATTCGCTTAAAAATAGGGCTGTTGGTTTGCGTACTCGGCGATATCGCTCTGTAGCGACCCATACGGATTCCACAAGATTTACATCGGGTGAATCTAGTCCCCCCAGATATCAACATGAGTTCACTATAATGTTCCTCAATTCTTTGTAGCACGGTTCTGGCTCCGAGACACGGACAACCATACTGCTAAAAGATGACATAACCGTCAGGGAAGAGATCAAGTATGAAGGTAAGTAGGTGGTCCGCTACTATGAGCGTTACTATCACAGATCCAACGCAGGCGCCGAAGAATGTCTCCCATAGCATAATACTGATCCCACTAGCCTGCGTCCGTGGTGGGCAGCACTTTTCGAGCCGCCGTTCACCTTGATAATGGCGGTTGTGGAGACGGCCATCAATCTAGTGTAGAGAAACGTGAGTAGCCCGAAGAGCCGACAAGTTTCCATTGATCGATGGTTGAATCCGATGATCCCGTGCCCACTGCAGTCGTAACTGACGATGTCGTAGGGTCAACATGTGTACACGTAGGGGTGGTCTGCTGCGGAGTTCCATGCTCAACAATGTACAATGAACGGTGTGCTCTGAAACTCTTGTGCGTGGATCAGCATTGTGCTCTTTCGACAGAGATGCCACAGACCACCATCTATCCTACTCTACAGAGCCGAAAAGCTTCCGAATGCCACTTTCTACGAAGAGTCGTGGACGTCCAACCACTTAACGCCAAGTCGTAGGTTCACTGTGCTTCTAACTCACGACAATAGTGCATGAACATTCGATCAGTTTCGCCGCTTTCGAGATATTAGCTCACGGGCTTTGAGTACTAATAATCTTCCCTTTGTCAAAGTGGCTTACTTCAGTAGATTTCCCCATTTCCAGCTCATATCGTCGCTAGGTTGATCCCCCGTATGTGTCTGCTTCGCTTACATACTTCTGTTATCGCGTCAAGTTCCCGCAACGGAACCAGGTGGTATACCGCAATGCGCGGTGGGCAGTGGTCATAATGTCTTGGCTGATCAGTGTTCACTCCCCCAGCAGATAGTATGACAAAGACTAAACAAATTCGAGAATATATTTGAAAACTCTGTGAATGCCAGAGAGTTATTCTACTAAATTCGTTTGATATTATCTTGGGATTGCTATAAAATTTTGTGAGTGATTTCCCTTAAGCTGTCACCTCGAAGTAGTCAGTTCAAACTTCTCAGTGCAGGATGGACACTATGAGCAGAATCTCTAACTCATCTGATCTTCGGTGTTGCTTTGTGAAAAAGAAACTGACTTAACTGTCAGCTATAATGTCGATGCAGACCTTAATACATCGACAAATTTTCAACTAATCTCTGAGCGAGCTACAAGCTGCAAGATCGAAAATCAGCAACGAAATTTTAGAGATTTTCTACATAATGTGTTATCTCCTAACCTCGATTCATTATCACATAGAGAAAAAAGTGGAAATCTTATGACATTTGTTAATAACAGACTACTTCACATAGGCACCGTTCTACCTCTGAATACTTAATTTTTAGTTTTTTTATGTATACAGAATTTTTATTATTAATGTGAGCCACTGAATATTTTTCTAACTCGCGTTCTTCATGAGTTTACTCTCACCACCAGGATTCCATATTTCCATAATAATCCTGAAATACTATTCGAGTATGACAGAGGACATGATCTAGACAGAACAAATCGAGATCTGAAGTATGCAGTACGACACTATTGCTTGTCGTTATGTACACGTTCGCATTACGGATACTTTGTTTTGTTAAAATAGTCTTTCATCGAAAAATTTATCATGGTAAGTTGTACTCCATATTACAATAGAGCATATTTTATAGCGAAATTGGTTGTTATATAGAATATAAAGTATAAATATGAGATAGAAATACAGTGTCAACTAAATATTCTCTTGCAACAGTCAGACAACGCTTGGATAGTTATAAAATCGTACGCCGGCAGGAAATTTGTTCGTTTTTTAGTTAAATATGCTGTCAAGTTTCAAGCGAATCAATGTCTGGAAAGGAAATTTTTTTGAAGGTAGTTCGAGAAGGAACGGGAAAGGTAAATATTTGCAAGTGAAATATCAGTAAAAGTGCAGTGAGGCTCCCCCAACCAAGCTCCTGCATAATTCTTTTGTGAAGTTAACAGAGTGGAAGTGGGCGCTATCGTGCAGTAGCAACACTTCAAGCTGTCTTCTTCGTCGTCTTTCATATAACGTGACCTATGGCCACAAGCTGTCTCAGAAGTTGGTAACAAATGCCAGCTGCGATGGACACGCGCTTGGGCGCTTGGGAAGCAGTTCATAACAAACAACACTTTCTTTGTGCTACTAGACGCAGGGAAATACGTTTAGTGTATTCATACCGACCCTTGGTTAACAGTATATTTTTCTTTTAGACCTCACCCATTCATTTACCCGAGAAAAAAGTGCTCCTATCACAGTACAGAACAGGCGAATAAGTCTGTAAAGAGTCAAGAATTTAAAAAGAAGGAACTAGCTTTTAAACTTATCAGGCAGCTTCAAAGACATTTAAATCAAAACATCTTGACGTATCAGCTCTTTTTTACTTTTTAATATTAGTATCCATGCCACGTAATACATAAAATCAAGTAAAGTAACATGACATGCCGTTTGATATCGTATACGATGACACTTGTTATCTAGCATGGAATTTGTCATGTCATGCAATATGACACAACGTGTCATTACCTTTTACGTTGCATTCATCACCAATCTGGGATAGTTCCTATTATATATGCAATCCCACTCTCGTATACTTCCTATTGTAGATGCAGTCCACTCTCTAGAAGCACCTAAATTTGTGTCTATTTGTTCTTTGACCTCTCCCCATTAACGTTGGGCGAGTTATGGTCCCCTCAGATGAAACATCAACTACCACCCCACACTCAGAAATCAACAAATTGTTTTAGCGTCCACCCCCCCCCCCCCTCTTATCTAAATAAAAGGGAAACAGATTCATCCCCAGAAATTTAATCGACCCAGAAAATCATTTTTTGTTATTATATGCATGTTCTGCAGCCATATGTTAAATTATGGTGTTTACTATGGCTGGCGAATCTTAATGGGTTTGGGCTCAGGATGAGGGACTTCAGCTTATAAACTGCAAGATGGAGATCTGTCAACAACTTGCACCCAAGAGAGCTCATAGCGTTGGGGAAGTAGGGTCCATTTGTAAAAATGTCGAATATGTCAAGTTATTTTGATTCAACTGTCTTTGAAGCTAGTTCCCTTCGTTTACATCCCTAAATCTGCCCAGGACATACTCTCCTTTTTTTGCTATAATAGGAGCATATTTCATACTGGTTCCCAATATTTACTCTACCATAACTTTGACGTTATACCGCAATAGCCTGGCAACTGATGCAGATTTTTGTTGACTCAGGCGACGACTGATCGGCGATAGGTTTACTTATTATCTTTAGAACCGTGTTGGTTGAGCTGGACATCGCTAGTCTGTCACCTCTACGGCTTACCGGCCTGGCATTGACGAACCTGTCCACTGTAGCCTACTGTATCCTCAGAGCACATAAGCCTGACCACTGCGTCATGGTGAAAGACTGGCAGAAGGTCTTTCGTTTTACTTTTTATTTTTCATTTTTATATCATTTTCTTATTGTGTTACTTTGCTTTATATTTCTTAATTTTCTAAAAATTTGTATAAATTGTTATTATTTTAAAATTCTTTAGTTTTACAGTAATATACATTTTGTAACTCTTCAGGCTTTCCCGGCGATCTAATGCCATCTTGGGTTGTCGGGTGTTCTGCCGGATATCAGCGTCGCACTTGCACGATATTTCGGTCACGTAGCTCGTGACCTTCATCAGGTGCGACCTGAGACTGCTCCTCGAGTGGACCTGGTCCAGTATTTATGCCTATGGCCTTCCCCCTCCACCAACGGCTGCAGGCGCTTCCTCTGTGGTCCGCGACCATTCCCTTCGACCTGCTGGAGCGTTGCTGCTCCGTTTTCCGTCCGCTGCGGTTCTAGGTGTTCCCTCTGTGGTCCGCACCCACCAAACCCGCTCCTGGAGGTTTCATCTACGGTCTGGGGTACCAAGCGTTCCCCCCTGCGGTCCGCGCCCGCTCACCACGACCTGTTGGAGCGTTGCCGCTCCGTTTTTCGTTCGCTGCGGCTCTGGATGTTCCCTCTGCGGTCCGCGCCCACCACTCCCACTTCTGGGTGTTCCATTTTCGGTCTGGTGCGCATGGCAGTCCGTCAGAGGCTCGTTTTCCATCTCCATGTCTCTGGTTCTTCTGTTTGTGTAGTGTTGCAGCTGGCCCCGTTGCTCCTTTAACAATTCCAGAGCTTGATCCCAGGCTCTGCTTAGCTGGTACCCTGTGTCAGGGTTCATAAGATCGACAGCCATTTTAATTCCTATCGATTCTCTTATAACACACTCCCAAAATCTGGGTGTTTGTGCTAGAATCTTGGTATCCTCATACTTCATGACATGATCTAGTTGTAGACAGTGTTCAGCAATGGCTGACTTAGTCATCTGTCTTAATCTAGTGTGCCTCTGATGTTCTTTGCACCTGATCTCCACAGTTCTTGTCGTCTGGCCAATGTAGGTCATGCCACATTGACAAGGTATATTGTAAATCCCTGGTTTTCGTAACCCCAGGTCGTCTTTGACACTCCCCAGCAGCCCCCCGATCTTGTTGGATGGACAGAAAACACACTTAATATTGTGTTTACGGAGGATCCTACTGATTTTGGCAGAAATAGAGCCTGCATAGGGCAGATATGCCACCTTCTTTGCTTCGTCTTGGTCTTCTTCAGTTACCTGTGGTATAGTGGCTGGTTGGAATACACTCTCAATTTGTCTGTCCGTGTATCCATTTTTGGAGCAAACTGTTTTGAGACGTTCTATCTCTATGGGTAGATTCTCTTGGTCTGACAGGGCACGTGCTCTGTGGACCAAAGTCTTCAGAACCCCATTCTTCTGTGCAGGGTGGTGACAGCTGCTGGCCTGCATATATAAATCAGTGTGTTTTGGTTTTCGGTACACACTGTGGCCAATTGATCCATCTGCTTTCCTCTGGACTAGTACATCCAGAAATGGCAGCTGGCCATTCTTCTCCAGTTCCATGGTGAATATGATATTAGGGTGGCATGAGTTAAGATGTTTAAGAAACTCATTGAGCGTGTCCATCCCATGTGGCCAGATCACGAAGGTGTCATCCACATTCCTAAAGAAGCATGTGGGTTTAAATGTTGCTGTCTCCAATGCTCTCTCCTCAAAACTCTCCATAAACATGTTGGCAACCACAGGGGACAGTGGGCTGCCCATGGCTACACCTACAGTTTGCTCGTAATATTGGTTTCTGTACAGGAAATGTGTGGATGTCAGTGTATGACTGAACAGGTCCAACAGAGCACCGTCAATTTCTCTGCAATCAGTTCCAGGGTGTCCTTCAGTGGGACCCTGATGAACAGCGATACCACATCAAAACTAACCTTGATGTCCGCATCTGTGATGTGCAGTTGCTTAAGACGTTGGACGAAATCTTCTGAGTTGCGGATGTGGTGAATACATTTCCCCACGTATGGAGACAGGAGACCTTTCAAGTACTTGGCTCTTGTGTGCGTAGGTGCCCCAATATTACTGACAATAGGACGTAGGGGCACCCCCTCCTTGTGTATTTTCAGGCAGACCATACAGCCTCGGTTGCACTGGCGCTTTTTCCCGTAGTTGTCTGATGACCTTATCAGGCATCCCTGTTTCCTTCAAGAGAGCACTAGTCTTCTTGGCCACCTTGTCCGTGGGGTCACACTCCAGAATTCTGTATGCAGGGTCCTCCAGAAGTTGGCGTACTTTCTCATCATAATCCACCCACTGCTAGATGACAGTGGAGTTCCCTTTGTCTGCTGGCAGTACCACAATGCTGTGGTCTTTCCGTAGTTTCTTGAGTGCAAGCCTCTCCGCGGTTGTGATGTTCGATTTCGGCGGCCTGGCCTTGGTGAGGGCCCTGCAGGTCTCTCGGCGGACTTCCTCTGCCACATTAGGTGGAAGTGTAGCTGCAACTTGCTCTACTGCACTGACGAAACCTGAAATGGGTACATTTCTAAGGGTCTTAACAAAGTTGAGACCCTTGCTGAGTACCTTTAAGGTTGTATCATCAAACTGTGTGCCACTCAAATTCGTCACAGTGCGTGTCTCTTCCATCTGCTGTGCTTTCTTACTCATGCGGTCAAACTCTGCAGATTGGCAAGATGAGGCATTCCTTCTAGCACACTCAGCTAAAGACCAGGAGGCACTGTCTACCCAATCCCAATCTTCTCTTGTTAAGGAGGCTGCCATGTAGAGATGAATGTGTAACAGCTCCCTGGCCACAACATCTAACCTGTGGCGCATATCTCGAATCCTCTCTCTCAGGTGGGTAGACAGTGCCTCCTAGTCTTTAGCTGAGTGTGCTAGAAGGAATGCCTCATCTTGCCAATCTGCAAAGTGTGACTGCATGAGTAAGAAAGCACAGCAGATGGAAGAGACACGCACTGTGACGAATCTGAGTGGCATACAGTTTGATGATACAACCTTAAAGGTACTCAGCAAGGGTCTCAACTTTGTTAAGACCCCTAGAAATGTACCCATTTCAGGTTTCGTTAGTGCAGTAGAGCAAGTTGCAGCCACACTTCCACCTAATGTGGCAGAGGAAGTCCGCCGAGAGACCTGCAGGGCCCTCACCAAGGCCAGGCCGCCGAAATCGAACATCACAACTGCGGAGAGGCTTGCACTCAAGAAACTACGGGAAGACAACAGCATTGTGGTACTGCCAGCAGACAAAGGGAACTCCACTGTCATCTTGCAGAGGGTGGATTATGATGAGAAAGTACGCCAACTTCTGGAGGACCCTGCATACAGAATTCTGGAGTGTGACCCCACGGACAAGGTGGCCAAGAAGACTAGTGCTCTCTTGAAGGAAACAGGGATGCCCGATAAGATCATCAGACAACTACGGGAAAAGGCGCCAGTGCCACCTAGGCTGTATGGTCTGCCTGAAAATACACAAGGAGGGCGTGCCCCTACGTCCTATTGTCAGTAATATTGGGGCACCTATGTACACAAGAGCCAAGTACTTGAAAGGTCTCCTGTCTCCATATGTGGGGAAATGTATTCACCACATCCGCAACTCAGAAGATTTCCTGCAACGCCTCAAGCAACTGCACATCACAGATGCGGACATCAAGGTTAGTTTTGATGTGGTATCGCTGTTCACCAGGGTCCCACTGAAGGACTCACTGGAACTGATTGCAGAGAATTTTGACGATGCTCTGTTGGACCTGTTCAGTCATACACTGACATCCACGTATTTCCTGTACAGAAACCAATATTACGAGCAAACTGAAGGTGTAGCTATGGGCAGCCCAATGTCCCCTGTGGTTGCCAACATGTTTATGGAGAGTTTTGAGGAGAGGGCAATGGAGGCAGCCACATTTAAACCCACATGCTTCTTTAGGTATGTGGATGACACCTTCGTGATCTGGCCACATGGGATGGACATGCTCAATGAGTTTCTTGAACATCTTAACTCATGCCACCCTAATATCATATTCACCATGGAACTGGTGAAGAATGGCCAGCTGCCATTTCTGGATGTACTAGTCCAGAGGAAAGCAGATGGATCAATTGGCCACAGTGTGTACCGAAAACCAACACACACTGATTTATATGTGCAGGCCAGCAGCTGTCACCACCCTGCACAGAAGAATGGGGTTCTGAAGACTTTGGTCCACAGAGCACGTGCCCTGTCAGACCAAGAGAATCTACCTATAGAGATAGAACGTCTCAAAACAGTTTTCTCCAAGAATGGATACACGGACAGACAAATTGAGAAGGCACTCCAACCTGCCACTATACCACAGGTTCCTGAAGAAGACCAAGATGAAGCAAAGAAGGTGGCATATCTGCCCTATGCAGGCTCTATTTCTGCCAGAATCAGTAGGATCCTCCGTAAACACAATATTAAGTGTGTTGTCTGTCCATCGAACAAGATCGGGGGACTGCTGGGGAGTGTCAAAGACGACCTGGGGTTACGAAAACCAGGGATTTACAATATATCTTGTCAATGTGGCATGTCCTACATTGGCCAGACGACAAGAACTGTGGAGATCAGGTGCAAAGAACATCAGAGGCACACTAGATTAAGACAGGTGACTAATTCAGCCATTGCTGAACACTGTCTACAACTAGATCCTGTCATGAAGTACGAGGATACCAAGATTCTAGCACAAACATCCAGATTTTGGGACAGTGTTATAAGAGAAACGATAGGAATTAAAATGGCTTTCGATCTTATAAACCGTGACACAGGGTACCAGCTAAGCAGAGCCTGGGATCAAGCTCTGGAATTGTCAAAGGAGCAACGGGGCCAGCTGCAACACTACACAAACAGAAGAACCAGAGACATGGAGATGGAAAACGAGCCCCTGACGGACTGCCAGGCGCACCAGACCGAAAATGGAACACCCAGAAGTGGGAGTGGTGGGCGCGGACCTCAGAGGGAACTTCCAGAGCCGCAGCGGACGAAAAACGGAGCGGCAACGCTCCAACAGGTCGTGCTGAGCGGGCGCGGACCACAGGGGGAACGCTTGGTACCCTAGACCGTAGATGAAACCCCCAGGTGCGCGTTTGTTGGGCGCGGACTACTGAAGGAACACCAAGAATCGCAGCGGACGGAAAACGGAGCAGCAACGCTCCAGCAGGTTATAGTAACCCCTTCGTTTCGTAGCTGCCAGGGGAAGCCAGCAGAATGTAGGCTGGAGCTCCAGCAGGTCGCAGGGAATGGGCGCGGACCACAGAGGAAGCGCCTGCAGCTGTTGGTGGAGGGGCAAGGCCATAGGCATAAAAACTGGACCAGGTCCAATCGAGGAGCAGTCTCAGGTCGCACCTGATGAAGGTCACGAGCTACGTGACCGAAATATCGTGCAAGTACGACGCTGATATCCGGCAGAACTCCCCACAACCCTAGATGTTAATACACATTTTATTCCTATACGCATGAGACTGTATATATCTGATTATGAAAAAGACTACAAATACTTAATACAGTGCACAAAATAACAGCAAACATAAGCACGATACCGAACTAAGTATTGAGTACTGTGAGAAGTTTATGATAATAACGTGTGGAAATAGTTTATGTTACACAGATAAACTCACGATACGGCTATAGTACATAGATAAATTTACTTAAGACCTTACTACATCACAAGCTGAAAGATTCGGTGACAAATAATAAACTATTCAAATGCATTACATCTTGATCCCTTATCTATAAATTCTTGTCATTGTTTATTGAAAGTAAGCAACAATAAAAACTGATAATGAAGAAATCGCCACTAGATAAAAGCGTGTGAATAATTTAGACGCGAAATGTTGCAACAACCAACCTGAATTAAAAATGAATATGATTGGGTGAAAGAAGCAGAAGAAATAAATGTTTACACGATAAAATACTATCAAGGCAAACCTGTACGAAAACTGATGAGCTGAAGCTTGTTTTGCCTGAAAATACATTTTCTACAACAGAGCACAGTAGTTTTTGAAGACAAAGGCATAAGAACATTTAATATTGGTTGGAAATAATGTGACCTTTTTTCTTACAGTTATTTTTATAACAATTTTCGGGATAGCTCAATTATCTGTGTGGTTATCGACAAAACTCTTAATACTCGACCAAGCGGTGTACCATTTGGTGCACGGCTGGACGTAATTCTGGTTGGGCACATCAAAAGATTTTTCGATAATTTTAAGCGACTGGTGAGTAAAATCGTCAAGGTATGATCAACTAAATGAAAGTCTACTGTAATAACAAATTTGTTTAATTATATCCAAATTCAGCGCTTAATATGCAACTCTTTGCTACGAAACACGGTTTCATGTGCAAAAGTGTGATTTTTCGCACGTAAAACCAGAACCATGAAAGATTTTTGTAAACGCTTCTTATAATTACAGTAAGAATATATTTTTATTATCATTTGTATCACTTTAATCCGCCTCGGCGCTTGCGGTTCGCGTGACATAGGATTTTGTGCGCATTTTATGTGCAACTATAGACCGCTTTAGCGTGGCAATGGGTAAATTTTTCCCAATACAATGGGACGTCCACTAATTTCTTCTGTTTGTCTACCTCCTTACGAAATTTGAATCGATTTGCATGACACAGAAATGGCCCACAAAAAAAAAAACTCTCAAAAACGTGTTATTGCACGTAAAATCCGAATGAAGCTAGCTATTTGAAAACGAGTTCTCGGTTTTATCGTACGATTGTATTTTTGTTGATCTGGTTCATTCTCAACTGTTTTGCACGTTCAGTTCACATAAGAACGAATTTTAGTTGCTGTTCTTAACTCGGCTTTAAACCAGCGTATCTCGACAACAAATTAAAGGTTACTGGATAAAAAATTCATTTTGACTTTATCCACTTTTCTACCTTCGTTAAAGTTTGAATAGATGCGTAGAATTTGAAAATATAGAAGTGGTGCGCTTCAGACACCTATCAGAACACATTCTATTTTGGATGTAAAACCCAAATGAAACAGGACTTTTTGAAACGGTTAAAACTTGTCTTATACCAATGTCCGATACATGGGTAACCAACTTTTAACCATTAGAGGGGTTGGGTTGGTTTGGGGGAGGAAACCAAGCAGCGAGGTCATAGGTCTCATTGGATTAGGGAAATAAGCCGACTCTGCCTTTTCGAAGGAACCATCTCGTCATTTGCCTGGAGCGATTTGGGGAAATCACGGAAAACCTAAATCTGGATGGCCGGACGCAGGATTGAACCATCGTCCTCCCGAATGGGAGTCCAGTGCGCTAGTCACTGCGCCACCTCAGTCGGTAACCTTTAGCCTCTCTCCAGTACGGTGTTATTTAAGGGTGACCCTTTTAGCACGTGAAATCCGAACTGTACACATATAAATAGTGTCATTAGCCCAGCGTTAATTTTAGCCAAGTTAAAATCTTTTGCAAAACGAATTAATAGATTCGTTAAATTTTTCTGGGCGTCAGATCCAGCTCGTCGTTCACACATTGCTTAATAAACTGGAACATAGCTACAGGAAGACAGATGTTCTTATGGCTATACAAGTGACCAATAGTTATGCCAAACCTAAAACCTTCTAGCCCATGTTTCTATCTGAAATACGAACCAAGCGCCAAGACCTTCCACAGCCCCCCCCCCCCTACCCCCCAGCCCCTCACCAAGAAAACCACGAATGTGCGCGCTACCTTTCCACTCATATTTATTATAGCACCCACGATCTGTAACGATTATTATGAATTTTACATAAAGATACAATATCTGTTTAACAGTAACGATAGTGGATAGGAACACTGGATGAACGAAATGATGACGTTCAAACAAGAACGTAAACATCGCCACCCGTTTGAATTTTGCAGCTTTTAATTAGGGCATGTAGTACACCTACGCCCTACCTTCGTTCGGGATTGCAGTGGTTAAAATCGCCAACTGGTCGTCTTGATGAAGGTTTCCTGTCATTTACGTACATTGCTTAACTTAAATAACAGGCTGTGTCTTTTAACATGACACTTCCGATTTTCTTCCCCAATCTTCCAATCCGAGATTTTGCTCCGTCTGTTATGACGTCATCGCCGACGGGCGTTTAACCCAAATCTCCTTTTATATATTTTTTACTGAAATCTCCATTTACATGTTTTTTTCCTGACATTTATATCTTCCTCACTGAACTGAAGTGTAGCGTGCTGGATAACCGGTCGCAATGAATCAAATTTGTTAACTGTTTGAGAGAGTGACGTGACCATAATGGTAAACCGTAAAGCGTTTCTCATTGAGGTCCGTTGGTGTTCCTGAATGTGCCGAATAGTTCATGTCAGACGCACGCTACATGAACCGAGGAAACGATTTTTTGTCATAATTTCCTCTGTGTCACTCAACCTAAACAGGACACAAGTGTTTCGGGCTACCTTCGGTGTCTTTACTCGTCTATTAAAGCCAAATCGGTGAAAATCCTACAGTTGCAGGACTTTTTCTGTTTGACGCTCCGCATTCTAACACGTCGAGTCCACTGTACTGAATGCGATCGGTACATCTCGATAGTATGCTCCTCGACAGGGTAAAATTGCTTAGTCTATCGTCTCAAGCATCTCTGAATTGACTATAAGTAGACGCACCATTTTTTTTAATGTTTAGTAGTTGATGAGTGGCGGTAGTTCAGTTATCCAAAATGGCTCTGAGCACTATGGGACTTAACGTCTGAGGTCATCAGTCCCCTAGAACATAGAACTACTTAAACCTAACTAATCTAAGGACATCACACACATCCAATCCCGAGGCAGGATTCGAACCTGCGACCGCAGCGGTCGCGCGGTTCCGGACTGTTGTGCCTAGAACCGCTCGGCCACTCAGGCCGGTGTAGTTCAGTTATCGAGTGATATTATGACATATATGTCCTGCAGAAAAACACCAAATTTTAACCATGCAAGCAGCTCCCTAACTTTTAATGACATGGTGGATCTTTCTTGTTGTACACTGACATAAAGTAGGAAGATCACTACCGTGATCAACTTATCACCTGACAAGCAAGAACAATTATAAATCGATAACCAAAACCACTATAGAGAGCTAACGTTACACCTGCAAATTTCGTGAGCTCAAGTAAGTACCTATTATCGAAGCCAGCATCGATTTGAACAATAACAGAAAATCCCACGGATTTCAAAGGTAATGTCCTGTTTCATTAATGTGAGTAAACCATTTACTTCGGATATCGTCGTAACGAGGCTTCAATGGAGTGGTATGAACTGCTGATTCACAGGCTAAGCTCGGTATTTACTTCAACAAGAGGAACGACTTAACTTCGAAAAACGCTAGACTTAAGAAAGAAAAGAAAATAAATTCTTTCGCGGTGTGATGATAGAGACGCATAGTCAAATGGTTCAAATGGCTCTGAGCACTATGGGACTCAACTGCTGTGGTCATTAGTCCCCTAGAACTTAGAACTACTTAAACCTAACTAACCTAAGGATATCACACACACCCATGCCCGAGGCAGGATTCGAACCTGCGACCGTAGCAGCAGCACGGCTCCGGACTGGAGCGCCTAGAACCGCACCGCCACCGCGGCCGGCCGACGCATAGTCAAAATACACTATGTGATGAAAAGTATACGGACACCCGAAATACAGACGTTTTTCATACTAGGTGCATTTTGCTGCCACCTACTGCCAGGTACTTCATATCATCGACCTCAGTAGTCATTGACATCGTGACAGAGCCGAGTGGGGCGCGGAACTGACGGACTTCGATCGTGGTTAGGTGATTTGGTGTTAGTGGTGTAACACGTCTATAAGCAAGTTTTCCACAGTTCTAAACACCTGTAGGCCCACTGTTTACGATGTACTAGTGAAGTGGAAACGTGAAGGGACCCGTACAGCACAAAAGCGTACAGGTCGACCTCGTCTGTTGACTGACAGAAACCGTCGACAGTTGAAGAGGGTCGTCATGTGTATCCAGACCATCACATAGGTATTCCAAACTACAGCAGGATCCATTGCAAGTACTATGAGAGTTAGGCGAGAAGTGAGAAAACTTGGATTTCATAGTCGAGCGGCTGCTCATAAGTCACACATCACGCAGGTAAATGACAAACGACGCCTCGCTTGGCGTAAGGAGCGTAAACATTGGACGATTAAACAGTGGAAAAACGTTGTGTGGAGTGTCGAATTACCGTACACAATGTGGCGATCCGATGGCAGGATGTGAGTATGGCGAATGCCCGGTGAACCTCATCTGCCAGCGTGTGTAATGCCAACAGTAAAATTCGGAGACGGTGGTGTTATGGTGTGGTCGTGTTTTCCATAGAGGAGGCTTCCACTCCTTGTTGTTTTGCATGGCACTATCACAGCACACACCTTCTTGCTTCCCACTGTTGAAGGACAATTCGGGGATGGCGATTGTATCTTTCAACGCGATCGAGCACCTGTTCATAATGCACGGCCTGTGGCGAAGTGGTTACACGATAATAACATCCCGGTAATGGACTGGCCAGCACAGAGTACTGACCTGAATCCTACAGAGCACCTTTGGGATATTTTGAAACGCCGACTTCGTGCCAGGCCTCACCGACCGTCATAGATACCTCTTCTCAGTGCAGCTCTTCGTGAAGAGTGGGCTGCCATTCCCCAAGAAACTTTCCAGCACCTGATTGAACGTATTCCTGCGAGAATGGAAGCTGTCATCAATGCTAAGAGTGGACGAACACCATTTTGAATTCCAGAATTACCGATGGAGGACGCCACTAACGTGTAGGACATTTTCAGTCAGGTGTCTGGAAACTTAAGTTCACATAGTGTATAGTGGACTGACATGGTTACAGGTGAAGAGGCCCTTAAATGGGTGAGTGTGAAGAAAAGGCTGGGGAAGTTAGTTTTCACAAGAAGAGCGTATTTTATTGCCCATCTAATGAGACAGGAAGGCCTCCTAAACAAATTTATAGAGGGATATGTTAATAGAAATAGACATGAAGGAAAACCACGACTACGGTATACACAGCAAATTATGAAGTATGTTTGATGTAAGACCTATGGAGACATGAAGAAATGGGAAATACCCCAAGATTGGAGAACGGCTGCCAACTTCGCTGCTGCGTACCAATCCTCTGATTGATTACTGTACAAGGTGAACATGGCCAACGACATCCACAGATGACATGTTGGTGGCGACCCATTGACTCGCAGCTACCAGAAGCAGTTCTGTCTGCCGCACTAATAACATCGTCGCCACGTACAAGTCTGTCTCCACATCGCTGAAGAGGCACGATATTATGTGATCAATTTCTCTCAAAAGAAAATATCTGCTAGAATAGATTGTATTACCTCATTTCCTTCGAATTACTATTCAATTTGTCGTCTCCCCACACCTCAACCTTTTTCCCTCTCCCTTTAGAAAACTACAGAGCGTTTGACTCCGCAGGTAAATTAAATTTTCAAATACAATAAAAGAGACCCTTACAGCAATGTTTTGGGATGTATTGCGTATAGCCAGTCATAAACCTCTACCATATTCGGCATTTGTTGGCAACGGATTAATGTAAAATTCTTAATTATTTTTAGTTAAGTCTACAGAAATTTTCTTGCTTAAATCTACCACGTTAAAGTAATATTCTGGTATGGTATAATACACTGCTTACCATTAAGACTGTAACGTCATGAAGATGGAATGAAACGTGTGTCAAATTAACACGAATTGTACTACATGATTGAATATTCAACTGATTAACGAATTGGCATAACCGTATAGACAGTAACACTATCTACTTACAGTATAGAAGGAAGGACTACACAGCGGGTTCCTTATTAAGGTGTCGTATTTGAATGTTGTTTCTTCTGAAAATATGGTGTAATGATTCGTGTAAAAACGAGAAAAATTTAACAGGATGTGTCAAATTCTGACAGCGGTAATTTGGTCAGCAGGCTCCCGTGGCGCTATAATTCAGCAATACAAAGCTAGACCGCATGTTGCCTGTGCTGCCCTACCCCATCTCCATACAGGGTCTAGTCGATTCTTGCCCTTGGCAACACCTTCTCCAGATCACTCACCAACTGAAAGCCTCTGGACACGGTACCGAGAGATTGCTCTTCACCACTTGTCACCCGGTACCATTGTATGAACTCTGAAATAGAACTGGAACACAGTGAAATGGTGTACGCATGTGTCATACATGTTCATTTCGACACGATACCCAGACAGGTTAGAGCCATTGTTGTTACTAAAGTTGGCATCTGTATGTACTAAATTTCACAGTCCTTATACCTCCACCTCACCTGCAAATGCAATAATGTTTTCTTCCTATTGTAACTACATATCATACAACCACTTTTTTCCGATGTCTGATTAGTCGTGAAACAAAAATAATAGTGAAAATCTGATGAAGGTTCCCGCATATGTGATGTGCAGGTCCTCCAGTATGCTTCTCGATCACGACACTTCCCATTTTCCAGTTCTGAGCCTATAGTGAACATACACTCCTGGAAATTGAAATAAGAACACCGTGAATTCATTGTCCCAGTAAGGGGAAACTTTATTGACACATTCCTGGGGTCAGATACATCACATGATCACACTGACAGAACCACAGGCACATAGACACAGGCAACAGAGCATGCACAATGTCGGCACTAGTACAGTGTATATCCACCTTTCGCAGCAATGCAGGCTGCTATTCTCCCATGGAGACGATCGTAGAGATGCTGGATGTAATCCTGTGGAACGGCTTGCCATGCCATTTCCACCTGGCGCCTCAGTTGGACCAGCGTTCGTGCTTGACGTGCAGACCGCGTGAGACGACGCTTCATCCAGTCCCAAACATGCTCAATGGGGGACAGATCCGGAGATCTTGCTGGCCAGGGTAGTTGACTTACACCTTCTAGAGCACGTTGGGTGGCACGGGATACATGCGGACGTGCATTGTCCTGTTGGAACAGCAAGTTCCCTTGCCGGTCTAGGAATGGTAGAACGATGGGTTCGATGACGGTTTGGATGTACCGTGCACTATTCAGTGTCCCCTCGACGATCACCAGTGGTGTACGGCCAGTGTAGGAGATCGCTCCCCACACCATGATGACGGGTGTTGGCCCCGTGTGCCTCGGTCGTATGCAGTCCTGATTGTGGCGCTCACCTGCACGGCGCCAAACACGCATACGACTATCATTGGCACCAAGGCAGAAGCGACTCTCATCGCTGAAGACGACACGTCTCCATTCGTCCCTCCATTCACGCCTGTCGCGACACCACTGGAGGCGGGCTGCACGATGTTGGGGCGTGAGCGGAAGACGGCCTAACGGTGTGCGGGACCGTAGCCCAGCTTCATGGAGACGGTTGCGAATGGTCCTCGCCGATACCCCAGGAGCAAGAGTGTCCCTAATTTGCTGGGAAGTGGCGGTGCGGTCCCCTACGGCACTGCGTAGGATCATACGGTCTTGGCGTGCATCCGTGCGTCACTGCGGTCCGGTCCCAGGTCGACGGGCACGTGCACCTTCCGCCGACCACTGGCGACAACATCGATGTACTGTGGAGACCTCACGCCCCACGTGTTGAGCAATTCGGCGGTACGTCCACCCGGCCTCCCGCATGCCCACTATACGCCCTCGCTCAAAGTCCGTCAACTGCACATACAGTTCACGTCCACGCTGTCGCGGCATGCTACCAGTGTTAAAGACTGCGATGGAGCTCCGTATGCCACGGCAAACTGGCTGACACTGACGGCGGCGGTGCACAAATGCTGCGCAGCTAGCGCCATTCGACGGCCAACACCGCGTTTCCTGGTGTGTCCGCTGTGCCGTGCGTGTGATCATTGCTTGTACAGCCCTCTCGCAGTGTCCGGAGCAAGTATGGTGGGTCTGACACACCGGTGTCAATGTGTTCTTTTTTCCATTTCCAGGAGTGTATAAAGATACCAAGAACGATAGTCTCCCACCAGGTGTGCAGTGGGTGCTGTCATTCGAGTTATTCGTGCTGAGGAATTCCGCCGTATTTCATACAGCCCACGTTCAAATGGTTCAAATGGCTCTGAGCACTATGGGACTCAACATTTGAGGTCATCAATCCCCTTGAACTTAGAACTACTTAAACCCAACTAACCTAAGGACATCACACACATCCATACCCGTGGCAGGATTCGAACCTGCGGCCGTAGCGGTCGAGCGGTGCCAGACAGAAGCACCTAGAGACCGCTCGGCCACAGCGGCCGGCACAGACCACGTAAAGTAACAGTACGCGTGACATTAAAGTGGGGAAATGGTGCAGGAACTTTGATGCCAGACGTATAGACGTGTATGATACAGGTGGTCAGAGGAGAAAGCGGGTGTTAAACGGTCAACTTATTCAGTAAGTGGATCAGGCGACTCGAGAAAATCGTCTTAGAAGGGCTCTTCAGAAAAGCTATGAAAAATGTTGTGGCATTGTCAATCTTCATGATAATGCTCGGTCGTACACTACAGCTGCAACAAAGACACTCCTGCAACGATTTCGATGGGAAGTATTTGATCACAGACCACACACCCTTGACTTGTCTCCCTCTATTTTTCATCTCTTTTTTTTTTTTTTTTTTTGCACACGAAGCGCTGGCTATGAGGACAGTATTTTGGGCTCGGACAACAAGCTGCAGGTCAGCGCAGAGAATTGACCGAAAGCACAGGCAGCTGCCTTGTCTGACGAGTGTATTGGAATGTTGCTACTACGCTACGACAAACGTCTTGGCTGAAACGACGAGTATGTAGAGAAGCAGCTGGAAGGTTGTTGCAAATAAAACACTTATGATTTTCACTGTAGTTTCCATTTTGCAAGCGATCGGATCTTTAAAAAGGCTCTCGTAAATTGAAGTCCCTTGTCACGTACTTCTGTCCGTCTGTGAAGGCTAATCTCAGGAACTAATGATGTAGGGAGTTTGGTACGGTGTTCTTCGACAGACAGACTTAGCCCCGAGGAACATTTGAGTATATAATTCAGAACTCGTCTGACTATAGATACGTACTAAGTGCTACCCATACGAAAGTGGCGCTGGTTGCTCGTACTGTATAAGAAAAACGGGTAAAATTTCGTTATTTTCTGTCATTCCTGGAGCTTTAACTTTAATGTCCAGCAGTATGCACATCCTACTGCCCATGGTAGGCGAAGCCGTTAACATACTTAGAGGTAACCATTTAATATGCTGGTGGTAAACTTGTTGCCAAGGAAAAAGGATTTCCTGATTACTAGACACTGGGTCGCATCTCAAAATTCACTTCAGTATATCATGGTTTTCATATGTATAACACTGCGATCTATTCGGCATAGCATATGCCTGCTACTCAGACATTGGGGGAGAAAGCTCTGTTGTCCGACCACATGACTTGGAGACAGACGCTCCCTGGACACCTGGATGCCGACTGGGACTGTGGAGCCAGCCACAGATGGCCATGTAACGGGACGGAGACGCACCCAGCGCGTGGTTTGGCCATCTTTAGTAACGCATATAATTTGTGAAATAAAGACGTTGTTCGAAAGCAGAGCTGACAAGTGAACACGTCTTCGGGATAGGGAATTTGCAGCTATAGAAACCGTAATTCGCCATTACCAAGGATTACTTTCAGAGAAAAACGTTGTTAGTGAAGCTGTGTGCCTTTTTACCATTTGGGAAGAGCGGGCTATGCAAATGCTGTGTCAGTTCTTGCAGAATAATTCGATTGGCCTGAAGGAGAAGTGGCCAATGAAATGAACGGACATACCCGTTGAAAACGTAGCTGAGTACTAAGTGAAATATGTTGAAGGCTTCCACTGCTAGAGCTCAAAAGAGAGGGAGATGCGATCTTTGATGAGAAATACTCGAAGATCACATAGTATAGGGTGGTTTCAATTAAGCTTTCACTACTTGTAATAGTGTAGAGGGAAAACTATTTACCCTATGGGTATCCAACTTTATAGGAACGATGTTCAGACTGTGCGCTGTAACATTTGCGTTGTTAATAGTGTTAGTGTCACGACTTGCTGTTATGCGCAGGCACTGGTACGGCGACGTGGGATTGGAAGACAAGTATCATTGTGGATTACGGTTGCAGACACTCAACCGGTATCTGAACAAGGAGAGAAGGGCTTTTTTAATAAGCTGTTTTATGAAAACAACGGCAGTAGTGCTCTTTGCCAGTATCGACGCCTGAAAGCAATACGGAGAGGTCCTCTTTTCCCAACGGAGTTGATAAACCTTATTCGGAAGTTCGATTTAACTGGCAATTTGGGAAATACTCCTGAAAGAGGCTGACAGCAATTTGTGCCATACACGAATGAGGAACTGCTGTAGCTATGCCGGAGAATGCTGGACGCAAAATGCGATCTTTAAGCACTGCCTGAGCTGTGTAACGACAGTGGAACATTTGATAGCCGACCTTACGAAAAGTACTGTGAACAGTTGTAAAATGGTATCTCTAGTGCGGTTCCTGGCTGTCGAGGATGCAGATGGCCGTCACATTTAGCAACGTTTGTAACCTGCAACGTAAAAATGGTACTCAGTTAATAAATTTTATCCTCTCATGCGAAAATTGAAATATGTTTCTTTCAAAGGTTTATTCGTTACTTCCGTTCTCCATCCCTTAGCAAATGTTTATACCTGGTTTCATTGTCCTATGATCACTCTTTTCCCATGGGAGCAATCTCAAGCAGCGAAAACCTAATTTTAACCACCCTGTCCTTCGTTTCCGAGTCAATGGACGTCATGGGGTCATAGCCGTGGGCCGTCTGTCCCATTCCAGCACCAGCAGGCAAGAGCCGCAGTCCAGAAACGCCGCTGACGGACGCCTACGTGTCCAAGTCTGACGTCAGCTCTCCACGACTAACCGCACTCTCAATTAATGTACTTTAGACCCCATGACATTATCCGCCCGCCAATGCTCCGTTGGTCTCTGAGTAACAACAATTAAAAAATCTCTGGCAACGTACCCGAGAGACTTTATGAGTGTAAAGGCCATATTATTATCTTCTGATTTCTATAGTTATGATGGAGAGAGACTCAATATTTTGTGATTGCGTTTTCTAAGTATAACTGAAGCCATGGTCAACACACAATATCTTGTGAAAATAAATTACTGTAACGAACTCTGTTTTTTTATTATTAAATACCAAATTCTTCGCACATGAGCAGTCATCGTATTATTATTAAATGTAATCGCCATAGTTTAATGAATTAAATTGTTCCACAGGAATCTAGTAATACATGTTTTGGTGCCAAAATTAAGCCCTAATATCGCCATCACTACAACGGTTAGCTCAGTGACCTCCTTGTCTTTCTTCTATTGCGGAGGAGTACGCGACTGCCATGTACTGGGTCCACTAGTTTGCCTTCCATTTCCTTCTCTCATGATCTATGTTAATACAAACACCCCAGTACAATACGTTTTATGTTCAGCCACTCCCGGACGGATGAGTACTAAACTTTGCCATCTATTAAGATCCAAGTCTTTCCTGTATATTTTCTAACGTCATTTAACTGTTTTCCAATTAAACATCGTTTCGATGTTTTTTTATGTCTTTGGTTCAAATGGATCTGAGCACTTTGCGACTTAACTTCTGAGGTCATCAGTCGCCTAGAACTTAGAACTTATTAAACCTAACCTAAGGACATCACACACATCCATGCCCGAGGCAGGATTCGAACCTGCGACCGTAGCTTTTGTGGCGGTGTTCGTAGCGACAAACAATTCGCTGTAGAAACGGCTTACGAAGTCACCGCCACACTTTTAACAGCGGGCCGACCGGTCCGCTGGAACAGTGAACAGAAAGATGAAAACCCAAACACTCGGATTAAATAAAAGTCGGTACTTATCTTTATTAACGAAGATACAGCACACACAATAGTGAACTCTGTGTCTATAGGAATCTGTCTAGTTCGAGTCGGAGCGGCTATGTCAGCGTCGGCTGACGACAAACAACAACTCTGCTGCGATGAACACACGACTCACTAGCAAGTACACAATTCGGTGGCGAGTATACAACTGAGCGGCGAATACAGAACCGTCCTAGCGCTCGCGACTCCAGCGCTTAAGAACCCAGAAGCCAGCGGTGGCGAGCGCAGACTTGCAGCGATTTCCTGTATCGCTGGCGCTGCTTATGCGGACGGCGTCCGGACTTTGATGCTGCCAACCTTTTGGCAGCGGGCTCGGTTGGCATTACTGGCTAGGATATAACACTCCTCCCCCCAAATCGCCGCACCGTCGTTGAATAATGACGTGGCGAGCGTCGACGGCGGGGGAGGGGTCTGGCCGCAGGCGTAGCAGAAGAGACCGGGGCGGAGACTGTTGTCGGTGGCAGTCCCCGGTCCGCACCCCAGCATTGGCCGTGCGGGGCCTCGGGAACACCGACTGAAAACCGAGGTCAGGGTGCACGCCTGTGACCACGGGCGCAGCTTCTGGTACTGGACGCGACGGGGCGTCGGGACCCACGAAGAGAGGCAGCGTCTCCTGACGCTGCGTCGACGGCTGCTGAGTGGGCGCCGGACAAGGCGCTGCGGTGTCAGACTCCTTGGGAGTGCCCAAGGAAAGCGGCTGCAGGACAGGCTGCACAGCCACCGCTTGGGAAGGCGGCCCGGCTGAGGGGTCGACGTCCATCAGCTCCGAAGGCGGTGGCGACTGAAGAGGGACCGCAGGCGCCGGAGCGACCACCTGGGGCGCTCCCGGATGAAGCTGCGCGGGAGGCATCAACGGGACGGGCTGTCGGCGTGGTAGCGGCAACGGCTGCTGCCGCTGCTGCCCTGGGGGCGGCAGCGAAGTCGGAAGGCGCGGCTGGAACCCGCCGCGGACCAAATCTGTGGACAAAGAACGAGCGGCAGAATCCGGGCGGCCAGCGCGGCGCAACTGGTTCTGATGCCTCCTGTGCACCCCAGTAGCACCTTGAACCGTATAAAAACCGCGACCCTGGACACTTATCACGGTACCACGTTCCCAACGACGGCGACCGTGATAAACTCTGAAAAAAACGGCGTCGTTGCGCTGAAAACGCGTGCTATGCTCAGAAGAGGCGGGTCGATGCGGGGGGTGCAACATCCGTAGTAGGGTGCGATGACGACGGCCGTGGAGAAGCTCCGCAGGCGAAGGGCCGTCGCGTGGCGTGGTCCGGTACGACGACAGGAACGTGATGAGGGCCTGCTGACGAGAGTGCATAGCACGAAGGCGGTCCATATGATCCTTGAATGTGCGTACAAAACGTTCCGCTGCACCATTCGATTGAGGGTGGAACGGCGGAGTAAGAACATGGCGAATGCCATTGGCAGAACAAAAACTTTCAAATTCAGCAGAGGTAAATTGTGGACCATTGTCAGACACTAAAACTTCTGGAAGACCCTCAATACAAAAAATTGAAGTCAACGCCTGTATAGTTTGTGCAGACGTTGTAGACTGCATGGGCACAACAAACGGAAAATTACTAAATGCATCTATCACGATGAGCCAACGAGAATTCCAATATGGACCAGCGAAATCAATATGTACTCGCTGCCAGGGACCGGCAGGGCGTGCCCACTCAAAATAGCGTTGAGGCGGAGCAGCTTGGTGTTCGGCACACGTCGAACAATCTGTAGACATCTGCGTAATCTGCTTATCAATGCCGATCCATGTACAATGACGGCGGGCAAGCTGCTTGGTGCGGACCACTCCCCAATGACCTTGATGCAACAAGTCGAGGACCTTGGATTGGAGCACTTGGGGAACCACTACACGAAGCTGGTCATTCTCGGTGCGTAACAGCAAAACTCCGTGCGAAACAGACAACAGATGACGTCGCGGATAATAGCGACGAACCACAGGATCCGATATGTCCTTTGCCTTGGACGGCCAACCACGTTGAACAAAACGTAATAGTAAACTCAGATGAGGATCCGTAGCTGTCTCACGTGCCACCTGACGATAATCAATCGGAAAATCCCGGAGGGATTGATGCTCATCGGCGTCAATCTGATGGCAAGAGTCGTCAGAGGAGTCGAAGACATCATCCGCAGCAATCGGCAATCTAGAAAGCGCGTCAGCGTTTGCATGCTGAGCTGTAGGGCGATACAGTATCTCATACTGGTATTGTGATAACAAAAGAGCCCAACGTTGTAGGCTCTGAGCTGTCCGCTGAGGAACTGGTTTAGACGGATGAAACAGGGACTTGTGATCTGTGACTAAATAGAATGGTCTACCATAGAGGTAGTGATGGAATTTTGTGACACCGAACACAATAGCCAACGCTTCCTTGTCCAATTGGCTATAATTACACTGAGCTTTGTTTAGCAATTTAGATGCGAACGCAATAGGACGTTCGGTGTTACCGACTCGGTGAGACAACACAGCACCGAGGCCGAAAGAAGAGGCGTCACAAGCTAACACCAGAGGCTTGTTAGGGTCGTAATGGACCAGACAACGATCATTCAATAAAGCCTCTTTAAGCTGCTGAAAGGCTGATTGGCAATCAGCTGACCACACAAACGGAACATTCTTACGGCGGAGACGATGCAACGGTGCAGCAATCTGTGACGCATTAGGTATAAACCTAATATAATACGTCAATTTGCCAAGAACTGCTTGCAATTCATGCAGATTGCGAGGGGCGGGCAAATCACGAATAGCTGCTAAATGTGACTGGGAGGGATGAATGCCTTGAGCATTAATAACATGTCCCAGATACTCCATCTCCGTAAGGAAAAATGAACATTTATCGATGTTGCAACGTAGGCCTGCCTGAGACAACACTTTAAACAAACAGTCCAAATTACGGAAATGTTCAGCTGGCGTCCGACCGGACACAACAATATCGTCTAAATAGTTGCAACACGATGGCACATTAGCCAGAAGTTGTGACAAAAAAACGCTGAAAAACAGCTGGAGCTGACGCACAACCAAAAGGCAAACGCAGAAAACGGAACAACCCCAACGACGTGTTTATGACAAAATACTGTTGTGATTGCTCGTCGAGGGGCAATTGCAAATATGCTTCACGGAGATCAATTTTGGAAAAGAAACGAGCTTCCCCTAACTTATCCATCAGCTCGTCCGGTCTAGGCAAAGGAAAAGAATCAATGACAGTCTGAGGATTAACTGTCGACTTAAAATCAGCACACAAACGTAACTTGCCAGACGGTTTCTTTATAATAACTAAGGGAGAAGCCCACTGGCTCGCTGAAACGGGTTGAATAACACCGTTGTTTTGCCAACGACGAAGTTCATCTTCTACAGGCGCCCGGAGGGCGTGAGACACTGGACGAGCACGACAAAATCGAGGCTGAGCATTATCTTTTAACGTAATATGAGCGGCAAAGTTCGCAGCACAACCTAGTTCGTCTTTAAATATGTCACTGTATCGTTGACACAAATCGGTTATGCTGTCTTGAGGAACAACAACAGAATTAATTTGCAACACATTGTCTTGGATAGACAGGCCAAACAAGTCAAAACAGTCTAATTCGAAAATGTTTACACTGTCTGTAGCGCGGAGCACTGTGAATGAAACTGTTTTTGTATTGCCACGGAATGTGGCTGGCACGCTACATACACCTAACACAGGAATGTGTTCGCCACTATAAGTAGCCAAAGAATGTTTTGCCGCTGAAAGTTTAGGGCGGCCGATAGCCCATACGTAGCACTATTTATGAGAGTCACAGACGCACCAGTGTCTAACTGAATATTGAAGGTCTTATCCTGGATGCGTAGCTTCACAAATAGTTTATTACACTGTCTCTGGATCGGTGCAGTGGTGGCGGAAGACACAAAATCAGTGCGTTTAGCGCGTTTTCGCTGCTTACGACAACTCGTGGGTTGGGCGGGTGGAACAACAACTCCCGCTTCACTTGCAGTCTGTATATTACTTTTTACAGCGTTTGAATTACGCCTGGGTCGCATAGCAGAGGGCTGGGTGGGTGGCTTATTGCGAACAAGTTTATTACCCACACGAACCGTGGAAGAGTCTTTAAACGCGACCTTCTGGGCGGGCTGGCTTTGAAGAACATGAATATCCATGGGCTGGGCAGCACTAGAATTGTTCTTGCGTTTACGCAAACAAACAGTCTGGATGTGTCCTTTCCTTTGACAAAAGTGACAAACCGCGTTTCTTAACGAGCAACGTTCACGAGGATGAGCAAGAACACACTTAGGGCAAGACTTAACTCTATCATTTTGCACACGCGGCCGACGAATGTGTTTAACATGACGCGGCCGGCTAGTGTTTACAGTCTGACTCTGCCGGTGGGGCCGCGGGCGTGACATAACTTGCTTAGCACAGGCAATTTGAGAAATACATGGCTGATCTAACTCACACTCAGCATAGTCAAAAGTATCTTGGGCTTCAATGATGTTCATCACAGTCTCTAATGACGGGTCAGGCAACTTTAAGATAGCAGCACGAATACGAGAATCTGCAATGTTTTGAGTAATAGCGTCTCGTAATATGACATCACTGTAGGAAGCTCCACACACACAATTAAATCGGCACTGACGGGTGAGGCCCCGTAAATCTGTTAACCACTGTTTATTAGATTGATGTGGCAGTTTCTTTAATCTGAAGAACTTGAATCTGGCTGCTGTCACATGAACTCGCGACTCGAAATACTCAGCAAGCTTGTTAACAACAACGTCATAGTCTAAAGCTTCTGGCTGGGATTCCGGGAACAACTTAAAAAGTAGTCGATAGACTTCCACGCCTGCAGTGGAAATTAAATAAAGCTGCCGCTCAGTACCTGTGATTTTGTAGACTGTCATGTGCGCCTGCAACTGCGCGAAATATTCTCGCCATTCTTCTCGTGATGCATCAAAAACACGGCAAGGTGGTGCTGCCTGTGCTTGTTCCTTTTGTGTTGGTGGATTAGCCGCTTGTTTGGCGATTGCTTCCACCAGACTTTGTATTTGCTGACTCTGTAACAAGATCAACTGTTGTAATTCGGCAGACATAGTGAACACAAAGTAAACCAGCCCCCAAAATTTTATCGCCACAACTAGTATAACAAGAAACAAGTTGAACCAGCCCTGCACACGAGTTCGGAAGTCCTCGTCGCCAGTTTTGTGGCGGTGTTTGTAGCGACAAACAATTCGCTGTAGAAACGGCTTACGAAGTCACCGCCACACTTTTAATAGCGGGCCGACCGGTCCGCTGGAACAGTGAACAGAAAGATGAAAACCCAAACACTCGGATTAAATAAAAGTCGGTACTTATCTTTATTAACGAAGATACAGCACACACAATAGTGAACTCCGTGTCTACAGGAATCTGTCTAGTTCGAGTCGGAGCGGCTAGATCAGCGTCGGCTGACGACAAACCACAACTCTGCTGCGATGAACACACGACTCACTAGCAAGTACACAATTCGGTGGCGAGTATACAACTGAGCGGCGAATACAGAACTGTCCTAGCGCTCGCGACTCCAGCGCTTAAGAACCCGGAAGCCAGCGGTGGCGCGCGCAGACTTGCAGCGATTTCCTGTATCGCTGGCGCTGCTTATGCGGACGGCGTACGGACTTTGATGCTGCCAACCTTTTGGCAGCGGGCTCGGTTGGCATTACTGGCTAGGATATAACAGTAGCGGTCACGTGGGTCCAGACTGAAGCGCCTTTAACCGCACGACCACACCGGCCGGCTATGTCTTTGAACCCAGCAAAAGAATTTATAGGTCAATCTGATATCCGTCACTCGGATATACTTCCATCTCGTCATCAGTCATCGAGCAGCCCAAAGTCTTAGAAAATTTTTTATTTTAATGCCTGTTTCTAGTTCCTATAACTCAAGACTAGAAATATATACCTCTTATTAAGTTTCTCTGCAGACACTTCGACATGTAGTTTTCAAAACCCTATTTGGTTCATCAAAGGCAGTGGAATCCGCTCCTACTAGTCTTTATTTCTTGTTCTCACTACCTAGTCAGTATGCATCGGTTCTAAATAGGAAAAGACATTTAATGGTTACATGACTCTTTCATGATATCCATTATTTTACTGCCGTTAAGTGAGGTATACATAATGATAGTGGTGATGTACTTTGTTGAAACTGCTTTTAAATTTTCTCTAATATATGTCCGATTAAAAGTCGAATTTTATTTGCGCTTGTGGAAAGAGAGAAATGTCATTAGGGAAGTGAAGGTTGTTTACATACGTTCCGTTTACGGGTATTCCTTCTGTGGTTCACTAATTATGATCACAGGTACTATCGGAAATGGTTAGCTCGAAGCTGGCTGGGAATAAATATCTCGCTCATCAGAATTATTATCGAACTCCATAGTCTATCATCTTCCTTGCGATAACATGCTGAGTCCACCGATAGATGCAGTTCTAGGATTAACGATGCAATAGGTGTCTACAGATGCTATTACACAATCCGCTGGCATTTATGGTAATCGCAGGAGAGTGTGCAGTCGACCAGAAGGCAGCAATGCCAGACCGTATAAGGTACTGACATGCAGTATTAGCTCTGGACATCATAGTGTGGGTAGACACAGCGTTCAGTGATACTGTTGTTTGTTAAAATAATACCGAACAGTTAAGAATACGTCCAGGACTTCAACCAGTCCAGTGAGATTTTATTCCTGAAAACAGCAGGTAAATTTGCTCTTCCTGTAGGACAAAGGATTCTCATCCATTTCTCGCATTATCTAACGCATTGTGCATGACTGTCGTAACCTCCCCTGGCCAAACACTAGGCCATTGTTTTTTACATCAGATTTATGAAATAAAGGAACTAAGTCGGGTCCTGTCTACAATATGCATCGACAAAATGCGGTAACATGTAGAAGTAGAGTATAACATCTCATCTTGTTATGACACCCCTCACAATTTTTAAAGCGACATCGTATAAATGTAGGATCACATTTCAGAGAGAGGAAGCTTTACGAAGTAGAGAAATATCCATTCTGTCGTTAGATCGATAAGATTATTACAATTATGTTCAGCGTATGTCCTGCACAATTTATAAGCTGTGTTCACCATACCAAGCAGATAAGACGGTTTATTGATATTCCGCTCGGCGGAGTTGAGCTGCACATACTCTAGCGCGCCAGTAAACAACCCCACTCCCTTTATTTTCGCTGCAGCGACCTTCGACAGGTAACCGTCGTGTCTGTGTTCCTTGAGTCTCGCCCCCCTTCTGTCATCGATCTTTGAAGCTGCTATGCTGCAGTAAGACTTCTGCTTTTGACTTATATTGTCAGACGTTGACAGCCTTGTTTGTTAATACACTACTGGCCATTAAAATTGCTACACCACGAAGATGACGTGCTACAGACACGAAATATAACCGACAGAAAGATGATGCTGTGATACGCAAATCATTAGCTTTTCAGAGCATTCACACAAGGTTGTCGCCGGTGGCGACACCTAAAACGTGCTGACATGAGGAAAGTTTCCAACCGATTTCTCATACACAAACAGCAGTTGACCGGCGTTGCCTGGTGAAACGTTGTCGTGATACCGTGTGTGAGGTGGAGAAATGCGTACCATCACGTTTCCGACTTTGATAAAGGTCTGATTGTAGCCTATCGCGATTGCGGTTTATCGTATCGCGACATTGCTGTTTGCGTTGGTCGAGATCCAATGACTGTTTGCAGAATATGGAATCGGTGGGTTCATGAGGGCAATACGGAACGCCGTGCTGGATCCCAACGGCCTCGTATCACTGGCAGTCGAGATGACAGGCATCTTATCCGCATGGCTGTAACGGATCGTGCAGCCACGTCTCGATCCCTGAGTCAACAGATGGGGACGTTTGGAAGACAACAACCATCTGCACGAATAGTTCGACGATGTTTGCAGCAGCATGGACTATCACCTCGGAGGCCATGCCTGCGGTTACCCTTGACGCTGCATCACAGGCAGGAGCGCCTGCGGTGGTGTACTCAACGACGAACTTTGGTGCACGAATGGCAAAACGTCATTTTTTCGGATGAATCCAGGTTCTGTTTACAGCATCATGATGGTCGCATCCGTGTTTAGCGACATCGCGGTGAACGCACATTGGAAGCGTGTATTCTTCATCGCCATACTGGCGTATCACCCGGCGTGATGGTATGGGGTACCATTGGTTACACGTCTCGGTCACATCTTGTTCGCATTGACGGCACTTTGAACAGTGGCGTTACATTTCAGATGTGTTACTACCCGTGGCTCTACCCTTCATTCGATCCCTGTGAAACCCTACATTTCAGCAGGATAATGCACGACCGCATGTTGCAGGTCCTGTACGGGCCTTTCTGGATACAGAAAATGTTCGACTCCTACCCTGGCCATCACATACTCCAGGTCTCTCACCAACTGAAAACGTCTGGTCAGTGGTGGCCGAGCAACTGGCTCGTCACAATACGCCAGTCAATACTCTTGATGAACTTTGGTATCGTGTTGAAGCTACATTGGCAGCTGTACCTGTACACACCATCCAAGCTCTGTTTGACTCAATGCCCATTCGTATCAAGGCCGTCATTACGGCCAGAGGTGGTTGTCCTGGGTACTGATTTCTCAGGATCTATGCACCCAAATTGCGTGAAAATGTAACCACATGTCAGTTCTAGTATAATATATTTGTCCAATGATTATCCGTTTATCATCTGCATTGCTTCTTGGAGTAGCAGTTTTAATGGTCAATAGTGTATATGAGGACTGTTCGGAAAGCAATTAACGATACGTTGTGAAATGTAAACCATAATGAAAATAAAAACCGTGTTATTTGCAACAGATACTTGAACCTTCCGTCTACTTCTCTATATAATCGCCGCTCCGACGAACACATCTGTCGTAGTGTTGTACGATCTTTCCAATACCCTCGTCATACAAGTCAGCCTTCTGCGTTTTCGGACAATTTTCTACACTGCATTGCAGCTCGTGGTCTGTGCCAATATGTTGCCTTCATAGACAGTGGTTCATTTGTGCAGAGATGCAAATCATCGGGAGGTATATGGTGGGCAATGAAACACTTCCTATCGAAAACGCTGCAGGTGCGTCCTCATAGCTCCTTTAATGTGCGGCAGAGAACTGTCATGATGAATTTAATGCATGAGAATTACGTTATGTTGATATGCATGATTTCAGGTGAATTTCGCGGCATGCAACCATACTTCCCAAGAGATACTATTTTCTGTGTACTTTTAAGCGGTCACTGTGTGCTCAGAACTGAGAAGAGTGACGTGACGCTATCTGCTGGTATACTAGAGACACTGCCCAACACATGTATGCAAAGCTTCATAGGACTTTCACTGTGGTTTCCATTTCGCGACCTATCGTTCCTTACTCTCCGAATCGTACGCTCGCGGCCACACAGTTTAACTTATTTCACTCCCATAGTGGGACTCTTCCAATGGTTTTTTATTGTGCATTATTGAGTTCAATAACTTCGGGCTACGTCGATATAACAGTGTGAATAAAGCTTTTTACTTGGGAGACCATTATTCCAGGATGGCCAGTTTTCGTTTCCACTAACGTGTTTATACGTAAGCTACTTGTCGGGATGTGAGAGTATCGCAAGTTTTGATGCAGGTTGAAGACCGGAGGTAACTGTTCAACCCACAAATAAAAATGGTTTTAATTGTTACGCTTCTTCTAATACATGCCATTTGAAAAACTAAATAACGAAATATTGCAGAAAATTCTTACTCATAAGAACATGGGAATATGTGTCAGACAGGTAGGGAAGCCGTGTGGTTCACGAGGACGCTTGGTTAAGTCCAGTGACAAAAGACGAAGCTATATCCAAATAAGATGCAAATGGAAATGACCCAGGAAGCACTTTTAGGAGATTTAGAAAGATACGTCATAGCGCTAGTTTTTCCAAGGCGTTGTAAACAGAAGTAGGTCATCCGTTGCCAATCTGCATGACGGCTTTGTTAGCAACACAGGACCACAGACTTTTCTTCGCGATGTACATATTCACTGTTGCTGCAGACAACCGCATCTATGACCTACATGTCACTGACAATGGATTGCACAAAATTGTTCTACAACATTTGATTTTTCAAAGATTGTGATCTAATAATAATTTGCTGTCAGTATTTGAAGAACAAAAGTTTGTCTACATCGTATACTGATTTAGGGGTAAAGTAGTCGTTTCTGAAGGTATTAGTCTAGAGATGACTAGATGGATAGATCGTATAACGAATGAGGGGATACGGAAAAGAACTGCATATAAAAGAAATTTGTGGCATAGATGGGCTAAAAGAAGGGACTGGTTGACAGGACACAATCTGAGATATCACGGGATCACAAATTGAGTATTGGAGGCAAGAAGACGAAGACCAGGAGATGAATACAGCAAGCTGGTTAAAAAGAATATAGGGTGCTGTATACATTCGGAGAAGAAAAGGTTTGCACAGGATAAAGCTGCGTGTAGAGCTGCATCATACCAGTCTTCGGACTGAAGACCACAACAACAGCAATATCTATGTTATATTTTAGTAAAAGCTAGAGGCTAATAAATTCAGTTGTAAGAAATAAGAACAAAAGGAAACTTACGTACACCAAACTACGTGGGTCGCTGCGCAAATAAAATTAACATATCACTCATTTCAGTTGGTAAAAGCGACAAACGCTGCAGCTGTTTTAGTAACGTGGAATTTACATTAATCACATAAATACCCTCCCCCAATGAACCATGGACCTTGCTGTTGGTGCGGAGGCTTGCCTGCCTCAGCGACACAGATAACCGTAACGCAGGTGCAACCACAACGGAGAGGTACGTGTTGAAAGCCCAGACAAACGTGTGGTTACTGAAGAGGGGCAGCAGCCTTTTCAATAGTTGCAGGGGCAAGAGTCTGGATGATTGACTGATCTGGACTTGTAACACTCACCAAAACAGCCTTTCTGTGCTGGTACTGCGAACGGCTGAAAGCAAGGGGAAACTACGGCCGTAATTTTTCCCGTGGGCATGCAGCTTTACTGTATGGTTAAATGATGATGGCGTCCTGTTGGGTAAAATATTCCGGAGGTAAAGTAGTCCTCCATTCGGATCTCCGAGCGGGAACTACTCAGGAGTACATCGTTATCAGGAGAAAAGAAACTGGCGTTCTACGGATCGAAGGGTGGAATGTCAGATCCCTTAATCTCGCAGGTAGGTTAGAAAACTTAAAAAGGGAAATGGATAGGTTAAAGATAGATATAGTGGGAATTAGTGAAGTTTGGTGGCAGAGGGACAAGACTTCTGTTCAAGTGAATACAGGGTTATAAATACAAAATGAAGCAGGAGGGGAATGCAGGAATGAAAAAAATGGTCCAAATGGCTCTGAGCACTTTGGGACTTAACATCTGTGGTCATCAATCCCCTAGAACGTAGAACTACTGAAACCTAACTAACCTAAGGACATCACACACATCCATGCCCGAGGCAGGATTCGAACCTGCGACCGTAGCAGTCGCGCGGTTCCGGACTGAGCGCCTAGAACCGCATGACCATGCAGGAATGAATAAAAAAGATAGGAGTGAGGGTAAGCTATGACAAACAGCATAGAGAACGCTACCACAGTACTACAGGTTTATATGCCAACTAGCTCCGCAGATGACGAAGAGATTGATGAAATGTATCATGAGATAAAATAAATTATTTAGATAGTGAAGGGCGACGAAAATTTAATAGTCATAGGTGACTGGAATTCGATAGCAGGAAAAGGAAGAGAAGAAAACGTAGTAGGTGAATATGGAACGGGGGTAAAAAATGAAAGAGGCAGCCGGCTGGTAGAATTTTGCACAGAGCATAACTTAATCATAGCTAACACTTGGTTCAAGAATCATAAAAGAAGGTTGTATACATGGAAGAGGCCTGGAAATACTTGAAGGTTTAAGATAGATTATATAATGGTAAGACAGAGATTTAGGAACCAGGTTTTAAATTGTAAGACATTTCCAGGGGCGGATGTCGACTCTTACCACAATCTATTGGTTATGAACTGTAGATTAAAACTGAAGAAACAGCAAAGAGGTGGGAATTTAAGGAGATGGAACCTGGATAAACTGACAGAACCAGAGGTTGTAGATAGTTTCAGGGAGAGTATTAGGGAACGATTGACAAGAATGTGGGAAAGAAATACCGTAGAAGAAGAATGGGTAGCCCTGAGGGATGAAATAGTGGAGGCAGCAGAGCACCAAGTACGTAAAAAGGCAAGGGTCAGTAGAAATTCTTGGGTTACAGAAACGATTTTGAATTTAATTGATGAAAGGAGAAAATATAAAAATGCAGCAAATGAAGCTGGCAAAAAGGAATACAAACGTCTCAAAAATGAGATCGACAAGAAGTGCAAAATGGCTAAGCAAGGATGAGTAGAGGACAAATGTAAGATTGTAGAGGCTTATCGCACAAGGGGTAAGATAGATACTGCGTACAGGAAAATTAAAGAGACTTATGGAGAAAAGAGAACTACTTGTATGAATATCAAGAGCTCAGTGGAAACCCAGTTCTAAGCGAAGAAGGAAAAGTAGAGAGGTGGATGGAGTATATAGAGGGTCTGTACAAGGGTGATGGACTTGAGAACAATATTATGGAAATTGAAGAGAATGTAGATGAAGATGAAATGGGAGATAAGATACTGCATGAAGAGTTTGACGGAGTACTGAAAGACCTAAGACGAAACAAGGCCCCAGGAGTAGACAACATTCCATTAGAACTACTGATAGCCTTGGGAGAGCCAGCCCTGTCAAACTCTACCATCTGGTGAGCAACATGTTTGAGACAGGCGAAATAACCTCA
This sequence comes from Schistocerca serialis cubense, assembly GCF_023864345.2. Lineage (NCBI taxonomy): Eukaryota > Metazoa > Arthropoda > Insecta > Orthoptera > Acrididae > Schistocerca > Schistocerca serialis. The sequence goes on along the minus strand of NC_064640.1, from coordinate 757,565,979 downwards.
AACTTCAAGAAGAATATAATAATTCCAATCCCAAAGAAAGCAGGTGTTGGCAGATGTGAAAATTACCGAACTATCAGTTTAATAAGCCACGACTGCAAAGTACTAACACGAACTCTTTACAGACGAATGGAAAAACTGGTAGAAGGCGACCTCGGGGAAGATCAGTTTGGATTCCGTAGAAACGTTGGAACACGTGAGGCAGTAATGACCCTACGACTTATCTTAGAAAAAAGATTAAAGAAAGGCAAACCTACGTTTCTAGTATTTGTAGACTTACAGAAAGCATTTGACAATGCTGACTGGAATACTCTCTTTCAAATTCTAAAGGTGGCAGGGGTAAAATACAGGGAGCGAAAGGCTATTTACAATTTTTACAGAGACCAGATGACAACAATAAGAGTCGAGGGGCATGAATGGGAATCAGAGGTTGTGAAGGGAGTGAAACGGGGTTGTAGCCTGTCCCCGATGTTATTCAATCTGTATATTGAGCAAACAGTAAATGAAACAAAAGAAAAATTCAGAGTAGGAATTAAAATCCATGGAGAAGAAATAAAAACTTTGACGTTCGCCGATGACATTGTAATTCTGTCAGAGACAGCAAAGGACCTGGAAGAGCAGCTGAACGGAATGGACAGTGTCTTGGACGGAGGATATGAGATGAACATAGAAAAGCAAAACGAGGATAATGGAATGTAGTTGAATTAAATCGTGTGATGCTGAGGGTATTAGTTTAGGAAATGAGACGCTTAAAGTAGTAAATGAGTTTTGCTATTTGGGGAGCAAAATAACTGCTGATCGTCGAAGTAGAGAGGATATAAAATGTAGACTGTCAATGGCAAGGAAAGCGTTTCTGAAGAAGAGAAATTTGTTAACATCAAATATAGATTTAAGTGTAAGGAAGTCGTTTCTGAAAGTATTTGTATAGAGTGTGGCCACGTATGGAAGTGAAACGTGGACGATAAATAGTTTGGACGAGAAGAGAATAGAAGCTTTCGAAATGTGGTGCTACAGAGGAATGCTGAAGATTAGATGGGTAGATCACATAAGTAATGAGGAGGTGCTGAATAGAATTAGGGAGGAGAGAAAATTGTGGCACACTTTGACTAGAAGAAGGGATCGGTTGGTAGGACGTTTTCTTAGTCATCAAGGGATCACCAGTTTAGTACTGGAGGGCAGCGTAGAGGGTAAAAACAGTAGTGGGAGACCAAGAGATGAATGCATTAAGCAGATACAGAAGGATGTAGTTTGCAGTAGGTACTGGGAGATGAAGCAGCTTGCACAGGATAGAGTAGCATGGAGAGCTGCATCAAACCTGTCTCTGGACTGAAGAGCACAAGAACTACAACACACAAAAACAGTCAAATGCACCGTAGTAAGACGTCAAGCGATGTATTTAACAAAAGTTAACGTGACACATCACGTCTTCAGCAAGCAACAAGATGCAGAGCATAAAAATTTGGATGAAATACTTTTTCCATGCTAGCACGTAGTACAGTTATAAAACTTTTCCTTTTTTTTATTTAAGCGTTTCGCGCACATTTGCGCAGTCTGTTCCTCTTATTGTCTGTATGGAAACCAACACATGATCAATGATTTGTGAGACCTCCAAAAGAGAGGGCTTCATATGCGGAATCACAGTCTATAATTTATTACACCAGTGTTTCTTAATTGGGAGTGCTTCGTCATTTGGTATTTCAGAAGGTCATAGGGTAGGAGAGTGCGCTTGCGCGTAAAGGCGATAGATAGAGTCAGGCTAGGGAACTTTTACAGCCGAACACTTGAGCACATGGCAACGTGACTACTTGACTTGTCTTATGTGTTCTCAGTTTGGGACTATTTTTATGAATGGCACGTAGGTTACGCCGTTGTGATACTTAGACAGTGTGCCAGTAGTTTAACAGTTTCCTAGACTTGAAATTTTAAGAGATCATGGGAGTCAGATAATTTTCCAATACCTTTATATTTTGGTGGACCTTAACCTTTCTGTATGTGGAGGAGAACATAGTTCTGTTTTATTATCAAGGTTCGTTGCCAATACTACAACTCTCAAATCAATATTGGATATTCTCAGGGAACACATCTTTGGTGATATTTATTTGAAGTGTTAGTGTACATCTGAACTTTTGCATTGGAATATCCTAAGGCAGAACATCATTCTTCAGTTGAACAGCAGTTTGGAATGAACTCTGATTAAATATAGGGTGTCCTAGGATAAATCATCAGTGTTGAGGCATATGAAAGGAGCACTCATCTGATGCATACGCCCTATTCTGAATGGTTTCCGAGGTCGAACACATTTAATGGACATTTGTTTCTGGGCTAGTAGTGCACACGTATGTATCTTTGCAACTCAGTCTCTTTGAAGTTTTATGCTAACCCAAACTATGTCGCTGCTTCGGAAGCCTGGGGTTTATAAGATCCCCTGTGAGTGCGGCCGTTCATACATCGGACAGAGGACACCTACAGTCCAGAAGAGATGCACAGAGCACTGCAGGTACACCCGTCTCTTAGAACGTAACAATTCTGCTGTGGCAGAGCACTGTATTGACATTTGGCAGTCTATGGTGTAAGATAATGTCGCAACCTTATCGTCGACTTTATCTAAATGGGACTAAGTGGTGAAAGAAGCAACTGAAATTCGGTTGTCGACGAATTTAATTAATAGCAATCGCGGCTTCAGCTTCGAAAAATCATGGCATTCGTCAATTTCTGTAATTAAATCACAAAGGCGTCACGACGGTAACAGCTCTCCGTGACACATCGGTATCACCGTGTGAATCGACTGCGCAGCCGTAGATTTAATTTCCATGCATGTGTTACACCTCTATGCCGTCTATCAACATCTCTGGCGCCTTGTGTATCTTTGGCCGCATACGCAGTGGTTCGGTCCTCGAGTTTAAAAGGACGGAGCAAGTTCTGGAGCGTTAGCGACCTCGGCTCACACTGAAGATGATTGGATGGTATTCAGCCGTAATATTAGGAGGAGATACTGAATTTATGGGGCTCCACGCAAGAAATTTTATGAGACTGTCTTTACGCAGCGATAACATGAAGATGCGATTGTGGATAGTTTGTCCAGCGAAGCAATTCCTGATTTCAAAATTAAATATCCCGAAAACTAGGATATTGAAATAAACGATATCGGAATTGAAAAACAACTGCTATCACTTAGTAGCGGAAAAGCATCCGGACCAGACGAGATACCCTTAAGATTCTACAGTGATTATGCTAAAGAACTTGCCCCCTTTCTATCAGCAATTTATCGTAGATCGCTGGAAGAACGTAAAGTACCTAGCGACTGGAAGAAAGCGCAGGTCGTTCCCATTTTCAAGAAGGGTCATAAATCAGATGCGAATAATTATAGGCCTATTTCGCTTACGTCAATCTGTTGTAGAATAATGGAACATGTTTTGTGTTCTCGTATAATGACGTTCTTAGATAATACAAATCTCCTTCATCATAACCAACATGGATTCCGCAAACAGAGATCATGTGAAACTCAGCTCGCCCTATTTGCCCAAGAAATTCACAGTGCCGTAGACACTGGCGAGCAGATTGATGCCGTATTCCTGGACTTCAGGAAGGCATTTGATACGGTTCCGCACTTACGTTTAGTGAAAAAAATACGAGCTTACGGAATATCGGACCAGGTTTGTGATTGGATTCAGGATTTCCTAGAAGAAAGAACACAACATGTCATTCTTAACGGTTCAAAATCTGCAGATGTAGAGGTAATTTCGGGAGTACCGCAGGGAAGCGTGATAGGACCTTTATTGTTTACAATATACATAAATGACTTAGTTGACAACATCGGTAGCTCCGTGAGGCTATTTCCAGATGACACGGTTGTCTACAAGAAAGTAGCAACATCAGAAGACTCGTACGTACTCCAGGAGGACCTGCACAGGATTAATGCATGGTGCGACAGCTGGCAGCTTTCCCTAAACGTAGATAAATGTAATATAATGCGCATACATAGGGGCAGAAATCCATTCCAGTACGATTATGCCATAGGTGATAAATCATTGGAAGCGGTAACGACCGTAAAATACTTAGGAGTTACTATCCGGAGCGATCTGAAGTAGAATGATCACATAAAACAAATAGTGGGAAAAGCAGGCGCCAGGTTGAGATTCATAGGAAGAATTCTAAGAAAATGTGACTCATCGACGAAAGAAGTAGCTTACAAAACGCTTGTTCGTCCGATTCTTGAATATTGCTCATCAGTATGGGACCCTTACCAGGTTGGATTAATAGAAGAGATAGACATGATCCAGCGAAAAGCAGCGCGATTCGTCATGGGGACATTTAGTCAGCGCGAGAGCGTTACGGAGATGCTGAACAAGCTCCAGTGGCGGACACTTCAAGAAAGGCGTTACGCAATACGGAGAGGTTTATTATCGAAATTACGAGAGAGCACATTCCGGGAAGAGATGGGCAACATATTACTACCGCCCACATATATCTCGCGTAATGATCACAACGAAAAGATCCGAGAAATTAGAGCAATTACGGAGACTTACAAGCAGTCGTTCTTCCCACGCACAATTCGTGAATGGAACAGGGAAGGGGGGATCAGATAGTGGTACAATAAGTACCCTCCGCCACACACCGTAAGGTGGCTCGCGGAGTATAGATGTAGATGTAGATGTAGATATATGAGTGCAACAAACGTTATGTTTATTGTGAAAGCTGTAACAATTCCTTACAGAACTCCTACAGAATTTTCTAAATATTTCTAAAAGCTTCTAAAAAGTGTCGCTGTAACTGCAATACATTCATACATATTACACAAATGTATGTACTTATATATGTACGCATGTTTGTTTCACATCTCCTCCAAAACCAATGGACCACTTTCAACCAGACTTGAAATCATCGCCGCGGCCGTAAGAACCATCTACCTGTCAAAGGGATGAGGGCTGCAGTGAAAAGCATGTAGACCACGACACGTGAATAGCCATACTTGAGTCGTTCAGTATTTGACAATGAGAGCACGTAGTGACTTGGAAAAAAGTATATACATGATTTCAACGTTTTGAGAAACTTTCGCTGGCTGACAACCTCCACAATATGATGAAAGGAATGAAGTTAGTGGATTACTACATTTTGCTGTTAGTGCAGAAAAACTGCTGCATGAAGCATGACGTTTGAATTTATTATTTCTGTATTACAAACTGTATACGCGACACACTTTTCAGGCAGTATTCACATAGAACAATGCACGCACTAGTAAAGTTACATTATTGCACGACACGTGGTTTAGGAGATATCATGTCAAAGACACTGCTGCGTCCACTAATTTATTACTTCACCGCTACTAAGTCTATTCGCAATAATTTTCGCATACAGTAGGCATATACGCGACTAGATGTAGCTGCAAAATTATTGTGCAGCACATAGTTCAAGAGATATGCCTCATAAACATTGAACTTGGTGGACATGAAACTGCAGGGCGATATTCGCTACAGATGCCGGTGAAGTATGTGTCAATTATGTGTGAAATATGTTAAATATATATGAAATATATTTGACATGGGCGTACTCGGGTAAATCAATGGGTAAAGATCTCATCCTATGCCCTTGGAATGATTTCAATCAAATTTGGTATACACATCAGTTACGATCTGGAAAGAAGAATTTGGGAGTAAGAACCATCAACATCTTATTTGGGCGAGCGCGATATCATTGACAGAGAAGGAGGGAAGAGGAAATGCACTAGCGGAGAGCGGGCCGGATGAGATGGATACTGCTGAGGGAGGAGGAGGAGGAGATGGACAGAGATAGGGATTCGGGGAAATGAACAGAGACGGGAGAGTGAAAGAGAGACAGAGAAACGAAAGAGGAAGAAATGGACAGAGACACGCGGAGGAAGAGACAGGCAGAGGGAGCGGGGAGGAGGAGACGAACAGAGGGAGGGCGAGGAAGAAATGGACTAACATCAGCTTCGAACAAATACATACGCTGGCGATGCCAGATACTCAGTTAGTAGGGCCTATAAATAGTGCCACGCTTCTCACAGCGATCATATCCACAGTTGGGAGGGTACCATACGGCAAGAAGTGGTATAAATGATATATCCCATTTAACAACGTGTTTTTCTGGTACTGGAATAACACAGGTTAGTACACAGTCCTACGGCAACAAGGTGCAGTTTTGATACACGATGTATTGTTCCAAAAAGACCTCATTCGAAAACTATTCGCAAGCTCTTTGTCAAATTCCAACGGACAGGCAGCGTGATCTATGATCTAGGGGGAATGTTGGCCCCAGGCAAACTGTAGTTACCCCCGAAAACGTCGGCACGGTTTATAGAATCTTTCAGAAAAATCCAGGGAAATTCGCCCGAAGAACTGCAGCAAAGACTGGTTTTAAGAGTTATAGCACCATGAAATTACCGAGACAGAGCCTACACGTGTTTCCACTCAAAATTCTAAGCCACCCGACAATACGTATACGAGCTGTGCGACGGAGGACGGACATCGCCAACCACATTCTCCCACTAACTGATAATGAAGGATTTGATGGTGGCTGCATCTGTTTCACAGATAAAGCACTCTTACAACTGAATGGAGTTGTGAATAAACAAAGGTGGTGATTCTAAGGTTCCTACAATTATAATACACTACTGACCATTAAAATTGCTATACCACGAAGATGACGTGCTACAGACGCGAAATTTAACCGACAGGAAGAAGATCCTGTGATATGCAAATGATTAGCATTTCAGAGAATTCGCACAAGGTTGGCGCCGGTGGCGACGCCTACAACGTGCTGACACGAGGAAAATTCCAACCGATTTCTCATACACAAACAACAGTTGACCGGCGTTGCCTGGTGAAACGTTGTTGCGATGCCTCGTGGTCGGATTGTAGCCTATGGCTATTGCGGTTTATCGTATTGCGACATTGCTGCTCGCGTCGGTCGAGATCCAATGACTGTTGAGCAGAATATGGAATCGGTGGGTACAGGAGGGTAATACAGAACGCCGTACTGGGTCCCAACGGCCTCGTATCACTATCTGTCGAGATGACAGGCATCTTATCCGCATGGCTGTAACAGATCGTGCAGCCACGTCTCGATCCCCGAGTCAACAGATGGGGACGTTTGCAAGACAACAACCATCTGCACGAACATATCGACGACGTTTGCAGCAGCATGGACTATCAGCTCGGAGACCGTTGGTGCGGTTACCCTTGACGCTGCATCACAGACAGGAGCGCCTGCGATGGTGTACTCGATGACCAACCTGGGTGCACTAATGGCAAAACGTCACTTTTTCGGAAGAATCTGTTTACAGCATCATGATGTTCGCATCCGTGTTTGGCGACATCGCGGTGAACGCAAATTGGAAGCGTGTATTCTTCATCGCCATACTGGCGTATCACCCGGCGTGATGATATGGGGTGCCATTGGTTACACGTCTCGGTCACCTCTTGTTCGCATTGACGACACTTTGAACAGTGGATGTTACATTTCAGGTGTGTTACGAGTCGTGGCTCCACCCCCCCCCCCCCCCCCCATTCGATACCTGTGAAACCCTACATTTCAGCAGGATAATGCACGACCGCATGTTGCAGGTCCTGTACGGGCCTTTCTGGATACAGAAAATGTTCGACTGCTGCCCTGGCCAGAACAATCTCCAGACCTCTCACCAATTGAAAACGTCTAGTCAATGGTGGCCGAGCAACTGGCTCGTCACAATACGCCATTCACTACTCTTGATGAATGTGGTATCGTGTTGAAGCTGCATAGGCAACTGTACCAGTACACGCCATCCAAGCTCTGTTTGACTCAACGCCCAGCGTATCAAGGCCGTTATTACGGTCAGGGGTGGTTGTTCTGGGTGCTGATTTCTCAGGATGTATGCATCCAAATTGGGTGAAAATGTAATCACATGTCAGTTCTAGTATAATTTATTTGTCCAATGAATACCGGTTTATCATCCACATTTCTACTTGGTGTAGCAATTTTAATGGCCGGTAGTGTATGTGTAAAGTGAAGCCACTGTATTCTGCCAAAGTTACTATTTGGCCTGCGGTAGAGGCATTATTGGCCCGTTTTTCATGAGAGAAATGATCATTAGTGAGCGTTACGTTGCAGTTTTGGAACAATTTGTCGTCATACTGTTAGTGCTGGAGCATCTCTCAGGCACCGCGTGGTTCATGCAAGATAGGGCGAGACGGCACAGCACCGAACTAGTGTTTGACTTTCTTAAAGAGGACTTCGGTATTGAAGCCATTGCCTTGAATTACTGCAAATTTACTGCCACAGGGTAAGATTGGCTCGCATATTCACCAGCCCTGACTCTTTGTGACTGCTTTTTGTGGGTTAAATTGCAAGAAACAGTTTACAGGAACCATTCCACCACCTTGTGGTGTGGCGTCTGAATCTATTTCCGTTGAGACACTAAAAAATGTGTACGTTTGTACATTGTACAGCAACATCTGTTAGCAGATTTTCGAACTATCTAGAAACTTTATTACTTCTGTATTAAATTTTTACGTATTTAACTATAAAGATGTGTTTTGTTGTAATCGTCTATTGGTGTTAGTTTTCGAGATATTTACTTTTGAAATCAGAGACTCATTCGCTTCACATTTCGTATTTTCCCAGGAATGATGGGAGATACCAAAGAGCTTGGGATGGTTGCCGTTGGGTCCTTGTAAAGCTGTAGTGATAAAGATGAGCAATACTAGACCTATGTAAGAGTTATGTAATTTGATGATCCCATATAATTCACTCTGGAACAATAACTATCTCTTTGTGGTGAAAGAAATTTAAAAATTTACACTTCTTGGGTAGTTACATGAGCACATTGTTTATCCTAATCCTTGACCAAAAAAGGAGAACGAACACATCGTCAAATATAAAAGTAACTTCACAGTGTGTAAAGAAAGACATTACCCAGTACACAGCGGTGAACCGCACTCAAGAGGAAGGCAGCACGCCGGTCGAAACGTCGGCAATTTAGTCGATTTAGTTGTTTGCAGTGACGCGGCCCAGTTTCCAAAACTATTTTACCCAAAATGACATCGGCCGTGGAAGCCTAAGGACTTATATTCGAGAGTACTGGTCTCCAAGGGAACGTAGGTGATATAATAGGGACACTAAATTGTGAAATATATGGCGAGGGTGGAAAAGAACACACTCCATGTATAATAGAACGGTTTAAAATATCGAAACGAGGTTTCCGACAAATGATGGTACGCAGATGGACACATAATCTTGTGAACGGTAAAGACTCCTAACTCTTGCATCAGCCAAGGTATTTAGGAAGGTATGGCTTATTTAAATGGAACTATGAAGGTTTTAAGGGTATTCGGAACCTCTTGAAAACACGAGTACAATGATTTAATTAGGGTAAACATTTACTTTGAAGTGTCGGAGTAATGTGCTGAAATTCATGTGGAAGTGAACCGATATTGTGGACACATGGGTGTTTTCGTCACATAGTTTTCAGTTATCTTGCACAATGATTGCTTATTTGACACTGCTGAAATAGAGACGTCACCCATTCATTATCCACAATGAAAAAGGGCTATGTCAACGGAGAAAGATCTAGTCTAGGAAACTCTTCATTCTTAAAACGATTATCTGTAATGTGTTTGCCCAGAGAAGCCGGAATGCTTCTTAAAGATAAAACACCTGTCATAATATTATGACTACGGATAATAATCGATTTTGAAATTAAATGAATTACTCAAACGAATTAACTGTATTTTTTGCTGACACTAATTTGTTAATGCCCGGTACTCACAAAATAAATATATTTCTTAGAGAAGCTCGGTTTTATGTTGCACTTAAGTGTATGCTACTTCAGCATATGCTCACTTTTTTTCCTATCGAGCGTAAGGCACTTTTACAATCTTCGTTCGGGCGATAGGTGAAGAGCTGGAATATCATGGACTATATGGCGGTGCGTGCTGTGGCGTATCGTGTGCACATATCGTCTGGATTGTATGAAAGCTGAGGTAATTTTTCATTTAATATTTGCGTTGTAGCACAGGAAGAGTGAGGTGGACAGTACTTACACTATCGCTTATACAGAGGAATCTGTTGTAGAAAAACGGGTAGACTATTTGTGAGATAGTGTGTGTGTACCACAGTTTTATACGCCTGGGACGGAGTAACGCCACACGCTGAAAGTACCGACGATGGCACACCGTACATTTACGTCCAATGCAGTAGCAGTTGTATCAGACGAAGTCAGCGTAAAATTTCTACTGTCCAGTAGTCATGTTATGTGCATTTAACCCTGCATTGCTACTGTGTTCGTTTGTACCACCGTTTCTACGAGGGGTCTCACAGACCCGACCTGCGTATCAGTCTGATTTGTTAAGGATAGGGGGCACAAAAGTGCTGTCCTTTGTTGTTGTCCTTTATTGCTACGTAAGCAAATTATACAGTGATGAGTAGAAAACATGTACTACAATGTTGTAAGTAAACGGAGAGTCTCCACAACGTCTTTTGAACCTACTGTTTCCACATGTCATTTTACCATACCAGGCCATTATATGCAGTTTTTACAATTTAAACTTGAGTGTTTTTTGAGACACACGAACTTAGAGCATTTGTAACTAATATATAGTGTTTTGCTATCTTCACACCCATAGCACCGTCCTCTCTTAGGCACCGTACTCCGGTTCACACACCCATCGTCTTGCAGTTCGACCCCCGCCAGTGTTTTGACAGATCTACTGAGAGGTCGGTTGATATGCTTACTGCCAGCCATGTGTAGTAATTGGACTCTGACAAGAGCCTTCCCAAGCGATTTCAGAAAGTCTCTCTTCTTGGTCTCCCCCTGGCTGTTAACTCTAAAGATGACGAGACTATTTATGTTTGCTGTATTCAGTAAGCAAAAGAATAAGGCCACCTTCTACTTGTTCTTGCTACATCATAGGTGGCACACATCTGATCTACTAAATCTACCCCATCCTTAGTAGCAGTATACAGAGTTATCATCTCCGGCTTCATTTCTTTCCCACTTGTAGGATCTATTTTGTTGTCATGGTGCATGGCACTTATTAGAAGTAGGCACCTGTTTTTCTTTGCCACATAACTCAGTAATGTGCACGACTTCTGATAACCAAAGATGCTTGTAAAAGCAGTTCCACGTCTTGTGTTCACGAATTCTGGGGTAATAGCTGTCTAGTTCTTCCTTACTTTTCCAAAAGTATTAATTTATGGTCTTTCAGAAGTGACAGGGCCAGTTTATAGCTCGTAAACTAGTTATCCATCGTTATGTTCCTTGATGTTTTGGAAACACGATTACACAACCTTCTGGCGACATGAGCTGCACGATTATTCAAATTACACGGTCCATCTGGCTGCTCACCTAAATGAACTTACAAATTTGACGTGTACGCCGTTCCTGCATCGGCTAGATTGAACATCTTTGTTCCGTATTTTCCAGGTTTGGAAGGAATGTACATTCGAAAACTACATCGTCCTCGAAATTTGACAAGCATTTCATCTACAGCGACATATTCTCCAAGAGAATAGTGTGCTATGCAGTTTTTGGTGAACAAATAAAATATATTTCGTATAAGAGCCAATTTATCCTCTTTTCGTCTGTCGGACCTCGTTGACTTCTCGTCAAATTTCAGACACTGTGCCAGAAACAAGAATCTCTGTAGGGTCATTGTAGAGTAAAATAATTCCAGTCCTGTTGCATCTCTGCCCCAGAGTTCTTCTAAATTAACCCTACCAATCTTGTAGATTCCACACAAATACAACAGACCAAGAAATGCTTCAATATTACCTTTATCTGTCTCATGAATGAAGGTCTGAGACGAAGAGTATATCGACTTAGCGGATTCGATACATTGGTTAGTATGTATCACTACTTCATCCATTATGTCATCCGTAAAAAACAGCCGCCATATTTATATAACTGTCCTTTTATTTTTTGCCATTCCCCTCACACCAGAAATATATGACACAATATTATATGACCTCCTTCTCATACGAGGAGTAGGCATGCGTTTCATCCATTTAGTACGCTTGTCTCCACTCTCGTCACCTGATTCGTCACTAACGATTTCATTTCGCGGTCCATCATTACACAGATCTTCTGTTACATCCATTATAGCCCTCGTGTGAAATAAATAGGCCGACTCAGCAATTTGAATGTGTGCCACAAACGTGTTTGTGTTGGGTTCCAAATGGTTCAAATGGCTCTAAGCACTATGGGACTCAACTGCTGAGGTCATTAGTCCCCTAGAACTTAGAACTAGTTAAACCTAACTAACCTAAGGACATCACAAACATCCATGCCCGAGGCAGGATTCGAGCCTGCGACCGTAGCGGTCTTGCGGTTCCAGACTGCAGCGCCTTTAACCGCACGGCCACTTCGGCCGGCGTTTGTGTTGGGAACAACGATACCATCACAGTTACTCTGGGTCCTATAGCCCTAACAACTATTTACCTACTTGCTACGGTCGGTCTGGCAGACCCAAACACGCTACAAGCTCTCGTAGACAGTGAACGTCCGCCGTCATTTTACGAGCAAATGGCACAGCTGTAATGTAGGAAGCTACAAGGAACGTGCAGTGTTGTGAACCTAATGAAAACGAATCGCTCACACAAGCCAGGGTCCGGGAGATCCACCAATAGCTATGCGGTGTTAATTACCGCGATTAGTAAACGTTGCCTCATAGGTAAAAAGAGGACAAGTTTCAAACCTTAGTCTCGTCTCTCAGCCGTTGCAGAGCAAACACACAACGTTCTAAATGGGTATTGAAATGAAGTCATTCGAGTGCCTCATGGAATGGCATACGAAAGGAGTGTAAGATGAAAATGACACTCATCCGACTGATAGGAAGTTTCTTGGTCACACATCTGTTGCCGCCATGTGTAAGTGCCGAAGCCAGAACACCTTCTTCGTGTGCTCTTTCAGTTGCAGTCATTTTCCTCCTGCTCTAAATGTTCACGCTATCTCTTCTCTTTAGCGTCCTAATGTTCTAATAATTCATGCAAATGCCTGGCGCGTCGCAGACTACGGATCAGTGTGGATATCACCACACAGCTGTACTGTTTTACAGAGTTTCTTTGACACTCACATTATACAAGTAGCATGCCTAATATCTCATCGCTAGTGTTCATTTCTGATTGCAAGGAGCCGGCCTGGGTGGCCGAGCGGTTCTAGGCGCTACAGTCTGGAGCCGTGCGACCGCTACGGTCGCAGGTTCGAATCCTGCATCGGGCATGGATGTGTGTGATGTCCTTAGATTAGTTACGTTTAAGTAGCTCTAAGTTCTAGGGGACTGATGACCTCAGAAGTTAAGTCCCATAGTGCTAAGAACCATTTGAACCATTTCTTTTTATCGCAAGGAATGCGGAAACAGAAATTAGTTGTCGAAAGACTACAAATTTGTAGCTTTTTCTGCAGTGACGACAAGTAAACAGTCGGAAGGCTTGATACAAAGTCGGTGTCTGACATGATATCCTCGCATGGCGATGTTTACGCCGCCAAGGTCTAATCCGGTCGTCATGCCTTTAAATTTTAACTCATTTCTCGGATACTTTTACAAAAAGTTTCAACACCAAATGTAGTCAGCATTATATTGCTGTACTCGCCGTTTTAAGAACTTTTGAATGTCCTTAAGGAAGTATACTAATGAGTTAAAAAATTCTTGCGTCAATATATGGCTTGATACGAAAGTATTAACTATGCTAAAGAATTATGTAACTGTGATCCTTCAACTTCTCCCGGCGTATTTTTTGCTCCAACAGTCCGCGGGTGTACGGGTGTACTGCCGGTCCATAGTGTTAAACGGGCAAAATATTTCGGCGATCAGACATGTCGCCATCGTCATGTGCGCTGACGAACTGAGCTTCTGAGGGCGGGCAGCCGTCCTAAATCCCCTCCCCCCGCGAGGCCAGTCGCTGAGAGGCTGGCGTCGGCGTCTGTGGTGGCGTCGGTGTAACTGCCTCGTCCGCCCTGGTTGCTCGTTCGTTTTATTTGTAAAGCCTCTTTTTAATTAGACTCAGTGCTGGTTCCCATGCCTTGCTGAGGCTATAACCGCAATCTTTGTTGATGAGTCCGTCTCTGATACGAATTTCGATATCCTCTCTAACGACGCTGTCCCGCTATTTAGATGTCTGTGCCAAGACACTGGTATGTTTGTAGTCCATTTCGTGATTTTTGGACAAACAGTGCTCTGCGACTGCACACTTGTATGGGTACATAAGTCGAGTGTGTCTCTGATGTTCTCGGCAACGATCTTCGATGGTGCGCACTGTCTGTCCAATGTAAGTCTTCCCACACTATCAGGAAATCTGGTATATGCCGGCCTTCCGCAAACCGAGATCGTCTTTGACACTTCGCAATAATGCTCATGTTTTATTGAGCGGGCAAAAGACAGTTCCTACTCGGTGTTTGCTCAATATTCGTCCTATTTTCCCCCGTAGTGCGCCAGTACACAGTATATAGGCGGTGGCTATCTCTTCCTCCGTGACTTCGTCCATCTCCACACGCTGTACTGTAGAGGTGTGGCGGAGAGCGGGTCTGATCTGCCATTCCGAGTACCCGTTTTTCCGAAAAAGTGTTTTGAGGTGTTCCAGCTCATGGGGCAGACTCTCTGCGTCCGAGATGGTGCGCACCCTGTGCACCAGTGTTTTTAGTACCCCATTCCTCTGCGAAGGGTGGTCGCAGCTATTTGCATGCAAATACAGGTCGGAGTGCGTTTTCTTCCTGTATACCCCATGGCCCAGGGTGCCATCAGCTCTTATTTTGACCGTGATGTCCAGGAATGGTAAACGCCTTCTGCTTCAGTCTCCATAGTGAATTTGATGTTCGAATGTATGAAGTTCAGGTGTGTAAGGAAGGGACAAGCTCCTAGATTTCCTTACACACCTGGACTCCATAGATCTTTTGCCAGACACCCCCCCCCCCCCCCCCCCCACGATTTTCAGTTTTCCTGGTACCCATTTAAGTTTTACTGTCTTCTTCTTCAGACATTTGAATCTGAGTTACCTCTTCATCAGGACCAGGTTATGGTCACTGTCTACGTCTGCAGATGGATGGCTCCTGCAATATTTTACCTGGTTCCTAAAACGTGCTTTCTCTAGAATTTAATCAATCTGTTATCTCCTGAGGTCTCCACGGGCCTTCCACTGATATCTTCCTCGTTTGTGATGTTGGAAAAGTGTGTTTGTTACAAATAACTGGTGCCCAAAGCAGAGCTCCATTAGTCGATCTCCTCTTTCATTTCTTCTTCTAAGTCCATATTTGCCAACAATTCCTTCCTCCAGTTCTTCATTCGCATTCCCATTCCAGTCCCCCATGACAAACAGGTTTTCCTCTCCCCTGACATTTCTCATAGCATTACTTATTTCTTCGTATATTTTGTCAACAACTGCATCTTTTTCTTTGGATGTTGGCATGTACACTTGTGTTATCACAGTGTCTTTTGGTTCAGTGTCAAGTCTGACTAGTATTATTCGAGAGCTACATTGTACATATCCCTTGAAAACTGAGCCATAGTTTTTACTCGTTCATTTTTCGGTCGCGCATCCTCGAAATTTTTAATTCATGAAGCTTCAAGAAACAAATATTACATGCCCGTCTGCATACTATGACTGGCCAAAACCTCGTTTTAATATGCAAAACTGTTAGTTAAATATAACATGTTACGCTTGGCATCAGTCATCCCGTATGTAGTGACTGCATCAAAAAATCTTTCATCAGTATTAGGGAAGAGTTTGATTTAAATCCCATAACTACAAAAAATATCCAAGATACTTGAAAACACTTCATCTATGTCAATTTTGACGGTTAATTTTCCAAAAATTTGGGATGAAAGCTGTAGACAGGCAGAGGAAATGACTGTCACCTTTGCCTTTGAACTGCACGTTGCATAAAGAGATTAGAGCGTGGAGAAAATCCTACACCAAAGACATCAACGTAGGAAACCCTAAAGACAACATTATATGGACTGCCTGGCATTTGCTGATGACATTCCCTTGATAACAGAGATTCCAGAAAACGCCAAATTCTTTACAGGAAACCTAACAATGCAAGCAGCAAAAATCAGTTTACAGATTTCTTTCCCAAAGACAGAACTATAACAAACGTCAAAATTGTCCACAGGAATTACTCATAAAACAAGACAGAATCAAGACAGTAAGTTCATTAAAATATCTAGGGTTGTGGGCAACATTAACAATGTGAAGGGAAATCTAGAGATAAGAACAACAAGGTGAACATTGCATTCCAGAATACCAAACACATGTACAAAAAGAAGATTTTATAGTAAGACATCAAAATTAAATACTATAATTCACTAGTGGGACATGAGGATGTGTATGGTGCCGAAAAACTAAAACTAGTATGGAAAGGTGGCATAAGCAAATTCATGAAAATAGAAAGAATACTGGTTAGCTGCATATTTGGCCCAGTGGCAACAGAATACGAATACAGCAGACTATGACCTAATAAAGAAATCTATGAACATGTAGAGAACGTAGCACACACTATGCATAAGAGAAGAATGTCGTTCTTTGGAGATTTGACTCGAATGGATTATGCCAAACTGCCGAAGCAAATCTGTATTAAAATGATGAAGCTGAAAGGGCGTCCAAAATGGACTACACAGGCACTAAATGACCTTAAACAAGCAAACATCAACATTTTACAAAAACATAACAGGAGTTTATTTAGGAACATTTCTTTTTTTATTTGGCCTCCAGATTTTGTACTCTACATAGTCATATAAAACGAATGGCTACATAATGTTTTTAATTGTACGAAGAGAAAACATAGAGGCAAATATAAATATGTAAATGCTGAAGATGTTACAGTTTGGGACACAAGAATTTTTTTGCAAGTAGATACAAACCTAAAGAATAAACTTTTAATTGATCAGCTTACAACACATCTGGAATTGAATCAGAAGCAAAACATCAGTGTCCAGCTCAGAATCAGACTTAGATGCACGACAAACGTAGAAGTTGATTCAATGTAGATGTGAAAGAGAAGAGGCATGGTTGAAGCGTAGTCGAATAGTGGTGGATTCCGTTGATTAGTCGAAATGGGGCGGGGGGAGGGGGGGGCTCATCGTATATCGCGATCTTGCAAGAATTTGTGGTTGTGACACCACAGAATAACTGCATTTGTGACGCGTTCTACATGTATTGAAAGCCATGTTGGCCGTAGCTCTCGACCGCGCGTAAGTTGTCTACGAACGCTGATTTCGAACTGAGAACTGCTTCCATAGATGCCCCCTGCATCTCTAAAACGTCATCTTCTTCATTATTGTGGATAACATCATGGAATTGCACCCATAGAAAATGGATTTTCTGCGCTCTCCAATTACTGCGAACATATTTCTGAACCACATCTAAAACATAATGGTTTGTGGTTTTATTCCATTTACGGCGTTGAACATTTTTTAGGACACGCTGTGAGTCGGACGCAAGAAATGTTATTAAAAAGGGAGTTGTCGATACAAATTTGAATGCTTCCAAGAGTTTCACTGTCTCTGCCGTAAAAACAGAAGCGCTTTTAGGCAGTTTGAAGGCATTCCAGACTTTTATCTTAGGGCGTAGAAAAGCACATCCAGTAGACTCTACTTGCGAAAATTTTGAACCATCGGCACATATACCCAAAAAAACCAAGCTTGAGCTTCAGCCAGCCTGTCTATTATAATAATAGACTGGAATCTGTTAGCTGAATGAGCCAAGATCATATTCAAATAAAGGCAAAATGCGAGAAAGATCGCATTTAACGTCAGATAGGTGACCAAGCTGGTGCAGACGGCAGGAATGTTATTACTAATTTTGGAGGCAATACATAATCAAGGAAAAAATTCAGAACCTGATATTCTATGAGGAATAAACTTTATAATATGGAAAAAGTCTGGAAGCAGAGATCATAATACAAGGAACGGATGTGGGGGAAGAGGAAAAAGAACGCATGCAGCAAGAACTGAAATATCAATTTACCACGTTGTGAAAAACTGATATTTGAATAATTTAATAACACAAAACCGTTTAACATGAAAATGCTTCTGTGGTTTCGGACAAATACTATGAATCTTGAATAATTTTTTTAACTTGAAACTGAAATCGTTTCACAAAAGGAAAAGCTTTCTCGTTTCGGACGAACAAGTATATCTAGTTTCCGCTGTCCCGACATCATCCAGAATTATTGCCTTATTTTCTTCAATAGATCACATAAGTCAAGAATGGTTGCTACTGCTGTTATTCTGCCAGTTTGGATACTGCTCTCGTAAAACGCTTCATTCAGTTTAGAATTCGGCAGTTCGTCGATGTTGGAGATTTTTATGTAAAGATCTTTTTGTTGTTTTTGTTTTTAAATACAAATACTGTTAACTTATTTTTTATGTCCAAGGTATTGACATCAATACAAAAATGAGATGATGTTTCACTTAACAGAAAACGAGAGGAGGAGAATAACTTTGCTGCCAGAAGCACCCGCCATCACAAACTGTATAGTGTCGTGCAGAGTACGTACGTAGATGTAGGTTATAGTAGTCGAAAAGAGCATTCTTACATATAAATTACAAGGTTACGATTTGACGGTTCCATATAATTAAGACGGCAGCACGAATTAAGTATCTTGTAATGGGGAAAGAAAGTGAGAAGTTCAGTCTTGGCGTATGGTCATTGGATATAATAACCATAGCAGAAGTGTCTACCATCACCTTATGCTACTTCATACAAATAACATTTTAAGCTCTTGTTATATCCTGTACAGAAAATTCATGAACAAACCGAATAGTGTCACAAAAATCTATTTTATCTTACGAATAACAGTTGTAGCCTCTACTCTAGGATAAAGCTCAGCATCAGCATCAATTTCCTTATTCTATGGACTTATGTTAAACAAACTAATTACCTTCAAATGGTTCAAATGGCTCTGAGCATTATGGGACTCAACATCTGAGGTTATCAGTCCCCTAGAACTTAGAACTACTTAAACCTAACTAACCTAAGGACATCACACACATCCATTCCCGAGGCAGGATTCGAACCTGGGACCGCGCGGTTCCGGACTGAAGCGCCTAGAAGCGCTTGGCCACGGCGGCCGGCTAATTACCTTCAACGCTATAATTACAAGAATAACGTTTTAGGCCCTGAATAACGTTTTAGGCCTTATTGGAAACGTACGTCCTTAGAATTACTGTATAGAATGTTACTAATTGACGAATAACATTTCTAATCTATTGTTCCTTTTTGCAAAGTCAGTGATAAGAATATTTAGAAATTAAACCAGCGTAAAGACTAGAAAGGAGGAATGAAGAAAGACGAAACCAGGTGGCTGATTACAGTGTTTCAGATGCATCGAAAATGTGTATCGTCAAGCACAAGTGAAAGGTTAAATTGGCTCGGTGTCCGGCGCTATTTGCGGCTGGGTCCGGGTGACAGTTAGGGGCGGGAAAGGTCGTCTTTAAGGTCAAAGGACAGCTGTCACACTGCCGCGAGGCGAACGCTGATAGCGCCACATGAAGCAGGCTGTCGTTCACTTACCGCTGGGCACCGAAATGCACGCAGATATACGGTCTGCCCTTCTCCACTGCGTCTGCCGGAAAAACGTGGCACGTCAGTGATACAGACACCGCCTTTTCTAACTTTCTAAACATCGATGTAACGGTAGTTCGGATATTTCGGCTCTGTAGCATCAGCTGATCTATAGAGAGTGACCATTTTCTTTCTCCCTTCTCCGAACGTGTGGTGTAAGTAAACCATTTTCGGCACGTATTCGTCGTCTTGTTACAGGCCCGGATCCAAGGGGAACATCATTTCCAAATGTCTTAGACAAGTATTCAAACGTAAAGTAGCGAACTATGTGACTCGGAAACGGCAAGGGTATTAGAAAATCACAAGCTATGTGTAACAGAGCAGTTTCCAGTTGTTCCGTTGAGAGCCCGGTCACGTGGATAGACTTGTGGTCCAATCAGCTGCAGAAAACATTCCTGCCAGGCAAACGTCCTCATTCAAAAGCTGCCAACAACGTTCACAGATAGGAATGTCAAATTACAGGAAACTGAGTAAGGCAAGTCAGAAAGGGGAAGACCCTACACTAAGTTAAAAGTAACTAACACTGACTTTATCAGATGTTGGCGGCAAAGGCTGAAAGTGACAACATTTCCCTCATATACATCGTCGACTAGCCATAGATAGAAAATCTGTAATTTTTGGAAATATGTGGTAAGGTCTTATGGGACCAAACTGCTGAGGTCATCGGTCCCTAGGCTTACTCACTACCTAGTCTAACTTAAACTAACTTACGCTTAGGACAACACACACACACCCATGCCCGAGGGAGGACTTGAACTTCAAACGGGGAAAGCCGGGCGAACCGTGACAAGACGCCTGAGACAGCGCGGCTACCACGTGCGGTAGCAAATATGTGTTCACTGTCGTATAGCTTAGTAAAATAGTGATACTGCTCAATGCGCACTTCAATTTTATACCTTTTAAGATACAACATTGTCAAACTTGTGAGAGTTTGTTGCTATTATAGTTCTTAAATCAGTTGCCTGCCGCAAGTAGATTTCAATTTTTCTGACGAATGCTTCACAAATTATGCTTTCCTCTGAACTGCAATTTCTTGGAATTTATGTTAAATCAATGTACGAAGCATTAAAGTAAACAAATTATTACTACGTCAAACATCTTCATATATTTTATTTTTATTTAAATCTGAGCCGTCATTGGCACGCTAAAACGTTGACCATTTTTGGCGTTGTGAAGGTAGGGAGCCTACAGAATATTGTTTCCTTCTCCCTCTTGCCCTCCAGGACAGGACACTGGCTCAGCACCTAAGCCATGTGATACGGTTATGTCGGAACCGCAATATGCAACAGGAATGATGGTACTAGCGTAGATGGAAAGTGTAAGCATCATTCCTAAAGCAGTGTCAATATTCGGCACCGCACTGAGCCAGCGTTAGAAAATGTGCACCGACGAGAGAAACAATGGCCACTGCTTGATTTTTCTTCACCAGTATCGAGTATATATGTCGGAAGGTTAATTAATTAAATTCAATTACGAAAAAAGCTGCAACACCGAGAAAAAGTAGCGCGATATACACGATAGACGCGTTCCTACATCTCAAGGATGAAGTCTATTCAGGTTTTGCGCCACTATGAAGATGTGGATCACGTTTTCTTTAGATACAAGCTGTAATTGTCGTAAGCGTTATTTACCTGGCCGGCCGGAGTGGCCGTGCGGTTCTAGGCGCTAGAGTCTGGAACCGAGCGACCGCTACGGTCGCAGGTCGAATCCTGCCTCGGGCATGGATGTGTGTGATGTCCTTAGGTTAGTTAGGTTTAAGTAGTTCTAAGTTCTATGCGACTGATGACCTCATAAGTTAAGTCGAATAGTGCTCAGAGCCATTAGAACCATTTTTGTTATTTACCTTTCAGTCTGGATGTGGTGAGTATATGTTATTCAATAATGATTCTAGCACGACAAAGACGCCATTATCAACAGCTCACTGACTTTCAATGAGATCGTGTAATAGAACTACTAGAAACTGGATGTTCCCTCTTCGATACGTTAGAAGGATTTTACAGGAATGTAGCCACTGTACACGATTGCTGGCAGTGGTGGTCCCGAGAATGTACGGTAGCAAGAAGACCCGGCTCCAGATGACTACCAGCTATTACCGAGAAGGAGGACCATCATGTTCGGCGTACGGCTCTGCAGCAGTAATTGGAGCAGCAGTTGGCACCACAGTGACACAAGGAATTTTTACATATCGGTTACTTTGACTGCTCCGAGCCTAACGCCCTGTAGCGTGTATTCCACTGATTGAAACCACCAACATCTGCGACTTCAGTGGCGTCATGCGAGAGCTCATTGTAGGGAAGGATGAAGGTTTGTTGTGTTTTCTGACAAAAGCTTGTTCTGCCTCTGTGCCAGTGACGGAGTGATGATGGTGTGTTGGTTAGAAGGAGGCCAGTTGAGGGCCTACAACCAAACTGTCTGCGTACTAGACACACTGGACCTACACGTGGAGTTATGGTCTAGGGTGCGATTTCGTACGATAGCAGAAGCACTATCGTGGTTATCGCACGCATCCTGACTCCAGAGTTGCACGTCAATCTGGTGATTCGACCTGTTGTGCTGCCATTCATGAAGAGCATTCCAGGAGTGTATTCCCACAGGATAACGCTCGCCCACATACCGCTGTTTTTACCCAAAATCCTCTATGTTGCCTTGATCTGTTCGACCACCAGATCTGACTCCAAATGGGGCATTTATGGGACATCATCGTACGGAAACTTCTGTGTCATTCGCAACCAGGAATACCCATCCCTGTACTGACCGACCAAGTTCAACAGTCATGGAGCTCCATGCCACAAACTGACATCCGGCACCTGTGCAGCACAATGCATGCTTGCATTCAAAACTCTGGCGGCTACACCGGTTGTTAATGTACCAGCATTTCGCATTTACAATGGCTTATCACGGGCTAATATTAACCTCTGATGTTGCAATGTTAATCACTTATATATGTTACATAGACAAAAGTATTCCCAAGTTTTATTACTCAAAATTAATAAGTTTTTTGGAGTTCAGTTTTTTCTGTTAGTGTTCATGCAAGGCCTGCATTGCCGAACAAGGAAGACAATATCTGTTACTATTACATTCGTATTGCAAAAATTTAGAAATAAAGTGCTTTTTATACTAGAAAATATCACTGTGAAAAAAATTATTTTCACAGTAATAAAAACACTGTACTCCGAGGAAGACTAATTTTGAAGAGACAGACCTTTTGAACCGATTTGATTTGGTCTGCCAGCTATGTACCGCATACAGAATACAGTGTACTACAACTGTTCTTCTCGTGTTAATCGACTGTTATATTCTAAGAAACTAGGTATAACGAGTGGCGATCATACCATAGAATAACATAATGTGTAGTTTTTTTATACATGAAGTCTTCACGGGTTGTCAGCCGAGTAGCATCGTCGTCTCGTAGCAACGTTTCGATGGAATGCGTCTCCATCATCTTCAGGCGAAGTGTCAGGATATCGTCGGTCGCGGGATTATATCTCTGCTGGACCGCTCTCCGCTACCCGCGACCGACGATATCCCGACACTTCGCCTGAAGATGATGGAGACGCATTCCATCGAAACGTTGCTACGAGACGACGATGCTGCTCGGCTGAGAACCCGTGAAGACTTCATATATGAAATTCGCCGAGAAAGCCTGCACTCGCCTATAATGTGTAGCTACATTTCAGTTCAACAAAATCATGGTGGTGGAAATAGTTAGCCTTTTGTTCCACAGATGCGAAAACAAAACTGAAGAACAGAATGTGCCACCATCAGTTTCTTTTCCGCAACCACCAAGATTAATACATAGATTTTACAATTAGCATCGAACAGTCCTTCTAGCACAGAAGAACATCACTTATGTAGTTTTTAAATGGGTTCAAAATGGTTCAAATGGCTCTGAGCACTATGGGACTTAACATCTATGGTCATGAGTCCCCTAGAACTTAGAACTACTTAAACCTAACTAACCTAAGGACATCACACAACACCCACTCATCACGAGGCAGAGAAAATCCCTGACCCCGCCGGGAATCGAACCCGGGAACCCAGGTGCGGGAAGCAAGAACGCTACCGCACGACCACGAGCTGCGGACTTTTAAATGGGCATAGCAAAAAATATGAATGGATTTTCCGTCCGTACTTTCTAAGCAGTTAGAATATTTTCAAATACTGCAGTAGTTATTCGTAATTTCTCTGAAATCGTCGATGTCTGTTTTTTTTTTTTTTAATTTTATATAGTTGGACAAGCCTGTCCCATAACTTTAGTGACTTCTCTAAATATTTACTTAACAGTTACAACGTCAACGCCAAACGGAAACGCTATAATTATATATAGCTGAGTAGCTGACTGTCATATGGTAACAATAAACGGAGTACAGTAATACACATGCAATTTTTTATCAAGTGATGGTGTGTTTATAGTTATGCAATGAGATTTTAAGGAGGAACAGTTGATAATTATATATCGTTTAGTTTTTCAGCAACTGCAGCATGAAATGCACAGAAAATCTTAGGCGGCAAAAACTGGATTACCTTGATATCCATTCCTAAATCAAAATAATTATACTGCTCAGATCCATGTCGTTCTTAAAGCTCCATCGTGAACTCCTCATGGAAGCTAAGAGGCCCTCTTTGTCTTAATCCCTGCTATCTTCGACGTTCTTATTCTTTACTACAGCTCCTACATAAACGTACTGCAATGCTAGTAGCGCTGTATCATATTAAAGCTGCGATCTTGTGGATAGATTTAAATGCTGCCGTCAACTTCCTTGTTATTATAACTATACTAAATGCCATACAAGTCAAGTTGTCACTAATTTTCTTATGAGAGACTTCTTCTTCAGGAGAACTCGGAAGACTAAAATCCTTTCTACGTACATTTAACACATTACTGTTTACAACTGCTAAGGATAGTTTATGTCCTGAGTCGTCTTTTTTGCAACATAAGTACTAATACACCGAAAGATCGCTTAAACATCTAGAAAACGCACCTAATTTTTCTACACGATGCAGCTGGGCTTCTGCAGATGCACATTTACAGGCACAGGACAGGAAAGAATCTTATACGATGATCAAAATGCCAATTCTATAAATAAAATTCGCAACGTTTATAGCATAAGACTCAAAACAGTACATTCTGTAGATAGCCACGCCACTCCATCTTAATCATTTGATACAGCCTAAAATTCGGAGAAAAACTAATTCAGTTTTTATTTCGAGTTAAATTAGTGAATGATATATGAATCAATTGTTATTAGGTGGGAAATATAGAATTTTTTTTTTTTTTTACAGAAGAGCGATATGCCGCAGTCACTTACTACACAAACGCCAACTGGTGACGAGACATCGCCCCTGAGAAATAAACGCTGCGAACTGTGCGTAGCCAATGGATGACCTATCAACAATGTCAGTTACAGTGCGTTACGACCTCCTAGCGCTTGTACAGTGGGTATGGCACTCAGTGCTGCCGACCGCGGTGGCCACGCGGTTCTAGGCGCTGCAGTACGGAACCGCGCTGCTGCTACGGTCGCAGGTTCGAATCCTGCCTCGGGCATGGATGTGTGTGATGTCCTTAGGTTAGTTAGGTTTAAGTAGTTCTAAGTTCTAGGGGACTGATGACCTCAGATGTTAAGTCCCATAGTGCTCAGTGCCATTTGAACCATTTTGAATCCGTGCTACTTGAGATTAACATTGTCAGTTAAATGAATGAATAAAATTTTCGTTCCCGGTAGGTCCATGTTGGCTCGTTGATACTTGTCTATTGAGATCGTTCCTTACACAAATTTGAAAACAAACTGAAATGGTTTCTCCTTGACAGCTTCATCAATTCAGCAAATGAACTGTTATTTACGTAATATCTAAAAGATTAAGAGGTGGGTGTAGGAATCTAACTTACTTCAAGAACGACTTCTGCATGTTGCCATATTCATGTACAAATTGTCTCAAAAAAAGTTAACTACATTCTTACAAGTGGCAGTGTTGGTGAAAAGCAGACGAATGCTTCGGATGATTATACTTCTGGAAAGGAATATGTGCTGAGATACTGGTCGTGTTACTTGCGACCAGTAAAGTATAGTATCCATGTGTAGATCGTCTTACTGTTCAGTAGAGATGCACAGAAAATGTCGACGAATAGGAACCACATGTAAGCCCGAACATCGTTGGGATGTTAGCTCGCAAGAGACTAAAGGCTGAATAATTTTGAGAACTGCGGAGAAGCATGAACTGGAGAGTCGGCTGTAGTGCTCATAACACAAATGAAGGATAACGCTTTCCCCTTCGGTGGAATCTTTAAATGGAACCTATAACCATGTTCTATATTTCATGAATTCATGGGGGGATCAGTGTTTTATATTATGTGCGCATGTGAACCAATAAATAAATTGCAGCGACAGAAGAGGTGTACCTTTTTAAATTTTGCGCCTACACGAATGTAGAAGGAGGCAGCAGAAACCAAGTGGAAAGTAACCGATTCCCAGTATTCCGCGGCCAATGGTTATTGATGTGCGGGCAGGAGGAGGAGGATATTAGTGTTTAACGTCCCGTCGACAACGAGGTCATTAGAGACGGAGCGCAAGCTCGGGTGAGGGAAGGATGGGGAAGGAAATCGGCCGTGCCCTTTCAAAGGAACCATCCCGGTATTCACCTGAAGCGATTTACGGAAATCACGGAAAACCTAAATCAGGATGGCCGGAGACGGGATTGAACCGTCGTCCTCCCGAATGCGAGTCCAGTGTGCTAACCACTGCGCCACCTCGCTCAGTGTGCGGGGAGACCAAGATGACAGGTGTGCTGCGACACGTCCCGCGAGATCCAGACCGCTGTGCGGCTGTTGCTGCCTGGCGAGCTGGCCAAGCACGCCGTGAGCGAGGGCACGAAGGCGGTGACCAAGTACACGAGCTCCAAGTAAGGAGGTGGCTCTGGAATGGACGGAAGGAAGGATGGGAGAAGGCTCCTCCGTTGCGAGAGCGGCAAAACGGCCCTTTTCAGGGCCACCAACTTGCCTTTGCGGGAAGGGCGGAATTGTTGCTGTTTTTGTTTTGTGGACGGCGGCAATAGCTTGAACAACGTGATTGTTTGAGCCAAGAAACTACCTGCAGAGCACGTCCATAGCGAAGTTCGTCCCATATGTGTTTAGAATTTTATTTTACGGAAAATTTTGTTCATTTGGATACAGGAATTCAGCAAAGGACGAAAACATAGTGACGAACAAGAAACGTCTTGGTCGCCCTGGTTATCCGGTGACGACACTCTGTTTCCCGTCTACGGATGTTTCGCTACCCCAGGGCAGATCAGTCTTGTGGGCTGCAGCAAGTTAAGTAACCAAATAAATAGTTATACCCCGCGAGGGCAATCTTTAGATGCTAACGCTGCCACAATAATTCTACTACGCAGGCTTTTAACGCCTTTTCGAGCGATGGGATATGTGTTAAATTTGTAATGAGAGTAAGTAGAAAAGGAAAATAAATTTCAATGTGGTACATGCGGCTCTGATGTCTCTATCCCAGTTTGCGACTCATAAATGGTCTTAACCTGTATGTTAACATCAACCATTGTTAATATTAATGTAGAAATAAAGCAAAATACTGAAAATATAATGAAGAAATAACAAAAAATAAGGAAAGGTTAATTCAAGTTCTAAGTGAATAACACCACGTTAAATTACTAAACCTGTTACTGACAGCCTTGGAAGAACTCTAGATTTGCTTCATAACTGCAACTATACCTACTCCTAGACATATTATGGCTACAATAATCTATATAGCCCACACTGTTATTTGCATGTCTCGACAGTCCTCGAATCTACAGATATGCGTGTGGCTGTTCATTAAATTTTTTTAAAAATCCTTATATATTTTTATTTGTAGTTTCTTGTGTTATATTTTATTTATGCGTGTCATTCACTATAATGGAACAATTCATGTGACCTGTTAATGTCATTTTGATATCTGGTGTGCCTATTTAATCATACAGACTGAAAGTTATGCAGCTACATTTCATACAACTTTATATGCAGGGACGGTACTAGCGCAGGTAATGATTAAAGTTACAGGAACTGGTAAAATAAGGGAAGTAATCCTGGGCACTTATAAGACTTCCGGGGTATCAAGCTACACATGAGGCAATTGTGCGAGGCATATCTTACTGTGGTTTACTGCAGACAGAGCTTAAAATGAGTTTCTACAGCTTTTTGAATAATATCTCGTTTATGGACAATACGTGTGTCGTATACATGAAACTGTTACAGTATTCCATTAGACATCACAACACTCATTTCAAAGTCGACCAGTGACAGTTATTGAGAGGAACTACGGTCAAACAGAAAAAAAGAACTAATCTTGCTGTCAAAAGGTTCCAGGTGTACATTTACGATAGAAGCTCCAGTCTAGTAACACATCCAAGTCCACTGGTAGCCATGTATGTATTCAATAATAATGGTCCATCAGAGCGGCTCAATGCTTACGGTAATGGGCACTGCTTTTATCATACTATGATTATGAAATAGTTTACGAGTCCACATCTCAAGATGGAATGCAGATCTGGTGTCACGACTGCCAAAAAGGGCAGGATAAATAGTTCTGTTCTTATGAAGTGTGATTCGATTTGAATATTATCAGTGTAAAGATTGTTCACAATTTTCCCACTAGCAACTGCCAACTGTCCAGTACATAGCAAATCTTGTGATAAAGCATCCACTGTTATACAAAATAATATAATATATTTAATCAGAGATACCTTCAGATAAAAAGTTAGTAAATTAACCAGAAATTAAATCATACTGGTATGTCGGACATGCTCTCATTGTCTACAAAGATATCTTTCTGGACATTCAGAATCAGGAAAAACACGAGTGGTAATTTCAGAAGTATTAAAACTGAAAGTGAATCAAATTCGGCATCGGTGCCACTGGGGTTTTGTGCATACCAATCCCAATGCCCGTGAGGATTGCTGCTGGATACATATACAAAGAAAAAAAAGACATGCTGGTTAAATGCCACTTATGCCAGAGCTATCAGTTATCTCCAATGTCCCAATATTTTCCGTGACCTCCCTCTCGCAATACTTTCCGTGGCCTCAGACATCAGGTCTCTGATCATATTTACACGTGGACTAATAGACTATGCTAGACCATTTTTAGGTAGCGTCTGCCTGATTGTCATAGATGAAAAGCTATAAATTTCAGTATGTGATACAAATATCGTCTATAACGACCATGAACAACCCCCCTCCCCGTTTGAATCATGGACCTTGCCGTGGTGGAGTAGCTTGCGTGCCTAAACAGTTAGCCGCGCTGCATGCTCAACCACAACTGTTGATAGGCCACACAAACGTGTTATTCCTTTTTAGCAGTTCCAGGGGCAACAGTCTGCAATTTTAAGCCATATGGCCTAATAACATCAAACAGCATGGCCTTGCTGTACTGATATAGCGAACGGCTGAAAACATGGGGAAACTACATCAGTTTTTTTCCTGGGGGCATGCAGACCTCCTGTATTGTTATATTACAATAGCATCCTCTTGGGTAAAATATTCCGGAGGCGAAATAGTCCACCCATTGGGATCTGAGGGCAGGGGGACTACTCAGAAGGATGTCGTCATCAGGAAAATCAAAACTGGTACTCTATAGGTGGGAGCGTGGAATGTTAGATTCCTTGATCGAGCAGGTAGGTTACAATATTTAAAAAGGGAAATGTATAGGTTGAAGTCAGATATAGTGCGAATTAGTGAAGTTCTTTGGCAAGAGGAAAAGGAGTACAAGTCAGCAGAGTACAGCAGAGACAACTCTGAAAAAGAGTTTATGTTCCAAAAGGCGAAGTAGTTTCGTTCTTGAGGCATGCTGTGTGTATTAACACTCTCGTGAAAAATCAAAGTGTTAGACCTTCTCCCCCTTGTGCGTTATCCGCTAAGAAATGGCACTGTTTTCAGTCTTTCCTCAGTAACTCACTTCCAGTGCCTTTTAGGCAAAAATATGGCAACACCGATATTAAAAAGCATTAAATTAACTGAAAGCTTCACGTGTAACATGTTGCAAAATTTGGAACACCTTCTGATAATACGGGACTGGGAAATTCTGCAAAAACCTCAAGAAACCGCATAAAGTTAGATATGTCAGTGTTTTCATCATAATACTTTTCTAGTGCACTTTTGTGGAAAATGCGTAATGACCAATGTTGTAGACAATTTAATTTCTTTCAGTATTCGTACAAAATAATTATACTCTCATGTTTAGAAAAAACAGAACACCTTGAACGACTAGAGGCAGGACGTTCATTTTCTCTGAACATGTACCTTAGTATGCTCTGCAGAAATGATTAGTATTTGAATCATATCGGCCAACGGGTTGGAGGTCAACATTCATAACGCGGCGAAACACCATCTACCGGTAGATGTACCTGCGGCTCCCGTTGTAGCTATAAACCGAAGGTAATGGATCAGTGTGGCTCCAGCAGACGTGCTGGATGTCTTGCTGAGACATGCGCGGACCGTACCGTCGAGTCAGTGAGTTTGAAAGAGGGTGCATTATTGGCATGACAGATTGTGATGCATCAGTCCAAGGATTTGCTACTCGCGTGGGATGAAGAGTTTCTGCAGTGCAATGGGTGTGTGCAGAATGGTTCACGGAAGGCATTAGAACACGACCTGATGGGTAGGATCGCACCACCCAGACAACCCTCCGAGAAGATCGACAGCTCATCTGAGTGGCATTGAGGGACACATCTGCCTTCTCCTGGACTCTGGCGCAACAGTGCAACAGTCTGACACCTCGTACATAATCAGGGATGACAGTCCGTCGCCGTTTATTACGGCATGGGTTACGTGCGCGTCGTCCACTTCTACGCCTACATTTCACGAATGTGCAGAAACATCCTAGACGGCAATGGAGTATGGAAAGACGTCACTGGGGACAGGAATGACATCACATAGCGTTTCCGGACGAATCCAAGTTCTGTTTCTTAGAAAATGAAGGCGGCATTTTGGTTTGCCATAGACTAGGGGAGCTGCTGCACAGTGACGGCATTCGCACAACACATAAAGCGCAAACTCAAGGCCTTATGGTGTAGGATGGTCTTGGGTACAACCACAAATTACAGTTGGTGCGTGTCCAGGGCACTGTAACCGATGTGGCCTACATGAATGACCTCCTGCGATACGCAGCCACACCCTTTCGGCACAACATTGCTGAAGCCAATTTTCAGCAAAACAATTCACGACCACGTGTTGCTAGATGAACAAGTGCCTTCTTGGTGTCACAGGATGGCAGCCTTTTGCCCTGGTACGCTAGATCACTTGACTGACTTGTTCTCAATCGCAAATGTGTGGCATATGGTGAAACGAGGGGTGGAGAGCTGTGATCCAATGAACCACCCTCAATCAAAAATAGTATCCCTGAATATAATATAATCTGTAAGCCCTAATGCATGAAATATATACACGTAGTTCATGGAGTTCATGTAGTTTCTGGGGAATAAACACAAAATCACAAATTTTCTACACTTTTGCACAAAGTTATATTCCATCAAAACACAGTTTAAAAATAAGGTTATTTCATTTTCATCATAAGCTCGTTGTTGACATATTTATCTCCCCTCTCCAACCTTCCCCCTTCCACTGGACAGTCATGACTGAAAAAGCCGCTAAGAAATGGCACATTTTCAGGATTAACTCAGTAACCATCCTCCAATGGGTAAGGCTGAGAACAATGCACAAGGGGGAGAAGCTTTAAAACATTGGTTTTTCAATTACTTCACCTTCCGCCATCCAAAACGCTATCTTTACTGGGTTATAAATACAAAATAAAATATGGTTCAAAATGGTTCAAAGGGCTCTGAGCACTATGAGACTTAACATCTGAGGTCATCAGTCCCCTAGAACTTAGAACTACTTAAACCTAAGTAACCTAAGGACATCACACACATCCATGCCCGCGGCAGAAGTCGAACCTTCGACCGTAGCGGCCGCGCGGTTCCAGACTGAAGCGCCTAGAACCGCTCGGCCACTGAAGCCAGCAAATAAAGTATGGGTAATACACGAGAAGGTCTAATAATTAATAACAGCATAGGAATGCGGATAAGGTACTAAGAACAGCGTATCGAACGCATTATAGTAGCCAAGATGGACACAAAACCAACTCCCAACACAGTAGCAGAACATTATGTGTCAACTGGCCCCACTGATGATGAAGAGACTGAAGAAATGTGTGATGTGATAAAATAAATTATTCAGATAATTAACGGAGACGAATATTTAACTGTGATGGAGGACTGTAATTTCCCAGTAGGAAAAGGAAGAGAAGGAAGAAATGAAAGAGGAATCGACGTGACAGAATATTGCACGGATTATCATTTATTCTAAGACGACAAAAATCATGGGATACTTCCTGACAACGTGTAGGACCTCCTATCCCCTGGCGTAGTGCAGTAACTCGACGTGGCTTGGACTCAACAATTAGTTGGACGTCACCTGCAGAAATACTGAACCATACTGCTCTCTATAGCCGACTATAATTGCGTGTGTACTCTCGGTGCATGATTTTGTGCACGAACTGACATCTCGATTATGTCCCATAAACGTCTGCTGGGATTCATGTTCGGCGATCTATGTGCACCAAGCATTCGTTGCCTATACAATTTGACAATAATGGAACGGCTTTTCGCTATCACAAAAAGCGACATGTTTAAGGTTTCCCACTTCGTTTTATAACGAATCCCGCGTTGGTAAAAACATTGACACGCGATCGAGATACCAAGCTCAGCCCTGCACCTCAGAATTACTGGTTTGTTAAGCTTCCATATTTAGGTAATGTGAGTTATGCCATAGTGGTGTATACAAGAGTGGTGTATACCACCTCTAATAAAATGCAAAGTCAGTAAATTCACAATGAGCGTCCCCTGAAAGATAAATATACAAGAAGCCAAAAAAAAAAAAAAGTGTCTAATACTTTGAGAGGTGATAGCATGCTTAGAAACAAGAGAAGTAAGTCCGATAAACATGAGTCCGGAAACGCATACTTTAAGAGATAAACATGCACTATTTATAGGAAGGGCTGCGCTATGCTTGGTAGCTGTCTATGCACTAGCGCTCCGTCAACTAGGTCGGCGTCCGGCACTGGTAGTTGAGTGATCAGCGCGACGGAATGCGATACCAACCGGCCCGGGTTCGATTCCCGGCTGGGTCGGAGATTTTCTCCGCTCAGGGACTGGGTGTTGTGTTGTCCTTATCATCGTCATTTCATCCCTATCGACACGGAAGTCGCCAAAGTGGCGTCAACTCGAAAGACAGGCACCAATGCGAACAGTCTACCCGACGGGAGGCCCTAACCACACGGCATTTCCAACTGTGTCGGCAGGGTATTATGGTTTCTCACTCAGAGTACTCTACCTACCGTAAGGTGGTCTGCAGTCAGTTGTTTGGCTCGAGTCGTGCTGTAGGGTACGTTAGTGTTCGTCTTGTTTGTGTGCCATATCGTACAGTATTGTCATCCCTGAGTACAAATCATGGTACTTTAGCTTCTTCTAAACACGGATTCACTTATGTGTTTACTGTTATTTCTCTGTATATATGTACAAATGATGTAGAACATTTACACTTTCTATCTTTCACCACATGTTAGCATGAGCAATTGCTGTAACCATATCATCTATAGCGCGTTCAGGTCCTAAGGCAACAGGACAGTCATGACAGGCGGCGGTTCTGTCAAAGACTGTTGCTGAAGTGTGACGCAGATCCACTGCCACATCCAAGATTTTATTTAACGACGAGGCAGGATTCAGAAAAGATAATGTGGCGAATTTTCATAACCAGCATGTCTGGGCATACGTAAATCCCCGAGCAATTCAGGATACAGGGCTTCAACACCGTTTCTCAATCAACGTTTGGGCTGGCGTACTTGGCGATGGAGTAATAGGGTCATATGTGCTATCACAAACGTTAACTGGGGCGCATTATCTGGACTTTCTCATTTAGTGTATAGCCTATCTTGCTGGAGGCTGTTCAAATGGTTCAGATGGCCCTAAGCACTATGGGACTTAACGTCTGAGGTCATCAGTCCCCTAGACTTAGAACTACTTAATCCTAACTAACCTTAGGACATCACACACATCCATGCCCGAGGCAGAATTCGAATATGCCACCGTAGCAGTCGCGCGGTTCCGGACTGAAGCGCCTAGAACCGTTCGGCCACCTTGGCCGGCCGAGGTCTTGTTCGGTGCTGCTATGCCAGTCGCCGCCTACATGAAGTAACATTAATTTTTACGGTTTTTCTTTCGTTCCCTTCTCGTCACTGATCGCGGTGTTTAATAATTTTGAATATTTTTTGTGTATAAGTTGGTTTTAGTACTTTTTATTCTGCGTCATGTCTTCTTCGATGGAAGCTTTTTGAGAGAATTGATTTAGAAACGTGTGTTACATTACGTTTCTTTGTATAATTTTATTGGACCGGTATTTGAAGCTTATTTTGATTGTATAGTAGTCCAGAGAGGACCATACCGGATTAACTGTCTTGTTGTTCGCTCCTTATATTTTCAAATGACCCGATGATGCCCTATCATGCCTTACGCGGCGAAACACATCGTCCTTGAGTTCATAAAGAACATTGTGCAGCTGTCGACTGTTTCTTAATTAGTACCAATAATAAGTCTGTTATACCACCACCTCAAGATGGACATGAATAATTTTTAATAAAGAATTTCCAATAAGTAGGAAAAAAGGAAATGGGACCAAAATAATTAGAGAAGTTTCTGAGGGACCATTACGCAACGGTAGAATGAAATAGGGGAATGGTACACAGCAGAAGACGAATGACTACCTTCGCTAGATGAAATAGTGAAGACAGCAGAGGATGAATTATGTAAAAAGACAAGCCTTGTAAAAATCTTTGGACTTCACAGCAGACATTGAATTTTATCGATGAAATGGAAAAATATGAAAATACAGCAAATGAAGCAGGAGAACGGGATATACAAACGTCTAAAAAAAGAGATTGACAGGAAGTGAAAAAAGGCTAAGCAGGAATGGGTAGAGGACAAATGTAAGGATACAGAGGCATATGCAACTAGGTGAAAAATAAATACCTCCAACAGGAAAGTTTGAAAGGCATTTGGAGAAAGGAGAAGCAGCTGTATGAATATCAAGAACTCAACGGGAACACCGGTCCTAAGCAAAGAAGGGAAAGCTGATAGGTGAAAGAATTTGTAAGGTGTCAGGCAAATCCAACACATTCCATCAAAACCCTGACATGATAAGCAAATCCAGTAATATGTAACATAGCTCCGAATAAATCGTGACATTAAATTAACCAAAGTAATACGAGTAACGAGTGAGCAAATGGAATACCACAGACTAACACAAGACTGCCTAAATGCATATTATGCCTTCCCGCCGTGAGACAGACGCAGTTCCGAGGGGAGAAATGAGAACAGAAGCCGAGAGCAGAACCGTGTTAAGCTGGAAGGCCCTACGATAAGGGACGGACACCCACGTCGCCAGCTAACCGCTAGGACCACCCACCAGCCCATGTTAAAAGCTAGAGCCCTCCAGAAGAAAAGTATAGATCTTACGATAACACAAAAAGGGCTACCCCAGCCGCAAGGTTTAGCGTGAGACTTTTTCGCGTCTCTGTTACGTTGCAAACTTTAAAAACATTGCCCCACCACAAAAAGTATAACGTTTCTAATAGGATGGGCAGAATTTTTGTAGGTGGAGCTTAAGGTTAACATTGAGACCCAGATTGGTTAGATGAAAACAAAGCCAGATAGGTTTTTTTAAACCAACTTCGGTAAATGGTAGAAAGGAGAATTTTTAAAAGTGGAAAACGCACTAACAACAGCACCGATTTTAGCACATCCTGATCTAACACAAAATTTTTGTATGGCCACTGATAGTGCAAAAATGGGTGTAGGAGTTGTTTTTTTTCAAGAATACGAACAGGCAGGGCTAAGATCATATAGAACAATTGCATTTGCCAGTTGGGTACTCACAAAAAGCGAGAAAAACTATTCAGTCACGGAACTGGAAGCATTGGCCATTGTATGGGGCTTCCAAAGTTTTCTATACTTCCTGTTCGGAAGAAAAACAAAAGTATACACTGACCACAAAGCATTAGAATTTCTGTTATCCTCCAAACTAACTCATGGGAGGTTAGCCAGATGGATATTAATACTACAAGAATTTGACTTCACTATTACACACATCCCAGGACCAGTGAATGTATTAGCTGATGCTTTATCACGATGTCCACAGGGTGCATCCAATAACATAGGTTTGGAAGCAGCAGAAGACCAGTTTGCAATGTACTATATGAAACAAGTACCTGTCGAAAACTACATTACGACAGCATTGAGAAACATAGGCAAAGAACAGGACAAGGATCCCGAAATACTAGGAATCAAACACAAGTGGAGAAGTAAGAATTTTCCAGACATGCAGCAGCACTATCTCGTAAAAAACAATGTTTTATTTTTTAGACGAAATGTTGCAACGAATGAATGGTTAATTTATATCCCAGATGAACTAATTAATAAGTACATATGGTATACACATTTAAGAATGGCCACTTTGGACCAAAGAAATGCTTTTTAAAAATAAAACAAACAAGCCATTTTCCTAATATGGAAAGACGAATAAGAACAGTATTAGTCAAATGCAAAAATCTATGAGGGCTAAACGCCTCACTTTCCAAACCAAACCACCTATGTTTCCAATATTCCCTAAAAGATTAAAACAAATAGCTGTAACAGATTTGATGTGGCCCCTCCCAAGCAAAAAAAGTGGATATATTTTCATATTTGTCGTTTTGGAACTTACTTCTAAATATGTCACCTTGACACCATTAAAACGGGCAACAGGTCTTAATATAAGTAAAGCATTTACACAAGATTTTCTCAGACAAGTAGGTCGAGTGGAACGAATAATTTCGGATAATGGCCCACAATACTAATCAGTGCAATGGCAGAACACCTTAAAACAACACAAAATAAAACCCATCTACATATCTAAGTACAAACCTATCGTAAATCCAGCAGCACGATCTATGAAGGACATATGCACTTTATGCCGATTATATGCAGGCAAAAGACACAACACTTGGAATATATACCTTAAAGATTTTCAAGAAGTAATAAATGAAATGCCACATAGCACTACACTACTACCTCCAGTTGCTGTACTTAAAAATATTGAACCCCCAAACATAACCACAGGAAATGTTAGATTTCCTATTGTACCACGTAGACAGCACAAACAAGTCATAGCAACAGCACTCTCCAACATCAGAAAGGCAGGCATTAAAAGAAAAGAAAAAGGAGATAGAACAGCAATTAAAAGAACATTCTCAGTAGGCCAGAAAGTATTTGTAAAAACAAACCATCTCTCCAGCAAACAGAAACACAAAATACATAAGTTTTACGCTGCATACAAAGGACCTGTCATAATTAGCCGAATTGCTCATGATAAAGCTGTGGAACTAATGAACCCAAAAACAGGCCAAACCTTAGGACTTTACCATGTGAGCCATATCAAAAAGTTTGAAGATTATTTTTATTACTGGTAAATAATCAGCACAATATTTCAAGATTATGTTGCAGATAAGATCGTCAGGAGAATGAAGAATGAAGAGAGAGGAAGGTGGGAAAAAGAAAGTAGTTTCAATAAAAACAAAAACAAAAATAACACCAATAGTACCATAGATTAAGGTGAAGGGATAAAGTGTAGATAGTCTAACAGCATGAGATACTAAAATGCTATACACCATGACACTACACAAATATAAAAAAACGAATTTGAGGATTCTTGTAGATGTTAAGACTCATAATATCTTACCATTGTAACATGGAAAGGGCGCCGAAATTTGTAAAGCTTTTAAGAAGGTGTAAAACAATGTAGGTACTAGACATATGTTAGATGATTATAAGTAAAACATTTTGTAAGAACCATTGTAAAAACTCCAGCAAGGGCGAGATGCAACGACCCAAACGTTGCAATGTGAGAAGTATCAAGAAAGGAAAGGACGTAATTAGCAAGACACGATTCCTACAAGGCAGAAGCGTAGAGAGAAGGGAAAGGACAGCGAGACCAACAGAAGGCCCTTGTAGCCAAAGTGGGCAGTAAATAAATCTGCTGCCAAGCTGAACCACAGGGTGGCGGAACCCTGCTGCGACAGAAGACGGAACCACACAGTGGCAGAACCCTGCTGAGACACGACAGGACACCGAACACCAGAAGGGTCTCCAAACGCCCCGACTGAGTGGAGGGAGCAAAAAACGGCCCAACGAGAAGACCACTTGGGCAAGCCACCACTGGCAAAAAAATATGTGTAAAAGTCACACTACTGCTATTAAACAGCATTCTGATACACGAAACTGAAGAAAACTTCCTCAAAGTAAAAATGACACGCACAAACAATTTATCAAACTGTTACTAAGAGGAGAACTTCAAAGCGACTAGTTATCAATAAATAATTCCATATCCTGCCCAGAGAAGAACCAAGAAGCAAGTAAGAAGCAGAGAAAAAGCAGGAAGAACAGAACTTGAAGACTCGCAAGATTGAGACCAAGAAAGAAGATGGGTGAAGAATAGACAACATACCTTCCCAAATCCCTACCCTATTGTTGACTAGTCGTCTACGAAGTATTACAACGAAAAACGACCACATTCTGTGACACATAACGATGACTTTCAAGCATACAAAGCCAGTAAACCACGAGATTCTGCACTCACAGCTCCATTCCATTATGGGACCTCCACATCAGCAACACACAATTGCAAAGCCAACAAGGAACGACAAATGAAGCTGTACATCAAATACTTGCCCACATCCATCTCACTCAAGTCCATCACCTTCGTGCAAAAACATTCGCCAACCTCATGCTTAAACATTGATAGAATTGTGTGAATGTGTGAAATCAAATTATGTGATGTAGGAATTGTGCAAAAGAAACGTGTGAAAAACTAAATAAGTTAAGGACACCAGACAGCTAATAAACTACAAAATAACAGTCATTGACTATGGACTTAAGTAAAAAATAGACTATCGATAAAAATAAGTCATTAGTTCTGAAATGGAAAGTATATAAAGAACAAAAGTAAGGCATAATAAACACTAAAACTATATGCCACTTATTTTCTCCTCATAAAGATA
Source organism: Schistocerca serialis cubense (assembly GCF_023864345.2). NCBI lineage: Eukaryota > Metazoa > Arthropoda > Insecta > Orthoptera > Acrididae > Schistocerca > Schistocerca serialis. The sequence goes on along the minus strand of NC_064640.1, from coordinate 757,527,305 downwards.
AAGGAATAACTATATTTTACTTATTATCTCCTTATAAAAACAAAGAATAAAAAATTATCTTGTTGGATGTTTTCCCTTTTTTTAACATTTGTACCATTTGTTACAATAATATCTCAATACTTGTCTACGTATATTTCTTTGTCAAAGCCATTCTTGGAAATAATTCTTATTTGTTAGTGTAACAATGTTGAAATGAGTGTCTAGAAACAAAAACATTTTACTTGTACATGATATTTAGAAAATGTGTTAGGAATAGATTTTACTTCATTACTTCATTTATAAAAACAATATTTCTAAGAAAATCGATGTGAAAGACTCCTCACTTTCTATAACAAACTTCTTAAAAAACAAACTTCACAATTAAATAAAGAAAGAAAATAATTAAAAAATAATAATTGTAATAGAATAAAAATATTCTTCCCTTGTCAATATAAGCATATTTTGATAATAATGTGGAAGAATATAAAAATATAAATTAGTAATACAAACTAGCATAGAACAGAATAACGTGGCTGAACAGTAAGCAACAAAATTTAGATAACAGAATAATTTTTGACTGGCTTAGAAAACGATTCAATCATTGCCTAACTTCAGTACAAAATTTAAGTTCGAAGGGTGCTGATATGTAAGGTGTTAGGCAAATCCAACACCTTCAATGAAAACCCTGACATGATAAGCAAATCCAGTAGTATGTCACATAGCCCCGAATAAATCGTGACATTAAATTAACCAAAGTAATACGAGTAACGAGTGAGCAAATGGAATACCACAGACTAACACAAGAATGCCTAAATGCATGTCATACCTTCCCACCGTGAGACAGACGCAATTCCGAGGGGAGAAACGAGAACAGAAGCCGAGAGCAGAACCGTGTTAAGCTGGTAGGCCCTACGATAAGGGACGGACACCCACGTCGCCAGCTAACCGCTAGGACCACCCCCCCGCCAATGTTAAAAGCAAGAGCCCTCCAGAAGAACAGTATAGATCTTAGGATAACACTAAAAGGACCACACCAGCTGTAAGTTTTAGCGTGAGACTTTTTCGCGTCTCTGTCACGTTGCAAACTTTGAAAACACTGCCCCACCACGAAAAGTATAATGTTTCTCATTCGATGGACAGAATTTTTGTAGGCAGAGCTTAAGGTTAACATTGAGACCCTGATTGGTCAGATGAAAACAAAGTTTTTTAAACCAACTTCGGTAAATGGTAGTAAGGAGAAGTTAGGAGAGAGTTGCTTCCGAGATGGCGAGGTGAGTGGAGCTGTGCTGTCCGCCGCCCCCTGACGAACACCAACAAGGTAATGAACTCACGCGATGCCCCATAACAGTGCATAAAGCTTCACTCAGAACTGCAGAAGTCTCACTAGTTACACCCCCTTTTTGCGTAATACTAGTGTCGATCGTCAATTAAAGCTCATGGTGTTCACATTTGCCACTTGAAGTAAAAATCTGAAATGCGATGATTTTTCTGTTATATAGTTATTGAGAAGCCACATCAGCCACTGTAATTTACGACAAGTTAGATAAGTAATTAAAGATAATTGAGGGTCACTGTAGACCATTTTGATAGTTTTCTCTTTTGTGAAACTTAATTTAAACCTAGATTATAGATGTGATATGGCATAGGTCATCCTTCGATCCATTGTAGAACTTTGAAACCCATTCAGGGAATATTCGTTCACATTTTTGTTGAACGCAGTTGGTTTTTACCATCCTGTATTAAAACATTTCCTTTTATCAATAGTGCAATTTTTAAACAATGTTTTCTGAGTAGAATAAAATTTCCAATGGTAAACTTAACTGCTTTTTCGACGTTAATTTACCAGCTAACTAAAAATAGGAAAGCCTTGAACCCCTTCCACTAAATTTAGTTAGTATTAAGATTCTTTTACAGGGAGTGCAGTGGAGCTGACGCTGAAATCATTAAGTATTTGGTTATATCAACGCTAGTCTCACTGAACTCTTCTGAACTCTGTGTGTCATGTGTGGTCTGGCGTCTCCTTACCAGCAACAGGTCCCAGGTTCAAACTAGTCAATTCCCTAAAAAACACGCTCAGAGCGTCGTTGTGCGAAAGTGGTAGGGAGACACGATATAGAACAAACAGACACCACGCAGAATGTTAGAGAGTACATAGAAGGGCTATACACCGGGAATATACTTAAAGGTAAAGCTATAGAAAGGGAAGAAAATGTAGATGGAGAGGCGATAGGAGATATGTTACTGCGGGAAGAATTTGATAGAGTACTGAAGGACCTGAGTCGGAAAAAAGCCACTAGAGTAGACAACACTCCGGCAGAGCTGCTGATATCCTTAGAAGAGGCAGCCTTCGAAAACGTTTCCACCTGATGTGCAAGATGTATGAGACTGTCGAAATACCCTGATACGTCAAGAAAAATGTAATAATTCTAATCGGAAGGAAAGCAGGCTTAACATGTGAATTTTATTATCTCATTATTGCACAATAATAAAACGAATTATTTAACGAAGAATGATGAAAACTTATAGAAATCGACCTTGGAGAAGATATGTTTGGATTCCGGAGAAATGTAGGAACGCTGCCGGCAATACTGACTATGCGAGTTATTTTGAAATATAGGTTAAGGAACGGCAAACCTGTTCTTAGAAATTCTGAAGGCAGCTGGTGTAAAAGACAGGCTGTGAAAGACGATGTACATCTTATACCGAAATCAGACAGCAGTTGTAAGAGTCGAGGGGGATGTAGGGAAGTGAAACAATGGTTGCGAAGGAAGTGTGACACGGTCGTATCATATCACCGACGTTATTCATTCCGTACAGTGAGCAAGCAGTAAGGGGAATGAAAGAAAAATCTGGTGATAGAATTAATGTTCAGGGGAAGAAATAAAAATTTTGAGGTTTGCCGATGACATTGTAATTCTATCAGCAGAAGCAGCAAAATACTTGTAAGAGCAACTAAAAAGTGGACTTAAGATTCACATTAACAAAAGTAAGAAAAAATATATATTATGGAAGTATGCCCAAATTAATCATGCTATATTGAGGGAATTACATTAGGAATTGAGACACTGAAATTAGTTTTTCTATTTTGGCAACAAAATAACAAACGATGGTCAAAGTAGAGAGGATATAAAATGTAGCCTGGTAGTGGCCGGAAAAGCGTTTCTTACGACGAGAATGTTTTAACGTCGATAATAGATTTATGTGTCAAAAAATCTTTCGTGATGTTATTAGTATGGAATGTAGCTTTGTACGGAAGTGAAACATGGACGATAAACACTTCCGGCAAGAAGAGTTTCGAAGCTGTTGAATGTGATGCTGCAGAATAATTCTGAAAATGAGGTGGGTGGATAGAACAACTAATGAAGAGACACGGAAAAGAAATGGGAAGGAAAAACGTTAGTGGTATAACTTGACTGAAAGAGGGATCGGTTGGTAGAACACATTCTTAGACATCGAGGTATCATCGGTTTAGTATTGGAAGTGTAGGGAGTATAAATTGTAGAGGGAGACCAAGAGATCATTACAGTAAGTAGGTAAGTGGGTTCAAAAGATGAAGGTTGCTATAGTTATTCGCATGTGAAAAGGCTTGCACAGGGTAGGGTAGCTTGGAAAGTTGCATCAAACTAGCCTTCGGACAAAAGCCTATAACGACAACTTCTACTAAGACAATCCAAGCTTTGTCAAGAATTTTCTCTATGAAAGGGTTGCAAGTATCACCAGTTACAAACAACGACAATCTGTTTTCATCATAGGAGTCAAACTTTTCAGTGGACGAATTTATATAGAACATTTCAAAACCGCAGACTTTCTGCCGGAAAGACATAGATTCACTTAAAGATTAAAATCTCATATGAGAAAGCTAACGTAACAGCAGTCATACCCGACGTCGCCATCTGCAACAAATCTACGACGGCTAGAACGAGACTGGCGACGCGCTTCACCCCCAAGAAGAAGATAGGGACGTTGACGTGGCGGATTAACTAGACACACCGGCCTCTCAGCCATGTTTTGAGTACGGTTTTCCTCGAGTACCGTGGACAAATTTCAGGCTGAGCAACATGTGGGCACCTACCACGTTTCGCACTAACGTAATCACTGGGAATTATGAAGCTGTTGAAGAAAAATGTAGCAAGCGACATCATCCGCCCCCCCGCCCCCTCACCCCGCCAATCCCAAGGGTGGGATAGTGTGTTCTGCAAAGGTACGAGACACAGCCACGTACAGCCGAGTAGCAGAGCGCCGAGCTGCCTCCAACTGAGGCAGCACTGAGTTCAGGCTAGCGTCCAGGGAGGGCGTCTCTCGGCAGGAACTATTTCATGCTTCCACCACACCTCACTCAGATAGTTTCTAAGTGAACACTCATCTACCAAACGCAGATATAAGCCGACACAGGGCTCCACTCCTTCAGTATCGTTAGTATCAGCGCCCGGACGGCATACTATAAACAGCACAGATAAGACCGTGTCTACAGCCGCCACCATGAATAACTAATGAAGATTCTGCAGGTTAAATTATGTTCACTGTGTTCAGGACTAGACTGGATTTTCAAACCGTTGAAGCCTGTGACAATTTCTATGAGACCAAACTGCTTAGGTCATATGTTCCTAGGCTTACACATTACTTAAACTTCAGTGATTGTAGCAACAGCTAATTGAATCCGGTTTCTTAATTCAGGGATATCATCTGGTAGCGAAGGTACGTACACACCATCCTTGATGAAGCCCCAAAGGAAATGAATTAAGAAACCGGACTGAAGCAGCTGTTGCTACACTCACTGAAAACACACTTATCAACGTTTGGGAAGAACTCGGCTATAGACTTCGTGTGTGCCGTGTGACAAATGGTGCTCATATTGAAGATTTATAAGGTTCCTGGTAAAACTGTTTGAGTTGCTCTTTCATTTGACATATCATTCACAACTGTAAGTTTAATGTAATAAATATTATAAAGCGTTGAAACCCCGATATTCGTTTATAAACACCCTGTATACTATGTCTCGATAGAAAAGCGCAGGCGCACAGGGATAGGGCTGTAACGGTTTTTTGTACCGTACTGTAAATGTGTACACCTTTCTTGCTTTATCTGAACTGACAAGAAAATTCACTTGTTGTCATAAGGCTTTCTTAAACGTTTGAATAGATAATTGTAGCGACTTCATAAAATTTTGTACCATAGTGCAAAGATGACGTATTTCCTCACATTATTTGAATTGACTAGAATATCCATTTGTGTTAATAAGATTTTCTTAAACATTTGAACAAACAATTGCTACTGTTTTTTTGTACCACATTGCACGAAATGTGTGTATCTCGCTGATTTACCGCAGCAAGCATCTTGTTATGCCATGTCTTTTGTATCATGACATTTGTACACTTTGTTGCATGTATGTACTGTTACTTGCATTTAAACTTATTTACAATATTACTATTACTTGGGACCTCTTCACTGACCTTTTGTATACTTTGTCACCCACCGCAGGTATTTGTAACCATACAGTTTCCAACATGCATTTCTTTGTTTTGGAGACTTTTGTGTCTCCTGCTATTGTATGAGCAGAAACCACTTTGCAGAACTCTTATTTCATAGTTGAAGGGTGATGAAAGGGGGCTGTCGTATTTGCCATGCCGATTTTCAAGAAGTTTAGGCTATAAATATGAATGAAGTTGCGAATTTGATAAATGTACTCAACTTCCGTAATATTAGATTCTTCGTAATAGACCAGAGAGGTTACTTATTTTGTATAGTAGTAGCAGCGTGAGTTAGCAATTTACTTGGTTTGAAAAGGATGGAAGCTGACCTTTCGTGTCGTGTAGTGGAGGTATCATTATTTAAAAAGGGATTTTGCAATAATATATTTTGAGGAAAGATATTGATAAGACTATATTACTGGAAGAACGATAAAAGAAATGGTTGAGGTAACTCAGTTTTTATTTGTTTGTTTGTGTGCGTGCGTGCGTGCGTGTGTGTGTGTGTGTGTGTGTGTGTGTGTGTGTGTGTGTGTGTGTGTGTGAGTGTGTGTGTGTGTGTGTGTGTGTGTGTGTGTGGTGTGGGTGGGTGGGTGGGTGGGTGTGTGTAGTTTCTTATTCTTCGAACATTGCGTTAGGTTGAAGTTAACTGTAAAAATGTAACTTATGGATTTGCCTTATAGTTGAAACAAGTGTCGTAAAAAGTAATTGTACACAAGAAAGTTATTAAGAGAAATTTTGATAATTGTCTAGGTGTTAGAACTTAATGAAGAAGATGTGTTGCCGTCTTGTCTTAATGAAGCATAGTTAAACTTGAGGTCTTTGTTCTAATTTATCAGTCGTTAAGATTAGTTCCCCATTTACATTTACTATCCTGACATTGTTTGCACACTCGCACTGCACAACACGGGTTGTGTACTGAGAAACATTTTTATGAAAATTGGTAAATAATCGTCTTGTATTTCACATCGCAAGTACGGCAAATGAAATCTAATTTTCACAGTCATATTCATGTTCCCAATAGCATCAGGTTGTAGAGCACACAGGTAGGCCAATAAATTTAATTACCACCAAATGTCACGTCCACTGTAAGACATAGTGATTGTGTGAGTGTTTTCCTGAAAATATCAGTATCATTTCTGAGGCTTAATACCAGTAAAATACTTCAATAAAGTACTGTATTATGAGCTTTAAAGCAGTTTTGTCAGAGATCCGGATACGTGAACTTTTATGTTCATTAGCTGTGTAATTACAACAACAGTTCTGATACAGTGATTGTTTGCAAGAGTAAAGATAAAGATTAACAATATTCAGGGGCAATATTTTAATGTGAGTCATTTGTTTTGCAGTCAGATAGCATGTGTAAATTTTACTGAAACCGGATTACTCACTCGCAGACGAATTGTTTAATATACAGGATAGCCTGGATTTCACATTTGTGTAGCGTGAGCTCAACAAATTTCAGTTCAGAATTGTTTTCACGTGGTTCTGTTGCCCTGGACTGATATCTGATCCAGCATTATGTTCACTGTTCAGAAACACACATTTTCAACCGTTTCCCAACTACCACAAAAAGCTTTCTACTAATAAAATACAGTGTAAGATGTGCCTTAAAGTTTTTGTGGGGCAGTTGATTGTAATTGTTGAAATTCCATACAGAATCAACTCAGTTAGGTACGTACAACTACTGTGTAGTGTGATGTATAAGCATTGCAAGCTCTTTTTATTTATGGAGGCACTTGGCTAAATTAATCTTAGCATTACATTATGTACCTCAGAATTTACACATTTAAATTTTCCTGGTAAGCATTTTAATTAATGTATAAATGAAAGGAGTGTAACATATTTTACTTCTTCCGTGTACTTGGCGATCACGTAACTTAGGACCTGCGCAATGAACGTTTGTGAATCAATTCTTTTGCGCATATGTATTATGTTGCTTTGTTTGTCTTACATGTCCCACATTATTCAGGGTCTCCTTACTACGGCTTCGTTAAAACAACAGTGTTTCTAAACTAAACTAATCTAAACTCGGGTAATAGCAGTGTTGAACATAACAGTAGAGCAGACCAGTTGTTAGTGAGACTAATCAAATCTATTAAATAAATATACCGCCACAAAGTCAATGATGGGTTTAACCGGTTGTTCTATCATTCAATTAGATATGTAGGCTCACATGCGAAAAATGACGCTTTTCTCTCACCTTCTGATCGGAAGACGAAAGAGCACGGAGCAGAGAACCGTTACTCCAAGGGAACCGCCTTTCCACAAAGTTAACTGACTTGTTGATTACAGTGATGGGTGTATGCACGAAGGGAACGCGTATCAAACACATCTACCCGGGCAATGACCAAGAACTTACTTCAACCAGAGTAGCGAACGAAGAAAAAAGAAAGCACCTTGAACATTCACGTGGCCGTGGCATACGTTTGCTATTATTCCGATTTCATTTTCATCTTACCTTATTTTTATCTAGTACTCTGTCAAGTATTCGTGTTTTCTTCCTATGTCACACAACTCACTGTATGATCTGCGAAAACTGCAGCACCTTGAAAGAATAAACAAAAACTGAGAATGACTGTAGAACGTGTAACAACAGAAAGTAATTTATAACGTTTGCCGACGGGTCACACTGGGAGCCTGCATCGCCATTACTTGTGAGACCGGAGGGTACAGTATCCTTCCAGGATCAGTCAATCAATCGATATGCACACGAGAGAGCAAGTACCGTTTTGCCTCTTCTACGTAATCGGCAGCTTTACTAGCATGTGATTGATTCCCATCGTGCAGAATTATCTGTTCCGGGGTTCGTGTTTGTTGTAATTAGCATGACATTTCGTACCTTACATGGCAACTTGTCACAACAACTGGGCTTCTTTGAGATTAGTATATAGAAGGGAACCGTGGTAGCTGTGAGTTGTTACCTGACCATATAACATAATCAGAGACTGGTAGGCCCGCTGTCTTATACGGAAGGGATGTAATCAATGCTCATTCTCGTTATCAGTGTGTACAGAATGTACTTCGTCAGCGAGTGAGGATAGAACGCGACTTCCACTGATGAATGGAGAAACATAACTGTTAAGAAGAGACAATCATCTGTAACAGGGAAGAGTTTTCACACGTCTGCGTTCAGCTCTGACTGTCGGCACTCACAGTACTTCGACAGTTCCGCGAAGCGGGTACCACAATAGTCAGAGCACTTCGAAACCTGTTCTGTATGTCATCACCTCATAACACTAAAATCAGAGTTGCCAGCTGAGTCATATTCAGCCGTAGGTAGAGAGCAACTTAACGCAGCCGCCTGTTCTAACAACTATTTCAAGATAATTCTCATATAAATATTCTGATATTCTAGAGGCACCATTAGTATAAAATCATGAGTGACTAAGTAAATGCAAATTTCACCAAATGTGAAGCAGTACATACAAAAACTACCCCATGCTCGGCTTGATTAACCTCTTTTTTGTCGTATTAGTTTCTCTTCACCTCAAGAATAATGAAATATGAAATGTTCATTTACTGTACGCTTTTCGCTGAGGAACCATCGACTGTATTGTAATCAGTACGAGTTGGTGATAAAATTTGGACACTATATCGTGGCAGTTTTAGACGGGGAGTGTTTTGAATTATGGTTGTGTAAGACATCGGTAGAGGAGAGGTCTGAACTACCGCTCCCAAATGCAGCAGACAATTGAGCTGCAGCCATTAGCAAATGCATTGTGCAGTTCTATTTGCTTTGTGTTTGGATTGCTTGTTTTTTTCCGACTTTGAAATGAGTGAAGTGACTAATTCTGGTGCATAAAGGGATTCGAATACAGCTCTCGCCACAAGAAAAGGAATCAGTGATCGTTATGATCGTTATGTCACCTCTGCTTTCGTGGAAGCACAGAACGCGGGCATAAGATGACAGCCCTTCGAGAATGAGATGGAGCTTATTCCCCCACACCGCCAGTCTCCCCGCAGGCAGTTGAATTTCCCGTTTGTTAACGGTCGCGGCCGACTGCCTCTTAATACTTATCGTTCCTTTATTATATTTTAAATGAAATGTTGGCTTAACGACGATGTACCGCATTCTAGATATTACCGTCAGATATTCGTGTTGTTGACATGGTACTTCTTCTCCTTTCATCTTCGCAGATGCCAGCATCGAGCGTACTTTGCCGATATTCAACGGGTAAATTTCCTCGAAGCTTCCTGAACCCGGAAATTCATTATATCTTTAACTTACAAAATTTCTCTACAAATGTTCGCATTTTCTAATCAGTGTTGAGATGCTGCGTATTTGTATGAGTTCCTCAGTTCAGGGAATAATTCCAATGAACGCATTCTTTGGAATAACTGTTTTAGAGTCTATAATATTAAAAGAACGAAAAGCCTTGTCAGCTCATTATGTTTTCGGTATAACCCCTTGTGCTGCGAGTAAGAAAGAGAGCAAATGTTTCCGCAGAACGATGTTTCCAATTTATAGTGCACTTGGAGGGAAAGAAAAAAATATTATGACTTTTACTGAAGTGGGAGTGTCATCAAATAACTCCTCTTGTTCTTAATTTATGGTGATCTGATTTAGCTCTGTGCATATGAACATTTGTAGCTACCCTTCAGTCTATAGCCATAATTATAGAAATGGGGATTAAAACTCAATCGCCTGTTACCACGAAACCCCCATAAGGTAGTTCATTTTGGTAATTTGGTCAAATTTCAGTAAGAACTTTGCGTTTGTGGCTTGGTCAGGCCACGCACCATGGGCCTTAAGCTCACTGTCGTATTATCGCGCTGTGGGTAAAAGAAGTTAACTCATTCAGCGTATTTTAATGTGGTGTTTCTTTCACAGTGATATTTTGGGGGATTTTTTAAAATTTCTCGCATGTTTTCTTTGTATACTTGGTTTCCCTCCACATGGTCGGTCGGAGCAACCGCCACATTGGTAAAACGCAGTTTGGTCTGAAAATGTACAGCAGACGAGTGAATAACTATACGATAGTGGATGAATGTAAGATACCGAAGGAATAATCTTGCGTGTCGGTTTTTTTGCATTTCTGTTAGCTACTGGAACTAGGCCATGTGTGTAGAGTAGTATCATGGTGATGATAAGTATATGTTTCTAGTTCCCCTCATAACTACTTGATTTGCTTCCAATGTTGTGCGTTACATAAAATATACCGTTTAAAGTCTTGTGCCTAGGAACAGTTCAGATTTTAATGCCCATTGATGGGACAAACACTGGCAAAATTTTCCCGCCATATGATAACAAATGTTCTTCCTCCCAGCTCAGTAACGTGGTGTTGTTTCGGAATGCAGCATAAAACCAAAATTGTAAGTCATAGTCATGTGCACCACTTGCTATCCCCTCTTCAGCGTACGTTTTAATTAAAATTGAACTATTTCGGCAGATACTCTTCCGCCCTGACCGGGTTCGCTTGTAGTGTCTTTGCTGAACTTGTTCTACGTGTCCTGTAGCAATTAAACGTAACGTCAATAGAAGGCTTGGGTTTAAGTGTAACTGTGTGCCTGAATAAAATTCCATTCAAGCCAGGTCTGCACTCCCCTCTCCCTTTCCATAATTACGTGGTGAAAGAAAATCATTTTAACTAGAGTGACCAGTTGTGATGATATATACTAAGAGAGCCCCTGCTGTTGCATAAGACTTTTTTAACTTTGTGTTCTGCCTTACGGCAGGTCTTGTCATGGGGGAAGCCTCGTCAGAGAGGTTCACCGCATGAGATCTAGGGAAGTGATTCCAGTGGTGGTTTCCCGTTGCCTTCAACTGATGATGATGAAATGATAATGAGGACAACACAACACCCAGTCCCTGGGCGGAGAAAATCTCTGACAGAGCCGGGAATCGAACCCAGGCCCCTTGGCGTGACAGACCGCCGCGCTGACCACTCAGCTATCGGGGCGGACTGCATATGAATTGGTATTAACTATTCCAACACATACACGGCTAGTTGTTCAAATGCCATAAGTATTAAACGAATATCAATAAATCTTCATCCTCGACTGATTATTTCCTCTCTTCATCACAAAGAATAGGTGCAACCGAAAGTTAGTCACTACCTCAGTCGCATGCTAACTCGACAAATGAAAGTAAATAAAAGCACTATACCGCCTATTAAGCCCTGCATAGGTGCCTTCTGTAGCGGCTCTAAAGGTTATCCGTTGCCTTCAAATTTTTACGGGATGGTCAAACCTCCCCCCCCCCCCCCCCCCCATAGAAATTATTAACACCCCAACATTAGCTCGCAGAGGTCTGTAATTTCGTGGACCAAACGAATTTGTTAAACCAATACTAGAGAGGGAAACTTGCAGGAGCTGTAGGACCTGTAAGCGACGGTAATATTCCTACCAGATCGAGTCTTACCATGTAACACCTTGTACAAGAGGTCCCGTTGCACGTGGTTGTCCTGCCAGGATTTGGAGTCACGGGTCCTTCAGGTCAGTAGCTAGGATGTACCAATTGTAACAAAATTTTTAATGTAGAAATATTTTTTTCCTTGTATAGAATAGTACAATTCTGCTTGTGTTGAATACAGCGTTGTCTTCATTTGTGTTGTAATCTGTTGTTTTGGGTGTGTTGCGTTCTATTGTAAAATGAATGGGTATATTAGAACATGATCTTAAGGTAATTTGAATTTTTTTCGTGTTTTGTGCTTGTACACTGTGTAAGGTGTAGGAGACAGTGGTTATAACAGTAGAGATAGGTAATGAGTCAAATTATTACCAGGGCGTGCACGAAAGGTGCAGTGGAAATGGACGTGCTGACCGTTGGAAACAGTAGTGTGGATAGCACGCCAGCGCCAGCCGAAGTGGCCGTGCGGTTCTAGGCGCTGCAGTCTGGAACCGCGAGACCGCTACGGTCGCAGGTTCGAATCCTGCCTCGGGCATGGATGTGTGTGATGTCCTTAGGTTAGTTAGGTTTAACTAGTTCTTAGTTCTAGGGGACTAATGACTTCAGAAGTTGAGTCCCATAGTGCTCAGAGCCATTTGAACCATTTGATAGCACGCCAGCATTGCCTGCTGGTGCAGAGGGCAGAAGCAGGGCAGTGAATCTGCGAGGATACCTGACCACGGGCGGCGAACCAACAGGGCGGCGCGACCATAACGGAACCCGAGGTAGGAAGCGTGGGGACAACCTTGGAGGCAGCCAGCACAAGCGAGGGTGTGAAAAGGGCGACTACAGAAGAACAACTTCCAACAGCGTTGGTGAGCGCGAGAGGCATGAGCGTGGGGGAACCCTCATTTAGCGAGCATTTTTCATTTCATGAAGCAGCAAGCCGATGAGCAGAAAAGGACCAATAATAATTAGACCTTATAGATTAATGACTCAAATAAACAATTAAGTGAAAAATTGAACGAGTCAAACGAAGAATTTAGTGATAAACTGAACGATGCAATTAAAGCATTAAATGATAAATTGAACGATTCAGAGAAAGCATTAAGTAATAAATTCAACGATGCAAATAAAGCATTAAATGATTACTTGAGCTTTTTGCGGGATGTTTTAACAAGGAAATTGGACGAGCAAATAGGCGCAATGAATACGCGATTTGACGAACAAGAACGGAAGTTAGGACAACAACAGGAACGCCTAGAAGCGTTAGAATCCAAAATCGAAACAGCAGCTGCTGGAAACCAAGCACCAGCTGATTCCATGTTGTAGTAGTGTTAGAAAACGAACTGTCTTCGCGAGAAATCGTCATTCCTTCGGAGTCGCAAATGAAGGAAGTGCTAGAAGACGTCTGCAAGGAGGGAGAGAAGCTGTTGCCCGTGTGAGCGAACAAGTGGGCACTCAGGGTCAGTAGATCACGGCGCAAGCAGGCTAATTTGACAAAGTAATCAATCGGGTAGGCGCCCTAACGAGTGCGGTAGAAAAGCTCACGCAAACGCATGAGGCGGACTCTGGCAGGACACAGCCAGCAGCAGTTGCGGAATTCGAAGAAATTCAATCACTGCTGCGATTTAAAAGCAACAAACGCAATCGGGACCTGATAGCTGACTTGCATAATAAGCTGCAGGAAAACGAAAGCGCAGAGTGCAGTGCCACTATTAGCAACGCTGCTAGAGGAGCTGAAAGCTCCAGCGGTAAGCGTAGGCATGGAGAAGTCGAGGAATACTGTGACTTCGGGGAGAGACTCGGTAATCTGAGAGGAAATTTGGTTCCGCCTGTGCGGACGGCGAGCAGCGGTACGAATTTTGAGAATGACAAGGTTCAAATTGGTTCAAATGGCTCTGAGCACTATGGGACTCAACAGCTTAGGTCATAATTCCCTAGAACTTAGAACTACTGAAATCTAACTAACCTAAGGACATCACACACACCCATGCCCGAGGCAGGATTCGAACCTGCGACCATAGCAGTCCCGCGGTTCCGGACTGCAGCGCCAGAACCGCACGGCCACCGCGGCCGGCGAGAATGACAAGGAAGAATGCTGGAGACACTTTGTCTCCGTACAATCTTACTTTCTTTTTCCTGACCCAAATCACGACATAGTGCCCTCGATGTGGTTAAACCCATCCGAGAACCCGCTACTTCACTCATGGGAGGATGTACTCAGAATAAAATCCGCGTGCAGTCACCTGACAGGTGAAGCTGCTATGCGAATGCAAATAATTCTTAAAGACTGTCGAACGTACGAAGAGTTTAAAGCGGCTTTCCTCAATGAGTCCTGTCACAGATCATGCAAGAACGGCTTCTTGATGCGAGAAAAATATGCTGACAGTACATACAAGCACCCTGTGGAATTTTGCAAAGAACTCATCAAAAATAATCAGTTTCTTGATGTACCGTATGATTCCAAGAAGCTTAATAGAATTTGTCTGACTAAGGTTCCGAATAAATTGAGCAAGGAAATTATAATTGCGGGAACAGGTATGCATGAAGTTAGTGATTTTCAGAACCTGCTGCTAGAATTAGGTGCTGAAAGAAATATAAATCAGCAGCAAAATGTTGTTAGGTTCGAGGGTAATCATGACGAGAATTAGGGAGAGAGGCGCAAGCAGAGTTGGAGGCCTCAGTTTGCTCGCAATAATCATCATGAACCTGGTAATGACAGGCGTGGGCGTGGCCCTAGGAGCCCACGGCACAGTGATAGAAGTTGGCGACGCTTCAGGGCAAGGTCAGCCCCTGCCTGATAATGGTAATGTGTTGTACGCAGCGGATGGGAGGTCAGTGGAGCCCCAAAGTAATCCCCTAGGCAACAATATAAACAAAAGTAGAGACGCATGACTAGGAGTGACCGGAGTGAGCACATCGGAGATGCTGAATGATGAAGATTACGATGTCAACTCAATGTGTTTAGAATTCGGAGACATCAGGGACGTGTTACTAGAGCAAAAATAGTACTAAACTCAGTCAAATGCCCTACAATCAGCATAACAATTAACGGAATTACGATTTCCTGTCTACTTGACTTGGGAAGCGACGCATCGGTGATGAGAGAAAATGTGTTTGAGCGGTGCAGCATGAAGAGTCTGTGTCCGACTCTTCCTTTGCAGAAAACAAGAGTGCGTGGTTCCGTAGGGAATAAGAGTGTAGAGACGAAAGAGCAGGCGTACATCGATTTTACTTGCCAGTCGTGCGACCTTACGGCCGTGTTCGTGATAGTGCCGTCACTAGCAGTTGAGGCAGTGCTTGGCCGGACTTTCTGAGACATTATAAGGCCGTTCTAGATTTTCATAGTACGAGGGTTGTCTTCTAACTAAGGCCGTTTTTATTTTTTAAAAAAGATACAAATACTTTTGTAAAAAAAACTTTTATTTTCTAATTCTACACACTTTTACCTATTTTTCTACATAGTTGCCTTGTTTATTTAAGCACTTGTCATACCGTACAACTAAGTTTTTAATTCCCTCTTCAAAGAATTCGGCCGCCTGCTCCGACAGCCAAGAGTTCACGGCCGCTTTCACTTCATCGTCGTCACTGAAGCGCTGCCCGCCAAGATGGTGTTCCAGGTACCGGAAAAGGTGAAAATCGCTAGGAGCGTGGTAGGGGCTGTATGGTGCATGGTCCAAAACTTCCCAGCCAAAAGAATCAATCAAATCCCGAGTCTTTTGAGAGGTGTGAGGCCTAGCGTTATCGTGCAGGAGCAAAACTCCTTTTGTCAGCATGCCGCGCCTTTTGTTTTGAATTGCTCTGCGGAGCTTCTTTAGAGTTGCACAGTAGGCATCTGAGTTGATTGTTGTTCCTCGTGGCATAAATTCCACTAGCAAAACACCGCGCCGGTCCTAGAACACAGTTGCCGTAATCTTGCGCTTTGACAGCGTCTGTTTGGCTTTGACCTTTACAGGTGAGGTTGTGTGTCGCCATTCCATCGATTGTCGCTTGCTTTCGAGAGTGATATGGGATACCCATGTTTCATCTCCAGTGACAATTTGACTCAACATGTCATCCCCTTCTTCCTCGTAACGAATCAAGAAGTCCAATGAAGTGGCAAATCTCTTCCCTTTGTGGTCCTCTGTGAGGAGTCTGGGTACCCACCGAGAACATAGTTTCTTAATGTTTAGGTTTCCAGGCACAATTTTGTACAAAACCGAACTTGAAACTTGTGGAAATTCCAAAGAAAGAGTGGAAATTGTGAATCTTCTGTCCTCACGAATCTTTGTTTCGATTGCAGCCACCAAATCATCAGTGATCACAGAGGGCAAGCCTGAGCGTTCTTCGTCATGGACGTTTTGACGGTCATTTTTAAACTCTCTAACCCATTGACGCACTTTACCTTCACTCATTGCATTCAAGCCATAAACTTCTGTTAACTGACGATGAATTTCTGCAGCTGATGGGCTTTTCGCGGTCAAAAAACGTATCACTGACCGTATCTCACACGTGGCGGGCGGTTCAGTAATCATAAAAATTATAAAGTAGCACAGCGATGCGTACACGTCAGCTACAGAGCTGCAACTTGCGTCAGTGTGAACGGAAAGGATGCCGGCAAGTGGCGCGGTGGCTTGTTCCGGCGTACGCGCGAACTACGGGACTATACGCGCGAACGTCCCTTACTTAAAAAACAAGTCTCGTGTGTGCGTCCATTTGAGCGATCATAAAACAAGAATGACTGTTGCTTCCGATGAGGAACTCGTAGAAGAAGGAGAGGGATGTGCTTCCCATGGTATACACGTGATCGACGAGGATGATGACGCCGAAGTGTGCCCATGCATGCTACATACAGAGGAAGGAGATTTTAACCCCATTATCAGTTGTAAGTCGTTTAAACAGTATTATTACGTGTATTTAACTATGAAGTGATTGTTCTGTACTCATTAAGATCTTTTGAAATGTCAGAGGAAAAGTAGAAGTATACGATGTATATGCTGTAAACATTTCATAACGTTTAAAAATAATGAAACTTCATCAAATATGTATGCTCATAAAAGAGAAATTGTACTTTGAATACTGGTTCATACATAGGGTAGTTGTATTATATGAAGGAAAATGTGTTGGGAACCCCCTCTGCTGCGGAAGGGGCTTGGCGCGCAGGAAAAGGTGGATTTGGCGGTCAAGCTGGGCGGCAAGAGAGAGAGAGCACATTACGCAGTCAGTGGCCAGCAGTTTACAGTCAACACCGTAAGGCTGCGTTCACACTGCCGGCCGGGCCGAGCCGAGCCTGGCCGGGCCGCCGCCCGCTTCGATATCAAACACATGGTTTTGAATTGCGGTGTTCACACTGGCGGCCAGGCCGCGCCGACACGGCGTGAGCCTCCCGGAGCCGAGCCGGCGACATCCCGAGTGTTTAATATTGCCGGCGCGAGCCGACCGTAGGCGCGAGCCTGTGGAGCAGCACTACAGCTTCTGCAGTACACGCATCACTCGTCTCCCTTCTGCTTTCTTCACAAGTGTGACTGCACACGTCTTTTATTTTAAGATGTTACCTCACATTTCACAATCAGTGAGGAAAAATTACGTTTATTATAATGATACATGCGAAATTACTTTTATTTAATTTATTTAATCTACCGTATTTACATGCATTTACAACAATAGCTTGCCAGCGATCGCGGCATTGCCGCCACTGAATAGTTCGCATTTACTTGTAAACGGAGACGGATATGAGTGTCTCTGAGGGACGGAAATGTGTCCCTACCAGATGATAATGCATTGTAAAGTCATGCTGTGGCAGTTCCTTATCAGTGGAGATAGAACCACCGAGTCAAAGGGCATTATCTCAAAACTCTTCGCCTATCAATCTGTCTATCTTACAAGGTAATGAAAAGAATTCTGTGAGGTCATCAGTGGCTTCACATGATGAACCATCACCACTGCCAAGCGCTGCATCATGAAGAAAAAGAAGAAAAAAGTTGGAAAATTCTGAAGGAGTATTTCTGCGATTCGTTGTTGAAGGCACAGCAAGACATTATCCAAAATGACGAAGCTAATTACTTCCTAATGATTCTCAGGAGTCCCATAAACTCTCTTGCCCTAAGAGGTAAGCGTTTGTGAAATTTAAAATACAAAAGCTTGACTAGAATTAACTGGAGGTAGCGAATGCTGTAGAAAGCTCTACTGCAAACCAAAAAGTGTGTACTAACGAATCTTACCTTATCGTTATACACAATTTTTCTTCTGCTGTTATACTTCTCCGAAAATTTGTGTTCTGTTTAGAAATTTTGTCTTGAATGTTCTGCAGCACATACTGAAATGAATTATGATTCATTCTGTAATTTGAATAAAATTTTTCAGAATAGTTTTTAAGTTCTTCATATAAAGAAAAAAACTCTCCTAAATGTCTGTCGCTATTCATAGGATGAATCCATAACCTCCTAGTTCTTCTGTACTTCAAAACTCGACGAGATACTGCAGAGTCAAAACAATACCAATAAAAGAGTGAAGACATTGTTCTACACGACAGCACAGACTAGCTAAAGGCGAGCAACTGTTGACTGCAGCTGCGTTTTCTACTGACTTGCTTGTCAGCTGTCGAAGGGTGGAGATCATTTTAAATTTATTTATTTGGCCTCCCGCCAGCCATTTAGCCAAAGAGTGGGGATTACCTTGACAGTGCAGGGCAGCCCGCCAAAGGAAGAAAAAAAAAAACAATGAAGAACAATGAAACGCACATCTGTGCCGATCTACAGTAGTTTCATTAACTCTCCATTATTTTTTCTGTCAAAGTAGACAACGAGACTACAGAATTGCTCTTCAGTTATCTTTTAGTTCGAAATACGAAATGTACATCATACTAATTGTAGGATGTTGATGACAATAATTGTTTGTCTTTTGTGATGCAACGTGTGGCCAATTATAAAAGCATAGCAGATGATTGTCCAATAGCCGAGGGAAAAATTCTTATACATTTGGATTTGTCTAGAGAATGAGACGATTAAAATAATAAGAGGGACCGGCAATAGGTCTGCGCTGATCACTAGTAATTAGTTTTTTTCTCTCCTTCATTATATGACTACACTAAACCAAGCTATAACCGCGCGAACTGCGTGGCTTGCGGACGCGGCACTGACGCCACTGAATAGCTCGCATTACTTGAGACCAGAGACAGATATCAGTATCATTATCATTTCAAAAACTTTTTGGTACTTTTAGCTACATTTCATTCCCAACAATGTATGGTCTAAAACGGATCTAACAGTAAGCTACCCGCTACATAACTTTTTCACTACAAGATTTGTAAATCAAGTGCACAACGTTGACAAATAGCATGATTTCACAATGACTGTTAAGAAATATGGAAAGATAAATGATTCAATACGAAGCTAAGATGTTGCACTACCACGTGCACAAAAATCAGATTCTTTAGCCGCATACTTTCTTCAAAATCGGTTGGGAAGTGTTACGAAACTAAGAAATCACGCGAAACGAAAAGTAGACTTTTTCTTTTTTCACGACGTAAGTAACGCTTTTAAGGAAAAAGTAAGTTCATAAAACGATGTGGCGAAGTCTTATATACAGCTAAGAATTTTTAAAACATGAAAATCGGAGAAGTGGATTTTCCCCCTTTTCGCCGTCCCGGCTCGGCGCGGCGCACAATGTGAATGCACTACTCGTCGGCCTGAGCTGGCTAGGCACGAGTCGAGCCAGTACGCGTCAGCCCGGCCCGGCCCGGCCGGCAGTGTGAACGCAGCCGAGGACGACGGTTCAATCCCGCGTCCGGCCATCCTGATATAGGTCTTCCGTGATTCCCTAAATCGCTCCAGGCAAATGCCGGGATGGTTCCTTTGAAAGGGCACTGCCGACTTCCTTCCCTAATCCGATGAGACCGATGACCTCGCTGTCTGGTCTCCTTCCCCAAACAACCCAACCCGAAAACTATGTTTGGACTTCGAAATTGCCATGATCATTAAACCTATGCAGGATCCCATCCTAAACGTGCTAAAGACCAAGTATCCTGTTTCTGAATAATCAGTGATTTGTTTCTACTTTGAATGTGCCAACGTTTCAGTGTTAAAGTGTATAAATGATGCTAGGTAAAAACCTGCTTCACAAATAATGAAAGAGGCACATAGATTGAGCTTTCATGAAACTTAACTTCCTTGTCACTATTACTAGGAACTAATTTCTGAAGTTTTATTTGAAAATATTTATTGAGTAAATTGCTATACAATGTTGAAATATAAACAAATTCAAGGGGGGTTAGAAATCCACATTAGCGTAATGCAACTGTCTCTGCCTGTGCACAGGCAGGGTGACGACTCCAGCGAGCGACCAAATGGTGTAAATTGCCCTGAAGATGACCCCCATCGCGGGTTGAAACCGGTTGGCAACAAATTAAATAATGCGATTGTGACTGTCATTTTGATTAATTGATTATAAGTAAACTAATCGCTGCTATCTCCACGCAACTATGTTGTCTAAAAATTACCTGTATGGTCGCACAACGAGGGTGTCTACGGGCCACAAGGCGTTGCAGTTCCTCATGACGGTTAAGGTTACGCACAATCGCCTACTGCACTGGACCTTATACCTTCAAGAATTTTCCTTCAAAATTTTCCTTATTCCTGGTCCGCAAAACGTGGTAGGAGATGCCCTGTCGTGGGGTCCGACTGGACTGACACAGAGGGTTCAAATGGTTCAAATGGCTCTGAGCACTATGGGACTTAACATCTGAGGTTAGCAGTCCCCTAGAACTTAGAAATACTTAAACCTAACTAACCTAAGGACATCACACACATCCATGCCCGAGGCAGGATTCGAACCTGCGACCGTAGGGTTCCCGCAGTTCCAGACTGAAGCGCCTAGAACCGCTCGGTCACAGCGGCCGGCGCAGAGGGAAGGATGAGGAGTTCAAAGAGACTAAGTTCGATCCTGTGTTTATGGGCCCGGTTACTTTTGAAAATTACTTAAGTGTGGCCTTCAGCAGCCTTGCAAGAGAGCAAGACAAAAATGAGGTGGGGAGCACCGTCAAAAGTAAACTGCAGGACGGTAGCGCCGGAGATTGGCGTCGTTTCTACTAGTTAAGGAAGGGCGTGTTGTTTATCAGACGTGACATCAATAGTGAAAAGTGTTTAGTCTGTGTGCCGGAAGAAGTAATTAATGAATTAATATGGTACACACCTCAGTTAAGGACATTTCGGGGCGCGTAAACACTGTATACAAATGAAGCAGCATGAAACTTAGGGTCAAAAGAGTGCTTCGAACGTGTATGGTTTGCCAGAGAGCAAAGCATTCGACTCAGTGTTGTCGAGCACCCTATAATATCGAGTAGACTAAAGGACTTAGGAGTGGAGAACCTGTTTGGCGCCCTCCCACAGGCCACACAGGGATATCGGTATGTCCTTATCGTGATGGAGTTAGTCTCCAAGTACGTGACGTTTACCTGCGACCGGGAAAACGGTGGCGTCTGCACTTAAGAGGAATTTCCTCAGAGAAGTAGGAAGCGTAAAGAAATTAATCTCGAACAATGGTTCAAAATTTCGGTCAAGGTCTTGGCTAAACACCCTAAGGCAAAAGTCGATAAATCCGGTGGTCATTTCCCGCTATTTTCCTGCCGGAAATCTCGCAGAACGGGTTATAAGGGAATTAGTTAAACTGTGCAGAATATACTTCCACAATAGGGACCGTCAGTGGGATCAATATCTGGCTTTATTCCAGGGGATACAGAACGAAATTCCACATGGGACCAGGAAGCTCAGCCCTACACTAGTCCTGAGAAGTCAGTCACCTCCCAACAGAGTAAGGGAACTGATAGATTGGCCACCAGAAAGGCGACAACGACACAGGGAAGTAGTAAAGTTGGCCATAGCGAATATTAAAAAGGAAGCACAAATTAGGAAACGGTGACAAAAGGGACGTATAAGACAATTAACCTTTGAAATAGGACATACAGTTGTCATTAAAACTCATAGAGTGTCCAAAAGACACCAGTACATAAGCAGCAAATTTTTCAATGTTTATTCTGGCCCCTTTCGTGTGAGGCGTGTCGCTCATCAGAACGTGACTGAAGTTGAGATGGTCAGGTCCCGTAGGCCTAGAGGTTTGCGCCACATATCTAATATCAGGAAATGGATCGAGTAAGAATAAGGGGCAGAGGTGTCATCTCTCGTAAACAACAAATTAGCTTGGTAAAAAAAAACTAGTAGTCTACAGTATCACGTGAAAAGGATTTGGTACCCTTTGCTGTCTTTGCCTGGTCATCTGTTCATCTGTTGGGTATGAATTGTAATAATGAGTGTCGAAGGAAGTTATTGGTGATCTGCTCCGGAGGAGAGATGATCACTTGTAAGGGAAACAAGAAGAAATTACGCTAGGAAAGGCAAACTTTCCTCAATGTGTAATGATTGTGAAGCACGCCGTAGATGCGCTTATGTGCAAGAATGGCTCGGGCCGAAGTATCGACGAGACCAATTGTCGATTTAAAAAGGCACCAAAATTTGTGTGTTGTTGTATTTGTGTTATGGTGGTGTGCAGTGACGCAGCGCAATGAAGTGTTACTGATTTAAGCAGCGATGACTTTGAGAGATCGCGAGGGAGAGCTGAACTCTAAAAGAGTGCACGACAGATCATAGCGAGGAAAATCAGATGGTGGCAAATTAAGGACCCTGGAGGTAAACCATCCAGAGGAATGAAGGCAGGACTAACTAAAGAGGAAGTCCATGGAGGTAACAGAAGGGAGTACAGATTGTAGTCACAGGTGTCATCCATTTGGCGAAAGAAGATGATACTTGTAGAATAAGAAGTAAATGTAAAATTTGCCCTTTGCTTTAAACTAGGAGTATGTGGTATGCGGTATCTGTGCTTAATTTTTTTCACAGGGAATAAAAGGCACTAAAGAGGACGAGATGCTGATGACGATAGATTGAGATAAATTCCGAGTAACAAGAATTGATGCAATTACTAAATTGGAGGTATACTGCTTCTCTGTTAACATAAACAACTCTATGGCAAACGCAGTTGTTCTAAGGTAGTTACGTGAAGGCCGTCGGCCAATTTATTGTCTGTTTTGAGAGATAAGGCCTTAAATTTTGTATTCTCGGCACACTCTTGACACTGTGGATCTCTGAGTACGAAATTCCCTAAAGATTTCAGAGATGGAATGTCCCACGTGCCTAGCTCCAACTGCGATTCCACGTTCAATGTCTGTTAATTTTCAACCTGCGACTATAATCACATCCGAAACCTTTTCACACGAATAACACGAATACAAATGGCAGCTCCGCAAATGCACTTCCCTTTTATACCTTGTGTACGCGATACTACCGCCACCTGTTTATGTGCATACCACTATCCAAGGACTTTCGTCACCTCAGTGTGTATCTTCTCACTATCTTCATTCAATAAACCGTAGATCAGAAGATGAAAAACTTACTAAATTGCTCAGATGCAGACTTATTAATAACAACATTTGTCTGATTTAGCGGACATAAATTTTAGTGTTTGGTGATAATATGTGGTACTGAATAAATTTTGAATTGCGTTTCTTTATATGTGTACTCTCACCGCCAGATTTCCGTACTTTCGTGGTAGTCCTGAAATATTACTGGACTATGAAATGGGGTAGTAGGTGGACGCGTACTGTTTGAAGGTTTCGCTAAGTTGTGAAATTTGAGACAGGTTTATGTTGCTAAAGTTTTTCGTTTGGTTAAAGTATAATTTCACGTAATGTTTTAACGATGAGCTGGATTCAGATTCGTAGTACAATGCATGTTAACATAGTGATTTTTTTATTTGTTTATTAAATGTAGCAGACAGATATATGAGAGAAATTTATTACCAGTGACATATGGTCACACATCATCTAAATTGACCTGACAGGGCTTGTGTAGCTTTTCTATTTATCACCTATAGAGTTTTTCTGGTTTGCAGTCAAAGAAGTCATCATTGAAGCCCGCAGCGCGGAAAGGAATTTTCCTAATGATCAATATAGATCGAAAAAGGTAAATATTTGAGTGGGCAACACTAGGAAAATGGATGCGGTGAGATATGACGTCAGTACCTGGCTTAAAGGTTGTTTCTTACGTCATATCAGCAAAGTGCAGGCTACCGTTACTATGCCCTAACAGCACTTCACTCAGTCAGGCCGGCCGGAGTGGCCGTGCGGTTCTCGGCGCTACAGTCTGGAACCGAGCGACCGCTACGGTCGCAGGTTCGAATCCTGCCTCGGGCATGGATGTGTGTGATGTCCTTAGCTTAGTTAGGTTTAATTAGTTCTAAGTTCTAGGCGACTAATGAGCTCAGAAGTTAAGTCGCATAGTGCTCAGAGCCATTTGAACCATTTGAACCACGCAGTCAGTTTGGTCGTTTCCTTGTAACGTTCTCATATTTAGATAATAAATGTCTGCTACGATAAACAGTTCCCAGGTTAGCAATTTGAAGTACACATCATAAGCAAAGCCTTGTCTTATGTGTAAACACCTTCACTTCGGGAAAAGTTTGCTTTTATGCCTCAGACATTAACTTTTTAATGAAGCTAATGTTAAGATGCTGATGCGGAGTGAGTATTTAAGGAGACAAGTAAGCTAAGGTCAGCAGTCTCCTATTAACCCCCCAGGACACAAGTAGTAAACCGATTCTGTCTGAATATAGAGTAAATTCTGTATTAAAGTGTGAGAAAGTGTGCTAAATGATTGCATAGTGTGTATCTGAGGCGGAAGATGGGAACCAGTCTGGTATTCACCTTACTGGATGTGGGAAACCGTCGAAAATCCACATCCAGACTTGTTGGCACACCGAATCTTCTTCGTTAATCCACCAGGCGGATTCGATTGGGGGTCCTGGAATATCTCCGCGACCTGGAAGTGGTCACATTAACACGCGTGGCTACACAGGTAGGTAGTATTAAAAATGTAGTTTAAATAAGACTCAAGGAAGGAGAGGGGCATTCGCCTTTACATTGAAGAATGTTTACCATGAGACCACGTTCAGATTTATCCCCAGGAAACCTTGACAGAATGACAACACTTTTTCTGTATCTTACACATCCTAAAATTTTGCTAACTCATTCAGATCACAGGAATGGCTTCAAAGTGGCGGCCAAGATTATTGTACCGTTTAGTGAGTCTGTGCAACGACCGGCATATGTCAGACTGACTGTATCCGGCCATGATTTGCTGTGGCTCAGTCAGCGTAAATGGAAAATAAAGAAAAGATTGAGCACACATTTCTAATATATGTATATTAGTTGGATACACATCTTAATCCCCTTCTGTCTCCTGTCCCCGTCCATTTACCCTTCCCCTTTCTTCGTCTATTTCCTCCTCCTTCGTCTTCTTTGTGTCCATCACCTTCCCTCCGTCTCTATGCCCATCTTCTCCTCCTCATCCGTCTCGATCTCCTTCCGCCCCCTATATTTCCCCCTCTGTCAGTCCATCACCCCCTCCCATTTTCTCTATCCATCTTCTCCTTCCTCTCTCTTTCCCTCCCCCCCTCTCCCTCTCTCTATTTCTCTCTCTCTCTCTCTCTCTCTCCTCTTGCCCCCTCTTCCTGTCCATCTCCTCCTTTCCATTTTCACTTCCTCTAACCACTCTGTCGATCTCCACTTACCCCTACTCTCTGACCTGGAGGCTTTTTTACTGTTATTTGAAATTAAAGTTCTGTAGTAGCATTGTAATCATAAACCAATAAACCATAAATACAATTTTGCTGTTTGGAAACAATGTTAAACAATTGTATGTTTTGTATGTACAAAAAATGGTTCAAATGGCTCTGAGCACTATGGGACTTAACTTCTGAGATCATCAGTCCCCTAGAACTTAGAACTACTTAAATCTAACTAACCTAAAGACGTCACACACATCCATGCCCGAGGCAGGATTCGACCCTTCGACCGTAGCCGTCCCGCTTTGTATGTACCTTTATGTATATAAGTGTCTAAACTTTACTACGAAAACGTGTAAAATTTTGAAATAAATGGGAAAGTATATTTTCAGATTATGGGAACGTGTATTACGTACCTGAAAACACGCCCGTGTGAACAAATAAACATTTATATTTTTACGATGTTTCCCCTCTTATGATGTTCCAGATTGTATATAAAAACATGTGGGTATTTGAATAGAATGTTGATTCAAAATTTCGAAGCAATCCGTGAAGAACTGTGGGAGATTCGAGATTCTGAAGAAACGAACATCCAAGTTAGTGCTTATATAGGAACTATAAATGTTCCTCATCGTAAATCACGAAATATGTTTGACAGTATGGTTTCAAACTTTGATACAACATTGCACTGGAATACACATTGGTTTTTTACCTAATTTTAATATATGCAATATATATATTTTATTACAAATTTAATAATAGGGAAACGTTAGAAAAATTTCAGAAGTTATATATTAATGAAATGGGTGCCTGAAAACACGCCTGTATGAGAGTGAAAAGCTGCCTGTATTATAATGCAAAGTTGTGTCAAAATTAGAAGGAATCGGTAAAGAACTTTTGGAGGCACACGATTTTGAACAAACAAACTTTATATAGATCGTATAAGAACCAGACATACCAGCACAAGTAACCTTAATAGAACAGTACTTGTAACGGCGCGTAATGGCGTCATTTACAATTTGTAGATCAGTCTAACGTGTGCCATCTAGTTGGGGTTGTTTGGGGAAGGAGACCAGACAGCGAGGTCATCGGTCTCATCGGATTAGGGAAGGATGGAGAGGGAAGTCGGCCGTGCCTTTCAGAGGAAACATCCCGGCGTTTTCCTGGAGCGATTTAGGTTAATCACGGAAAACCTAAATCAGGATGGCCGGACGCGGGATTGAACTGTCGTCCTCCCGAATGCGAGTCCAGTGTCTAACCACTGCGCCACCTCGCTCGGTCTGCCACGTAGTATAAAATTTTTTTAGTGGCTGTTTAAGTTAAGGAGGCCTTTATCCGAAACATTGTCGATGGGTTCAGGTTTGAAAATAAATATGCTCAGTAAATGTACGTAACTGCCGGCCGGTGTGGCCGAGCGGTTCTAGACCCTTCAATCAGGAACCGCGCGACCGCTACGGTCGCAGGTTCGAATCCTGCCTAGGGCATGGACGTGTGTGATGTCCTTAGGTTAGTTAGGTTTAAGAAGTTCTAAGTTCTAGGGTACTGATGACCTCAGATGTTAAGTCCCATAGTGCTCAGAACCAACCATTTGAACCATTTTTTTGTACGTAACTGTTTACGTTTTAAGATAGGAGCCCTGGAGCTGTGCCCTGTTTGATCAAGTATTTTCATATCGGTATCTGTTGTCATCGATCGCCTTATCGGCATATCTACACATCAAAAGAAGTTTTCCATCACCTCATTTCCGACACTTCCGGAACCTGTACAGAACATTGGAATAGAGATCAACGTAACCATCGTTTACGCCCTTTTTACTGCTCATGAAAACCACACATTGCAGTTGTACCCCAGACGACGAGACCTGCAGAGCTGGTGGTCCAGAGTGCTGTACACACCCGTACCTCTAATGCCAAGTAGCACATCCTCTGTATTCGTCGTGGCATACTATCCACCAGTTCATCAAGGAATTGTTGGTCCAGATTGTCCCACTCCTCAAGGGCGATTCAGCGTAGATCCATCAGAGTGGTTGGTGAGTCACGTGGTCCATAAACAGGCCATTTCAGTCTATCCCAGGCATGTTCGATAGGGTTCATGTGTAAAGAACATGCTGGCCATTCTAGTCGAGCGATGTCGTTATCACGAAGGAAGTCTTTCACAAGATGTGGTCGACGGGGGCGCGAATTGTCGTCCATGAAGACGAATGCCTCGCCAATATGCCGCCGACATGGTTGCACTATCTGTCGGAGGATAGCATTCACGTATCGTACAGCCGTTATGGCGCCTTCCATGACCATCAGCGGCGTACGTCGACCCCACATAATGCCACCCCAAAACAGCAAGGAACCTCAACCTTGCTGCAGTCGCTGGACTGTGTGTCTAAGGCGTTCAGCCTGTTTGGGAAGCCTTCAAACACGTCTCCGACTATTGTCTGGTTGAAGGCACATGCGACTCTCATTGGTGAAGAGAACGTGATGCCAGTGATGAGCGGTCCATTCGACATGTTGTTGGACCCATCAGTACTGGGCTACATGGTGTCGTGGTTGCAAGGATGGAGCTTGCCACGGACGTCGGGAGTGAAGTAGCGCATGACGCAGATTATTGCGCGCAGTTTGAGTCGTAAAACGACGTCCTGTGGCTGCACGAAAAGCATTATTCAACATGGTGGCGTTGCTGTCAGGATTCCTCCGAGTCATAATTGGTAGGTAGCGGCCATCTACTGCGGTAGTAGCCCTTGGGTGGCCTGAGCGAAGCATGTCATCGACAGTTCCTGTATCTCTGTATTTCCCCATGTCCGAACAACATCACTTTGGTTCACTCCAAGACACCTGGACACTTCCATTGTTGAGGGCCCCTCCTGGCACCAAGTAACAATACGAACGTGGTCGAACCGCGGTATTGACCGTCTAGGCATGGTTGAACTACAGACAACACGAGCCGTGTACCTCCTTCCTGGTGGAATGACTGAAACTGATGAGCTGGCGGACCCCCTCAAGCTAATAGACGCTGCTCATGCCTGGTTGTTTACATCTTTGGCCAGGTTTAGTGACATTTGTGAACAGTCAGATTGACTGTGTCTGTCATAAAATATCCACAGCCAACGTCTATCTCCAGGAGTTCTGAGAACTGGAGTGATGCAAAACTTTTTTATTGTGTGTACAAGACTACTTCAACATTAAGTACGTCACGTCTATTGATTGACTTTTATATGAACACATTTAGAGTATTTTCACCACGGAAAAAGTCATCCCTACAACTGAAGAAAGACATGAGTTGATCGTGGCACCTGTGTGTGTCTAAGGTTACTGCGTTTCGCAGGATAATGGAAACGCTGGAATATTCACTTTTTCTTCGACTCATGATTGCCCTCCATGATTCCATTGAGTCTTCTTTTGTTATTTAGCTTTGCGTCATCTTTTTCTGAATAGACTGAGTATCATATTTTATTAGTATTGTAACGGCACCACCGTTTAGGATAGGGAAAGTTACTTTTGTGCGATAGTCTAAGCACAAGTTACAGCCAGGTACAGGCCGGATGGCAGTAAGGTACGCTAACCAGCTGTTACGAAGTGGAATGGAGGCCTCAGGGGCCATCGAACTGCTGAAGAGCGTAAACGCAGTGGTTTGCATGTCGCAAGTTACAGGAAGAAGGGGCCCACTCAGGTAGGGACATTGGAAGGGGAAGTCCTGAATAACACTCAGTTGCTCCGCGCATTAGCAGGGGGGGTAGTGGAATTCGCTAAGGCGTCGGAAGATGTAATAAATCGTAACCTGGGAACCCTCTGTGCCAAGTGTCATCGCAGCCATAACTTTGTTATGTGTTGTTTTCTTTCTGATCAGGCGGACAGCTAATTCCAAAAGGGAAACAAAGGTAGTCCAAGTCCCAGTTGATTGGTTACCGAGGGCATGAGACAAGTAGGTAAGGGGTTGATCGAGCAGTGGTCGTCCAGTAAGGAATTTTTACGTTTTGGTTCATGTCATGGATTTAAGAGGGCACTAGATCCCATTTACGTTTTCTAGTAGTGAGGGAATATGCCATGGGTACCGACCCAAGCAAGTTAGGAGGTAGTTAAGGGACGACCCGTGGACCGCGTTTTTCTGCAGAGGGAAATAATATAGCGGCACCACCGTTTAGGATAGAGAAAGTTAGTTTTGTGCTATATTCTGAACACAAGTTACAGCCAGGTGCAGGCCGGATTGCAGTAAGATACGCTGGCCAGCGGTTGCGAAGTGGAATGGAGGCCACAGGAGCCATCCAACCGCTGAAAAGCGTAAATGCAGCGGTTTGCATGTCGCAAGTTACAGGAAGAAGAACCCCAATTGGCGCAACCGGGATGTGGGGCGTACGTGACTCAGAGCGATGTGTTAGCGAAACAGAGGCGCTCAGCCGAATATAAACAGGTGTTGGTTTCTAACAAGATTCATTCAAGTGTGGCAGCTCTCCTGGACGGCAGGGCGTGTCACTCTGCCAGCGTCCCAGTCCACGGTGGGTCGTTGGTTCGTTCCTCTGAGGCCGACGCAGTGTCCGCAGCCAGCCAGGGTCGATCACTCTTTGGCTCACTACCGCGGATAGTCGTCTCAGCTCCCGACACACGCTGGAGACTTTCGTGGAGAGGTGCCGCAGATTCCGACGCCGGATCGCGCGTTGTCGTTGCCGCTGCGTTCCCAGCTACACCAGCCAAGGAAGAAGCATCAGCGGGGCCGGCCTATTGCTCCCGGCGGAGCAGCGCGGAGTCAACGGGGACGGTGGCCGCTGAGTCGGCTGCTGGCGCAGCCATCCTGACGTAATAGGAAGTCTACAGCTGGCGAACAAGGCCGGCGTGACACAGCTTAGCGTTGCACAGGTCGCTGGGGCAGTGGCCTCAGCATTGTGGGGCCTGTGACGTGGACTGAGGTCAATGAAGCACTGTAGTGGTGACAAATACATCATTTGAAAAGCTTGACCGAGTTTTAATACGGCACCTCCTGGCATCCATCCACTACAGTATTCTTTTTTGTTGTTACTTCATTTCTAGATGGTTATGTGTTTCCATCACCTAATGGAACTTCTCCGGTGTTCAGGGCTGCTGTGTCTTCGTTCCCCTTTGACGTGCTTATAATTCATTACAAATGAAGCACTGACATATATCCTGGCGCTTAACGTTGCTCAGTCAGTTAGTTAATGTCGTCTAACGAGGCAAACGAGCAGGTCAACTGATAACGCTTATGCGTAGTATCCAGCGACCACGAAACAGCTGGGTGAGTGCTTTCCTGGTAACAAGCGAATAGAGAGCCAGCCAACCATGATGGTACTTCCTCTAGGAAAGCCTTTGACGTTTCTTCAATGAAACAGACACCATTCACGTCGTCTCTGACAAACCTGCCCTAGAAGAACACACTCCACTATCTGACGTTCAAGCTGCCGCAGCCAGTGCGGTTTCTCAGCGTTCCAGTAATGCACATTCTTTACGTCCACCTTTTCATTATACATAAAGGTAGCTTCGTTGCTAAAGGGGATTCTTAAAAGAATTAACCTGTTGTCCTAATGTCGCATCAGAACCAAGAAACAGAATTCCATACGTCTTCTACAATCTATTAACGCATGTTTCTTAGATTCAGTTTTTCTTGATTTGTAAAGGTAGTTTCATCGTTTTAGACAGTTCTTCGAAGAATGAAACTGTTACCTTGATTTCATATCAGAATCGAGGGACAAAATTCCATGCTCCTTCTGATAAGCCGATCTTTAATCTGCTGGTGGAGTGCCACACTACACATATGAGAGATGTCTGAAAACTGCAAAGAACGCCGAGTGACACACCAGAGACACTCGCACTTTCTCTGGAGTTAACATATGGATTATGAGAAATACTTTCCAGGACACGTACACTGGCCGAAGAAAGTTAGTACACCTGGAAAGTTGACATCGATTTTGATTCAGTGAGGGAAATGTCACCTGGCGGATAGTGGAAGTACTCCTAATGGTTTCAACGTCGTTCATCAATAAATATCATAGTTGTATAGCTACCAGACTGCCACCTGTATCTACCCTCAAGTAGGGAATGCTCATAACCAGAAGGCTCAGTGTGGAGAAAACATGTGAAGCAAGCAAGTGACCATGCCATGGAGACGCAATCGTGCTTCCCACAGCAAACTGAGCGAGTTGGAAGGGGTAAAATAGTGGCCTTCCGAGTAGTGGGATGACCTTTTTGGAGAATTGCCACAGAAGCTGTACGCACTGCGTCACTCGTGCAGTGATGCTGGTATGAGTGGTAACGTGAACATTCTCACACTCGCACACGAGGTTCCTGACGTCCGCACAGCACAGATGACGCCTGTATCGCCGTATCGTAAGGACAGTAGATCACACGACTAACGCGGAAGAGAGAGAAGAAGGATTGAGAGTCCTAACTGTAGCAAACCAATTATTGGTAGTGGTACTGGGAGCACGCACACTTAATCTTGTCTCCCACTCATTCCACAGCACCCACGTGCACTGCTGGACTGATGACGGCAGAGGATCACTTGAGAGATGGAAAGGGGAGCTGCGGTCTTCAGCGACGAAAGTAGCGGGTGATCAAAAAGTCAGTATAAATTTGAAAAGTGAATAAACCACGGAATAATGTAGATAGAGAGGTAAAAATTGACACACATGCTTGGAATGACATTGGGTTTTATTACAACCAAAAAAAACCAAGTTTACAAAATGTCCGACGGATGGTGCTGGACAGCAAAACGTCAGTGACTGCACATGAGCCGGCCGCGGTGGTCTCGCGGTTCTAGGCGCGCAGTCCGGAACCGTGCGACTGCTACGGTCGCAGGTTCGAATCCTGCCTCGGGCATGGATGTGTGTGATGTCCTTAGGTTAGTTAGGTTTAAGTAGTTCTAAGTTCTAGGGGACTGATGACCACAGCAGTTGAGTCCCATAGTGCTCAGAGCCCTTTGAACCATTTGAACTGCACATGACAATCGTGTACAAAAGAAGCTGTAATGAGAGAGAGAGAATCAGATGCGCCAGCAGTCGCAGCATGCTGACGTTACCTGAAAAGGCGCTTTTAGTGAAGCTGTATAATCAGAATGGGGACTGTGCTAGTACAGCGTTACGATCCTATCGCCATAGGAAAGGGATTCAAACGGGTAAAGGTCCGTTGACGACAAATGCAGCTGTGGCGAGAATGATTTCGAAGTTCGAAGCCACAAGTTGTTTAGACGATAGACCCCGTTGTGGCCGACTGAGAACAAGGCGTAATGCTGCTGAGACAGTTCAGGAAGAAATGGAGACTGTAGCGGGTTCGTCTATGCACGGGGAAGTCAGCGCTCCTGCAGTCGCACGTCGCACCGGCATTCCACACACTACTGTTTGGTTGGCACTTAGGCGCACCCTCCGATGCTATCCGTACATAATCCATAGGCATCTTTTACTGTTACCTGGAGATTTAGTGAAGCGGAAGTCATCTGCGGTGTGGGCGTTTCAAAAGATGGCGGAAGATGACGATTGGCTGAGTAACGTGCTATGGACCGACGAAGCTCATTTCACGCTCCGAGGGTGTGTCAACGCCCACAACTGAAGAATTTGGGCTACCGAAAATCCTAGAACTGTCGTGGAAACTCCATTGCATGACGAAAAAGTCACGGTATGGGTTGGATTTACCACAGCTACCGTTATCGGTCCTTTCTTCTTCGAGGACATGCGTGATTTTTGTAACTGCTACCGTGACGGGTGAGAGGTACGCCGATATGTTACAGAATAGCATCATCCACAGCCTGGCTGATAAACACCTGCTGGAACGTACGATGTTTATGCAGGATGGCGCTCCACCCCATATTGCTAGACACGTGAAAGATCTTTTGCGCACGTCGTTTGGTGATGATCTTGCGCTCAGCCGCCACTTCCGTCATGCTAGGCCTCCCAGGTCCTCAGACCTCAGTCCGTGCGATTATTGGCTTTGGGGTTACCTGA
This sequence comes from Schistocerca serialis cubense, assembly GCF_023864345.2. NCBI lineage: Eukaryota > Metazoa > Arthropoda > Insecta > Orthoptera > Acrididae > Schistocerca > Schistocerca serialis. The sequence goes on along the minus strand of NC_064640.1, from coordinate 757,494,007 downwards.
AGTCGCAAATGTATCGTGATCCACCGACATCTCTAGGAATGCTGAAAGACAACATCCGACGCCAACCCCTCACCATAACTCCGGACATGCTTTGCAGTGCTGTTCACAACATTATTCCTCGACTACAGCTATTGTTGAGGAATAATGGTGGACATATTGAGCATTTCCTGTAAAGAGCATCATCTTTGCTTTGTCTTACTTTGTTATGCTAATTATTGCTATTCTGATCAGATGAAGCGCCATCAGTCGGACATTTTTTGAACTTTTGTAATTTTTTGTGCTAATAAAACCCCATGTCATTCCAAGCATGTGTGTCAATTTGTACCTCTCTATGTACATTATTCCGTGATTTATTCAGTTTTCAAATTTATACTGACTTTTTGATCACCCGGTATATTCTGCCTGCATATAAGTTATGGTCGTTTGTGCGTACAACATAGACGTGGTGATGCTGTCTCGTAGAGTGCATTCATTCAAGACCCACTGCTCCCATCCCAGGCCTTATGGTGTGGTGTGCGATAAGCTACAACGTTTGGTGCCTCTCTAGGGGCGCTAACAAGCCCTCGGTAGGTGCAGAACGTTGCTACACCCGTTCTTTTGCCGTTACTGCAACCGGAAGCTGATATGATGTTCCAACAGGATAATGCGCGCCCACAAGCACACACTGCCCGCGAAACGCAACGTGTTCTACGAGGCATTTAGCAACTTCCCTGGCCAGCACAGTCACTGCAGTCGAGCACGTGCGACCGCTGAACAAACAACTCTTACAGAACTACGTGAACATGTTGGGCAGGTACGACATAACATGTCCCAGGACAACACTTGTCATCTGTATGATCAGAGTCACAGCCTGCATTGCCGACCGATGAGGCAACACCAAGTACTAATATGGGCGTTTCAGCATGGGTCGATACCTGTACCTCAAAAATGGTTCAAATGGCTCTGAGCACTAAGGGACTTAACTGCTGAGGTCATCAGTCCCCTAGAACGTAGCACTACTTAAACCTAACTAACCTAAGGACATCACATACATCCGTGCCCGAGGCGGGATTCGAGTCTGCGACCGTAGCGGTCGCGCGGTTCCAGACTGTGGCGCCTAGAACCGCTCGGCCAACACGGCCGGCACCTGTACCTCAGAACCGCTTGTACTATTGATCTGTAAATGTAATAATTTTGTGGTGTCACCGCCAGACACCACACTTGCTAGGTGGTAGCTTAAATCGGCCGCGGTCCATTTAGTACAGGTCGGACCCGCGTGTCGCCACTGTGTGATCGCAGACCGTCAATTAGCAAGTGATGCTGTATCTGTATCAGTTCAAATTGCACGAGACAGTCGTTTTTGTCGTCAGCAGGACAATAAACTTTTTGTAGATTTGGACTTTAATGGCAAGGTCATACCATTCCAGCTCGATACCGGAGCTGCAGTTTCATTGCTCAATCACGACACGTACAAACAACTGGGCAAACCTCCGTTGCGTGCCGCAACTGTTAAGCTCACTACATATTCAGGACAGAACATTCCTGTGTTAGGACAGTGCAGACTTCTTGCAACATACAAGGGACAAACAAAACTTGTGTCATTTTACGTTCTTCGTTCTTCTACTGCAGTGAACTTGTTTGGTTTCGATTTATTTCAATTGCTTAACTTGTCTGTAGTAAATCAGGTCCTATCAGTGAACCAGACTGTGCCTTCAGACAGTGTTTCTCGTCTGTGTGAAGATTTTGCAGACATTTTTGCACCGGGCCTTGGTTGCGCTAAAAACTATGAAGCACATTTGGAACTGAAAGTAAACGCGCAACCGAAATTTTTCTGAGCGCGCAATGTTCCCCACGCATTGCGTGATGAGGTTGCAAGAACATTAAACGAATTAGAATCACAAGGTGTGAGTGAATGTGCGCAATGTCTCTTCCTTTTCAGCTCCGCTTCATCGCTTACGCCGTACAGGTGTTCCGTTTCTCTGGACGACGGAATGCGAACGCGCTGTTCGCCAGTTGAAATCGGCGTTGCTTTCAAATACTTGCCTTACGCCATTCGATCCCCAGAAACCCCTTTTGTTGATGGTAGATGCATCGGATTTCGGGATCGGTGCTGTGCTTGCGCACAAAGTTGGCTCGCATGATCGCCCTATTGCCTTTGCGTCAAAATTGCTCTCAACTGCGCAAAGAAATTATTCCCAGATAGAGAAAGAAGCTTTGGCTCTCGTGTTTGGTGTTACTAAGTTCCATGATTTCTTGTATGGTCGTCACTTTACCATCATCACAGACCACAAAACTTTGACGTCGCTTTTTCATCCGTACAAGCCTGTACCTCCGCGTACAGCGCAGAAATTCATTCGCTGGTCTATTTTCCTCTCGCAGTACCGCTACGATATCTTGTATCGGTCCACTGCTAAGCACGGAAACGCCGATGCGTTGTCCCGTTTGCCTGTTGCTGAGGATAAAGCATTCGATTCTTCCGAGCTTGCTTGCATGTTCATTGATTCGGAAACTGATGACGTGGTCGACGCGTTTCCGATTGATTTTCGTCGTGTAGCTCCAGCCACAGCTGCTGACCCGGTCCTTGCTACCGTTTTGCGTTTTGTTGCTACGCAATGGCCTTTGTCAAAGTCGCGGATCGAGGATCCGTTGGTTCGCCGATTTTTTGCTCACAAGGAGAGATTTTTTGTTCGACGTGGTGTTTTGTTGTTTTGTTCTGATAATGATCAGTCCAGAGTCGCGGTCCCACGTTCGTTACAGTCCTCTGTCTTACGGCTTCTTCACGGTATAGTGCGAACGAAACAACTTGCCCGTCAGCACTGTAGTTGGTTCGCAATCGATGCTGCCATTACGAATATGTGTTCTTCTTGCATGGCGTGTGCTGAACAACAATCCGCACCGCCGCGGAAAGTCTTTGCATGGCCAAAAGCCACTTCCCCTTGGCAACGCTTGCACATCGATTTTGCTGGTCCATTCTGGAAAGCTAGATGGTTGGATCTGGCAGATGCCTTCAGTAATTTTCCTTTTGTTGTCCGGATGTCTTCCACGACGTCCTCTGCCACCATCCAAGCGTTGTCTGCTATCTTTTGCATTGAAGGTCTTCCGCGGACTATTGTTTCCGACAATGGCCCACAATTCATGTCCGCAGAATTTCAGTCATTCTGCCAGGCCAATGGTATTCAACATCTGACATCCGCGCCGATTTCGCCTCAGTCAAACGGTGCAGCTGAACGATTGGTCCGGACTTTCAAGTCACAGATGTTGAAGTTGAAAGAGTCGCATTCTCGGGAGGACGCGTTGTTGCTCTTTTTGTCTTCGTATCGCTCTCAGCCCCGAGATGATCGCTCGCCGGCTGAGTTGCTCCACGGTCGTCCTCATTGAACCTTGATGTCTTTGCTGCATCCGCCGCATCAGGTTCCTGTGCAGGGGCAGACTCCTGCTTTTGCTCCAGGCGACGTTGTATTTATCGCCACTATCGAGGTTCACGGCGTTGGCTCGCAGGGCGCATTCTTCGCTGCCTCGGCCGCGCGATGTATTTGGTTTTGGGGGCCTCTCGTGAGGTGCGTCGGCATCTCAATCAGCTGCGCCTCTGTCGTCGCACGGGTTCTGCCGCTCCCCGTCCGCTTTCAGCGACGGTGCCGTCCGGTCAGCGCCCTGGGGACCCATCTACTGGCTCGCCTCATCCCCAGGTGTTACCGACGATGCCTCCCATTTCGCCCCATGGCGACGCGCCGCCGCAGCCGCCGCCGCCGCCGCCTGTTCTCCCGCCGGCGCCGCCGCATTGGACGCTTCGCTGCAGCCGCCAAGCGCCTCCCTGGGTCACGCGCCGCCGATCGCTTCCCGTGACCAGCTGTCCTCCGCCATGGAACTCTTGCCCGCTCCGGACCACATGCTGTCATCGCGCGTCGGGTACCCCGACGCAATGGAGGTCGACCCTTCGGCCCCTCCTGTCTCTTTACGGGCGCATACACCACATGTTGACGTGCCCCCTGGACTAGGTTTTCAGGCGTTTCCTAGCTCCCCTCGGACCGAATGGCCGGGTGCGGGTGTGCACGGCCTCGCCTGTTGTTAGGCTCCCCACCCCATCGCATACGTCAACATGGGGTCCTCCCCACGGCGGGCGGAAGCCTTATCACACGACCGTTCGCCGATTTGCGGGGGAGGAATGTGGTGTCACCGCCAGACACCACACTTGCTAGGTGGTAGCTTAAATCGGCCGTGGTCCATTTAGTACAGGTCGGACCCGCGTGTCGCCACTGTGTGATCGCAGACCGAGCGCCACCACAAGGCAGGTCTCGAGATACGGAAGAGCACTCGCCCCAGTTGTACGGACGACCTTGCTAGCGACTACACTGACGAAGCATTTCTCTCATTTGCCGAGAGACAGTTAGAATAGCCTTCAGCTAAGTCCATGGCTACGACCTAGCAAGGCGCCATTAGCCTTACATAGTTTGATAGTTATCGTATGAAATGTCTCATCAAGAATGCTGTATTCACACAAGGAATGAAAGTTAAGTATTCGAGGAGCTGCATACTTTTCTTATTAGAATTCACTACTTATCCTGTTCCAGAATTCACGCCCGTCTGCGTTAGATAGCGTGCATTTCGGCCTCCTCTATCTACAAGGTGTTGGCACATTTGCCAACACATCAAATTTCATGTACTCCGCATGCTCTGTTACAACAATAAATCTTAAGTGAAATGGAAACTTCTAAAATAGTGTACTGTTTCTCTCCGGCAGCATATTTTCTCCCTCCGCCAGTTGCACCCTTGCGCTTTACCCTCTGCGTAGTATTCCCATGTCTTGCAACTACAATTTTTTTTCCAGTTCGCCGAATAGTGATTTTCGTTGGGCAACATCTGTCCCGATACCATTGTGCCTACAACTTAACTTCTCTCTTCGCTTTCTCTCTGCATTATCGGTAAAGAACTAGCACATCTAGTTTCTCGTGGTTTGTGAAAGACATTTGTTTTTTGCTAACTAAGCAGCATTCGAAACAACACGTGAACGACACAGACGGAATGAAAGCTACGTTTCCACTGTAGCCCCTATATACTTGTATTGCGGTGGTGTACCAATATTTCCTGTTTATCCGACGTGAGGTATTTGATAGCTAAGCTATGCTATCATTAACTTCCACATAAGAAAGTAATCTGTTTTTGTTGAAAACAGATAAACTCTAATTCCAATATATAGTAATTTTTTCGAAAGTACTAATCCAATTTGCAATAGAGAAACGCCACTGAATTTGTCTCTTTTAGAAGCAGAATACTATAATTCCACTGGAAAAATTGTAATAGATACCGAAGTGGTGTTGATATAAATAGAGGCCTTGTGTCCTTAGGGAGGAGTTTATGACAATTCACCTGGGTGAAAAATTAATTTCGCTATCTCATATGGTCCCTAAAGTAGTTGCGATGAATGGCTTATCTGAATCACCCTGTATACTCACGTTTCATCTTTACCTGCATTGTTTAGTGGTGACTTCCCTTCAGAGCTCTTGATATTTATAATCTCCAAAGGTATCTTTAATTTTGTAGTGAGCGGTATGCACATATCCTTCAGTCCAACGTGCTTCTACAGCATAGCGTTTGTCTTCTAGCCATACCTGCTAAGTCACTCCGCATTTTATGACAGTCTAACTGTTTAGACATTGGTGTTTAATTTTGTCTTCTTCATTTGCAGCATTATCATATTTTCTACTTTTTCCACTTAACTACTTCATCTCTCAGAACTACCCATTAATCTTCAATAGCCTGTCTTCCCTGTTTTCGGCAGTTGTTGCTTACAGCTCGCTTCAAAACGTTCAACAATCTCTGATTCTTTCAATTTATCTAGGTCACATTTCTTTACCTTCTTCATTTTAGTCGTTTTTATCTACAGTCCATAAACAGTAATTACGGTCAGAGCACTTATCTATCCCAGGAAATGTTTTGCAGTTCAAAGTCTGGTGTCAAAAACTCTGTCTTATAATTATACAAGCTCTCTGAAACCTTCTGCTTCCTCCAGGTCGTTTCCACGTATACAATCTACTATCATTGTTCTAAGACTTTATTTGAAAGGGAAACTTCTTAGTCGCGTTGTTTACCTATCGAAACTACCTTTACATCTACATCTACGTGTAGATGCAATTCGCAATTAAGTGCCTGGCAAACGGTTTATCGAATCACCTTCAGGCTATTTATCAACCGTTCCCCTCTCGAATAGCGAGTGGGAAAATCAGACATTTGTATCTTTCTATTTGAATTCTGATTTCTCTTATTTTATTACGACGATCATTCCTCCCTATAGAGGTGGACAGGAATAAAATGTTTTCACACTATGAGGAGAAAATCGGTGGTTGAAATTTCATGAGAAGATCCTGCCGCAACGAAAAGCGCCTTTGTTTTAACTATTGCCGCCACAAATCACGTATTACCTACGTGCAAAAAGAACTGCCCTTCTTTGAACATTTTCGATGTCCGCCGTCGATCCTATCGGATGCGGATCTCACACCGCACAGTAGCACTCAAGAAGAGGGCGTACAAGGGTACTCTAAGCAGTCTTTTTGGATGAAACTCCTCCCGAACAGGGGAGGAAGGCCCAACAGTACCGACCGTGTGCCGTGTCATCCTCAGTCCATAGACGTCACTGGATGCGGATATGGAGGTGTGGTCAGCACACCGCTCTCCCGGCCGTATGTCAGTTTCCGAGACCGGAGTCGCTACTTCTCATCAAGTAGCTCCTCAGTTTGCGGCACATGGGCTGAGTGCACCCCGCTTACCAATAGCACTCGGCAGACCGGATGGTCACCCATCCAAGTGCTAACCCAGCCCCACAGCGCCTAATTCGTTGATCTGACGGGGACCGGTGGCTGTTGGCTGTTTGGTTGACCTGTTGCGTTTTCCCAGTGTTTGGCCAACAAACCGTAATCTTTCTTCTGCTTTACCCACAACAGTATCTGTATGATGGTTCCAACTTAAATAATTGTAATTACTTAAGTAATTAATAAGTAATAGCAGTCCTTAAGTTTTTTCTTGAATTTACAGCTTTTAGATTTGTGTGATTCACAGTGTAACCGAAGTTTAGCGGATTCCTTTTGTACTCTTGTGGATGACTTCACACTTTTCGTTATTTACAGTCATTGCCACTTTACGCACAATACACATATCTTGTCTAAATCGTATTGTAATTTGTTTTGATTATCTGATGACTTTATCAGACAGTAAATGACAGCACCATCTACAAACAATCTAAGATTGCTACTCAGATTATCTCCTACATAGTTCATGTAGATGGGGAACAGCAGTGGGTCTATGACACTTCCTTTGACAACACCAGGTATTACTTTTGTTTTACTCGATGACTTTCCTTATATTACTGCGAACTGAGACGATAGTTCATAGGCACGCAATTTGATTTGAAGTTGCTTATAAGTTACAGTGTCTAAGGCATTACGAAATTATAAAAATTTGTAATCAATTTGACATCCCCTGTCAATAACATTTATTACTTCATGAGCGTAAAGAGCTAGTTGAGTTCCACAAGAGAGGTACTTTCTGAATCCATGTTAGATGTCTGTCAATAAATCGTTTTCTTCGAGACAACTCATAATGTTCGAACACAGTACATGTTCCAAAATCCTACTGCAAATCGACGTTAGCTATAAGGGTCTGTAATTTAGAGGATTACTTCTATTTCCTTTCTTGGGTATTGGAGTGACTTGTGCAACTCCCCAGGCTTTAGGTACGGATCTTTCAACGAGCGATCGGTTGTATATGATTACTAAATATGGAGCTAATGTATCAGCATACTCTGAGACGAACCTGATTGGTATACAATAAGGGCCGGAGGCCTTGGCCTCATTAAGTGATTGAAGCTGCTTTGTTACACAGGGGATATCTATTTCTAAGTTAATCATGTGGGAAGTTGTTGTCGGATCGAATTCTGGAACATTTACCTCGACTTCTTTGATGCAAAAAATTTGGAAAACTAATTAGTAACTCTGCTGTACCTTTATCTGTATCTGTAACATCACCATTGTTATCGCGCAGTGAAGGTATTTATTGTGTCTTCCCGCTGGTACATTAACATATGACCAGAATCTCCTTCGATTTTCCGCCAGATTTCGAGACAGAGTTACGTTGTTGAAAGTATTAAAACGATCTCGCATTGAAGTTCTCGCCACATTTGGAGCTTCTGTAAATCTTGGCCACCATTGTTAAGGCTTTATCGTTCTTTTAAATCTGGCTTCTTCTTCCTTGCTTCTGCGACTTAGTTGTGACCTATTTTGTGTACCATAGGGGATCTGTAACAACTTTCATTAATTTACTTGTTATATGTGGGGTAATTTTTTTTCCACTGTGTAAAAACCATAGGGATTGGTCGATGAGACGATACGGAACAAAAACGGTCTGATGAACTTATGTCCGGGAATGCATGGTTTCCATGATAGAGACTACTTTTTCAATTATACATTGATACAGGGACTGTGGTCTAATACGAGCTGTACCATGCAGCCACACTGACGGTATGTGTGTGAAATGCTATGCATGTGCCTCAACGCCTGCGTGTCTGCGCCGTAGCATGTTCTGTTCACACATTCACATCGGGCAGGCTGCATCCGAACGGTGTCAGCGGCAGCATTGCTCCAGTGTCTCTGGAATGGTCTCTGCATACACGATACTTTTGAGATGGCACCATAACCAGAATTTCCACGGTTTGAGATCCGGTGAACAAGCACACCATGTAGCAGAACTCCCTCGTCCGATCGATGGAAGACACGACTGCGTCGAGACGTTCACGGCGAAGGGTACTGGAGCAACATCCAGCAGAAGCCACATAACCCTTCGAATCATCAATGGTACTTCTTCCAGCAGGAGAGGCAAAGTCACCCGCAAGAAACACCGATAGTTCCGGCCCGTTAGGCTACGTGGAAGGAAGACTGGCCCCAAAATACGGTCTCCAATTATCATGGCCCACACATTCCGATGCACCGATACTGATGATTCGCTATCACCACACCATGGGGTTCTGCATACCATCTCACGGGTGACTGTTATAAAAGTTGAAGGTACTATTTATTCCGCGTATATGTGGCCTCATTTGTGGATAGGATCGATGACACAAATACCGCAATCGAGGTTGCCTGGTGAAGCAACCAGTGACCAAACTGCTCAATACCACCCTCTAGGCGAAAACCATGCAAACTGTAAGTGTGGCTGTATGGTACAGCGCATATTACATTGCTCTCTCTGTAACAAATTATGACTGAATAAATGGTCTCTAGCATGGAAACCATGAATTTCCTGACAAAAGTTCATTAGACCTTTTTTGTTCCTTATCCTCTCAGCGATCAATCCCACAGTTTATACTCCGAGGAAAAAATCACCCTGTATACTCAGTAGTCATCGATACTATTTTGCCGGCCGGAGTGGCCGAGCGGTTCTAGGCGCTACAGTCTGGGACCGCGCGACCGCTACGATCGCAGGTTCGAATCCTGCCTCGGGCATGGATGTGTGTGATGTCCTTAGGTTAGTTAGGTTTAAGTAGTTCTAAGTTCTAGGGGACTGATGACCTTAGAAGTTAAGTCCTATAGTGCTCAGAGCCATTTGAACCATTTTTAAAATTCTATTTCTTTGAATTTTAACCACATCGGATCTACGCTTACATATTCAGACTGAAAGGAGTGGAGACTGTCTCTTGGGAAGGCCTGAAGTGAATTATTATCTGCTTTTCTAATTAGATGTATCTTACTTTTAATTTGGTGGGTTTGGATGCTATGCTATTCACTCACGCTACAACTACCTTGTAGTAACTAATGCCTGTATCAGTCATGATCCTCCATATTGGCTCAGAAATGCTAAGTGGTCAAGCATGTTTTCGCAACCACTCCGCTTACACTTCGAGTGGGCTCTTGAACTAATTGTTCAAAATAATTATTAGGGAACGCATTCAAAACGATTTCGGAAGACGTTTTATGCCTACCTCCGACTTTAAACATATATTTCCGCCAACCATTCTTGTAATAATCGGTTATGTAGCGTTAATTCCGTTTTTCAGTTCCTTTACTTTTCTTTGTTAAAATAAAATTATTAATAAATTAATAATATTAAACAGTAAATACTTCCTAATGTACTTAAGACTCTGCCTGCAGAAAATTTCGCAGTGTTTTCTTTTTAATATTGTACTGCTAAGATTAGACGGAAATTTCTCTCGACTTAAGAATTAATAGTTGACGAAATTTACAGTCTTAAACGTATTTGACTGTATATTGATCAGTATAAGTTTCCTCAAAAGCTTCAAGACACTGTTACTTTTATTGTGATTTAGCACTAATTTATTGTATTCAGATTAACATATATTTGAAACTAATACAAATTAAATTTCTTTACTGCTCCAGGAAAAGGCCGGCCAAATTAAAAGAAAGTAACACATAGATTCTTTACAGACGGAATCGTGAACTACGACTTAAACCATTTGAATGAATCCCGAAGGATCCCAGCTGCAGTTTTGCTACTAACACGTTATTCTCCTCAGATCAACGACTTCTTCTATAATCTTCCTGTACTCATGATCAGTTTCTTCCATGGCAATTCCTCCACACTTGTTTCTTATTTGCTCTTCTTTCACTACATCGCAATGTCTGTTACGTGACTTCTAGGCAACCTATATTGCTCGTGTCAGACAGTTACAGCTTCGGAAAGTTTCACGGCTGGCGACGAAACAGAATAGTCTGGAATGGTTCCGGGAAGTAATATCAGGAGCAGTTCTGCCGCTCACATCTTCGACTCCGGCAGCGGCTGAACGCTTCCTTAGAGGTTTCCCGGGTCACGCCACTCAGTCGCCGCCCTGTGAGCGTTCCCCTGGAAAGAGCGGTCTCCCATGTGACATCGAGCTCTTACCGATGGTCTCACAATCAGTAAGGAATCCTTATAAATAAAGGCAGCAACTTGCACAGACCATTTCCACCCTAACAAAAAAAAAAAAACAAAAAACAAAAAAAAACGCATTATCTAGAATATTCCATGACGCATATCATTCAGTGACAATATCTGCATGCTTGCGTATAAAGAGCGAAATGGGAATGTGTGTGGGCTTACATTCAACACGGAGATAGGAATGAAAGAAGAACTTTTATGAAACTAAAACAAAAAATCCTTGGTGATTTGATTTGCATGTGCATGGGCTGTATTCAAAGTAGTATCTCCCTAACTAACGTGTCCCTTCCTGATGCTGGAGAGAACCTCAGGTGCTATTAATGATTTGTTTGTCTATTCTGGAACATCAACTAGTTCAACAGCCTCATTTTCTATACAGAGGTGTGCAAAACGTAAGGACGAAAGAAACTTTCTCATGATATGTCACTGCCAAGTAACATACCTCGATTAAATTAAGGTCATGCATAGGATGAACTGCAACAGAATAGCATAGAAGATAACAACAGAAAATACGCAATGAGACCTACAGAAATGACCCTTTGATTATAAGATAATAATTACACTGTCATCATCGTGATTTATAATGGTCTTCTTGACATTACAACAGGTGAGACATTGTTCTGAACTAGGTGTGAGATCACCACGGACTGCAACGCATGCTCTGCGAAGTGCTCCCATGCTAGTGGCCACAAGTTTCGTAAGGAGTTCGTGTGGTAGGTCGTTTTATTCTTCACACCGAGCGGGGCAGTTCAATGGTTAGCACACTGGAGTCGCATTCGGGAGGGCGATGGTTCAAACTCTCGGACGGCCATACAGATTTAGGTTTCCCGTGATTACTCTCAATCGCTTAAGGCCAATGCTGGGATGGTTCCTTCGAAAGTGCACAGCCGTTTTCCTTCTCCAGTCTTCCCTTATCAGAGTTTCTTCTCCGTCTCTAATGACCCCGTTCTCAACGGGACGTTAAACACAAATGTAGTCCTCCTCCTCGTCCTTTATTCTTCACCAACACGCTTGACAACTGCCGCATGGACGCTGGTGCATGTTGACGTGCTGTAATACGTCTCCGCACGCAATCCACACGTACACGATGGGTTTTACGTCGGAGGCACCTATCTATTCACCGAATATACTTCCATTCCAAAAGCTCCTACTCTTGTGCTATTCGATGCGGTCGCGCATTGTAATACATGAAACGCATCCCTGAAAAGACACAAATGGGGAAGGAGTAAAGTGTCACAATAATGTTGACCATTGAATATACCTTGTTGAAATACGTGGAGTACGCCAATACAACATTATGCCTCCCCACACCATAACACCTTGACCACCAAAACGATCATTTTCAACAATTCCCTTGGTGCATTACGTATTCTCACCCATCGCTATATGAGAGTACGTTCGGAATCCCTTCTCAGATTGAATCAGCTCGCATCCGGGAAGAGCATAACCCCATACCTGGGTGGTTCAGTCACTTTGCTCCTACCACCATCGCAAAAGGTGCCACCGATGTTCGGGTGTCAACGAAGCACAAAATATTGGTGCTCGGGCAAAGAGACCACCTTCACACACTTGCCGTGCCACTGTAGAGTGTGACAATACGTGCATTGCAGTCATTTTAAACGTAGTTCCAACTGCGTTGGCTCTTGGACGAAGTCCCCTCCTTTCCCAGTGCACAGTCTAGCGACGATCCGCTACTGTACTTGACCGTGGCTGACCAGTTTCTCTTCTTCGGGCCACAGAGCCCATGGTATGAAACACTTAGCATACCCGTGAAACAATGCTGTTAGCAACAGCAAACTTCTTGGCTACGCTCGGTTCTTCTTCCAGTTTCTCAGTGATTGTTCCCCAAGTGAAGTCATATACGGGCTATATTGTAATAAAGAGCACCACCACAGTGTACCGTAACTACTCGCTGCTAGATCGGACACACAATTTCTTTTGCCGTTCCTTCAGATGCCTCGTGTTGTGGGCCAGACCCATTTAGTGCTATATTACCGCAGATCCAATGCCACGTGAGGACGACCTTCCTATACACAACTGTGAGACCTCTGTCAACGTGCTCCCGCACCTTCACTCATTTCCTTCGAGTTTTTGGTATGTCATATTACTTTATCTATCTCGTCCTTAAGTTTTGCAGAGCTGCGTAACTACTGGGATGTATGCAGAATTACGAGACGCGACGTTAGGGACAGACACACGCCTTGTACCATATGACTAAATTCAACAACGATGTAAATTCCGGCCTTGCAAGGCTGCGTTATTTGATAATACAAATAACTTAACTGCGAAATGAAAATGGAACAACAACCACAAGATGTCTCATCGAATCTAGTGAACACGTTTTTAACAACCTATGTTTCGTCCCCTGTGCACTTTAACATGCTTGTCTTCTCTTTGTTACACAATCCACAACATAGCAGCGACGTTGCTGCTCCATGGCGCTTCTATGCTGAAGTAGTTTCCGAAGAGAGTTGTTGCGACGACGCCTTGTGCATTTCATTTGATCCCATCAATGCTCAACTGGGATCAGGTCAGTAGATATAGCAGGCCATTCAAGTACTCCCTCTCGGAGGAGGACATTCACAAGGTTGCCGTGCTGTACTTGTGCGTCATCGTCTTTGAAATGAGCCCATCTATGAAATATTGAATGTAGTAACCCTACAGATTGGAGGAACATGTGTCGACATAGCACAACCTGAATTTACCGAATAAAATGGTTCAAATTGCTCTGAGCACTATGGGACTGAACTACTGAGGTCATCAGTCCCCTAGAACTTAGAACTACTTAAACCTAACTAACCTAAGGACATCACACACATCCATGCCCGAGGCAGGATTCGAACCAGCGACCGTAGCGGTCACGCGGTTCCGGACTGCAGCGCTTAGAACCGCATGGCCACACCGGCCGGCTTTACCGAATAAAGAGATGAGTAACGTCTGACATCAACGCATGACTCCAGGTCATAACACGACAAATTCATCTCCCTGTTGACTCCATGGGACACCATGCTTGAGACATAAATTGATACCTGGGTGCCAACGCCGGCCGGTGTGGCGGTGCGGTTCTAGGCGCTTCAGTCTGGAACCGCGTGACCGCTACGGTCGCAGGTTCGAATCCTGCCTCGGGCATGGATGTGTGTGATGTCCTTAGGTTAGTTAGGTTTAAGTAGTTCTAAGTCTAGGGGACTGATGACCACACATGTTAAGTCACATTGTGCTCAGAGCCGTTTGAACCATTTGATGCCTCCAAACTCTTGTGCAGCGTTTATCAGGCTTCGCAGCAATCTTACACTCGTCGACGAAATCATGCGTCACCATTTATCTATGTTGCATTCAGATGATTCCCTTGCCTAACTTGCTCTTACACCACATTTATTTTGTATTAGCACTGTTATTTGTAATGGGTACCAAATTACTTGCAGCCTTAGTTGACACTTGCATCTTATTTGTATCCTAAAAGGTAGTACGCAGTTAAAATGCTTTCTCCTAAGCGTACTTAAGTGCCTCTCTTACTTGGCGTTCTTGTTTGCGGACAATCACTGTGTGTCACGATAAATGTTAAGTAGTTGTATGACACTGTCCTTTTTGCCCCAGAATGGCAATGCTGAGAGTTTTTAAGGTTGAAATCAATCTTCGAAGGAAGGAAGGTTTGGGTTTAACGTCCAGTCAACAACGTCTTCAGTAGAGATGGAATACCAGACAGGTGCGGGAAGCATAGGGAGGGATATCGATCTTGTCCTTTTGAAATAAACCATCCTAGCATGGGGCTTTAAAGAAATCATCAAAAATCTAAATGTGCGTAGCCATCCGTCGCTCTTCCGCATACGAGTCCAAGCTTGTATTACTGCACCATCTCGTTCAGTCCCGCTCGCTACAGTAGAGACAGAACTGTAGTGAGAATGAAAATTCTGTTTGCCTCCATTAAGCAAATAGCTATACAAAGCGTACCCCTGTGGTCAAAAGACAGCTGAGAAACTGGTTTGCATTAAAAAAATTCTAAAAATTCTTTTTATGAGGATGGTGGAAAACGTTTTTGAGAAGTATACATAGACAGTAGGATCCTGTGTATTGCCACATTTATTAGTGTCTGGCTTTCCCAAGTCTCCTTGCACTGCGCGTGAAGCATGCTGCTTAAGAATAGCATTGTTGGCAATCCGCCAAATATTTGAGAATTACACTTACAGGAACACTAGCATAACGTAATATTCTGAACACATCCGGATCGGCCCACGGTGGCCTCCCAGGATTTCCATTAACACCACTTCATTTTTTCTACGTCTTGCTAAATGGTAATTCTGTTTCTGGTGGTTTTGTTAGTCATTATGCCCTAAAAACAGTGCGGTAATGTCGTAGAAGGAAACAGATAGGTAAATGAGGAATTAAATCGTGGCAAGAACGGAATCTGAGACTTACGAGTTGTGGAAAAATACGAGTAAGCGAAGGAAGCGCGACAGCCGGCCGCGGTGGCCGAGGGGTTCTAGGCGCTTCGGTCCGGAACCGCGCTGCTGCTACGTTCGCAGGTTCGAATCCTGCCTCGGGCATGGATGTGTGTGATATCCTTAGGTTAGTTAGGTTTAAGTAGTTCTAAGTTCTAGGTGACTGATGACCACAGATGTTAAGTCCCATAGTGCACAGAGCCATTTGAAACATTTTTTTTTTTTTTTTTTTTTTTTGAAGCGCGACATAAGGAAATCGATGGTCATTGATTATGAGAAAGACGCTGGTGCAAGTGTCGGATTCGTATGTTGTTAGAAATAATTCCAAATACAGGGTACGAAAATGTATTCTATAAACTGATGGTCAGTTACATGGGCAAAAACAAGAAAAATATATCCACTAAAAAAGGGCTCTAAAATGTATGCCTTAAGAGCTATTGAGAGCTTGTTGTCTTCACTACTGTGAAACACGTGCCTTTTACTTCAAGCTCTTTGTTGCTAGGAATGACCTACGGAATGCAGTCAACAAATGAGGACACTTTCCTGTGTTATTAACCACAGACAAAGCAGGAAGTAAACATCTGTTAGTGTTGTTGCTGTAAACGGTATTCACAGGTCTGGGTAAGTGCAGCGCATACGTTAGTTCTAATTAAACCAACTTTTGTGTTTTGAAAAGGTTGCAAATCGATATTACATACTAGGTCTATCTTCGCATTTACCAGCATTACTGAAGCCTATTATTTCACGCGAGAAATGCCAGCCGTGTGGGATTAGCCGAGCGATCTAAGGCGCTGCAGTCATGGACTGTGCGGCTCATCCCGGCGGAGGTTCGAGTCCTCCCTCGGGCATGGGTGTGTGTGTTTGTCCTTAGGAGAATTTAGGTTAAGTAGTGTGTAAGCTTAGGGACTGATGACCTTAGCAGTTAAGTCCCATAAGATTTCACACACATTTGAGCATTTGAACATTTGAGAAATGGCAAACATGATCTTCTGTTATGTTAGGGCAAATGGAAGCAACTGTCGGGCACGTGTTCTTTATGCTGACAAACATTTAGAGCGCAGGCTTTCATTTACACAGTGTTCAGGTGTCTTTTCCAGCGACTTGCCGAGTCTGGCTACGTAGCTCCAAGAACGGCGTATCGTGCCAAACGTCGCACAATCCGGTTGTGGAGGTGAGAGTATTGCAACGATTGCTAGAAAATTATGGAACCAGTGTACGCAGAATTTCAGCATCTCTCGCAGTTAGTCATTCTCCAGTATGACCGATCCTGCACGAACAGTTGTTATACTAATACCATGTACAGATTCTCCAAACTCTTCTGCCGCAATATCAACCTGTCGTAAAGCAGGTATGGCAATGGTTGTTGCAAAGATATGCTGAAGGTCCACATTTCGGAGAAAGTTTCTCAGACGACGCTTATTTCACCCGGGATGGGATTGTCAATTCACAACAAATGTGTGTGGGCTGATGCAAATCCACACGCAGTTGAAGGAGCAAGGCATCAGCGCAGAGTTTCTGTTAGTGTATGGGCGGGAAATATTATTGGCTAAAGAGTAACTGAACGTGCTCCACGTCCTAACCGCGAAGGCTCAAGGGATATCTACCGGCCGCCGTGTCATCCTCTCCCTTGCGTCGCCATGAAGATGTGGTATGGAGGTGTGTGGGGTCAGCACGCCACTCTCCCGTTCGCTTCACAGACTTTCCAAAGCCTATAGGCGCTACTACTCTTTCAAGTAGCTCCACAGTTGGTATCACGAGTCTGAGTGCTCTCTGTATGTCCTCAGACCAAATAAAAATCCTTGGTAGTACCGGGAACTGTAACCAGGTCTTCCACATAGCAGCCATCTACGCTGTCCACTCAGCTAAAGAGGTGGGCTATAGATTAACAAGACCTTACATAATACGAAATAGGTTGGCTGGTGCCAGCTATCTTCAATTCCTATCAAATGACTGGTCGGTCCTGTTAGAGGAGGTATCATTCCAACAAAAGCTACAAATGAGATTCATATGTTACAGTGCACCAGCATATTTTCTCCTATATGATGTACAAAAGCTACAAGAACGCCTCATCAATTCCAGCAACGCATCCGTAAACAACGTGAAGGTTCTGGCAGCGTGCATGATTTCCTAGGACGTCAGACAGAAACATGTACACTCCTGGAAATTGAAATAAGAACACCGTGAATTCATTGTCCCAGGAAGGGGAAACTTTATTGACACATTCCTGGGGTCAGATACATCACATGATCACACTGACAGAACCACAGGCACATAGACACAGGCAACAGAGCATGCACAATGTCGGCTCTAGTACAGTGTATAGCCACCTTTCGCAGCAATGCAGGCTGCTATTCTCCCATAGAGACGATCGTAGAGATGCTGGATGTAGTCCTGTGGAACGGTTTGCCATGCCATTTCCACCTGGCGCCTCAGTTGGACCAGCGTTCGTGCTGGACGTGCAGACCGCGTGAGACGACGCTTCATCCAGTCCCAAACATGCTCAATGGGGGACAGATCCGGAGATCTTGCTGGCCAGGGTAGTTGACTTACACCTTCTAGAGCACGTTGGGTGGCACGGGATACATGCGGACGTGCATTGTCCTGTTGGAACAGCAAGTTCCCTTGCCGGTCTAGGAATGGTAGAACGATGGGTTCGATGACGGTTTGGATGTACCGTGCACTATTCAGTGTCCCCTCGACGATCACCAGTGGTGTACGGCCAGTGTAGGAGATCGCTCCCCACACCATGATGCCGGGTGTTGGCCCTGTGTGCCTCGGTCGTATGCAGTCCTGATTGTGGCGCTCACCTGCACGGCGCCAAACACGCATACGACCATCATTGGCACCAAGGCAGAAGCGACTCTCATCGCTGAAGACGACACGTCTCCATTCGTCCCTCCATTCACGCCTGTCGCGACACCACTGGAGGCGGGCTGCACGATGTTGGGGCGTGAGCGGAAGATGGCCTAACGGTGTGCGGGACCGTAGCCCAGCTTCATGGAGACGGTTGCGAATGGTCCTCGCCGATACCCCAGGAGCAACAGTGTCCCTAATTTGCTGGGAAGTGGCGGTGCGGTCCCCTACGGCACTGCGTAGGATCCTACGGTCTTGGCGTGCATCCGTGCGTCACAGCGGTCCGGTGCCAGGTCGACGGGCACGTGCACCTTCCGCCGACCACTGTCGACAACATCGATGTACTGTGGAGACCTCACGCCCCACGTGTTGAGCAATTCGGCGGTACGTCCACCCGGCCTCCCGCATGCCCACTATACGCCCTCGCTCAAAGTCCGTCAACTGCACATACGGTTCACGTCCACGCTGTCGCGGCATGCTACTAGTGTTAAAGACTGCGATGGAGCTCCGTATGCCACGGCAAACTGGCTGACACAGACGGCGGCGGTGCACAAATGCTGCGCAGCTAGCGCCATTCGACGGCCAACACCGCGGTTCCTGGTGTGTCCGCTGTGCCGTGCGTGTGATCATTGCTTGTACAGCCCTCTCGCAGTGTCCGGAGCAAGTATGGTGGGTCTGACACACCGGTGTCAATGTGTTCTTTTTTCCATTTCCAGGAGTGTATTACTATGAATGGACACCATAGTGAGCACTTCCTTTAGCGATGATTCTCAAGTGAACATCGGATGTAGAAGCAAGCAGATTGCATTAGACGCTCTGCGGATTCACAGTGCCTGAATTATATGTTCTCATTTACTCATTTTACTGCATTCTCTAGATCGGTCGTAATAGCAAAGTGCTTGTAGTAGAAAAGATGTGTCTGAGAGAAGGAAAGGTGAAAAAGTGATCATCGCTCTTAAGGTGTGCGGTTTAGAGCCCATGTTTACCATTGTTTTGATTCGTACGACCATGTCTCAAAATTTAGAATACCTTTTTTCACACCCTGTATATTGCTTCAGCGCTTCATATGGTATGACAGATTCGTTGAAACGCAAATGCGAAACTGTGTACAAGAACAATAGCATCAGCCGTACAATGTCAAATTATAAGTTCACAGGACAAAAAATTAGTCCGTCCACCCGAACAATTCACGTTAATACCGTGTAAAACCGCCTCTAGGCTTAATAATGGTCTCACTTCACCGAGGAACGAAGTCCACAAGTTTTTTCATTCGCGCTATGTTTTGGTAAAGCCACTCACAAAAGATTGCATCCCGCAGAGCTAGTCTACGAAATTGCTACGATGCACCTGCTGTTCCACATTGTCCATTAAATTTTCTCCGAGATTAAGATTGAGTGATTTAGCCGCCATGACAAAGTGCGGAAGAGGACCTGAGCATTTGTCAAACAATGAACGTAGGACAGCCTTGTGAGGCCGGCGGTGTGGCCGTGCGGTTCTAGGCACTTCAGTCTGGATCCACGTGACCGCTACGGTCGCGGGTTCGAATCCTGCCTCGGGCATGGATGTGTGTGATGTCCTTAGGTTAGTTAGGTTTAAGTAGTACTAAGTTCTAGGGGACTGATGACTACAGATGTTAAGTCCATTGGGCTCAGAGCCATTTTTGAACAGCCCTCAAATGGTTGAAATGGGTCTGAGCACTATGGGACTTAACATCTATGGTCATCAGTCCCCCTAGAACTTAGAACTACTTAAACCTAACTAACCTAAGGACGTCACACAACACCCAGCCATTACGAGGCAGAGAAAATCCCTGACCCCACCGGGAATCGAACCCGGGAACCCGGGCGTGGGAAGCGAGAACGCTACCGCATGACCACGAGATGAACAGCCTTGTGAACGCAATTATTGTCATATACGAAGCCGGGAGTGTCAGCAGCATACTCACCATTAAGATATTGGGAAAAGATAAAGCCACATTTTTACAATAAACATAGTACGAGATACGCCCCTACAACACTGCAGAGCCACCGACTGGCTAACAGCACATACCACATACTGCAGGTCAAACGCCCCTATCACCCGTCAATGTATTTGACTCTATGCAGCATCTGAAAAGATGCAAATTCGCGACTAACCGCACCACACTACACACTTCCAGTCAGCTGTTTTACAATTTCTGTGTTCATTAGCCACTGAAAAAATTCATTTCTATACGCCGCTTTGGGCAATGGTCTTCTACGGGCTTTCCGAATTCTTTTATCTACTGCAGGCAGTTCCCTTCACAATATCCACTCGGAAACAGAATGAGGTGGCCTGTGCCTTACTAATAGAATAAATTCCTATTTGATTAGAAACCATTTGTCAATGACAAGCCATGACACTCGCCTTCTGTCCCTTTGAGTTGGAATTTTTTTAAGACCACAGAAGTTGCACTGTGTTACTTGACTGCGGATGATTCACCATTCATTATGGAAACGTCTGACAGTCCCGAAAAATAAAAAGTATGACACTTCATTCACGGCGTGGGCACTGGCACGTATAACATGATAACTCGTTTCTGCCAATCTGTCACCTCTTCAGTTCGACCCATCTTACCGTGCTGATCTGATTATATACAACCAACGTTCACATATGTACGACATCACGGTAATAACTTAGGTCAACGGTGGAGGATCACATGACCGCCTGCGACATCTACAGCCCTCCAAAGTGACCATTGTGCTTATCTGAGGGAGGAAAGGCTGTTATTGTTTACAAAACGAATATTTCGGCAGATGATGGCCCCGCAAACAAACCTGATTAATATTTTGTCCGCAGACACTATTTCAAAGTGTGTTAAAGTAAAACATCGCCTTTTAATGGTGAAAATGTTGCAATTATTGCTGTAGATGCTGTTTTCCTAATCTGTAAATCTTGCATAAAATCATGAAAAGTCTAACAAAGAAGTAAGAGTTCAACCTGGGACATCCACCATTCACGGGCAAATGCTCTGTCTGGCCCTGTCCGACAAACAAATCAAAAATAACTCTTCAGGCATTCCCGGCGAGATCTTGACATGTGGAATAATCGGGTCTACTGCCGGTAGCACCTGAAGAAGGCAACGAGTTACGTGGCCGAAATATTGTGCCAGAGCGACACAAACATCTGGCAGTAGACCCGATTATTCCACATGTCAAATCAAAAATAATTCTGGAATAAATTAAGAGGGCACCCGTCGAATTCTGCGCAATAGACGTGCGGCCATATCAAACCCTCAATAAAAGATGCCTGAGAAAACTGGTGCAGTACGGAGTAAATTTTACTCGTTCTCCGGGATTTGTCAGTGTAAAAAAATTACCATTCATCTCAAAACAGTTCGCAGGAAGTCGCTAATAACGGGCTACAATGGCAATCGCGAGAGATGTGTGGTGCAGAACGCCAAGGCGGAAAAACTACACGAGGCGCCACTTCCACCGCATAAGCTGATGCTATGCAGGGTGCTGACGGCTGATTTCGGACATCTTGGGCTAGCTACCTGTTTTCAGAGAGAGATATTATTTGGAAGATATGAATTTGTGATCCAGAAAGCGCTGAGGATAAGTGAGTAGTCCAGATGCAAAATCCGCTAAACGCATTTTTTGTTAATTTCGAGTTGAGTACACTTCCACATAGATTTTTTCAGCGGATAGACGATGGAGTATGTTTCAGGGTGCAAAACCCGCTATAAAACGTCAAAATTGGCTGTAGAAAATCGTGTTCGGTTGCAGAAGCCGCTAACTGCACGTTGTCTTCGAGTGCAAAACCCGCTAAATATCCATCGCTTGCAAAAGCCACCTAGTTTGACGGGCATGGCAGTCGCATTGCCGTGTCCGGATGCAAAGCGCGCCAACTGACATCTAGGTTAGCTACGCTGTTTAAATGCGGAACACGGTACGAACGAAGTGGTTGTAATGGATATAGGAATTCTGCAGGAAGTCAAACCCATCGCTGTAGCTGCAAATGACCAGAGCGAAACCGAAGGCGTCGGTCCCTCCCGGAAAAGGAAGACGCGTCCT
Source organism: Schistocerca serialis cubense (assembly GCF_023864345.2). NCBI lineage: Eukaryota > Metazoa > Arthropoda > Insecta > Orthoptera > Acrididae > Schistocerca > Schistocerca serialis. The sequence continues at coordinate 757,471,788 of NC_064640.1, read as the reverse complement.
GATCAGTAGAAAAGAACAGAAAGGTAAGAACATGAAAGGTATTATTAAAGCAAAGTTATGCTATGAAAACTGTGCTGGCACTAACTGTTATGACATACGTGGAAGGATTAGTGAATGTTACTAGTAACAGGCATTTCCAGATTCAAAAAGCCAAAAACATCGTGTTCACGGAAAGCAAAAGTTAGAAGATTTGTCTAGTTCATTGAGAGCCGTTCTACAACCTTCAAGCTGGAGAGGGGAAAAGCTCCTGAAGAGTGGAAAAAATTTCAGCAATGGAAACGGCTCAATATCAATCGCCACTGGTGTAGAATTTACAGAAGCCAAACTCGGGGATGTCAAGAAGCTTTTGAAGCTCCACTTTGGTGAAGACTGGGCGACCAATGAAAAACTCAGATTCTACACTGTGGTGTCAGAAGAGCAAAAAGGCACTCCTAGAGTCGCTCCTACCATTTCCAACCACCAGAAGAAGCCGGAAGCGATTTTGATTTGATGAACAGTGATGAGGTGGATGTAACTTAAAAGCAATTTTCATCTAATTTCATTTTATAGAATTTTTTGTCACTGTTTTACTAAACTGCTATTTGGAGATTATTTTATTTTCTACAATATCTTATGATGTAAAAACGAATTGGTGCATTTTTAAAGCAATAGCAGAATGTTGAACATTCATATTTGTTCTCTTTTTGACGTTAAGTACGTGAGTTTTCCTGGTAAAATATTACCTTCGTATTTTTATATGCCAATTTTTGTCGAATTCTCAGTCTTCTCTCTGCGTTAAAACGTACTCTGTTTGTATTCGCAGTAATTAAATTCTACCTTTTTGTCATTCGTAACATACCACCGAATAGCGGATTTTGCAACCGTATATTTGTTTTGTAACTGGATCGATACGTTTCCAAAACCCGATAACTGCATAAATTGGGTGCAAAAACTGCTAAGTCAACGTTTAACTTAATATTCTAAAGTATAAAATATAATAGCAGATTTTAGCCATTAATACTGTGTAATTAATTATTATTTTACATATTTTTAGAAAAGAAATGAAGTCTTTAACATAAACAGTTTGGATGGGACGAGTGTGTCGCGATTATCTCAATTTCGCCTATCATGCAGTTAGCGGATTTTGCATCTGGGCTACTCAAGTATGACACTAATAACTGAGCAGAGCGATAACATGGGATGTGTGCATTTCTCATGAAAACGTTTAATTCCGGACTTTTGGAACGCAAGATGATAGAATTTAACGTCTCTGCTTCTACATCTACAGTATAGCCCGCAAGCCGCCTTACAAGGTGTGGAGGAGGCTATTGCTGGTAGGACTATTTTTCCCCCTTTTCTGTTCCATTTTCGAATGCCACATGAGAAGGACGGTTAAGTTGTGTATTAGCTGTAATTTTTGGTTGTTCTCGTTGTGGTCATGGAGGAAGTAATGTCCAGCCAGGCTCGTTCCGAAAGGTATACTCTTGGAGTTCCAGTAGCCTATGCCCAGTGCATCTCTTCCACCCTTGGACAGTGGAATTTTGTTGAGAATTTCCTTAATGCTTTCGCACCGAATAAAAGATTCTGTGACGAACAAGTCTGTGTTCATCGGATCTTGACTGGCTCTTCTATTAAACTGTCCTGCAAAGGGTCCCAGTCTGGTGGGATATACTCTCTTGAACCATTCGAAGACGTGTGTCTTAGGTCAGCTATTTCATAGATAAATTACATCTACGTCTACGTCATACTCTGTAAACCATCTAACGGTGTGTGACGGAGGGTACGTCTGGTACAACTAACTGAGTCCTTTTCTTCGAGCCCCCCCCCCCCCCCACTCCCTCCACCCCTCCGTCACCCTTCACGCCCCACAGTCCTATTCGTCTCGCGTGAGAAAAGTGATTGTCGGTAAGCCTGTGTGTCATCTGTAGTTTCTACAATTTTCTCGTCGTCATCATTTCGCGAGAAATATTTTGGAGGAAATAATGTGTGGTCCTACTCTTCCCAGAATGCTCTCTCCGAAATTTCAGTTGTAAGCCTCTCCGTGACGCACAAAGCCCCTCTTGTAATGCCTGCCACTGGAGTTCGTTGAGCGTCTCCGTAACGCTCTCGCACCGACAACACGATTACGTGACGAAATGTGCTGCTCTTCGTTGGATTCCATAATGACGAACAATACTCAAGAATCGGTCAGAAAAGCAACTTATAAGTCTCTTCCTTCGTGGATGAGCTACATTTCCTTAAGATTGTGCCTACGATGTTCCTACTACTTGTTTTATGTGCTCATTCCAGTTAAGATCACTCTGGGTAATTACTCCTAGGTATTTTACGGTAGATATTGTTTCGAGCAGTTTGTCATCAATAGCGCAGTTGTACAGTAGTGGATTTCATTTCCTACGAATCCGAAATATGTTACATTTATTTACATTCAGTGTTAACTAGTAGAGCCTGGACGATTTATCAGTACTCTGCTGGTCATTCTGAGAAAGGATACTGTCTTCTGGTGTTGCTACTTTCTTATAGACAGCCACATCATCTGCGAACAATCCTAAAAAGTATGTGACGCTTTCTACTAGATCATTTTTATAGATGATAAACTGTAGCAGTTCCATCACACTTCCTTGGGGTACTCCGAATATTACGTATGTATTTTGTTCCTTTAACAGCGACGTGTTGAGTTCTGTCTACAAGGATGTCTTGAAGACTGGCACAAATATAGTCCCATACTAGGTAGGCTCGTACTTTTTTCACTAAACGGCACTGCTGGATGATATCAAACGTCTTCCTGAAGTCAGGAAACATATCATCAGTCTACGAACCGTTACCTACAGCGCTAAGAATCTCTTGGAGAAACAGAGCGAGCTGTTTCGGAAGATCTCTGTTTTCGCTATCCATGTTGCTTTGTATGAAGGAGATTTTCGTTCTCCAAGAACTTCATAATTCTTGAGAACAAAACACGCTCTCTAGTTCTACAACAGACTGATGCCAACGATAAGGGCATCTGTTTACGGGCTGTTTTGAAAAGGTGAATGACTTGCGGTTTCTTCCAGCAGCTAAGTACCTTTCCGTGCTCCAACGATCTACGATAAATGGCCAGTGGATGGGGAACAAGCTCTTCCGCATAATGTTCGTAGAATCTCATTTCGTCCAGATGCCTTCCCATTACTAATCGATTGTAGGTGCTTTTTTATTCCGTGATTGGTTATCTCAGTACCTGCCATTTCGACTCTCACAGTGACTGAAAGGATTTTCCACAGTGAAACAACTTTGAAAGACCGAATTCAGTATTTGGATTTCTATCTGTTATCTTCTGTTTCGGTACCAGTACGGTCACTTAGCGAATGAATAGAGGATTTCCAACCGCTTTCTGATTTTACATTACATCCAAGTTTTTCGACAGACTGGTTGACAAAGTTTTACTTTGAAAGTCATTGAAAAATTCTCTAATTGCTGTCATTACGCTCGACATCCCTTGAATTTACTTCCCTTTTCATTGACTTCCCTTTTAATTTACGTAGCAGTATTCTAAGACTGCTACTAAACCACGGTGGGTCCCTCCTATCCTTTAAGACCGTGCTCGAAACATATATACAGAAAGCAGCAACTAGCAGAGACAGATGCAGCAACAGGGAAGTAGCCCATCTTGTGACTTTCACGAGTTCCTAACCGATGGAGAATTCTATAATATTATCTTAGTGCTTTAATAGTTTAGTTTCTTGAGTTTATACGTGTTAATTTAGTATCTAATAGCCGCAGTCCTCGTGTTATCGTGTAAGTCGGAAAGTAACCCGATCTTAAGACATATTTCAAGTTACTAATCCGGGGCAAATTATTTAGTTTCACTTGAGTGGTTAGGTAGTTTAGTTTTTGAATCTCTGTGTATTAATCTAATTTATTAGACACAGTTCCTGCGTTTTCGTCATCGTCTACAGTGGACTTCCGCAGCACGTGCTGACAATCTGTTTCTCTGGGTACTTTAGTTTTTCCACAGTCTTTAATATGAATAGGGACTGTGATAGTTGGGTGCGGATGTGAGCCGAGATTGTGACTCTTCGCTCTCAGCACCAGGCTGTGATCGCTTCGGTTACACAGCTTGAAGCTGCAGTGGAGGGACACCACTGTTGTCGGCCGGCCATGGGAATCCAGCGGACGTCCAGCACGTCCAAGTCCTCCGATCAGTCCTCACTGGTGGCCAGCCCAGTTACTGCTCGCACTCAGGTTGACCCCTCACATGTGGTCGAGTGGGAGGTCGCTCCAGGGCGTAGAAAGTGGCGAAAGACTTCCCACGTGGCCGCACGAAGGGCCACCACAGTTAGTCCGAAAAACAGGTTCCAGGTGCTGTCTGTGGCTGACACTGTCGCTCAGCAAGATGCCGTCGCCTGTCCTTTTTCAGAGTAAACCTCTCAACCTGCAAGATCTGGGCAACCACAGAGCGTGAGATTATTGAAAATTGGGAGCTCCAACGTCAGGCGCGTTATGGGGCTCCATAGGGACATGGCTGCCAAGAAGGGAAAGAAAGCCAATGTGCACTCCATGTGCATAATGGGTGGAGTCATTCCAGATGTGGAACCGCGGCCTTCCGAATGCCATGAAGAGCATAGGGTGTAGCCTACTGCAGGTGGTGGCTCACAGCGGTACCAATGATGTGTGTCACTTCGGATCGGAAGAGATTCTCTCTGGTTTCAAGCGGCTAACAGAAAGAGTAAAGGCTGCCAGTCTTGTTTGTGGGATGGAAGCAGAGATGACCATTTGCAGCTCAGTCGGTCCGACTGCGGAGCCCTGGTACAGAAGCACAGTGAAAGGTCTGAATCAGAGGCTCAGACGGTTCTGCGACCGTGTAAGCTGCTTTTTCCTCGACTTGCGCCAAACGGTGGTTGGGTTTCAGGTTCCTCTGAATAGGTCAGGAGTAAACTATACGCAGGAGGCGGCTACACAGGTAGCAGGGGCAGTTTTACGTGGACTGGGTGGCTTTTTATGTTAGAGGATCTTAGGAAAACACAAGAAGGGCTTCAGTCACAAAGAGTGCAGGAACACAGGAATAACGTAGATACAGGAACCATCAGTATAACAGTTTTAAATTGTCGTAGCTGTGTTGCGAAAGTACCAGAGATCAAAATGCTAATAGAAAGTACTGATTGCTCAAATCGTTATAGACACTGAAATCTGGCTAAAGCCGGAGATGAGCTCAGCCGAAGTTTTTGTGAAGAATCTCCTAACGGTGTTCCGAAATGATAGGCTAAATACAGTTGGCGGTGGTGTGTGTGTTGCTATTAGAAGTAGTTTACCTTGTCGCGAAATTGAGGTAGATAGTTTCTGTGACAGTATGGGCACAGGTGATTGTTGCCAACCAGAATAAAATAATAATTCGATCCTTTCACCGACCTCCCATTTCAGATGATACAATTACTGACAGGTTCAAAGAAAACTTGAGTTTGATTTCAAACACATACCCGACTCATACGATAATAGTTGGTGGTGATTTTAATTTACCCTCGGTATGTTGGAGACAATTAATGTTTAATTCCGGAGGTACGCATAAAGCATCATCCTAAATTGTGCTAAACCGCATGCTCTGAAAACTATTTGGAGGAGTGTAAATCATGAGCTCACGCGAATAGTAAACGGTTGTGAAAACATATTTGATCTCTTAGCAACAAAGAGTCCTGAGCTGATAACGGGCATCAAAACAGATACAGGGATTAGTGAATACAGGGTTGTCGTAGCGAGACTGAATATTGTAACCCCAAATCCTCCGAAAAAAACGAAAAACATACCTGTTCAAAAATGTAGATAAAAATTCACTTAACGCCTTCCTGGGAGACAATCTCGGCTCTTTCCAAATTAACAGTATAAGTGTAGACCAGATGTGGCTTGAATTCAAAGAAATAGTATCGGCAGAAATTGAGAGATTTAGACCAAGGTCACTGGTTGCAGTAATTGACGGAAAGTCATTGAGTAAAACAGAAGTGATTCCTGGTGTTCCCCAAGGTAGTGTTATAGGCCCTTTGCTGTCCCTTACCTATATAATCGATATGGGAGACAATCTGAGTAGCCGTCTTAGGTTGTTTGCAGATGACGCTGTCGTTCATTGACTAATAAAGTCATCAGAAGATCAAAACAAATTGCAAAACTATTTAGAAAAGATATCTGGACGGTGCCAAAACTAGCAGTAGAAACTAAATAACGAAAAGCGTGAGGTCATTCACATGAGTGCTAAAAGGAATTCGTTATACTTCGGTTACACGCTATATCAGTCAAATCTAAAAGCCGTAAATTCAGCTAAATACCTAGGTATTGCAATTACTAACAACTTAAATTGGATGGAACATATAGAAAACGCTGTGAGGAAGGCAAACCAGCGACTGCGTGTCATTGGCAGGACACTTAGGAAATGTAACAGATCTACTAAGAAGACTGCCTGCACTACGCTTGTCCGTCTTCTTTTAGAATACTTCTGGCCGGTGAGAGATCATTACCAGATAGGTTAGGTTAGGTTAGTGTTTAACGTCCCGTCGACAACGAGGTCATTAGAGACGGAGCGCAAGCTCGGGTTAGGGAAGGATTGGGAAGGAAATCGGCTGTGCCCTTTCAAAGGAACCATCCCGGCATTTGCCTGAAACGATTTAGGGAAATCACGGGAAACCTAAATCAGGATGTCTGGAGACGGGATTGAACCGTCGTCCTCCCGAATGCGAGTCCAGCGTGCTACCACTGCGCCACCTCGCTCGGTCATTACCATATAGGATTGACAGAGTATATCGCAAAAGTTCACAGAAGGGCAGCACGTTTTGTATTCCGCGAAATAGGGGGAGAGAGTGTCACTGAAATGATACAGGGTTTGGGATGGACGTCATTAAAAGAAAAGCGTTTTCTATTGCGTCGTAATCTTCCCACGACATTTTAGTCACCAGCTTTCTCCTCCAAATTCGAAAATGTTTTGTTGTCGCCAGTCTACATAGGGAGAAACGATCATCATGATAAAATAAGGGAGATCAGAGTTCGTACGGAAAGATATAAGTGTTCGTTCTCCCCGCGCGCTATACGGGATGGGAATTGTAGAGAATTGTGAAGGTGGTTCACTGAGCCCTCTGCCAGGCACTTAAATGTGATTTGCAGTCATACTGAACGATGCTTCTGAATTTCTTCCGTTTGTGCTTCACGTCGTCATTCTCATCACTGAATATTTTATGCTGACTACTCAGATATTCTGCAGTTTGTATCCTGTCACTCTAGCTAAGCAAAACCATCTTCCTACCTCTCTTAACATTCCATAAAAACCAGTGGTCGTAGTTGTATAGCAGTACTATGATCACTGACACCTTCCTCTGCGTTATCTTATTTGATAACCTCAGGTCTGTTTGTTGCTAGGAAGTCTAAGGCGTCACTTTCACTGGGTGGTTCTCTATCTGATCGAAGATACGAGTATTTTCGGACAAGTCATTCAGAATAATGTCACACGAGTGCCAGTTTTCATAACGTGGGTCTCCCGATACGTAGCTGGCAAATTGTAGTCACACCCACATTCCCATTACAACTGCATGTTCAGGACACTTTCGGCGAATCTGTTCCTGGCATATGGTTTCCGTACAATTCGTTATATGGGGACAGCCACCTTTAGGTCACATAGAATGGTTACTCCTATGTATTATAAGGTAGTTATTGTTCCTACTAATTTGTCGCCAATGATGTAATCGTACAGCAGTGGATTTTGTCGCCTAATTATATGGAAAAAGTTACTTCTATTTACGTTCACAGTCCATTGCATGTGTATGCAATAACACGATGCAAGTTAAACCGAGGTTCAACGATGAGGTCCTACTCCATGAATTGTTTGGATTGAAAAAAATACTGTATTTTAAAAAGTCATGATTCATCGCCAGAAGCTGCTGATACCGATGTTGTTTTTCAAATATTTACGATTTGTGGAGCACTAACTTCTAAAAATCTAATTTACTCAAATACATCGTTATATTAAGCCCAGAATAAAAATTTAATCAAGACACAAAACAATTGAAGACATTATTTGTCAGTGGACACTGATTTACATCAACGGGGCAAGTTGAAACTTTGTGACAGATCGGAATTCGAACCCAGGTCTCCTGGTCTCTAGGCAGTTGCGCTGACCACTACAGTATCCGGATACAGTGGTCACCACAACCGCATTGACTACCGTAGCATGATCCCGTCAGGCTCAAATTCTCAACTTATAACACACACAACTGATGTAGTGCCTCTACTCATTAGCCTCACTTCTTGCGCTTCTCCCTGATCCCGTAATCGTTTGAGCTTAGTAAGCATCTGCGCTGAAGGGATCGTGTATAAGTGTTGTCTGTTACGTCGGACATGAAAGAAGAAACACTATATATATAATGAAGGCAATGAAGACCAATGATCCCTCTACTCCAAATTCACACCATGCTCGAACCCGTGCGGGAATCGGAGAGTGCCGTAAGTGATGAGGCTTATGATCAGGGGCTCTACATCAGTAGTGCATGGTATAAGTTGAGAATTTGGGTCTGACGGAAGGCATGCTGGGGTAGTTCATGCGGTTATGGTTGCCACTGTGTCCGGATGGTGTAGTGGTTAGCGCAACTGACTACTATGCAGAAAAGTCGGGTCAGAATCTCAGTCTAGCACAAAAGCTCTACTCGTTCCACTGACCTAAGCTACTCCACACTGACTGCTACTGTCTTTAATTCCTTCATGTCTTGATGCATAGTGGCTGCAGGATCAAAATTACCCGAAAGAACAGACACCACACGTATATAAACAATTAAGGAAATAGACAATGAATTATTGTAATTTATAATCGCACATTTTTTTAAATTTAGATTAATTTTGACACCTTGATTTTTATTTGACACCTACTGGATTATGATTAAAAATAAAATAGTGTGATTGATGGAGGAGGGGGGGGGGGGGGGGAGAGGAGATCAGTGTTTAGCGTCACGTCGACAACGAGGTAATTGGAGACGGAGCACAAGCTCGGATTGGAAAGGACGGAGAAGGAAATCGGTAATGTCCTTTGAAAGAATCCATCCCCATATTTGCCTGAAGTGATTTACGAAAATCACAGAAAACCCAAGTCAGGGTGGCCGGACACGGGTTTTGAACGGTCGTCCTCCCGACTGAGAGTCCGGTGTGCTAACCACTGCGCCACCTCGTTCGGTGCATAATTGAAAATTTTAGGATAACGTCAAAAACAAGCACTGGCGGCATGTAAGACTGAAACTATTTTACAGATACGTGGTATTTTGTTGAATTCTCTCTTTGGGGAAAAAATGTCTGATGGAGTGCTTCCTGTGATGGTAGCAAAAGCCAAGATCACAAGAATATCACAGCTGCTTTCACGATCAACACTAACGCTGACATCACAATTTTTTCCATCAGCACCATGGCCGTAAAAACTTCATCTCCATCACACAGAAGATAAGCTGCTTGTGGAAAATTGTTCGCTAAGGTCTTAAAAAAGTTGCCTGCCCCTGGCACTGCGCAAGCTGAGAGTAGCCGCAGACATGGCCACAGCGATCGTTTGGCGGTCTATCGCCGGTGCTCGCTGCCAGAAAAAAGATTGCCCTGAGCGTAAACAGCGCATTTAGGCGTGCCCACCTGTTCTTTTCTATGGACACCCATATTTTCTGAGGTAACAGTCATACATGACCTCACACCCGAAGCACACTGTAATTGAGTGACGATGTAACCAGATTTCGAAATTCATTTTCCAAGGATTCGCTACACAGACGCGAAACACAATTATCTTAGAAGACTGTCTGTTCATTTTGGGAAGCATTAAAGTAAAAAGAATTGCGGTGTTCGTAAGATCAAAGAAGCGTCGTGTGCTGGTACGTGCCAATAACAATTAAAACTCATGACCGATCGTGTAACATACGTATTAATTTATTTTCGTACTGACTGTAAAGGGTGTCTTGAGTGTATTACAATGCACTATCATAAGCGAGTTGGTTAAGCGTTAGGAGCTATAGGTGACACTGGAGAGAAGTGTTGTGTGTTTAAAATAAAGATTAAATGTGACCTAACCTTCATAAGACAGTTAATGACATATCAGCTAATGCATCAATAAGGATTACCATTTTCCCTGTTCGCACTCGCTACCATTGTACATCCCTCTCTCCAACCTGATCTTCCTCATGTCCCAGTATTCCTAGCCAATACAGTCTCCTTAAATTTCCTTTCTCCAGAACTTCCTATGTCATATAACATCTATTTCGTACATTTATAAATTCTTATACCTACTACTATCATTACTAACATTATTTTTATTATCATTATTACTTTCACTGTTAGTGGCAACAGCTAGACTAGTACAAATACAGCCAGTATTAACTTTATTAGTAATAGTCAGTACAGTTTACTCACACTGCCACTTCAGACACTCAAATCGGTTTAGTACCTGTTGTCACATTGAAATTGTTATTTCTTAGGTAACTATGATACGAAAACGCTGCTGTATGTGTGGAACCCTGGTCCGATGTAAGTGAGGGCCTGATGGCCCTAAGATGATCAGGTTTAATGAGAAAATGAATAAATAAAAATAGAGAAATAAACCTATGCAGAAAACATACTGAAAAAATGAAAACTTTCCTTGTTATCTGCTTGCTCCATTGACTGTCAATCGACGCTTTATGTGACTTCTATTTGTGTTAACTGCGAAAGTGCGAGGAATAAAGAGAAAGAAGTTTCTCTAGTATGCCTCTGGACCTTAAACAACAGTTTCCTTCGCATAGGATGTACCTCATTGATCTTAAAATTTTCTACTAATCTGCTACAGACATTTATAACCGTTAGATTCCTGCTAATTTATACGAGTACAGCAACATATGTGAAACTCAATGACGTGCCGAGAGGTGTCATACATGTATCTATGAGCAACATTTGGGTTATGGTTCAACGGTCTGTTGAACCTGAAGCCATTAAAGATTGATTTTAAGACTGGTATAGGGCAGTATTGCAATCGGTAAGTTTTAGGCTCCTTAAGGAATTGCACGGCGGTAAATGATACGTCATCCCGGAAGTTTAGAAGGGCTTCAAACAACAAGGCTTCCGAATACGAATACCGATTTTTAACAACTGTCCCACATCGCTCAGTAGAAATTCTCGCTTTGCGTCGACGGAAATTTTGACAGCAATGCCTTCATAAAAGAGAATACAAAGCGTCTTGTATGTCATAACTCTCGATATTTGGTACTCGGTCACTCGTGTTCCTAACAGATGCCAGAATAAGATTGCTTGTAATAGAAATATATTCAGCAATAGACAGCTACAGATGATTTATGGTGGAGGGCGCTAAACAGCTAGGTCACAACTGGGATCATTCTGTTATGCTCGTATATGTATCTAGAAATGCACTTGAAGCGTTATCTGTGGTTTTGATTTGTAAGGTAGCAGATTTTGCACCTTACATGATGCTAAATCAGTACTAATACACCGAATAATAATTGATAATTGGCCCACCGGTAGGAGATAATGGACACAGAAAAGGAAGTTGTGTGTGTCATGTCAGACTAACGAGAAGGGCACAGAGGCTGGAACACTGCCGGAATCCCTAAGGTAGGTGTTTATGTCATGTCAAACTAACGGGATGGTCACGGCCGGACCCCTTTGTCGGCTGGCACTTCAGGCCACCAAAGACGTTGGGAGAGGCTGGGCCATCACGACAAGAAGCGAAGTAGGAGCTATATGCGAAAGAGAGAAAAACGATTTCGGGCCACAGTGGAAAATTTGCGGAATTGGCGCAGAGCGCGTAGAGATACGTGTTTAAAGTTTGGTGGCAACAGTAACCGCGGGAGAATTCTGTGTCGTGGTTGGGTACAAACGCGCATGGATACATGGAAGTCTGTGTCGTGATTGGCTACCAACGCGCACGGATCCATGCGGCGAAGAACGGCCAGGTTTGCAAAAACTCTGAGGAAGACTCTGTGGTCGGCTGTGGAGGAGAGCAGTCGCGGTGTCTGGCTGCCCTGCTTGGAGAGCGTGTAGAGAAGTAGCTTGGAGAAATTACCGGCATTGAGTCCAGTGGTCACTCTCCAAGTCTGAATAGTGTAGAGCATACGACTCCACACACGTAGCATTATCTTGTCCTCTGAGAAGAGAAAGAGATTTGTGCTAACTTGTGGTGTTCATATGCAATCTGAAGTGTACCTTTGCTGCCACGCACTTGAATCGATCAACTACTCTTGACATATGTGCAAGTAGCTTGAGTATTGACTAGTGACGGACACCGAAATTGAACACTTGCTTACAGGAGTTTACGGACGCAAACCACGTCCACGTTAGAGATTAAAGCCAAGCTCGCTCACGGGAAAGACGGCATCACGACCTTGGCTGGGCCGACCGTCGTAATCATCACGGAGAATTACGGTGATATTAGCAATCATCAGCCAAAGTAGGGCACTGTAGTTCTGAATGAGTTCGTGTTCCGCTAGCTCTTTGACTGGTGCTCTCTGAGTCTGTGTCCGTTCAGGCAGAACTTAAATAGAGTCACTTCTGGTTTCAGTGTTGACTTAAGTAGTTAGGAGAAGAGGATGCATTGTGCCAATGATAGGCTAGCTAGGTTAGCGAGTGTATTGGATTGTCATGTTAGGCTAGAAATATTGCTCATCCTGTTTTCTGAATAAATCTTTATTTGGTATCATATACTAATCACTGCATAATTGATTTCGTGGCTAGCAATCGCCATATTTTTGTTTAATAATTAGAGTGTAATAGTAATTTCGGTGCAAATGATACTGGGGGCATAACCGCGCGTTTAAACAGAGCCAGTTTAAGTCAGATAGCAACTCATGGTCGACTAAGACTACCAATTGATATTTCTCAATAAATTGATAATTTTACAATAAATCCCCCGTACGTTGCAGATTTTAACTGAAGATATTGAAAAATCTCAAAATTCACACACCGGATCCAAAAGTTATAATTCCAATTTGTTTGCCTCGGTGGGAGATACCACACTAGACGCACCATCCCAACCCGTGCGTGGATGGCGGGAGACAACTTTGAAATCTTCGATGGGAAACCCCGTATTTCGCTGCAGATTACGGTTCTATTGCGAAGTCTACGTACGTTTTGTTTGAAGCATTTTCTTTATTTTGTCACAGATGGCGCTGTAATCGCAGGACTAGAAAGCGGTACACAATGGTAATTTAGTACATGCCGTGGAATATCGAATGGCACGTGGCACCACACCTCCATGCTGCGAGGGTAGAACAGGCCAGTATTTCATAACTTCTAATTGGAAACCCCATTTTATTCCTCCGACGCATCGAACACTCATAAAAAATAACCAGAGGCAAATTGTAGAGCTCAGGCTAGTTCACCTAACGCAAATTATTCTGTGGTGAAAACATTTCAGAGTATTCGCCAGAGACACACACAAAAATCAAAAGTCCAGGACTCAACACAGAATAATTTCGACACTCTCGAGAGGATGCCTACTGCCATTTGTAAGTACCGCAAGATTTCTTTGCGTATTTAAGCCCTCTCAGTGATGAGAATCTGACTTCCGCAACATAGGTAAAAACTACAGATTTAATGTTGCATACATGTATCATGTATGAATATGTACGTGCTTCTCCTGACTTTTCTATTGCTATTCTTAGCAATCTTACATCTTAAATATTGTGTTCGCAAATAATGATTTTAGCCATGTATACACTACTTTACGTTCTTCTCTTACTAATAATTATAAACTATTAAAACTGAGTACATTTATACATCCCTGACCATGTCTGGTTCGAAATATAACCACTAATTTCAATTTAATATTTATATACAAATTCATATTCTTACCCGCGGAAGCACATTATGGCCTGTAATTAAAAATAGTTGTTATTAGTAAAACCTCTACTTCCGTAGTCCGATAGAACTTAATTAGATCTGTCCGTAGACACTTTCTCTGCGAAAATCGCTTTACGGTTTGTCGAGATATTGATTTTTGAAGTTCATTTTATACACAAAACAATTAACATCAAATAATTTGAAAACTACATTTAGTATCGAAAGCGCGCTTTCACACAAGCACTGGTCTTAATTTTGTCAGTGCAATCATGCTACTTACTCGCTTATGTGTAACTAGTTAGTGTGTGTGTATGTATGTGTGTATTGAACTGGGTACCCAGAAGCGACGGAGACGCTTCGTCCCAGATGGAGCCCTCAATGGTTCACAACCCAACAACAGGCTACAGCAGTTCGCTCACCCCACCGCCGCCCCACATCGAATCCAGTGTTATTATGCCTTTTGGCCCCCAGTGGACCGCCCCCACACCCTGCCCCCTCCCACGGGAACGTCACATACCAGACGAATGTAACCCCTTATGTTTGGTTTACATAACAGAGTAATTATGGAGTACGCGTACGTGGAGACAGTGTTTGCGAAACCATCCATGGCCACTACCTTTCTATGTCATACGCTAACTGCCGGACGCGTATTTTCCCCACTACATGGCCAGCGCATTCGTGCATCTAACCTGCAATCTTGGTAATACACATACTCAGAGTGTCCACCAATCATTAAGGCTTAAAGGGGGCCGCTATTGATGATATTGGGAGACCTTTGCGGCCACTGAGTTCTGCTGTCTCGGTCCCCATTTCCACCCAGCTGGTAAAACACGTGCGCCGGCTCGGCCGCGCCTTTCTCTCGTCACAAACGGAACGCGCGCTCATCGTCGTATCGCGTTTTAAAGTTTCTAGTCGCAATTATCGGAATGTGTGGTTTCAAGCTCCACACTCCCTTGACCTGAACCCACTACAAGGTGTACAAATTCATCGTGACTGTACTGTTGAAGGCTGTGAAACAATAGAGATACATCAGCGTATGAAGGATTACATGGAATGGCGTGTTGATGCATGTAGTCTTGTTGACGGAGAGCATTTTGAACATATCACTAAGGAAAATATTTCATACTGTAACGAAGACAGTATGTTGAACATTTCATGTAAGAAAACGTTTCATGTAATGCTGGTAAGTTTTATTACTGTGGCACCCATGTTTAGTGTGACCATGAGAAGCAGAATATGAGCTCTAACACGGGAATGAAGTATTTCTAGTCATATGTCCAAATAACATTTTTTCATGTGTGATGCATGTTTCCTGAAATCTTGTCGATATATTTTTTTATTACATCCTAAAACTCCCATTCTCACCGACTTAACTAACCATTCATGTCACTTTCTCATTTACAAGGAGCCATTAACAGCAGTTTTTCTAATCTACGGAAGTACTCCACTCTTCGATGTATCAGAAGGGATTTCATGAATAAATGCAGACACTGCAAGTTAACGTCGCTCTCCATTAATGTATTGAGAACACTCACGTATCCCAAAACAAACACAGCCACATAGCAAACACAGCCACATAGCAGAAAGTTCCACAAATTTACGGAAACTATCAAAGTTCCTTTAGCGTAAGTTTAAAGTTAAGGTCCTTAGTTGGGTGTTGTGTGATGTCCTTAGGTTAGTTAGGTTTAAGCAGTTCTAAGTTCTAGGGGACTGATGACCATAGATGTTAAGTCCCATAGTGCTCAGAGCCATTTGAACCATTCCATAGTTGGAAAATAAGTTATTTCCGACCGTCACCAAAACTCGGCTTTTCACATCCAACACCAAAGACCAACTGTCTGTCTCCTCCTCTCTTCTCATGACCAACACATAAATCTGGGCCGGCCAGTGTGGCCGAGCGCTTCTAGGTGCCACAGTCTGGAACCGCGCGACCGCTACGGTCGCAGGTTCGAATCCTGCCTCGGGCATGGATGTGTGTGATGTCCTTAGGTTAGTTAGGTTTAAGTAGTTCTAAGTTCTAGGGGACTGGTGACCTCAGCAGTTCAGTCCCATAGTGCTCAGAGCCATAAATCTGAGACGCATCCTCGAAGTGCAAACATCACCTTTAATCATCTCCGCGCAGCGCAGCTTCTCTGCAGAGACTGTGCGCAACTGAAACCGTGCATGCGCGATTCCAGACACTTCTCTAGAGCGAGATTCCAGACATCCCGTGGTCGTGCGGTAGCGTTCTCGCTTCCCGCACCCGGGTTCCCGGGTTCGATTCCCGGCGGGGTCAGGGATTTTCTCTGCCTCGTGATGACTGGGTGTTGTGTGATGTCCTTAGGTTACTTAGGTTTAAGTAGTTCTAAGTTCTAGGGGATTGATGACCATAGATGTTAAGTCCAATAGTGCTAAGAGCCATTTGAGCCATCCAGACATCCAAAACAAAGATTAGTTTAGGTCAGGTTAGGTTATGTTAGATGTTCCTACGAAAATTTACACAGATACCATTTATTGCCATTTGGAGAAAGAGTATTCAAATTAGGAGAGCCCTCTCCCGCATGACTGTCTAAAGAAAAGAAGTTAACAACTGAGACAGCATTACTGCACTTGGGATGTGCAGAGGTCAGATACTCCATAGAAGCTACATTATCTGATGTTATCAAATAGCTGCTCCGGTAATGCTTTGCAATTGCTAAATATACATGGGAACTGGACATATTTTCCCTCTCTCCTTCTCCCGCCTTTCTCTATCCATATCCTGCTCCCCCTCTCTCTGTCTATCTACGACTTCTTACCCATCTCTCTGTCCTTCACCTGCTAGCCCGCTCTCTGTCTATCTCCTGATCTCGCCTTTCTTTCCATGTCTTGCTTCCACCCTTCTCTGTCTAACCCCTCTTTCCTCTTCTTAATGGCAATTTCCGCCCCCCCCATTCTCTCTGACCTTAGGCATGGTTTATTGTTGTTGTAAACGAGATTTCATAGTAGTATTGTAACCGTAAACCGATCAGCCATAAGTACAAATTTCTTGTCTTCTGTGAAAACAACTACGTGAAAGAAAACAAAACAGCACATCGTTGTGTACACAAGTTTTGCCTAAAAATATGTATAGTGAGAGAGAATATATACGGGAGGATCAATTTGTTTAATAATTTAAATTCCCTACTATCGTAGTTAAAACTTACTGAAAACAGAACCTAACATTTTAACATGTGAGCACAACACAGTATATTATTTCTTGCAGTCTGTGTTAACGGAAGATTTGTGCACTGCTGTTTAAAAAGTATTCATCCCATGTCCGTAGGAATGTTTACAAGAGTCACGTGTAAAAATCTGAAGTAAATCAGTCAAGAAATGTTAGAGAATTTTGGTAAAAGTCTTCCCCCTTAAATAGTACGTATATTTGTTTACATGATCCATACGTTTATATATATATATATATATATACGTCCCACCAAATTTTCATTAGAGTGTAGTGTCATGACTAGAAGGAAATCAGTCAATGCCTTCCGAGATTTTTTGTAGCAATGTTAACAACAACCTGTCTTTACATGGCAGTACAGGTAACACATACATCAGCTAGTTTTCTTAATGAACGAAGTACAAGGAATTAGATACAGATAAATCCCGTGTAGTTATCTTCAATCGTTGTTTGTTAACTGTTACACCTTTTACGTGGCAAGATATTGAAAACTATCGTCCAAAAGAAAGGAGACCTTTGCGGACTACATCTACTAGAAGGCAGCAAAAAAATTCGAGTATTAATTATCAGCGTTTTAGAGACTGTGTATAATAAAAATGTATGATTTGGAATTATATGAGAGTACGAAAGGGGCACGTATTCAGGTCCATGTTATACTGTGAAATGTTCACTGTCAAGTGTCCTGGCCTATTAGTAAATAATTTCTAGGCCGAAATTTGGTCTAAACCACGCTCCAGATTTGTCACATAATGTTCAACTCAAGAAAGAAAAATCAAAGAATAGGCTTGTGCATGATACTCAGTGCTAAAAATACGAGGCAGTACGATTTAATTTGCAATTATTTGTGATATTCTGTGCCAAGTTTTTGTGGTAACTGTTGTGGACAAAATGCATCAATCATTATTGCATTAAAATTATACGTACGAAGTAAAAATTGCTCGCATTTCTGGTATCTCTTATGGCGTAGTGTGATTTCGGTTTGAAGTTTGTTGTCGATGGTTCTGAAATAACGTTAATAGTTTTGTTTGATAAAAAGCACATGGTTGGGAGCAGAAGGGTTTCGTCGATGAAGTAGACCTCTTTTCAGTTATTACCATATGTGAGTATATTTGATTAAATAGCTGTAAGTTACTGTGTGCATTTCAGTGCAAGGTAAATATAGTGATGAGAATCCTTCGTCAGTCATCCGTTGGTTAGTTTAAAAAGTGGTACATGTCAGGATGAAACTGTATTTGCCTTTTGTACTGATGTAGTCGTTAATTCAGTTGGCTCAAATAGTGGAGAGGCATATTTTGCCATTACGACTATGACGATCTAATGTTTTGCGCTTCAGTGAGGTAATGTTTTAATTATGTATCAACCTAAAACATAATTTCCATGAAATAGTACTGAATAATACTAAAATTGATGTTTCCCCTGAATACACTACTTGTAAATCTTTCTTTACGTTTGGTGAAGTTGTATGGGCGAAACAAAGATAGCTGTAAAATTTGTTTGGTGGATATAGGACAATATTTGTCATCTACCTTTACCAATCGTACTGTCAGATACCTAACAATGTATGGGGGTTATTAATTGATTGGAGTTTGATTACTTTCCATTGCAGTTGTCCCTGCAATGTTATTTTGTCTTTTAATTCATTGGTATTAAGCTTGTGATAGACCAATAAGTTACAGAAGTCAATATTTTGGCCCCTTTTTTTAAAAGGAAGACATAATTTTGTTTTCTGAAGACTGTTCATAACACAAGTCATTTGTTTAACATTGTGAGCATTACTGCACCCCCCACATTTTGAGTTCATTTTGAACGGAGAAACCTTTCTCAACGTAGTACAGTTGCAATGGCTTCTGCTATTCTGACGTTGATTGGAACAAGTTGTTGCTATCGAAATAAAAAGTTTATGTGTGGCGAGCACTACTATCTTTTTGTTTGTGTCAACTTCCTCTCTAATATTCAGTTTCGGTTGTATCGAATCAGTATAACAGAAGCGGTGGGTTTCGACCTGATCAGTCTTTGACATTCAGACGCATGTAAATAACAGGTCACTTGTTTCTTGCTAGAATCACGGCAACTGGTTTGCAGGAGAGTTTTAACTGGGCCAACGATATGGGGTGCTGTGTTGTAACGAGTGTGGGATGCACATAAGAAGACAGAAAAGGTATTCAGATGAATGTCCCGTTTGTGATACGGAATAATATATAGGGTGACTCAGCTACCGCTACCTATGGGTTTTCTGCAGCCCACAACACTTTCAAAAACCACGTGCAAGATTTTCACATTGTCTCGCCCCCTAAGAGCAAACTGTTAGTCCTTCAGAAAGAACGAACAGGATCTTTCTGTACGTTGCTTCTGTGCTACTAACTCTGTTCACAACAATTTGGCAAACAATACGCACATATGACCGTAAAAATACCTGTAAAATTATATCATGGTACCATCCATAAGTCAAGAGTTATAACGTCATAAACACTGAGCTGCATGGAAAACTGCTGCACTGTGCATGACGTTAAACTTTATTACGTCTTTGCTACTAACTCTATTCGCAACTTATTTCTCAGACGGTATACACAAATGCTGTTGAATGTACGTACAGAAATGTAGAGCGACACATAGCTCAATAGATATGACATCATAAACACTAAGATGCGTGAAAAACATGCGTCATCAAGCATGAAGTCTTAACACACTTGTTCCCTACTACTAAGACACTCCCATAATCGAATCAACTTAAGGAAATCCCTGACACCTGGCAGCGCTTTTGATATCTTTCAACAACAAAGTGCGAACGGCTGTGGGCGAAAGCAATAGATGTCTACAGAGCTATGATGAGGCTTGGCGACGGACACGTTTACAAAATCATACTGTAGATCCGCGAAGCCGCTGTTTCCAGCATATAGAAACTGTCCGGACCTCTGTGCAATTGTTCCATGATTTCGAAGGTCTTTTCACGAATAAACGAAAAGGAAACTTTTTTGTATTGTACTACAAACATTGTTCATCTTTTGTTTTCATTTTTAATAGAGAAATGGTAAAATGAATACTCCGGCAATGTTGGGTTGGTCAGCTAGCAAATAATAAATAAAACATTTAAAGTTTTATCAGCATTAGGAAATAGACAAAGCTAGGGTTGCATGAATGTAACATTTTTTCATTGTTTATATTTAATACTAACAGAACAAAGCTAAGTAGCGTTCACCTACATAAAATCGTTATTTGTTGACACACTATTTATGATAGCGAAAGACTAAGAACGGCAATAGAAAACTGAAGAAATTCACGTGCAAATTCGTATATGGCAACACGTATATGACATTAAATTTATAGTTTTTAAGAATGGACGAATGTCGGAAGTGTTTGCACTTCACTCACGCCACTGTGGAGTCTCAAATAGGTGGCAGCCATCTTTCCAGGGGCGCTTGTTCTGCAGTTGGGTTTGAGATTTGGAATAGGGAGTCCTTGCGAGCGGTACTAGGTAGCCTCTCGACTACGTCGAAATTATTGTGTATTGAGTCGTGGACTTGTGATGTTCTCTTGCGTCACTGGGAAACTGAAATATTTTCATCTTAAGGACATAGTACGTTTTAAGTCAGATGAACTACACTGAGGTTTTTTTCCTTTCTTTTCCGGCCGATATGCATTTTAAATTTAGTTACTTCGCAACTGTGGGTCTTTAAATTTGCCCGAAGGAACATTAATTATTTTCCGTAACTTTCCGGAAGTTTATGCAAAAGTAAGATTCTGTTCCTTTTCGTTTAAGCCCTCATTCAGATACAATTAATTCGATATTATAATATTATTAGCTTGCGGTAAATGTTACAGTGACCGAAAAAATCCAATTTTATTAAAATAAAAACGCTTTGAGTAGTGAACATTATTTTCTCTGCAACCTCCTGCCTGCATTTGTTTGAACTTTGTGTTTGAATTTTTTTGTGTTAGTGTGTTAAAAGCGCTGGTTGGTGCTCAGACTGCTGCGTAACTAATCCTTTTAGATACCCAGACACGCATACGGAGGCCTTATCAATAGTTATTTTCTAATTGACAATTAATTATTCGTTGAGATATACATGGAGGCTCACAATCTAGGCGTTTATCGTACAATATTTAGTAAAATCAGCAAGCTAGCCACAGTTTTCAGCTTCTCCATTAATTACCTGCATATGTTGGTCTCATCTGGGATCAACAAGAGTTACCAAAGAAAATTTTATTCCGTGTTGTAGTAAGGCCAAGGAACTGGTCCATCATTATATATACATCTGTCATGGGGTCTGTTATAAGTCTACGAACATTAACAGTGATATGAAGTACTTATTTTGTCGTGCTCATAATGGCATACGTTTTAGCAGAACAATGCGCAAGGTCTTCAGTGCGATTCTGCTTTGATGAACGTTTCCTAACTGATGGAGTTCATTTTGAACATTTCATTTGGTAAAGTGTTTCATGCTGTACTCAAGAAGGTGGCTACAACATTTTATGTAAGGAAAAGTTTCATTTAATGTTGCTACGTGCTGTATCTGTGTGTTTTCGATGATTATTATTATGAAGGGAAGAAGAAAATGATCTGCAACATAGAAAAAAATCGTTTCGAGAAACCGTTTCCAAAAAGCGTACTTTCTTCTTCCTGGGGTGAGAAATATTTCCTGGAAGTTTGGCGATACTCTTGTTACATCCTGTGTCGAAGTGAGGAAGTTACAGAGTGAAACAAATAACACGCGCGAAATATGTCATTTTTCGCCGTGTTGTACACTCTAAGCCACACCAGAGGTAATATTATAAGGGGTGAAAAAGAAGCTTCGGTTCTGAGGCTGTACAATGCAGAATCGATACGCTAATCAGACAAAATCGCCGTGAAGACTGAGGAAATCATCCCACAGATGCAACAACTTGAAGATACCCGTTTGGTAAAACACCGTGTTCTACTGCACGAAAAAGTCCATCACTGCATACTGTGCATCTAAGTCCGACAGGAATCGTCGACAATTTAAGGTTGAATTTAAGGGACCGAAGGGGGGATAATCGCACATGGAAAAATCCGAATAAAGGGTACAAGCTCGGGTGTCTTCCACCTGGTTGGCGAAATTTCTGGGTTACAAAATTTGCGAAATGAGAACGTGCATTATAATGATGCAGCAGCACCCTTTGTCGCACGGAACTTGGTTCAACATTTCATAACGGTGGATTTCGAGAGAGATGCTGCGCCATACACATTCTTCATTCTCCGATGGTGGTCTATCGGTCTTCGTCCTTCGGCAACCAAGAAAAGTATGACAGCGTGTTGATCCTGTTTGGACGCATCTGGTAACAACGTCGCCATAGTTGACTTTTCACAGGCATCTTCAGTGACACCGTGTCTCTAAATCTGAACAACTGACTTTATGAAGAAGCATTCCGTTGTTATGTGTTAAGTGTGCATGTCTCACGTTTTATGCGGCGTAGAGAGTATTACGTAATATTCGAGAAGTGTGTCGTAAGTTTATTACATTTCCAAAGAAGTAATACAATGCAAATAATAAAATCCAAATATGTCTTATTTTAACTTCTAGATTACCTGGCTAAGCGGATACATCTAATTCTAATTGTCGTCATTTTATTTACTAAAAGACTTATCTTCACGTAATAATTTGGAAACGTTTCATACTTCCAACAGTTTTCATTTGAAATCGGTTTCACAAGAAACGTTTCATCCAATTATATCCTGCACCTACTCAACTTAGAGTGACCGTAGGGTTGTAAAACATTCAGTTGTGAACAAGTGTACTGTTTAATTATAGACAAATTAACTATCTAATGGAGCTGACGTAACTCAAACGTTATTAAGGGTCTGAGCTTAAGAGAAGATCACGATTATTCAAATCCTATTCTGACTAAAGAATTAATAAAATGTGCCAGCTCTTTGTTATCCTGGGTCCACAATGTCAAAAGCAACATACAGTGTTTAGAAAGGAAACATGTACGACTTCTCACGTTTTTAACATTTCTGATCGATTTAAAGTGACCATCAACTAATCAACATCCACGCTACTCTTTACCACAAAGTACCTTTTCAGACTACATATACACATTGAGCAGAACTATCAATACACCTGATTATTGCCAAACCTCCTGAGGGATAGTACAATTTCAGAGTCGATAAATTTAAGATGGCCAGAGTTCGTGGTTTGGAGATAACCTCTGTGCTTATTAAAATGGACCTCACCACTTCAAGTTCCCCACTGGTCACCAAAGAGGCTTTAAAATGCATAACTGCTATATACATACATTTAAACGTCAGAAGTAATTAGAGTCTAATTATGTGTCTCGCAGCATCAAAATAGAGGTTCTTACAATGAACGGGAGCGACATCCAAAACCACCAATGATCAGGCTCTATGGCTAAGTTACAATAGGCTGTTTTAGTAAAATGTTGAAGTAACCTAAATTAACAAAATAAAACAGAGAGTAATATTTGGTTACTACAGTAATTACAAGCCTGTGAAATCAGGAAACCAATACGAATATTCAGCTGAGGAAAAGGTGTATGACATTTATTAATTCAACAAGGCAATTTCTAGAAAAAGAAGCGTATATGTCAGGAAAGAATCACGTGAAATAATTATTGTGTATTGCTTCAGTTTTATGGATCCTCAACAGTTCGGCCTGAGAACAAATATCGTAGGAGTACAGAGGATGATTGTAGCTGTTCGGTTTAATCAATAAGAGAATATCATAGAGACGGGACCGTTCATGAAAGTTAATGTAACAACCACTTCACGTAGATTGTAAAACAATGTTACTCCTCTCATAACGTATTTCACATGAGGCTGAAATACATTAATGAAGAGAGACGAACGTCACAACGAATACATTTGATAAAACACACTGTCTATTATGTGCTGTGAGTGGCTTCTCTGGTATATCAGTAATGCATCACCACTTACCGCACTGGCCTACGTGGGAGACCTTGATGGTGGTGCCACCCACGCACGACTTCCTCCGCAGCAGACACACGTTGCGGTAGGTGATCCCATCGGAACCACACACGGGTACTAGGTCAGCTTGACAGTCGGCAGGGCAGGGAGTGCCTGGAACAAGCGAAACATATCACTGTGGATTTTCATGTAGCACCAACTGACCGCATTTCAGGTGGTAATTCGTGTCACGATCCACAGCGTTTCTGTGGTTCTCTTTGCAAAAACGTAAATGTGAATCAATTGGCTTCTTCCATTGCTGCTGTCTTTATATTCATATGAAGTTATCGGTAAAAAATAACACTACACATTCGCTCAAATGGATGCCCGGTAGATCATTCTCATTAATACTGAAATAGGCAGGTTTTAAAAAAAAAAGGTGACAATGCTGTTCGCTTGAACCTCAACAAATATATGGAAGAGGATAATATTTATTGGGTGATCCGTAACACTTCAGTGATACTTTTTGGCAACAATGCTTAACCCAACGAAATTATATTTACTTACCAAACTGGATGAAGTGGAACCGAGTTAAATATTTATCAGCTGGTATGACTGTTTCACAAATCAGCCAGTGTAACTTTTGGGTACGCTAGTCCTAAAACCAGTCATCAAAAGAGAAACATCACACTTTCTCCCATACCATGCACTTTGGCTTCTTCTTCCTCTGTGGTTTCCCCTGGATTTTGAAAATAATGAGACGCAAATAGGGTGTGTTTTTTACAGTGGGACCGCCTGGAATTTTCCTTATGGAAAACACCGAGTAATGTCAGAATCACCGTTAAAGGAAGGAGTGTAGTGCTACTGCATACATCAAGTCTACAAGAGTCACACTTTACGATAAACGGGAAATGGATTCCTTAACGTTATCCTGACGTTCAAGCTTCTGTCATGATTCACATAATACACTCCTGGAAATGGAAAAAAGAACACATTGACACCGGTGTGTCAGACCCACCATACTTGCTCCGGGCACTGCGAGAGGGCTGTACAAGCAATGATCACACGCACGGCACAGCGGACACACCAGGAACCGCGGTGTTGGCCGTCGAATGGCGCTAGCTGCGCAGCATTTGTGCACCGCCGCCGTCAGTGTCAGCCAGTTTGTCGTGGCATACGGAGCTCCATCGCAGTCTTTAACACTGGTAGCATGCCGCGACAGCGTGGACGTGAACCATATGTGCAGTTGACGGACTTTGAGCGAGGGCGTATAGTGGGCATGCGGGAGGCCGGGTGGACGTACCGCCGAATTGCTCAACATGTGGGGCGTGAGGTCTCCACAGTACATCGATGTTGTCGCCAGTGGTCGGCGGAAGGTGCACGTGCCCGTCGACCTGGGACCGGACCGCAGCGACGCACGGATAAACGCCAAGACCGTAGGATCCTACGCAGTGCCGTAGGGGATCGCACCGCCACTTCCCAGCAAATTAGGGACACTGTTGCTCCTGGGGTATCGGCGAGGACCATTCGCAACCGTCTCCATGAAGCTGGGCTACGGTCCCGCACACCGTTAGGCCATCTTCCGCTCACGCCCCAACATCGTGCAGCCCTCCTCCAGTGGTGTCGCGACAGGCGTGAATGGAGGGACGAATGGAGACGTGTCGTCTTCAGCGATGAGGGTCGCTTCTGCCTTGGTGCCAATGATAGTCGTATGCGTGTTTGGCGCCGTGCAGGTGAGCGCCACAATCAGGACTGCATACGACCGAGGCACACAGGGCCAACACCCGGCATCATGGTGTGGGAGCGATCTCCTACACTGGCCGTACACCACTTGTGATCGTCGAGGGGACACTGAATAGTGCACGGTACATCCAAACCGTCATCGAACCCATCGTTC
The DNA here is from genome assembly GCF_023864345.2 of Schistocerca serialis cubense. NCBI lineage: Eukaryota > Metazoa > Arthropoda > Insecta > Orthoptera > Acrididae > Schistocerca > Schistocerca serialis. Next base: position 757,446,057 of record NC_064640.1, on the reverse strand, counting down.
TACCATTCCTAGACCGGCAAGGGAACTTGCTGTTCCAACAGGACAATGCACGTCCGCATGTATCCCGTGCCACCCAACGTGCTCTAGAAGGTGTAAGTCAACTACCCTGGCCAGCAAGATCTCCGGATCTGTCCCCCATTGAGCATGTTTGGGACTGGATGAAGCGTCGTCTCACGCGGTCTGCACGTCCAGCACGAACGCTGGTCCTACTGAGGCGCCAGGTGGAAATGGCATGGCAAACCGTTCCACAGGACTACATCCAGCATCTCTACGATCGTCTCCATGGGAGAATAGCAGCCTGCATTGCTGCGAAAGGTGGATATACACTGTACTAGTGCCGACATTGTGCATGCTCTGTTGCCTGTGTCTATGTGCCTGTGGTTCTGTCAGTGTGATCATGTGATGTATCTGACCCCAGGAATGTGTCAATAAAGTTTCCCCTTCCTGGGACAATGAATTCACGGTGTTCTTATTTCAATTTCCAGGAGTGTATATCCTCCAACTGTTTCATTCACTGCAGTCAGTAACCACGAAAGATTGATAACCTAACGTATGAAATATGCACAGCCCCATCATCGTATTTGTCAGATAAAAAAGCCCTTTTGGAATCAGTAACTGTCAAATTTCATTGACTGAGACAATGGAAGTAGTGGGGTAATGACGGTGCTGAGATACTTCTGGTACCAAATTGATATTCAAATTGATTAAATTGATTAATTAAATATCCCCATTGACCACACCCACATAAACCCCAGAACGACATCATGCGTTCTCGTCAACCTACACGTAGATTGCCGCAACCTCCCCCTTTCAAACCTTAACCTCCTGCTCCTCCACTTACCCCACTTGCAGGAATCTCGAATTTTGGCAGGAAAGTCGAAATTTAGAGGGAATTGCAAATTTTGGCAAGGATTTCAAATTTTTTTGGGAATTTTTGTATCCCAGGGATTTGCTGTTGTCCGATCTCTTGCCAACACGGGAATTGGCGGGAAATTAAAACTGGCGGTGACAGTTCTGGGACTCGTAACCTGGTCCCTCTAGACAGAAAGCACTAGTGCATCCCCCAACACATGGAATCCGCCCAGATGCAGAAGAGGGTGGTTAATTTAGCGTACATTATTTATTTTGGTTGGGAAACTGAAGTAAATATCGGTCCTAATTAGGTAATGAGTCATAAAGTTTGCGGCTAATTACACAACTATATGCATAGTGCTCCACAAGGACTGCCTGAAATCGCAATATAGCTCAAAAAGTGACGATGTCGTATAATATGAGTTATCCTGCTGCGAAAAATTTCACAATACCACTCGAAACTAGGGGCAGACGCACTGAAACCTTACCCTTCACATACAAGCTGGTGGGAAAAAGACTGCAGTGGAACCGAGTTAAATATTTATCAGCTGGTATGTCTGTTTCACAAATCAGCTAGAATAACTTTTGGGTACAGTAGTCCTAAAACCAGTGTATTTTTCTTTTTCTTTCTGGGTAGGAAATATATTCAACTGACGAGATGCTGATGTTGTACAGAGAGGAGTTTAATATGTGTACTATCTGTAAGCATACAGCTGAGGACTACATCTATCGCTGTTTGACATCAGAGTTCGCTACAGACGCCTACTCGACAATCACCCTGCATCCCAGGTAATCGGTGCTAGTATAAGCTATTACAGCTGATGGAGAAAATGTAGCACTGTTGTAATTATACTTCGAAGTTATCGTGAAAAACCAGCTCTCGTAATGAATGGGTCATGTACTGGGGATTGGGAAAAAATCATCGTAATAAGAAAACTACCACAAAAACCGACCCCAGAAGATTGCAGAGGAGCAGCAGTTGCAGCTGTGTCCTCTCCTACATCTACATCTACACGGATACTCTGCAAGTCACATTTAAATGCCTGGCAGAGGGTTCATCGAACCACCTTCACAATTCTCTATTATTCCAATCTCATATAGCGCGCGGAAGAACACCTGTACCTTTCCGTACGAGCTCTGATTTCCCATATGTTATCGTGGTGATCGTTCCCCCCTATGTAGGTCGGTGTCAACAAAATATTTTCGCATTCGGAGGAGAAAGTTGGAGATTGGAATTTCGTGAGAAGATTCCGTCGCAACGAAAAACGCCTTTCTTTTAATGATTTCCAGCCCAAATCCTGTATCATTTTAGTGACACTCTCTCCCATATTTCGTGATAATACAAAACGTGCAGCTTTCTTGGAAATTTTTCGGTGTACTCCGTCAGTCCTACCTGGTAAGGATTCCACACTACGCAGCAGTATACTAAAAAGAGGACGGACAAGCGTAGTGTAGGCAGTCTCCTTAGTAGGTCTGTTACATTTTCTAAGTGTCCTGCCAATAAAACGCAGCCTTTTGTTAGCCTTCCCCACAACATTTTCTGTGTGTTTTTCCAATTTGAGTTGTTCGTAATTGTAATACCTAGGTATGTAGTTGAATTTACGGCTTTTAGATTAGACTGATTTATCGTGTAACAGAAGCTTAACCAGTTTCTTTTAGCACTCATGTGGATGACGTCACACTTTTCGTTATTTAGGGTTAACTGCCACTTTTCGCACCATTCAGATATTTTTTTAAAATCATTTTGCAGTTTGTGTTGATCTTCTGATGACTTTATTAGTCGATAAACGATAGCGTCATCTGAAAACAACCGGAGACGGCTGCTCAGATTGTCTCCCAAATCGTTTATATAGGTAAGGAACATTAAAGGGCATATAACACTACCTTGGGGGATGCCTGAAATCACTTCTGTTTTACTCGATGATTTTTCGTCAATTACTACGAACTGTGACCTCTCTGACACGAAATCGCAAATCCAGTCACATAACTGAGATGATAATCCATAAGCACGCAATTTTACTACGAGTCGTTTGCGTGGTACAGTGTCAAAAGCCTTCCGGAAATCCAGGAATACGGAATTGATCTGGAATGCCTTGTCAATAGCACTCAGCACTTCATGTGAATAAAGAGCTAGTTGTGTTTCACAGGAACGACGTTTTCTAAACCCATGTTGACTGTGTGTCAACATTGGCACTCACGAACTAACCAAATTGGTGTAATATTACTCTCCCACTTCCACCCTCATCGCTTCATCCTTGCCTCCCACTCCTCATTATAGGTAGGGATAGAGGCCTGTTCTGTCTTGCTACTGGTGGTCCACAAAGAGATACTTTTGGTGGCATTGATATACTGTCTCCAGTCTTCGGGAAACATTCACAGATAGACAAAAGGCAAGAAGAGAAAGCTTCTTGCATATTTCTCGGAGAGACGAGTCTCTAGTCGAGCAACAACGAAATTCCAGAGAACACTCCAGATTTCTTTTTCACACGGCCAGCCGATTCCGCCGCACCGTGCTTTCTAGTCTTAAGCCGTGCGTCCTGGATGACGAGCTCGCGATCTCCTCGAGGTGACCGTCGAAGCATCAGCCCTTCACCAACACAAAAAGGAAAATTTCCGGCACCACCCAACCACAGGCTGGGGTGGAACTGAGTGGAGCGAAGCTGAGTCGTCGAGCTCACACACAAAGTGCCCACCACCCGGACGCCTTAAATATTCCTGTCGTTCTGCATATGAGAACACTTTTACTTAATGTCAATATATCTCTTATAATCAAGCATCTGCTAACAAGGAAACCACAACTGTGACCATAATAGATGTCCTATTTCAACAAAAATAGGTGTAGTTCATTTTCCCTTAGTTTTATGAGCAAAGTCGGTATAGTTTTTATGTTCGACTGCACGATACAATTCGCATCTCATTATTTTGTGACATCCGAAGAAGTGTACCACCGCCGATTACAAAGGAGGCCTATACCCATCCACCTTGCATAAAATTGCGAGAAAAAGACTTCCACTATTTTGCTGCGAAAACTACAAATTACAGCAGAATTTTCTCGATATTTCGAAACAATCATCGAAGTAATAGAAAAAGCGAGAATTTATACCATCAATTTCCTTAAGCTTCATGGGCCAATTACACAACCTTAGGGCGTCTCTCGCGTTCTAATTGGCGTCTACTAATAAACTGTCATGCACGTGTGTTACAAATATTTGTAACACGTGAAATAACATTAGAGAATACAATCTTCCGCGTCACTGACTCACATTTCGGAAGAATCACAATCATTGTACGTTCGACAACAAGAAGCTATAATTGAAGACGACATTGCTGTTTTGTTCACCATGACAAGTCCCGTTTAACCAATGCAAAGCTGTATCACACCGCCGTTTAGGAAACAAATCATGAGGGCCTGGGCTGCCTTGTGATAAAACCTCCTACAAGATTTTACAGCGACTCTCTCTTTCGATATATGTGAAAAAAAACAAATACCGCGAGTGTGTTGACATCTAGCATATTACATCTGCATGTGTCGCTCCATTGGAGCACATGGCCAGTGCTCGGAGTTGCTTGCACAGATCTGTGAAAAGTTCTGTCGACTGTACTGGAGGAAGACCGTATCCAACGGACTATCAGTCACAAGACAGGGTTCCTGTATAGTTTCTAGGTTCCGCAACGAGTTATAATTCAAGTGGTTTCTACTTTATAATTAGAGCTTATGAAGTACGAAAAACATAGACTTACACTAACTCCTGATTGTTAAACACGATAATATTAAAAACAGTAGTGGTTCCATGAGAACAGACACAACCGATTTCTATTAGTTTTATGAGCAAAATCTGTGTAGTTTGCGAGAACTATGTGCATCCTAAATTTAACAGGTTATAGCACTCCTCATAACAGAAGCTCCTATAAGATTTTACCGAGCCTAACTCTTCCGATATATCGAAAAACAAATACCGCCTGTGCGCTAACATCGAGCGTATTACATACAGACTTATCGCTCCACTGCAGCTGGGAGCCAGTTGTCGAAGTCGCTTGCACAGACCTGTGAATGGTTCTCTCAAGTGTGCTGAAGGCAGACCACATCCAGCAGACTGTCACTCACAAGAGACGGTTCCTGAATTGGTCCTTCATAAACAGTTAAATAAATTGCTTTTTCGGCTGTAATACGTCTCAACAGTGTGTATCGCCATACACTTTGTTTTTTACCTCGAGGTCTGTGTCATCTGCTAAACCGACAGTAACATGTTTCGATCGTTTGGCTCTCACAGAAAGCTGAACATCGCATGGTGTAAATGATGCAGGTGCCACTGCACACAGATTGGTAGAAATAAAACACAGAAGCGATGTTTCTCATTGACAAAAATGTGGAAGACTTCGCACCAAATTGAAAGTGGAACAGTTTGCGGCACTAGAGGGGGTTTCCGAGAGCTATCCGAAGGTGATGACCTACATAGTTAATTTCATCTTCCACAGCGACAGGGTAGCGGACGTCTCAGTATTCCGTTTCGACAAGCATTGTTTCCTCATTTTGCAGTCATGTAAATGATTACTGTTCCAGTGGTGACCATGGATCGAAGGTGCCATTCACAACATGCGCGAGATAGTAGAAATAGAAAGAGGTACTCTTACCTTATTGGTGAAAAAACCTGTGGAGGGCATTGCAGCAAGTGGAAATGGAGTGAGGGTGCAGTGCAGAGGAACCATTCCAAACAACTGCCGGTACATATAATCCCATGCTCCACAGTGATAAATGGCAGGAAACCAGTGTTCAGCCAAGGCTCTATCCATGTCAACGAAATGTTGTCAGTCAATCATTATGCAATAATCAACAGCGCACTAGTGGACAGACGGGGTGGGAAAGACACTGTTGACATGGGGCGATGTACGATAATACACATCTCAGTTCATAGCACGATCAATTTTAGCAACTTTACTAGTTTTTCCATAATTTCAACATCAGACAATGACACGGCAGAACGCTTCCCAATTTCTGCATCGTCACTATTCACCTCTCCACTATTTTGCAAGTACCATATACTAGATTGCTAATGCAGATAGACGACTGTGCAGTATATTCATTTGTTCATATACATCAAAGTATACCAGTTGATCCGTAATTTCTACGTCAGCCAGTGTCACAGCAGAATGCTTTGCAATTTCTGCATGATAGCTAAATCACCCTTCCACTACCGACATGAATATTTTCGTTAGCTGATACATTGAGGTACCACTCATATTCTGCTGCACAAAAACGCAAACAAAGAAGCAGCAACTTCCTACAAGAAAGTAAGCACAAGGTTTGCTTCCATTATTTGCTAATGTCAGATCAGTTCCGTTGCGACTACAAACATGGTCTTTTGAGTTTCTTATTCTGTGTGGTTCTCTTGGGATCTTTGAGATGTATGGATCACATCAAGATGAAGACTGGAAGCTATCTGTTAGTCAACCTTCCTAGGGACTTGAGGGCAATGTCTCATGTGTTAGGCAGTGACTGCAAATGCTCATTGTTTGAGTATTTCAAACAAATGAAACCTCACGAAGAGTAACAGCTTACCAAGAATTTTAATTTGTTAGGTAACTGAAATGATCAGTTTTCCTACTTAAGTAGCTTAATCTCTGTGACATTCATTGCTTTTAAAAAACCTAGGTATGACGATTCCAGTGCCAAGGGTCACTCTTTCCGATAGGTTGCAATAATGAAACGAAATTATATAATGACTAAAATCCCTGTTTCTCAAAAGGACTTCATTGATTTGCATAGATTTATCGATCTGCAGTTTCAACATTCATGAAATATCCATCAGGGAAGCAGCATTTTATACTTACTTTAAAGATGTAGGGACTAAAGAAGCGAATGAAGTTATTAGTCTTTTCACAGTTATCTCAGTGAAGTCCTTGGTACAAAAGTAAGGATTCTTGTATTATTCTGACATTTGTGCTCCGAACAGAATAAGAACTATACTGTGTTCATACCACCATTATCACATTCATACCAGTAAGAGATTACATAGTGTCAAAATAGTATTTCCAGTAAAGAGACATTCTTAGATGGAATGTGATAAAAACTTTGGTTTGATAAAAGGAAAGTTACTGCAGAGTTACCAGAAGACTGGTTTAACGATTTTCAAACAGTAAGAGTGAATCAGAGGCCTTAAAAAATCAACCCATTTGAATAATAAATTGTATGAGATTGGACGGCATTTCTAATAACGTGTTGAAAACCGACGTGTTCTTTCAAGACAAGACCGCTCAGAGAAGGTTTGCTTGCGAGGGAAGGTAAGCTGTTCAAATAGAAGGTTTCTTACAATGGACTGCAAAAGCTACTAGATTTGGAGTATTCAGATGATCTACAAGTAGATGTCGCAGGAACTCGTTACATTTCTATAGTTTCATCGAGCATTGAATGGTGTTTTGTGCTATGAAACTTTTTCCAAGGTAAACATGACTGATTTGCAAATATATAACTCTAGGAGTATATTTTTAGAGCTCCTGCCAATGACTTATGAAAAATATGTAGAAATTCAAGACATTTTTCCTCTGCCTCCACAATAAGTTTAAAACTCAGCGACACCATGTCGCACATCACTTTATGCGAGCTGAATTGACACGCATCAAAATTAATATCCACCTATTGTTGAAAAACCATTTATAGCTTATAGCCTCACTTTACATATCCATAATAGACAATGACCCAGTTGGAGTGGGCGCAAAGTCACTGAAAAGGCAACTGCCTCGTTCAAAGGTGCCGCATAACTCTTCGTTATATTGTGATCACATTGTCTTTTCCCTGTCTCCATGACACGAAGTCGTAGGAGTATTAGGACTGTACACGTTCCAGCTCACCAACAGCGCTGGAATCGGATCAACAGGTCCTACCTTCAGAATTCAATGAAGGCACTTTTGCCAATATCCGCGTGTTGTCCAGCAGCAGTATAAACCTCCGACCCTAATAACGTCAATTGCAAACGTTAGTGCTAATTCTCAACATGCCATGCGCAAACGCTATCCGTAATAAGCCATGGCCCATCCTTGAATATGACGTCATCATCACCATGTAAACAAGCCTTCCCCACCCCTCCCTACCACACTATGTAATGTATCACCTCCCTTTCCTTTACTACAATCAGAGACACAATTAAAATAAAAGAGTCAACTAAAAAGTAGCCCCATCTGAGCTGTACACAACAGTAGCCAAACGATGTGACTTATTTATTAAAAAATACGTCACATACTCAAAGTAGGATATGAGTTGCATAAAAGACGAATATGTTGTCAACTTTGTTTTTATTACCGACTTCAAAAAAGTGTATATGGACTTGCTCATAAACTACATTGCTAAATCTCATTGAAAACTATATGTTATTCAGCATGCAATATTAGAACAAATACATAAGATATTCCCGGTAATTAGCTAAAAACCAACATTACCTTAATATAATTAAGAAATTATTATTACTTAGTTGTTGACATGCGTTTTATTCCAAAAACTATTCTACGAAACTAGAAAAATGTGAAACAAAATCAATGGATACTATTATGCTTCGATTGTTTGTTTCTCTCAACACATGGCTGCTCTGGTATATGTACAAAATTCCATAAATTTACAGCAGTGTAAGACACAGGAGAGAATAAAATTTATTATTTACCAAATACATAATACTCGTCAACGTTGAAGTTTTCTTTTCAAGTCTGCAAAAATGCACGAGTAATCCTAAAAGGGCAATGCTTACGACACATTGGTACAACAACATGACTGCATGCTCTACAGTAGAACATGAGAACAAGTGTAATATATGTTGGGCACAGATAGTCAATAATTATCATACGCATTCACACTGTAACTAATAAATGAATAAAACGTACTTGTTGAAGATCAGTTTTACTTCAGATACTATTCTACAAAACGTCAAAATCGAGAAATAAACTTTACCATTCTCCTGTCATCACCAAAAGGTGACGATGGTCATAGTCCTATCCCATTGCCATACTTACTTTAAGCACAACAGACACTCAAATTAAATATTTTCCACACTCATTATGCCTCTTAAGTCTTACAGTGTCCTGTCCATGTGTGAAAGTCACCAGAAAGACATTATCAATAAAAAATTGCTGTGTTTAAGTGCAGTACCAAAATTTTATTTTCAACATTCACACATATGTGTCAGATCAGTGATTAAAAATGACTTTACACTCCAAACTAAGTATTCCAATGTTATTCCCATGCCTACATAGTTACAAGTAAAATGATAAACTAACAGTGGTCATTACAAGTTAGGTCTATGATATCGATGTCGCAAAACAAATCTGACGAGGCTTATAGATAAAGAAGACACATGTTAGCTAAAATACCACACTAAGCAGGCAAGCACAGAAACAAATAGGCAACCTGATGTACTGGAACAATGTAATTAATTAGACATAGTCTTGGTGTAAGTCACGCTACACTTTCAAATTAAATATTTCCACACCGAAATTGTTCTCAAGCTCTGCTTTAGAAGGGTCAAAGATAATGCATCATGTTATCCACTAGCAAAATATAATCAGTGATATGAGTGATAGTTAGTGCTTTCACTACAAATGACTCAGGCGTACTGAAGATTATATACTATAACATTCGACCAAAGAGTCAATATTTATCAATCAGAACTATCGTCCCAAGGCTCTCTAAACGTTAAAAGACTGTATTTGCTATAATCACCCGTTTATTAAAACTGACAACTACCAACTTATGGCGATGTGAAAACACACGCAACATAACCTAAAGTCAGTTAACCTAACTGTATTAGGAAGGTTGAAAGGAAGGAAGGAAGTAAGCAAGACAGTCCTATGACGAATTTGTTGCGATGTAATGGTTAAAATGTATATCTTCTCACAATAATTTCTTTGCTTTTTAGATATACGCGTATATCGCAACCAAAGACAATGACAGCTTTGAAACATCTCAAAAGATGATGTTGCATCACGACACAGTCATTGTCTCGAAAGTAGACTCTTGATACAATTATTTGTCGCAAACAACACACACATTTATAATGTAAAGTGCAAGAATAGTTACAGACCTCTACAAACTGCTAGCAGAGTAAAATTATATTATTTCGCGAAATATGAAAGATATGTGCTCACTTTGCAAGCTTTACAGATGCTCATATTACATATTTCCGAATCTAAATTTCCTCTATTACCCATTCCAACATATGTACGTCCATTATTGGCACAATTTAAATAAATCGTAGTTAAGTAGACGACTGTAGTTCTATCTAACTTACAGCTAAAAGTGCACCATAAACCTCATGACCGCATTGACTAATTCACAACAAACACTCTAGTAAGCATATGGAAAGACTGATGCAGCATTCTTTAAATATATATGATATGAAGTACGCACATAGTACCTAAAGGAGAAAGGTTGTTACGAAAAATCTCTGAAATTTCTTGAACGAGATACTTCAAATTTTTACACATTGATCTAATGAAGATGTGGATGGGCTAAGGCCATATATTATCACTATATAAATTTATATATAGTAGAGTGAGAGGAAAAATTCATAAAAAAGTTCTCTAGAATCTCTCGGCCTATTTACTTCAAATTTTGACGTATTGCTCTAATAAAGATGCAGATGGACATAAGTTACAAACTGTTATAAACAACAATGGTCAGGATTTCTGCTAAAAGAGACTACGGGAAAGAAAATATGGTGCTGCCCTCTGGTGTGAAAATGTGTGTTCCTTTTTCTGACAGTCAGTTTCTATTACGATAGAAAGGCGTTCTAATGATGAGAGAAATTGTTTCTCCTATGTATATTCGATATGGTTATGCATATTTTAAACAAAGCAACAATGTGCTGCTTTGGTTTCTTCCTTGCAGTCGTATTTCACAGAAATCAGGAAAGTTGTATTTATGGATTATCTGTTTGTGATTAAAATACTACTACGGAAACTGAATTTGCAAGGTCACAGAGAGGGGGGGCAGAGAAGATGTCCTGAGAGGCGGGGGGGGGGTGGGGGGAGGTGGAGGGACATAGAGGGGGGGAAAGAGAGAAGGTGGAGCAGGAACAGAGAGAAAAGGAGGAGGGTATGGAGAGAGACAGGGGATGAAGAGATGGATAGACAGAAGAGGAGATGGCTGATGAGAGGGGGGAGGTGGACTAGATATTTAGCAATTTCGTAGCATTGAGGGGTTTGCTATTTTGTAACAAAAGCAATAATTGACGATCACGATACTGTTCGAGAACGACTGCGATAAGGAAATTTATAATCTGAGGCTTTCCTGTTACTTACTCCAAGACTATGTCTAATTAACTATATCCTTCCAGTAAAACAAACTGCCTATTTGTTTGTATGCTTACCTGCTTAGTGTAGCATTTCAACTAACGTGTACTTTTGACAGTTATAAGGCTGGTCAGGTTTGTTTTACGAGTTCGATCTTTTAGGCCTTAACTGTAATGTCAACTGTTAAATTACCATATTACTTGTAACTACTTCGGATGGAAACAATATTGGAGACCCGCCAGGGTAGCCGAGAGTGTTAATGCGCTGCGTTCTGGACTCAAGTTGGCGTGCCGGCCCCGGATCGAATCCGCCCGGCGGATTAACAACGAGGACCGGTATGCCAGCCAGCCTGGATATGGTTTTTAGACGGTTTCTCACATCCCGCTGGTGAATACCGGGCTAGTCCCCACATTCCGAATCAGTTACACAACTCGCAGACAGTTGAAAGTGTTCACACTATTCCATGGCTTACACTAGATGCAGACAGCTGGGGTACACTAATTACATCCCGGGGGGTTCGGGGTGGCGGCATTAAGGGCACCGGTCCACCCTCTGCAACTAACACTGCCAAATCAATAGTAACACAGGTGACACCGCGTTGAAGTGGGACAAAGGCCCCATGACAGAAAGGAAACTTCTATGGAATTAAGATTCATGTTTCAGGTACTAATTTGATGCACACATTTGAATATGGAAAACTGACGTGCGATACTTGATGTAGACACTGCACGTTTTTGATTCCTGAAACAGTTTTGGAGACATTGCAGACTTGGAAAGAACCTGTGGCGTTGAGATGCATCATGGACGTGAAAAACATTGAAACTGTGCGTGGTACTGTGGTCGAAAAATGAAAGTCGCCACATGTTGGTAATGACAAGCAACAGGAGCTGAAAGCCAGTTGTTGACTGTATTTTACCTCTCTGAAGTTTTGCGGAATAGAATTTGAAGTAAAATTCATCTATCACAATTTTATATTGCCAATTCGTTACTTATTTTGTAGAAGCGATTGTTAGTTCTTAACTATTTACAGTGATTATGTTTTGTGATCGTTCTGATATTCTGTAAGTACTTTAAATGTTGTTTCGCAAGCCACACGTGTTTTTGGATAAAAATAACATTCAAGTAATTGTAGTAGAAATTGCATTCAAGTTTTCGGTACCAATTTGAAGTAAACATTGCACTTTTTTGTTGATAATGGATTTTTACAGGCTCAGATAGGATGCTATAATTGTTTACTACCATCCAGCATGCAACAAATAATTAATTTGAACCTTTAAATAAAGGATACAAGCGACAAAAAGCATAAAAACACCAGCTGACTTCACTGCACGTTTTTGAGGTCTTGAAAAATGGTATTGAAAGTAAAACTCAAGTTCCATCGTTACCTGTTACTGAGTCGTTAATTATAGTGGACAAGCAAATGTTGCCTTTTAAACTATTTATGGAGACTATATTACATACACATAATATTGCATAGCGCTTGATACATATCTTTCAGCGAAATTTACTGATGCTACTGGTAAGCCAGTCCATAAATGATTTTTTGAAATCAGTAATGAAAACTTAGTTGACGACATTTTCGTCATTTTATCCAATTCAGTTACTTTTTTAAGTGTGTTTTTATACTGTTGAACACAGACCATGTGGAGATACATTGTAGTTGGCGCTTTCATTTAAATGATGGCTATAACATTATAATCTGCTTGGAGGAGAGGAGAGTGAGTTGGACTTTATTCACTGTGTTTGTGTGGGGGGAGGGGCAAAGTATGTGTATGTGAGGGGGTGAGTGTGAGAATGTGTGCAGATGTGGGTGTGATTGCCTGCGTGTGCATGAACCCATGTGCTAAACAGCAATATATTTCATGATTATAATTTTTTATTGCACATCTTGGAAGTTGGCACCATTTTCTCCATTATTTTTTTGCTACAGTGAGACTGGCTGGAAAGCAAAGGGAGAGGAGGAGACGTGGGGAACGTGTAGCTTGTGACATGTTGATTATGTCACAGGTGAGGATAGGGTGTAGTTTGTGATGTCAGGCATTTGTCCATATAGGCAACCTGAACTAGATCTTGCACTTGACAACGTGGTATCAGAGTTTATACCACTTTTAATTGTTGACAGCTTGGAGTGTAATAGCATTGCTCCTTTATGTAGGGAACCCGCAAATATTGGCAAAATGCCATCATCAGGTCCTGATGTTACTACCTCTAAATCCGAACCTAGGGATGAGTGACGCGCACTTGTTTGTGACACAAATGACTATCAGTGCCAAGCATCCTGATCTCATGCTCAGTTTATAAAATGCGTCACGTATGTAGCCTGTCTTAGTAGGACATCTGCCGCCCTTTTCTGGCACCATGGCCGACGTCAGAGTAAATTAAAGTACTCTGCAGTACGACACCTGTCACACGGATTCCGAATATACATTCATTGATCACGTCTGTAAGTAACACACGCACAAACGCACACGCACACACACACACACACACACACACACACATAAACACACACACACACACACACACACATACACAAAATGTTGAAATGTATGTGAATTCGTAAGGGACCAAACTGCTGAGGTCATCTGTCCCTAGACTTACACACTGTTTAAACTACCATATGCTATGAACAAGACACACACCCATGCCCAGTAAGTTTCTTATTTTCATGTGATTCATAATTAAAACCGTAACATTAATTAAAAATTTATGATATAATATTTGTTAAGTTACATTCTCATTTAATAATAAAGAACTTATAAAGTTTTAAAAAGTTATTAATAGCGATATTCGAAAGAGCATTAATTCCATTACCAACCACGCAATCGCCTACTTTTCTTTAATTTATAATCGGCTATTGTCTTAAAATGCAATGAACTACAGCGTGGCACAAACGGTTATGCAAAGCTTCAGCACCATCAAACACATTGTGCCGGCGACTGTGACATGAATAGAAATAATTTCTGGTTAACAGCTTTGGGAAATCTTCTAATGTTCGAAAGCAATTTTTAATGATTGTTTGAGAATTGCGGCTATTTCAAAGCAGTTTGTTATTAGCGTATGATTTCGATCACGTCTACCACTAATACTGTAATACGAAGCGGTTCAGATTACACTCTAGCACTAAAGGTGAACCAAATCATACGCTTAAAACAAACTAGTCTGAGATAGTGGGTTTCTTGGCAGACTGTCGACCGTTTGCATTTCGTATAATAGAAAATTGTACAAAGTATTTGTAGTTCAATTATATTCGTCGATTCTCGTGTGTTATGAAAACCATAAGTAAATCTGGTGCAGTTCATTATGTAGAAATCCCAATCTCAGTTGTTGCCTAAATAAAGAACTTGCTCCTGTCAACTTGTGATAACAATTACGTTACGCTTGGACAATACGTAACGGAACTTCATTTAGGGTAGTTACCAACTATCAGACAGTGAGTGCTTATTCCTAAGAAACCAGTGTGGTGGCTCAGCATCCTATTTCACTGTAACGCAACGATTAGCTGATGGTCCGTGTGATTAAATAATGACATTACCTTCCCATTCGCCCTGGAGTTAACGGGAATAAATGCAAATCGACCTCGCGTTTCATCAGATTCCCAACATATGTCCGCCAGCATGTAACGCTGGTCGGCAGTGTTTACCGTTCTCAGGAAACGGTACGTTAACGCGGTTAAACGATCGAGCCGCTTAAATGGCGCAGAACGGTTTGGCGCACTCGTTCCGACCCGGCGGCGGCGCAGCCACTGGAAAACACCCCTCCGCAGCCTGCGGTGATTAAATTGGCTGCGCTGCTGACGCTCGCCCCTTACGACGCGCCAAAGCGATCGCAAAGTCTCCCAACCGCACATCATATGTTGATGGTGCACTTCCTGTTCATAACGACCTGTAACTTCTCTCATTGTGAGTCCTAGCACTTTTACTTTATTGTTATTTCGGTTACCGATTTACAGGACCGCTGACTTCAGCCAAAGTATTACGTGGTTTACATATGTTACTGTGTATGATGCAAATGGTGCGTAAATTTTGGATTTAGGGGTTATATATGTATTAGTATTTGACAATATTACAATACTGAAATGTGATTTACGTAACAGATAACACTGCAAAGAGAGGATGATATTGTTACTGCCGTGATATGATAATCGTATTGGTGATGAATGAAACCTTGTTCGAGATGGAGAAATAAAGACACTTAAAGCAATGAGACGATGATGAAGTGAGCTTGACTAATCGTACTGAATGGGAGGCAGAAAGAAGTGACGTTATGTGCGATAAAACTCCGAGTGAGCGTTGTTCACTATAGTAGGCTTGGTAAATGCTAGGGCAAACTTCATGTATGGAAACAGGTAGTTCATTGAAGTTACGGTATGGTAGGATGGACAGGGCATCAAACGTGCATTGCGGTTGCATATGAATGCAATGTCGTCGCAGCGGTGGTTGGTGAGATGGATGACTGATGGTTATGATAGTGAGCTGTGACTTGAACGTACGGTGTACGCACGGGATTTCTAGATACCCAAGAAAGACGAAGGTGTAGAAAATGCATGAGTTAGCACAGAATCATCGCCGGCCAGAGTGGCCGAGCTGTTCTAGGCGCTACAGTCTGGAACCGCGCGACCGCTACGGTCGCGGGTTCGCATCCTGCCTCGGGCATGGATGTGTGTGATGTCCTTACGTTAGTTAGGTTTAAGTAGTTCTAAGTTCTAGGGGACTGATGACCTCAGAAGTTAAGTCCCATAGTGCTCAGAGCCATTTGAACCATTTTTGAACAGGATCATCAAATGAATAAGGCGGAGTGAAACTGATGTTTTTATCGTATCTCTAGGAATCTGCAAAATTAAGGAAAGCAGTGATTCATGCAACGTTGGGATACGTGAGTACGGGTCCAGCGAGGAAATCGTACACTATCTAAACATGGGTATCCGGGCACCTGTTAGTGGACATTAATATTGGTTGTATCCAACCTTTGCCTTTACGACGGGCTGAATACTTTTGGGGACACATTCAATAAATCGTCTGAAAGTCTGTGCAGGAATCAGAACCCAGAATAGATAGTGACGATGGACACTGGGGTCTGTAGTGAAGTCGACATTCAAGCTCATTGTAAAGGTGTTCCACTGAGTTCAGGGCGAGACTTAGAGAAGACCATTCCATTTCAGGAATGTTATTGTCCAAAAAACGTTGCCTCAAAGATGCTGCTTCGTAACAGGGTAAATTGTCATGCTGACACAAATGATCACTGTTTTTCTACTGTAAGCAGTACACAGTGCTGTAAAAGATGCACATAGCCTACAGCAGTTAGCTTTTTCTTAAGCGCAATGGGGGGATCTCATTCTAACTATGAAAAAAAGAAAAGCTACGGCCACACCACATCGTACGTGCATCACTGTTGGCACTACACAAACTTCAGGTAATGGGTCCACACATTCCCAAAATCCACACCGTACCATCGAACTCGAACGGGGTTTAGAGGGATTAAACACTCAAAATCATTCGTTTCCATCATCAACTGTCCAGTTTCGCCTCTCCTTACACCACCTCAAGCGTCGCTTAGCATTGACTACAAAAATGTGTGGCTTATGAGGAGCTGTCCGGTCTTTGGATACCTCTCTTTGTAACTCCATAAGCACAGTCGTGCTAGCTGGACTGCCTGTAGCACTTTTAAACTCGTAAATGACTCTTTCCACTGATGCTATGGTATTTGTACGGTCACCCGCCGCAGTGCTCGAAGATCCGTGTCCATCAGAACATGAGGTCTGCCTGGTGTCGGTTCATCTGTGGTTGTTCCTTTGGGTTTCCAGTTCGGAATCAGATCACCAGCAGTTGACCTGGACAGCTATAAAGGGCTGAAATATCTCTGATTGGTTTCTTGCTTAGGTGATAATACTGTAAAACATATCAAGGGTTTTGCAACGGGTTATGGAACTTCCTCTGAGATTTTGGTACGTGACGGTTTTGTGACTAAGAGCAGTGCTTCGTGTTTTAGCGGGTGTTTGTATTATGCCTTCAGCTTCTAATTATGTGTTTATGAAGTTTTCGTGGTGCTGTGTACGTAGTGAATAGGTTGTGTGCCGTATGGGTTGTGTATGTTTTTGCTTTCGTAAATACAGAGATCCATGAAATGATCTACTTCCACAACTACATAAATATTCCACATGCTATTCTGCAGTACATTGAGGACTTTACTTTGTACAAATATGATCAGTTATCTGTACTGTTCCATTTACTTATTGATTAGGAAGATAATGACTGTGTATGCGCATACGTGGACACTCTAATGTTACGTTACTGACACGATCACTACGGGAGATATACGATGGTGAAATATAATGATGAACAGTCCAATTAAAGTACTGGTTATTTTAGTCTAATGGACAGAGTTTCACGAGAAGTTTTCAACAGTTTCACAGCAACAAGAACTTAAATGACCAGCTGAAAAATTCATTTAAAACAAAGATCTCATCTCTGCTGATGGCAATTCATTGTCTCGGATTTATAGTTAAAGGATTAGTAGAGCGTTCGACAACGTAGTTCTTAAGCACGTACTCCTTATCTTATTAAAAAAAGATCAGGGGACTGAAAAATAAGTTCTTGAGGATCCCAGATTACCCAAATACTTAATATATAGTTCAGAAATTGAATACAAAGTCTCGTTTTGAAAATGGTTCAAATGGCTCTGAGCACTATGGGACTTAACGTCTGAGGTCATCAGTCCCCTAGAACTTAGACCTACTTAAACCTAACTAACCTAAGGACATCACACACATCCATGCCCAAGGCAGGATTCGAACCTGCGACCGTAGCGGTCGCGCGGTTCCAGACTGAAGCGCCTAGAACCGCTCGGCCCTACCGGCCGTCCATCTCAAGGTGAATACACAATGATGTCGATTGAGCCACGAGTCTCTACATGATCCACCGTACACAGAATACAAAGATAATCACTATGTACATTAGCATTGACACTAATAACATTATTTTATAAGTGGAAATGCAATTAGACAAGCAATTTCCAAACTCGGTTAGCTGAGGAAAAGTTGGATATTGATTCCCACGTGTCCTAACGAAGAGTTGAATTCGATCAATGGCCTAACTCTGCCCCCGTTAAACTCGACTGCCAAGTAAGTAGTATGAGTAATTGTGATGGGGTAAAGTATACATTTTCAAATGCAGAGCAAGCTAAGAAGTAATCATCTCATCATAATGCACAACACTTTCGTTTCATTGTATCCATTTCATGATCGCAAGACAAACGACTACACTAAGCAGATCAACACAACTCTTCACGGTTCCAGGTGCAAGCACTGAGTGTGTCCTCTTGTCCACTGACATACGGCTTCGTAAACCGAGTTTGCCACCAAGCCGTCCTAGTGGCTGGCTCACATTCAGATTTAGGCGACTTGCTACGACATACAGGTACCTTACAGGTTCCAACCAAGGATGAGCTAAGCGAGCAGACGGATAAGTAACTATCGATTCTTTGAGGTAGGCAAGTGCTTAACCAAGTGCTTACGTGTATAGGGTAGGAAGGGCGTCTAAGAATAGACGACTTCCATCCTCCGCAAGATTCAAATCAAAATGTTGGGGCGCTCTTGTAGTGTAGTAAACGGCGAGACGCTCTCGTTAGGTTTCAGTCCAAAATGTGCAGCACCTAACTGTCTAACTCTGACACCTCTTATCGCCCAAACAATGAATATATGGACATTTATTCCGGATTGAAAAATCACCAGGTAGTGTCTCCATCAAGGAAAACGACCAGTTGGCCGTCGCACACAACAATCTAAACATTTTCAGCGTTCTTTTGTACATCCCGCATATGTTTCCCAAGCTTCTATACAGTGAATGATGGAAAGAGAACTTCGTCCCACTATTAGCCACATTTATTCTATTCCATTAGCGTACGGAGCTAGTAAAGATAGCTATACGACTTAGTACTAGCCGTGCTCTCTTGTCTTATCTCATGATTCAGTACGAGCTACAGTGCAGAGGCAAAATCATTCTCATGTAGTCCTTCTCGAAAACCGGTTCTCTTACTTTAACTATAGTGGTGTCATGATGAAAATGTTGCTTCTCTAACATACTACATGTGATCAAAAGTATCCGGACAACTGGCTCAAAATAACTTACAAGTTCGTGACGCCCTCCATCGGTAATGCTCGAATTCGTTGTGGTAATAGCCCACCCTTAGCCTTGATGACAACTTCCACTCTCGCAGGCATACGCTCAGTCAGGTGCTGGAAGGTTTCTTGGGGAATGGCAGCGCATTCTTCATGGAGTGCTGCGCCAGGAAGAGGTATCTATGTCGGTCGGTGACGCCTGGCATGAAGTCGACTTTCCAAACCATCCCAAAGGTGTTCTGTAGGATTCAGATCAGGACTCTGTGCAGGCCAGTCCATTATTGTCATGTATTAAATCACCTATCTTTTTTATCTTTTTACGATCGTATTGACCAACTAGGATCACTTCTTCCTTTGTTGTTGTTTCCTATTTTTTCAGTATTCCCTCATTTTCTCCCCATGAAGTCTCTTCCTTTCTTCTGTCCATGTTGTTCCCGATTTTTTATTTCTTCTGCTTTTAAAGCCTTCCAAGTTCAGTATTTTGTTTTTAAAACGGTTTCTTTCTGATATTTCTGATTCTTTGATGTTGCTTCTTTCAAGATCTTTTCGTACTTCTGTAATCCATGCTATTGTCGATTTCTTCTTCCAGAAATATAGGAGTATTTGTTTTGTTAGTCTATTTCCATCCATTCGGTAGAGATGTCCAAAAAGGGTTAATCTTCGTTTGGCCATTACTTCCGATATTTTCTCTATATTTTTGTAGATCTCCTCATTACTTCTTATTTTCCAATCATCTGCAGTTTTCATTGCACCCATTATTTTTCTAATAATCCTTCTTTCCAGTACCTCTAGTTTGTCCATATTATAGTTCATCGTTAGGCATTCAGATCCATATAAACATTCTGGTCGTACCACTGTGGTGTAGTGTTTTAGTTATGTTTTTCTAGATATACATTTCTTGTTGTAAATATTTTTGGTCAAACCATATGCTCTTTCCATTTTGTTAATTCTTACATCTATTGCAGATTTTTCTAGTCCATTCTGTTGTATAGTTTCTCCAAGATATTTAAATTTATTTACTCGCTCTATTTTACCTATTTGTATTTCTATGTAGTTTGGTGCATTTTTGATATTTGTCATGAATTTTGTTTTTTCAGCTGAAATTTTGAGACCAGTTCTGTTTGTTAATTTTTCCAGAATGTTTATTTGAGTAACTGCTTCTGTCAGGTTTTCTAAAAGTATTGCGAAATCATACACAAAAGCCAAGCAGTTTACCTTAATTCACCCATCTTTTACATATTTAAAATTTTTTAGTACCATTTTTCTCAAAATAATTAAAATTAAAAAAGGGTCATAAAATTAATTCATGCATTCACAGGTACCAGTCCTGAACTAATTTCTGTCCATTCATGTATTATTTGCCAATAATATACCGTTATCTCTGTAAGAAGATTTATTCACGTTGACAGTACCTCTCTGACACATTTTTAATTAGTGAAGCTCCTGCACACCGTGATCTCTGTCCTTACTTCCTTCACCGTGTTAAGTAATCCCGGAAGCTGTAGATACAACGAGCTTGAATCGTGTTTATCATAAAATATTTGTTACCAGTAAGTCCCTTGGATCATTTGAGGTAGCGCCTATCACTTATTATTCTCTGATTAACCTTATTTTTTGTATTTCTTAGTTACAGGAACCGCAGAGCCCTGTAATATCCATTTAGCAGAATCTTACACTACTTACGTTCTCTGCAATTCATTGTCCCATAAGCAACAATTATCGGACATTTCTCAACCTTTCTGAAATGAATTTAAAAACTGTTGGTTTGAAATAGAAATTAAAATTTACCATTGTCGTAAACCAAATTGAGTTTTAATCTATGTACTACTTGACGTCCTACATATATTTTACTTTGTAGCCTCTTGTGTTACTCTGACTGTCGCAACGTCCCCTTCAGTCATTTCTTCCAGCGTATCCTACCTTATTTCAGTGGCATACTTGTCCAGCGACTGTACTGTAGATAAGGATAACATTCTGGTGCGCGAAAAAATCTTATTCATTGACGAGGTTATCTTCAGAAGATACTGAAAACGAAAAATAATCTGTAAAATTCTAAGGTATTTTTCCTTAGACCATATCTCGTTCACGACACAAAAGTTCCATTCTGGGACGGAGATATGTCCTTTCAAAGTATGTTAAGATAATGGACTTCAGAGTAGCTGTTTAATAACAGTGAAAAATGTACAAAGTAGAGGTGAATTGGCCAAACAAAACAAGTTATGTGGATAAAAGGGCAATAGTTTCTGAAAGGAAAGAAAATCAAGGCGCGTTGATAATATCAAAAGTTCGGAACGAAATCTTTAATCGAGAGATAAAAGAAAGATCTGTATCGGGCAAGAACGGAAGGCAAGGCTGATTTTAAAGTTCCTTCTCGTCGTAACGGAGCACTGGCTCAGATGAAGATACAACGAAGACGTTGTGAGTAATCTGATTTAATAAAAAAAGGGTAAAGATAATTCTTGACTGGGATTTCAAGAATTTTAATCCGTATAACATGTTCCTTAACTGAGGCTTTGCCCCACGAAGCACCCTCTGTTCAGAGAAAAGGCGATTCACCCAACATACATAAAGGTTGTCATTTTCCTTTCAGCACTTGTTCATAATGTTTATTATACCATATTAAAACTTTAACACAAAACCCGTTCAACTTACTACACTTTCAAAAGCACGTAGCTATCCAAGTTATTCTGTTTCAACTATTTCTGGATTTTTCTATTCTTATGAACTCCTGTCTTACTGAATTTACATACTTACCTGGTGGCGTTGCGGACATGTGATACGCTAAGGAATGTACGTAAGCTGAACAGCGAAGACTTGGGAATAATTCTAGTGACTACACCGCAGATAAATAAGAAGAACCGTGGCAAAAAGTAACTCTCATGCATGGCAGATTGTTATATCCTGGTGACTGGGTACGAGCACCTAGGAAACATCGAAACTGGACTGTCTTTCTCGTTCTACATTCCTGATTATCTATGGAACGTAACTGGAGATCAAGGAAGCCACGACTAGGTGACAAGGTGTTGGAAGTTCACACCTCATTATAGAACGTGAAAGTCGACATCTTGCCTGCTCTGCAAAGCAGGATATGCAGCGATCTGTAGCAGGTATAGCCGGCCGAAGTGGCCGTGCGGTTAAAGGCGCTGCAGTCTGGAACCGCAAGACCGCTACGGTCGCAGGTTCGAATCCTGCCTCGGGCATGGATGTTTGTGATGTCCTTAGGTTAGTTAGGTTTAAGTAGTTCTAAGTTCTAGGGGACTAATGACCTCAGCAGTTGAGTCCCATAGTGCTCAGAGCCATTTGAACCATTTTGTAGCAGGTATAACGACAAAGTACACAGCTGGTATAGGTACAAACGTTCAGGAGCACATCGTACAGTGTACATTCTTGAACATGGGGCACTGAATTAGATAACCTCTACGTATTCCATGTTTACCGAACGACAGCAGTTACGATTACAGCAGACACAGGATGATTCAGATTGGACCGTGGATGAGCGGAAACGTGTCGCCTAGTCGGATGAATTAAATATCGTGCTTCACTAGGTCGATGATTGTGCTCGGATACTATGTCATCCAGGTGAACGGCTTTTCAAAACACGAATTACGTCATGAAAGTAACTGTGGGGGCTGTTTGATGCTATGTGGGACTTATTACAGCTTTAACGAGTTGAAGTAATCGAAGCAACCGTGACAGCTGAGGATTACGTGAAAATTTTTGGGGATCACCTGCATCCCATCAAGCCTGAAGTATTCCCTTTCGGCGGTGGCATCTTACACTAGGTTAATTGTCAGCGTCACAAGGTCAGAATCGTACTACAGCTGTACGAAAAGCGTAATAGTGAAATGACGTTCATATTTTGGCCACAAAAGTTGTATGTTCGCTCACGAAACATTGGTCCCCTATTTACCGGAATCGTGTAAAATTTTCTTGTATGGCCGGTGCCTCCAGAAAACTACCAGAAACTTGTAAAGTCCACACCACACATAATGTCTGATTCGTTGTGGACCAATATCTTATTAAAGCCACATTATTATTTTCACAGGAAGTTTTACCTTTGCAAAGGCAAGTAAATGTATTTATTCCCGACTCTGATGATTGAGTTTAGACTGACAAGCTAATTCTCACGACTAGCTTTTTGCAACAGTTGTTTCTTCTGATCATATATACATCTCTCTCTTCTGTGCTGCTATACAGAACCAGTGGTAAAATATTTTCTGATTCGTAGCCACATGAGGTCTCCTTGTAGAATTTGGGGACTGTCCAGTCGATGCCGAACAATGAGAGGTATTCGAAGATCGTAGCAGCATGATCATCAACAAGCAATTGCACCCAAAGACAGTGGTCAACTGTTGCTCTTAGGCAGGCAGTAACTGTTGTCATCGGTGTGTCACTAAAAATCACTGTATGCACAGCATACTTTCCACCAACTGACCCAACTGATGACGAGCGTCTCGTAGACCTCTTCAGGCAACTTCTCAGTTATTCTTACTTGCTGAGAGTTTTAAAGCACACCATGTGCATTTGGGTTCCAAAAACGTCTGCTCCAGGGATGCGTTTATAGAGGGTCTAATTGAATGAGAAGATTTCGGTCTTACAAACAGACATCTAGTGTCGCAATTTAGCTTACTCACAGAGTCGTTCTTTGCCGCTGCCTTTTCGTTCTGTCCATTTCGTTTACCTGTTCCCCCTACATATCAGAGTGGGAGGTGGGCACTGCACTACTAGACACAAGCGCCCACTTACCTATCTGGATATCCTTCACAGCTAGACAAGAATCCGAAACGGAGCTTCCTAAATGGGAACAAAGCAGAACGAATTAGATTCTTTACAGCCAGTTAGCTACAAGGAGTGGACAAAATTATGGAAACATCGCGATAAATGCACTCTGGAACATAAATGCAGGTCCTAGGAAAGCTGGCGTGGTTCAAATGGCTCTAAGCGGTATGGGACTTAACATCAGAGATCATCAGTCCTCTAGACTTAGAACTACTTAAACCTAACTAACCTAAGGACATCACACACATCCATGTCCGAGGCAGGATTCGAACCTGCGACCGTAGTAGCAGCGCGGTTTCGGACTGAAGCGCCTGGAACCGCTCCACCATAGCGGCCGGCAAGCCGGCATGATGCGCTATTGTATCTAACTACGAACGGCACCTGTGCAGTGCCCTCAATACGTTGCAAATGTCAGTCTTGGTCAGAACAGTGTTTGTGTAGTTGTGAGTAGATTCTGTCAGAACTCAGTGCATGTGAACGCGATCAAAATGTTTGTGTGCGTATCGCGATTGCCTCCGAAATGTTTGATGTTTCTAGACGCAGCATACTGAAGATTTATAGCGCATACAGGGAAACTGGAAAAACATCATCCACTAAGACACAACACGGATGGGTGTGTGTTAAGTGATCGTCATAGACGGCCACTGAAAACAATTATGACGGAAATAGGAGGACGAGAGTTGCAGAAGCCACTGCAGAATTCCATGTCGCATTTGCGAACCCTATCAGCACCGAAACAGCAAGAAGGGACCTCCATAAGCAAGGAATTGTAAGTTGAGCTGGAATTCCTGAACCACTCATTCTGTATGAGAATCCCTGGAAAATGAAAACGTAGTTACAAAGCGATAAAACCGGGACTATAGAGCAGTGGAAGAAAGTCGCTTATCTAAATGAGAGTGCGTCTTGTTTCATGCAGTGTCCAATTTATGAGTTTATGTTCCGGGGTTTCTACGAGGATTTGGGCATCCGTTGCAAGGGCGCATTACTGCCAACTATTATGTAACCATTTTGACTTATCAGGACCATCCTATGGAACAATATCGGTTCCTCAGTGGTGATGCTGTGTCCCCAGACGACAGGGTCCGGTTCGCACAACTCGCATCGTTCGGGACCGGTTTTGTGAGCATAGGGATTAGTTTTCGCATCTCCCTGGCCCCCAGATTAATCAAATCTAAATGTAATTGATCTTATGTGGTCTACTTTGGAGGGAAGGGTGCGTGATCCCTATCCACTTCCATGATGAATTCTTCTCGGGTTATCAGCCGAGGAGTTTCGTATCCATCATCTTCTAGCGAAGACTTCGAAATAAGATGATGGATACGAAACTCATCGAAACGTTATGACAAGACGACGCCACCACTCGGCTGATAACCGCAGAAGAATTCATCAGAGGAATATGCCGAGAAAGACTGTAATTGGATATACTTCCATGATGGTTACTCTTGCACTGTTTTGTAAAAAGAATGGTATACAATTTCCCTGAAACCCATACAGGAAATGTATTTATCCGTTCCGAGACAACTCGAAGTTGTTTTGAATCCCAGCAGGTTTCCAGCACCTTGTTAGGCGTAGTAGTGTGTAGTTTCTTGGTGTTCAATATTTTTGTCAAAGCCCTGTGGGTTCTAACGTAAAGAAAGAGTCCAGGACTGGATAGGTTACCTTACACGCTTGGTACAGCTTATGGATGAGACATCCGTCCCAAAGACCTCAGAAGACGCTAAGAGGCAGCCTGACCCTTTGTGGGAACGCAAATGCTACACTGCAATCAGGAACAGGCGGTTGACTCTGCGAAGATTTAATACCTACCACAAGAGAAAGAAGCAGCCATCTGGATAGTGAAGACTAATTCACAGTGAACAATTATAGCAGGAAAAGATTTCTGGAAGTGTTTCTAAAATAAATTAATCTTTCTACCCCATCCTCAGAGGTATATGAGTCGATCTGGAGAATGTCTGGTAAATGAAGATCAACGAGCATCTTGGTCCTAATGAATGAAGGGATTGATTTAACGTATCCTACAAACATAGCATAGGCAATGACCAATTCATTCCATAACATATAACATAATATCTAAGGCCAACGAAGATCCCAAACTCCCAGAAAAGGAAGAAGGTTCTGAGAGTATGTAAATGGATTGTAGTGCAGTTACCAACTACAACATAACTCCATCTTCTCTGTACGAGGTGTGCGGAACACCTTGCCGGCTGCTAAGGGCATAGCCCAAGGACAAAATTTGTGTATGTAAGCAAGTTGTGCTAGCTGTGTAAAGTAGCAAAATGAAACCCTTCTTCACTCTGTTATTTATAACAGCATACTGTCACGGGAATTACACCGAGATTCATGTAAGGAATCTGTCATGTTAGCCCCCTAAAGCAGTTGCAGTACCGATAGTGTTGATCTCACAAGATGAACAGGAAGGACCATTGAGTAGATGTAACCACCGGCAAATGTGGAGCAAACTCGTTAAGCACATTATGTGGGTTAAGTAAGTACTGTTCTACCGTACATAACCTGACCCTCAATAGCCGCTTCAACAGAAGGGTTTGCTATGTCAATAGAACATCATAGTCATATTCTTCTATATTGGAAAAGGAGTGCACAACGTGGAGGTGCAAAATTCTCAGCCATCCGCGAAACTGGTGTTGTGTGGAATTTTGCCATTTTATTGAAATAAATTTTCCGGAGCTGTTATTCTGTAACCAAATACGATACACTCCTTAAAGCAATATTATCAAAAAGAATATTTCCTCTTAAAGGAGCATTTTAAGAGACATCCTCTTCACCATTGCTATAAACAGCATAACTGACACAGTAGACGTGATGGAGATAATCATTGCTCATACTTCAGCACAGCAACTGCATCGGCATCTGAGCCACCCACCAGTCAAAATGCCATGGAAGATCAGAGGGAAACAGCTATAAACAGAGAAAAATAGCAGACATAAAAAATCCTCTGCAGTTTTGGAACAGCATCACTTTCCTTTCTAGATACCTATATAGCTATAAATATTCTCCTGACTAGTAGTATAACGTCCGCAAAGGATCCTCGCGTGGTGAAGCTAAATTGCCATCGTAAACCAGCTTGGCTACTTCGTATGCGGTCTCGTCATCGTGAATTATGACCAGTTGCGGTGTCTTACAGAATGGCGCCCTTTTCTGCAGGAAAACGGGATATTCTGAATCTTCTAGAATAGATGATTGACAACAAGGTCCAGTCTTTGGATGCTCTGAAGAGCGTTTTTGGAGCGGTAATAGACAGAGAAATATATAATGTATAAGCACATCTCATTCGCATCGTAACAATCAGTACTGCGTGTAAGACACCGATTTCCTCTCTTGAGAGGCTCATCATAAATTTTAAATTACTTACGTACAAAAAGTTAAATACGCCACTTTTATCCATCAGTATAACCACTTTCGCTTTTCCATTGTTTTACAAACAACGTCCTATGGAATCGTCTACGAGAGGAATTTGGTGACTTATACGCAGGACTGATTGTTACGATGCGAATGAGATGTGCTTATACATTATATATTTCTCTGTTTACTACGGCTCCTAAACGCTCTTCAGAGCATCCAAAGACAGGACCTTTTTGTCAATCATCTATGCTAGAAGATTCGGAATATCCTGTTTTCCTGCAGAAAAAGGCGCCATTCTGTAAGACACCGCAAATTCACGATGACGAGACCGCACATAAAGTAGCCAAGCTGGTTTACGATGGCAATTTAACTTCACCACGCTAGGATTCTTTGCGAACGTTATACTACTTGTGAGGAGAATATTTATAGGTATATAGGTATCTAGAAAGGAAAGTGTCTGGAAAAGACTAAGAATAAGCCTCGGACGGTTGAACGGGCCACCAGTCCATGGTGAACATACAATCATTCTCTCAGACGAGAGGAGATTTCTACACAGCTTTCTATGGATTCCTATAAAGAATTTCCCTATAACCCATAGCTTTCTCCTGCTCAATGTAGATCTTTCAAATAGGGACGCATGTGGCGTCACTGTAACTATGCGCCATATTTTAACTGAAAGTTTTTTCTTATTATCTGTTATGGCAGCAAAGTCAATCCCAATACCTTACAACAGACTCTTTGACTCTAACCTGATACTATGTAAATCCTATTTCTTTCTACACAGGATAGGTTTCTAACATCAACACAATAATTCTGGATTGTTGATATATGTCCTATCATATATTTGGAATCTATAACAACTTAAGTTCGCAATACGATAAAAGCTTTAATGAGAAACCGACGCTTTTGGTGACTTACAAAACTATATCCCGTATGGACTAATGAATCCACTGTACAATAAAAAACAAATTAAACGATGTTTTTAAATATGTAGTTCATTCAGCTAATGCCAGAGGACAAATTATAACGTTTCACGCCTTCAAATGGACAGTAAACGTATCAGGCGAATTAATATTTCAAAATTTCTGCTCATATTAAACACAATATTCTGTTTTCCATAACTTTGGAAATATGACAGTTACGGAAAATCTAAGACCAGTTTTGGAATCAGCACAGCAAGTGCTTTAGGGTGAGAAGATCTGCACAGCTTTTGTTAGACATTTTAAATTTAAAAAAATTTAAATTTATTTTATTTTGCTAAGAAAGCAGATTGATTTTTGGATGGAATAGGTGACTAAAATATTGTTGCCATCACATTTGTATACATTCCAACTGATTGAACTTACTAGTAACAATCTCTTTTGTGTTGTATATATTATAAATTAAAATAATGCCTGCCATATTGTTGCTATCACATTTGTATACATTCCAACTGGTTTAACTTGCAAGTAACCATCTCTTTGTGTTGTAAATATTATAAACTAAAATAATGCCTGCCACCAGCAAGATACTTGTACCATGAAGTACAAAGTTTTATTTTGTTTTTGTGACCTCACATCCCCTGATCTAGTGGAGAGAGGCATGTCTATGTACATCTTGTTGAGAGACGCCAACAGCAGTTCATTGTGAGACGTCATTGGGGTGGGTAATGTGATTTACTTTTCGTGAAGTTTTTATGATTGTCTGCCAAAATTACGTAGGAAGCTCTGAAACAACATGTCCGACATTTCGATATTGTTCGTAACGTGAACCTTGATTTCTGTGAATGTTATTTACCAAAAAACTGCAAGCTTTGAATCAATGATTCAACTTACTTAATAATACTTGGAACATACCACAAGTGAAATCAGCGGCGAAAGTCCTGGAATGGTGTGTAACCAATATTATTCATCGGTGTAATCCATGTAATTCATTACTATGAAATTCGTTACTGTACTTGGATCTGTAGTATCATTTAAGTTATGGGAGCTCAGATTTTAATTGGTTTAAAACATTCAGTCATAGGAAACTCCACAGCACCTCAGTCGATAAAACAGAACCCTTCTACCATCCCTGTGTTGACAGTCTGTCTGTCTGTCCGTCAGACTGTTAAGACCCCTCTATCTCAAGAACGGGTGGAGATATGAAGTTGGAATTTATGTCACGTACGAAGGTCTAAGATCCCTTGTCGATATGAAAAATTTAAGCTTCTAGGCCATTGTAATCAAAAGAAGCGGTTATTTATGTGACGTTGTTAGATACTTGCTAACCCATTAATCAAAAGCTACATGGTACTCCCCGTTGACCTACAACCATTAAATTGGACAAGAAGCAAGTTTTCGCAGTACAAAAAAAGAAAAAACCCGAAAACTGCTAATTTTGTCATTATATCGCATAAAACATATTTTTTCAATACGTCGTCCGTCTGTCTATCCGTCTGTCATTTAAGCCCCTTTTCCCAGGAGCAGCTAGAGATATCAAGTTGAATTAAGGTCAGATACAGTAATGTAAAAAAAAAAAAAAAAAAAATTCTAAGCCAATGCCATCAAAAGATATGGCCTTATATGCCACATAGTTTAATAGTCACAAACTCACTCATTAGAAAGTATAGTTGAACTGTCTTCGCACATGTCGTGCCTGCTGGTCTAGTAGCCATCTGGTGTGGTGCTAGTGTGGTGGCCTACTGGTTAGTTCCGCTTGCGACCCCGTACGGGTAGGACGTTGATTATTTCCACTCCATCGCAGCGGTACGAGTATTGGAAATTTGCTATGTACATCAGGTTTCCTGCTTTGTGAGTACATACCCTACATCGAATTTGTCTTTGTTTCCATGATGTCCAGGTCTAGTCCACGTGAAGGTACAGTCAGCTTTTCTTTCAGTACGTCGACCCGTCATGCGCAGCTCATTTGCCTGGATATTCACGATTGGGTAGTAGATACTTTTGGTTCGACTTCAGATCAGGTACACACAGTGTGGTTTTAGAGAGTACCTTGTTATCAGAATTAAATTTGTGCATCCATTAAAAGTAGGAAAATTATTGCTTAAACATGATTCCCAGGTTCTATTCCGTCACAAGGATGATTCAGTTAGTGCAGCGCTCCTTCCGAACGCTAATGTTGAATACATGAATGTTCGTGTGTTCAACCTGCGTCCCGAGTTAGATAATGTTTGTCTAAAAAGACGTTTTCCTTAAGTATGGTTAGCTTAAATATACAAATCAAAAAAAACTTTTGCATCAACTCGGTCCCTAGAGTTCCAGAAACTGTACATAGGATTGGAATGGAGGTCAACATAAACATCATTTTCGCCCTTTTCATTGCTCATCAAAACCACACTTCCATGCTGTACCACCATGCAGCGAGACCTTCAAAGGTGGCGATACAGATTGATGTACACACCGGTACCTCTAATAACCAGAAGCACGTTCTCTTACATAGAGGTATGCCAGTATTCGTCGTGGCATACTACCCACCAGTTCATCAAGGCACTGTTGGTAAAGGCTGTCCCACTCCTCAACGGCGATTCGGCGCAGATTCCTCAGAGTGGTTGGTGGGTCACGTCGTCCAAAAACAGCCCTTTCCAATCTATCCCAGGCATGTTCGATAAGGTTCATGTCTGGAGAACATGTTGGCTATCCTAGTTGAGCGATGTCATTATCCTGAAGGAAGTCTTTTACAAGATTTGCTCGATGGAGGCGCGAATTGTCGTCCAAGAAGACGAATGCGTCACCAGTATGCTGCCAATTTGGTTGGACTGTCGGTCGGCGGATGGCATTGACGTATCGTACAGCCGTTATGGCGCCTTCCATGACCACCAGCAGAGTACGTCGGCTGCACATAATGCTACCCCAAAACAGCCTGGAACCTCCGCCTTGCTACACTCACTGGACAGTGTGTCTAAGGCGTTAAGCCTGATCGGTTTGCCTCCAAACACGTCTCCAACGATTGACGATTGACGATTGACGATTGAAGATTGACATATGCAACACTCATCGGTGTAGACAACTTGATGCCAGTCCTCAGCGGTCCATTTGGTATGTTGTTCGGCCCATGGTGTCGTTGTTGTAAAGATGGACCTCGCCTTGGACGTCAGGAGTGAAGTTGCGCATCCTGTGGCTGTACGAAAAACATTACTCACTATGGAGGCGTTGCTGTCAGGATTCCTCCGAGCCATAATCGGTAGGAAGCGGTCATCCACTGCAGTAGTTGCCCTTGGGCGGTCTGAACGAGGCATGTCATCGACAGTTCCAGTCTCTCTGTATTCTTCCACGTCCAAACAACATCGCTTTGGTTCTCTCCGAGACACTTGGGCACTTCACTTGTTGAGAGCCCCTCCTGGCACAAAGTAACAATGCGGACGCGATCGAACCGCGGTATTGACCGTCTAGGCATGGTTGAACTACAGACAGCTCGAAGCGCTGCTCATGCATGGTTGTTTACATGTTTGGGTCAGGTTTAGTGACATCTCTGAACAGTCAAAGGCACTGTGTCTGTGATACGATATCCACAGTCAACATCTGTCTTCAAGAGTTATGGGAACTGGGACGATGGACAACTTTTTTTGATGTTTGTATATTCACCTTAAACGATTGTCCAGCCAGCACAGACTTCAGTTTCACAATAGCATTCGTTCTGTAGAAGTGCAGGTGAAACAGAATTTTCCGTATCATTTAAAATTATGTTGCTACAGATACAAGTTACAACAAGTGGCCAGGTGGGGATGTGGTTTTTGTGTGACAAGAGTGGTGATCTTCGTATCAGTTGCCCGAGAAGGGGTTTGTGTTTCCTATCTTCCCTTAAATAGATGTGTACGTTAACGGTGATGGACTTCGTTTCCAGTGGAACTGAATCAGTGGTTAGGTGGTTTTGTGCTGATGACGCAAACCGGATGGATTTGAATTTCGGTGCGGGTTATTTCCACCGTTACGACCCAAATGATTTCTGATGTGATTGCCTATCGCACTGATGCTCAAACGGTCCAAAATAAGAGGCTTCGTACACAGGAAGAGAATATGTCCCCCTTTCCTCCCCAAGACCTCGTATATCAGCTGATTCTCTGGATGATAGGTATGGAGTCAGGACTGTTAAGATGGAGGATTCTGGTGCTCCTTCGATTTCCTCGTGTTTCCTCTGAAGCTCTCCTGAGTTCCGAACATTTGGTGTCCATTCCATTGTTCCGTTCATTTCCACCTGTTGATTCACAGACCCCCTGTTCCTTGTCTAGTACTCCCGGCAACGTCTTTGTTTCCCTGCTGTTAGAGAAGACGAACTTGGGAGTAGTTTCACATGGTTTGTCTCCCGTGACAAACAGTCTGTCGCCACGCTGTGTTAGGGTTCGGTCCCTTTCTCTAGGGGTTCCTCCTCTGCTGACAGTTTCCGACTCAAGGCCGTCAATGACTGACTTGGATGCTGGGAACGAATCTCCCACTCTGCCTGTGGTGGAGGATAACTTACCACATGGCCTTCGTAAACAACTCATCCAGACGGTTAGTGTTGTTGCAAAGAAGAAACAGCTGCTTAAAGGTTACGCTGTACGCGGCATTAGACCCCCTCCTGCAGATTCGTCGATTGATGCTGTGATGGACTGTGATGGTCGAGGGGTGGAGTAAGTTGAATTTTTTGTAGCCATTTTCACATATTCTTATTTTGATTGGTGATTCAAGCTTACACCTTTACTAGTCTAAATGTTAACAGAATTGAATCATATTCACGTCTGGGTTTGTTACGTTTGTTTATTTATTTTTCCTGTGCTGATATTGTACCTTTACAAGACGTTTTATTCTCTGCTATAGCTCTCTCTGGTTTTCAGACTGTTTTTAATGTGGCACCTGATAGTGAGGCGGTTACCACCGTTTCTGTCGTTAGGGTATTCCCATTGACGATATCGAAATACTGGATTCTGGCAGGGGGATAGCGTGTCTTCTTTTTGACCTCACCTTGGTTGTTTTATACGCACTGTCTGGTTCGCGTCGTACTATGGCGCTTTCGCGTTTTACGAAGAGGACGTTGTCTGTATTTTGTGCAAGAGCCCTCGGTGAGTTATGTCTGGCTTTTTTTTTTTTTAATGGCTCTAAGCAGTATGAGACTTAACATCTGAGGGCATCTGTCCCCTAGGCTTAGAACTACTTAAACCTAACTAACCTAAGGACATCACACATATCCATGCCTGTGGCAGGATTTGAATCTGTGACCGTAGCAGCAGCGTGGTTCCGGACTGAAGTGCCTATAATCGCTCGGCCACAGCGGCCGGCTTGGCGGGGCTTAGAATTCTATTTTACGTTCTAGCAGTCCGTCCTCACATTATAATTTTGTCATCAATTGAGCGAATTTTTTTATTCGATACGTTTGTGTGACGTGTGGATGCAGAAATATCCCACACTGATTAGATACACTTTTTTACCGCCACCCCTTTTATCATTATCGATAGGTCTTATTTACCTGGTTCTTCAAGTGATATAATTCTTGTGGATGAAGTTGTGACAGTATCCTTTTCTGATTACTGCACTGCGGCGGCTACTGTAAACTTTGAACTGCTATCTGCGAATCTGTTTCGGGCACAATGGATGCTGAATGTCTCTCACCTCACAGCGCGGTGGATGATGGTGACGAGTGGAAGTGTTGCCTCTGTTCCACTCTGCGTTATTCCTCGCTGTTGGATTGGTGGGCCGATTTAGCGAAAGGGAAGCTCCGTCAGTCGTTAATACCATATCGAATTGCTCGAGTGAGCGACTTTACGGAAACTTACAAATTCAAGACTCTATTTTGCTGTATTAACGAGCTAATAAAACCCCGTTACTGATCTAAGACATTAGCCGATTGGTTGGTTTGTGGGATTAAAGGGACCAGACTGCTCGGGTCATCGGTCCCTTTTTCCAAAAAAGAAAACTAAAATCACCCACAGAGAATAAAAAACGAACAACAGAAAAGACGGCAGACGACACAGGACAAGAAAGACTCAGACAGAAATCAGACAAAACAAATTAAAATCACACAGAGTGTGACAGTGGTTGGCCGACCGTAGAGATAAAAAAGGAAAAGCCAACCACCGAGAACACATTAAAAACTCAGTCTAAAATCGTAGGCCAAAGGCTAGAATCAAAACAAAAAGGACGTAAAAAACACTCAGATTAAATGATAAAAGCCCCCTGCCCGATAAAACGCAAAACTAAGTCCACCACGGCACAGTCATCTGTTAAAAGGGCAGGGAGCGTGTCAGGCAGTGCGAACTTCTGCCTGAGCACATCTAAAAGTGGACACTCCAATAAAATATGGACCACGGTGAAGACGGAGCCGCAGCGACATAAAGGTAGGTCCTCACGTCGCAATAGGTGGCCGTGCGTCACCCATGTGTGCCCAATGCGCAACCGGCAGAGGACAACAGACTCCTTGCGAGAGACCCGCAAGGAGGAGCGCCACACACCGGTAGCCTCCTTGATGGCCCGAAGTTTGTTAGGTGAAGGCAGGGCGCGCCATTCAGTGTCCAAAAGTTCGAAAATTTTGCGGCGTACGATCCTTCGCAAATCAGTCTCTGCGAGGCCAATGTCCAGAGATGGTTTACTAGTGGCCTCGTTCGCCAGGCGGTCTACATATTCATTTCCGGGTATCCCAACATGGCCTGGGGTCCACACAAAGACCGCAGAACGGCCGCAATGGGCTAGAGTATGCAGGGACTCATGGATAGCCATCACCAGACGAGAACGAGGGAAACACTGGTCGATAGCTCGTAAACTGCTCAGGGACTCGCTACAGATAACGAAGGACTCACCTGAGCTGGAGCGGATGTACTCTAGGGCACGAAAGATGGCGACCAGCTCAGCAGTAAAAACGCTGCAGCCAGCGGGCAATGAATGTTGTTCATAGTGGTCCCTTAGAGTCAGAGCATAACCGACACGACCAGCAACCATCGAGCCGTCAGTGTAAACAACGCCAGAGCCCTGATAAGTGGCCAGGATGGAATAAAAGCGGCGGCGGAAGGCCTCCGGAGGGACTGAGTCCTTCGGGCTCTGTGCCAAGTCGAGTTGAAGGCAAGGGCGAGGAACACACCATGGGGGTGTATGCAAAGGGGCCCGGAAAGGAGGTGGAACAGTGAAAACCCCAAGCCCAGAGAGAAGCTCTTTGATGCGGACCGCGATCGTACAACCTGACCAGGACCGACTTTCTGGCAGATGGACGACCGATTGCGGGAACAGAAGACGATAAGTTGGATGCCCGGGCAAGCTAAAAACATGGGCAGCATATGCGGCCAGTAAATGTTGGCGCCGCAACCGCAGTGGAGGGCACCTGTCTCCACAAGTATGCTGTCCACAGGGCTGGTCCGGAAGGCACCAGTGGCAAGTCATATCCCACTGTGTAGTATTGGGTCCAGTACCCGCAACGCAGATGGGGATGCTGAGCCATAAGCCAGACTCCCATAATCCAGACGGGACTGGATTAACGCCTGGTAGAGCAGTACGAGGGTAGATCGGTCGGCGCCCCAGCTGGTGTGGCTCAAGCATCGCAGAGCATTTACATGCCACCAACACGTCTGTTTAAGCTGCCGAATATGAGGCAGCCAAGTCAACCGGGCATCAAAAACAACTCCCAAAAACCTATGTGTCTCCACCACAGCAAGATGTTCTCCGGCAAGATAAAGCCGCGGCTCAGGGTGGACTGTTCGGCGCCGGCAGAAATGCATAACGCAGGTCTTGGCAGCCGAAAACTGGAAACCATGCGCTACAGCCCAAGACTGCGCCTTGCGGATAGCGCTCTGCAGCTGACGTTCAGCAATGCCAATGGAGCTATAGTAGAGGCAGAAGCCTTCGGCATACAGGGAAGCGGAGACAGACTTTCCCACCGCTGCAGCGAGCCCGTTTATTGCAATTAAAAACAGGCAGACACTGAGGACAGATCCCTGTGGTACCCTGTTCTCCTGGACTCGGGAGGAACTACATGAGGCCGCGACTTGCACGCGGAAGGTTAGATGCGACAGAAAATTTCGGATGAAAATCGGCAGTGGACCCCGAAGACCCCATCCATGAAGCGTAGAAAGGATGTGATGACGCCATGTCGTGTCATACGCCTTCCGCATGTCGATAAAGACAGCGACCAGGTGCTGACGGCTGGCAAAGGCCGTACAGACGGCTGACTCCAGGCTCACCTGATTGTCGGCGGTGGAGCGGCCTTTACGGAACCCACCCTTAGATGAAGCCAGAAGGCCCCGAGACTCCAGTACCCAATTGAACCGCTGGCTCACCATCCGTTCAAGCAACTTGCAAAGAACGTTGGTGAGGCTAATGGGACGGTAGCTGTCCACCTCCAAACGGTTCTTGCCAGGTTTCAAAACAGGGATTACGTTTTCCCGCCATTGCGACAGGAACTGACCCTCAACCCAGATACGGTTGTAAAGGTCTAGGAGGCATTGCTGGCAGTCCACTGAAAGGTGTTTCAGCATCTGACAGTGGATGCGATCTGGCCCAGGAGCGGTATCAGGACAAGCGGCGAGGGCACTGTGAAATTCCCACTCACTGAATGGAACATTGTAGGATTGAGGATGGTGGGTGCGAAAAGAAAGGCGCCGAGGTTCCATTCGCTCTTTAATGGAGCGGACGGCCAGTGGGTAATTGGAAGAATCGGAACTCAGAGCAAAATTCTCTGCCAAGCTGTTGGCAATTTCGTCGGAGTCTGTATAAACTGCTCCATTCAGTGAGAGCGCAGGGACGCTGACAGGGGTCCGATAGCCATAGAGGCGTCGGATCTTGGCCCAGACCTGCGATGGAGTGACATGGAGGGCAATGGTGGACACATACCGCTCCCAGCACTCCTGCTTGCGTTGGCAGATAAAGGAGTCGGGCTCGCGCACGCAGCCGTTTGAAGGTGATGAGGTGTTCTATGGAAGGATGTCGCTTGTGACGCTGGAGCGCCTGCCGGCGATCTTTAATCGCCTCAGCAATCTCAGGCGACCACCAAGGCACAGTCCGCCGCCGATGGGACCCAGAAGAACGGGGAATGGCAGATTCTGTGGCAGTAACGATGCTGGTGGTGACCGAGAGAACCACCTCATCAATAGCGGCATTAGAAAGCGGCTCAGTAGCTGCAATGGAGGAGAACAAGTCCCAGTCAGCCTTATTCATAGCCCATCTGCAAGGGCGCCCAGAAGAGTGACATTGTGGCAGTGACAGAAAGATTGGAAAGTGGTCACTACCACACAGGTCATCATGCACACTCCATTGGACGGTAGGTAAGAGGCTAGGGCTGCAGATCGACAGGTCGATGGCGGAGTACGTGCCATGCGCCACACTGAAGTGTGTGATGGCACCATCATTTAAAATCGAATGATCGAGCTGTGCCAATAAATGCTCAACGGCGGCGCCTCGACCTGTCGCCACTGACCCACCCCACAGAGGGTTATGGGCGTTGAAGTCGCCCCGTAACAAGAAAGGTGGCGGCAATTGGGCTATCAGCGCAGCCAGGACATTCCGCGCAACATCAACATCCGGTGGAAGGTAAAGACTGCAGACGGTAACAGCCTGTGGCGTCCACACCCGAACAGCGACAGCCTCTAAAGGTGTTTGTAGAGGGACAGACTCGCTGTGAAGTGAGTGAAGGACATAGATGCAGACGCCACCAGACACCCTTTCATAAGCTGCCCGGTTCTTATAATAACCCCGATAGCCACTGAGGGCAGGGGTTCGCATTGCTGGAAACAATTTTCCTGAAGAGCAATGCAGAAGAAAGGGTGAAGGCTGATAAATTGTCAGAGGTCAGCTAGGTGGTGGAAGAAACTGCTGCAGTTCCACTGGAGGATGATACTGTCCATGGCTGAGAAAGGAGTGTAGGGACTGGGAAGGCAATTTACGCCACTAGTTCACTCGCTACCACCGATTCTGTACCTACGTGAGTGACATCCATGGCGTCTGAGGGACCGGCGAGATCCAGGTCTTCAGCAGACGCCAGAATCTCGACCTCTTCCTCAGACGCTGAGCTTTCAGGAAGCGGTGGGACGGGTGCCACTGCAATGTCGGGATTCTTGGATACCTTTTTGTTTTTCAGCTTATCTCGCTGTGTCTTCGGTGGTTCAGGTTGGGAGGGTTTCACTGGGTCAGTCTCAGGGATGGACGACGACCGTGAGGCCCTACGACCAGGGACCGGTGGTTGTTTGAGCCACTTGCGGGTGTCTGCTTTTGTACCGGTCAGAACTTGTGAAGGGAGGTCCCCAAGGGACCCCCTCCTGGCGAGAGGAGCCGAAGAAGTCTTACGCTTCTCCAGCTGGGAAGGGGGAACTGATGTCCCCGATGGTTGTGGAGGGGGGGGGGGGGTGCGTTGCTCCTGAAGTAGGTGGATGAGGAGTAACAGGGAGTGAAGTGCCCCCCATCATAAACGGGGTAGGTGTGGTTCCCTGGCTCTGAGAGCTAACGGTGTGTGGTGCAGCTATGGGAACTGTAACAGGAGCGACAGTGGCGGCATAAATGGACGTCATCTGTACTGGATTCAGTTGTTAAAACTTACGCTTAGCCTCAGTGTAGGTCAGCCTATCCAGGGTCTTGTATTCCATTATTTTCCGCTCCTTCTGGAGAATCTTACAGTCCGGTGAGGAAGGGGGATGGTGCTCCCCGCAGTTGACACAGATGGGAGGCGGGGCACATGGAATATCAGGATGGGATGGTCGACCACAATCGCGACTGATGAGGGTGAAAGCACAGCGAGAAGACATATGGCCGAACTTCCAACACTTGAAGCAGCGCATCGGGGGAGGGATATAGGGTTTGACATCACAATGGTAGACCATTACCTTGACCTTCTCAGGTAATGTGTCACCCTCGAAGGCCAAGATGAAGGCACCAGTGGCAACTTGATGATCGCTAGGACCCCAGTGGACGCGCCTGATGAAATGGACACCTCGTCGCTCTAAGTTGGCGGGCAGCTCGTCATCGGACTGTATAAGGAGATCCCTGTGGAAATTAATGCCCTGGACCATATTTAAACTTTTCTGGGGCGTCATAGTAACGGAAACATCCCCCAGCTTATTAAAAGCGAGCAAGGCCCGTGACTGGGCGGAGGATGCCGTTTTTATCAATACCGAACCGGACCGCATTTTGGACAAGCCCTCCACCTACCCGAACTTGTTCTCTAAATGCTCTACAAAGAACTGAGGCTTCACCAATACAAATGATTTCCCGGCAGCTCTGGTACAGACGATATACCTGGGCGAATACGATTAACTTTCATTCATTGCCATTCGTTCGTCCCATGGTGTGGCCAGGGAGGGGAACGATATGGTGTCATAAACGGTACCTTTAAAATGAGCCCTCGAACGCTTAGAGACTGCTGGTGGCTGGCCACCAGCAAGAGATGATGTGCCATGCTTCATTGAATGTCATCCAACCTGATGCCACCTACTCCGACCAAGGGCCCTCCCCATGGGCGCCACCCAGCATCAGCAGAGCGATGCCTGTGTTGTCAGGGGGCTACAACCAACAGGGTACATGGCGGCCCCACCACAACGGACTGGCTACCGTGCTGGATTTTAGATGACATGTAGTCCATTTTCACCATCAGTGCAGAAAGTGGCACTGCACATTGCATGGCGGAAGCTGCACCCAGAAACGTATCCATGGCCAAGAGATGGAGAACAGGCATGACTGCAATGCAACGACGAATAAGCTGGCGAAAGATCTCAACGGAAGATGGACACAATGCACCAAGTAAAGCGCCCTTCCCCAATCGGCTCGCTCTTGGGAAAAATTTTGAGAGATGGAGGTCAAACCAAACAGGGGACCATCACATAAGGCCGAAAAGTTTGAGACTTCTTTCAGTCGCCTCTTACGATAGGCAGGAATACCACGGGCCTATTCTCACCACCGAACCCACAGGAGGACACAAGCCGAGTTAAAGCAAAGCTGCTGTAGGTTAAGCAGTATCAGATTGAGGGTTGTCAAGTTAAATCTAAACTTCGGTTGCTTGTTGAATGGGGACTGACGTCACTGTACTCGTATTGCCTGCTTCGCCATCAGTCGTGACGTCATCACTCCTTCATTCCATCTCTCACAGTTGCATCAGGCGCTGGTGTACTGGACAATCAATAATACGCAGAACTGTATACAGTGGATAACAATGTGACGACCTTTCTCAATTATGTTTATCGAGCCCTATGTGGGAGGATTACGCCTGCTTTCGGGAAAATGCTGCTTCTCCTTATGGCAAATCTCCTGGTCTGGATGATCTCTCTAAGGAGTTTTATGTTCACTCTTTGCCCCTTTTCTTGCGCTGTTTACGGTGATGTTAAACGAAGCTACACCGGGGGAACTGCACCTAACCTTCAAAGCGGGTAAGATGGCATTAATAGCGAAACACTCTGGCCTTATCACAGTGCATTGTTTCCTTCCTCTCATTTGGCTTAGTTTTGATTATAAAACTGTCGCGAGAGTAAGCAATAGCAGATTATCCTCTCGGTCGCTCGAATTCGACTGGAATAGCGGAGTAACGAGATGTGATTTCAGTTGCTGCAGCCACTTCCGTTGTGTCTGTTCTTCCTTTTTTGGATTTTTACAGGGCATTTGACAGTGTTTCTCATAGTCATTTGGCACGTGTCTTGGAGATAATGGGTCTTACTTCTGAGGCTCGTGTAGATCTTTCCCACATGTTTCAGCACATTGTAGCGGAGATACTTGTTAATGTGCAGCTGACGCCGACGATCGTGATTAGGTGAGGTGTGTCCCAGAGTATCCCTCTTTCGATATCCATATTTGTTACATCTCTGGAACCGCTGCTTCGCCGTCTCTCATTGCAGTTACGACGAGTGACACTGTCTGGTGCGACACTCACTGTTATGACGTATGCCGATGATGTGGTGCTTCTTCTCTGCCGTAGTCTCTGTTGCACGGCTGAATGAGTCGAAAGTAAAATTCTTACACTTTAGGGCGTCGATGATGTTGCTGGTGAGTAGGTTACTGCAGTAGACCAGCGTACATCACTGGAGGTTGTCATCGATCGTTGTTGTCTTGAAATGGCGACTCATAACTGGAAAACTGTAACATAAAAAATCCGGGGCTCCTTACTAGAACACGAGGGGCGACAAGTTTCAATTCCTCAAAACGTTCGCATTTAGGATACATATATGGTGTGTAAGGCGTTTAACATTTCCCATTTGTTCCTGCTCACCACGACGATGGCAAGAAATTGCGGCAATTATCTGAGCTGATTTATGGATGCATTACTTATTTAAGTTTCGCTATGCGATCGAAACCATACCATGTATTGTAGGGGTTTACGCTTCTCGGACATCAAGATCAAAGCTTCTTCTTTATACGTTCGGCTCACAATTTTGATTATTACCCAGGAGTTGCACACTTTCATAGCTTGGCTGTTCACACTTGTTCGTCCACCAAGTCTCGCTTCGCTAGTAGAGGCTGGTCGCCTAAGTTTAAACTACGGCACTGTACAGAATTTTTCCTCGGTTTGAGCTACTTGGGTGACGATGTCCTGAAGCTGGCATTACCTACGACCTCGTGTTTGCTTGCTCAATTGGAAGGAGTGTTCTCTTCCAGTACCATAGAACTGTTGCCGTCGCTGATCACTTGAAAGACAATACTTGAAAGATAGTATTATTATACTACTTAAACCTAACTAACCTAAGGACATCACACACATCCATGCTCGAGGCAGGATTCGGACCTTAGCGGTCGCGCAGTTCCAGACTGAAGCGCCTAGAACCGCTCGGCCACACCGGCCGGCTACTGGTTCTGGCTCTGGGAACTTGGCTTTTCTTACCAGATCTGTGGACATCGTCTACACCACTGACATTGTGTTGCGGCCTGCTACTATGCTTTTCCGAAAACGAAATACAATGCAATATTGTGTCTGCTTGGGCATTTTGTTCACATCGTTGTCGTTGTCGCTGGAGAAGGGGCAGACAGTTACTACGTGTTTCGCTAGCGTATGCATTCTGCGTAGAGGTGCGGCTGACATTTGCCCCACTTTCAGGACACCTTTGCAAGCATGCTCACCCTTACGATTTACCACCATGGCATTGCCTGAGGTAGGATGCGGGTGCCAGTGGCTTGTGTTGGCACGCTCTGTTGCATAGTTGCATAAAAACTCTCATATGAGAGACGACTCGACTTACACTTTTGGCTGATGTGTATCAGACACGTAACTGTACAGATGTACAGAACAAAAAAGATGCAGTGGTAGTGTTTTCAGTTGGAGAGCTCTAGGTGAGTTCGC
Source organism: Schistocerca serialis cubense (assembly GCF_023864345.2). NCBI lineage: Eukaryota > Metazoa > Arthropoda > Insecta > Orthoptera > Acrididae > Schistocerca > Schistocerca serialis. Next base: position 757,403,498 of record NC_064640.1, on the reverse strand, counting down.
TTATGGGTTTTGATGTAATGCTTTTTTTTTAATTTCATACTGGACTATTAAAATAGTGGTTAGCGTTCGGGCACCGTTGTCGGTGGCTCGAATCACACATTTTTTTTTTCAACTCCGGTAATGTTATTTCGCGTATGTGTCAGTTGAGAGGTAGTACAGTGGCGGAACGTGTGTGCTTCAGTGAACTTTTGTTGAATTTCTGATTGTGTTTGACCAAAAAAGGCGAGTGAGCGATTGGTTTCATAATCGGAATGACTGTGGATTCGTTCCCGGGTCTTTGTTTTTCCTTCCTTCCATTGCACTTCTAATATCCGGTTGGTTATGACGGTGCCGGTTATCAATGTTTAAGGAGCCGTTTCTCGATTTTTTGATCTTAAGAAAGGAGAAGTGTCTGCCTAAACATCGAAACGTTGTGGACTCGAATCCCGGCTGGGTCACTTTTTTAAGCTCTGTCTTTTAATATCGTTTAAACAAAAAAGGGGCAAAGATTCTGGCTATGAACAGAAAAGTTGTAGAATTGATTCCTGGCTCTTACACTTTCTTCTTCACTTCGTCTTTTTCATCTAGCCTAATAAAAAGAAAAGAAAAAGTGGTAAAGAGCATCCTGCAAAGCCGAGAGTTCGGGGGATCGAATATCGCTCGAACCGCGGAATTTTGCGGTCTTCCTCCAGGCCATTGAATGTCAATAAAATATTATTATGTATGTATATAAATAAGTTTGTACGGAACGCTCAGAGCGCCAGTCCTACTCGCACTTGTACGGTTTTTGTGTGTGGAAAACAGAGCATTAAATTCTTAGACAGGAGACATGCATCCATGTTGTAGGGGAAGAGACTTCATCCAAAATTTACTGATTTTAACCAGTAGTCAGTCTGCGACACGAATGTTAGGAAGAGTTTCAGTCTGTTTATGTTCTCATTCATTGTTTATATGTGCGTATTACTTTAATTTATAATTTTAAATATCAATAATTAATGTTTTATCCATTTCAGACCCAATCGCCCAATGTAGTTTTCCGCCGCAGACTGTACTGATTTAGGAACTGTGGGCTCTGCACGGGACAACCATATCTACACTACTGGCCATTAAAATTGCTACACCAAGAAAAAATGCAGATGATAAACGGGTATTCATTGGACAAATATATTATACTAGAACTGACATGTGATTACATTTTCACGCAATTTGGGTGCACAAATCCCAAGAAATCACTACCCAGAACAACCACCTCTGGCCGTAATAACGGTCTTGATACACCTGCGCATTGAGTCAAACAGAGCTTGGATGGCGTGTATAGGTACAGTTGCCCATGCAGCTTCAACACGATACCACAGTTCATCAAGAGTAGTGACTGGCGTATTGTGACGAGCAAGTTGCTCGGCCACCATTGACCAGATGTTTTCAATTGGTGAGAGATCTGGAGAACGTTCTGGCCAGGGCAGCAGTCGAACGTTTTCTGCATCCAGAAAGGCTCGTACAGGACATGCAACATGCGGTCGTGAATTATCCTGCTGAAATGTAGGGTTTCGCAGGGATTGAATGAAGCGTAGATCCATGGGTCGTAACACATCTCAATGTAACGTAAACTGTTCAAAGTGTCGTCAATGTGAACAAGAGGTGACCGAGACCTGTAACCAATGGCACCCCATACCATCACGCCGGGTCATACGCCAGTATGGCGATGACGAATACACGCTCTAAATGTGCGTTCACTGCGATGTCGCCAAACACGGATGCGACCATCATGGCCGGCCGAATTGGCCATGCGGTTCTAGGCGCTGCAGTCTGGAACTGCAAGACCGCTACGGTCGCAGGATCGAATCCTGCCTCGGGCATGGATGTGTGTGCTGTCCTTACGTTAGTTAGGTTTAAGTAGTTCTAAGTTCTTGGGGACTAATGACCTCAGAAGTTGAGTCCCATAAGGCTCAGAGCCATTAGAACCATTTGAACCATCATGATGCTGTAAACAGAACCTGGATTCATCCGAAATAATGTTCTGCCTTTCGTGCACCCAGGTTCGTCACTGAGCACACCATCGCAGGCGCTCCTGTCTCTGATGCAGCGTCAAGCGTAACTGTAGCCATGGTCTCCGAGCTGATAGTCCGTGCTGCTGCAAACGTCGTCGAACTGTTGGTGCAGATGGTTGTTGTCTTGCAAACGTCCCCATCTTTTGACTCAGGGATCTAGACGTGGCTGCACGATCCGTTAAGCCATGCGGATAAGATGTTTGTCATCTTGACTGCCAGTGATACGAGGCCGTTGGGATCCAGCACGGTGTTCCGTATTACCCTCCTGAACCCACCGATTCCATATTATGCTGACAGTCATTGGATCTCGACCAACACGAGCAGCAATGTCGCGATACGATAAACCGCAATAGCGATAGACTACAATCCGACCTTTATCAATGTCGGAAACGTGATGGTACGCATTTCTCCTCCTTACACGAGGCATCACAACAACGTATCACCAGGCAACGCTGGTCAACTGCTGTTTGTGTATGAGAAATCGGTTGGAAACTTTCCTCATGGCAGCACGTTGCAGGTGTCGCCAACGGCGCCAACCTTGTGTGAATACTCGGAAAAGCTAATCACTTGCATATCACAGCATCGTCTTCCTGTCGGTTAAATTTCGCTTCTATAGCACGTCATCTTCATGGTGTAGCAATTTTAATGGTCAGTAGTGTACCTTCTGCTGTATGTCGGCTTCTTCCCTTTATGTAATGATGCTATAGCTTCTGATATAATACACGCGCAAAGATGGAGAGAACACTGATATTTTTGGCCTCTGTATTAATTTCTGGAAAGTAGGCTTCGCCGAAAGACTGGTCTGTACTGTAGTCCGAGACCTAAGTGCCGTTGAAAGGCAGAACTTTGGTTGTGAGCTGACAAAGCAGCATCGGAGGCCGCAGTTAACCCGCATCATTGGCAAGTCTGTTCCAGAGCAACGGCCATTCATAGCCTCCTGAACTTTGAGTTTGTCATCCGTTCTCAAAACAGCACCTAATGTAGTTCCCTTGTGCATCCTTACAGTGGCACTTTTAATGACTTCAGTGTTACGTTCACCAACTGCAGACATTCGTTTTTGAAAACCTGGAAACCACACTGCTGAGCAGCCTGTAATCATCATCATAATGATCATCACCATTTTCGTCATCATCATTTTCTCCGTCTAACAATCTTTGGGTTTAAATAAGATTGTGGAAGCCGCAACGCGCTACATTTGAAGGCTAGACTTGCTGATATTAATAAGAGCAAGTAGGGTGTGTAGGAATAAGTAAACGCATATACGCAGCTCGACATTTTTCGAATGGTGTGGTTACTGTCGTGCCATATTTGTTATTACTTCACCCTCCAACATGTAAGCCGCACTGAGGGATTTGTGGCGGTAGAAGTTCCCATCCATGGAAATGAGCTCTGTGCACCACAGCACGAAACTTCAAAAAATGGTTCAAATGGCTCTGAGCACTATGCGACTTAACTTCTGAGGTCATCAGTCGCCTAGAACTTAGAACTACTTAAACCTAACTAACATAAGAACATCACACACATCCATGCCCGAGGCAGGATTCGAACCTGCGACTGCAGCGGTCGCTCGGCTCCAGACTGTAGCGCCTAGAACCGCTTGGCCACTCCGGCCGGCACCACGAAACTTCATACGTATCCTCCGCCACCTCTGTATAACACATTTCCTCTCTGACCAGTCTTGCTGTAAACTGATGTAGTGGTGATAACGCATTGGTAAGCAAAGCTACGTTCACCATGCCCTAGTGCCACGTGACTGTAGTGTTCCAGCATATTTTTAAAACAGTGACTTGTTCATCTCTCTTCATGATGAAGTTCACTGGTCGCTATAATGAACCGTTATTCTCTGTAACCATAGGACAGCACTTCCAGATAATTGTAACTATAAGCATCAAAAACGGACGTGACCGTTCACGAGCCTCCTGTTGTGACATTAGGAGCAGGTACGGCCGAGGCGGCGTGAGAGTTAAACAGCCAGAAGTGCATGGAGGCCGAGCTGGGCTGCACGAGACTCGCTGTATCATCAGTAGATTGTGGCACCCTATGTGTGTGAAATCTTAAGGTACTTAACTGCTAAGTTCATCAGTCCCTAAGCTTACACACTACTTAACCTAAATTATACTAAGGACAAATACATACACACCGATGCCCGAGGGAGGACTTGAACCTCCGCCGGGACCAGCCGCACAGTTCATGACTGCAGCGCCCTAGACCGCTCGGCTAATCCCGCACGGCTTGTGGCACCCTATAAGCTGCAGTGATGGGCGAACACTCAGAGTATCAGAACTATAGTACGACGGTCGGCGAAGCACATGCTCTGGCCACGTGGTCAGGGAAACCTGCGTTTCCGGCAATTCGAGTGAAACATGGATTTGTAGCTGCCACTGCTGAATTGAGCGTCCACAATAAAGTAGCAGATAAGACTAAATCCATTCAAACCTGAAGCAAGCTAGTGACAAAGAAACCCAGTAACATGATTACAAAACCAAATTAAGACGAGTGCGAGAATGTAAATTTGCCCTTGATCAGATGTGTTGTTTTTAAATTACTTCACGTTAAACGTTATAGAAATAAAATGAAATTTAAAATTAATATCTCGAAAATTGTTTTTACAAAAAAAATGTTTCAAATGGCTCTGAGCCCTACGGGACTTAACTGCTGAGGTCATTAGTCCCCTAGAACTTAGAACTACTAACTAACCTAAGGACATCACATACATGATTGCCCGAGGCAGGATTCGAACCTGCGACCGTAGCGGTCGAGCGGTTCCAGACTGTACAGCCTAGAACCACTCGGTCACCCCGGCCGGATTATTTTTACAAACGATGTGTCTACGTATAGGTCTCAATGAGCAATACTGGTCCAGTGTAGACGATTTTATTAAATAAAATATTACCTATTTTTAATTACAGGACAGGACGTACATGCGGCTTTCGTTCTGCAGTCCAGATTGAGATCTTGCAGTGTGATATTGTCTGTTTATCAGTAGGTCGCATCTACAGGGCATTTATATTATTCTAAGTATAGAGTCGTGGACTTGTGATATTCGCAGGTGTTGCTAGCGAACGCTCTGAAGTATTTTCAGTGTGGTGGCTTAGAATATTTCGCTACAGACGAGCTAGCCTGAACTTCAAATGTTCACTACGTCTATCTATGCAAGTTATCTGCACTAGAATTTTCGTCAGTCAACTTCAGACTTATACTAAATGAACTTCGATGATTTTTTCATGGTTTATCTGAAACTTGTTATGACATTGGTAATCAAATGTTCGAACGTGTGTGAATTTTTAAGGGACCAAACTACTGAAGTAATCGGTCCCTAGACATACACATTACTTAAAGTAACTTATGCTAAGAACAACACACACAACCATGCCCGAGGGAGGACTCGAACCTCCGGCGGGAGGGGCCGTGTAATCCACGACATGACACTAGAACAAGCGGTCACTCCGCGCGGCTTACATTGGTATTACAGGTTAGTAATACAGATATTATTTAAACACACAAAGACTCACGCATGGTATCAGGACTCCTTCTCATTATTATGTTCTAGAATGTGAACACACCCTGTGCTAATTTCATCCAAAGAAAAATTAAATGAACATTTAGTTTTCTGCGCACGGTTTAAACTGGTTGGCAGTGTCATGCCTAATGGAAACATCCAGTTTATATAATCTTCATATTTCAGAAATCAACTGAATTCTTATAGGTAATGCATTGCAGAACCAACTGCTACTTGCAGTAGTAATAATGACTATGGTTCCTATTCCGATCAGGTGCGTTTGCATAAAACATACAGCATTGCTTACGATGTACACTGCATCAGTAACCAGGAATATTCCGAGTTTAAAATCTATGAAGACAGCAACTACATGGAATTGTTCACTCAACAACTCTATGTAAAAAGTGCTGACCGTGTGGCATTGATGGCCGGGAGGCCTCATCCGCGGAAGTTCGGCCACCGGGTTGCAAGTTTAATTTCAAGTGGCGCCACATTGGACGACTTGCGTTTCCGTGATGACGACATGATGATAAGAACTACACAATGCCCAGTCCAAGGGCGGAGAAAATCTCCAACCCGGCCGGAATCGAAACCGGGCCCGCTGCATGATATCCAAACACGTTACCATTCAGATAAGCAGGCGGACAGCTCTGTGTAATTGCTGAGAATATGAATGCCTTTTTACAATGAGGCGTCAAAAGTCATGGAGAACCTCCTAACATCGGGACGGACCTCCTTTAGCGAGGCATAGTGCAGGAACTCGACATGGAATGGACTCAACAAATATTTGGAAGCCCTTACAGAAATATTGAGCCATGCTCCCTCTATAGCCGACCATAAAAGCGAAAGAGTTGCCGTTGCAGGATGTCGTGCACGAACTGACCTCTCGACTGTGTCCCATACATGTCTGATGGGATTCGGGTACTCTGGGTGGCCAAATCTATCGCCCAAATGTCCAGATTGTTCTTCAAACCAATCGCAAACAATTGTGGATCTGTGACATGGTGCATTGTCATTCGCAAAAATTTAATCTCTGTGTGGGAACATGAAGTCAAAGAACGGCTGCAAATGGTCTCAGAGTAGCCGAACATAATCATTTCCTGTCAATGATCGATTCAATTGGAAAAGAGAATCCTGTCCATTCCATGTATACACAACTCACACCATTATAGAGCCACCAAAGTGTACAGTGTCTTCTTGACAAGTTGGATCCATGGTTTCATGGGATCGCACCACATTTGAATCGTACCTTCAATTCTTACCAATTTTTTCCAGTTGTCTCGGGTACAAGCGATATGGTCATGAACCCAGGAGAAGCGTTACAAGCGATATCGTGCTATTCGCAAAGGCACTTGCGTTTGTAGTGTGCTGCCGTAGCCCATTATCGCCAAATTACACCGCACTGTCCTAACAGATACGTTCTTCGAAAATCTCACATTGATTTCTGTTGATAAACGCAGTGTTGCTTGTCTGGTAGCACTGACAACTGTACACAAATGCCGCATCTCAGTCGTTAAGTGAAGGCCGTCAGCCACTGCGTTGTCTATGGTGAATGATAACGTCTGAATCAGGTGTTATCGGCACACTCTCGACACTGTGGATCTCGGAATATTGAATTCCTTAACGATTTCCAAAATATAATGTCCCATGTGTCCTGCTCCAATTACGATTCCGCATTCAAAGTATATTAATTCCGTCGTGCGGCCGAAAAAACGTAGGAAACCTTTTTCTCGTGAGTACAGATGACAGTTCCGCCAACGCACTACCCTTTTTATAATTTGTTTACGCTATACTGCTGCCATTTCTACATGTGCATGTCACTATCCCATGGCTCCTGTAACCCCAATGTATTGCTGAATAAAAAGATTATATTAAGCCACGAAGAAGAATAATCGTTTAGCTTGGCAGAGGTGTATCTTATTAGCAGGGGTCCATTTGAAGAAGGCAGTATCAAATACACATATTAGTCTCATTTCACCTGTGTGATCTGAGATGCAGCAAATCCCAGTTGCAATGTAGGCCTATACTGGACACCTCGCTACACATTTCCAGTCATTTTACTCAATCTTAGCTGCTACGACCGGCATTCCTTGATCAAGGACATCAGTGAACAAAAGATATCAGATAGAGACAAAGAAATAAAATTAAATAAAGGTTGTACTTATAATTTTCTAGAAGCATTTTTGTATTGCACCAAGAACCGCATTGGAACATAAATTTCAGATTTATTGATTCGGAAAATTCTATTCACTCAAGAAATGCACATCAAACCCAAAATCTCATTAAATGAATATTATATGTGCATATTTTTTCGATGATTCAGGGTTTCGTCTTCTTAATCAGAAGAGAGTTTCTCCTCGTGTGTTTGTGAGCAACGAGTCGTTTCTACTGGACGATCACGTACCCCAGATCGAAATTTTTAGAAGTTTATTAACGGGTAAAACAATAACAGAAAGCAAGTGCTAAAGGGCCTTTGTAAAACACTTGAAAAAATTTCAGATTCATACATAAATTATACCACTTTTCCTTCGAATAATTTCGCTGTCTATATCCTAAAATAATGAACTGGATTCTGGCTATTAAATTAATTCAGTTGCCTTAGCTTGGGAAACTGTGCTGTAAATTACTAAAGAGGAACTGACACATGTTACGGATATCGAAAAATCCCAGTTTGTTGAACGAGGCAAGAGAGAGAGCATTGTTCATTATTTCTGGAGGCACGCCATTGCCAACAAAATATTCATGACTAATGATAATGAGAAAATTGACGAGATACTTATTTCGAAGTGAATATGTATTCAGCTGGACGATGTCGAAGCATCTTCCGTAGACCAGTTTTGAATGGCTTCCTCCAGACTGTCCAAACATCTGATGTGGAAAATGTACCAGGCGATTCCAGCATAGGGAACGTATTAGCAGTAGATCATGAATACCCCAAGAGTATTCACGATATACATTCGTATTTTCCTTTATTTCTGGAGAAACTGGTACCGCATCACATAGTAAATAACCAAAGGAATTAATTTTGGTGTTATATGCTAAGAAAAACTATGTTATTCATTACAGAAATTTGAAACAACGTTTTCAATATAAACTAGTTTTAACAAGATACATAGAATTTCATCACTTAGGCATGTTCCTTGGATGAAGTCATACACAGAAATTAGAGCAAAAAAGCCATTGAGTGTAATCAATAAGTTCACAAAGAACTTTCTCAAACTGGTGAATAATAGTGTGTTTGGAGAAACCATCCAAACTGTATGAAAGATGGGAATATAAAACTAATAACATCCTGAGAAAAAAAAATTGGGGCAGCTACATCAATTACCAAACCAAATTGTCAAATGAGCGTCATTTTCAACGAAAATTTTGTCGCCATTGCAATGTGCAGGCCTAATTTAGTATGATAAAAACCCATAGCATTGCAAAACACCATTTTGGATATTTTTAAAACGCTTCCTTTCGATTTCCTTTATGGATGTACATTAACCCAACCGCATCTAATAACGATCTGGAGTCGCGTGAAATTGCTGTGGCATTTAAATCGGAAATGGACACTTCGCTATATGAATCCATTGGAGTTCAGTTTATGGTTAACAGGTGGTACTTAAACCTGTTCTAAAAGGGAGCACTGGCCTCGTGCTTCACCCTGTAGCTGAGATTAGTAAACAGCCATCATTGTGAAGAGAGTAGTTTGTGGTTAAGATGATGATTAACGGAAACTTATTGACAGTGTTTTCAGCAGTGACAATAAAGTAAATTACTTGTCTTTTCGTGATTTATCTTCAACTCCTTCATTGTATATCACAAGATCAGTGGAAGGAGTAAGACCTGCTACACCGACCTCAGGAACAAAGTTGCACAGAAACAGCTAGAGAATGCGCAGGTACGTAAGTACTCTGTTCGCAGCCGACCAGAAGTGAGTACCAGCCCTACGACACCTCAGGCAAAGACACGAGTTCATTTACCGATGTATATTGCCCGACTGCGAAGAACAAAATGTCACAAAAACCTGTGTTCTGTACATGACAGTGGAAAAACTGTGGTTTTATTCTACATTTGGAAAACTGTTTTGAGTCCTACCATACCCAACGATCATACTAGCTCATATGTAAAAAAATCTTATTAGCTGATGCCTAATAACCCTGATTTGACAGCAACGAATAAGGTATTTAGATACAGTCGCCTTCGGTTAAATAAGTTTCTGAGACATTATATAAAACTTTCTTGCAGACACAGCTAACTATCGCATTACAACTTAAAATACCCATGAGGATACCCGGAGTCATGTGCATAAATAATTCAATATTTCGAATTCATCAGCAGGTAACAGATACAAAGTTTCGTTGTTGAATAAAAAAGTGGTTGATCTGATGAAAGACGAAAATAATGGTGAATGTATTACAGAATTTTGTTGGCCGCCGGCCGCGGTGGTCGTGCGGTTCTAGCACTGCAGTCCGGAACCGCGGGACTGCTAGGTCGCAGGTTCGAATCCTGCCTCGGGCATGGATGTGTGTGATGTCCTTAGGTTAGTTAGGTTTAAGTAGTTCTAAGTTCTAGGGGACTGATGACCTAAGATGTTAAGTCCCATAGTGCTCAGAGCCATTTGAACCATTTTGTTGTTGGCCTGTGAGCAAAAATTTATGCTCCCGAGACCAAGCCTGGGCGTATAATGTGCAAATAGGGATAACACAATCTCCGATTAACAACTTAACCGTCGATGATTATAGACAGTGTATATTGGATTCGGAAGTACGGGTGACTGTGCAATATATGTTTCAATCTAATCAGCATGTTGTTCCATTTTGTAACTGATGTGAACTGACATACTTCTTACTGTTGTTGTTGTTATCTTGATTTGCAATTTTAAATTATTTTTTTGTAAAGCATTTTATGTTTAGATTATTTGTCGTTTCAGTATTTTTATTCCTTCGAATCCTGACTGTACTATATTCCTTGTGCTTCAGTGTTCGTGTGCGCTTGTGTGTGTGTGTGTGTGTGTGTGTGTGTGTGTTGTAACGTGCCTGTTTATTTATACGAGGGTTGTGACTTTAATAGTGGCAACTATTTATTTTAAAAATAGATACATGTTTCAAAGTTCTACTGACCTTTAAAGTAGTCACCAGCATTGTGTATAACCCGTTGCCAGCAACGTGGAAGTCGTAGAATACTCTTAGCAGTGCCAGTTTTGTTGACACACCGAGCGGCGCGGTCTATTACCCGACGAATTTCTCGCAGTTCTGAAGCGAATGCCGTGAAGTGTTTCCTTCAGTTTACAAATCGAGTTCAACTCACGAGGGCTTAAGTCAGGGGAGTGCAGTAGGTGGTATAGCACTTAGCAGCTCCATCCGTCAAACAATTAGGTAACAGCTTGCACTGCACGTGCTTAAGCATTGTCCTACAAAATGATGATCACGTCTTGCTGAAATCGTCATCACTTCTGTCTCTATGCTGCTTCGTAGCCTACTACATTATTATGTCAATTTTAATTGGGATTTTATTACAGAAGATATGACGAGTAACCACCTAAATTGACCTACTGCTTAATTACTCTGAATGCTTCCTTGGGAAGAAAAAAAAAATTATTAGTGAATAAGCCTCAGTTCATGAAAAATTAATGAAATTTTGATAACCTGGATAGTTCTTGATTAAATCTAAAGGGGAATGAGTTTGTGAAATGCTCTGAAATATACTGAAAAATCACACAAGTTTGTGCTAAGGTGACCTACAAGACACTAAATAGGGATTTAGGTAAATAACGACTGTGTTACTGAACATCAGGAATGATTTTTACTGTACATATATTTCGTGACTCTATCTGTAAAAAGTAGGTACATGAACAGAAGTATATTTAGCAGAAAAATCTTAATTTACCATGCTGTGTCGGTATTGAAGGGTATGGTTAAGAAATGTCCGAAATACATACATGAATAACACGATTATTTGGGAAATCGGGAGCCCCGTGAGAAAGATGTATTACATACACACGTACATTCAGACTAACCAATCATCAAAGAGGAAAACGTCGTTGAATATTTCTATAAGGGAACAAGATCCAAATTGTGTTAGAGCGAGACTAATCTCGATGGTCGAATACTTTAACGGAGATTTATTACCATGTTCATAAAAAAAAAAAAAAAAAATACTCGAGTTTGGAATGAAGAACAGTAAGCAGGAACTACTTATTGTGAGTAATTGTTCCGAAAGGTAGGAGCTACCGAAAATGAATAACAACCACGTGGCTACCCACTACAAAGGAAAATCGATAAAATATAACAAAACTTCACGACAAGAAGATGACGAAATCAAGGAATAAAACTCGAAAATTTACTTCAGCAAGGAAACTGGTTCAACTGCTAGCAAAGAGTACTAAAGCTCAATGTCACGAACAGAACACGTGGTAACGACTACCAACAATGCACAAAGAAAACTCACTCAAATCTCCACAAAAACAGTGACCATTTTCTTCATATGACTACCAAATGTTAAAAACATACACAGTGCTCATAATCAGTTACATGAGTTATTCAGGACTCTAGTCACTCTCATAGATACAAGAGGTATTGTGCCCCACGGTCACAAAGGTGTAGACTACGAAGAAAATACTGCGATAAATTTCAAAACCAGCAAATTTATTCTCAATTTCTGCCTACGCAAGGGATCCCGAGTTATTCTATTATTGCTGTAACCTACTAAGAAATGAATGAAGGAGTCAGTTAAACTGGAACGTACACGTTTACAAAATCATAGCACTGATTATGTATATATGAGGTGCGTGCTGAAAATTGAAAGGTTATTTTCGCTCCTGTTTATGTGCCCTGTATATCTCGTTTTAAGGGGGCCTGGAGTTCAACGGACTGCATATCTACCCTTCGCTTTCATCGCTTGTTACTCTTGATCTACAGTTCTAAAGGGAAGTAGCAGTTTTGTACCAACACTGAATGACATTAACTGAAGCTGTAAAAGGAAAGCTATTTAATTATCTGTTATAGATTATGAAATACGACATTTTGTATAATAGACGGTTCACTTTGCAGGAATTTGGTGAATACAGCTCAAATCATTGTGAATATATTTGTACCTAATGTCCTGCACATGTAGTTTTGAGAAAAGATTGTCCTCAGTGTTTTCGACTCAGCGTATCCCTCCTTCAGAACATTCAAGCAGCATAATTCTTGGTGGCCAGTTAATCCTCATCCTCTGTACACTTTAGGAATCTTTTCTTTACTCTGTACCGTTAGTGCTGACTTTCGGAACCCTTTCAGTTCCAGCTACTTGCTGACAATCTTTGGCGTTCAACACAGCTATCACATTATTTCCTGGTTGGATGCCTAATTTGTGCATTAGTTTTCTCTTGATAATTACACCGTTTCTGAAACACATGACAGCATCCATTACACCTCAGTACTGTCAATCGAACGAACATTTTTTTTTTTTGTATTCTTTGCAACACGCAGCTGTTGAAACTCTCATTAGGGTTAGGTGTATGGCCATGTAGACATCTGCTAAGTAATTTTGTATCTGTAAGGTCCCTGTATATTGTCTTTATTGTTTCCGTGACTATGGCAGGCAAGAAATGTTTATGGTGACATTCCATGCCTGTCGCATGAGCATGACTGCTTCGCATACGTTTGTTCAACGAGCGTTTAAGACCAGATCAACAACTGAAAAATAGATAAAAAATAAATTTTTAGAAACGTGAGATGTTTGTATTTCAAATTGAGACAAAAATATGTTTTAGAAAATCTCAGTCATTTCACGTCCAGGTCCCCTTAAACGTCCGTCTGTCCAACGTAAGGTTTATTACATTCGTTGTGTTCGTTCTTTTAACTGCTAAAATAATTACTTCGTCATGTTTTGGCTACTTTATAAATGATCTTGCTGTTGAGTGTGTTTCTGTCAAAATTGCGACAATGCTTGCAATAAACATGTCAGGGTAATCCAATGAGAAGAAATTGAAAATTGTATATAAAATGTCGTTGTCACGTGGTTCACCCCTTGCTGGGTTATGAAGGTGCCACAATTAAATATGCACATACGTTAGAATAATTGGGTACAGTGAGGTGTAAATAAAATTGTGACATCTTCGAACATAGATCTGAGATACATTCAAAAATATAACTGTCCACTCTAAACACATTCTAAGTACAAAATACGCCGGCCGGTGTGGCAGAGCGGTTCTAGGCGCTACAGTCTGGAACCGCGCGACCGCTACGGTCGCAGGTTCGAATCCTGCGTCGGGCATGGATGTGTGTGATGTCCTTACGTTCGTTAGGTTTAAGTAGTTCTAAGTTCTAGGGGACTGATGACCTCAGATGTTAAGTCCCATAGTGCTCAGAGGCATTTGAACCAATTTTAGAACAAAATACGTAAATAGTTAGCATATGAACCATTTTATTTATGATACCTTTATTATCTACAATCAACGCATCCGCTCGTAGCAGATTTTGTTCTGTGTAAGAAGTGGCTTGTGAAAATGGGCGAAGTCCGAAACTAAGCAACCAACACTAACTAATTAATTAGAAACGTCGTTGTAAATGTTTAAAAATGTATTTTTTCCACATATCTGAGCTGCCAGACCAGAAGAACAGAAAATTTTTATATCTTTAAAGTTAAGTTCTCTTCCCTATGCTTATTGATACAAGGAATGTGCAATACGTTGGTGGGAGGGCTCAAAGAATTTATTAAAGCAGTAGACCACAGTTGACCATGGTTAAAGGGCGTGCAAAATTATGTATACAACCACCGCAATAAAATAACAACAGTTGGCAAATTGATGCCCATTTAAATCGTGTGATGAAGCTTCAAACCTTTCAGGCATCTTAATAACCGTTATAGAATAAAATTTCTGTACAGTACTGCAGATCTTCTAAAACGATTGCAGAAAGAACGTCCTTTTTCAGAATTCGCTTTTTGTATACATTACTTTCTGCTCCTTTCGCTCTAGTTGTAAATATATTTATCACGTTCATAGATTTCTCGTTGGTTGTCTCGTTTTCCCAATTTTACATACCTGTAGCTGCTTCTGTATTCTTGGAGCAGTGGATCATGTAACTCATTGGACGAACGTTATCTCCAAGAATGAGATAATACAGTTTCACGTGAATTGAGACAGCAGCACTGTCGGCTGAGGAAGAAGGATCGAGGCTGGGAAAGAAAGGCAAACTCGTACAGACAAGAACTTTGTCGTTTATGGCCTGGGCATTGACGCGTTGCAGCAATGGTGCTGGCAAAACTATTACGGCCACACATTGGCGTAAAATAATGGCTTCATATCTCCAAGTCGACGGGCGGCGATTCTACCTGCCGGGCGGAGATAGGACGGAGAGATTATAAGTGCTTTCCTCGACCTTTCCTGGGCGCGAATTTCACTGGGTGCGAATTTCAGGACACCATTATGAACAGTTTGCTGGAAATTGGACATTAGCTAGAAGTGTCGTCCCTTACGCTCTGTCTCATGACTCATCACCGCGATATCCGTCTCTGAAGACTTCAGGAGTGTTTAAAGAAGTTCATATTGTCCGTCACTGAAACGCGTAAGAATATTGGGTACACCACTTTGGCTGACTATTGTTTGAAGGGTATTGGTATCAGAAGACAGAACTAGAAGCAGCTGATGTTGAAAGAAAACGCCTATAAACCTTGTGAAATTCAACCAAATACACTTTACTGTGTAAAAAAAGATTGAAAAATATTTAAAATAAAGGAAAAAGCACATTTTTACACATCTACGAAATAAATACATGTTGATCTGTAGCATTCAGTATAGTGTTACTACACATTATGCGTTGTAATACGCTTGCATCCTTCTTTTCGGGAAGCTGACGTTGCTATTGACGCCTGTGCCAAACTTCGACAACGGCACTCCTGAAGTTATACGTTTGAAACGTCTCCTTAGAAAAATTATACATGACTGTCCTTAAACTGACACACAATATTTTTAGCGCAACGCAATCTGACTTTCAATAATCCCTACAAAAGAATGGCCCTGACTAACATTAACCTATACCTTTCACAAATCACTTATCTCACAACAATCTTCGTTACTCGAACTACTGCAATACAGCGAGCGCCACTACTGCCAGCTAAATAAAAGATTCAAACTATGGAAGGCACTAACTACTGATAGGCATAGTTAGCAAATGAAAGATTTTAATAGAGAACAAAAAATGTATTTACCTTAATAGTGTTGATGTATCATAATATACATAGCAGTTCATGACATCCAGTCTTACAAATTTCAAAACTCCGCCATTTCTCTCCCCACATCCACCACTGCTGGCGGCTCACCTCCCACTGCGCAACTCTAGGCGCTGTTCACATCCAGCTGCCCAACACTACAATGGCAGACAACAATGCAACTAGCCACAGACTGCAAACAGCACACCCAGTAATTTTCATACAGAGCGCTACGTAACGTTGCCAATAAGAAAACATAAACAGCCCACTTACATAGCCCCCATGCTCCCCACAAAAAATTTTACAGTTTGTTTTGGGCACTGGCCAACACATATTTGTTAAACGTTTTTCACAATTACAATAACAAAGAAATAGAATGCACACACTTATTGATACAATGTTGGTCAAAAGCTAAAATTTTCTCACAGTCCATAAAGACAGTCCTGATCGTTCATCACAGTAAAATAGCAGTGTTTTTCTCAAAGTCTGAGCAGTAAAAGAGAATGCACACGGAAGTAGTGGATTCCGATGCAGTCTTGAAGAAGTAGTGTTGTCCTTCCAATGGAAAGACAGTGCTGACTCGTGACATGCAGAGAGGTAATGGGCCCCAACAGAGCAAACCCACAGCAGAGTCAGTCGAAGGTTTGAAGAATAATGGTAGGTAGGTAATCACAGAGCAGACCCACTGTAGTCCTAGTAGAGATAATGGTATTGGTGGGCCACCAGAGGTGCAGACCCACTTCAGTCCTTGTAGAGATACTGGTATTGATGGATCATCAAAGGTGTAGACCCACTGTAGTCCGTGTAGAGATGGCCAACAGCCATCTGTTGTGACTGTGCAGGTGCACAATCACCATTGAAGAGTCTTGTGGATAATAAAGCAAGTCCATAACCACCACTTGTGCACTTACAAAGTTTTTGGAATTGTCCTTAGAACCAGCAATGCTGTTATCCAGTCCCTTGCTGAATTATTACCACACGTGCAAACACTAACAGTCCCTACTTCTCACATATTGTCCATATACTATGACCAGCAGAAACGTGTGCAGTGAAATGTAACTTACAAGTTACTTAATTTGATGAACTGGTGTCGATTACAATTTTATAACATAACAATACAATAACAAAGGTACAAAATACATCATTAAAGAACGTAACAGTACAGATAACATTTGTGGTAATATAGGCTTTACAAAAGAATAGAAATAGACATGTACACCAGTGTTCCAAGAATTATGACATAAGTACATACATCAAGATCAGAATAACTTTTGAAACGACAACTTCACCTATGAGCAACAAAACAGAACAGATAAATAGTGTCTAAACATTTTTACAAAGTAAATAACATAGTATTAGAAAAAATCTACAATATAACTCTCATCAGCTAACACATAAAGACAGGAAAAACACAAATACACAAGAGTACACAAACACATAGCAGAATAACACAAAGAAAGGACAGGGTTTGTTTTACTGCAGTATATTGCAAACAAAACTTTCTTTACTTCTTGGAGATCTCCCTTCATTCTTCATTATTCCCAAAAAGTCCTATCTATACCTGCTTTCTGTACTTTTTTTGTATAACTTCTCAATGCATTTCTTCCAATTCATCGCAACTCATTCTCTTATATAGACTACCCCCTCTTAAGCTAACTTAAATCTACTGAGCTCAGATGCTAAACTAAGGGACGAGGCAATGCAGTGGCACAAAACAATTAACACAAACAGCAATGACAAAAAAATACAAATTGGCGAAGCAAGCAGCAATATTACAAGTAATATAAGGCAATGAGCAGCAAACAAGAAAAATAAATCAGTAGTAAAACTGGCTTAACAGAGTAATGTAAAGTGAAATTTAGTAGCACTATGCCTGGCAAACAGCAGCAGCAAATGCAATAACCTATATCTAAACATGACATATGCTCAAACAGAAAAAATATTACACTAACGACAACAATGCAGACAGGGGAAATGTATATTCACATCTTAATGTCTATGTAATTAAAGTGGTGCACCACAACTTATTCTATGAGAAATATGACCAAGTAGTTGAAAAGAATATTATGTATGCAAATCCTGTGAAGGGAAATGATTATTTGTGCTATTTTTTCTAAGAAAGTACATCATAAACGTATGCTTTACTGGGTCTGTAGACAGAAAATAGTGATATTAGTACATCTATTACATTTTATTTTAACCAATGCTGCAGTGCAGCTAGAAACTTGATATTAAACAAAATGAGCAAATATACATATAAAGCAACATATGAAACGTCATTCACTAGGCAAATGGCGTCTCCAAAGGCAAAAAAATTCTCTCAACTAGAAAGACAATATGGGTAAAATGTTTCTCATCATTTCATTAGGCATTTTAGCAAATATCATAAATTAAGAGCTCCACAGTGTAATCATATGTTTTCAAGTTTGAGCGTGTCGTATTTGCGATTCTTTCTACAAGGGAATGTCAATAGCGAGGATAATGGCCCCTTTTTTTTCTCCACCTGTGCCTCTGAAAGGCATACACTAAATGGCTTTTTTCCAGGCGACTGTCGCGCAGCTGGGTGCCCATGACTCATTACGTGAAGGTGGTCACTTAACTTTCTTACTGAAATATTTACGACACCAGTTTCCATTACAGTGACAGTCTCATATTAAAAATTTCACAGGTCGAGAATTTGCGTTGCAAATGTGTAGAAACAAAATCCTATGAAGATAACAGTGTGAAAAAAATGTTCGCCTGCATTGTGATACATTCACACATTTACACACATTTCATAACTCTTAAAGTACAATTCTTGGTTTCCAACATCCTTTTTCACAAGTCAGAGTCCCTAACCACTACTCATTATTCCTTACCTTATTACATATATACTTATTTGTCGACATTTCTTCAATATTTCATCTTAATAAATACATAGCATAATCAAATTCCTCATATAACATCAGCTTATTGATCATAAACATACCTCAACAGCATAATACACATTGTCATCGTAATAATATCATAAAATCTCAGCGAAAACTCAAAAACGTCGTAGCTTTCTGCAATAATTTCAGAATCTAAAAAAAATCTCTGCTCATTTCGATAGTGTCATCTACCTCAATCGTACTTTAAAAATCGTGATCACATACCAAATATATCATTCAAAGCTCTCAGAATATCACCATCGTTCCAAAAAAATATGAACAGTTCACAAAGTACAGACAAAACACAATTTCGTAAGTGTGAAGTTATCCAAAGGTGTAATTATGTAAATATCTGTCACTGATGTAGTAAAGTAAATGTTTGTCTCTCTGAGTTAAATGATCAGATAGCTTTGTAATTTGTGTGTTCGAGAAATATGGTACCGATGTGTAAAGTTGTATAAGCAAATATCATATTAGCTAGGGCTCCTTGTGCTTGCCAAACACATGGTACACAAAGTAGGCGTGTACCCCCTGAGGATTAATGTAATTATACCCTCAGGTGTTACAGATTACAGCAATGGAATGAAATGTATCATGGAAAACCTTTGTATCATTGTACTTCAAATATCTTTAAAAAGAAATGATTTAAGTACAAAGCTAATCACTGAAATACGTGTACTGTAGCACTAAACTGTGTGTCTTGTTGTATGATAATCTCTGTGGAAGTGTTGTTGTTATCGTCCTCCAAAAGTTAAGTTCTGCAGAAGCCAATGTACTTACCTCATGATAAACAAAAGTGAAATGCTTTGCGTATAGATATCTTAGTTATTATGCTTATTGCCGTGATGGAGAAAGTACTGTGCTGTAACGTATTGTTGTGCTATGGAAAAGGCAGTCTCATTGTAGCTATACCACAAAATTTACCGCTAAAACAAGTTTTACTTTCCAGAATAATACAGAACAACTGTGCAGATATAAAACAGATACACTGCAAAAGCACCATTGTAAATTATCACTCGTTAGTAGCGTCGTGATAAAATCGTGTAGCTGTCACATAAACTAACCACTGTGTCATCTGGTATCTCACTGAAAGTACTTTAAATCCAGAATGTATTTTCAAGTAAACGAAAACGTTGCATTAAAATCTCATTAGCAGTACCAGTATATGTTCTAAGTATGTAAGCCTTATAGTCATTACATAATCGTGCAACTAACAAGCAAGAATGTACACAAACAATAACACTGTGATGTCTGTTCACTATAACAATGCATTCGTAATTTCTGTTTAAATAAGTTCTCTTGGTTCTTGATTGGATATTTAACTTCAAACATTGTTGCATGGTAACAGTTTCTAAGTCTGACAATACGTACTAGAAATGAGAAGTGAAAAGTTTTATGGCAAAGACGAAGTTAAGAACCAGATTATCTCTCAATAAACGGTTTTACATGTGAAATGTGGTGTAAACCTTTTCTCTTCCTAGTACGCAGTGTTTTCAACTTCAACGAAATTATCATGTGGTATACGTCGGTAAAGAATACCGGAATTTTTCTCAACGTTAGCGTCTATGTAATTTTTCCCTGAACCAGCCGGCGCACGCGGCTGCCTGCGGTGCGAGTCATTGTCTGTCTCTTTGTTGGCGCACGTCGTTATTAGGATCAGGAGACCTAACTTTTGCAAATTCACCTAGTCGAGAAGGCCCTGCCCTGTTTGAAGCTCGCCAGTTCTGATGGAATTCAGGTCTGTCGTTTTGTCGGTAGTTTACATACTTTCTTGTTTGTCGGTCATGTGGTGGAGAATTTCTCCCGTAATCGTAACTGTGTGGTGGACCGTTTCGTCTGAAGTTTTCTGTCTCCCTTGATAATAATTACTTTCGTTGCCATATTGCCTGTTTCTATGGTTACCTCTGTCATATTCATTACTACGGAAATGCGATCTTTCTCTGTAACTATTACTCTGCCAGTGGTTGTCATATGGGTGATGTCTGTTTTGTTCACGATTTGTGTTGTAACAATATCCTTGTCGTGTCCAGTTATTACTTCTTTCATCGCGGAATTGCGACGGAGGTGACCTACAATTGTTGTGTTCTGGTTTTCGCGTCCCACGTTTGTCAGTGTCAATTTATAATTCTTGTAAGAGTCCCTGAAAAACTTCAGTGTCGTCTTTGCAACGTCCTGCCAAAATAATATGTCGTAAATGTTCAGGTAATTTGATTAAGCAAATGCGTATGAGTTCGGAGGGGCAGTATGGGTTTGACAGGTACTGATTCTTGTGCAACATGTCTTCAAAATATTTCACAAAACTGGAAAATTCAGATTGTTCGAGATGTTTCATCATTATAATGCTATGTTTTACTCGGTCTTGTGTAGCTTGAGACCAATATGCTGAGAGGAAGGCATGGTAAAATTCTCCTTCACTGTGACAATCGTGAATGACCGCTCGCATTCTTACAGCTGGTTCATTCTCTAAATAGCCACACAAAATTCTAATCTGTGCTCTAATGACCAGTTGGGAGGAAAACAATGAAAGAATTGATGGAGCCACACTTGTGGATGAATGTCGTTGCCAGAATTCCTAAATGTTTTAAATTTACGGTAGTAATGAACAGCTTATAGTCAAAATCATCATGTCGGCCAGTCGCATATCGGTCATTGTTACGTCGTTTCGGCGGTTCCATTTCAAAATTCGGTGCACATTGTCAATTTCTTTCATAATTTACGAAATGCGCTGTGTTATTATTTTGTGGCTGTTCCGTATTTCTATGTCCCTCTTCCCGTATTGGGGCGCGAGTGTCCTCTGAAATACGTAATTCTTGTATTACCTGTGTTGGCTGATGTTGTACTTCCCGGATTTCTCTTTGGTGTTGCGTATTAATTTGATTCGGAATTTGTTTGAATTTCCTAATTTGTTCGCACTCTTCTGTGTCATTAAAGACTACCGGTTTTGTGTCATTCAGATTATCATCTACCTTCGTAGATAAATTATTTAGCTGATCCGAAAGTTCAACCTCTTTCTCTGATAATGAACTAATTTCCTCCATGTGTCTTTCTGAACCAATTTTCAGAGTATCTACTGTGTTTTTTAAGTTTTCCTGAGTTTTTGCAAGTTGCGTAACCGAATCGGTAGATGCAACTGAGTTAATTTTAGCTTGCGAGGTCTCATGATTTTCATGAACAATAGTTTGCAGTTCTTTTATGGCTGCTTCGTGATTCTGTAATGCATTTTCATGCCGCGAAATAATAGGTTGAAAATTCTCACAAATTTGTGTTTTTACATCATTACAGAGTATTTGACATTTCGATTCAATGTTATGTAACTCAGTAGTTAAATCTTCACGTGTTTGTTCAAGCGTGGTGTCTAACTTCCGAAGATTTTGTTCCATTGTGCCTAACTTTTGAAGCTGTTGCTGTGTTTGTCTCTGATTTTGTTCCACTGTGTCTAACTTTGGAAGATTTTGTTCCATTGTGTCTAACTTTTGAAGCTTTTGCTGTGTTTGTCCCATTTGTTGTATTAATTGCAATAATAATGTATTACTGTCTCGAATCTGTTCCTCTATGCTTTTTGGCAGTGCATTTGCACCGGAAACATTCACATTTTGACAAGAAGAAAATGTGTCTTGGCGTATTTGAGAAAACGGTGAGGACTCAAAACCTGAATCTACAGTATTTGTGAGATTGTGTCCTGTCATTTCGGATTCCTGAGGTGAGCTATTGCCGACCGGTCGATCGATAATGTTTCCCTGTTCACTAATTGTTTCACTGTCTACGCCATTATTTGCCGCCCGCTCCATTTCCCTATGCACAATTACCAAATTACTAGTTATAACATTAGTTAATTCATTACATGGTGGCGCTAACACACTTCTTTCGTCTTCACTGTCATTTCTCAGTTTACTTTGGAGCCTAGTATTATTTATTTATTTTTATTTATTTATTTATTTATTGTTCCGTGGGACCACATTTAGGAGAAGTCTCCATGGTCATGGAACGAGTCAATACATGAAATTATAACACGATTGTAGAAACACATAAAATGAAACAAGTCGTTAGTTTAAATAAAGAAAATCAAGAATGTAACACTGGAATTTGCTTAATTTTTTATCTCTTCCAGGAGCTCCTCGACGGAATAGAAGGAGTGAGCCATGAGGAAACTCTTCAGTTTAGACTTAAAAGTGTTTGGGCTACTGCTAAGATTTTTGAGTTCTTGTGGTAGCTTATTGAAAATGGATGCAGCAGAATACTGCACTCCTTTCTGCACAAGAGTCAAGGAAGTGCATTCCACATGCAGATTTGATTTCTGCCTAGTATTAACTGAGTGAAAGCTGCTAACTCTTGGGAATAAGCTAATATTGCTAACAACAAACGACATTAAAGAAAATACATACTGTGAGGGCAATGTCAAAATTCCCAGACTATTGAATAGGGGTCGACAAGAGGTTTTCGAACTTACACCATACATAGCTCGAACAGCCCGTTTTTGAGCCAAAAATACCCTTTTTTGAATCAGAAGAATTACCCCAAAAAATAATACCATATGACATAAGCGTATGAAAATATGCGAAGTATACTACTTTTCGTGTTGAAATGTCACTTATTTCAGATACTGTTCTGATGGTAAATAAAGCGGCATTTAGTTTCTGAACAAGATCCTGAACATGGGCTTTCCACAACAGCTTACTATCTATCCGTACGCCTAGGAACTTGAACTGTTCCGTCTCGCTTATAACATGCCCATTCTGTCTGATTAAAATGTCAGTTCTTGTTGAATTGTGGGTTAGAAACTGTAAAAACTGAGTCTTACTGTGATTTAGCATCAAATTATTTTCCACAAGCCACGAACTTACTTCATGAAGTACATTATTTGATAATGTTTCAATATTACACACAAGATCCTTCACTACCAAGGTGGTGTCATCAGCAAACAGAAATATTTTTGAATCACCTGTAATACTAGAAGGCATATCATTTACATAAATAAGGAACAGCAGTGGCCCCAGCACCGACCCTTGGGGAACGCCCCATTTAACAGTGCCCCATTGGGACTGAACATCATTACCACTCTCAATATTGCGGAGGATTACCTTCTGCTTTCTGTTCTTAAAGTAGGAGGCGAACCAATTGTAAGCTACTCCCCTTACTCCATAATGTTCCAACTTCACACGCCATTATTGTCACAATATTTCACACGACAACACAGAAAAGCACAATTTGAAGAGCAAAATAAGAAAACACATTAACATAGCACTGAAAATAATATCTAGTTAATTGCAAGCGCAGTTGCGAAATACTTGGTGCAAATCTACATGCATGCCACAACTGTTTTACTGTACAACAATGAAAGACTGCAACTACAAAGGAGATTCTCTCTACAATTACGCGCTAGCAATAAACAATAGCTACACTAATTACACAAACTACAAGAAAAAAATCAGAAGATTCCAGTGAGGTATCCTCGGCTACGGGTCGACATATGAAACGTCCCCTTTGAAAAATTATACACGACTGTCCTTAAATTGACACACAATATTTTTAGCGCAACGCAATCTGACTTTCAATAATCCCTACAAAAGAATGGCCCTGACTAACATTAACCTATACCTTTCACAAATCACTTACCTCACGAAAATCTTCGTTACTCGAACTATTGCAATACAGCGAGCGCCACTACTGCCAGCTAAATAAAAGATGCAAACTACGGAAGGCACTAACTACTGATAGGCATAGTTAGCAAATGAAAGATTTTAATAGAGAACAAACAATGTATTTACCTTAATAGTGTTGAAAAATCATAATACACATAGCAGTTCATGACATCCAGTCTTACAAATTTCAAAACTCCGCCATCTCTCTCCCCACATCCACCACTGCTGACGGCTCACCTCCAACCGCGCAACGCTACGCGCTGTTCACATCCAGCTGCCCAACACTACAACGGCAGACAACAATGCAAACTAGCCACAGACTGCACACAGCACAGCCAGTGATTTTCATACAGAGCGCTACGTAACGTTGCCAATAAGAAAACATAATCAGCCTACTTACACTTTGTACGCGTCTGAGGAGCAGTCCTGCGATGACGCACTGCTGGTTTAAAGTGGTTTCAACTGTGCTCAAACCAGTTCATTTCAACAGATATATATGGTCATTCCATACGGTAAACCTGATCATACTTGAAATGGGTGCAACATGCTCGCGTATTACCGTCTGGAAAGACGAACCCGTCGTTGAAATATTGACTACATGACTGAAAAATAGGTAGGAGGTTCGTGTCATCTTCATCGATGAGTGCCAGGTTTGTCTGACGTTCCACGATCCTCGTAGACGAGTATGGAGGCGAGCAGGTACCAATGGGACATGCAGACCACGGGCTCAGCTAGGAGGTGAGCCAGTGCTGGCTTTAATTGATATGTTGCTATAATTATTGTTCTATAATCGTATATAAGTTTTTCATCACTCAATGCAGCGTAATATTCTTGAATGGTGGAGAGGAAAGATGTTAGGTTTCGATTCTTTTAAGAAACTCAGAATGCACTAGCAGGGTGAGCATCACACACAGGCAACAATGAACCTGTCATTGTAGGAAAAACTAACAGGCAGATTCATATTGTTGAGTGGTACTTAAGATAATAAATTGGTGAAATCAAAGTGAAGTAGAAATTAGAAAATAAAGGAAAAACTTTGTTTAGTTTAGAAGAATTACACACTGGCAAACAGCAGGCAGAACAGCAGAGCAGAAGAGACAATGACCATGAAGTCAGCAAGTTCCACATAAGCGGACGCTGTCGATTCAGCCGTCAGGGCATCGCTTGACCGGCTCACGTGTTTCTCAGTTGTCACATGTGAGCAAAGGCCCTCGCCTACATTCCAAGAGCCAATGACCGACGTTAAGAAGATTCTTCGAGAAGCTTTTCAGCGTGACAGAAGAGGCAATGACCGTGAAGTCGTTCACCTCCAGTGGACAGAAGTGAATAAATACGCGAGACGCAGTGGGCCCGACAGACGAAAGAAGAAAAGAGAAGTTAGTAGTAGTAGTTTTCAGTCATTTCGGTGCTGAAGACCGTCATGCAAGAAGAGACTACATCATACACAGACGCATCAAGTCCGGCGCTGTAATGGAATAGCAAGCAGCAGCCTCGGCGCCAGAAGACAGAAGTTAAAAGGTATTTTAAGTCTGATTTTTACGTACCCGGGTGACTCTTGAGGACGGGAAGGAGACAGCCTCACATCAGCAGTCACCTGTGAGCTGGGATGAAGATCTGACAGCCGAAGACTGGCAGGCGGGAGTGTGTTGTTCGAGACCAGGACACTGGCCTTTCCCCGCCGGGGCGCTCCGCTGGCCGAAGCACATCCCACGCGGTCGCTTACAGAAGAGAAACACTGGGACGCCACATCCAAGATATCACCGTCCGATGCACGACTTCGCTATCAATAAATACACGGGCCACAGCATGATGCGCGTCTCCAGTCAACTGGGCGAGACGGCGACACGAGATACACACCGCTACGCGTAATCAGACGCCGCCGCTGCCACAGCAGAAGGCTTCGCAAACGACACAGCTGCCATTCTCCGAGCCAGAACATCGAGTAAGGAAACAGTTGTACGAAACTTGCAATAAAAGTTATCTCATGTAAAAATACTGTTTCATTCTACCTCATACCCGAGCCAAGGAAGAACCCACCCATCCCACATGTTGTTAAGAGAGAATAAGTAATTTATTTAGTATTTTCACCCTGACATAATGCTTTAGAATGCTCATCCTGACAGTTACTAGCATCAAAAGAGAAAACCCATTTACATTTAGTGACAGAACTGTTACAAAATGGAAGAGTTTCTTGTGGTATATACTCTCCTGGAAATTGAAATAAGACCACCGTGAATAAATTGTCCCAGGAAGGGGAAACTTTATTGACACATTCCTGGGGTCAGATACATCACATGATCACACTGACAGAACCACAGGCACATAGACAGGCAACAGAGCATGCACAATGTCGGCACTAGTGCAGTGTATATCCACCTTTCGCAGCAATGCAGGCTGCTATTCTCCCATGGAGACGATCGTATATATGCGGGATGTAGTCCTGTGGAAAGGCTTGCCATGCCATTTCCACCTGGCGACTCAGTTGGACCAGCGTTCGTGCTGGACGTGCAGACCGCGTGAGACGACGCTTCCTCCAGTCCCAAACATGCTCAATGGGGGACAGATCCGGAGATCTTGCTGGCCAGGGTAGTTGACTTACACGTTCTAGAGCACGTTGGGTGGCACGGGATACATGCGGACGTGCATTGTCCTGTTGGAACAGCAAGTTCCCTTGCCGGTCTAGGAATGGTAGAACGATGGGTTCGATGACGGTTTGGATGTACCGTGCACTATTCAGTGTCCCCTCGACGATCACCAGTGGTGTACGGCCAGTGTAGGAGATCGCTCCCCACACCATGATGCCGGGTGTTGGCCCTGTGTGCCTCGGTCGTATGCAGTCCTGATTGTGGCGCTCACCTGCACGGCGCCAAACACGCATACGACCATCATTGGCACCAAGGCAGAAGCGACTCTCATCGCTGAAGACGACACGTCTCCATTTGTCCCTCCATTCACGCCTGTCGCGACACCACAGGAGGCGGGCTGCACGATGTTGGGGCGTGAGTGGAAGACGGCCTAACGGTGTGCGGGACCGTAGCTCAGCTTCATGGAGACGGTTGCGAATGGTCCTCGCCGATACCCCAGGAGCAACAGTGTCCCTAATTTGCTGGGAAGTGGCGGTGCGGTCCCCTACGGCACTGCGAAGGATCCTACGGTCTTGGCGTGCATCCGTGCGTCACTGCGGTCCGGTCCCAGGTCGACGGGCACGTGCACCTTCCGCCGACCACTGGCGACAACATCGATGTACTGTGGAGACCTCACGCCCCACGTGTTGAGCAATTCGGCGGTACGTCCACCCGGCCTCCCGCATGCCCACTATACGCCCTCGCTCAAAGTCCGTCAACTGCACATACGGTTCACGTCCACGCTGTCGCGGCATGCTACCAGTGTTAAAGACTGCGATGGAGCTCCGTATGCCACGGCAAACTGGCTGACACTGACGGCGGCGGTGCACAAATGCTGCGCAGCTAGCGCCATTCGATGGCCAACACCGCGGTTCCTGGTGTGTCCGCTGTGCCGTGCGTGTGATCATTGCTTGTACAGCCCTCTCGCAGTGTCCGGAGCAAGTATGGTGGGTCTGACACACCGGTGTCAATGTGTTCTTTTTTCCATTTCCAGGAGTGTATACTGTTACTGCAAAGCACTCAGGCACTACTAGACATCGATGAGATTCGTCTGACATTTTCCTTTTTTTTTGCGTTCCATCACTCTAGTTCCCAACGAGAAACGTTCTGATGGTTAGTCAGTCATCCTTCTCTGTTTAGTTAATCCTTGTGTGGTTCAGATCTCTACAAAAACTAATAGCTACTCTCCTTATCTAAATAATACCACAGTTTTATTAGATTTCATCATAAAAATTTATATATATATGTATATATATATATGTATGTATATATATATATATATATATATATACATATAAACTCTTCCATTTGAATCTGAATGGTAGTTTTTTCGTTAGTTTTTCCTACAATGACAGGTTCATTGTTCCCTGTGTGTGATGCTCACCCTGCTAGTTCATTCTGAGTTTCTTAAAAGATTCGAAACCTAACATCTTTCCACGATTGAAGAGTATTACGCTGCATTTAGTGATGAAAAACTAATATACGATTATAGAACAATAGTTATAGCAGCGTATCAGTTAAAGACAGCATTGGCTCATCTCATAGCTGAGCCCGTGAGACTGCATGTCCCATTGATACCTGCTCGCCTCCATACTCTTCTATGAGGATCGTGAAACGTCAGACAAACCTGGCACTCATCGATGAAGATAACACTACATCACTGGTGCAGGTTCCATTCCAGATGTCCTCTTGCCCATTTTCTTCACGGACCATACTGTTCAGGGCCTTCTGCTGTTGTTCATGATGAGCGCCTAGAGACCAAACTGATTGTACTCTCTGGGACGATACAACTTTTGGAGTTCCCTCCCACAAGGCAGTACGCAGTGCTGCAGTATTTCTATCAGGGTGCGTAGGAACCATAATATGTAGGTAGCAGCCATACTCTGATAGTGCGGATTGCGACTGACGATTACGTGGCCGATGTTTTGTGTACCGCCATAGTTTTTGTGTATTCGAAATACGTCACTGAGGGGTAAGTAAAAACAGCGTAATTAGTCCTACGATGACAACTCTTCTTAGGGTGACAGTACATCGCAAGCACAGGCTAAGTTAGTAACATCATTTCATGGCATGTTGACTGAAGTAACAGCTAAGACAACTTACATTGTTCTGCTCATTGGTGAACTGTGTTGGAAACGTAGATTTCATTTTACCTCTCTCTCACAGGGATCTGTACCTCATGATTTTCTGTGGTGAAAAAAGTACAGAGAAATCGTATCCCGAAAAAAAACCAGCTATGAAAGTAAGAAGGGCGGTCCAATAAATATTATATGGTTTAAATGTTTCCTACAATGACGTTTGCGTGGTTAGGATACTCAATTGTCACAGCAATAGCTTCACCTTTAGTACAAATTGTTCTCATGAATGCTAAATTGAAATTTTTTCTTTAGAAGTTTCCATCGTCGAAGCACTTAAATTACTTTGTATTTATAATGGTTTCACTAAGCTGAAATGAGTAATAAAGTCTTGTGACTCCACTATGCCATAGCACGTTCCAGGTGTTTTAGGTATAAAACGGTGGAGATATTTCGTGAGCAAACGTAAGTACTTTTTAAAGTAAAATCTAGTCGTCAGTTGGAAACAAATATTTTTTCATGCTTTGATGGTTTCGTCTCATTAATTTGTCATCCTCAGAAGCCTAAAGAATTAGTTAGATTATAGATCTTTAGACTTTGGCTCTATATTTATGTAAAGTAAAAGAAGTAAACTACAGACACTTACTTAGTATTTGTTTGGCAGACGTCGGTTTCTTCTTCAAAGAAGAATATTTCCATGAAATGTCCAGAATTAATGTACATAACGCTCTTCAAAATTGTAAACATAGATTGACGATTTCCAGTAACTGAGTAAAATTTAAGTATATGTTAAGCTGTTGTGCTAGCAGCAAGGAACATATGTAAAAGCATATAGATGATAAAACAAAGGTATGTAAAGAAATTAAGTATAACACATTTGAAAACAAATGACACATGATTCTAATATATAAAAGGAATGGGCTAATTTGGCCATTTTGTAAGAGACGTTATGGAATCACATAGTGTCTGCTTTTTAATGCAACAAGTCTTTTGACTTTAGGTGAGAATGTTTTTTCATATAAAATTCTTTTCAAATGTTCGTTTTGTAACCATTATCAACTATATGCAAAATTTCCACATTAAGCTAGGGTGGAGATGGTGTGCCTCCCTACTGTGGGATGTACTGAAAAGTTGGCTTATATGAATTCTCGCCACCCTTTTGACCAAATGCTCAAGTAAATGGGTTATAAACGCCTACTCTGTCTGTTATATCTACAAAATCGAACATATATTATATTGTGTCTTATGTACTCCAGATTCGACAGATTTATAGGTTTCTCATTAAATATAAAGAGCGACTTGGTGGCATCATTTGTGGTAAAAGAGCAATCGTCTCATACTTTTTAAATTAATTTGCTGTATGATATGAAATGTTGCCTGGAGTACATGAACTAATTTTTGTAAAGGACATACAGGAGGAAAATTAAGACCCAATTTTGTGAACTCTTGCTCAACAAAGGCGGCGAGATTTCTTGTAATTTAGCTTTCGCAAAGTATCTCACAACAGAGAAAAACATTCTCCCTCTTCCGTCCTTGCATAACATGGAAATATCGCATTTAATTGACAAGGGCTACAAAATCAACATCTTAAAACAATAGAAAATATGTAAAGAGTACCACATAAATTCAAAAGATTTGTTGAACGATCGACTTGCATTAAAACACACTATTTTTATTGTATATCATCTGTTATAAAATGTGAAATTAGTCGATTCTCTTTATATATTAGAACTATGTGCCATATTTTTCTTCAAATGTATTATATATAACTTCTTTATATACTTCGATTACTTTTGTATGATTTATAAATGTACATATTACAAGTACAAGAGCTTGCCATATATATGCAGTAGATGTGTTTCAGTTACTGTAAAGTGTCCATCTTTCATTACAATAATAAACTGCAGTATGAACATTTCTGGACATATTATGGTATGTTGTGATCAAGAAGATATCGACATCTTCTAAGCCAATACTAAGTAGGTATCTGGAATACACTTCTTACACTTCACTTATACTTCGCCGGCCAGAGTATTCGAGTGATTCTACGCGCTACAGTCTGGAACCGCGCGACCGCTACGGTCACAGGTCCGAATCCTGCCTCGGGCATGGATGTGTGTGATGTGATTAGGTAAGTTAGGTTCAAGTAGTTCTAACTTCTAGGGGACTGATGACTTCAGTAGTTAAGTCCCATAGTGCTCAGAGCCAATTTGAGCTTATACTTCACGTAAATGTGTTGCCAATGTCTAAAGATTTTAATATCCGTAATTCTGTAGGGTTCTGAAGATGAAAAATTAAAACCTGTAACGTATAATAAAAGATAAATATACTACTGAAGACTGGATTTTATTCTGAGAAATATCTCCTACAGTCCCAAA
Organism: Schistocerca serialis cubense; assembly: GCF_023864345.2. NCBI lineage: Eukaryota > Metazoa > Arthropoda > Insecta > Orthoptera > Acrididae > Schistocerca > Schistocerca serialis. Next base: position 757,372,168 of record NC_064640.1, on the reverse strand, counting down.
AATTAAATCCATGAATTAACACAAGTACGTATATTTTCCCGAAAGAATCCGTCAGCTGGTTGTTTCACCTGAGACAACACAAGTGAATGCTCCTAACATGACACTGTGGAGCACGACAATTCAGCGGGTGACTTCCCGTTCTGATAGCGTTTCTTGTCGTGAAATGACAATTCGTGTAGGAGACATTTCGCGGTTGCCACTACACAGTTAATGCCAAGTGAAAGTCAACCACACTTTGAAAAATACTAGCCAGTTACTACTTCGCTAATAAATATTTCTAGAAAAAAGTTGAACGAAGAGAAGCACACGAAAAATGGCAGTCACAATGGTCTGAGCTGAACGAGAAATTACTTTTAAATCCAGTACTTTCGAATTAAATGTAATTAAGAATAAAGATGTGTAATATTCTAGGCGTATAACGAGCATTTTGCTACGAATCTGGAACAAATGACCTCTAAGTGATTTAAGCAATAGTTAAGAAGCATTTCGCTCTACAGAAAAGTTTGTTCTACTAAATTCTCCGCAGTACAGTAATGAAACGGCAGATAGTACATCTAATCGATACTAAACAGATAACACGACTCTAATGGTATTTTATGCCGGTGTTCTAACCAGCCTTCCTTAAACTTTTTGCGTATGTGAAAATTTCAAAGCAGAATTAAGAAAAGAACTACCTAGAATGTTGGCTTGAAGAAAGAGTTGACAGTAGATTCCGAATTTTCATTGTAAAAAGATCATTCACCAAATAAAGCTGTTGTTGAAAGAGTAAGGTTAGCAAATTAACTACTTTAAATTAATCACAACACATCGCCATTAATTACAAGTTCAACCAGATACTTAAATCTATGACTCTTAATCACACCATATCAGTACCCTTCGTTGAAAGGTCTGTGGGTTCCATGTTTATACATACAATAATAACTTTCCTAATAACGAGTCAATAATTATATCAGATCTCTTTATATGTCAGTCATGCTCTAGCTCTCGGCTGAGATACATCTACAGAGCGGCAAGTTAAGTGTTTATTTTTTCTGTGTTTTCCTTCTACTATATTTATTGAATTTCTTGCATGTATAGCACCAGTTGTATGGCATCGTCAATTTTTGAGCTATATTGTGATTTTAGGCACTCCTTGTGTAGCGCTGTGGATATAATATTGTAATTTTGGGCCGATCTCTAAGATTAATTACGTAATTAGGACCGATATTTACCTCATTTTTAATACCAAAGTAAATAAAGTACACTAACGTAACCATCCTCTCCTGCATGTGGATAGTTTCCACGTGTTGGGGGTGTGTGCTTGGAGTCTCTGTCGAGAAGGACCAGGGTTCGATTCCTTTAAAGAACAAGGCCATTAATTTCCCGCCATTTCCTGGGTTTTGATGGTGGGGTTGGACGTCATCAGAGCCCTGCTACATAGAAATTCCCTCAAAAGTTAGAAATTCCCACTAAAATAGGAAATTCCCATCAAAATTCGGAATTTCCGCCAGTAGAGTAGGTAATGAGGGGGTGGGTGTGTTGTGGGGAGTTTGAATGGGATGGGGACCCACGTACAGGCTGAGGGAAACACATTCTATCATGGACTGGTGAGTGTGGATTTGGGGGGGGGGGGGGGGGTTATTAATTGATCAATTTCATTAGTTTCAATATAAATTTGATATCGAGAGATTCCTTGAGCACCCATCTCCCATCTACTACTTGTTCAAAATACCGTTCACACAGGGAAATCGTACCAACATACCGTCATTTGACCATTGGAAAGACTTCCGTATGGACAATGAAGTGATAAGTATCCCCGACATAGAGAAACAACTGAAAGATTTGAAAGCATATAAATCACCTGTTCCGGATTGAATCCCAACTCCGTTTTACAACGTGTACTCTACAGCATTTATCGCGAATCTCTCACGCAGCATAAAGTACCAAGCGATTGGTAAAAAGTGCAGGTGACTCCAGAATGTAAGAAGGGTGAAAGGACAGACCCTCTGAATTACAGACCAATATCCCTAAAATGGGACTGCTGCAAAATTCTTGAACATATTCTCATTCGAATATATTAAACTTCCTTGAGACTGAGAAGCTTATGTTCACAAATCAGCATGGCTTTAGAAAGCATCGCTCGTACGAAACTCAGCTGCCCTTTATCAGATGATGTACTGCGAACAGTGGATGAATGGAAACCGGCAGATGCCATATTTCTAGATTTCCGGAAGGCGTTTGAGACGGTGCGACGCTGCAGGCTGTTAACGAAGGTACAAGCGTATGGAATAATTTCACAGATATGTGAGTGGCTCCAAGTTTTCTTAAGTAATATAACGCGATATGTTGTCCTTGAAGCCGAGTGTTCATCACAGACGAGGGTATCGTCAGGAGTGCTCCAGTGTAGAGCGATAGGACATCTGTTGATCTCTTTATACATAAATGATTTGGCGGAGAGGGTAGGCAGGAATCTGCGATTGTTTGCTGATTAAGTTGTGGTGTGCGGTAAGGTGTCTAAGTTGACTGACTGCAGGAACATACAAACCAACTTAGATAAAATTTCTAGTTGGTGTGATGAATGTCAGCGTGCTCTAAATGTGGAGAAATGTAAGTTAATACGGATGAGTAGGAAGAACAAACCTGTAACGTTGGGATACGGTTTACTAGTGACCTGCTTGATAGAGTCGAATAGTTTAAATATGTAGGCATAATGTTGCAAAGCGATATGAAATGGAACGAGCATGTGAGAATTGTGGTAGTGAAGGCGAATGGTAGAGCTCGGTGTATTGGGATAATTTTAGGAAAGAGTGGTTCACCTGTAAAGGAGAGCGCATGCAGGACGCTCGTGCGACCTATTCTTGAGTACTGTTCTAGTGTTCGGGATCCGTAACATGTCGGATTGAAGGAAGACAGTGAAGCAATTCATAGGCGCGATGATAGATTTGTTCCCGGTAGATTCGATCATCTTGTAAGTGTTAGGGAGATACTTAGAGAACTCAAATGGAAACCCCTGGAGGGAAGGCCACAGTATGTTCGAAAAACACTTTTGAGAACATTTAGAGAACCTGAGTTTGAAGTTGTCTGCCGATCGATTCTACTGCCGCCACGATACATTGCGCGTTAGGACCACAAAGATAAGATAGGAGAAATTAGGTCTCATGTGAAGACATATAGATAGTCACTTTTCCATATCTCTATTTGCGACTGGAACAGGAAAGGAAGTAACTAGTAGTGGTACTGCGTACCCTCCGCCACGCACCGCAACGAGGCTTATGGCGTATCTACATAGATGTAGATGTAGAAGAGGATATATATCAATTACATTTCCTAAAGAGAATGAAATGGTACGTTTGCCAATCAAAATAAAATTTTTATGGTCCTTTTAAATCCATTTTCCTGAATTATCCTGAATGAAATATTTAAGCCCTTAAATGTGCAAGCTTTGATCAGTCAAAAGACTCTTCCTCAAGCTATAAAATGTTACAAATATTTAAAAAATGTTACGCCAGAGCTGCAGTTTTGTCATTTCTACATAATGTAATACATTCTAAACGATGAAATCACGGAAATTAATATGTTAAGTGGTTCACATTGGGCGTCAAATGTGAGTCAAAATAGGTAGAAACTTATATGAAAACAAGATCACTTCACATTGGGCGCCTGATTATGACGAAACAGCTACTTAAATGAAGGATCTACACAAGGAGAGATTTAAAATTATTATCATAAGATCAGCATTACAAATATTATTCTCAGGATCGATTCCACTTTGCGTTACATGAGTCATAAGGAACCCCTTGAGTGCGAGGTTGCACAAGGCCAATAATGTTTACAGTATTCAATACTCCACACATTGTTTACCATGCAGTTACAATACTGGCTGCTAAAAGCAACAGGGAGAGGGCCTGTAGGTATCTAAAGGCGAGCACAACATGGGGCTGGGGAGCGTAGCTGAACTGCTCAATCGCCGAGTAACTCACATCAGTGCTAGTGATGGATCTACAAAACAGAGCAATGTCAACGATAAACAAAGTAAACAATGCCTTGTATCTACAACAACGGTTGCCGAAATTGACGTTTAGTCAGAAAGAAACCCGAAAAATTTCACAGAATGAGAAAAATCAATAGATTGCATGGTGTGTTACACGCTGGACTATGCGATAAATGTACGTGAGGGGGACAATGATGACGACACGTACTTAACAAGTGAAAGTGTTGTTCAAACAGGTGTCGAGTAATGTAGTTCATCATCTTTGTCGGACAGAGCCCCAAATTTCGTCTCCTGTGAAACGTGGTAAAGGACACTTGTTTTCCAATGAGCGAGTACTAACGATAACCACGTATGTGGGAGATCATTCGCAGCATAATAAAAAAATAATTATGAACAGATTTAGAGTACGTCCGCAGCAATATGATCTTGTAGTGCATAAGAAAATCAATGAACATTCAAGGGAGGGAAATGCGCACTTGTTATTAAAACTGGGGTTTCCGCCCTTCAGTGACGCTCTGTACAGTTTACAGGATGTGCAAGATGTGACCTGCTACGTTATGTACATCACATTTCGCGCGGTGCAGATGACATTTATTTCAAGGGAAGCAGTAGATGGTTCTCTGAGTTCAGCCAGCGCTACAGGATTGGAAGACAACGAAATTTCAAGCAGAGCCCAATTTATAGGAAACTGCGGAATCGGCCCGAAAATTTGTCTGGGAAATACACAAACCTATCGCATCGTTCAATAAGGAATTTCTTTCAACTCCAGCCGATGGGGATTTGAAGAGGAAATGGATATGGAAGGAACACTGGAAATTAGAAGTACCAGGAGTGGTATATCAAGACTAACTAAAATCAATGCCTTAACGCATTCATATACAATTACGTTGGTTGTTAATCTGGATGGTGCATTGGCTGGAAGGTGTTAATTGTGACTGGAAAAGTTGGTGGTGCTCTGCCCCCTAAGATCTATTCTCTTGTGCGTGATCTTGCCAGAACAGTGGGAGGTATTTACGTCACATCAAGCAAGACTGGGGAAATGGGCGTACGAGAACTACAACTATGGTATGAGCAATGCTTTTGGCCAATAGATGGTCAAAATATGTTGCTTTCTCTTGATTCTTGGCCTGCCAATGAGAAATCGTACTCCTCGAGAGCAAACTATCCCTCCTGAAAATTATGTGACATTACAATTCACACCGCCTAGAACCTCACGACAGTTTCAGCCTCTGGAAGTTTTTTTCCATGCCTGTATATCTACAGCTACGCCTTGAAAGACAGCCACCTTCACAAGCTCCACGCTGAGTATTTCCCAAACGGTTGCATGCCATCACATTCTATCTGTCCGCCTCAGTAGCGCAGAGGTAGCGTTACCGCCTAACACGCAAGGGGGCCCGGGTTCGATTCCCGGCATGGGAGTAGTTGTTGTGTGTCTTTCATTATCATTGACACGCAAGTCGCCGAAGTGGCGTCAGCTAAAAACACTTGCAATATGGCGGCCGAATTCCGAAGGGGACATCCCAGCCAATAAATGTCATACGATTATTTCATTTTCACATTCTATCTGTTCTCATTATACCATTACAGCAATATGATTCTACATGCATTCTTTAAGAGTGGATATCTGGCTGAATGTCCTTGTCGGTCTATAACTAGCAGAGAGTTTGCCTTTGATCTTGATGGAGTAAACATCCATGATCACTGTGGAGCACCACTTTTCATTCGGTGTTCATGGTGCAAGTTAATGGTTTGTTTTGGACACGTCTTGAATGTCACCGATGTCCATTTTGTAAAATGATTTACATCCATCCCATAGAAGTGAGACTTCTGCATCTCTCGGACACTCATTTTTTGTCATTAGCAGTTAACATTTTTCCTGGTATAATTGTTAACACAACACTGTTCAGTGAACCTTGCTAAAGCCTGAGCTTGCGACCTCGCACTCAGAGGCTTCCTTGACGGTACTCTGGATAGCAGAGGTGGAATGAACTACCGCATCCAGCCAGTAAACGGAGTCGATGGTAATTTCGCATGAAGGCACGTGTCAGATGGAGTGTTGTTGCAACACGTCGATCGTACATCATATGTGTGACTGTTGGTTGACAGCCGATAGCTTTCATTTTCCTTATTCTATAGTTTGCACTGGAACCCCTGGGCAGCTTAGTTTGTTACTTACTTTGCCCTGTCCGACCACCAGTGTTAATTCTTTCAGGCACAACGCAGTCTCGGTGGCTCATGTAATGTTTTTACACTAGCGCTATTCAGGTTTGGTGATTCTCTTGTAGAGGCGGTGTGAGCATTGAGGCCAGAGAGCAGACAAATGAATGCATTAAGATGCTTAAAGATTTGAGCATCGAACAGCAAAAGTTGTTCACTCGACACAAAGCACACAAACAGAGTGTCACAAAGTGACGATAGGTATTGGAATGAATGTAGGTATCCGACTTAGTCGAAAAACTGCGTTGACGATAGATAGACATGCCTCCAGAATCTAAAATAACTGGCTCTAGGCATTGCTAATTAATTTAGAGAGATCCGCTTCGGTCGTACTAATATTCATTCCACCCGCAACCGGTTTCGGGATTTTGAAATCCTATCTTCAGGTGTATAGAACTGTAACATACAAAAGAGAAGATGGAAGAAACAGAATGCAAAATATTTGTAAAAACCAAAAGAACAGACTGCCGAAACATGGCCCCTTATTTAATGTATTTGATGAAACATAACGCGCGGCCGGACCAGTCAGTGCAAGAGTTCCAGTCATCGCATGACGTCGGAACTAGAAAAAAGTAAAAGGGGATTGCCCAATAATGAAACTGAACTGAAAGTGTAAATTCGGGATTAGTTGGACGAAGGAAACAAAAGGCGAGAACAAACTCAGTTCTCATCACACTGTCCACAGCCGGGCAGCCGCAAGATAGGAATTCCAACAATTATTGTGTGCAGGGCCGCGTCGGAGGTCTCGAAGCTCGGCGCGGCGCAGGCTCCAACGATGAACAAGCACGTAAACTAACATTATCAGCGATTATATAGAAAATATGGACTCACTGCTCCGAGAGCTTACAGTACTTCATTCAAGGACGTAATAGAAAACAGCGAGCTGTGGTAGCCGATAGAAGAAATAACTCTCAAGTGTATGACAATAATTTTTTAGGCAACTAGACAAGAGATCATAGTTAAAATGAATGAACCAGGGACAAAAGCAGTGACAAAAGTAACAAAAATGAATGGTAATATGGACTATGCTAAGAAAATCGTCACATGTATGAGCTCGAGTGACAAAAATGAAAGTAAAATTTATAGATACTGTCAAATATCTAAAATGTTGAAGTAGTAATGTAAGCATCGAAATAACATACAAAAATTATGAGTTTGGCGTCATACATTGTACAATAGAAAAATGGTATGTAAAGATGGCTAATAGGTGAAGCATCTAAGCGAATGGGAGTAAAAGTAAGTCTGAACTCACAGACTAGTAAAAATATGTGCTATAATAGGCAACAAGGCATAGTAGATAGGCCAAATGGGAGAAGAGGGGAGTATGCTGTCAAAGCGATGATAAAAAACAGGGCGTGGTTTGCGTAAATATTAGTGCAAATGAAGTAGATCTCTTTAAATTAATTATCATCCATTTCAGCTGCGAATGTCCTACGTACCAGATCTTGTGCTCTACCGTGCTGTTTCACTGACTGACTGCTGACTCCCCGTTTCACTCCTCACCGACAGACCTCTCACTGCTGGCTGCCTGATCTGTTGGCTGCTCCTGCATGGTAGTTTTGTTACAGATTTCCAGCACCACGACCTCCAGCACGCTGAATTTTCCATCAAGTCGTCTTTGGTATTGATGGGGTTAATTTTTAGTCCCATCCAACAAGCGATCAAGGCTGCATAACCGCCCGCCCCCCCCCCCTCCCCCTCATCTTGCTACTAGTTTAAAATATCGATCTTGCAGGGTTGGCGTGTAGCCTGAGAACTCTTGTGCCGGTCTTACGTGTTCCTCGTTGTGAGATTTACCAGTGTTGCTGTTGGCTGCCCAGCCCATTGCTTTAAGTGTTGGTCTACATTCCAGAGTTGTACAGAAATCAGCCGCCCAATAACTAACCACATTGTATGTAATGGAAACGGCTCTGCTTTTCTCAAAAGTCCCAAGGCGGTAGGGACTCGGCAACGTCCGTCTTGCTGTCCGTACTGCCTCATGTGGTGGAACTCTTCAGTTAAGCAGTAACGTCTGGCTTTTGAGAAAGTCTCACGTGCAGCATGCAGCTTAAGCACTCCACATGTTGTGAGCAACTGCCCGTGAAATATTACAATAATTATTGAAATCGCGTTTCTTAAATAAATATTAATGCAATAATTTTAATTAAAATTATTTCTGGTTGTCACAAATATAACTAGTCATTTTTCAAAATGAATAATTAAAAAGTTGTAGCTTTTTCTTCATTTAGGAACTATTTCGAAGTACAAAGATAAGAATTCAGCAGTCAGCTGCACAAGAAAACCTTTATTCGGTCAAGTGAAGCAGCTAATGGGTTTCTTGTGCAGCTGACACTTGACTTTTAGTCGTTGTTGAAATATTCTGCAGCTGCTGAACTACAACTGTAGACAAATTCATATTAGTAAGTATCTTAAAATTAACACATTTAATCAGTGACTACTTAGAAAAATAAAATAGTCATGCAATTATTTATAACTTCTTGAAATACTTGTTCAAGGTCAAAATTTTGATCATTGCGCCAGGGCAATGCATAGGAAGCCGGAATATACACAGTGATGTGTAAGTGAAAATTTCCTTGTGACAAGTGACAATGGTGTGTCTCGTACAGAAGACATTCGGCGCATTTCTTTAACTGCTGCCGTTCTGTCATCACAGTGCAGAAAATATCTCGTCAGATACGAAATTAAGCACATCCCAATGTGAAAAATGACTGGGGATATAATCGGTAGTTTGAAGAAATAAGTTACCTGTACAAAGGGAACAGTTCTGGCTGGACATGTGTATCAGCACAAAACACTGGAAGATACCATGTGTCATCGGTAGGTAATGCGGGGCAGTTGACGTACAAAGTCAGAGTTACATATGCTACAAAAATTGTTTGAGATATTCGCAGAATGAAGCTGAAAATGAACCTGTAAGTAATTCAGATTTTACTTTTACTGAAACAGGAAGATTAGTTGAATCATACAAATTATGTAACTACAATGTTGGAAACCATGGATGAAAAAACATTTGTTGCACCTCTCAGAATTAGCTGCGAGGTAAACTTCCACGTAAGTAATAATGTTAGTCTCTTCAGAATTTGAATAGAGGTTGCAGGAAAGCCTTCGCGTACAATTGACCATCAGCGTGACTCACTGAAAGTTAATGTGTTTTTTACGTTGCAAGCATAAAAATTTTACGGTCCTCTTCTCTTGGTTGAGCTAAGTGGTTCAGTAAACATATACGTGGAATCAAAAAATGACACATCTTCATATGGATTCCACAAATTACATCTTTCCGCTAGAGACATAACCCTCAATTTGAAATAAGGAAATTCGAACTTTTGTACACCTCTATTTTCCGAATCCGTTTGTTTGTCATATGAAACGTGAAGACACAGTGTTCTGCGTTTGGCCACCTAAACCTCTGGTCCTGAGAGGTATGAATTTTTTTTCTGCGATGTGTGAAAGGCTTTTATGTATGACTCTACTTTGCCAGGGACTATTGCATAACTTAAACAAACACGCATTTATAAAGCGGTTGTGCCGGTGACTCCCATGTTTAAAGATGTACGATGTGAAATAGAATGTCGCTTTCTCACGTAGACGTCTATGTGGCCCAAACGAGTCGTACAGAACACCTGTAGTGTGTGTAAGAAAATTTTTAGGCCTTTCACTTACATTCTTCTTAACTCTTATCAGTATATCGCTATGAATTTCACAGCAATAGTCATATGGTATCACCGTACTTATTTCGGTTTGCCTTGTACTGTTGACACCGTACGAAGTGTGTGAGTGTGAGAACGCCAGAGTCTGAATCAAGTATCTCAGTGAAATGTGTGCGAACTAGCTACAGAAGTCCAAACAGATTCAATGGGAAAGTCCATAACAATAGTAAGGCAGCATGAAGGAAACATTCAATGAAGCAAAACGATAAGTGATACATGTAGCAGTGAACCGACCAGGTGGTGGAAAGGACTACGCTGAAATAGTAAGTGGTTCCACCCACTTCACACGATGCTCGCACTTGCAAAGGCAGCAGTAGTAATGGCTCAAAACTGTGATCGACGCAACTTGGTGTAGCGGTTATTAAATGTATATAATGACAGACAGCGCTGAAAAAAATCCTGGTACTGTCCAAAGAACCCTAGCACCGTACCTAAATACGTTCCTGCATAAACTGCTAACCGAGACGTCGCAGTGCAAACGGGATTTCCAGAAATACTAGTAGAAATAACACACGTTGTCGTTCTAACAGAAATAGAATTCGACACACGATCTGAGGCACCAAGGAACACGTTTGGACCCGAAGCGACGTTTTAATGGCAGCACCATACACTAATCCGTACATGTTACAAAACTGAATGTATGTGTGTTTGTTTCACTTCTGCTTCTTAACGATGGAACCAGTTTCATGTGAACTTGATACACATATATTAAAACTTACTGTCTAGAAAAAGTCACTGTGAGTCTATGAACCACGTACCTATTAAAGGGGTCGGGGTGAAAAAGTGGGCCGCGCGGAGTGGCCGCACGGTTTGAGGCGCCATGTCACTGATTGCGCGGCACTTCCCGCCGGAGGTTCGAGTCCTCCCTCTGGCATGGGTGTGTGTGTTGTTCTTAGCATAAGTTTGGTTAAGTCAGTTTAAGTAGTGTGTAAGTCTAGGACCGATGGCCTCAGCAGTTCGGTCCCTTAGGAATTCACACACATTTGACCATTTGAGAAAGTGACGTAGCTCACGAATCGCAAATTGTCGGACTGTGTTCATATATTACTTGATAATGAGAGCATTTAGTTACTTGCAACACACTTTAGACATAATTCCAAGCCTTTAGTAAACCTTCTGTCACTGAAAACGCCCACAAAATGATGAAAGGGAAAAAGTTTATCCCTTACCACATTTTCGCTGTTCATGTAGTAAAACTGCCGCATCAGGCATTTTATTTTAATTTATTACTTCTTTATCACTAATTCTATACGTGAAAAATTTTGCACGCAGCGTTCATATATACCATTGATTATACCACAGTAGAGGAAATATGACGTCTTAAACACTGAGATGCGTGAAAAACGGCTGCATCATGCTTGACATTTTAATTTCTTCTCTACTACTTACTCTATTCGCAACAAATTTCGCAGACAATATCCCCATATACCGCTGGAGGTACCTGCAAAATGACATCATTGTAGGACACACAGTAGACGAGATACGGTGTCATATACAATGAGCAGCTAGAAAACCAAACTGTAGGGCCAATTTGATATAGATGCAGGGGAGATAGGGGAGATATAAGGATATATAATATATATATATATATAATATATATATATATATATATACACTCCTGGAAATTGAAATAAGAACACCGTGAATTCATTGTCCCAGGAAGGGGAAACTTTATTGACACATTCCTGGGGTCCGATACATCTCATGATCACACTGACAGAACCACAGGCACGTAGACACAGGCAACCGAGCATGCACAATGTCGGCACTAGTACAGTGTATATCCACCTTTCGCAGCAATGCAGGCTGCTACTCTCCCATGGAGACGATCGTAGAGATGCTGGATGTAGTCCTGTGGAACGGCTTGCCATGCCATTTCCACCTGGCGCCTCAGTTGGACCAGCGTTCGTGCTGGACGTGCAGACCGCGTGAGACGACGCTTCATCCAGTCCCAAACATGCTCAATGGGGGACAGATCCGGATATCTTGCTGGCCAGGGTAGTTGACTTACACGTTCTAGAGCACGTTGGGTGGCACGGGATACATGCGGACGTGCATTGTCCTGTTGGAACAGCAAGTTCCCTTGCCGGTCTTGGAATGGTAGAAGGATGGGTTCGATGACGGTTTGGATGTACCGTGCACTATTCAGTGTCCCCTCGACGATCACCAGTGGTGTACGGCCAGTGTAGGAGATCGCTCCCCACACCATGATGCCGGGTGTTGGCCCTGTGTGCCTCGGTCGTATGCAGTCCTGATTGTGGCGCTCACCTGCACGGCGCCAAACACGCATACGACCATCATTGGCACCAAGGCAGATGCGACTCTCATCGCTGAAGACGACACGCCTCCATTCGTCCCTCCATTCACGCCTGTCGCGACACCACTGGAGGCGGGCTGCACGATGTTAGGGCGTGAGTGGAAGACGGCCTAACGGTGTGCGGGACCGTAGCCCAGCTTCATGGAGACGGTTGCGAATGGTCCTCGCCGATACCCCAGGAGCAACAGTGTCCCTAATTTGCTGGGAAGTGGCGGTGCGGTCCCCTACGGCACTGCGTAGGATCCTACGGTCTTGGCGTGCATCCGTGCGTCGCTGCGGTCCGGTCCCAGGTCGACGGGCACGTGCACCTTCCGCCGACCACTGGCGACAACATCGATGTACTGTGGAGACCTCACGCCCCACGTGTTGAGCAATTCGGCGGTACGTCCACCCGGCCTCCCGCATGCCCACTATACGCCGTCGCTCAAAGTCCGTCAACTGCACATACGGTTCACGTCCACGCTGTCGCGGCATGCTACCAGTGTTAAAGACTGCGATGGAGCTCCGTATGCCACGGCAAACTGGCTGACACTGACGGTGGCGGTGCACAAATGCTGCGCAGCTAGCGCCATTCGACGGCCAACACCGCGGTTCCGGGTGTGTCCGCTGTGCCGTGCGTGTGATCATTGCTTGTACAGCCCTCTCGCAGTGTCCGGAGCAAGTATGGTGGGTCTGACACACCGGTGTCAATGTGTTCTTTTTTCCATTTCCAGGAATATATATATATATATATATATATATATATATATATATATATATATATAGATGTGAAAAATGTGAAATACATGTCAAGTATGTCCGAGATGTGCGCGCGCGTGCAAATCCACGGGAACAAAGGTCCTCTAAAGCCCTTGCATCAATGTCAACAAAATTTTGTACACACATTACTTACTACATGGAAAGATATACTGGGATGTCAGGTAAGATGCAACAGCTTCCGATTCGGGTGCAGATCATTACTTGGAGACAGAAGAGGGATTGAGAAGTTGGGTCAACAGAGAGGGCAAAGAAGGAGATGGGCACAGATAGGAGGGGAGGGTGGGGATGCACAGAGAGAGGGACAGGAGCAAATAGACAGAGAAAGGGAAGAGGAGGAGATGGCCTGAATCAAGATGAGGAAGAAATGGACAGAGAGAGGGGGAGGAGGAGATGCACAAATAAAGGGGAGAGGAAGTGGTGGACAGATAGGAGAAAGAGGAGGAGATGGACAGAGAGAGAGGGGAGGAGGAGATGGGCAGTGCAGGTGGGGATGTCGAGATGGCCAGCAAGAGGGAGGAGGAATAGATAGACAGACAACAGGGGAGGAGGCGATGTGCAGGAGAGAGGAGGGGGAAGACGAGGAGAACAGAGATGTAGTGGAGGAATGGATAGGCTTAGAGAGATGGAGGAGGAGATGGGCAGAGGGGTAGAAGAGACGATGGGCAGAGTGGAAGGAGAACATGGACAGTGCGAGGGGGGGGGGGGGGAATCAGATGGACAGTGAGGGGGTAAAAGCAGAGGAACAGAGGAAGGGGGGGGGAGGAAATGGACACGAGGAAGAACTGTGCCAGATGGACAGGGGGGGATGGAGGAATTGGACAGAGAGAGGGAGCAGCACTGGATGATGAAAGGGGAAGGAGGATTTGGCCATAGGCGAGGAGAGGAATGAATGGCCAGAGACTAATGTAGGAGGATATAGACAAAGAGAAAGGAGAGGGAAGGACGAGGTGGACTTAGAGGAGTGGAGAAGGAGATAGACAGACAGAGTGGGTGGTAGAGATGGACAGAGTAAGGGGGAGGAGAGGAGGAGATGGGAAGAGACACAGGGAAGCAGGAGATGGAGTAATAGAAAATTTTAATATATACATACTCGGGCAACAGAGGATACTCAGCTAGTTGACAATATTTTAGCAGTTAGATACTTAATGAGTCTAATATGTGTTTCTTCAGTAGTGAAAGGCATCTCTCACTGTGATGTACATCTAACCATACAATAAAGGCTTACCTGATTTCAATGAGGCATTACCCTGGACGCCTAACATAGTAGCCGGCCGGTGTGGCCAAACGGTTCTAGGCGCTACAATCTGGAACCACACGACCGCTATGGTCGCAGGTTCGAAACCGGCCTCTGGCATGGATGTGTGTGATGTCCTTAGGTTAGTTAGGTTTAAGTAGTTCTAAGTTCTAGGGGACTGATGACCTCAGAAGTTAGGTCCCATAGTGCTCAGAGCCATTTGAACCTAACATAGTAATGTCAGTTACGCAGGAAAGTAAATGCCATCTTACGCGACTGGTGAAGCATGTAGGTAAGTGTAATGCACGTGCTATGTAACCAGCCTCTATTATATTGTGTCAAAATCAAACACATTTAATGTGCTTCACTGCTCCTGTCGTAATATTAATCGTTCAAGTAAATGTATTGTGGTAGCAAGTGCAAACGATAATGTTTTGAAAAGGTACGAGAGGTTCAGCGGGTTAGAACTCTCACTTCCGTGCATGAAATGAATATTAAGACGAACACAGTGTCTTGTCACAAGCTGGACGATATACAGTATATTCAATGCTGTAGATCAAGGAAAGAAGAGAGCTGAAGAAGTAACATTGCAGCAATCAAATACAATGATTTGGTAGATGTTTACCAGCAGCAGGAAGTGTGCTGCAGATCGTTTTTATCAATGCTTCCTACATATGAAAAACGTCTAAATGGATCAGACGGTTGAGTATTGCAGGTAGATGTCCACGAGACATGAGGCATAATGGTATACACGATAAATGTCTCTGTGATGAAAAAAGAACCTGGATAGGAGAGGATATCAGCCCAAAAAAATGTTCAAATGTGTGTGAAATATTATGGGACTTAACTGCTAAGGTCATCAGTCCCTAAGCTTACACACTACTTAACCTAAATTATCCTAAGGACAAACACACACACTCATGCCCGAGGGAGGACTCGAATCTCCGCCGGGACCAGCCGCGCATTCCACGACTGCAGCCCCATAGACAGCACGGTTAATCCCGCGCGGCTTATCAGCCCATTTGCAACAAATTACAGTAGCTATAGCAGTCAGTCTGTTAAGTATTTGGGTACTAAGTCAAACATTAAAGTTATGGATGAGTTATTTCATCCGAAGCACGCAAGTGGGAAAGGTTGTTATCAGTTTTATTGAAATTTGATATGAAAATTTCAAGCTATCATTTGGCCGGCCACAAATAGATTCTCTTTGTATATGTGAACAACTGAAAAGAAACTGCACACCCCGGTCTCAGTGATGTAAACAAAATAAGTGCAGTAGCAGAACCCAGTATTCGCTAACAAAGAGGTAATCTTTCTACACTGAAGCGCCAAAGAAACTGTAACAGGCATACGTATTCAAATGCAGAGATATGTAAACAGGCAGCATATGGCGCTGCAGTGGGCAACGCCTATAGAACACCAGTGTCCGGTGCAGTTGCTAGAACGGTTACTGCTGCTACAATGCGAGTTATCAAGATTTAAGTGAGTCTTAAGTGGTGTTTTTGTCGATGGGTCACAGAATCTCCGAGGTAGCGATGAAGTAGGGATTTTCCCGTACGACCATTTTACGAGTGTACCGTGAAAATCAGGAATCCCGTTAAGCATCAAATCTCCGACATCGCTGCGACCGGAAAAAGATCCTACAAGAACAGGACCAACAACGACCGGAAACACTCTTCCGTGCGTAAACACTTCCACTGGCCACCAAGCTCCCCAGCCACGAACGATATTGAGCATATCTGTGATGCATTGCAACGTACTGTTCAGAAGAGAGCCTCACCCCTTCGTACTCTTACGGCTTTATGGTCAGCCCTGCAGGATTCATGGTGTCAATTCCCTCCAGTACTACTTTAGACATAGTGGAGTCCATGCCAAGTCGTGTCGCGCGCTTGTGCGTGCTCACGGGGGCCCTACACGATATTAGGCAGGTGTACCAGTTCCTCGCCTCCTCAGTGTAGTATGAAAAGGTAAACTGATCAAAGATACGAAAAACGATCCCAATTGTCTATCAATGGTTATATATTACATGCAGCATATTCAGCTGCCGATTTCTCCAGTACAAGAATAGCTTTATATGAGGCAGTTAACAGTGAATTTATTACGTACTCATGACATAAAAGGATACTGCTGTTTTATGAGGGATTATCAGGCATATGCCCAATATAATTTCTCATTTCTTGTTCTGTCTCTCGCAACATGTGTCACCTGAAATACAAGAGCAACATAGAAATTCCGATAATCACGTGTTTCTATGGAAAACCCCTTATTAGCAGTTTCATATTGGCGCTAAGAGATACAGGATGTGTGAAGAGACCTGATCATTTCTATCTAATAGGTGGACTTCTCGTACGTCCTTTGACAGGGACTTCTACATGATTAACAGAATCTTGAAACCGTATGATCGTTTTACAGTATTTATAAATAAATGGAACTTATTGATACTAGCATTACAACTAACCAAATTCAGTATTGAAGAAATATATGGTTGAACAGAAAGCGCAGATTAAAGAATTTGGTATCTGTACTAATATAAGAAAAGTTTCATTCCTGAAGAAAGTGACAGAAAGTCCTGCCTCGAGACAAGGCTGAGTTTCTCAACCCACCGATTCACCATTTCATTTAACGACCAAACCTTGGAGGCAGTGCCATAAATTTGACACACATTAATGATTTGTTGCAGCATACATTTTAACTGGCCCACTCTCGCTGTCAAAATGATGAAGTATAGCCAGTAGCCGCTTCTGATCATCTCGGGAACGGCCCTATCAAAAAGGCTAAGATCCTAGATATTGTAAAATTTATTATTTACATTCATGTGGGATATCAAGCATTCGGTGAAGAGGTTAACTGTTCTTGGTATGTGGATGAGCAGGTACGTAGTGACAGCGATGGTGATGACCGAAACAGGTATCATATAAGTTTTCAGATGACGGATAAGAAATGAATTAATGAGAAAATAGACATTATTTTTTGGTATAAATGATTAGGTCGCTTTTGCAAAAATCGAATATAAAAGTGAATATTTTTCAAAAGGATTAAGTCATCGAACATACGAATGTAATCGTTAAATATAATTAATCGTTAAATTTACCACTACAAGGTGAAACGACGTAGGCTGTCTATCACTCAGCCTTCGTGAAGGACAGGAAGGAGTGAGGTAATCAGCCATAAAAAATTGTATTACGTAGCTAGTGGTATGAAGAACGTCATTGATAATAAAATTGAGTCCAAACTGAAATTATATCTGTTTGATAACCTCTTATACTAAATAAAAACTCTTTCGTAGGTTTACGGCAATGAAAATTATATGTCTTACCTTTAGACGATAGTATTGGATGCTTTCATTATCTTCGATACTAAAGCAGAACATTTACCTCTACCGAATTTATGCAGAATGTCGACTCAGCAGAACGTTTATCCCAACAGATGGAAGGTGTTCGAGAAAATACATCACTTCAGCTGTCACGGATGTTAGAATCGTAGTTAATGGCAGAGGCGCCTACGATTATTAATTAAATAACAAGGACATGAAATTATTGTAAAATGTGGACTTTTGCACTAGTATGTCCGCCTTTTCATGGATGCAGTGTGTCCCGCCTTCCTCCTGATGGTTGACGACGCACGGCCCCATTGAACAGTCAGGGTGGAGGAGTACCTTGAAACAGAAAATATCAGGCGAATGGCGTGGCCTGCCTGTTCTCCAGACCTAACCCCATCGAGCACGTCTGGGATGCTCTTGGTCGACGTATCGCCGCAAGTCTTCAAACCCCTACGACACTTCAGGAACTCCGACAAGCCCTGGTGCAAGAATCGGAGGTTATACCTCAGCAGCTGCTCGACCACCGGATCCAGAGTATGCCAACCCGTTGTGTCCTGTGCACGTGTACATGGTGATCATATCCCATATTGATGTCGGTGTACTTGCGCAGGAAACAGTGGCGTTCCGTAGCACATGTGTTTCGGGACGGTATTCTCAACTTATCACCAATACCGTGGACTTACAGATCGTGTGTGTTCCCTATGTGCCTATGCTATTAGCGCCAGTTTTGTGTTAGTGCCACGTTGTGTGGCACCACATTCTGCAATTATCCTTAATTTATGAGCATGAGTGTAGTTCACAAACAGCATGCGAAAGTAAGACAAGTGAAATCCCAAAATGGTTTATCGTCAACGTGGAAAAAATTGCATGCTCAGTGTTGTATGTTGCCCTCAGGTGACTCTAGAAGTTCTCTTTCAGAGATAATATTGGTAATTGTAATCGACATAAATGAATGAATGAATTAATGAATAAAAATTAGATGAAGTACTATAAATTAAGATTAAAAACAGTATATATATATATATATATATATATAGAAAAACAGTATATATATATATATATATAGAAGCAAAAGAAATCTTGACTGTTTGAAGTTTTACTCCTGTTTCTCCATTAATCTATACCGCCCACTAACTTAATAAAATCAAGCTAATAGAAAACTGTATAGAAAATAAACTAAGAAATAACACGCCACACTGTTTTTAACGGAACTTCGTTTATCAGAACATTATTATTTAAGGGTCCTTGGATTTTTCATTATTCTACTGGTCTTTGTGTTGCATTAATGTGGTTTGTGATGTTGGAATTGATGCAAATTCCCTCCACGGAGAGACTGAGAGAGAGACGGAGAAGATAGAGACGGGTGAAGGGGGAAAGGGGCTCTTTGTCTACTCTGTCTCTGTCTCTTTCTCAGTCTGTCTCCTCTCACACCCTATACATATAGGTAGCCCGATGAGAGACTGTACTGTTAAGAGGTCCTGCATTACAGCGTTTGAAATTTTCACCCACTATTGAAACAGACATATTTTTCTTTAGGTTGAAAATATTCCTTTCCTTCGTGGCTAAGCAGGCTTTAAATATGGACCTATATGTTACAAGGTATGAACGTTGCATCCCAACTCAGAAATATATCCGACAATGTCTGCCTACACACTTGCTAACCTCAATCATTCAGAACAGTCTATGCGAACAGTACATGGATTTAATTAAGTCACTTTTGAACACTTCCAGCAAGGATTAACTATTTCTCCCTTATCAATTTCACCGCCGACAGCATTTTGGTAAATTTAACATTTTGGCCATGACTTTTCCTTCATAATAATTAATAAAATTCAAGTTAGTATATCTGATCAAGCATGAAATTGTAAGAACTTGGTTTTAGCCTGATAAATATGGTGTGACCAAATATGATGCACATGCCTCTTTATAAATTTACGATTCTACTGGATGCTTTATATGACCATTTGCATCACTCTCGATGCACACCCATATATTTGAGGATGACGTTATTATTGGAAAATAAAATCTCGAACAACATGTTATACAATTGCTTTAAGTATAAAAATAAAAACCTTACAGTTTGACACACTTATACATTGCAAAAAACGATCCATGTGTATGAAACTCTGAGGACAAATTTGGCATTTCGGTGACATCTGCTTGCTATGTCTGATGTCATGCTTTGGCCCGCCTGCTTTGGGGAGTTTGTGGTAACAGCTGTTACAACGTCGTCTCGCCGCAGTTACAACCAGTTGATGATTCCCAATCATTGGCGTCTTCTTAACATCGCCAAGCCCGAGTAATTCATTTGCAGCAGCCTCACGAAAACTATGTTAACCTTTCCTTGTTTTCTGATTTGAATATATAAAAGTAACAGCATTTACAATATTATTATCCAATAGTAGTTCAAAGACCACTTTGCTGTACCACTTCGCTGACTTCCTCAGGCCTTAACCACATGTTTTCTTTTGATCTGAAAGATCAATGAAGGTTTGTCTGCGTTGTAATTCACAACTACCTTTAGTTTTCTCTCTTCACCTCTCCTGGTTTTCACTGCCACAAGCTTACGTTTGTGTTTGGTTGTTAAAAAAATTACGTCCCTCTTGTCACGCCATATTCCGACAGCCACCTTTCTGTTGCTTTCCACAACCACCATCTCCCTTTGCTTCAACGTTTTTGTGATAATTGTCATAGGATTTCCCTTTATTTTTTTGTGGAGTGTTCCCAAAAGGTAAGTTTGTTTTTCTAGAAGATCGTGCCCCAAGTTTATAGAAGAGTACGTCTACATCTACATACATACTCCGCAGTCCACCATACGGTGCGTGGCGGAGGGTACCTCGTACCACAACTAGCATCTTCTCTCCCTGTTCCACTCCCAAACAGAACAAGGGAAAAATGATTGCCTATATGCCTCTGCACGAGCCCTAATCCCTCTTAACTTATCTTTGTGGTCTTTCCGCGAAATATAAGTTGGTGGCAGTAAAATTGTACTGCAGTCAGCCTCAAATGCTGGTTCTCTAAATTTCCTCAGTAGCGATTCACGAAAAGAACGCCTCCTTTCCTCTAGAGACTCCCACCCCAGTTCCTGAAGTATTTCCGAAACACTCGCCTGATGATCAAACCTACCAGTAACAAATCTAGCAGCCCGCCTCTGAATTGCTTCTATGTCCTCCCTCAATCCGACTGATAGAGATCCCAAACGCTCGAGCAGTACTCAAGAATAGGTCGTATTAGTGTTTTATAAGCGGTCTCCTCTACCGATGAACCACATCTTCCGAAAATTCTACCAATGAACCGAAGACGACTATCTGCCTTCGCCACAACTGCCATTACATGCTTGTCCCACTTCATATCGCTCTGCAATGTTACGCCCAAATATTTAATCGACGTGACTGTGTCAAGCGCTACAGTACTAATGGAGTATTATAACATTACGGGATTATTTCTCCTATTCATCTGCATTAATTTACATTTATCTATATTTAGAGTTAGCTGCCATTCTTTACACCAATCACAAATCATGTCCAAGTCATCTTGTGTCCTCCTACAGTCACTCAACGACGACACCTTGCCGTACACCACAGCATCATCAGCAAACAGCCGCACATTCCTATCCACCCTATCCAAAAGATCATTTATGTAGATAGAAAACAACAGCGGACCTACCACACTTCCCTGGGGCACTCCAGATGATACCCTCACTTCCGATGAACACTCACCATCGAGGACAACGTACTGGGTTCTATTACTTAAGAAGTCTTGGAGCCACTCACATATTTGGGAACCAATCCCATATGCTCGTACCTTAGTTAGGAGTCTGCAGTGGGGCACCGAGTCAAACGCTTTCCGGAAGTTAAGGAATATGGCTTGCGTCTGATACCCTTCATCCATTGTTCGCAAGATATCATGTGAAAAAAGGGAGAGCTGCGTTTCGCAGGAGCGATGCATTCTAAAGCCGTTATCTACAAAGAGAACTCAAAAGTGATTCCATTAACTCCAAAACAGTTGTTGTTACGTATACAGCATTAACCTCTTTTCCACAATATGCTTTAACATTCCACGTACGTTCACCTACAGCACATATTTCGTATATTATTTCACTCAGTAGCTAAAAAGTTTTTGGGATTGTAATGACGAAAGCCTTACCTTCCACGAAATGGAATCATTGTTTCATCGATACAACAGCTTCACGTGCAGTGAAAGCGTCCTGGAATTTTGTGTTCAGACGATACACAAGCTTCCTAATTGAGAACACCTTGTCATGTTCATCCATTTTGTCACTGTTGCAATAATGTATGCAGCAGTGCAACAAATCAAACATATTTCGGGACACAGTAGGAAACACGTGGTATTTATAAAGCGGATTCTGGTTCCAGGAGTCCTCCATTCTTTGCTTGTGATGAAGCCCCATCCACAACATGAGGCCCATAAATTTCCTCAAATCATCGAAGTCACTCATGATAACGATAATAACGTCTGTGCAGATATTCCACTGATAATCTTTTGTTCAACATTGCATGAAAAAATTGTAAACTTCTATGGGACGAGTATTTGCAACTAAATTGTCCAAAAGCGCATTGACTACTCCACAGTTACATTTCCCTGCGCTCCAGGCCACTTTATTCGTGAAGTAAGGAGTCCATCAGTACAAGATATTTCTTCAGGTGACAGCTCACTTTCACTGTCTTCGTCAATGGAAGATGAAATTTCGTTTGCCCCATTTATGCACGTGTCATACGTAATTTGCATGTGTAGCTTTTGTTTATTCAATGGAATTACTTCATCTTCAGTACTACTTTCTCTCGAAGAAAGGGAACGATATTCTGGGTCGGAATTACTGCCATTTCTGACCAGTGATTTATCAGATATACTCGATTCTTCCTACCATTTTCGAATTCTCTTCCATTGTGAATCCATTTTTCAACAAACAACCGCAAAGTCTTATTGAAAACAAACACTATATAGCGCCACATATCTAAACAAAACGCCAGTATCAGTAAGGAACACGTACCGGTGCTACACCTTAATCAGGTAACAACTCTGTTTCCCACGCGCTACTACTACAAAAACAACATCACATAAAGTTTGCCACTGATTGGGTCAAATGGCTCTGAGCACTACGGGACTTAACATCTGTGGTCATAAGTCCCATAGAACTTAGAACTACTTAAACCTCACTAACCTAAGGACATCACACACATCCATGCCCGAGGCAGGATTCGAACCTGTGACCGCAGCGGTCACGCGGTTCCAGACCGAAGCGCCTTGAACCGCAGGGCCACACCGGCCGGCCTTTGCCATTGACCAGTAAAATGTGGCGCCTATTCGTTTTCAACGCAGTTGTGATCGTATATGCAGAGCAGGCAAGTACTCAGGACCTCTCACGTGATCGAATACGATGAACAAGGCGACAATGGAGAAACCGGTGTGCATCATAAGTCATGCATATGCCGGCGAACGCGTTAATTCTGTTGTAAACTGTGATGGTCAAGTACAGTTTTTATTGTATTTTACAATTAAACTTCGGTTTCAGAATCCTTTGAGTGTTAGTTGATGGGTAATACGATTCTGGTTATCGTTCATCGATACTGATTCGGGCTCATGTTAATTGTAGCGACAACGTTCACTCTCTAATACGTTTCTACACTCCTGGAAATTGAAATAAGAACACCGTGAATTCATTGTCCCAGGAAGGGGAAACTTTATTGACACATTCCTGGGGTCAGATACATCACATGATCACACTGACAGAACCACAGGCACATAGACACAGGCAACAGAGCATGCACAATGTCGGCACTAGTACAGTGTATATCCACCTTTCGCAGCAATGCAGGCTGCTATTCTCCCATGGAGACGATCGTAGAGATGCTGGATGTAGTCCTGTGGAACGGCTTGCCATGCCATTTCCACCTGGCGCCTCAGTTGGACCAGCGTTCGTGCTGGACGTGCAGACCGCGTGAGACGACGCTTCATCCAGTCCCAAACATGCTCAATGGGGGACAGATCCGGAGATCTTGCTGGCCAGGGTAGTTGACTTACACCTTCTAGAGCACGTTGGGTGGCACGGGATACATGCGGACGTGCATTGTCCTGTTGGAACAGCAAGTTCCCTTGCCGGTCTAGGAATGGTAGAACGATGGGTTCGATGACGGTTTGGATGTACCGTGCACTATTCAGTGTCCCCTCGACGATCACCAATGGTGTACGGTCAGTGTAGGAGATCGCTCCCCACACCATGATGCCGGGTGTTGGCCCTGTGTGCCTCAGTCGTATGCAGTCCTGATTGTGGCGCTCACCTGCACGGCGCCAAACACGCATACGACCATCATTGGCACCAAGGCAGAAGCGACTCTCATCGCTGAAGACGACACGTCTCCATTCGTCCCTCCATTCACGCCTGTCGCGACACCACTGGAGGCGGGCTGCACGATGTTGGGGCGTGAGCGGAAGACGGCCTAACGGTGTGTGGGACCGTAGCCCAGCTTCATGGAGACGGTTGCGAATGGTCCTCGCCGATACCCCAGGAGCAACAGTGTCCCTAATTTGCTGGGAAGTGGCGGTGCGGTCCCCTACGGCACTGCGTAGGATCCTACGGTCTTGGCGTGCATCCGTGCGTCGCTGCGGTCCGGTCCCAGGTCGACGGGCACGTGCACCTTCCGCCGACCACTGGCGACAACATCGATGTACTGTGGAGACCTCACGCCCCACGTGTTGAGCAATTCGGCGGTACGTCCACCCGGCCTCCCGCATGCCGACTATACGCCCTCGCTCAAAGTCCGTCAACTGCACATACGGTTCACGTCCACGCTGTCGCGGCATGCTACCAGTGTTAAAGACTGCGATGGAGCTCCGTATGCCACGGCAAACTGGCTGACACTGACGGCGGCGGTGCACAAATGCTGCGCAGGTAGCGCCATTCGACGGCCAACACCGCGGTTCCTGGTGTGTCCGCTGTGCCGTGCGTGTGATCATTGCTTTTACAGCCCTCTCGCAGTGTCCGGAGCAAGTATGGTGGGTCTGACACACCGGTGTCAATGTGTTCTTTTTTCCATTTCCAGGAGTGTATTTGTCAACGTAGCGTCGATCTTTGTTTCCTCACACTACTTGTTTCGTGGCAGTGACGACGCGTCCAACAGAGAATATTAGTTGACAAACATATGATAAATTCTTCTTGCTGCACCTGCAGTCTACGTGTTTACTCAAAATAAAACATGTTGAAAGCGACAAACAACATTTGTTTTTTTGGATTCAGTATTTCAAACCTTCTATTGTTGGAAACAATCACATAAGTTCTCATTCTTGTTAACCGTTTCAGACGCTCTCACTTCATTTAAAGACATTAACTTTTACTGTGTCTTAGCTGCTACAAAATTATTTTTCCCAGTGTAAACCAGAGGTATACATTCGTGAATATTCAACCGTTTCATGCGCAAGTGCTGTCAACTCTTCTTTCAAAATGGTTCAAATGGCTCTAAGAACTATGGGACTTAACATCTGAGGTCATCAGTCCACTACACTTAGAACTACTTGAACCTAACAAACCTACGGACATCACACATATCCATGTACGAGGCAGGATTCGAACCTGCGACCGTAGCAGCCGCGTGGTTCCGGACTGAAGCGCCTAGAACCGCTCGGACACAGCGGCCGGCCTGTCTACTCTTGGGCCTCGCTATGAAGATATCAGCAAGTTAATGTGGCAGTGCGCAGCAGCTCGTGACCACCAGTATTCACGGATGTGATTCGTTCGTTATATTCCACTGTATAATTGAATATTATT
The DNA here is from genome assembly GCF_023864345.2 of Schistocerca serialis cubense. Classification (NCBI taxonomy): domain Eukaryota; kingdom Metazoa; phylum Arthropoda; class Insecta; order Orthoptera; family Acrididae; genus Schistocerca; species Schistocerca serialis. The sequence goes on along the minus strand of NC_064640.1, from coordinate 757,346,862 downwards.
ATTGTTATTTTGCATGGTAATTACTGAATAACCATTTTACTATTTATTGCAATAGAAAATATTTCGCAATTAGTTATTTTATGAATGAAATGGAAACGGATACATATTTTTTTTTATAAATATTTCATCTAAAATCTTTAAAAATCACCTATGAAAATTCTTTTTCCTCCAGAAAAAAAATCAGGTCGGAAAAAATTATATCCTACAGCTCAAAACTGCTTCTATACACGTTGCGTTTACTGTGAACTCGCATATTTCGTGCAATGTAAACGTGAAAAAGTTGTCTCTGGGTGTTTTACGGTATCTTCATTATTTACACCGGCTACATGCGTCCCGTTTCCTCAGACTACTGATACTGCTTTGTTCATATGTTCACTAATAAATCGTTTTTTATTAGAAGCATAATTCATCATAGTATCTTGATACAGACTGAGAGAGCCTAGATAGTAAAACTTTTGGCAGTTGAGTTGGCTGTTTCATATGCACTTAGGATAGAACTACTGCATGTCAGTAACACTTACGTACAGACCACTGTAACTATTCCTCGCACCACTGTAAAGATGATGCGAAATCAAAATTGTACTATCTGTTAAGAGCTGAACATATCTGCAGCCAGATCTTGATATTAGTTCGAAGAGGTGCAAAGAATTGCTACTTATTTTAATTTTTAAGAAATATGAAATTATGTAATTCACAAAACGCAGAAATCTGGTATCCTTCGACTACAGTATCAGTGAATCACAGCTACAATTACTCATCTTATATGAATACCTGCATCTGTCAGTTTATAGCGACATGTAAGGGAATGATCACATAGGCAATCTCAACATCCTTTTATTGGCAGGATATTAGCATATTGCAGTCAGTCTACAAGGGAACCTGCATACATATCACTTGCACGTCCCATCTTAGAATATTGTTAAAGTGTGTGCTAAGACTGACAGGTGATATTGAACATAAACAAATAAGGGCGGCACGAATGATCACATTATTTTTACCAACGGAGAGCGCCATGAAAATGGAGAAACTTTATAACCAAGCCTTAGCGGAAGAACTGGAGCCTCTCCTCAAGACTCTGGAAATTCAGTTATTCTAAGAACCACTATTAAGTGAAGAATCTAAATACTTATTGTTCAGTCAGCCTTTTGCAACTACATACCATTCCCATGAGGACCTGGAAGACACGATTAGGTTACTTAAAGCCAGCACTGAGGCATTTGAAATGTCATTATGCCGAAGTCCTATACTCGAACGGAAGGGGAAAAACACTGAAGCGACATAAACAGTGTTTTCCAGAGTATACACATAGAGCCAGATGTACTTAACTGTACGAGGTGTGGCTAAAAAAAAACCGGACTAGTACTGGTGAAACCATAAAACGAATGCAATAAGGCTGAAAGTCGCGTGGCCTGTCACGTGACTCTCGCTCCGCCTACTGCTCGAGTTTCATCTGCCTCCTGCACTCAGTCTGCGCGTGGCGTCTGTTTTAAGTAGTTGACGTTTTGTCTGTGCGTCGGAAAATGTTGAGTGTACAGAAAGAACAGCGTGTTAACATCAAATTTTGTTTCAAACTAGGAAAATCTGCAAGTGAAACGTTTGTAATGTTACAACAAGTGTACGGCGATGATTGTTTATCGCGAACACAAGTGTTTGAGTGGTTTAAACGATTTAAAGATGGCCGCGAAGACACCAGTGATGACACTCGCACTGGCAAACCATTGACAGCAAAAACTGATGCAAGCATTGAAAAAATCGGTAAACTTGCTCGACAAGATCGCCGTTTAACAATCAGAGCAGTGTCTGAGTTAACAGGAGTTGACAAGGAAAGTGTTAGGCAGATTCTTAATGAAAGTTTCAACATGAACAAAGTGTGTTCAAAAATGGTTCCAAAGTGTCTCACAATTGAACAGAAGGAACGCCGAAGAATGATTTGTTCTGACATCCTGGAAAACATTGAAAGTGATCCCACCTTCTTACAAAATGTTATTACTTGCGATGAATCGTGGTTTTTTACTTACGATCCCGAAACTAAACGCCAATCGATGCATTGGAAAACTCCTGGTTCTCCACGACAAAAAAAAAGCACGAATGTCAAAATCGAAATTCAAGGCAATGATGATTGTTTTTTTTTTTTACATCAAAGGGATTGTGCACATTGGTTGGGTACCAGAGGGACAAACAGTGAATCAGCATTACTACATTAGCGTCCTGGCTACGCTACGTGAGCGAGTACGGAGAAAACGGAACGATTTGTGGAGAAAAAAGTCATGGATCCTTCACCAAGACAATGCCCCAGCTCACAGTGCGTTGTCAGTGAAGACGTTTTTGCAAAACACAACATTCCCATCTTAGACCATCCACCCTACTCACCTGATTTGGCCCCCTGTGACTATTTTCTTTTCCCTAAAGTCAAGTCAGCTTTGAAAGGAACTAGATTTGAGACTGTTGAAGCAGTAAAAGAAAAAGCGACGGAAGTAATGTATGGACTTACTGAAAATGATCTGCAGCATTGCTATGAACAGTGGAAAATTCGTATGGAGCGGTGTAGAGACCGAGGAGGAGAGTAAATTGAAGGAGATAACATGAAATAGTAAATAATTGTAAATAAATGTTTTTTCCAGCATTAGTCCGGTTTTTTTCTAGCCGCACCTCGTATTCACAATGTTCAGTCGCTTAGTTGTTATGGAAAAACCAGCTTTCTCGTTTTTATTGGCAGTTTAGATGACTTTATTCCCACTTCTTCCACTTCCAAGACGGTGTAACGCTACCCGATAAGAGAGACATAACATTAGCTATCTCCATGTAATGAGATACCAACGGTTGTAGCCGCTTGAGGAGAATCTGTCGAGTTTTACGACCGTACTCCGACCGTGACTATAACCTCTGCCGTCCTCGCAAAACTCGTGGTTGGAACCTCACTCATGCAGAGGCACGTCCTGCTGGCGCTGCGGTCTTATAAGATAACAGCAGTTACTGAAATTTGTCTCGTGACTCATAATTATCAGCCGCCTAGCAGACATTGTAAAAGATAATAAACGTTTCAGCAAAAGAAGAACAGTTAAGAGAACGCAGAGAGCATCTGTTCCACAGTTATATCATCATATACACCTACACATGCACCACAAACTACTGTATATTGCAATGTGTGTGGTTCATTGTATCTATTTTATTCTGCCCAGCCTATTTCATTTGCGTTTTGAGCGAGGGAAGAAACACTTTGTTAATATCTCAGTACGCAACCTAATCTCTATTCCGATACTTTCCTGAGCCTTACGTAACTTATGTGACATAGGTAGCAGAGCTGTTCAATAATCTTTATCCGATTGCGGTTCTCTAGATTCAGGTTAATGATCGGAGAGTTCTTAAGCAACTTCCTCCATATACAATTCCCTATATGTATCCAGGACGGTAATCGTGAATAACGTCTCCATTCAAACGATCCCAACTGATATTCCCTGAGCATTTAAATTACAATTTTGTACCGGTTAATGACACCTGTTATAAGCCTAATCTTGATTGTGGCGAAGTCTACTATCAAGTGTACTTCACAGTGACCACAAATACAAGGGAAGTACTGTGGAAGTTAAGGCAAACCGAAGTCCTCCAGTCTGATTTATACCACTGATTCACGAGTTCGTTCTATTTGAAGTGGTTTTATGATAGTGCCTTACATAATTATACGACGTCACGAAATCAATAATTTAATGCTGCAGCCGGTGAGTGCAAAAGATTTTGTGCTATTTGCGTTTATAGTTATACATCTGAGATCCACAGGAGGGGATAGTGATGTCCAGCTCGATCGGTATTTCCTTAAAACTACCCAGATGTTCGCGTTCGTGTATCCAGAGGTTTTTTCACGTTTTTGTAAATATAAGTAGCTTCAGTGAAAATTGTAGAAATCTGTTATAAATTTTCTATGTTCGTTTCCGAGAGGCGCATTTGACATTTTTTTTGGATGAATAATCACGAATCGTTTTAAAATAACGGTTTTTGTTATTGTTGGCAGTCGGAACATTGGTTTCCTTGACCTATTCACGCTAATTAATCCTGTTAAAATCTCTGAAGCACTGTACAGCTGCGGCAACTTAAGGCAACTAAACCAGTTGATTGTAGTTAGTGTCTACAGATTTTCACCTTATACACTCTAAATTTCCAAATTAATTTTTCGTTAATAGTTCAAGAGTTATCCTACATACTTTGCCCCACCATTAGGCAGGTGGAGCCACAAACATTTCACTCACAATTCAGTTCAGTACTACTATGTTAGTTATACGGTCTAATCATCTAATGTTCTGCATTCTTCTGGATCATCAGATTTAAGAAGCTTATTGACTGTAGCACTTATGGTGAACATTTTACAACTATTTAAGTCTGCACTCCAGGCAAATACGTTTAGAAAAAGCTTCCTAGCGTTCGAATCTATACTAAGTGTTCAGGTATTTCTCTTTTTAGAAGAGCTTGCCATTTTATTTCCAGTCCGCAGTTCACTTGTTTTTTATTTTTGGCAATGTTAGTTTTTTGCTTCAGAAATGGAAAAAGTGATCTATGACTTTTAGAGTCTCATTTTATGATCAAATTCCCATAGTCTCACTAGACTTAATTATTTAGTTAATTAAATAATTAGTTAATTAATCTTGTTTTATTTCTGGCGATGTTGATATTATAGTCTTCTCTGAAGACACTATCCATTTCTGTTCAACTCATCTTCCAAGAGCTGTGTCGTCTCTGACAGTATTACAATGTCATCGACTAAGCTCAAAGCCTTTACTTCTTCGCTTTCAATTTTAATTGTTTCCAATTTTTTTCTTGGTTTCCTCTATCTATTTCTCAGTGTACAGACTGAATAAAATAGATGGTAAGCTGAAACTATCTCACTCCATTCACAAACTCTGCTCCCCTTTTGTATCCTCGAATTCTTATAGCTGCTGCCGGCTTTCTGCAGTACTTGCTGATTACCTTTTGTGACTGACGAACATGGCAGTTTAGTCTCTTTAAACGCATAATCATCATCGATAACGTTTTTATGTTTCCAGTCAACACTGTACAGATCCTGGGTCTAGATACGATGTATGATCAATACTCCCTCGCGAGTTCCTACATCTCCCCAGAACCATAACAGAACTTTCACCACGTCGCCTTTTACCAGTTGTCCCCCTTCTCTTTTGTAGATAATTCACGTTTATTATTTTGTAATTCTGACTTATTAAACGGTTGACTTGAAAATACTCACTACTGTCATAACTTTCAACTGATTATTTAATAATCTTAAGAATAATAATTACGATGGAAATTTGCTGTTTCCACGCTAGAGGCGCGAAAAATTGAGTTTATGCGGAAGCGTGTGTCTCAGCTAACTTACGCATAGGGACGCACTCTCCAGACAACTAGGGTTATGATTTTTCTTATGCACAAAACATATGTACCGTACATGTTAGATTATTAGATGATATTTTTTCTAGCCCTCAGGGCATTTACCTCTTCTCCTTGGAAGACTATGTTACGGCGTCCAGCCTGCTCTACTTAAATTTCTTGTTCTCCGAAGTATTACAGATACAGGTGTCACAGACAGATAGATCAGGTGAAATAAACAATAAGCGACAATTGATTATTACTGTCAGAATTAATATATTTAGCTTCATTAGATAAATAAACTGAAATTGACGTCCTCTCTCTATCATGGACGAGAAGAGACAGACAGTACAGACAGTACAAGATCGATGAAATATCCGACAGGAATTTTTACAAAATATAAGAAAATTAATGTTCTTCAATTTTTTCTCTCGCTGTCTCCACAGGCTTGGTTTCTGTGGGCGCACTGCATTTTAATCTTTGCCGTAAACTACTGAGACGAATTAATGGATAAAAATAAACGGATAAAAATAAAGCAAACCAGCATAATTAAATTTACGGATAACCTCTGTTCGTTAATTGTAAAGAAACATTTTCCTTGCTCTACGCCTATCAGTACCTTGCACTGCCTAAAGGTACCAATTCCAATAAGACAATTTACTACAATTTCTTACACTACTGGAAAAATATACGCAAGAGAAAAATTACTGATGACTCAAGTTTAACTTCTTTTGACTTGCTCCCCACTGTGATCAGAATACCACAATTCTATACCGGAAAGGTTGGTATATAATATCGCGTTTGCAGCTCTTTAAACGGACCTGAAATATTACATTTATAGATGCACATGCGTCAAGTATCACATCACATGTACATATAGATTACATATCCGGGCATTAATTACGGCTTCCACTGACTCCTCATTATCCTTGTCTCAGTTGTGTACAACTTCGCGACAGAGTTCTTCTTTCATATCTACTCCTTGGTCATACCCGAGAAAGTAGTTTAGAATAAATTGCAACCTTAACCTCTTTTGTTGACCTGTAAGTTGGGGCTTATTGCGACCTGTTCGTTGTCGTGATTGGTCGGGGACTTAGCCTCTTCACTGTGGGTAGCTTAAAATACCAGCAAGTTGTGGGTTTGACGTCGCCAGATCGTATCCTGTTGTGCCTTACAATTAAATTTTCCTTATTCTTGATCCTCCACTAGACATAGAAATGTTATTCCGCTCATTGTAACTACCATGTGGAGAATTGCCGGATGGTCTATCTGCAGTCGGTTCCTTGTTGGCCACAGCCTCTCTGTTCGATATAACCCGGTCTATTGTAATTCTGCTTGTGATTTCCTTTGAACTCTTGTTTATATATTCTCCGTTACTATAATTATTTCTTGTGCTATTGTTGTTCCACGAGGCATACGGGTGCCAACCGTGTTGCTTATTTCCACCTTTGACATCCTGCTGTTAACTATTTTGATGAGGCGCAGACTGCGTATCAATGTTTTGTGGTTGCGACGGCCCCTCTTCATTTATTACGTCAATCGTGTTGAGTACGAATAAGAAATACTCATCACCAGGCCTGAAGTCATTTTCAGGCGAAGTAATCGCATTTTCATTGAGATGGGTGGCCAGGTGACATTTCAGTATTTTCAAAACGTCCACGTTGGGAACTGTGTTTGTACAATACCTGATTTTGCTTAAGTATTTTTCGAAATACTTCCTCAGTCCACCATGTTTATTACGTAGCCTCTCTTGGACTGGTGTGGACCAATATTTGCCCAAGAAAGCCCATTCAGATTGCTCATAGGTATGGCACCTCTCAGCCGTATCTGTTGCCCACAAGAAATCATCGCCCTGTGTGTACTTCACAATGAAACATATTTTCTGTGCTTCTGTCCAGTTTACCAATGACAGAGCAGACCCTCATCCGCTAATAAAGTAGAAAAACATACACTATTGTCTTTTGCCGACGTGGCATTGTTCGGATGCACCTGATTGTACTCTGGATATATTTGCACAGTGCTACTTACGTTTGCAGTGCCTGTTGTATTTTGTAATTCCTTTCCTCTCCGACTGGCAGCAAATGGCTGGTAAGTATTACCGCTATCTATCCTGCCCGACAGCACTTGATTTGTTGCTATTGGCGTCTCTCTTGTGACATCTCGTCCGCTGCCTTTACGCCTAGCTCAATCTTAGAAGCAAATTTGTTTTCTCTTTTCTGCACTACATCTTCAACTGTTTCGACGTGGGTCTTATGCTCTTGTACGACCTTCTGGGCTAGGGTCGTACCCTTACCAAACATTTCCGCTTAGGCTCTGTGCTTTATATTCCTTACCTATTTTTAGAATTTTTCTTGTTCAAAAATGGTTCAAATGGCTCTAAGCACAATGGGACTTAACTTCTGATGTCATCAGTCCCCTAGAACTTAGAACTACTTAAACCTAAGGACATAACAGACATTTATGCCCGACGCAGGATTCGAACCTGCGACCGTAGCGGTGGCCACTTCCTCTTTTCTATAGATGACACTTTTTGATCTACGTTTTTTATCTCCTGAGACAAATCAGTGAATAATGCCACATTTAATTTCGTCGCCATATCGACAAGTTCGAATGTTAAATCATTAGAAACGTCAGTGCGTTGATTCTATTTTAAATTATCGAACATGAGATAGGACATTTTTAAAATCTCGAAATTTTTCATGAAGTTTTTCGTTTTGCAGTGTAGAAAATTTTTTAAATAAATTCTTCATTAGCTCAGTGAGGCTTTTATACATATTCTGCACTGCATGAATTGATGATACATTTAGGGATTGTGTACCTACCGTGCCTTGTTCCGCCCCATTTGAAACAAATTCTCGTGACATGAAGAAACTGAAGTGTATTGATTCCGTACTAATCCGTCTTTCACTGACTTCATGCGTGGAAATGCTTCTCTGTGTAATTTGGAAATTAGTTTTGTCTACCGTGATCATGGTAGCTTCATGAGGTAAGCAGCATAAACTGAATTTGTGTAATGTTCCCGGCTGCCGTCGATATGATCGACATTTTCGGTATAACTATCATTTGACGTCGCACCCACTGTAGCGACATTTTGTATCTCTACTCTGTTTTCTTTAGTCGGCTCGACTTTTTATTGGGTTCAATTTCGTAAATCTTTTTTAAAGTTATAATTACGAAGTATAATTGAGTTTTAATCTTAAAACTGATTGCGAGAATTTTCCCGATCAGTACATGATCTATCCTGCTCTAGTATTACAGCTTATTGTGGCCGTTTACAATTTCTGTATCTACAGTCCAAAAATCAAAATCGTGTTACCCCAAATCTCTATTACTTTAAAAAAAATGCTTCAGATTTGTGACTGGGTAGGGTAAGATACTGATAATACTTTTGATCGAGGCATTACCAAGCGCAGTCATGCGTATTATAAGTTGGAGTTCCTTCCTATATTACAAACGACCTTCTTAAATGTTTTTCGTGAAGTTATTCCGGTTAAAAATTTGTAATTAATGCGTACCATGTGGTTTGCCCAACATGAAAAAGGCATTAAAAACAACTAGTTCAATAGAGTATTACAAAACCTGTTTTATATCATTTAATTGTTGCACCTGTTTAATCTGTCTGACATCGTCCAGGGAGAGGTCACCAGTTCTACTGATTAATTAATAATTTGAGAATAATAATTACAATGGAAATTCGCTGGCGCTGCACAAGAGGCGAAACCGTAGCGAGTTCGCTAGGAAGCGTGTATCTCAGCTAATTTACACGCAGGGACGCATACTACAGACAATCAGGCTTATGAATTTTCGTATACATAAAAAATTTATAACATATAATGTTAGATAACTCAATGATATTTCTCCTAGCCTTGAAGTTATTAATCTCCTGTTCTTCTTCGAAGACAACGTTACGGCGTCAGCTTGCTCTGATAAAATTCCTAGCTTCTCCGAAGTATTACACAGATAACTAAACTAGGTCAAACAAATATAATAAACAATAAAAATAACCGACACTTGTATATTAGTATAAGAATTAATATATTTCACATTATTGGCGAACTAAATTGGGATTCGTGTCCTCTCTCTGTCACAGACAGCACAACATCGACGAAACATCCGACAGGAGTTCTTACAAAATATATGAAGTTTATTGTTCTTAATTTTTTCTCGCTATCTCCACAGGCCTTATTGCTGAGGGAACACCTCATTTTAATCTTTGCCATAAACTACTTGGGGGAGTTAATGGATAAAAATAAATAGAAAAAAAATAAAACGTGTACCCATAACTAAACCCAAATAAGTCCCTATATAACTTTCCTCTTTTGTTTCGGGGATTAATACACACCTCTTTTACTCTGAGATAATTTATATCCCTTATTCGAAGTGGAATAGTTCTGTCACTGTTGGTTGCCACACGTGTTTTTAAAGTTCTGATGGCATATCACGTATGCTAGGTACCTAGTTTCGATTTAAGTCTTTCAGTGCTCTGTCAGATTTGTCTCACATTGTCGCTTCCATGTCCTACCTTTATCCACTTCCTCCTCCCGTCCCATAATACTGTGTTACGTTTTCTTTTCTTGCATAGATGTTCCAAATGTTACTGAATTTCAATCTCAGCTCTTGATGTTCTAACAGATGCTTCTCTTCTCACCCAGTGTTTCTTTAATCCTCCTTTAGATGTCATTTATTGTTCACATAGTTATGCATGCCTCTACTGTGTTACATTTATCTTTCAGCCACTCTTGGTTTGTCAGTTTGCTCCTTCGGTCAATACAAGGTTTTAGTCATCTATATTCTCATTTGCCTGCTCCATTTGTTGCATTTTTATATTTTCTCATCTAATCAGTTAAACAAAATATTTCATGTACTATCGAAAAATTTCTAGTGGACCTTGTGTTTTGGCATGGTTGTTCCTCTGATGGCTGTGCTACAAAGGCTGCTCGGAAAGTAAAGTCCGATCGGGTACCAAATGGAAACCACAGTTACAATCTGATTAAGTGTTGCGCATACATGTTGGCCAGTGGCTCTTATGTATTTTTCGATCGTGTCACGCCATCTTCTCAGTTCTGAGCGCACAGTAAGCATGTAACGATGTCTAGATAACAGTGTCTCCCGCCAAGTATGAGGGCCTTGTGAGAGGTTGCGCCTGATGTTATGCAGCCTACATAACATAACCGCCACGCATTTCCTTCCTCATGACAATTCTCAGCAGCGCTTTTCTGGGGCTTTGAAGAAGCTGCTGCAGCGTTTTCGATGGGAATCTTTGATCTCTCACAATACAGCTCCTAATTGGCTCCCTCTGAGTATCGCCACTGCTCACATGAACCGCTGGCTATGAGGACAACATTGTGGCACATACAAGGAGCAGTTTGGGGAATTAGCTAAAAGCACTGGTGTCTGCCTTCTATGACAAGCATATTTGAAAGTTCGTACAACTCTATGCTAGATGTCTAAGTCGGAGCGGCGACTATGTAGAGAAGTAACTGGAAGGTTACTCTTGCAAGTAAAATGCTTTTGATTTTCACTGTGGTTTCCATTTCGTGACCGATCGGACCTTACTTTCCAAATAGACCATATATTTAATTTTTCTAAGAACCCTCCCACATTCTGTTCAGATATTTAGCCTATTTAAGTTAGTCATTACCTCATTTTCCTTGCAAACTGTCAAAGACACCTGATTTTCTCATATTATGCTTGTCACATCTCAGCAACTTCCACCAAGCGAGGTAGTGCAGTGGTATACGTGAGGGCGACGATTAAAGTCCTTATCTGGCAATCCAAATTTAGGTTTTCCATTATTTTCTTAAACTCCTTCAGATAAATGCAAAGATTGTCGTTTTGAAAGGACATAGCCGATTTCATTCTCGATCCTTCTGAAGTCTTAGCTTGTGGTCCATCTCCAATAGGCTTGCAGTCGCTCGGAAGGTAAACCTCGATTTCCTACTTGTCCATAATTTCCTACCTAGCTGATATTTCCGCAGCTCTCGTCTGAATTTCATATCTAATTCAACTATGATCACAGTATATACCTTTTACTAGATATGTTTTGTCGTTTAGTGTGCCGGCCGGGGTGGCCGAGCGGTTCTAGGCGCTACAGTCTGGAACCGCGCGACTGCTACGGCCGCAGGTTCGAATCCTGCCTCGGGCATGGATGTGTGTGATGTCCGTAGGTTAGTTAGTTTTAAGTAGTTCTACGTTCTAGGGGACTGATGACCTCAGAAGTTAAGTCCCATAGTGCTCAGAGCCATTTCGTTTAGTGTCTGGGTTGGAAATCTCTTTCTTTCTGTTATGCAACGTATCTGAAAGCTTGTAGTGGATAGAGTTCTATATCCACCCCTCATTCGCGTCTATAACCTTCCTACATGATTCTGAAGCCAAGTGTCAGTAATAGATAATTTTATTCTATGGAAAACTCTACTGAGCTGCTTCCCATTCCATTACTTTTCCGCAATATACGTTCTCCTACTGCGTTTCTTTCTACTCTTTTCCCGACTATCCAAATATAGTCCATCATCAGAATAAAGTATTCATCTCCATTAACTCAGCAAATAATTTATTTCGTCTATGAACCTAGTACGGTGATGCACTTTTTCTGGCGCATCTCTTTTGGCGTTCTTCCTACCTTTACTGTGATACTCCTTTCAATTTGTTGTTCATATCAGGTTACCTGTTTCCCTGTTTCCTTGTTCAGTACTAGATTTAGTACTACATAACCCATATTTTATTTAGAGTGGTTTAACCTGCTCACATCTGACAAGAAGTCCTCATCTTTCTGCCACAGCATTGTACCACTTCCCACTATATCTAAATTCTACCCATCCATTTTCTTTTTCCAATTGCTTAACTTACCGATAAGGTTAAGGGACCTAACATTCCATCCAAAGCCAATTTGTATTTTGCCCCACCAGGGTATCCAAATGTGGAGCCAGGTTACTTCCGGCATATTTTACCCAATAACGTCATCTTTCAATCATACAATTCGACTGCCTGTCCTCGTGAAATATCACGTTTCTCCTTTCCTCTTGCTATTAGCCGTGCGCGGTACTAACATACCAAAGACGTTTTGGCTACTGTGAGGGGGGCAGACGACTCAGTCAATTGACTGTTTCTTCTGAAATTACTGAGAATTCTGTTGTCCCTCTTCCGGAATCTTATGTTCACATGATGACGTTACGGAATTAACCGATATGTTGTATGTCTCGTCATGGCTTTCTAGCGAACTAGTAGTGGCAAGCTCCAGTTTTCACTGAGGAAACATATTGTAACAATCACATATTGTTTGAATTAATGGTTTATCTGAGAAACATTTCATAAAATCGTATACTGGTTAACAGCTGGTAATGAATTGTGTCGAACATATTCAAGAATCTAGGAGGAGGAGGAGGGAAGAGAAGGTTAGTCTTTAACGTTCCGTCGACTACAAGGTCATTAGAGACGGAGCACAAGCTTGGATTAGGGAAGAATGGAAAAGGAAAGCGGCCATGCACTATCGAAGGAGCCATCCAGAAATTCGAATTAAACGGTTTAGGGATACCGTTGCAAACCTAAATGAGGATGGCCGGGCGCGGGTTTGAACTGTCGTTCTCCCGAATTCGAGTCCAGTATGATAATCACTGCGCTGTCCTGCTCAGTCTAAATTTAGGAAAACACCTTCTACCTATACAGGTTCCTCAACAATTTTCATTGCGTCACTTGTGGAAATAGTGGTCTTTGTTACATACTCAGGCGTTTTGGGAGCCCGATTGATTCTTTGGTAGGTTCTTCCTTCTTTGTGTAGTGCAAATATGTTTAAGGTTGTAAAACGTTCCAGAATCCTGTAACAGTGTCTGATGAAAGACTGGAGAACTTTCTAAAATGCTTTCTAACACTATTAACGATTGTTGAACCGGTTGCTCCCTCTCGCCTGGCTCGCACGCGCGCGCGCGTGTGTGTATATTGTGTGTGTGTGTGTGTGTGTGATTGTGTGTGTGTGTGTGTGGCCGGCCGGAGAGGTCGAGCGGTTCTAGGCGCTACAGTCTGGAACCGCGCGACTGCTACGGTCGCTGGTTCGAATCCTGCCTCGGGCATGGATGTGTGTGACGTCCGTATTACTTTTATATATACTTTCTAATAGCCAAATTTCTGAGTGTCATACCAAAGCGTTGTTGCAAATTAAGTAAAATGTTGAATGAGCTTCGTTCCCTATTAAAAGTGACCCTAGAGGCACTTTTTTGTGCTTTCTGTACCGTGATAGCGCCTGTTTTGTTGTGACGAATGGCCGTAGATGTTCATTTTATGCTGTTTTCGTATGGCTGTGTTTGCAAAACAAGTTCTTCAAGGTGGGAAATGGTGCCTATCATGAAGCGTATCCGGTTAACTCTACGGATCTTTGTAATTCTGCATGTGAATTTTCAACTAAGTCACTCACAAAAGATTCCTTATTAACATCATGAAACCAAGAGAGGCAGTTTACTAAGGGATGAGCAGATTTTAATCGCTATTTTATGACTTCAAGATTACGTAGGCTTTATCTGGGAATACAAACTGAGAGAAGACACAGGAAAAAACATAACAACTTTTAGAAACATAGTTAATTTTTGTGATTAATCGAAAGACAATTTCAAGAATCAGGCGACATTGGATAAAACTTGGAATAAAGGAAACAAATTATTTCTTAAAAATTGAAAGGGTCATATCAAGATCCTACAACAGGAAGATTGCTGAAAGTTAAAATGCCCCAGTATCACTATGAAGGTCTCTACATTAGCAGTGACAGTAGAGAGAAGGAACCTTAGACAGATTTTACTACATAGCTTCTGAAAGTGACTGAGGCAGATTCTCGTCTGAATTTATACGTGCTAGTGGCATTGTACTGGTGGTAGTGCGCAACAACACATATAAAACGCAAGCCTCGATACTATGATAGCAGATTTCATGGCCGAGTGCTGTTTTCCAGTGGTATCAGGTTCCTTTTCATTTGGAGTGAGTTTTCAAGCTCCAAGGACAAGACACACAGATATACAGCGACCACGTGATTGGACGATAAAGCGATTCGTCTGGACGCCTTCTTTTAGTGGAGTCCTTCGCCGTTCACCGATTGTTGCACGCAGTAGACATATCGTCAGAGCGAGCTGAAGACCTTCCACTTACTGGTCACCAAAAGACGTTTATAGGTATGCTGGAACTACTTGGAAATCGTTTTTTACATTACGGTGGATGTCGCTTATCCCTCAGCGACGTATTTTGAAAATACCTCTGACTACGACCAGATGTAGTCCGCCAGACTGGTGCCTGCACGAGTGAGGGCACAACATATCAAATTCGCAGACATCAAATGAAGACACCACGTGAATACATTTAGAGGTTACACTACACATTTTCAGAAGTTGTCAATAGGAATGAAGACGTGTACAGAAGCCGAAATGTTATGACCAGTGCTCACAGCGAGACTGAATGGCGCTTATCGGCGATGCCGGCACGTGACGCGGTAAGGGAGCGGAGGAGGGGTGAATGGGGAACGATTCTAGTGACGATACAAGCAGTGATTGAGGAGATACATTGACATTGTAGCACAAAGTTATAGCCCAGCATTTTGGATTTAACATCTAGGAACAGGCAAAGCCTATCGGCTGCTAGTGTGCTACTGTTTGGAGCATATACCGAAAGCAGTGGAAGGACAGGGAAACTACGAGTAGACGACAAGAAGTTGGACTTCTGCGCCACATCACAAAAGGTGGAGAACGGAGGCTTGTCCGCTCTGTATAGGTGGAGGTATGTGGCAGACTTGACGACAGAGTGCAATGCTGGTGCTTGTGCAAGTATTTCGGAGCACACTGCTCAGGGCACAGTGGTTCACATGGAGCGACAGCTGGTGAATCCTAACTGTTCCCATGTTGACAGTACTAAATTATCAGTTACGGTTTTAGTGACAATGGGTGATTGACATTGGACAGTGGGTAGATGAAAATGTTTTACCTCCAGCGATGAGTCTAGTTTCTTGTTACGTCTGGTCGACGGTTTTGTCCGGATATGGCAGGCGAGAAGCTGCTCCAAATACGCACCTCGCCACAGACGGAGACCGACTTGAGCTGTGTCATGACAAAGAGGATATTCACCTGTAATTCCATGAGATCTGTGTTAGTAATCAAAGGCACTATGATGGTTGTGAATTACATGATTACTCATGTGCCATGTCTCCTCCGAAAGCGATGGCGTCTGTTGATACTATTATTGTTTAAGTCACAAGGCTAGAATTGTGCTATAGTTCTTTCAGGAATATGGAAGTGACTTCACACTGATATAGTGGCTACCAAATGTGCCTGATCCGTACCCGCACAAAAAATTAGCTGGCAATTTATAGGGACTCAATTACCTGTGCGTAGACATCTGGATGTCTGATAATGTATACCTCTGCTCGCCTTACCTCAATCCACGGAAATGCTTCTCCATTTTCTAGCTGATTTTTTCTCATTTCTGTGAATATGTTTGAATTTGGTTTCAAGTTCTAAATTTGCTTCACTTTATGTAGGTACATACAAGTGTAGATATTTCTAAATTACATGTTTTAGAATAATTTTCTTCAAGGTATATGTACTGTTTGGGTTATAAATGTAGAGGCTGTCTTTTTATGTAGAATTATATCCCACGGAATACATAGAACATTCAGAAGGCAGTCTGCATTTTCGACTTCGTTCCCTCTTTACTCATACACTGGCCACGATCCTCAACATATACGGTTACAAAGTGTGTTCTGTAATTTTCCATTGCCTGAGAGACAGAAAGAGAAATAAGTGATTTGTTGCTGTTTCGTCCTAACACTGCTTCTTCATGGATTATAATTCTAACAGATGGCTGGTTGGTTACCTGATAAGCTGTGTTGAGAACTATCTGCCGAGGTACAACAGATTCGGCAGAAGTCTGCAGCGAGTTGGACGAGAGTACTGTGTTTCGCAAACTTGAAAGAGATGGACTACCATCACCAAGGAAATAATGATCATCTTTCGGAAAGTGGAAGCAATAGATTTGCAGAGCACCTGACTGACAGGGGGTAGATTGCGTAACACACTCGGGGACGTCTAAGCAAAGCGGAACAATTTAAGCTCATTTGAAAAATTTCGTGAACTTGTTGGTGCCAGGAGATGTAAAGAAGAATAGTTGATAAGAAGGAAAAGAAAGGAAGAACAACATTAATTTTAGTACGATAATCATTTCCGTCCGGTCCCAGGTAGAGCCTGAATTGTAAACCCTGGCAGGGAGAAACTGAGTGTTTAGAAGTTTCTCAAAAGGGAACAGGGAGACATTTGCCCAGATTCTGGGAAGATACTCTGATACATTTAGGGGCAATATTCTGATACTTTCTCATAAGTCTGAGACATTTTGCCTCAGGCCCTGCTGGCAGCCACTAATGTGAGTAAAGTGGTGAACCTTAGAGTTCAGCAAGTGGGGACTCCTAGGAAGTTGTAATCTCTTACAAGTGACGCAGATCAGCATCGTTAGTCATTACACGTACTCTGGTTGAGTGGAAAATGTCGTCCCAACTGTGTTCCCCATACCACTGAATCGGACTCCATGTGCACAGTGTCCATCTCCACATCGCCAAGGCCAACTTATCATCAGAGGGATCCCGCTAACATTGGGCCTCATTTTGTGTTACAATCTGTTGCTTAAGAAGTAAGTTGTTTTTATTTTTTATCATGTGTACTAATGTCAGCTGTGGATAAAGTTGGTTTCTATTAAGGACAAAAAATTTCCCTTCTCTTCCTCTCAAGGTCACTAACACACCTTCCCCCTAAAGGTAAGCCATCAGTGTCACTCTTCAAGGACACCCATTGGTGTGTGTCATGGCGGCTGCAGTGTAACACGTGTTAAGTTCGGCTCGCGAAATTTAGTTGAATTCGAAGGTGTTCTCGCAGGTGGTGTTGTCTAGTACAAGTGGAAATCGTGAAAACAACAGTGTTCTGTGCAGTAGTGCTATTTTTTTTCTGTGCTCCGCCAATATCTTCGAGAAAATGGTAAACAGAAGAGTGAACAGCAGCGCGTCCAGCAGCGTGGAAGCAGCAGGTGCGGCGGGCCCGCTCTTGGCGGAAGGTGCGGCCGCGGCTCCCGGTATAGCGGAGCTGGTCCGCTCTGAGGTAAACGCTGCGCTTCGCGATAAAAACAATCTCAATCTGATAGCAGGCACTATATCAGATACTGTAACGGCAGCACTATTGGCCAAAATGCGTGAAACTGTTGAGGCCAATACTGCCGAAATTACAGCACTAAAAAAGTCTGTGTCTGAATACGACAAAAGGGCACGAGAGTTGGAAGTCAAACTATCTGCCACAACTGACGAACTAGAACAGTACCAAAGGCGAAATAGTCTACGACTGTTTGGAGTAGTAGAAAATAAGGAAGAAGACACGGACAACCTGCTTATACAGGTTGCGCGTGAAAAATTAGGCGTTGAAGTGACCAAGGCAGACATTGACAGGAGCCATCGGGTGGGACGAAAATTACCAGGTGCCACCAAACCTCGTCCAATAATAATTAAATTTGTCTCGTACCGAAAAAGAGCAGAGATCTTTACCCAGAAGAAGAAGTTAGCAAGGACAGGGCTTACAATAAGGGAAGATCTGACACACGAGCGGCTAAAGATTTTAAACAGTGCCATATCCCATTTCGGTCTTCAGAATGTGTGGACTCAGGATGGCAGAGTAATCATTAAGACGGCAGCTGGAAAGAAGACAGTCACAAACATGACAGAACTGAACAGTATTAAGTGAAGCTACTCGAGCCAAAAGTGCAAACTTAACACCATTTGCAATTGTAACAGCCCCAATACTCAGATATAGTCTTGTAATTTTATTAATTTTTTAATTATACCCATATTTGTACCTTCAACTAATTGTTTTTGTAACTGTATTAACTTTTCACTATTTTTTTGTGTCTGTAGCTCTAACCATTACTTAATTTTAGTTACTGCAAATTCTTTTTTCGTTTTCTCAGTTTATTCTCTTCCGTTCTGAAATAGTTCTATTGCAGTTATTAGTCTCTCCTTTAGTTCATTAATCACCCATCTCTTCAGTTTAAATTGTTCATAACAAAAATCACTATCAGTATCACTTTAGCAAATTTCAGTCTAATTGTAGCTTCCTACGATAATCACTACCAGTATCACTTTAGTAAATTTCAATTTAATTCTAGCTTCCTACGATAATCTATTAATTACTAAGCTTACTTCTCTCTGCTGGCAGCATCGGCCTCTTAAATCAATCCCTTCTCCCTTATTTCCACCCTAAGCTGTTTCAAATACGCTAATTACATTTCTCCTCGTACGACAGAGGATACACAGTGACACACAGCCGTCACTATTTTGGTCATATTCTCCTTGCACAGAATACCACTAATCCATTTTCTATACTCCCGCAACCTCAGGAAATCTTTAGCAGGCGCCTTTCTTTCGGCACTTGCGGTGTCACAAACAGGGCGTGCAAAATCTCGGACACCCCTGTGTTATGTCACTTGGCGGAAGCAGCGGCCAGTGCCCCTTGCGGCAGGTAGTGCCTAACAAAGGGACAAACCAGTCTGCCACCCTACTCCAGGCTGCTCGGCGGAACGCGTCAGAGCTTTTAGCAGCTCACTGCAACATCCAGTCTTTACCTGCACATTACGAAGAACTTAGCCTCCTCTTCAACCAACTAAACTACCACGTAATCCTCTTATCCGAAACGTGGTTGAAACCACACATATCCTCTGCATCTTTTCATCTCCCAGGGTACACATTTCTTAGGGCAGACAGAACAAAAAAGCGAGGTGGCGGGGTCGGCGCGTATATACGAACAGATCTCAAAGCGAAAGTCTTATGTACGTCAAATCCTGCTGAAGTAAAAGAGGCTGAATTCATGTTCATTGAAATAAATATACAAAGTCGGAAATTCTTGACTGGCGTCGTGTACAAGCCGCCAAAAATAAGCTCAATGAGTTCCTTCCAGTCAGAATTACATTCACTTCAGTGTCAATACGAACATGTCATCGTAATGGGTGACTTGAACATAGACCTGCTAAGAGACACTCCCTCCGCAATAAACCTAAGAAGACTGTTAATTGCAATAGCACGAACATTCTTCCATTACAACCTACACACCATACGGCGCACAGTCATACTCTTATAGACGTGATCGGAACGAAACAGACTGACAAAGTAAGAGATGTTGGTCAAACATCGGCCCCTGGCCTCTCAGCACATGATGTAATATTCCTGGCCTACTCTGTGCAGCCCCCAAGGATCAAATCGCGTTACATAACTTGTAGGAACATGAAACGTATTGACCTTGACGCTCTAACAGCCGATTGCTCAGAAATCTCATGGCATCAAATAATCAGAAAACCCACAATTGACGGCAAAATTAATGAACTTGGTGATAAACTCACTGCCCTCTATGACAAACATGCACCTGTGCGCACAATCCGTGTAAGAAAATCTCCTGCTCCATGGCTGACAGCCGAATTACGTCAAATGATGACTAATAGGGATGCCGCCCACAGGCGTTTCAAGGCAGATCCGAAACCCGAGCGTTTCGAAGAATATAGAAAGCTACGGAACAGAGTGAAACAATGCATTCGCAATGCTAAAATCAGGCACGCTCGCTCCCTTGTATGCAGCGATCTGACGCCCACGACTCTATGGAAGAATCTCCGTAGCTTGGGGGTTGGAAAGGCAAAATTGGAAACTACTTTTCATGTGTCAGCTAACGAATTAAATGAATTCTACTCTGCACCTCTGAATACCAGCACAGCTGATAATTACCATCCACAAGAATCCCCAAACAGGATAACTAACAACGATACCTTCCATCTAAAACATGTAACAACAAAAACGGCAAGAAAAGCAATAATGAGAATCTCTTCTGATGCAATAGGCAACGACAGTATCGGTATAACCATGATTAAGAATGTTGCCGATATCTTAGTACCTGTCTTAACTGACATATTTAATTTTTCCCTCGTGAACGGAATATATCCTACTGCATGGAAAAGAAGTCTAATTCGACCCATCCCTAAGATCGAAAACCCACAACTGCCTAGTGATTACCGACCAATTAGCATACTGCCTGCTGTTTCCAAAGCACTTGAATATATTGTTCATGACCAAATCACTGAACACTTGCATGAATTCAGCCTATATGACAAATTTCAATCCGGTTTCCGTAAACATCACAGCACAAACACTGCTCTAATTAAAGTAACTAATGACCTGAAATATGCCATCGACAATCGAAAGGCAACAATATTGACGCTACTGGACTTCAGCAAAGCTTTTGACACTGTTAACTTTGACATATTGCTCAGAAAAATGCAACAGCTTAATTTCTCTGATAGTGCAATGAGATGATTTGAAAGCTACTTACAAGACAGACAGCAATGTGTTGTCTGCGTAAATGAAAAATCTTCCTGGAAACATATTTCCTCGGAAGTGCCACAAGGATCAGTCTTAGGACCACTTTTGTTTTCTTTATATGGCAACGATAATTCGTCGGTTCTGTCCTCCTGTAAATATCATTTCTATGCCGACGACCTCCAGCTCTACCTAAGCGTCAGACCTAAAGATGTAAACACTGCAATCGCTCAAATGAATGATGATCTGTCATCAGTAGTGAGATGGGCGAAAAACCTGGGGCTTAAACTAAATGCAAAAAAGACGCAAGTAATCTTAATAGCCCATCAGAAATTAATAAGTTCAGATTTCCGCGAACGGCTACCTCCTATTCTGCTCGACGGTACTCCAATACCATATCAGAAAACAGTGAAGAACTTGGGTGTAACTTTGGATGAGCATCTCAACTGGGCGGAGAATACAGTCGCAGTGTGCCGAAAGACGTCTGCTTGTCTCTATGCTCTCAAAAAGTTTCGGAACATATTTCCACAGGACTTGAAACGCCAGCTCGTGCAAGCACTTGTTCTACCGAACCTCCACTATTGTGATGTGATTCAACAAGGCATGAGTAGTGAAAACAAAAGACGGCTAGAGCTAACCATGAATGCCTGTGTGCGTTACACCTGCAACATTCGCCGATATGATCATGTTAGTGCTTCATACTCCGAGCTAGGGTGGCTGCGTCCAGACAAATTGCGTGACTACCACACTCTATGTCTACTCCACCTACTCCTCATCGCGCAAGCACCCCAGTACCTTGCTTCAGAGATTAAAAACCTGTCATGTCATCATAATCGAAACACGAGGTCACTCTTATTTGGTATGCTAACTGTGCCCACTCACAAAACAAAAACTTTTGCAAACTCCTTCTCAGTTGCCGCTGTCCGCCTCTGGAACAGACTGCCCCTTACCTTGCGCAAAATTCGATCTCCTGCTGCTTTTAAGAAGAAGTTGAAGCATTTCCTACTATCATCCTCACAAAGTTCTCCACAAAATTAATGTACAAGGACAATCCCCTCATCAGTCAAATAGCAAAGCTAGCGTCTCATATCTTGCTCCTGAGATGCCGTCCTCTTCATCTTTCTCTATTAGCCACGCAATCTTCTTTTCCTTTATATTTCCTTAATTATGTTTCATCACGTCTCTATTCTTCTCCTCCCTTCACCATGAGTCTCCCTCATACTCCCTGCTGCCGGCACTCCTATCTAAAATCTGTCTCTTCAATAATGTCTAATTATAACAGTACTTGTGACCTAAGAATATAAACTCTATATGTATGTATTTTTCCAGGTGTACCTTTCAAATTGTTTATTTCACTTTTTGTACTAGATGTAGTTTAACATGCCTACTAAAACATATGAATGTAAAATAAGTAGAATGCCTGGTTAGATGTAAGAGAGGGCCTGATGGCCCTAATCTTGCCAGGTTAAATAAATAAATAAATAAATAAATAAATAAATTCTCAATTTCCCTCCCTCCCCCATTTTCATCTCCACCCCTCTCGTCCCCTTCGTCTCCTTTCTCAGCTGGCCATCTTAATTCCCCATGCTGTATTGCCACATATCCGACGTATTAAGTCCACTTGCACTATTTACGTAATTCAAGATGGTGAAAGAACCTCACTTCTTCTAAGTTAAAAGAAGGTGCAAAAATTTTAACATGTCGTAAATCTGAGGCTTTTTATTTCTACTACTATGCTGGAGATAGTGAACTTGTGCTACTTATGACTTTCAAGATGTCACAAATATGTCAGTCAAAATGACGGTTCAAAAATAAAAGATGCTGAAAATGGCGCAAATAGGACAGTTAAAATGGCAGAAGCAGCGTTGATATAATTTACTTACATTTTTTGTGTATAAAAAATTATTTTGAAGCAGATAGCATTGTGAGTGCTCGAGCAGGCAATGTCTTGGGTGCTGGAGCTGGCGCCTTTCACAAGGTTTAGAACACACAGATCAATTAGTCGCCTGTGCTGTGTAGCTGCCAGCTGAGTGTAGTAGTGGTGGTAGTGCTGTTTGGGGGTTGCTACCTGTCTGCTTTGGACATGCTTGCTGCAAGTTTTGTCTTGTTTACCCTCATCTTGTGTACCACTCACCTACTGGATGGGGTGAGCAGGCTCACTGCAAGTTTCAGCTTGTTCATTGCTCCTACCACCAACACTCCTCATGTTACGTGGCAGTGTATGAATCAGTAGGTATATATTGGTTCAAGTGGCTTTGAGCACTATGGTACTTTACATCTGTGGTCATCAGTCCCCTAGAACTTAGAACTACTTAAACCTAACTAACCTAAGGACATCTCACACATCTATGCCCGAGGCAGGATTCGAACCTGCGACCGTAGCGATAACGCGGTTCCAGACTGTAGCGCCTACAACCGCACGGACACACCGGCTGGCAGGTATATATTCTGAATGTGTGGTGGAACTATCATATGAGCTTCCTAGTGGTAATAATACATCACATCATAACAATAATTCACCTGATTCTTTTACCATAGATTTGCTCTAGTTCATTTAAGTCAAAACATTCTTTATGTTATTGTTATAGAGTTTGAGATTCACGTCACGGTTTCTTTTCCTTTGAAAATAAGAAGAAAGATACATCATAATAAATAATACTCTTTATTTATTAAATATCAACAACTACCTTATAGACAGTCGATATTAATATATACTTATTCAATGCAGTCACAGGCGTTACAAAAACAGATGCAGACTGCATTAATAAATATGAGTACTGCACAGTTATATAAATGAATGTCCTCTCCAGAAGAATAATAACTCTCCTATTGTCATGGTCAGCGTCAGCAAAAAAGCAACTTTAACGTCTGCATTGTGTGATCAATACAAACCGCTTTGACAATAGCACGTATCACAGCACTCCATGAACTCTCTAAATCTGTGAAATATGTATACAGCATATCACTCCATCTGTCACATTTTCTAAGTTGCTCAACAGCAGGTTCTTTCCAAATGGGAAGTTAATTTTCAGTCATTCATATACAGTCTGTAGTCTTCAAATACTAGGCATGGCACACTGGAATTTGAATCCAACACTATGGTATATGTAGTTATATACACACACTGCTGGACAAAAAAGTGAAGCACCCAGAGGACATGGTCATTTGTCAGTCTAACATTCTATACATGAACAAAGTAGGCAGATGTGTAAATTATTTCATTTTTTGTGACAGAACAGCCACCAGAGTGTATTTTTGTTTTTTATGTTTAGTGCCATTACTGGGTAAGGTAAAGTATGTACGGAACAAGAACAGATTGATATGTTAAGTGATCAACTTATAACTGTAAAGGACATGGAGATGCCAAATATTCATGTGAGACAGTGTTACGAAAACCTGACACAATTTGATAGAGAAGCATTAAGGGTGTCTCTTTGACCAGCTAGTCGAATTACGCAATAACCCGATTTATGAGGCATTTGAATGTGTCATAGCCCCATTGCTGGACTACATGGAAATGTGAGGGTATGTAAGATCGTCATCAAGTTTCCCACTGACAAAGTGTGACCACATTTTAACCCCTACACAACTATGCCTTTCCACCTGAGAACAGGTAATTGACCCTCTGCAACATTCTGTGTCATTATGCACCACCACCTATTGAAGAATATCAGCAGCTGGACTATGGAATTATTGTCCAAAGCATTGGATGCTGTTAACACCACAACACAACCAGATGTGTTTGGAATCGTACCGAGAATGGGAATCATGGACTACTGATGAATGCCATCACATTGTTTGCAGAACCATCCCATATGATTTTCGTCAGTGAGCAATTCGGCAACCTATCAAGTCCCACTTTTCCAGTGTTTTGGAGAGGATGACACCATTCGCAGTCTTCGCATGCATCCAGACCAAAGAAGTGCAAAGTCAAATGGATGAGTTGAATCATAATTCTACGTTCATTTTAAATATGATTTATTTTCCAAACACTGAAATAATATTATATACATTCACAACCTGTTAAGTTTGTTCTCGTTTCCTTCTGCGCTTCTGGAAGCTCCACATTTTTGCTTAGCAGCGTATGTAGCAGATAGAGAAATTCTCGAGTACACACACACACACACACACACACACACACACACAAACACACAGGAGAGATTATAAAACAAATAAAAAGCAACAGGAAAAGACGGCATCAGTTCCAACATCAGGAAATTCAAAGACCAAAACATCACAGAGAAAATCCATAATATTCTCACAGAAATAGGGAATACAGAGAAAATTTCATTGGAATGGATATGTGTGTTAATTCACAAAAAAGGGCAAGATAGAACCTAATAAATAAACAGGTATCTCATTATTACTGGTCATCTACAAAATTCTTTCCAAGGCATTATTGCACAGAGTAGAACCACAAACTGATACAAAGGTAAGTGAATACCAAGGAGATTTCAGAGAAAGAAGACCCTGTATTGAACAGATTTGGAACCAGCGAACTCTACTGAAGGTCAGACAGACGAACAACATTGTAGTCACATTCGTGGACATTAAGAAAACCTACGACTCCACAGACAGGCAGACTCTCTTTGTCACATCAAAAGAATATGGAATAGGCGGAAATACTAGGACATTTATACAACAGACACATACAGACACAACTTCCTAAATAAAATTTATGGGAGAAGTTTCCGACCTATTCCGGATACATATAGCGGTCAGACAAGGACATGATTTCTAATCACTTTTATTTAATATGGTCTTGGGAAAAAAATTATGAAACAATGGGAAAAAAATAAAATACATTCAGTTAGGAAGAACATGCGCAAACAAGACCATTATAGCTTGCCTGCCATTTGCTGATGACCTAGCAGTCCTCGGCAACGACAGACAAGAAGCTCAAGAACTGAATTACGTACATGAAGCCCCTGCCAAAGTCGATCAATAGTTACCATGTGAGGAAAAGCAATACATAGAAAGAAAGCATAACGACACCAAGCCATGTACACAAAGTTCGGCAAGGCTAACTGAGCCGAAAAATTGAAATATCTTGGAGAATATATACAAATCAAACAAGGCATTCGACATAGAATGAAGAGAAAAACTTCAGTAAGACCTACCAAAGAATTATACGAACGCATAGAAAGAATCACAGACACGATAAGGAAATGCTGACTAACGTTCTATGGATGTAAACATAAAATGAATAACAAGGCTCACAAAAACGATTTTTGATGTAGTAAACAGTTCCATAAAGAAAACATTGAGTTTCAAGAAATAGAAGGATATCTAGAACAAGTCGGGATCCGTATTGAAACGATAAATGACAGAGACAGATCCAGAAGCAAAATTATGGGCACGAAATTAGAAGTAAAAGAAAGGGATAAAACAAGCCAAATATGGGCAGAGCTAAGGAAACACGAACTCTCCCAAAGAATAAAGATGTTTTGAAAACAGAAAAAGAAGAATGATCAAGAAAAACTGAATAATCATATGACACTGAGGAAGTTAAGTACTGTCCTGGATGCAAAAATGTGTAATACACCAATAAGGGTGTTGCAACATGGGTCCACACACACACACACACACACACACACACACATATATATATATATATATATATATATATATATATATATATATATATATATATCCTCCACATCCTCTTATACTACTGCTAGAGTTACTACTAAAACCCCTAGTACTATACAGAACAACAGAGACCCATACCTCTGTGTGAACTCTTGCAGCGCATTTTCTGCACAAGCATCTCAGCAATTATCATAAATGATTTAGAGATCCTCTGGAAATGTTTGATGTATATGTCAGCCGTTTATATATACAGTACACTGAGGTAACCAGTCATAGGATAGCTCTTAATATTATGTCGAACCTTCTTTTGTCCTGCTTCGTGCAAAAATTGGACGTGGCTTTGATTCAACAGGTCGCTACAAGCCCCATGTAGAAATACTAAGCTATACTGCCTCTAAAGCCGTTCATAAATGGGAAAATGTTGCCGGCGCAGAATTTTGTGCACGAACTGACCTCTCGATTAAGTTTCATTTATGTTCGACGTGATTCATGTCGGGCGACTTGGGTGGCCATATCATTTGCTCAAATTGTCCAGAATGATCTTCAAGCTAATCGCGAACAATTGTGGCCCAGTGATATGACGTATTGCCAACCATAAGAATTCAGCAGTTCTTTGAGAACATGAAGTACATGAATGGCTACAAATTGTCTCCAAGTCGCCGAACATAACCATTTCCAGTCAACGATAGATTCACTTGAACCAGAGGATCTAGTGCATTCGATGTGAACACATCCTTCACCAATACTGAGCCACCACCAGCTTTCACAGTGGTTTGTTGACAACGTGGGTCCATGGCTTCGTGGAATCTGCGCCACATTCGAATCCTGCCGTCAGCTCTTAACAACTGAAATCTTGGTTCATCTGACCAGGTTACGGTTTTACAGTGGTCTAGGGTACGTGTGATAAGGTCAGGAGCCAAGGAGAGCCGTAGCAGGCTATGTCATGCTTTTAGCAATGGCAATCGCGTCGGTCATCTGCTGTCGTAGTAAATTCACGCTAAATTTCGCTGCGTTGTCCTAACGGACACGTTCGTCGTACGTCCTACATGGCTTCTGCCGTTATTTCACGCAGTACTGTTCGTCTGTTAGCAGTAAAAACTCTACGCAAACACCGCCGCTCTCGATCGATAAGAGAATGCCATCGGCCACAGCGTTGTCCATGGTTAGACTTTATGCCTGAAATTTGGTACTCTTGGCCTAGCGTTGACCCTGTGTATCTCGGAATATTGAATTCCATAACGATTCACGAAATGGAATGTCCTATGTGTGTTACTTCAACTACCATTACGCGTTCCAGGTCTATTAATTTCCGTCTTGCGGCTACAATCACGTTATAAGCCCTTTCACATGGATCACCCGCGTACAAATAGTAGCTCCGCCAACGCAATGCCCTTTTATATCTTGTGTACGCGTTAATACAGCCATCTGTATAAGAGGATATCGCTGTCTTTTTTTTCACTTCAGCATATTGAGATATACGATATTTACATTCCAAATAAAAAGAGTACTCTGCTAGGAGGGGCGGATGGAAGACTCACATTACACTGTGTCCGGAAAAACACCAGAACAGCATCTCAAACATCTGGCAACCCTTTTTCAAATTTTACTGACGCAGTGCTTTAGTGTAATTTTCACAGGGGTTCATTTCTCAATAGCAAAATTGAATATCTGGGCATATCACTGACGCCCAGGATATAGTCCCTCAACTAACCATTTACAGGAAATTCGGAAGTTACCGTGCCTTAGAAATGTATGAGAACTACAGGCTGTTGTGGGGCAACTGACCTACTGTATGAAATGCATTCCGAACGGAGTGCAAATTGCTACGCCTTTTCATCACATCAGGAAGAATATTTTCTCTTTCCCGTCGACGGGAGGAAGCGAAAAATCATTTCAAACATTGAAAATAGCATTGCTTAATCCAACATGTTTTATTCACCAGTAGTATGGCAGTTTCTGCGTCATCACATTTTATCTCACAAATATGGCAAAACTGAACGCACCATTACATTCGCGTGAAAGCGTTAGACAACACCCTAGTCAACTATCTGGAAAAGGAAGCATATGCTATTACCTATGGTTTCTTGAAATTTCGTCAATATCTCAATGTTTGGAAACTGTTTCTCATGAGAGTTCATAATCCACTGACTGTTCTTTTTCGTCCGACGGAAGATGTGCCTGATCGTATAGCAGGGAAGCTTGCAGCGTTGATCACTACTTCTTCCAAATGACCGGTATGATATTCTCTGTCGCCCTACTACACAACAAGCAATCGCAGGCAATATCTCTCACTTACAAATGGGAAATGGTCCGGAATCAGATGCACCAGAAGTTCCCTGTCCTAAAATTTGCTCCGATTTGCAAGCACTGCAAGCTTTTCCGATTGATTGCTGGCGGATCACACATGCTACTGAACAGGACCAGTCACAACGGCTCCTGGAGCCTCCTGGAGTATAAAGTTCGGATGTGTCGACCTCGTACTCCAAAATGAATTCCAGATGCAGTAGTAAGCAAATACAGCGCGCAATGCAACAAACTTTCTGTTCATAATTCTGAACGTCAGGTACCGACTGTTCATAATGGTGTATCATTATTGTAAACTCCTAGCGCCATTTGTTTAGTTGGTTTTGCCACAAACATTTGTTTCAGACAATGATCTGCGTTTTTCTTCATTGCGCTTTCAGCAATTTTTCCAACAAAATGGGAACTTCCATATCCAACAGGCATCGTGGTCTCCTCAGTCGAACGGTAAAGTCGAACGTTTCGGTTTAACTTTCAAGGTTGAGATGACCAGACTTCATGCTTCACATCTGACACAAAAATATTTTGTTGTAGTTTCTCGGCACCTATCGCGCTCAGTATTTTCACGACTCTTCGCCAACAGGATTATTCCACGGCCGTCGTCACCGTACTTTGGTGCATCTATTTCACAGTCTACAGTCTCCTCCAGACCCCAAATTGGGAACCAAGTTCCACACAAAGCACAAAGTTTTCTATCGTGTAGTTAGCAAACCTTAAAACTGGAAATCCGACATCGTCACTCTAAAAACTGGCTGAGCTCATTATGCCGTTCGCGCGTAACCAGGCACCCACCGACGGTAACGGAATTAACTGGGTTTCGTTGTTATTGTGATCCTGCTGTAGATTTTTATGTTTCAGGTGCGCTACCTGCATCCCAGGCAGTCGGTGCCTGACGTTCAGACACATGGGTCATCTGACGACCCTGCCATGGAAGACGCATGGGTCGTCAGGCGATTCCTCCATGGAGGACGACCCCTGCTCGCCTACACAGCCACTGCCGCTTCCGCAACCGCTTCGACAGCCTCAGATTCCATCGCCCTTCATAGCTGTCACGGACATCGAGCCTGTGTCAACAGTACTGCCTTCGGCGCCAATAGCAGTGCCAATGCTGAACTCTCCTTTGCCGTTGGATGGTCGTCATTCTAATGTGAAGCCGAGGAGTCTCCGGCCACAGTTTCCTGTTCCGGACGATTTTTGTTACATTATATACAGCAAGTGAGCGCTGTGACACCAATAAAGGTATATATTAGGATTTGATCATTGGACTAACTTATTCGTACAGTCACATATAAGACACATGCTTTTGTAGTATCTCCTTAGAGACGCGAATTGTTTTTGTTAAAGGAAAGAGCAATTGCCGAAATTTCTAATGGGATGAGAGGGAGTACAATGCATCAGAGTGGAAGTTTGTTGAAGTAGTCCATCTAAAATATTGAAGGCTCTCACAAAGTTGAGTGGTAAAAGCTACGTACAAGTCTGGTTCATAGCAGTTGATCGAACAGAAAATGACAGAAATGCATTTTATCTTCATTTTGCCCATTTACAACAACTCACACAAAGAAAATAAAACAAAAATTCAACAGTGACATTCTAGAACAGCGTCTTAGGTAATGGTGGGGCAACGAGAGCCAACTATTAAAATGATTTGTTCTTCTGTTTCTTTTCTTTCGTGAAAACTAGCATTTTCTTCATCGTTTCAATCTTAGAGTTCTTCTACCGTGTTATAAATAGTGCAACAATGTCATCAGTTCAGAGAAGTGAGGATTGTTAAAAATATACCAAATACAAGGAACAACTCTGTCCTATTTCTGAATAACTGATTCAGCAACAAGTTGGAAATGTTTTCTAAAACTCTGAAGACCAAATGATTTAACAACACTTCGCTGTTCCGGAATGTTTAGTTTTGAGAATTATAAACACAAACTATATTTTAAATTATTTCAAATGAAAATATTAGCATTTTACAAGGATATGCTGCACGTAACTATCGATATCTGATACGCTATATAGTAGAAAGGAAGGATTCTGTTTATAGGACACGTATTGAGGTATCAAGGAATCGTCAAATTTACAATGGAAGGATGCATCGAAGACAAATGTGTATTGCGAGACCTAGGCGTGACTACAGTAAGCAGGTTTATCTGGACGTAGACAGCAGAAGTATTTAAGAAATGAACAGGTTTGCACACGAGATACACTAGCACGGAAAGCAGCGTCATACTAGTTTTGGGGTTAAGGCCTCGCCAAACAATCATGTTAGGGATGGAAACTTCTTGCACAGCTAAATTTTGGCAATATTAAACTGTCTCCAATGCACTCCAGACATTAGAAAGATCCTGTTAGAAGCGAAGTAACAAGGAATCTGAAATTCATTTACCAACTAGAGACTGTGACAGAAAATAAAAGATATGCTAGTGATAGAATTATCTCATTACACTGCAGTTTTCGACAAGGAATTCACTTTAAAAGCATTATGTAGGGACCACGAAGAGACTAATTTAAAGTTGTAATTTCAACTTCTTGTGGGTTAGAAGTAAACAGAATCAACGGCGAGTATCCCGAATTATTCATTAAACTGTATGAGAACTTGAGATGTGATTCTCTGGGAACCAAAACATCAAAGCGGAGATAGTTCATTTTGCGTTTTCTGACGTTTTTCCGGTACTTCTTACAGGAAACGCGAAAAAGATTCAGAGCGGAAAGAGGGTGAGAGAGAGAGAGAGAGAGAGAGAGAGAGAGAGAGCTTGGAGCAGATCGTTTTCAAAATCGGTGCAGGAGAGCGGGAGAATGCTGCTGCCCTCCTTTCTTTAAAAAGAGATAACAGGCATGTACAAATATTAACCAGATTTACATACTGGAGGAGTTAGTGTGCGACGTGTAACAAATCCTATTTTACAACGTCTGTGATTCACGTGTACTATACAATGTCCTCCAGACTTTATGGAATACTTGATAAAAATGACATGTTTGGGATACCAATAGGCCAATTAAAAGTAATAGCTGTAAATACCAGAAAATTCGTCAGTCAATAAAACGACTGCCCCACCCCCCTCCTCCCCCCCGTTTAGTTTCGTAATATTAAGTGGGACATCGATGAAACACTTTATTTATTTCAACAGTTGTGTTGTTAAAATATTCAGGAGAGCCGTTTCGAAACCCTTAGTGCGAGAAAAAGGGCGACAGTTTTGGCCATTATAATAGCAGGATAGCAGTATGTATTTCAGATGACCGTGACCTTGAATAAGGTTACACATCCGGTGTGAAGTTCCCACTCGGGCTCCTTGGAGGCCACCCGCCCCCCACAGAGGACCTACGAGAAGTGGTCAAGATCACTCATGGGAATCCCCACAAGCCCTAAGCAATTTCGTCAGTTATATTCAAGATTATGATTTAACTCGATAGCGATCACGTGACAGAAAATTGACGGGTAACCTCTCTCAGTCAAAGGAAGCACAGTTAAGTGCATCAGTGAGGATCAAGCACCCTCTCCTCCCCCTCCGCAACTACATCTCTTATAACTAGGACACTTGAGTAGGAGTGGGTCACTCTGGAGCTGAACAGCATAGGGAATGATTGTAGACTGTGTCCACTTGTGAATAACAAATTACATTAAATCACTTCCATTAAGCTGTAGTTGTTAATGGTAATTTAATAGGTCGTTTCCTGAGGTGCCAGTAGAGACCACAGCTAGGCAGATATGTATGTTCTCTCATTCATTCCCAGTCTGAACTACTTTTCACCCAGTTTCGTATATTTTCCGTATTTATCACATACTTTTCGTACTTCATCCAATTACACAAGATCCACACCACTGTTCCCGATGTCGTGTCGATGTCATGATGATCTCAGCCAATCACAATGAAGCGTGTCCAAATAATTTATCATTGCCATTGAAGCACCCTTAACTACTTCATCTATTACAACTGAGACACATTAAAGACCACAATAGGGAGAGTTTGTAGACTGTCTGTATTGTTGATGACAAAATAAGTTATGTCACATCATCCGAGGTCTATTTGTTAATAACAATTTAGTATTACATCATTCGAAGCCCCAGCAGTGTTCATTCTCAGGCATGTACGTATGTACTCTCACTCTTCCCAAATTTTTCACTCATTTTCATATATTCCGCAGTCTTACGTTTTTAAGTGAGTTTCGATCTACTGCTTTAGTCGTTCCATCATGTCGCGTCGACGTCATGATGCCCTCAGCCAATTACAGTGCAGCATGGTCAAAATTTATGCACCCTTGCTAAGCCACCACTACATTACTATTGTGTGTGACGGCCTTGTGTATACGTTGAAAGGAACACATTAATAGAACTAATGACGTCACGTCATATTAATGACGTCATAGGAAATTCTATAACCACTACCAATTTATAACTAACAATACTGTATATTGTACGTATAAAAATTACCACAACACGCTAGATAAACCCCCTGCCAAACCACCGCTACATGTAATTAGATTCTGTGACGTCGCAGTAAAATTCTGATGCCTCCAATCTACTGTTTGTGTTTGTGTTTGTGTGTGTGTGTGTGTGTGTATGTGAGTGTGTGTGTGTGTACCACAGAGCTGCAAAATACTCACCTGTGGTAAGGATAAAGCTGACCAATATTTGCAACAACCCCAGAAAAAAGGATATCGCCTGCAGGGTAGCACACCCCTGAAACTCCGACGTGTGGGGAATATCCAGAAACTCCGCGCTAGCAGTGGCTGAGCAGACATGTGAGTTAAATGTGCAGTCTTTTCCGCCCTGGTGGTTGACACAAAAGGAACAGATATTATATCAGTTCCGACCAGGGAATCTCCTGTCCTCAGTAATAACAGCAAACAAATCCCAGCACATCGGTGGATATATGAAAGACTACTACAAATACACACATAGATTACGAGCAGCTCCATATGAATTTGCTCGTCGAAAAAACCAACTGAGAGTGCAACAGGGCGTGGAATTTCTAGATCGGCCGCGACAAGTTTCCTGGCTGTTAATGAGAGAGCGCCACATGTCTGCTCAACACTAAGCCAGACCATCTTCTCACGCAACGTAGAGAGATTTTCATTATTTGAACAACAGGTATATGTAATCGTCTCTGAAGCGAGCGACGTGGTGGCTAACACAAATGGCACTCAATCAGTCAGTGAGGGAGCTTCCAGCCACAGCAATCATATCTTAACTCGCTGACGGCTTAGCAGATAAAAGCCGCTTACAGTTTAAGTGACCCTTCTTCCATCCTCTCTCGACCAAAGGGAAACAAGTTCGTCCTCCTCCACCAGCCATCATGCTTTTAAAACTTGCGTGGATGACCCCATTTTCAGCTAGGCACCACATCCAGTTGGGATGAAGACATATATATTACTGGCCATTAAAACTGCTACACCACGAAGGTGACGTGCTACAGACGCGAAATTTAACCGACAGGAACAAGATGCTGTGATATGCAAATGATTACCTTTTTAGAGCATTCACACAAGGTTGGCGCCGGTGGCGACACCTACAACGTGCTGACATGACGAAAGTTCACAACCGATTTCTCATACACAAACAGCAGTTTACCGGCGTTGCCTGGTGATACGTTGTTGTGATGCCTCGTGTATGGAGGAGAAACGCGTGCCATCACGTTTCCGACTTTGATAAAGGTCGGATTGAAGCCTATCGCGATTGCGGTTTATCATATGGCGACATTGGTCCTCGCGTTGGTCGAGATCCAATTACTATTAGCAGAATATGGAATCGGTGGGTTCAGGAAGGTGATACGGAACACCGTGCTGGATCCCAACGGCATCGTATCACTAGCAGTCGAGATGACAGGCATCTTATCCGCATCGCTGCAACGGATCGTGCAGCCATGTCTCGATCCCTGAGTTAACAGACGGGGACGTTTGCAAGACAACAGCCATCTGCACGAACAGTTTGACGACGTTTGCAGCAGCATGGACTATCAGCTCGGAGACCATGGCTGAGGCTACCCTTGACGCTGCATCACAGACAGGACCGCCTGCGATGGAGTACTCAACGACGAACATGGGTGCACGAATGGCAAAACGTCTTTTTTTTCGGATGAATTCAGGTTCTGTTTACAGCATCATGATGGTCGCATCCATGTTTGGCGACATCGCGGTGAATGCACATTGGAAGCGTGTATTCGTCATCGCCATACTGGCGTATTACCAGGCGTTATGGTATGGGTTGTCGTTGGTTACACGTCTCGGTCACCTCTTGTTCGCATTGACGGCACTTTGAACGGTGGACGTTATATTTCAGATGTATTACGACCCGTGGCTCTACTCTTCATTCGATCCCTGAGAAACCCTACATTTCAGCATGATAATGCACGACCGCATGGTGCAGGTCCTGTACTGGCCTTTCTGGATACAGAAAAGGTTCGACTGCTGCCCTGGCCAGCACATGCTCCAGATCTCTCACCAATTGTAAACATCTGGTCAGTGGTAATGGTGGCTGAGCAACTGGCTCGTCACAATACGCCAGTCACTACTCTTGATGAACTGTGGTATCGTGTTGAAGCTGCATGGGCAGCTGTACCAGTACACGCCATCCAAGCTCTGTTTGACTCAATGTCCAGGCGTATAAAGGCCGTTATTACGGCCAGCGGTGGTTGTTCTGGGTACTGATTTCTCAGGATCTATGCACCCAAATTGCGTGAAAATGTAATCACATATCAATTCTCGTATAATATATTTGTTCAATGAATACCCGTTTATCATTTGCATTTCTTCTTGGTGTAGCAATTTTAATGGCCAGTAGTGTAATCATAATTACGATACTTAGAATGAAATAAATGAATAAACAAGTACTTCAATGTTATTAGTATATTTCACATTACTATTAGCCTTGTGTATTAACTAAAGGAAAATTCGAGTATAGTCATTGCTATTATCGTAGTTTCGACTGATCTTTATAATTCCGAAGACATACGCTGGACTGCTAGTACACCACAGTATTTAAAAAAAAAAAAAAAAAAAAAAACGGATGTACTTACGTAAACTTATCTGTGCATTAATAATGAGTGGCATCCCATACATACGCATTGTTTTAATAGTGATAAGCTAAGGAATCACTAATAACCTACCAAAACATGAAATTTATAAAGAATTAACTCTGTTAAATCATTACCTTGTTGCTATAAGACTCGTAAAAACCATCCTGCAAGTACACACTCTGTGCACATGATACACTAGGGCTTCCAGGCAGTATAAAATATTATATAATTCTCTTAATATTAGTGTGTGACGTCACAATAAGCCTCGTAAATAGATGTGAACGTAATCCGAACTATATACATCCTCGTGACATGCATATAAGACTGTACAATGGCCATAGCTCAGCAAAATTAAATTCTTTCTATGTAGAAAATCGTAGACTCAGAGATCACTACACCACTCTCGCTATGAGATACAAAAATGTGATCTTAAAGAGAGTTGCTGAGTTGACACATAATAATAAGCATATTCTTCAAAGACCAATCATTACAATTAACCTACTGCCAACGTGATTCAAACTGCGAACAACACATGCGCAATGACTGCAGGAAAAATGGGCTCCTGATACCTGGTAACCGTGGAATCACCACCATATCTCGCTGAATCTTGTGAACCCCACAAGGATACAGGCATCTGAGAGATGTAGTCGGGACATTACTCTTAGCGTAAATTAAACACTTAGTCCTGCGGTCCATGGTCTCAAAGACCGGACAGCCTTGGGAAAAATACAGTAGGGCACACAAATAAGTACAAATATGAACATAACGGTGTAGCAACGAGAAATAGTG
Organism: Schistocerca serialis cubense; assembly: GCF_023864345.2. Taxonomy (NCBI): domain Eukaryota; kingdom Metazoa; phylum Arthropoda; class Insecta; order Orthoptera; family Acrididae; genus Schistocerca; species Schistocerca serialis. The sequence continues at coordinate 757,310,475 of NC_064640.1, read as the reverse complement.
ATGATGACGATGCATCATACATACTGCACACTGAATCACAACTTGCATTTAAATTTGTATTAAAGTCTTCATGTCAAATGCTCTGATGGATAAGCTTTGTACGCTTATGGATAGATTTCCAAGAAACCCATACACACACTCCGAGCACCTAAGATGTTCAAACACCGCACACTGGATGGCTGAGCTAGCACACGTCAAGTTTCTGAACGTATATTCCTGAAGGTGAAGCCAGTGTACGGCACTGTCTAGTTTCACAGCATTAAAAAGATTAAATGTGGAGAACTATTTCATATTTACTTTAATATTGATAGTTTTCAGAATTTGTCAAATGATAAACACACTTTGCAAAACTTTGGAGAGTAATATCTATTGGGTAAGAAAACTACATATACATTATTGCATAGGGATTAGAGGAGTTACAGAGAAACACTATATACATGTGTAAAAAATTTCATCGTTTGTCAGTTAGGTGTCCATGAATGTTTTAAACCTAGCGATGCTGCAGGTGATTTTAGAGCTGTTTTGCGATGACTGTTGCTTTATAGATGTTGTTGAGCCCTTAAAAATCACTTTTTATGGCAAAACATGAAGCACTTTCTGTAAGTGACACCGATAGGCGCACCAGAAGACATTATTGCCTGTTTGGCTGAAGTTGCAGTCATTATCCGTAAAACACCTGGCTGATCCGAGCGTGATAGGTAATCAGTAACACGTAGATGCCAGTTGTGTATTTATGTAAACGGACGACATCTTCAGAACCATCTTTAAAACAATGTTTATCACGCGGCGGTTTTGGCATTGTTCCCGATCGTCAGCAGCGTCACAATCTTTAGGGAGTCCTAGTAGGAATACGGTGGACATGTGACTTTTTTCTCAGATAAAAGAAAAAGGTTAACTATCTGTCTCTTCTAAAGAACATAAAGTTTAGTGCACTTACTTTTCTTACACGCTGCTTATGTCACCTTTCGTTGTTGAGCATTTCCCTTGTGTTAGTCTTGGTGTGTGTTAAAACTGTTCCTCGTGTAATTTAATTGTCTGTTTCATTTCACTAGGCAGAGCTGTTGCTTTGAATAATAGAGTTTGCTGTTCCGTTTCCATTTCTTTACCGCCTTCGGAAATTTCCTCTAGTCACTCGTAAACGTTCGCTGCCACTCTGACTCCAATTACGAACCCAAGGTTTTTTAGCGCCCTACAGCCGGTCAGAACCTCCTGGAGAGAAATTTGTTTGCTGTTTCCTGCTAACGCCAGAGGAAACAGATGTGTTCCAGTTCTAATTAGTCTCTGACATCGGGTAAATTAACAAGTCACCCTAGAAATGTTCTCAGGTTCAGCTTGGCTTTGAGTCTATCTGAGTTTTGCCAACCAGTAATACGTCATCGGGTTAAAACATCTACACACATGACGAAATGAATTAATTCTAGCTGACAGGATTTTAATGAGAGCACAGAGTTAATGGCAGAGCAGGCGGCTACCGATTGGCATGTTATTCGGGCCGAGACGCGTTAACCACCAACTGATAGAAAAGTAATTGACTCGAAGCCAGGGTAATTACTTCAAAGCAAGTAAACGTATACCGACATTGTAGTAACTGACTAGGGATCTGACTAAATTCACATATAAACCGATGGATGTTTATTGGTAAGTAATACGTCATTTCAAACTGAGTATCTCTCATGCTTCGAACATGTTGCGACTCAGCTGCCTCATCCTCATCAGGATCTTCTTTATTTCCCGAATTGTACGATGATTTACCAAAACTTTTTTGTTTTAATGAATAGATACACACCCACAGAGACAACTAAAATTTAACAACATACCTTTTCGGTTTCAAGTAACTTGAATACGTGTTACAGTTTAGATACCATTTGAACACATCAGTGTCTATGTAAAAAGGGTTACAGCAATATTATGCAAAGTTAACTCACGTCTCACGTAACAAAGCAAAGGATGAAGGGAAAAAACCACGAAGACTTGCTATTTTTGTGTGAACAGCCACGCTTGTGTGTAACGCAAGTTTCTTTGCTGAGATGAAATTTCTAGAATATTCAGTTGACCCCAGTGGTAAAATTCAAACATATCATGCATTTTTCTTTTTCTTCTTTGTTAGGGGGAATGTAAATTATTAAAGTTAACGAAGGATTTATATACATTTCTATAAAGTATAGTCCCCGTTCATCACATCATACTTATTTCTACGTCTACATCGTCGGACTTTTATGGTTGTCGTGCATTCATTTACTTTATTATCTTGACATATCTAGAACTTGGTAATTCTGTTACTGAACGATTGCTTCCCTTTTGGTATGACTAGAGTTATTTACAACCGGGAAAGGTAGAAAATACGATGCGCTACATTTTGCAGCAGTTTACTACAGCTATATAGGTCTCCCCTTTTTCTGATTGCGTCTCCTATATTTTATTGTTTTAGATTCTCATTCTACCAGCACTACCACTACTTTCATGAACGAAAGATGTTTTAAGTGTTATTGCTCGGGTTCACATTAATTCACGGCTCAATTTGCAGTTATACTCAGTGGAAATAAATGGTCACCAAATATATATATATATATACCAATTGATAAAACACAGGCTTTCTACTTTCTACTAGTACGGGGGTAGAGCTAACATTTACGATATTTCAGTTATATTGACGAATGTTAAATGCATTTCCCAAGGTGACATGCAGTGCTTTTAATGCGGATCCATAGTAAATCGATCTGCCTGCCGATTCAGTGGTTTAAATGGTTCAAATGGCTCTGAGCACTATGGGACTTAACATCTTAGGTCATCAGTCCCCTAGAACTTAGAACTACTTAAACCTAACTAACCTAAGGACATCACACACATCCATGCGCGAGGCAGGATTCGAACCTGCGACCGTACCAGTCCCGCGGTTCCGGACTGCAGCGCCTAGAACCACACGGCCACTCAGCGGTTTACACATATCAGTTAACCTCACTGTCATAGTTATCACGGCTGGTCCCGGCGGAGGTTCGAGTCCTCCCTCGGGCATGGGTGTATGTGTCTGTCCTTAGTATAATTTAGGTTAAGTAGTGAGTAAGCTTAGGGACTGATGACCTTAGCAGTTAAGTCCGATAAGATTTCACACATATTTGAACATTTTGAACATTGTTATCAGCTGACTGTTAATTGTGTACTTGCCAAATGAGTGACTTTATGTTTGACTTTGTAAACTAGTAATGAATCTAAAATCAGAACATTTACCTGCGCCAACATAAAAAGTTTCGGTTGGTTAGTAATATACTCGTAATTTACTTCCTCCAAATGAGGTTTAGCTCACCATCTTGCTGTCATCAAGTCATAACTGGTGATATCAGCCTCACCGTTAAATCACTAAGTACTTCGTACTGAATTATCGTTTTATTTTATGTTTTAATGTATGGCGTCAGGCTAATTTCTCGCCATTAATTGAGATATACAGCTTTAATGAAAATCACTGCTTGAGATTCGTGGGATGCTTTTGTAATACGATAGGTCATCTGCATGTGGACATATCCACAGTTTAAATGCACACTGATCCACGCCTTCGTAAGAATTACCCCAAAATACCCATTGTAATAACAAAAGTAGGATCATTGTTTCGTACCAGCATAACTACTTACGTACTGTAACTATTAGAAGTTAATCACTAAATATTTTAGATTTTTTCCAAAATACCCAACGAACAACTTTTTCATCAGTTGTACCTGCATATTTTACTACGTTTAGGAATTGAAATCTAGACCGAATGTCTTCTCTCAGTGTTTTCAGTTCCGAAAAATCTGATAGTTTCCTCAACAAATACGTCATGACTTTACTGGGTCACAAAGATCAAGTAATTGTGGTTTTCATCGGCAAGCCACGGAAAAAAAACTACATTAGAATCAGACATAAAAAATTTAAGAAATATATTGCCTATTGAAAATCCATTGTGACAAATTAGTAGGTAGACGTATAAGGAGTGTTTTCGTAACTGTGAGAGGCACTTTCTGGGGTTATGGTGAAGGGCAAATATTTCATTCAGGGAACAGAAAATAAGGGGGGGGGGGCGGGGGGTTACGGTTAAGTCGATTGTTACGAAGCCTGAAATGTTGGTGGAATACTTTGTCACCACAATACATGGCCCGATGAATCTTTGTCTGAAATTCGTGGTAAACCGATTAACAAAGGAATTAGGTCCTAGCATTATAGTACAGTCACTGTATAGTGTGACAAGTAATATAATTTATTTATTAATTTGTTAGGAAATCAGATACTTAAAGTAGTAAAGGAGTTTTGCTATTTGGGGAGCAAAATAAATTATGATGGTCGAAGTAGAGAGGATATAAAATGTAGACTGGCAATGGCTAGGAAAGCGTTTCTGAAGAAGATAAATTTGTTAACATCAATTATAGATTTAGGTGTCAGGAACTTCGTTTCTGAAAGTATTTGTATGGAGTATAGCCATCCATGTATGGAAGTGAAACATGGACGATAAATAGTTTGGACAAGAAGAGAGTTGAAGCTTTCGAAATGTGGTGCTACAGAAGAAAGCTGAAGATTAGATGGGTAGATCACATAACTAACGAAGAGGTATTGAACAGGATTGGGGAGAAGAGAAGTTTGTGGCACAACTTGACTAGAAGAAGGGATCGGTTGGTAGGACAAGATCTGAGGCATCAAGGGATCACCAATTTAGTATTGGAGGGCAGCATGGAGGGTACAAATCGTAGAGGGAGACCAAGAGATGAACACACTAAGCAGATTCAGAAGGATGTAGACAGCAGTAGGTACTGGGAGATGAAGAAGCTTGCACAGGATACAGTAGCATGGAGAGCTGCACCAAACCAGTCTCTGGACTGAAGACCACAACATATTCATATGTTGCTTTATGAAATTCTGCCTCTTGTGCGCCCAAAGCAGGTCGTACAATATATTCAATACACGAAATTGGATCTATATAATGAATATATACCTACTTTACCATTAGCTCCAGTAATGCAATACTAAGGTATGTAACGCCGCAAGTCTACTTTAAAAGGGCAGGCCACCGCTTCACGCAGTATGGCGGTGTAGCATAGTGACGGTTACTGAAACCAACTGCTTTTCGGTACACGCTGTATATGACATCTGTGGCAGCCACCACACAACAATCTTACTTTGTCTGTTATATATAATGTTTTTTTTCAGGCTGGCCATTGAATAAGGGAGTCATTAAGTCGGTATCAGCTGTAGTGTTGGATTCCACCATTAGGCATTTGCCGCTCGACCGCCTTCCTGACTGAACTGCTTGCAATTGGATCCAGCCACATCACGGAAGGATTGAAAGTGGAACTAAAACTCTGCCACCCACCCAGTCACTCGGAGCCTGCCAGCACCAGATCCCAAAAACCAGCCAGATTCACCAACGGCGAAGACCATCTGTGCCACCTTGCGCTGTAGCTAGACCAGAATCAACAGCCAGAGTATGCAAACGTCTCAGGGTCATGTGCTGCTGTGCTGAGCTAGACATGGCAATAGAAATGCTACATCATCAGTAACCGCCGAGAGCAAAACATCCGCCACCCATCAACTTACTGACATTGGCACAAACCTCCAGTAAATACACTTGGAAATAAACTAAATCTACTGCTAACAGTGAGCTGCTTTTGACTGGCCCCGTCTCATCAGTCTCCACTTGAGAGAACCTTCAACACTGGTGGGGTTGTTCTCTTGTGGAGGTAGGCTAGCAGCACAAGTACCAGACAGCTGCTCGAGGGCAATGAAAAACGTCATTTGTTTTCAGACAGTTTTTTAATGTACACTCTTTCCCATACCAGGCAGAAACAGGGTAATGGACATCGAATCACAGGAACGTGGTGCCCATTGTGTAGTCGCGAAGATTCTTGCGGACTCTACACTCATTGCAGTTTGGAAGTGGAGAGACCTTACGTAGTGTGCATTCCAGGGCAGTATCATCCGTGCAGTGGTAGGTGCAGAGGTGGAAATCTGGCCCGGATGTATTGCTAGTAAGGTGCATGGAGAACCTCCCTAGCCGGCCGCGGCGGTCTCGCGGTTCTGGGCGCGCAGTCCGGAACCGTGCGACTGCTACGGTCGCAGGTTCGAATCCTGCCTCGGGCATGGATGTGTGTGTTGTCCTTAGGTTAGTTAGGTTTAAGTAGTTCTAAGTTCTAGGGGACTGATGACCACAGCAGTTGAGTCCCATAGTGCTCAGAGCCAATTTTTTGAACCTCCCTAATCATGGTAATTGTCAGGAGTGTAGACATGCATAGGTGGTAACCACAGTGCCGATGTCCAGGTAGCAGCATTTTGGGTCAGTGGTCGTCCTGTGGATCAGAGACTGGGAGGACTTCAGTTCGACACTCGGCTCAATGATGCTGTAGCTGGACTCGCTGGTAAGGATGGCGTTTGGCATTGTCAGCCTCATGGCGATAGGGCACCGACTCACTGACTGATCAATTCAATGCCCAGTCTGACTGAGTGACCAGTATTTACCTGAGCCAGGATGGGCCTATTGTTGAGAAGTCGCGACAGTTGTCATCTACGCCATTTGCCATAACACTGTCAAGGTGTCTGAGGTTATGGTAACCTTGTTTGTCATTGACAGTTATGCTTTGGCTCTTGAGTAGGTGATGTAGCGTAATGTTGTGCCAGCAAGTTGCAGTGAGTAGTATGAATACCACAGTGAGCCTTTGCCTTGGCTTTCGGCATTACACCCCGCCCCCTTTCCCTCTTAGGAAGAGTTTAGCCCACGAAATTCTTTGCATAGTCTTTCTGAGTATAGTCCACTGTAGTGCTGTTCTTCTTCGTCACAGTCTGCTGAGCTTTTGGCTTACATATTTCTATAGTTCACTCACTCACAACTTTCAAAAGCTAAGCCGTTTCCTCGTGTGTGTCAACGCTATTAGTATAGACCCGTAGGAGGAAGGTTGGTAGGGGTGGATTCCGTGTGAAACTAATCTTACGAAAGAAATACATGAAGTATGTTATCAACCGGATTAGGAGTTGTACTGACGCGAAGGTTGCCAATGCGATGAGTCTATGCTGATTTTCGTTATGGTATTGCCTAATATGTTCAAATAGTTACTACATTCAACTACGACCATTCTCGCACAGTAGCACTTCGTCCAGGGTGGCAAGAAGTAATGCGTATCATTCAGGTAGGTCCGAATTGAATTACAAATAATTTTTAAAGGATGACAAGGTAAGGGAAGGAGAGAACAGTTGGTATTGAAGTTATTGTTTAAGGCAATGGTAGTAGGTAGCCGAAAGTACGCACATAAAAAAAAAATGCATCACCAAGAACTCCTGAAGACAGACGTGGACTGTGGGTATTGTATCACAGGCACAGTCCCTCTGAATGTTCAGAGATGTCACCAAACCCGCCCAAGGACGTAAGCAACCACGCATGAGCAGCGCCAATTAGACGGAGGAGCTTCGACAGCCCATCAGTTTCAGTCCTTCCATCAGGAAGGAGGTACACGGCTCGTGTTGTCTGTAGTTCAACCGGTCAATAGCGCGGTTCGATCGCGTCCGCAATGTTACTTCGCGACACGAAGGACTCTCAACAAGGGAAGTGTCCAGACGTCTCGGAGTGAGCCAAAGCGATGTTGTTAGGACATGGAGGAGATGCAAAGAGACAGGAACTGTCGATGAGATGCCTCGCTCAGGCCGCCCAAGGCTACCACTGCAGTGGATTACCGTTACCGTTACCTACGGATTATGGCTCGGTGGGACACTGACAGCAAAGCGACCATGTTGAATCATGAGTTTCGTTCAGCCACAGGATGTCGTGTTACGACTCAAACTGTGATCAATAGGCTACATGATGCGCAAATTCACTCGCGACGTCCATGGCGAGGTCCACCTATGCAACCACGACACCATGCACCGCGATACAGATGAGTCCAAAAACATGACGAACGGACCGCTCAGGATTGGCATCACATTCTCTTCACCGATGAGTGTCGCATAAGCCTTCAGCAAGACAATCGTGGGAGACATTTTTGGAGGCAACCCGGTCAGGCTGAACGCCTTAGACCCTCTGTGCAGCGAGTGCAGCAAACTGGAGGTTCCCTGCTGTTTTGGGACGTCATGATGAGGGGCCGACGTACGTCGCTGGTGGTCATGGAAGGCGCCGTAACGGCTGTACGATACGTGAATGCCATCCTTCGACCGATAGTGCAACCATATCGGCAGCGTATTCGCCAGGCATTCGTCTTCATGGACGAGAATTCGCGCCCCCATCGTGCACATCTTGTGAATGACTTCCTTCAGGATAAAGACATCGCTCGACTTGAGTGGCCAGCATGATCTCCAGACATGAACCCTATCGAATATGCTTGGGATAGATTCAAAAGGGCTATTTATGGCCGGCCGTGTGCCCGAGCGTTTCTAGGCGCTTCAGTCCGGAACCACGCTGCTGCTACGGTCGCAGGATCGAATCCTGCCTTGGACATGGATGTCTGTGATATCCTTAGGTTAGTTAGGTTGAAGTAGTACTAAGTCTATGGGCTTAGGGGACTGATGACCTCAGATGTTAAGTCCCATAGTGCTCGGAGCTATTTCGACCATTTGGCTGTTTATGCACGACATTACCTACCAACCACTCTGAGGCACCTATGCCGATTAGCCGTTGTGGAGTGAGACAATCTGGACCAACAATGCCTTCATGAACTTTTGGGTAGTATGCCATGACGAATTCAGTCACCGATCAATGCAAGAAGAAGTGCTACTGGGTATTAGAGATACCGATGTGTACAGCAATCTGGACCTCCACCTCTGAAGGTCTCGCTGTATGGTGGTAAAACATGAAATGTGTGGTTTTCACGAGCAATTAAATGTGCGAAAGTAATATTTGTGTTGATCTCTAATCCAGTCTTTTGTACAGGTTCCGGAACTCTCAGAACCGAGGTGATGCAAAACCTTTTTTTGATGTGTGTATGAACCAGATATATCACAACCGGTGAAATTTATTATTGGACCTTGTCCTTATAGCTGTAATCGTTGCATGTTACTTACGTGTCCCTGGTCGTAGGTTGAGTAGATCAGAATTACCTGTGTCAACACCTAAGAAGGGACAGTTGTAGCCTTTCCCGTGGAATTATTTTGGTCCTTTCTGTGGACACTCATAGGTGGGTTTCTCCATTTGGAACACGTTGAGACTACAAAATCTGGGGGCGATATGCATCAAATTTGTAGGGTGTACTGTGACTCACTCAGCCCAACACTGTAGTAATACAGAGGTGAAAAGTTGTGGGTGGGACTTCCTGTTCATTGCGACTAGTAGTCTGGCATATTCCCTCAACTGTACTAACGTCTTCAAAGCCCCACCAGCTAGGGGTATGCGAATGGCATAGCACTTGAACCATCGCTGTCTTCACATCATGGGTATAGTCATAGCTGTCGACCAACAAGTAATTGTTGATCTTCCTGTCTGTTAGGATGTAGGGAGGAGCAGGTGCTTCTCGTACTTGTATACAGTTGTGGATAAGGTATTTGATTGTGTACTAATGGAACGGGTTGCAAACGAAGCTGTCGTCTCTGTAAGCGAAAGGTAAAACTCAGGAACCGGGAGGTACCGGAAAAGGCCAACATATTGAGTGGTAGGCTGTACTCATTAATATGCAAAGATATACAGCCACTATACCACACCTCTCCGAATATGGTTAAATTACTGGGGAAAAAAATTGTTCTCAAATTGAATCCTTAAGTGTTTGCACCTTATTCACGTCCTATGAATCACAACTTCTCATCCCGATTCCAGAATCGCTCGTGCTACACTGCCTAGGAGACTTCCGCTCTCTTAATCCGTTAAAGATGACTTAACATATCTCAGCCCATGGTAAAGTATTATCGTCAACGCCCTGATGGGGCTAGATAGGCCAAATATTCGGCAAATGCGACAATAAAGATTTGGTGTGAAGTGTGTGGGCTGAATTGTGTATACCCATTCCAAACCTGGGAATCACGTGACAGAATATCGAGGGGGAAGTAGGAATACTATATCAATGAGTCTCTCAGTCCGTATACAGAAAGGAATACCAGTCGTGTGGAACAGGTAAAAGCAAGTAAAAGCCATCCCAGGAGCCTAGCAGAAGCTTGGCGAATTTTTCCAGGACAGACGAGTTGCAGGAGAGCCAAGCAGAGGAAAAAATGCTTGTAGAAGGGACTGCGAGGGAGGCAGCAGAACTTCAAAAGCTTCAGTGCAGAGAATTCAGGCAAGCGATAACATCAATAGTTTTAAGACTTTGTGTATGACATTGCATCAACGTAAGATGACTGCAGCTAGAAGCTGAGACGTCAGAAGCATCACTGCATAGGATGCTCTTGTATTAGTAAATAAGCCATTCAGCGGGGCTTAGTCTGAACTTAGAGAGATCACTGAGAATGTGAACCTGGTGCAAGAAGTAGTCGCAATACATGATAAACAATTGCTGTTACGGTACATCAAGTCTAACATTACAGTAGAAGCCAGAGTGAAATTAAATATCTGCTGTAGAGCTAATAACTACGATCAAGTGAAGGTACGCATGGAAGAAAGTTATTCATAAAAGCACATCACTGACTATCCATTGACAATTATGCCTGAGAGATATCTTAGGCCAAACAACGCCCAGGGGAAGCAAGTGCAACATGGGAAAATCGATTACATGTATTATTGAAATCATTCAGAGAGGCAGTCACTGAAGTGACAGAGACAGCGCAATTCCAAAGTGCATTAGATCGGGAGAATTCATTATAATGGGCTTGCTTTATATAGGGCCTAGTAAACGACGAGATTTAAAAAACCGAAGAAAGCTAGTGTGAACAAATTAGCTTAAGACACAAAGAAGTTAAAGACATTAGCTGCCAGTGGGTACTGGTTTAACTCAATGCGGAAAGTTGAAAATTTGTACCAGACAAGGATTCGGAACTGGATCTTCTGCTTACTAGGCAGATATGTTGACCACTGCATCTTCTGCTGACGGTGGCCATCGCAGGTGCACGGACTACCCTAGCTCGTCTCACGTCAGATCAAAATTCCCAACTTATCCCCATACCACTGGTGAAGATGCCCTTACCCGTTATCCTCAGTATAGGCAGATGTGCTGACCAATTCATCATCCGGACACAGTGGTCATCGCAACTGAACAGTGTACCCTAGTACGCCTCCCGTCAGACTCAAAATCTCGACTTATCCACACACTACTTGTGTAGCTCCCCTTGTCCATTATCCTCAATACTCGCGGCATTTCACAGATTTTAATAACAGTTAGAGCTTCGTGCGCATCTGCACTGAAAGCATCATTTGCCCTCCTCCTCTGAATTATGTATGTGTAATCTGTTATTTCGGACATGGAATAATTACTTCGGTGTAGATACACACCAAGATCGCACTCTTACGAGACACGGCGAAATTCCCCGAATAAAGTGGATAATGGGGAAGTGGCACTATAACAGTAGCGTATGGATAAGTTGAAATTTGTGTCTGACTGGAGTCGTTCTAGGGTTCGTATGTGCAGTCTCATTGGCCGACATGTCTGGATGTCGTAGTGGTCAGTGCACTATCAAATAAGCGGAAAATTCAGGTTCTAATCCCACGCCAGCACAAATATTAAACTTTATCCTTTGATTTAAATCAACGCACCCTGACAGCTTATATCTTTATTTCCTTTGTGTCTCGATTCAGAGTTGCTGCAGGATCAAAAATGTGTGTGCTCTTTCGGACATCTTAGACAGAACAGAAACCACGTATAAAATTAGTGAGGGTGACTCAGTGGAAGTAATGTCACAAGAGGGAGGTGTGCTATTATCCATGAAGGTAAAGGGTCAGTTCCTGAAAATGGTTCGTAAGGAAATCGAATACTGAGGTAATAAAGAAGGAAAATGTAACCGTGGGCATCGGGGTCAAATGGCTAGAGACTTCTGAAGTGGAAGCAGAGCACAAGGATACGACGGGTAGTGACACCCAGGAAGGCAGAAGAATCCATGAGGTTCCAGAATTTTTGATATCGCTACGAAAAACCAGGGCACACGGATGATAAACCTAAAAGAATACCCAATTGTTAAAAGTGAAAAAGACGTAGACCTCCAGCACATGGCTGTAAAACACGTAAGTGTTATAGGTGCAATCAACATGGGCATAATAGAACACTAAGTAATGAGGAATTAGGGACCGTAATAGTAGTACATCTGAGAGTGAATGGGGCAAATGATTCATGACCATTACATAATCCAACATCATCTGTTACTTTCAAAGACTTTCTTACGCACTCCCGCTCCTTCTAGGCCAACTGGGTGTTGTATATTAGTAAATGGGAGGAAATTCAAAGATGTGTTAACGTTCTGCTGAGGGGTAGTTGGTGCCATCTGCACAATTGCCTTACCTTAATGGCTAAAATTTATAACTCAATATAGTTGAATTACTATAATTTAACACTCTAAGCGGCCACCTGCGTATTTATCCTTAGCATTTATTAGTATTTATTAGCGTAATTTATGACGCATTATGACTGTCTCTATATGTATGTCAGAGTTGTGTCAATTACAATAATTTGTGGTCCAAAAATGGCAGCCCATGCCTCCACCTCCCCCATTGAACTTAAGACTTATACGAAGCAATTGTTCGCTAAATATTGCAGACCTCGCAAGTACCTATTCCAGCATGAATTCGGAAAAAAAACTTTGATGATCGCCAGTTACTTTAATGCCTACAGGAGTGTCATCTATTGTGTTAAGGACTGCATTCCACATGAAGTAATTACGTACGATCCCGAGGAATTCGACACGTCTTGATATGCAAGTAATAATTATAACGACATAACATCCAAGAAAAATAGGGTTATCGGCCTGATGAAAGACGAGACGAATAGCCTACAGATCGCTGGGTTCAAATGTAAAATTATGCATACCATAAACATGCAGGTGTCATTGTGTTAAATCATTGGCGCCGGCCGCCGGCATGGTTGTGTGTGATGTCCTTAGGTTAGTTAGATTTAAGTAGTACTAAGTCCTAGCGGATTGATGACTTCCGATGTTAAGTCCCATAGTATTCAAAGCCATTTGAACAATTTTTGAACTCACTGGCTCTCATGATCCAAGGCTACATGGAGTGCCAGCACTGCTGTTCACATGCACCGTCTAGTGGTATGTAAAGTGGTCTTTTGGTCATTAGATCATGAGGTACATACTGCACTAAAGATTAACGCTGAGCTGTATTAGTATTAGTTTGAAATAAGAAGAAATGTATGAGGTTATTTTGTTTAACGTACAAAGAAAATTTTTTCACTGCTGCAAATAGGTCAACTTATACAAGGTTTTTCATTTATCATTAACGATTCTCTTAAATCATTTTTATTATTTACAAACAAGTATCTCACTCACATAGCTACTGTGTCTGCACGTCTACAGGATAGGGTGGGCCAAAATAAGACAATGTTTTGTGAAAACTATATTAATTACAATTTTTTATTATATTAGTAGACTATTCATTGGCTGAAGTAATTTCTCCTTTTTAAAATAAATCTCCTGGTTCTTTTTTCACTGATGAGTGGTGATCACTGGAATAGCTCCTGCGCTGATGTGCGTCCTTACCCTTAGTTCAGCTACAAAATAACTATAACGTGATAATGAGAGAATATATAACTAACAATCATTATTAATGATGGGTAGAGAGCTACCTGCTTTCCAGATGCGACTAGGAACTGCTGCTCGACTTGCGAAGCTTACTCGTTTCAAAAGTGAAAGGTAGTTCCAAAAAATGCAGCTCATTGTCTTGGAGAGACCCTGCATCTTCACGCCATTTTACCGCATTGCCATTATAATCATGCATTTACATCTCTTCACTGCTAGGTAGTCTGATTAACCAGTAATGTGCTCTTTCATTCTTGTTGTAGAACGCCTTGTGCAAGTCACTGCTGCTATTTGAACAGCAGAATAAGTAAACTCGACAGAGATTTCAAAAATGGGAGACCAATACAGAAAATGCATTTCACTGTCCTGGGGGGCTCAGTCATGTAACACATCTTCATATCATTCTTATGCACTGTTGTTACTTGCTGAAAAGTATTCCTGTATGTACAAATCTTGATTGTTGGGGGATCTGAATAAAGTGTCATGCGCTTTTTCATTACTATGGCTTTTCATTCTTGATGTAGAATGCTTTGAATACATGTCTCTAATGGATGTTTTTGGTTGGTTGGTTGGTTTAGGGATGAAAGGGACCAAATGTTTTTGCAAGAAATGCAGATGTTGAAATCTTCTTTGTTCAACACGAGTGTGTCATCAGTGGAATCCATGAGAGAAGAGATTCTATGGCGCTTTACTATAGCATATAGACCCCGCATGAGGGCAAGTGGATCCTTATAATAAGAGTAAAGGTGAATGGCAGCTTGATTACGATTGGCTAAGAGGAACAACACGTGCCGAATTGTGACTGGCTCTGACCTGACAGCTTCATAACACGATTATCCGACCTCCCCTCCCTTCCCACTCTTTCCTATCCTCTCCCCTCCCAACCCCCTTTCCGAGTTAACTGTGAATATAACGCACGCAACTGCATCAGCTGTAAAGTGACATCATACAAAAGTGCTAACGAATGCTGGGTCAGCGTTTTTAGCTAGAATATTCACTGCTACACTACTGACACAAGGCTGTCCTTTACTCAGATTAAGTTTCTACTGCTCTTTCGTCCAGAATAAACAACAACGTGTAGACATTGTTTTAATATGTTGCTCATATAGTCCACCGTGTCTCAGCTGAAGGATTCCTATTTAAAATTACTTTATAAGAGTCTTTCACATATTGACTGCAATAATAAATTACATCTTTTTGGGAAGAAGAATAATATAAGAATACTAAACGTTTCACTTCTGCTGCCACTACCGGAATATATGCTCCTCCTTGAGATTTACGTTAAAATCTGATTAGTGACTCTGGTGCATGTTTTTAGCCATAAAATGCGATTATTTTGGGCGCATAAATGTTCAAATTGGCACTGGATGAGCAGTGTGGGCTATTATAGTAGACAAAAATGAAACAGACCACAGAAAACCTAGTGGAAAATGATATGTTTGTTATGATTTAGCACCAGTAGTGAGAACTTGTGGTTCAGAAAGGCACAATATATTGTTCTTTAATTAAAACGGAAGATGAAGTACAACATAGCAAAAAATATAGATAACTGATCACAGGACCAAAATAGGATGAGGAAGCCAGTGTGGTACATTGTAAAACACTCAGTCTGCGATTTAAGAATGTAATCTCGAATATCACACAATATTCAAATGTATTCCACACTCGTCTCATCGTCTGCTAAATTAGGGTGCAGTCCTCCAGAAACTTATTGCTACCCCGTCAACAGAGTACAAAATGCACTATTTTTAATATGTCATAGTGAAATGGGTACGTCATTGGCGCTAAAAACGAATGTTAAGGGTCAATGCCCTACACTAAGACTTACGGGTGCGGCTTCATATCACCTTTGTGAGCGGAAGATGAACACCACCGACGGATAATTGGTTTCACAGGATGCAGCCTGTTGTCACTCACTTGTAGCAACACTTCCTTTCCAGAATGAGATTTTCAGTCCGCAGCGGAGTGTGCGCTGATATGAAACTTCCTGGCAGATTAAAACTGTGTGCCCGACCGAGATTCGAACTCGGGGCCTTTGCTTTTCGCGGGCAAGTGCTCTACCACCTGAGCTACCGAAGCGCGACTCACGCCCCGTCCTCACAGCTTTACTTTTGCCAGTATCTCGTCTCCTACCTTCCAAGCTTTACAGAAGCTCTCCTGCGAACCAAGCGGAACTAGCACTCGTGAAAGAAAGGATACTGCGGAGACATGGCTTAGCCGCAGCCTGGAGGATGTTTCCAGAATGAGATGTTCACTATGCCGTCATATTTCTACAATTCTTGACTACGTAAGAAGACAAGGTGTTGTTTAACTCCAATCTTGTAGTAAACCTTTATGTTTCACAGACTTATTGTGTAAGTGCTGATCTTTGTATGGATCCAAAAGGGCGTCATCACTCGCGGAAAATTACTGAACTAGCACCCTGGGCATGCAAACACCTTGGGTACGAAATAAGATTATATTTCCAACGCTGATCGCACCATGAGTATTTGCTGTCGAATGTATAGAGGTGGCTCTGTATTTTCGACGCAGAGGCTGAGAATGGAGCTCGCTCTAACACTCCTGTGTACAACATACTTCCCTGATGGTGGAATTAATAACAGAATTCTTTTTCTAACAATATCAGTGAATCACTGCATCGGAATCTCAAATATACATCCTGATAAATTCCATATTGAAACATTGGTACTGAATAGCTTATGTGAGTGAGTGTGATCACAGTACGTTTGTTGTGTTCATAAGCAAAGACCTGATGCCCCCCAATGATCACTGAGCTGAACAGTAAGATCAGTAATGTTTCTCCATATTAACTCAAATCTGAAAAAGTTGAAAAAAAAGTAAGACACACACTGAAGGAAGAGTGCCTCACAGGTAATGATTATAAAGCAAATTATCATTCGCTCATTAGAGTAATATTTCCATATTCTGCCATGAAGGCGCTGAACACTACTGAACCACGCTGTCTGCAGTCTCGAAAGTGGGTGAAGAATTCGTTGGTTACACATAATGAAAACATAAAAATGGTTTGAAGAGCTCGTTCAAACCATACTCTGATGTCTTGGCAGATAAAAAGAGGAAATTATACGTCAGCACTACTAATGTACAGCTACATTCAATGTTAGTAGAACTGTGTCCGTCCTGTCAACCAATTCCGAGAACCCTTTGAAACCCAAGAATGGCTCAGCAGTTTTCAAGATAGCTTCCCAATCAACGAGCGTTGGAGATAATTATCTGTATTCTTAAGTGTCGCCATCTATGCAGGTGAAGAATGATTCAAAAATATTTCTGCGAAGCTTAAATATCATCACGACGTTTCTTCCATACGAGAAACCAAAAATTCATATAGGTAGCAAAAAAAAAAGTGGCTATCTGGTTAAAATCATCTTCGTCCAGTACTTCTCAAGGATGGAGAATGCGGTTATAACTGACCATCTGGATGTACTTATTACTGCGGAATGCCGAAAAGTTCCGAGATACTCTTCGAGTGATTTAATAGCGATCATCCTTATAAGGGCGACAGGAACTATTGCAATAACTATCGCGTAGTATTGTTTCCCTCAGGCGCTGGAAGATTTCTCACTAGAAATTTCTGTCCTCAGTCCTGTATCAACTTTTGCTACAGGTAAGGTGATTGTATTCAGTACACAGGAAGTATGAATTAAAAAAAAGCCTCCAGTCACAAATTTTCGTGCTTTACTAATACACGATGTATTCCGGACCGCGTGGATCCATCAATAGGTGTAAATTTACTTTAGAAAAGAGTTAATTTTATTCTTGAATCAGGTTAAATACATGCTGCTGTGATGAAAGTTTGACGTTAAGTTATGAATTTTGTAAGTCAAATGCGGAAAATATGTGCGAAATAGTGGAAAAAAAATGAACGTTGTAAACTTACCATATAATCTAACAAAAGTGTTCTTAACTTTTTAACGTCATCATACATTGATTTGTCCATCCTGCTAGTGCATATTAGTACACTCAAGAGGAACATTTGCATACACATTTTTGTAAACACCTCACAGATGTTGTACGTGGTGTGATAAAAGATGAATTTATTCTTAGTGCCAGAGATCTAATTATTAACCAATTGACACGTGCAGGGAGTAACTTAAGAATAGGTCTTTAAAATTACTGGAATAACTGTAGCTTGCGAAACCTGTCTGTTCGTTTAACTTAGATACTGGTTTTTAGATTTTATGGAAGTATATCTCCAGTTATTTTCATAGATGTAGTGTCTTACCTTCGGCTTCGTTATGCAGTACTACCAAACTGTTTCGCAGTTCAACATACGCAGACTTCCAGTCATTTTAAAAGTTTCCTTCCGATGAATATAACATTTATATTGTGTTGCATAACATCCTAATGAAAGAGATACCTTGTCCCTTGAAGACATTGTAAACAAGATATTCACTGTCAACGAAATTACAGTACATGGATCTCTTCTGTGATGAAGAAAAACTTGCTAATTGCTTGTGCAGGTGATAAATTATATAATCATTCTTGCTGTGCGTGAATTAATTTCGAATATATGGAAACATCTCGCCGAAAGATAGCCTTCTTACTTACCGTTAAATGGCAATAGCCATGTCCAATGGGCAGGAATTTCGGTGCTAAGGCTAATACAAGAGAATTCCAAGGAACAGAATAGCGTTTTTTAAAAGAACCTTCTAAGCTTCAGCAAAGCCTTTTACTCAGTACAAGAATGTCTGTCTAGTAGGGGCAATAGCGCACTAGTGCGGCCACGGCCACGACCAACGGCTGGCCGTGGCCGCAGCTCAGTCGCACGATGGAGATTACGGAGATAGCAATGGCTGTGTACCTCTGGCATCGTTAGGCGAAACGAAAGAAAGAAATATACTGGGTACATCATATTTGCCATCCTGCTCTACAAACGGAACGTTTGTTACTTTTTTTGTGAACTTCGTGAACACGAAGATCAATTCTTCAATTTCACTAGAATGTCTATAAAATCTTTTGATGGAATATTAAAGAAAATTGGAACCGGCATAAAAGGTACAGACAAAGCAATGCGACAATGCATAGGAAATGAAGAGAAATTTTTAATCACATTAAGGTAAGTTTTATTGAAGAAAATTTTTGCCAATAGTGAAATTGTTAATGTTAAATTATGCAGTAAGTAATATTAACTTTATGATTCACCGAAACATATAAGAAGTGATGATATAACACAATTATCAATACTCTCTTCATCGGTGGTTTCTGGTGGAGGCTATGGTGAATTATTATTTTCTGAAGAAGAAGAAGAAGAAGAAGAAGAAAAACTAGACTGCGTGGGATACGTTTCCTTATAATTTCCTGTTCCATCACAAGATAACGATGTAGATAGAGGCTGGTATTGTGAGGAATATCCGGCAGATGATTGTGGACGGTTAAAAATGTACGCTGGATAAGGTTTGAAGGAAGATGTGTTTGGACAGTTAGGATGTGGCTGAGTTTCTTCAATAATACTTAAGATTCGTCGTTTTACAGACAACTTCAGATGCTGAGGTATTTTTTAAAGTCGCTGACCAAAGAAAAGATAAAAAATCTGTCCTTATCTGTCTTCATTTGTGTGTTGAGTTGCTGCCTGGCTTCTTCAGATTTTTGCGGAACATCGATTAGTTGTCTTCCAAATTCGTCTTGTGCTTTGCTTTTCCTACCAAGCGCCCTATCCTGGTATGGTCCACTTGGAACTTTACTTTCTCCTGTGGCCTGATTCTCAGCATTCTCAGGTGACACGCTGCTATGTGTATGCGAAGGTGGATTGGTAATATTCAGAAGTGATAGGAGATCAAAATACAGATATGACGTCTTTCTCGCAGCTGCAGAATAACTTTTACCTGTTAATCCCCGATTTTCTCGGCAGTATGAATCTTTAATGTTACGCTATTTCTTCTGTAATGAGATACCTGTAAAAATGAAATATTATCTTAGCTACCAACAACGTCTATTCTTTGCAAAGGGACGCTATAAAAAGTGTTATGTTAGATGAGTTTCAGCATGCTATATGTGGAAGGAACTAATAGGACATACGTTAATTTACAGAAAATGAATAGAATAACTCTGTTTATTAGATTATATTAGAAATATATTTCAAGACATTTTGTTCAGAAAAAAGTTGCCTTAAAACTAATCTATCTTGCAAAAGTGTGAGATAATTCAATAATTTCTCCCTTTCAGATATTTGGGAACGGGAAATTCGTTCGTTGATTTGCATCATGCTTTCCGACTTGGAGTAACAACAATCAGAGGAATTGTAAGAAGAGTATGTTCATCAATCTGCATTATCTTAACAGATTAATGTTTGTCAGAACCTAAAAGGACGATTGGCTGCAAATAGCAAAAGATTTTGAAACAGAGGCCAATTTTCCTAATTGTCTCAGCTCCGTTGATGGAAAGCATGTGCGACTGGTGAAACCAGCAATCAGTGCATCAATGTTCTTCAACTATATGAAATATTTCTGTATTGTATTAATTGCAGTTTGTGATGCAGACTATAAATTTGCCGCTGTACTTGTGGGATCGTATGGTAAATGTGCTGAGTCAACGGTGTTTCAACAATCACTGTTCTATAAGCGAATACTGTCAAATAACTTGGACATTCCCGAAGACAAACACATTTCAGGCATTAAAAAAACGCCAATGCCTTATTTATTTGTTGCTGACGACGCGTTTTCGCTGTCACACAGAACTGTGTGTCCATACGTAGGTCTTCGACTTGATACAAAAGAAAAAAAGTATTCAACTATCGTCATTCTCGAGCAAGACGTCTCGTAGAGAACACGTTCGGATAATGGCAATTAAGTGGAGAATCTTTTACAGACCCCTGAATGTGGACGTCGATTTCGCCATAGACATTGTTAAGGCATGTTGTGTTTTACACAACTATGTACGAAAGAATGATGATGTTTAATATTTAGATACACTGTATGGATATCCTTCAGTTCATGAGGATATTCCAGAACGACACGTAGACGTGCATCCAGTTCACACTACAAAAACGTTTTTGCCGATTACTTCGTGCATGAAGGCGCTCTCCCATGGCACTTGGATTACATTCACTGAAGTCTGAACTATATGCACATGTTGTGTTAATAATGATAAATAAAAATAATAAACTTACACAGCGTGTTCTGTTCCTGCAGTGTTGCACATTCTCTGGCCCCGAACATCATAGTAACTTCCTCCCACATTCTCTTTTTCACATTTTGTCAGCATATTCTTCAGATGACAAGTCCCACTAAGCAGGCCTCCCCTTGTGTTTATAATAAATTTCTCCGTATAAAAGTCCATGATGACAGGAAGATCCATCTGCAGACACGCTGCAGCAAACGAATAATAAAATGTAAAATATCTCCACAGCTGGAACCGCATCGACGGCTGGCCGCACACTGGCAATGAAACGTGCGCGCTGCCCCATTCAGCTGCGTATAAAAGGTGCGTATAGGGCATGTGGCGCGACGCAGCGCAGCGCGCGTTTTTGTAACATCACAGGTTCAAATGGGACCGCGCAAATCGCTACGTGACGCGACTGGGACGCGACACGCGCCTGCGCCAGGTCGCGCGGCGTTGTGGTTGAGGCACAGTTTCTCGCGCCGCGCATCGCGCTTGCCTCGCTAGCACCGTGGGAAATTTGAGGCGGGGAGCAGAAAAGTAGCCCGGGCATATGCTCACATCTGAACGACGCATATCAGCAGTGGTAGTATTGCCAATACGATATATTTTGCCTTACTGTGTACTGAATTTTATCGCCTTTGGCTAGTATTTCGTTTTTCGCCATTTAAACGCTCCAGCTTTCTTCGTTAGCACATTATACTTTTCTGTTATTTATATCTGCATAGTTTTCTTTTGTTTTTCTTCTGTCAAGATAAATGCATACTTCAGTAACTGATGAGCCATTGGCCGCTGGAATTGCACCATATGCCTACGCGATGTTTTCAGATCGCAAAAAGGGACAGAGGGTAGTGAATAAGGAAGCAAGGAATATTATAAAATCATGTGATTAAGGATCAAGGCAGGAAAGAAAAGCAAGGTTATATTCTCGCTGCCTAGTAAGCTACTGTATCTGTACGATCTGTTACAAAAATTTAGAAAGCGATAATCTCCACAGGTGTGATCCCTCTGTGCTTGTGATATAAAGGGTCCAAGAGCTGAAGTACAGAAGTTTCACTGTGATTACTCTGATATGTGTGTAATAGTGTAATACGACACACTGTACTACATGCATGTGAACAACATATTTCCACTGCAAGCTAGAAACAGCCGAAAAGCAGTTGGTTCGCCGTGATGAGAAAAAGCATTTCAGTTGTTGCATGGACTTTATCAGCATTAATAAACTAATTATACAACAACAGGCTACACAAATGAAGAAAGTGGTCGGTATTATTACGAAAGTAGGAATATCCTGAAAGAGTGTTATGATTAGATATATTTAATTTGTGGAAATGTGCTGCTGACAAAGGCAGATCTACTTTCATGTCGTCTCGCGGTTCTAGGCGCGCAGTCCGGAACCGCGCGACTGCTACGGTCGCAGGTTCGAATCCTGCCTCGGGCATGGATATGTGTGATGTCCTTAGGTTAGTTAGGTTTAAGTAGTTCTAAGTTCTGGGGGACTGATGACCACAGCTGTTAAGTCCCATAGTGCTCAGAGCCATTTGAACCATTTGAACCACTTTCATGTCAATGTTTTTCGAACTCCATCTCACAAGGCACACATGGCTAGCTTGTGCATTCCTGTCGCGCGCATTATCCTTCGCTGCTGACAATACACTGACCATTGTGTTGTGCGACAGATCAATTGTTTATTTTTCTCAATAACAACTATTTTATTCGCGATCACGCATTGTCAGTTTGGCAAGCCCTAGGTGAGTAAACAGTATCTGGCATGTGCCTATCATTCCGCCTGAAGGAACGCTCGTCATTATTTTAATACTGCTCAGATCAAGGGAAGGAATAAAATCCTTTGGTAAGTTTCCATTCCAATCTCCCAGTGTTAAAAATACGATGGGTTACGGGGATTCCACCAAAATTCCAACAGAATTGCCAATCTGTTTTTGTGTCAGTTGTTAACCTTTTCTCATTCGAAGAAGCATCACCAGTTATGAGTAAAGGCCACATTTCTCTTGGTGACTGGTTTAATTGTACTTCCTTTGTCACAATGTAATTTTCCAAACTCATCTCACAGCAGCTATTGAGACAGAATTCCGAAGCAGAGGGCCTCATTAAACAAGTAATTGGCAATCACAGAGCTCAATAGCTTACGAAAAACCTCATAGTATCGGTTTGCAGTAACATAAAACAAGAAATTTCATGTTTATTTTCGTACTAGGAAGCTCTTGTTTCGCTAGCTGTCGATAACTCTTAAAAATTTACAGTACTAGAGTGAAATAAATAAAAAAAGAAGTATAAGTAGTGATATATCGCCATAGATAAGAAAGTTCCGTGTGTTTAATAATTGGCAAAACACTCTCCTCCTTGTGTGCTATCATTCGCCAAACTTTCGTTTCGATGTCTAGAGCGGTTTAGGAGATATGAGAGATGTTGCGAGTATTTCATTCTCGCGGGCGTGAGATCGGAAGTGAGTGCGCTAAATGGGATCCATTTTCTCGAGATCGGAGGCAAATAGAGATCTCCTCCCAAATCTAAACAAAAATTCAGCATGTTAACTAAATTTCTTACGCAGCAGCATATGGTGTAATACGCACCAAACGCAAAATCATAACGACCCCTAATTTTCGTTGCAAACTTTTTGAGTTTTGCGTAGTGTCTAACTAAAATGTGTACATCACAATAAGAATGGTCATTAGCGAGGTGATGGGCACATTGTCACGAAGCTGACGTATAACACTACAAGTAAGGCAAAAATCATATATTTTCAGAGAATAGTTTCTGTAAAATCGTTTGAGAAAGATAAAAGGTTGCGCGCGCTTCGGTTCAGTCAGCGACGAGCGTCGCCAGTCAGCGCGTGCGAAGTATGGTGTACGCGTCGCAATATGCGCTGGACCCGCGCGACCCGTGCGGCACGTGCGTGTCGCGCTGTAGTGTCGTGTCACGTCACACGTGCTATACGCTTCTCAATTTGCGCCTAAGTTTGGCCGCAGCGGCGCGCTGGCCGGAGGCTGGGCGCAAGACAAAGTGCAGGCCGCACGGGCGGCTGGCCGTAGCCGGCTCAGTGCGCGTTGCGCGACACCTTTCCATGCAAACCTGGCCGCATCCGACCAGCCGCAAGTTTGGATGTGGCCGTGGCCCCAGTAGTGCGCTATTACCCTAATGGATATTTCCTTTAATTCGATATCCAGGTACATAAATTCTGATTATGTACACGGTACAAAATAACATGAATGGTCCCGTTCTTCTCCGAAGCGTGCAAGCTGAAACGCTTCAGCATCACAACTGAGATATTTAATATCTCCCATGTTATTGCCAGTATTTGTTGGAGCTACACTTTATTTTCTGTTTTGTGTTAAAACAAGTTATAGGATTAGCGGGGCTTGTTGAACCTCAGTAGACCGGAAGCTATGATCAAAATGCCTTCAAAATCAGTTACTAAGTAATAACATGTAGTTAATGTTGATGAAACGGCAAATTCCGAAGATTTACAAACCAATACGAATTTATTTCATGATGATTCAGCTTAATATCGCAGAGACTGTGATTTTAGTTCAGACTATCCTTCTCTTCAATGCCTCCTGCCGCTATACCTATGACGCAACCACTTTATCCGTTTTGGCCACAGAACTAAAACCAGAGGAAGGGGTGGACGGCAGGATCCGATGACCCCATATGCTCAGGCACGTTTCTAAGGGTTCGGTTAATGGTCGAACGAGACGAGTGGCGTAAGCTTTACGCAGTACTATGAAACCAGGCAAGGAATTTTGGGGTTAGTCACCAACTTATTTCTTCAGTTGTATGCTGGAATATCACTGGAGAAGCACTCTACAACAGGGTAGTCTCCCATAAGTATGTGACTTTTTGTTAAGTGATAAGCACATCGTGATGTTCCCACAGTCGAGTACGTGACAGGAGTCTACGACGTGTCATAACACATCTGGCTGGAGGGAGTAAGAATACTCTCAGCTCTGCCGGCCGGAGTGGCCTTGCGGTTCTAGGCGGTACAGTCTGGAGCCGAGCGATCGCTACGGTCGCAGGTTCGAATCCTGCCTCGGGCATGGGTGTGTGTGATGTCCTTAGGTTAGTTAGGTTTAATTAGATCTAAGTTCTAGGCGACGGATGACAACAGAAGTTAAGTCCCATAGTGCTCAGAGCCATTTGAACCATTTGAACTCTCAGCTCAGCTGGTAGTAACATTTCTACGGAGTCATACATTCGACCACCACAGCCCATACGCCATTCATTGGCCGAATGTATGACCACGTTAGTCCATCCTCAACCAATAAGATCCAAAAAATAGGTGAAGCCGCTCAGCTATAAGCCGTCATGTAGCCCATATAGTTCTAGGTTTCGAATTGAATCAGCTGAGTGCCATCTCCTGACAAAAAAACCCTGTCTCCGAGGGTCCTGAATTCTGTTCAGATCATCTTCTCATTTCTGCCAGTCGCCACAGCAGTTACCCACGTTCTAATAAATGTAACAAGGCGTACGGGTGTGGCGTCGCGACGACACATCATTTCGTCTTCGTTTCACGTCTGTTTGCAACCACAAGTGGCGCCACAATGGAAGGCGTGATGGATATGTCTGAGGATTGCGCTGCTGTTTCCATTCACTGGTCAAGAGCAGCGGCCCACAATTTACCGGACAATGAAACTTAACTTAATGATAGGTACCGCTTAAGGGATTGGTGGGAAGAGAATGGCTGACAGCTATCAGCAGTTGCAGAGGTAGGCTGATTAATCGTAAGAGATTTATTGCCCATCAAAACTGTTTCAGCATTCAATAAACTGCAAATAAGACCTAGAGGATTTTATAAAGAATAAGTGGAAGCGTAGGAAAAAGGTTCTACAACACCATAAACTAGGACACTACAATGTCAAGCTTGTGGAGGAAGGTAAGAGCCTCGAGATACACGTGATATCTCATCGTCGCATTTCCTGCCTACTATTTGTGTTATGGATAATATGTTACAAAAACAGATACACACCTCCATGAAACACCTGCCTCACAGAGTATACAAATCCCACTGAAAGTCCCTCATTCTGCAGTCGTTCTCAGTGGTCGATATGCAGAGAGCTCCCTCCTCGGGAAAAAACTGACAAACAACGTGTTAACATTTCTGCTCTATGAAGGACAAAGATACTTACTCGGTAACTGGAAAAATGTGGACAGAATGTTCCACTACTGAGAACCTCAATACAGGCAGCAAATGTCTGTGCTGACACGGAAGATTATCCTGGTTTAGTGGCACTGCAAGGACCAACAAAATTTCTACAATGGTTCTACAAGATACTGGAAAGAATAGTCAGAGTATGGCTAAAGTGATGGTTTAACCACCGTGACCTATTCCCTAATAATCGAGCCGGTTTCCGCGAATGAAGAAGTACTGAGGATGTAATGATACATTTGATCAGTGAGATACAGTGCTGTTACAGCAGAAACACATACAAGGGTGGACAAAAATTCGGAAACATCAAAAACACAGCACATTGCCACGCCTAAAACAGTGTAGGCAACTTGCTGCCATTCAAAACAGCTTCGTCTCGGAATGTATAAATACAGGATCTGGGTGGTTTACAAGGTTAAGTTAGACCATTCTTTCCACAAGCTGTGTCTACTTCAGCCAGCGAAGTTGGAAGTGCATAACAAACATGGAACCTTCCCCTCCGCCACCCCTCTCCCCCGCCTCCTCCCGCCTCAAGTAGACAACAAGGCCTCAATAATATAGAGATCTGGTGATTGTGGTGAACAGGGGAGATGTGACAATTCATCTTGGTGCTCATAAAAACAGTCCTGTACAGTGCAAGCCTTATGAACAGGTGTTCTGTCGTTTCGGAACGCAACACTACCATTTGGCATCAAACTTTGCACCGTGGGATGGATCCGATCAGAGTAAAAGGTTGCATAATCCTAGGAAATACTGACACCTTGCAGATTAGCCATGGTGTCCTTAGAATACCAGTATATGGCTGCCCAAATCATCACCGAAGCCCTGCCGTGTTTCACTATGGGACATAAACGCGGCCAGAAGTTGAAAACAGTGTTCACAAGACTCATCCGAGCAAAAATATTTCTTTCAATGCTCCCTAATACAGGTTTCATAGCTTCGGCATAACGTTACGGGCATATGCATCACAGACGAATGCTTTTGGAACTCCATCTCTACCTGCAATTTCATGCTTATGGTGCCCCATCATATTATATTGGTGCTGACAAGGTTCGCGTATGCTCTGTTCAGTTCTGCAGCTACTTTTGCAGCTGTTGTCCTATTTTTTCCATCACAATTTTCTTCTATGCCTGTCTATTACGATCACTCAATACGTTTTCCTCCACGCGTAGATCTAGTTGACAATGCTTCTCCGCTTTCCCCTGCACGGTATAAATCTTCCATAAGGTGACGCTTGAAGTACCTAAGACTTCAGCTACCTTGGTAACTGAAACACCCATCATACAGGGTCCAACAGATTACCCACGTTCGAATTAACTTAGTGCACTCACAACTACACAGAAAACTGTTCAGGCTACGACTGACACATGTAAAGTATTGAGCATATTGCACAGGTATCATTCGTGGTCAAACAGAACAGCATAACCTGCAGACTTCGCTAGCATCAGCACCCCTCGGGGGCTCAGCATTCGTTTGCTGGCTACGGGCTTGTGTTTCCTTTGCTGGGGACTGGTAAGCGCCGCCAGTCCTCTGCCATCATAAGCTCTGAGCATACTTCAGTGGCCACCGTATGGCGCAGCGGCGGAAAGTTGTGGGACGCAGGGAACTAGGATCTTGACTTGCGGTTGGTAAAAACTTCAGTAGAAAAATTCTCAATCTCAAAGTGTGCAGAGTGCCGATGAGATGAATGGTTGTTGAGATGGAGTAGTCGTTAACGGACAACCTCTGAGTTCTATAACCTTACTCAGGCACTCAGAATTATATCTAGGTGGGCTCTCATTTCTCTAACTGCTCGTGGGACTGAGATGGAACCTTCCGACTTTTCTCCTCCTCCTCCCTGCGGAATGGATGGGATGGTGGTAGGCACCAACACCCAGTCTAACAAGAGGGCTCGGATAGCTACTCCTTCTGCTCAGATTATTCAGAGTTCGTCAGTTTCTTATAACAGAACGCATGCTGCTGGACAGAATGTGGTTTTGATTCTTAAAGGGAAGCAGTGTGACTCTGAGAAAGTTTATCCTTTATGCAATCAAGAATGTTTACAGTTATTTGCTGGTGCTTTAAAATTAGTCAAGCGCTTACGCAGTGGAACACTGTTGGTTCCTAACAAGTAAAGAACCGCAAGTAAGCTAAATGCCTCAGGGAATAAGCAATTGCATCGGAACTCCACAACACCCTGAGCTACAGCAAAAGTTTCGTGTCGTGCAGAGATTTTGCATATGTACCCAAAGGGGAACTCAAACCGGAGTGGGACTAAGAAGGCATTGTTGACGTGAAAAATATAATGAAAAGGGTGGATGTCGATCTGATCAAGTCAGACTCGTTTATCCTTACCTTTAACAGAACGTAGCTTCCATACACGTCAAAACAGGTTTCCTCCGCGTAAGCATGCTACTTTATCTCCCCAACCTAGTGCACTCATTAAATTCCCAGTGCTATGAGCGCAGAAGTACGTCCGTGGCTGTGGGGATGACACTGTCTAGAATAGGGTCTAAAGTATCTTCCTTGATGAACGAAAGATGCAGGAGCAGAAACAACAAGGCGTGGCCCATATGGCGAGGCCAAAAGACGTATAAGGCAATGCAACGTCCCACATCTACTAAAAATTTTGTTGCAGCCCTTAAATATCCTATTCTACCAGATGTGGCCTCTGACGGAACTTACTTGTGTCATCAGAACTACCTAAGCTGTCAGTGCATGTGTAAAGTTTCAGTTGTTTCAGAGCCAATGTGGCTCTTGAGAACATCAGATAAAGCCACAGTTGTCAACTTTGCAGAGCTCCTAGTACCTCCAAAAGCAGATTCTGGTAAAAAATCTGGCACTCCCTCTACCACTGCTGCTGTAGTTCCTACGAAGCCTTCCCAGGTGGATAAAGCAAACGAGATACTTGCACAGCTGCTGAAAACAATCAGTAAACTGTCAGAAGTGACTGACGTCATTCGACCTGGCGGTTCTACTGCTTCTGCTTTGGAGCTAATATAAAGCGAAATCTGCTCGCCGCAGTCGTCTGTCCCCAAGACTGAACCTACACATATCGCAGGCTGATCACGACAGCCCAGTGACAGGATGAAAATGGTGCCCCAATAATGAATTAGTCCCTTACAATACTTGTACATGACTGGGTTCAGGACTCATGAGGAGGAAATGAAACTCCATGTACAGGCAAACCCACTATTCTTGTGTTCACAGGAGAAACATTTTAAAGGCACTGGCGCTATTGTGGTATGGGGCTATACCCCCAACTGCAAGGATAGCCGGCTGGGGAGGGGTTTCTGTGTCTGTAAATAACGCACACCACTCCTCTGCTCTTCCCTTGCTTACTTACCTACAAAAAGCAGCTGCTGAAACCCGTGTGAGTGAAAAAATCTCTATCTGTTCACAGCATTTACCTCCACGGATTGCGTAGACTTTGAGTCCCTCACTTACCTTGTTGAACACCTCTCCCACCCCTTTCCCTACAGGGTGAAATCAGTGCCCACAATACATTATGAATATCGAAAAGAACTTCCCCTTCGGGTCGAGGTTTGAAGAAACTCATGATATATCAGGGAATGTGAATCCTGACAAGGGTATTGCTATTCATTTCTTGGCTGCTGTTGGGCTGTCCTCATCTATCGTTCCTTCTAGCTGCTCTCAAGATCTCGCAGACTCTGCTCAGTGGGAAGCAACGGATGACTTTCATTCCAGTAACCACTTCTTACTGTGGATCCAAGTACCACCTGAAGAAAACAGGAAAGGGAGCGACCAGTATGGATTGTGAGCAGTACTAACTGGACTCCATTCTACCAGCTGGTATCTTCAGACACTGAGGTAGCATCCAGGAATGGGTGGACCATATATACAATTAATACACCATGTCATTGACTTATTCATACCACAGCCCTCAGGTCATCTTAGGAGGCCACCTGTACCTTTGGTGACTGATAAGTGCCACTCAGCACTCTGAGTCAGGCATGTGGGTCTACAATGGTTTAAATACCACCCAACAGTTGACAGCTTCACAGTCATTCGAGTAACAAAAGCCAAGGCTCGACACATGATGAAGGAGAACAAGGAGAGGTCATGGGAAGTGTTCGTGGACTTTGTCAACCGTCGCATTGTTCTACAAAAGTCCGAGAAATACAGTTGTTTACCCAAAGGAACAGTGCTGAAACAAGAGCGTCTCCAAATAACACCCTGGGACATGGCCCAGACAGTGACAGAGTGTTTTGCATCTTCTACTGCCACCGCTAGCCATGATTCGGCAATTTGCCACTACCATGCCTCCCTAGGGAGGACCATTTGGACTTCAGATGCGACAGTTCACGGTCTTACACATGCTATTTCTGCATGTGGGAGATGGATCCAGCGCTTTTTGAGGCCCGCAATACTGCGCCCCATCAAGATCAAATCAGGCACAGCATGCTTCGACATTCGGCATCAGTATCAAAGGAAGTGCTCCTCGAATATTTTAATATGATGTGGCAGACAGGCCACTTTCTCAACTCGCGGAGAAAGGCAATTTTGATACCTCTCCTAAAGTCAGGTAACGACTAAACGTTTCCCAGTAGTTGCCGGAACGTCCCCTTCACGACCTGTGTAGGAAAGACCCTGGAACGAATGGAGCCCCGTCATCTGGTCTAAATGTTAGAGATCAGGCAACTCCTTAGTCGGTATCTTTGTGGAGTCGAGAGATTTCGGTCTACTGACGACAACATGACCCTTCTAGAGGCAGCTGCTGAGCAGGCTATCCTATGTAATCATAACTGTCTCAGTATATTCTTTAACATCGATAAGATGTACTACACTACTTGGAAACACGGTATTCTAAGGGTGCCCACCACTTCGGTTTTTGTCGCCACTTTCACATCTTCATACAGTCTTCTTATATAATCGCTTTTTTCAGTCCCGGGCAGGAGATTGATGTTACTCAAGGAAGTGTTTTATGTGTTACCCTCCTGCTACAGCCAAAAACACTGTCACATCTGTGATAGGCAGTTGTAAGACGTCGCAGACTCCTGACCTTCATTGCTTACATATTCCGCCCTCACGATCATATTCTGCACATCAAGACGCTTCATTCGAACCCAAACTCGATAAGATAAAGTTAATGTTGTATGAATTCATGTAAACGATATGCAAATAACAAGTAAATCGCAAGTGCGCACCGAGGGTGAAATACTCGAGGCTGGCATACACACACACATTCAAGACATGATGGTAACAAAAGCTTTTAGTTCGGGAGAGGCCAACCACACGCCCGGAGGCCGGTCCCTTCAGAGGATGAGTCAACCTATCTACGTCGGCCGGTGACAAGCCGTAGAGCAGACAGCATTTGCCCAAGTGAAAGGGAGAATGATCCCGTGTTCGGCTTAAAAGCAAATTCCGCTACATTGTGTGGGAGCACCCAGCCTACGCATTCTTTACAAACATAGCACGCAGTTTCAGAGGTTTTCACAGGGAGACAGCAAATGCCAAACGCGAATGCTACAGATTTCGGGATTGGTCGCCTTAAACGAAACGTCATTCTCCCATTTTAGAAGAGCAATGCCGATTGGCACACGATATTCCTGACGCCTTGAGCTGAAGGAGTAATGGAAGAGGCCGAAAGATATACCCCTTCACGTCTGGTGTGGAGAGGGGCCATTTAACTGTCGCTCTTGGAGCGAGAACGTGTAATGAGAGCGTGTGCGCTCATACATGTACGCAAAGAGCGAAGAACAAGTCTCTCCTCAGTACCTCACTGGGAGAGCACCTGTGTCGAGAGTGAATCGGAGTGCGACTCTGTGTTGAGTTCTTGCGATTAAGCATTGCTCACTGTGTTGGCCGCCACACTTATTGTGCGGTGTGAACGGACAGAGTTATAGTTAAACGCCTGCAAGCGAATTTTTTAATGGCATTGCGGTAGACTGGTTATCTGACCGGTGTACCACCCAAATAGTTAGACTAGGGGCGAATAGGAGTCCTTGACTTCATCAAGGTATAGATAGAGTTTGATTGGCGAAGGTCAATCCAGATAGAAGGAGAGTTATCTTATTTGTCAGCAGCCAGATGCGCAGACAGCAGTCATCGCAGCTTAAGGTACTGTGCGCTACAGCTCTTGTGAGCCCCATAATTCCCCCACAACAGTAAACTTCACTGCATTTCACACGCGACAGCCTCAACCATACCTATCAACATTCTAACGGATAATTATTCAAGTTGAGTAGGCATGACTCTAAGCCATCCTGCCAAGTCAATAAAAATCTTAAACTTTGTATAGAAATTCCATTAGCGAATCCTATCCTTAAGAGGTAACTTCACATTCCGAAAAGAACCCGGAAATAACTTGTTCAGCTCATAACTAAAAGTGCCATTGTGATTTCTCATAATTTTTGCAAAAAAAAATAATTTTCGTTAGTTTCATGTTTTTCTTACGCTAACTAGCACTACTCCAGTACCCAAGTATCCCACTCGCTACGTAAGAAATTTTGTGAATTTTTGTGTCATTTCCTTACAATGGACTACTCCAGAAGATATTTAATACTGAAAGTTTTTCAGGCATTTCTCTTTAGAATGTTAGGAGCGTCTGTCTGACTTCTGTAGTAGTGTGTGGGCGGAAATTGCATCTTGCAGGAGTCACAGGGTAAAGGGTACATCTCAGATTAATCCGTTGGGCAGAATGACAGAATAGCACCCACATGTCGCTCACATGGTACTATGCTCCTTATTTGTGGATGATTGTGCAGTTTTCTATTCCTCCTCTATTATTGGAACAACGACTCGTCAGTTGCAAGGTTAAGACGAATGGTCTACAAAAACGGGTTTACCGATTCCTGCATAAGTGTGTGTTCTTATTGTCATCGCTTTCGTCGTATTTTAAATATACCTGATTTGCCAATGTGGGACACTATTTCATATTACTCAGTGATTCTGGAACTCATTTCGACCCAAATTGTTATGGTTACCACAGCTGAAAGCCAAGACACAGAAGCCATTGTACATCTTAAAGTGCCTGAGACACATGTCTTGGGAAGCGGACAGGGGCGTCTTTTCCAGTTTTACAGGTCTTCCATGGTCTCGCGGTAAGACTATGGTTTTACAACATATGGATCAGCGAGGGCTTATCTGGAGAGTACTGATGCTGACATGGGGGGATTAGGCTGGCCACGGACAGGACTAGCCTTCTACTCAGTCTCTGAACTGATGCTGGGGAACCGTCACTGACTATTCGGCGGCAGCTCTCCGTGGTGCTTCATGCATGTAAGTTCCTCATTGCTCCGAATTCACCTGCCTATTATACTGTCACCTGTCAGTCTTTGGAACGCCTTTTCTCCTACGTCCACGACCGACAAAGCCGTTTGGGATTCGCAAGTAGTACGTGCTGGAGTCACACTTTGTAGAGTAAGTACAATCCCAGCTCCAGGTTTTTAGCTACCCACCCCCCTGGCTAGTGCAGAGGCCTTGAGTAATTTTAGATTTAGTGCAGTACAGGAGAGGCTGCACTCCAGCATCTGTTTTCTATACATTATTTTTTGACATTGTAGCTTAGCACCACAACTCCATAACTGTATTATTGGATTGGTCTAAACAGCGGGACCCCGCTGGTTGCTCCGCTGTTTCGCTGAGCGTGTCCTCTAGGTCCCACTGCCTCTAGACTTCGCTGCCCTTGGCGAGGAGTTATACGGGATCTTGCGGGCACTGTAGCAGAAGAGATGTGTTTGTGTGCCAAATTCATTGTCTGTTCCGATTCCTTTAGTTCCCTTCAGTTTCTACAATGCTTGTACCTAGCACATAGTCCAGAATATCCAAAACACCCTTCAACAACTACAGAGGCTGGAGAAGGTGGCATCTTCCTGCTGGGTGCCACGGCACATGGGTAATGCAGGGAAGAAAAGGGCGGATGTAGCAACCAAGGAGGTGTGTCACAATCCTCAGTTAGTTCAGTGTGCCATCCCTCTGCATGATGAGGTCGCCTCACTGTTGAGGTACAGAGTCAAGCATTGATGGGAAGAAGAGTGGCTGGAAGTGACAGACAATAGAACGATTTCTTTCGTGATGTGAGCTCGAGTGACAGTGCAGATTAACATCGGTGAGAGAGTGTCGTTTTATCTCAGAGTGAGTTTTAACAAATTTCTTGCATCTCCTCCATTATAACAGCATTAGCTTGTAATAAGTTCGTAAGGGCGCTGATAATCGCGTCGTTAAACACCCATAGCCCATAAACTCAATCACACACAAAGTAGCGTCTGCACTTGGGTTCTAGTATTTTTTTCAGTGTTTCCACATTTAGGTCCAAACACTGTATGTATTGCCTTTGTTTTATGGAAGAATAACCTGGGTCTGTGTTTTAAGATAAAGACCAGAACACTGGCCCTATCTTAGCTGTGCCACTCAAATTGGAGATATTGACTTATTCCAGCCAGTTGCGACAATAACGTGATGATTCGCTTTTCAGTCAGCAGCAGGTAACCTTCCACGTTCGACTGTGAGGCCCAGCTGCTCTTCTTAGCTCTGGCTAATACTCGTGCCCACTTCCCCTTCGACACCCTTCATAAAAGGAATTGATACTCAGTTGTATTTCAACACAAACTGCTTAACTTCCTGTTCTCAGAAGCATCACGCCATCCTAAATGGAATTTCTGTGGTTTAATTCTACTCTCGGGAGTGGCTATGGATTTTCAATTTACCGTAACTGTCTGCTTATCTAAGTCGGTGCGCAGAATTTCATCTATCGAACTAAAAGTTCTCTAGCAGAATTCAATTTTCTTCGTAAAAATCATAATACTGAAAAGCATCTGTTTCGATAGAGGAGAATTATCACAGGGCTTTCAGGCGGTTCGAAATAATTCGTCCAATTTCACAAGGGTATACGGGAACAAAGTGGGTGAATTGCAGCTTACGTATCGTATTCTAATTGACGTATCGGATATAAAATATTACCTAGGAATCATATGTGAGTTGCCGGTTGGTGCTGCAACCTTTACGGGTCTACCCAGTGCAGCTATTCACAGTAGATCAAACACGACACTCACTCACTGTACAACGAGATGGTACATCTGTGGATGAGAGAGCATCCTTCCATTCGTAAACTACACTGAAGAGCCAAAGAAACTGGTACACCTGCCTAATATCATGTAGGGCCCCCGTGAGTACGCAGATGTGCTGCAACACGACGTGCCTGGACTCGGCTAATGTCTGGAGTAGTGCTGGAAGGAATTGACACCATGAATCCTGAAGGATTGTCCATAAATCCGTAAGAATACGAGAGGGTGGAGATTTCTTCTGAACAGCACGTCGTAAGAAATACCAGATATATTCAATAATGTTCATGTCTGGGGAATTTGGTGAACAAGAGTGTTTGTGGAGCCACTCTGTAACAATTCTCGACGTGTGGGGTATCGCATTATATATCCCATTCCTCTCATGCAGTCAATGTATGGGCGCTGATGTCCCCGATGTTGAGTGCCCTAAAGCTGGATGATCATCAACATAAACAACATTTCACTAAACTTTCGCAAGTTGCTCTTAGGTTTTTATACTGATGACTTTATTTCTCAACATCAGCGCTGTGATGAGGATTACAACATGAAAATGCGATCAGTACAATGTAAAGTCAGCCAAAGTTTCAAATTTCACTTATTTTATTCACCTGATGACTAGTTTTGGGCCGGGATCCATTTTCAAGTCATTGGAACAGACAGTGGAATTGGTATTTCCTCGTTTATGTCATGGTTTCTACATTTTCGGAAGTAGCAGTTTGGCTGACTGTTACTATGATTTCCAAATCGGTCCCACCCCGAAACTAATGATAGAGTGAATAAAAAAAAGTGAATTTGCCACTTTTCCTGGCTATCCATTGTATTGGTTAACAGAAGTTGCTGACCTACAATTATTCCAGCATGCTCGAATTTCGTAAATCATGACTGTGCGGTGTCATAGTGATGGCTCACCTCCTATTAAAAAATCACTGTACAGAATGTAAAAGCGATATTTTGTTGGTAATAAAAGAACAACGTTAATCGTTATGAGTTTATTTATACCCTTCTGATGTACTGTGAGAATCTTTTTTTTTTTAATGACTTACTCTACACCATGCACTATGGTACCAACGAAACACAACTCTCATTTATTTTCACTTCTTCATCACAATCTATAGTCACAGCTACATACATGTTTAAATACAGTGGGTAATTTAAAACGTATGTAGTTCCAGTTACAGCTAACATGTGCAGCTCCTCCATATGCAGTAATAAAAAGGCTGCTATCTCTGTGCGTTATTTTGTCATTTTGAAACGTCTCATGGCAAATATGACAAAGCTTCGATGACTGAAATTCTATTATTCCCGGATGCTGGAATTTCGTAAATCATGATTGTGCGGTGTCATAGTGATGGCTCACCTCCTATTAACAATCACTGTACAGAATGTAAAAGCGATATTTTGTTGAAAATAAAAGAACAACATTAATCGTTATGAGTTTATTTATTTTATCGTAATGAAAATAACTACCATCCATATGATATATACCTGTTTAGTGGCCTCATGCTACATTATTGACTTTATTTTCCAGTAAAATATGTCCGTCATCTTCCTCTAACTATGCTATCTTGCACTGTCACACAGTGACACCTACATGTCTCTTCAACTAAATAACATACTGGGAAGCAGTTTTAACATTTTCTTTTAATCCGCAGTCATTATAATCTTCAATGGTGAGGTCTTTTATAGAACTTCATGACACTTCTTTTGCTGTCTGCATTACATGATACGATTCAGTCTCCAGTGAATATACACTCGTGTCCTAAATCGAAGAAACAAACAGAAATTTAGCAAGTTTGCTTTTATTTTGCTACAAAGCAGTTTAAACAGGTGATATTAAAGCAGAAACAATGTACAGAGTACAGAAAAAAGTCCTCATCCACCCTTGCTCTATGAGATCGAAGATTATTTTCCATCAATACGCAGTATGCGCAACAGCACCTCGCAACGACCGCGCATGGACCGCACTTACACTTTGCTGACTCATACGTGCAATTTCACGAAGAGGTGTTCCTAGAGATCTTCCTAGAGATCTTCCTAGATACCAGTTTCTTTCCGCAATGTTAGGAACCCAAAATCGTGTAGCACGTGTCCTCCAGATGCGAATCCGTCGATAATCTCTCTCCAGACCAAATGGGGTCTCATCTGTGAAAAGAATATTGACTCACTATTCGCCTGACCAGGTGGGATGTTGACAACTCCACTAACTCCACTCTAGACTTCCACTTCTCTGAATACACTTCAGAGTTAAACAAACATCAGGTCTCCAACGATAAAGGCCATTCTGATGAAGCCCTCTGTACACCGGTGGCCTCGATGTAACATGTCCAGGGATGCTGTAAGGTCGGATGCCTGTTGCGGTGCAGTACTAAAGCAGTATCGTCATGCCCTTACAGCCAAATAACGGTCAACTCCTTGTTATGTTACATTTGGCTGGCCCTCTCCTGATCTCAGGGATACAATTCCGCTCTCTATAAACTGTCGCCTCATCAATGAGACAACAGAACAATTCACAATTAGCCATCAGCCGACATTAGTTTGCGACTCTTCAGCTTCCTTTCTTCCCGTTCCGGCGTAAAGTCAAGCTCCAGCAAGCCGGTCATGAACGTTAGAGCACAGAGGGCTGTGAGACGACGTCAACCAATAACACGCTGAATGAGCCCCCCTCCCCCTCTAGGACGACAACACGACAGTTGAGGATTCTAGGCGAAGAGAACATGAGCGCTGCTCGAGATTGGTCACTGCCCACTTCTACAGAAGCGTCAATCCCAGCGACCTGTATAGAAGCATCCACTGTATTACTTCACTTGTATTGGAATTGATTATGTTGGATTTCGCCCTTTGCTTGCGACACGTCTATGTATTTCTCAAAGTTAGGTATACTCATTTATCTTCTGTAATAAACTCTTTATTACGACTTGCTTGAATTGTTGTCTAGCGATCTAAGAAACAGGTCTCTTAGACACCCCATCATTGAAAACTAGGCAGGATACAACACATCATATGACCCTCCACAGCAGAGAGTCAGTAGGCGTCTTCTATGTGAGATTCTGCACCGTCTCTGACAGTCTACACGGCGCTTGTGGATGTTGGACTTACTTGAAAACACTACCTCGCTTGATTGGTACCCTAACGTTATTGTTGGTTTGATTGGCCGCTGAACAAAATGCCATCTTCCGTGCAGAACACGATCGTAGTGACGTCTGTTGAGAGTTTGTATAATTATATCGCGAATTACACACAGGACGGAGAAATAGCATTTTGTTACTTTAATTTTGGACACCAGTGTATTTCAACTCTTAGTCCAATAAATTCAGCTGTAAATTCTGAATATAGCGCTTCAGTCATTAACACCACTATCGTTTTATTTATAAGGCGAATGTTATATTAGGCGTTTTCAGTGAAACCTGAAGTATCAAACCTCTTGAGTGTGGCATTCATAATATCCTCATAATTATCTGGAATTGTAAAATGATAAGTAGTCATTGTCAGTACCATACATTTCAATATAGATCAATAGAACTTTTCAATGTATAGTCATAGTGAAAATCTACTAAATGAGTCTTTGCAACTTGTCAATTAAGCGTACCTATTACTATTGGCTTATGAAACACAACGTTAACTTTAACTGATTTCACAGCAGCAAGATTTTTCTTAACTATAATACTACATTTAAATTTTAGTTCATTAATCAATGCAGCAGCAACATAGTAATCCTCTGATGATGCTACAAGTCTGAAATCAATCATTTTAATACAGTCTGCATTGTCTTACGAAACACACTATTATTCATATGTATGAAAAATCTTCTCATAATCATGATACTTCGTTCTTATGTTTCTGTGCATTAATCGTCATAAGTAGCCATGAACCAATTTTTTGCAACAGCATATCTATATGGGCAATAAACAACACCACCTACAATGTCTCTTTCAATAAACCGAAATACTTTAATGTCAGTAATAAACTGTAACACTGCTCTAGCCGTTTTCTGAAGAGTAGTCCATGCTGAGCCAAGTGAAGTAATGTAATGAGTAGGATTTACTTCATATGTTTTAAGACACAGGCCATACATGTTTTGAATACATCAGCAATAAAGGTCAGAGTATTCTCCTATTACTTTGCTCTTGAATGAATGCCGTAGATACACTGCATGAAACTTGGTATTTACTTTCTGTGACAGTTTCACTTGCTAATAAACTTTTACATTTCGCAATTG
Organism: Schistocerca serialis cubense; assembly: GCF_023864345.2. NCBI lineage: Eukaryota > Metazoa > Arthropoda > Insecta > Orthoptera > Acrididae > Schistocerca > Schistocerca serialis. Next base: position 757,271,387 of record NC_064640.1, on the reverse strand, counting down.
AAGATAAATCCTCTTCTAGTGAAACAGACCCATTACTCACGCAATTGTATGGAAATAAGCATTACTAATTAACTGGAATAACCTGTCTTTCATTTGGAAAATATTTCCTTATTATCCTAAGATCATCATCTGCTTTTGCGTAAAATCCACAGTGTTGTACAGAAAAATGACACGAGTCTAGGCAGGCTTTGGAACGTTACACCACAGTTACCATTCTGATGTACTGTGAGAATCTTTTTTTTTTTTTAATGACTTACGCTACACCATGCTCTATGGTACCAACGAAACACAACCCTCATTTATTTTCACTTCTTCATTACAATCTATCGTCACAGCTACATACATGTTTAAATACAGTGGGTAGTTCAAAACGTATGTAGTTCCAGTTACAGGGAACATGTGCTGCTCCTCCACATGCAGTAATAAAAAGGCTGCGATCTCTGTGTGTTATTTTGTCATTTTGAAACCTCTGATAGCAAATATGACAAAGCTTCGATGACTGAAGTTCTAGGTATTCTTCACCATCTATGTCCATCTTTTTATTCTTCATCAAGAGTCGATTCACAGCCTTAGCAATTATGTGAACCATACTATACAATCAATACCTCAGTATATTTTAAAATCTGAATATTCATCATCGTAGCTACTGTCGTGTTACCGCCAGACACCACACTTGCTAGGTGGTAGCCTTTAAATCGGCCGCGGTCCGGTAGTATACGTCGTACCCGCGTGGCGCCACTATCAGTGATCGCAGACTGAGCGCCATCCCACGGCAGGTCTAGAAAGACTACCTAACACTCGCGCCAGTTGTACAACCGACTTTGCTAGCGATGATTCACTGACAAAATACGCTCTCATTTGCCGAGACGATAGTTTAGCATAGCCTTCAGCTACGTCATTTGCTACGCCTAGCACGGCGCCATATTCATTACTATTGATATTGTGAATCATGTACCGTCAAGAACGACGTTCATCATTAATGGATTAAAGTTAAGTATTCCACCAGATACGTCCGTTTTTCTGAATTCTAATTTCTTTGTCATGTTCCAGACCTCACGCCAGCGTGCGTGAGCTAAAACGCGTGCATCTCGGCCTTTTCTAGTAACACTGTGTGGGCACTTCTGCCAACCACAACTTTGGCGACGATGCAAAACCGCGTTCTTATCGATATTGCCCTGATTTACTTGTGTAATGGCTTCGCCACAATCTCCAGATGTACTGTCCGAATTTTATCGCTTACAGAATCAGCAGACGCAGGCCTTTCTGGTTGCCCTTGGACAGCTCATCCAGTGTCAACGTGCAATGCAAAACGATGCTGCAGCAGCCGCTCCACCACTAACGCAGCCACAACACGCAGTAGCACCAACTTTTCGACCTTTTGATGCTGCACTGGAAAGCTGGACGGAGTGGTCACGCCAATTTGGATTCCATCTCGCCGGCTACAGAATCCAAGGTAACGAGCTGCAGCCTTTTTTGTTATCGTCAGTCGGGGTGAACACGTACCATGTGATAGTCAAATTATTTCCCTGACGCGACGTAGCAACTCTGTCCTACGAAGAAATTTTGTCTGCATTGGATGCATATTTCAAAGAAATAGTCAATGTAGTAGCGAAACGGTATACCTTCTTTCGTACAAAATATACGGCAGGTCAAACTAATCAGGAGTGGGTTGCAACCTTGCAAGGACTTACGAGGGATTGTGCTTTTGAGTGTCAATGTGGACGCCCTTATTCAGATACTATGGTACGTGATGCAATTGCACAGAACGTTTCTGATGTTCGTATAAGGGAACAGATTTTGAAACTAGTCAATCCCTCCCTTCAACAAGTGATGGACATATTGGGTCGCCAGGACACACTTGACTTTGCTTAGGAATCATTTGAAACTTCGCCACCCATGTGTCAGGTTAACCGGCCCACCGGGCGAGCTGCACTGAACAGTAAACAGTCCTCGCGCCCGGCCACGCCACTGCCGCCAGGCTCCCAGCCACGTGTGCCACGCCGGCAAGCAAATGCAGTGCTAAAATCATGCCCTTGGTGCGCTGCTAGACATTTGCATGAGAATTGCCCATCACGCCAAGCTATTTGCTTTTTCTGTAATAAAAAAGGACATATTCAGAGTGTTTGCCAGAAGAAGCTCAGATCGGAATCTCACAACCATTCCAGGCCCTTTGCTTCACACCAGATTCGAACCAAGGATACTCAGGCTCGTGAAACTTCGCCCATGGAAATTCATGTAATTCATTGCACTCCGCTCAGTGCCACTCTCTCTAACAGTGACTGTGTTCGTCCCACCAATAGTGTGCGTCGACATCGCCGGAAATCCCGTCAAGTCGCAAGTGATTATGTACCAGTGTCAGTTCACGTTGTGTGAGACCATCGCTCTTGTCGTCAGCAGGAGAATAAACTTTTTGTAGACTTGGACATTAACGGCAAAGTGATACCATTCCAGCTCGATACCGGAGCTGCAGTTTCACTGATCAGTCAAGACACGTACAAACAGCTGGGCACACCTCCGGTGCGGGCCGCAAATGTTAAGTCAGGTCAAGATATCCCTATGTTAGGACAGTGCAGCAATCTTGCAACATACAAGGGACAAACAATACTTGTGTCCTTTTAAGTCCTTCGATCTTCTTCTGCAGTGAACTTGTTTGGTTTCGATTTATTTCAGTTGTTTAACTTGTCTATAGTAAATCAGGTCCTATCAGTGAACCAGACTGTGCCTTCCAACAGCGTATACCGTCTATGTGAAGAATTTGCACACATTTTGGCACTGGGCCTTGGTTGCGCTAAGAACTATAAAGCACATTTGGAACTTAAGGTATACGCGCAACCGAAATTTTTCAGAGCGCGCAATGTTCCCCATGCATTGTGTAATGAGGTCGCAAAAACATTACCGATTTGGAATCACAAGGTGTAATTCAACGCATGCAGGCTTCTCTCTTGGCATCACCCTTAGTAATTTTGCCTAAACCTTTGGGAAAATTGAGATTTTGTGTGGACTTCAAGGCAACAGTGAATCTACAACTAGTGATTGCAACTTTTCCTTTACCCCGCATGGAAGATCTTTTTGACAAACTGTGCCCGGGTAAATATTTTTCGAAGTTGGACCTCGCAGCTGCGTAGTTGCAAATACCGGTGTACGAAGAATCCCAGCGCGTTTTGGTGGTTAACACGCATCTTGGTTTGTATAAATTCAAACTACTGCCTTTCGGATGTGCATCTGCCCCTGCATTGTTTCAGCAATATCTACAAACTGTTTGTGCTTCGGTCCCTACTGCAGCAAACTATCAGGACGATATTGTGATATCCGGAATTACGGAAGAAGAACGTTTAGCCAATCTCAGAACATTATTTCAGGTCTTGTGACAAAATGGTCTTCGCTTGCGGAAGGACAAATGTGTTTTTTTTGCTCGTGATTTGCCATACCTGGGACATGTACTTAACGCACAAGACATACATCCCTGTGGCACGCACCTTCATGCCCTACAAGACTTGCCTTCGCCGCAGAATTTGAAGCATCTACGGAGTGTGCTGGGAAAAATAAATTACTATAACAGAAATGTACCACATGCCTCTTCCATTTCAGCTCCGCTTCTTCGCTTACGCCGTAAAGGTGTGCCGTTCGTCTGGACGACGGAATGCGAACGCGCCTTTCGCCAGTTGAAATCGGCGTTGCTTTCCAATACTTGCCTTACGCCATTCGCTCCCCAGAAGCCCCTTTTGTTGATGATGGATGCATCGGATTGCAGGATCGGTGCTGTGCTTGCGCACAAAGATGGATCGCACGATCGCCCTATTGCCTTTGCGTCCAGATTGCTCTCGTCTGCGAAAAGAAATTATTCACAGATCGAGAAAGAAGCATTCGCTCTCGTATTTGGTGTTACAAAGTTTCATGATTTCTTGTATGGTCGTCACTTTACCATAGTCACAGACTTCAAACCTTTGACATCGCTTTCTCATCCGACCAAGCCTGTCCCTCCATGTGCAGCGCAGAAATTCATTCGCTGGTCTATTTTCCTCTCGCAGTACCGCTACGATATCTTGTATCGGTCCACTGCTAAGCACGGAAACACCGATGCGTGGTTCTGCTTGCCTGTTGCTGAGGATAGAGCATTCGATTTCTCCGAACTTGCTCGCATGTTCATTGATTCGGAAACCGATGATGTGGTCGAATCGTTTCCGATTGATTTTCTTCGTGTAGCTGCAGCCACAGTTGCCGACCCTGTCCTTGCTACAGTTCTGGGTTTTGTTGCTACGCAATGGCCTTTGTCAAAGTCACAGATCAGGGATCCGTTGGTTGGCCGATTTTTTGCTCACCAGGAGAGACGTTTGTACGACGTGGTGTTTTGCTGTTGCGTTCTGATAATGATCAGTCCCAGGTCGTGGCACTACGTTCGTTACAGTCCTCTGTCTTACAGCTTCTGCACCAAGGACATTGGGGTATAGTGAGAACGAAACAACTTGCTCGTCAGCACTGTACTTGGTTCGGAATCGATGCCTCGATTACGAATATGTGCTCTTCTTGCATGGTGTGTGCCGAACAACAATCAGCACCACTGCGGAAATTCTTTGCATGGCCAAAAGCCACTTCCCCTTGGCCACGCTTACACATCGATTTTGCTGGTCCATTCTGGAATGCTCGATGGTTGGTGGTGATACATTCACTCAGTATTTTTCCTTTTGTTGTCCAGATGTCTTCCACGACATCATCTGCCACCATCCAAGCGTTATCCGCTATCTTTTGCATTGAAGGTCTTCCACAGACTATTGTTTCCGACAATGGCCCACAATTCATGTCCGCAGAATTTCAGTCATTCTGCAAGGCCAACGGTATTCAACATTTGACGTCCGCGCCGTTTTCGCCACAGTCAAACGGTGCCGCTGAACGATTGGTCAGGACTTTCAGGTCACAGATGTTGAAGTTGAAAGAGTCGCATTCTCGGGAGGACGCGTTCTTTCTCTTTTTGTCCTCGTATCGCTCTCAGCTCCGAGATGGTCGCTCGCCGGCTGAGTTGCTCCACGGTCGTCATCATCGAACCTTGATATCTTCGCTACATCCGCCACATCAGGTTCCAGTGCAGCGGCAGACACCTGCTTTTGCTCCAGGCGACGTTGTCTACTATCGCCACTATCGAGGTTCACGGCGTTGGCTCGAAGGGCGCATTCTTCGCTACCTCGGACGCGCTATGTATCTGGTTTTTGCGGCTTCTGGTGAGGTGTGTCGGCATCTCATTCAGCTGCGCCTCTGTCGTCGCACGGGATCTGCCGCTCCCCGTCTGCTTTCAGCGATGGTGCCGTCCGGTCAGCGCCCTGGGGACCCATCTACTGGCTCGCCTCAGCCCCAGGTGTTACCGATGCTGCCTTCCATTTTGCATTCCGCCACCCCCACCGCCGCCTGTTCTCCCGCCGGTGACGCCCGCAGTGGACGCGTCGCTGCAACCGCCGGCTGCCTCCCTGGGCCACGCGCCGCCGATCGCTTACCGTGACCAGTTGTCCTCCGACATGGAACTCTTGCCCGCTCATTGCGTTGTGTGACGGGCGAAGACGACATACGGTCGTATGTCGTCTTCGCCCGTCGGGTGCCCCGGCCCGATGTAGGTCGACCCTTCGGCCCCTCCCGCCTCTCTGCGGGCGCGTACACTGCATGTTGGCGTGCACCCTCGAGCAGGTTTTCAGGCGTTTCCTAGCTCCCCGCGGTCCGAATGGCAGGGTGCGGGTGGCACAGCCTCGCCTGTTGTTAGGCTCCCCACCTCGTCGCATACGTCAACATGGGGTCCTCCTCACGACGGGCGGAAGCCTTATAACATAACCGTGCGCCGATTTGCGGGGGAGGAATGTGGTGTCACCGCCAGACACCACACTTGCTAGGTGGTAGCCTTTAAATCGGCCGCGGTCCGGTAGTATACGTCGGACCCGCGTGTCGCCACTATCACTGATTGCAGACCGAACGCCGCCACACGGCAGGTCTAGAGAGACTTCCTAGTACTCGCGCCAGTTGTACAACCGACTTTGCTAGCGATGGTTCACTGACAAGATACGCTGTCATTTGCCGAGACGTTAGTTTAGCATAGCCTTCAGCTACGTCATTTCCTACGACCTAGCACGGTGCCATATTCCGTTACTATTGGTACTGTGAATCATGCACCGTGAAGAACAACGTTCATCATTAATGGATTAAAGTTAAGTATTCCATCAGCTACTTCCGTTTTTCAAAATTCTAATTTCTTTGTCATGTTCCAGACCTCACGCCAGCGTGCGTGAGCTAAAACGCGTGCATTTCGGCCTCCTCTAGTAACACTGTGTTGGCACTTCTGCCAACCACAACAGCTACAATGCAAGTAATACGCTATACTGAAAGGTGTATCTTCATGTACTTGGGCAAGATACGAACAGTAATTTGAATTATGGCAGAATTGGCCTCTGATTTCAAAGTTTAATAGGGTCTTCATTCATTACAAAGGGCACCTTTAACTTGTTTCTGAAACATATACGTTTTTCGCACCAGTTATTATACTATTAACTGGTATAAACTGTAAACCGTCAGTTAGGTGATCTGTGAACTTCTCTTTTGAACGAAAGCAACGAAGACAACACTGACATACTATGACAGACTTATGATTAACAGTGAATCTAAAATGCATGAACCTCGAAAATCCTTATGTAATAGAAACGACAGATATGTCTATTAGCAGTTTCTAGCGTTCGCATTCTTACATGTTATCCAAGTTTATATTTTGTGGTATATAATGGAACAACCATGATGCCCTTTGTATTGTCGGTCCCTTCTCGGTTCTCAAGTTCTGTTCACGATCCTGCACTTCTTCCTCCTCCTCTTCCTTTTCTTCCTCCCCAGCAACCAGTTCTACATAATCAGAATACTGGATACTGTACACATTAATAGCGACGCATTTATTTTGCTGCTGGAATGTGTACACGTGCTTCAACTCAATAGGAAACACCATGCTGATAAAGTTGGATTCGCTTAGACAAGGTAAATGAACTCTAAAAAAAAATCGCCGAACCACGAAGGAATTATCCGAATATGACGGAAATCCCTAGATGTCATTTACACATACAGACAAACAAGTGATTAAAATTTCAGAAAAAATGGATGATTTTTCGACTTAAAGAGATACACAAACAGAACAAGCCGATAATGTGTTGGTCCACGTCTTGAGCTTATGCAAGCAGTTATTCAGCTTGCCAGTGATTAGAAGAGTTTTTTTATGTCCACCTGAGGATTATCGTGCCAAATTCTGCCCAATCGTCGCGTTAGATCGTCAAAATCTCAAGCTGGTTGGAGGAGCCTGCCAATATTGCTCCAAAAGTTCTTAACTGAGGAGAGATCCAGAGACCCTGCTGGTCAACGTAGGGTTTGGGAAGCACGAAGACAAGCAATAGAAACTCTCGCTATGCGTGAGTGGGCAATATGTAGTTGAAATGTAAGTCCAGGAATGTTTGTGATGAAATCCGACAAAACGGAGCACAGAATATTTTCGACGTATCGCTGTGCTGCAAGGGTGCCAAGAATGCCGATCAAAGGGATTCTGCTAGGAAACGAAATGGCAGCCAAGACCATCACTGCTGGTTTTCGGACTTTACGGCGGGCGACAGTACGGTTCATACCCAACAGCAGTTCGGAGCGTCTTCAGACACGTCTCCACTGGTCACTGGCGCTCAGTTTGAAGCGAGGTTTATCATTGAAGACAATTATACTCCAGTAAATGAAATTCCAAGCCTAATAAGCCAGATAACTCAGAAAACGGCCTTATTATTGCACACAGGTCAATAGTTGTCGGCACAACGGGCGTCTTGAACGTCGAATTGCAGATAATGATGAATTTGGGACTCTGTGAATGTGAAAACTAAAGTCTCCTGCTGATTAAAGTCAGAACCTCAACGGTCTTTCTTTAGGGAATTGTAACGAAACGAATATGCTGGTGAGGTATCAGACTGATGATATTTAGAATTTAAGTGAAGGTTCGGCTGAAGGGGCTGGGGTGAAGGCTGATAGCCAAGGCTTTCACAGCTAGCCACGCGGTCCTCGACAAGCGAGGACCCGACGGCAGGACCCCCAGGAAGCAAGAGTTGACGCATGAGGATAGTCGGCAGAAAGCCTGATATGGTGTGAGAGCAAATTTTAAAATTGCGGCGTCGCAAAATGGTGAAATATGTTTTTTTTTCTTTATTCAATTTCAATTCCCCCCGAAGGGGACGGGCTGACAGCAGCTTAGTATGCCGCTCTTCAGCCTACAGACTTTGTTAAAAAGATGAAAAGAATAAATAATAAAAACAGGCGATAAAAGCGGATACTTAACGGGTAACATGGCAAAAAGAAAATCGTGGAACTTAAAACAAAGAACAGAGGGATGATAAATTACATACAAAGCAGACAGGTAAAACAATAGACAGACAAATAAAAAACACGGCGACAGTCTGGTTTCTGTTCGCAAAAGATATAAAATTCACACCTAGCGACAGCATGTTTTCTGTTCGCAACACGAGAAAGACGAACAACACTGAACAATCACTGAAACACTGCACTAAAATGTTGGCAAATATGACATACCACAGCCGAGAGCTAGTAGGGGGGGGGGGGTAACTGGACAGATGATGGGAAAATAAAAAAGGGGAGGGAGAGGAAAAGCGAAGGGGGGAGGCGAGAAAGGAGCCAATGGAGGATGAGGACCCATAAGAGGGGTGGGGGGTACTGGGAAGATGCAACAGAGAGTGAGGAAGGCAGAGGAGGGATACACAAAAGGACTCAGGGGGGGAAGGGAGATAGGAAGAGGTTTGGTGGGGAGAATACATGATGGAAGGGGGGGAAGAGGGAGCCCAGGGAAAGGATGGAGGAAAGGAGGGCAGGAGGGGATCAGAGTTGATAGGAGAGATAGATGGAGGAAGAGAGGGTATCATCCGAGAGGGGGAGTTGATGGAAGCCACCTTGGTAAAGCAGATGAAGGGTGTAGAGATGGAGGGTAGGGGAGACACAACAGTGAAGGCATGGCAGGGGATGGGGATGGGAGAGGAGAGGAGCAACCAGGGGGTGAGGGGGATCAAGGTGGCGGGAGATGTAGAGTATACAGATATGTTCAAGGAACAGGAGAAGATGGGGAAAAGGAATGAGGTCATTGAGGATCCGTGTGGGGGATGGGAGGTGTATATGGAAGGCGAGGCGGAGTGCATGACGCTCAAGGATCTGGAGGGACTTATAGAATTTGGGGGGGAGGCAGTTATCCTTGTGGGACTGACATAACAGAGGATGGGATGGATTAAGGATTTGTAGGTGTGGAGGATGGTAGAGGGGTGCAACCCCCATGTCCGGCCAGAGAGGAGTTTCAGGAGTCGGAGGCAGTTGTGGGATTTGGATTGGATGGAGCGGAGATGAGGGATCCAGGTGAGGTGACGGTCAATAGTGCGGCCAAGGTAGGTGAGGGTGGGGTGAGGTGGACAGGACGGGTGCAGACAGTAAGGGAGAAATCCAGGAGCCAGAAGGAGCGAGTGGTACGACCTACGATGATTTCCTGGGACTTGGAAGGATTGATTTTCAGGAGCCACTGGTTACACCATGTGGTAAACGGCTCAAGGTGATTCTGGAGAAGGCATTGGGATCTTTGGAGGGTAGGAGTGAGAGCGAGGAATGCAGTGTCATTGGCATATTGCAAGAGGTGTACTGGAGGGGGGGGGGGTTGGGGCATATCTGCTGTGTACAGGAGGTAGAGGAAAGGGGAGAGGACAGAGCCCTGGGACACACCTGCAGAGTGGTAGAAGCTGCGGGAATTGGCATTATGGATGGTAACATAGGAGGGGCGGTGGGAGAGGAAGGAGGCCATCAGACGGATGTAGTTGATGGGAAGGGCAAAGGTTTGGAGTTTAAACAGGAGACTGGGATGCCAGACACGGTCGTAGGCCTTTTCGAGGTCGAGGAAGACAAAAATGGCAGAGCGACGGGAATTAAGCTGGAGGGAGAGGAGATGAGTGAGGCAGAGGAGTTGGTCATTGGCAGAGAAGGAAGGTCGAAAGCCACATTGGGTGCTGGGGAGGAGGTGGTTTTAGCGGAGGTGGTGATGGATGCGCCGGGAAAGGATGGATTCCAAGAGCTTGCTGAACACTGATGTGAGACAGATAGGACGATAGGAAGAGGCATCAGACAGAGGCTTGTTGGGTTTGCAGAACATCAGGGGTGAAATATGGCTACCATGAAGTAGTTTAGTTGCGATCCTCCACTGCAGCACAAATCTAATGGTTCAAATGGCTCTGAGCACTATGGGACTTAACATCTGTGGTCATAAGTTCCCTTGAACTTAGAACTACTTAAAACTAACTAACCTAAGGACATCACACACACCCATGCCCGAGGCAGGATTCAAACCTGTGACCGTACCAGTCCCGCGGTTCTGGACTGCAGCAGAACTGCCCGGCCACCGTGGCTTGCTGTTGGAACTATCAAAACTTAGACTGGTCTGAGCTGTAAATATCACTTAGGGGTAAGACCAGTGGCAATTTGATACTTACCGTACCCAGCAACAGATGGCAACATTTATCTTTAAGTTATTACACTTGGTTGTTAGCCCGTTTTTCTCCGCATGTCTTCAATTGAAAATATATTAACTGTTGAATGATGTCCATTCTTACAGTATCACTAAAAGCCACACATGCGTACATACCTCGTTTATAGCATTGTGAAGTATTTTAAATATTTTTAACTACGTAAATGTGTACGATCATCATATTCTCAACTGAAAAACAATGAATGAGTGCATTATAGGAGATATAGAGGGTTGGATTCCCTCCTTCGAAGGCACAAGATTCCACAGCCTAGGATACCCTCAGGGTGTAATCTATGTCTTCGAAGCGCTAGTTGCTGTTGCTGTTGCTGCTGCTGTTACGTTTAGTGTCTGACTGTCTGTCTGTCTGTCTGTCGCCTGCTGCTGCTGTTGATGTCTGTCCATCTGCCTGCCTGTCTGCCTGCCTGCTCGCCATCCATCGTCGTCGTTGTCGCCGCTTCCTGCTGTCTGTCCGTCAGTTCGTCGCCGTCCATCGCCGCCGCTGCCTGCTGTCCATCCGTTGCCGTCCGACCGCCATCGTCCATCGCCGCCGACGCCGCCTACTCTCCGTCCGTCTGTCGCCGATCGTACACCATGAGCACTCCACCTCCACTGTCATCTACACCTCTCCCTCCCCATCTTCCACAGTCACTTCCAGGAGTGCCACCTCTGGCCTTCCTCCTTACACCTCACCTACCCTTCCCCCACTTACCCATTCCCCTATCTCCACCCCTGCTGTATACCCCCACATCAACACCTTTTCTCCAGCCTCCACACCCTCAACAGCTCCCACCACTATCCTGGCCATCACATACGAATCTGTTGCCGCCTCTGCTGCCACCCCTCAGGTGGTCAGCTTCCCCTTTCTCACCCACCCCATCAGTTCATCATCTGCATCCCCCACACACATCATGTCACATCGAGTCACCATCGCCACCACTGAACCGGCTACCTCTCCTGGTACCTCCTCTATGCCACAGGGATCTGCCACCCACCACCTCCCTCTCCTCCCCACGCCTCTCCCCTCCTCCCAGCCACCAGTCTCCAAAACACGCTGTAAGCGTGTCATTATTGACTCTGCTCCCACCACTTACCACAAATAGTCAACACCACTTCCCCTCCTCCTGTCGTCTCCATGGACACAACTCCTCCTCCAGCCACCCATACCCTGGCCCCCACTCTCCACACGTTTGTCCTGTGAAATCCTGATCCTAAGTTCCTTGATGCCTGTACCCTCACCATGGAGATACGAAAGTATTTACCTGGTGCTCTCAACTCCCAGCTCATTCCTCGCAGGGACTCAGTCCCTCTCCTTTCACACGGACCACTTCTGTAAACTCCCACGAGTTATATTTGGCCCCCTGCCGTCTCTGACACCCTTCTTTTCCTCTTCCACTCCTCATCAGCCCCAGCCTCCCCGTCGCCCTCCCCCCCACCTACACCGGTGTGATCACCTAGATCAGCCCAGTGATTATGGTGGATGAGGTGTTGCCAGAACTGAACTCACACCCAGACCTAGAAATCCACTCTGCCCACCATATCCACAATGTCTGTGGTCCCACCTACTTCATGCGGGTCTTCTCTGAGTCCGCCCCCTCCGTTGACCATCTCCTCACTCAGGGTGCCCTGATTTACCACCGTCGCCACCCTCTTGAATCCTCCAAACCCCTCCCGAGTCCTAGCACTGCCAGCGGTGCCTGATGTGCAATGACTACCTGATCCTCAACTGCAATCCCGCCCAACCTGTCCCCATTGTAAGGCCTCCCACTTTCTTAAGAACTGCTGCAACCTCGCTGCTCCTCCTTCCTGTAACATCTGAAATGGCCCCCATCCCACTTAATCCCACAAGTGTAAAGCCAAACCCCTCGAGCCACCCCTGAGATTACAGTCCATGTCCATCCCATTGATCCTCCTGTCCACCCCAACAATTCCCTCCATTCACCCTCCCACGGCCAAGGACATCATTGGGTTCCTTTCCGTTGGACTCCAAAACATTCACCCTTTTCAGTGCCCCCACACCTTCCATCAAATCTCCCTTGCCGCTCGCTCCGTTTTCCACCTGAACACCTTTGCAACTTACACACACAACCAAGTCCACTTCACCTTCACCCGTCTTGACACCCTAGTTTAAGCGTCTTCCCTCTCTTCCCCCCTCTCTTCCCGCCATGACGTGCCACGAGGATCGCATCCTTTTCCAGAACATACGCTCTGTCTGCTCCAACAGATGCACACTCATGCACACCCTCTCCCACCACCAGGTCGACACCTTCCTCTTGAACGAAACTTTTCTCCAGCCCCATCATTCTATCCACTCCTCTCCCTATATCCTCCATCAAACTGACGCTCCTGGTCCTCGTGCGTAGGGTGGAGTCGTGAATGGCCACCTTAAGCATATCCCCATCCAGCCACAATCTCTCCTCAATAACCCCACTGAACACCTTATCCGCAGTGTCTTCTTCCCCTCCCTCACCATTACCTGTGCCACCATCTATGTCCGCTCCTCTTCCTTATGACTTCATCTCACACATTGACCGCACCTTCTCCTCCTACGTGATTGCCGCTGACCTCAACATCCTGCCGCCATTTGGCAGTGGCATCAGTTCCTCTCCATGATCCAAGGTGACCTTGTTCCCCTTCCCCAGCACACCCGACCAGAAAGTGACACAACCCCAGATGTTGTCATTGCCTCCGCCAACCTCCTTGGATGTATCGCTGTCGCCACCCCACAGGTAGCGATCACCTCCCCGACCTTCTCACCATAACGTATGCTCACCGCAACCCTCCGGCTCCCCACCCTGCACCCCCTCCCAAGGTCGTCCATGACTACCACCGTGCTGACTGGGATGACTACTGGGGATCCATCACGACCCAGTTCGAAAGCCACCCTCTTACCTATCGCCACCCTGACGACATCATCCACGCCTCGTCCTTCCTTCAGAAGGTACTTACTGACGCCCTGGAGGCCTGTGTTCCTACTAAAACCCTCCATCCCCACCATCCCACTCTCCCTCTGTGGGCTGTCTTCGTCCTCCATGAATCCCGCCGCCTCTATCGCTCCTTCCTGCACACTCGTGACAGGGATACACTCCTATGCCACCTGTAAATGCCGCTACACGTACGGGACCTTATAACAGCAGCGAAACGGTGAGACTGGCGCCAGACCTGCACACGAATCAACGCCACCCTCCCTATCAACTAGTCCAAGTACTAGTCCGTGTTCCATCGCCTTATTGGTTCCCTTTCCGCTCCTCACTCCCCCTTCTCCATAACGATCGCCACCTTCCTGATAATCTCAGTAAGGCCAACTGCTTCGCTTCCTACCTTTCCGAGATCTTCTCCATCCCAGATGATCCCCAGTATGATTATTCTCTTTTCCCCACTGTCATGGAACGTGCCGATACCTCGGTCGCTCCACTTGCTCCTAGTCTCCAGTACTTGGGGCAGTTGCCCCAGTCCAAACACAACACGGCCCCTGGTCATGACTGTGTCACCTACCGCCACCTTTGAGAAAGCCCCTATTCCTTCCTGACTGTCGTCACCCATCTCTATAACATCATCCTCTCTACCGGCTTCTACCCTGACCTGTGGAAGACCTCCCATGTCATCTTATTCCTCAAACCCAAAAAACCCCCTTCTGCCATCTCTTCCTATTGTCCCATCTGCCTCACCTCCATCTTCAGTAAGGTCTTTGAAGAGCTCTAGTCTTGCTCTCCACCTTCTTTGTAGGGTCAGCGTTAATCTTCCTGTAAGATTCGTCATTTAGCAAGCTCAGCTCGTCAGCGCACCAGACGATGGCGACATGCCTGATCACCGAAATATTGTGCCCGTGGGACACTGTGGACCAGCAGTACATCTGTGAACAGTTCGAGCAAGAAATACGCCAGGGGAAACTGAAGAATCACATCAAAAAGGAAGTTATATTACACATGCCTCCTGCCAGTTGCCACATACTGGCACGAAACTATAATAGTTACAAAATCAGAGCGAATCACCTCCCAATCTTCGAAGGGTAATAGAGGGGGGAATGTTTGGAGTGAGTAGAGACACGATGATGAATTAAGAGATTAGGAGAAGAACGGGGGTCTATAATCTTAGCGAGACTGGAGGGACGTTGGGCAATACACGTGGTCAGGAATAAATTCAAAAGCCCAAAACATGCCTTTTCTACTTCCAGAGCGTGATTTTTCGATGCAGGCCGTAATACTGACAGGGTTCTTGACTTTGGACGCTTACTTAGACGTTGGGAAGCGTCTTTGAGTTCTCCGATCATTTTTGACTGACCGTTTGTGTCACTGCTTCCCATGCTGATAATTTTCCGTGTGCAGGATAAACACTTTAAAATAGCCTCTAGATGCAAGATGAATAGCTTAGGTAGGTTTATGTCTCCTTGTCTGACGCCTCTTGTCACTAGAAGTTGTCCAGTGATCAACTCTTCCTTTATTTTTACAAGCAGAGTAGCAGTCTCGTCAATGCAGCGGATAAATTTGGTGTATCTGTATACACAGTGAGCTCTTTTCGTCGTCCTCAGTATGGCCCAGATTTCGATTGTGCCGAAGCTCTTCTGGTAATTTATGGTAACCATGCGGCGTGGGGCACAATTATTTATCAGTGTGCGTATTGCTTGGACGTGATCGGTAGGACTGAATCTTTCCCTGAATTCCACCTTTTCCACTGTCTGACAAAAGTAAAATTTCTGACTGAGGCGATACGTAACACTTTGGTTAGCCGTTCATAAAATATAAGTAAACGACTATTAGGCCTGTAATTCTTGCTGTTCGCCTTGTCATAGTTTTTGAAAACTGCTTCACTGTATGTGTAAATTTAGGTAGAAGTCTGTTGACATTTCATTGTATTTATCTGTGTTTTAATGTGGAACTTACAAGCTCTGGGGAAAAGCCAAAAGAATTGTTATTTGCATCGAGTAGCAACGATAATAGCAGTGCTTGTGTGTTGTAAAATCTTTGGGTAGGGAGTTATTGCCCGGAGCGCGCGGAGGGAGGGAGACGGGTCTCAGCACGTGTAGTGTGCGGAAGTGTGGTGTTAATGCTCTCGTAATAGAGTGTACAATTTTGGCGGTATCATGCATGCGCGTGGGCTAGAGATCTAGTAGCAGGAGTAAGGACTGTGGACGGGCGGAAGAGGCTGTATTAATTACGATTGCCCGTTCATGTAATTAGCCGTGCTCCACAAGCCGTGTTCCAGCAACACAGATTCGTCGTCATCTCCGAGTTTCGTCGTATGCACACCACTGAAGTAAGACTGTTCATTGGTATAAAAGTATTAATGGCTAACCCACCAGCAGAGCTGAATGTGATTTGATTGAAAAAATCTATGTAAATAATAATCAGTTAAACTCAAGTCGATTGCGTCCTCATTGTCCTCAGACATTGTTACCAAGCAGGGTCCTTGTTCCTTTTTTTTTTCCTTATATGCTAACAAAGTGTCATAAGGAACAAACTGAACAGTTACAGCCAGCTTATTTATGGATAATTTCACTTTTAAGAATTTTAGCCTCAGTCTACATTCAATTAACTGTTGTACAACATAGGCTTCAGTATATGAGTAAAGTAAAGCAATTTCATTTTTAAAATATGAGAAGCAATCACTGGAAAAAATCCAAATCTAAAGAAATGCTCAAATTAAGAGTGTGGAATTTTTATTTATTTTACATATCGCTTGGAGCACATAGCTATTCGGTTTGGTACGTATTTTATTATTTATTTCTGTTCAAGTCAGTACAAAAGGCTCAGTTATTCAGACAATAATCTGATATCCAATTTGCCAAATAAGTAACTGCAAAGTATAAGTGCTTGGTTTTTTCTAAATTTCTTTGATGACGTTACGTTGAGTCCACTGAAAGTCATTGTTCATGTAACGAAGTTCAATACTAACATACAGTTTAATTGCATATTTTCAAATAATTACTCGATTGTTTTTCTTTTTTCAAAATTTAATGACAAACATAACGTAAGAGTGACTTCTCAGTTTTTTTTATCATTACATACTTACTTAAGGTTAGTGTCAAAAAAAGTGACAAGCTTCAGCAGTCATGTCAGTGTTTAATAACACATGTTTTTCTTTCCCATCATCTTGTACAGGATTTTGGATGTAAATTATCCTAGTGTGATGGCGACCATTAATTATTTCCTTTTTGTTCATTAGTGTAACTTTTGGATTCATGATCAATGGTACCCCCTTTTCTGTACTGTGTTGTTATTGAGTGAATGCAGAAAATACTTTTATTTTTCCAAATTATAATCATGTTCGGTTCAATTACTTTTTATTTTTAGTAGACTTTTCCATCAGAACGGTCTGTTGTACACTCTCCTCCTACTTATCGGCATTATTTCCTCTGGAAAGGTAGCCTTATCCAATTAGTAAAAATCCATTAGTTATAGAAGCGATCCACGGTCTTATTTTATATCGCAACCAGGATAGGCCGAGTTGTAAGGGGGAGGTTACAATATACGGCAATGTCACCACTCCCTGACATGATACTGCTCCCATCAGGATCGTGAGAGAATACAACTTACTGCAACATGTGTCGTAATACCTCGATGATTCTCATATGAATATTGAGGTATTCTAGAGTTATAGTTCGTACGAAAACTTAGTGAACTAAATTAATAGGACCGATGACCATAGCAGTCTGGTCCCTTTAATCCCACAAACCAACCAACCAACTAAATTAATAACACTTTGCGCCGAGTATGAAGCAATGAATAAAAAATTAGCACCACACTCAGCTTGCTTACCGAGCGAGGTGGTGCAGTGGTCAGCACAATGGATTCGGTTCAAACCCGCGGCTGGCCATCCTGATTTAGGTTTCCCGTGATTTCCCTAAATCGCTTCAGGAAAATCCAGGAACGATTACTTTGAAAGGGCACGGCCGACTTCCTCCCCCTTCCTTCCCTAATCCGATGGCACCAATGACCTCGCTGTTCAGTCCCCTCCCCCAAATCAACCAACTCAGCTTAGTTCCCTCTGTCTAAAATATAAGTAGAAAAGCTCTGCACCACAGGAACCATTTGCTTTTATTTACAAAGCGTTAGATAATTATTGGCTCTCTTGGGCTGAGTGAGAGTTTTGCTTAAGGGTAACTTATTGTAATTACTACTTTCAGAGTTCTGTGTTCCTTGTTTCACATTCTAGTGGCCACTGGTTCTTATTTCATGTTAGCTTGTTTGATTTCCCCCACTCCGTTTTCAGCTCACATTTTCGGCCATGGTGTATGGCTGCCGTCCACAGTAAATTTCCTTCATTTGTAGCTTTAAGTTCTTCATAACTTAGGAACTCTCTCTGTGGATATTCACGTTCAGCAGTCAATGCTGTGTTGTTACCTGCTCATTTGTATTCCTGTGTGTTGGGGATACGTGCAATGACAGCGTTCTGAAGAAAAATTGTTTCTAAATCTTTAATGGCCAAAACTCCTGTGGCCTGCTTGTAATGTTTACAGTATGTCCTTGGATCGCTCCAACAATTTCGGTCTTCTTGGTGAACAAACTTTTCAGTTTTCAGCAAACTTAACACAGAAAAATACAAGTAGCGGTGACATTTATTGATATATGATGTTCATTTTGCAGGCATTATATCTGAGTCGAATTAGTAACTATGCTCTAGTCCGTAAACCTAGTTACAGAATTGGGAGTAAAACTCCCTGTCTTATTCTTTTGGTATTCCGACACTCGGCAACTCCATCTTTGAGGCACAAGCAATAGTAACTTCCAGGTCACTCAGCGAACATATCAGCTGGTATTCTTCCTGCTGGTAGTATAACTAAATCTTGGCCACAACGCAAAATACACTCCTGGAAATGGAAAAAAGAACACATTGACACCGGTGTGTCAGACCCACCATACTTGCTCCGGACACTGCGAGAGGGCTGTACAAGCAATGATCACACGCACGGCACAGCGGACACAACAGGAACCGCGGTGTTGGCCGTCGAATGGCGCTAGCTGCGCAGCATTTGTGCACCGCCGCCGTCAGTGTCAGCCAGTTTGCCGTGGCATACGGAGCTCCATCGCAGTCTTTAACACTGATAGCATGCCACGACAGCGTGGACGTGAACCGTATGTGCAGTTGACGGACTTTGAGCGAGGGCGTATAGTGGGCATGCGGAAGGCCGGGTGGACGTACCGCCGAATTGCTCAACACGTGGGGCGTGAGGTCTCCACAGTACATCGATGTTGTCGCCAGTGGTCGGCGGAAGGTGCACGTGCCCGTCGACCTGGGACCGGACCGCAGCGACGCACGGATGCACGCCAAGACCGTAGGATGCTACGCAGTGCCGTAGGGGACCGCACCACCACTTCCCAGCAAATTAGGGACACTCTTGCTCCTGGGGTATCGGCGAGGACCATTCGCAACCGTCTCCATGAAGCTGGGCTACGGTCCCGCACACCGTTAGGCCGTCTTCCGCTCACGCCCCAACATCGTGCAGCCCGCCTCCAGTGGTGTCGCGACAGGCGTGAATGGAGGGACGAATGGAGACGTGTCGTCTTCAGCGATGAGAGTCGCTTCTGCCATGGTGGCAATGATGGTCGTATGCGTGTTTTGCGCCGTGCAGGTGAGCGCCACAATCAGGACTGCATACGACCGAGGCACACAGGGCCAACACCCGGCATCATGGTGTGGGGAGCGATCTCCTACACTGGCCGTACACCACTGGTGATCGTCGAGGGGACACTGAATAGTGCACGGTGCATCCAAACCGTCATCAAACCCATCGTTCTACCATTCCTAGATCGGCAAGGGAACTTGCTGTTCCAACAGGACAATGCAAGTCCGCATGTATCCCGTGCCACCCAACGTGCTCTAGAAGGTGTAAGGCAACTACCCTGGCCTGCAAGATCTCCGGATCTATCCCCCATTGAGCATGTTTGGGACTGGATGAAGCGTCGTCTCACGCGGTCTGCACGTCCAGCACGAACGCTGGTCCAACTGAGGCGCCAGGTGGAAATGGCATGGCAAGCCGTTCCACAGGACTACATCCAGCATCTCTACGATCGTCTCCATGGGAGAATAGCAGCCTGCATTGCTGCGAAAGGTGGATATACACTGTACTAGTGCCGACATTGTGCATGCTCTGTTGCCTGTGTCTATGTGCCTGTGGTTCTGTCAGTGTGATCATGTGATGTATCTGACCCCAGGAATGTGTCAATAAAGTTTCCCCTTCCTGGGACAATGAATTCACGGTGTTCTTATTTCAATTTCCAGGAGTGTATATTGTCCAACTCTGTAACCTGCGAGCCTCTTCCTTGTTAGTAGATAATTGTCATGCTAAATTTACCTGATTTTTCGTAACATGTCCTTAGAATAATATTTGTGTGTTTCGCTTAACGTATGGCACTTGGTTCTCAATGTATAATTCTGAATGGAGGAAAGTCGTCATACCTGGACGTTACTACTCATCTCGTCCTTAACATTGCATTTTGTCTATCATATCCACTAGTCGGACATAAGACGAATACAGTAGCTTTTAGGCAGCTCTGATGCAACGTGATAACTTGTAAATTGAAGATCCTTTTGGTCCCTCTTCTGGTAAGGTTGAAGGTCACAATTTTAGTCGTTCTGTAACAGAATTCCAAGCAGTCTGATAGAAAATCAATAAGGAAATGTTAAGGACATTTTTCCATCAAAAGTAGTCTCGTTACTTCCAGTACACCATTGCGTAAGGGTGAAAACCTATGACACTTCACAAATGATAATGCCTCTTTCTGCTTCATCCACATTATTGCCGCGCGGAGTGGCCGCGCGGTTCCAGGCGCCATGTCAGAGATTGCGCGCCAACGCCCGCTGGAGGTTCGAGTCCTCCCTCGGGCATGGGTGTGTGTGTCCTTCTGAACATAAGTTATTTTAAAGAAATGTGTAAGTCTAGGGACCGATGACCTCAGCAGGTTGGTCCCTTAGGAATTCACACACATTTGAACATTCAACTTCATTTTTGCCAATTGTATATACACAATTTTATTTATAAAATGCCACACTTCCATACCACCTGGATATGACACGAAACAGTAAGTAAACATAGATCATTCTGAAGTCCAACGTAAGTAATATCTTACTAATTCATGATGATGTAGGCACACTGGTGTTACAAGTACTTTACATTTTATTAATATATACTTTCACTGTAAGGCTCTGGTGATACGTTGTATTTAATTTGTGGTAGCGCAGTGCATACTTTAATGGCGTTAACATTTTTGTTGAAAACAGCAGTAAACGTCAATAATAAAATCTTTCACATTTTGTAAAACATTCAGAAAATCTTCAGGTAGTTTCAGATGCCACACCTTAAGGAACCTACTGGTCCTGCGGTTAAAGACATCGTCAAACCAGGTTTGAGCTGCATTTTCGTCCAGAAAGGAATTTTGTTGATGGTTGTTCAATATGGAACGGGAAAGGTGAACATTTGATAGCATAATATCTGAATAATAAGTTCGTGATGAATGACTACCCAAATAAAACATTCAATTGTTTTCTTTGTGGAATCATCAGAGTGCGTTACCGTTAGTATCAACAAGTGACGATGTTTCGCTGGCCGTTTATCTTACACTGCGACTGATATGTGTGTCACTTGTTGGCAACAATAAGCGGCTGCCGTAGACACATCCTTGCTTCGGATTTCACAATAAATATACCCTTTTTGACCCACCAGATGCCAAATACACAGGTGTCCAAGATTAAACCAACAAACTTTTATATCCCTGTCCTGTATCTAATTCACCGTGTAATCATACAAACTGGCAACCACATGTCTGTACGATCCTGTTATGCACAGAAGATTGCATTCCAGTCGACGAACAACCATGCCAACGATGACGCCAGGTCACGTACGAAACGAAATAGTGCTTGGAGGGGAAGTCCCTCGATCACAATCACTGTGTACACAGTCACAGACGGTGCAGAATGGCATAGAGAGGATTCCTATCTGACTCTCTGCGGTGCAGGGCCATAGAAAGAATGGAATCAGAACAGTCGCAAACTGATATGGCTTAGTGTGAATCGTAATGTTGTTTCTCGGGTGTGACGACAGTTTATAGAGACGGAAACTGTGTCCCGAAGATCAGAGCTGGACCAACCACGAGTGACTTCAGCAGACAGTACCGTCATTTGGCTCTATGGGCACGACAGTACTGCCTTAAAGGCGTGTGAGCTCGCAGCATCCACTGGACGTGTTGTATCGAGGCAAACGGTGTGCAGAAGGCTTCGGCAGAGTGGCCTTTATTGTCGGAAACATTCTGTACGTCAATCTCTGCCGCGTCCTCACAGAAGGGAACGTCTAGAGTGGAGACATCAACATGCCACCTGGGCGGTCAAACAGTGGGTCAATTTGGTTTTCACAGATGAGTCTCGATTTAGTCTGGAGAGAGATTCTCAATGGATTCGCATATCGAGGGAACACGGCATACGATTTCGGGACCCAAACATTGTGGAAAGAGACCGATATGAAGGAGGATCCCTAATGGTGTGGGCAGGGATTATGTTTACCAGTGGAACCAATGCTGATGAAATTGTAAAGGTGGACCGGCAACGTTTAACTACTGTCATGTATCTTGACGAGATCTTGGGACTTCATTTGCGGTTGTTGCGAGCTGCTGTACTAATGGACGATAATGCTCGACCTTATCACCTGTTTATACTGTTCTGTAGCAAAATAAAGTAACCTTCCCAATTTTCCGTTTGTTACATAAATTTTGGACACCAGTGTATCATGCTCACTCTGACCTATGCTTGGGTAACTTTTTATGAAGTGATTAACATAAACACATAATAGCTCTTCACCGGTAACAATATATATTATTGGAATGCTCAATGTGCGCCGGCCGTTGTGGCCGTTCCGTTCTAGGCGCGTCAGTCTGGAACCGCGTAACCGCTATGGTCGCAGGTTCGAATCCTGCCTCGGGCATGGATGTGTGTGATGTCCTTAGGTTAGTTAGGTTTAAGTAGTTCTAAGTTCTAGGGGACTGATAACCTCAGAAGTTAAGTCCCATAGTGCTCAGAGCCAATTGAACCATTTGAATGCTCAATGCGCGAATTGATGACGTTTCAGCGAGTGTGCAATAATATTTACCACTTTCATTTTTGTTGCTTTGAATTAAAGCCGGCGGTACTCGTAAATTGTTTCTAAAGTTCACGTATTGACTTCAAATGTTGCACTATGGTGAATTGGTCACATTTCACCACATATTTCAGTTATCGAGACATCCTGAATGTGGAAAATCGTTCATTCCAAGGCGATCTTCCTTCACACTGAAAGATACAGTTTTACTGCCTTTTCCCCGAAGATCACTGGCTCCATACACAGTACAGAAGTTCCGAGTTCCCTCCACTGCCTTCGCCCATCGATTAATCCCAAACTGAGCAATATGTCACAAATGTTCATCTTTTTCTCACTTTCAACTCTATTTTGCATTGCTTAAATAATGTTGATGTTTTAAGTATGCTAATTTCAGTGCGTAACAGCAGTACAAGCAGTAGAATTTCAAACAAGAAAATGGTATTTTATAAATACACTCGTGGCAGTGTTTACATGGAATGGATTGTGTCTTCTGCTCCAACTGAACCGATCACTGACTATTTCCAGTGGAGTTATGTAAGCCGCTCGGAGACCATTTGCAGCTGTTCATGGACTTCATGTTCCCGAACAACGATGGTATTTATATGGGTGACAAAGCACCATATCACGGGTCCGCAGTTTTTCATGATTGGTTCCGGAAATTTTGAGGGAATGATTTGGCTACCTAGATTGCCTGACATAAACCCCATCGAACATTCATGGAACATAAACGAGACGTCAGTTCTTGCACAAAAGCCTGCATGGGCCAAACTTTCGCACTTATGACGGCAATAGAGGCAGCATTGCTCAGTATTTTTGTATCGACTTGTTGAGTCCCTGCTACGTAGAATTGCACCACTAAGTTGAGTAAGAGGATGTCTGACACGATATTAGGGGGTATCCCACGACTTTCGTCACCTGTACTTTACTATTGAATTCAATCAGCTTGGTCTGCATTTCTCTGGGTGCTAAGAACTCTCGTTTCAATCGAGTACTCTGTCAAGCGAAAGTCCAATGTTTCCATTTCCCAGCTCCACCATGACCGACATATAAATCAATTATTGACTGAAACATGGTACTTATTACTGGAAGCTGTGACATCCTAGCAGAAGGCTGTTGTTTGTTGTACAACAAATGCAGCACGAATGCAAAAATTTTCTTAAGTTTTTTTTTACCAAATCTTGTTCTTGTCTTTTGCAATTGCATTGGAGAAGGAAGACAAAAACAGGCATGGAGATTACCAGCGCTTCAACGAGTTTCGTAACTGCAGTAACTTCACAGAACAAGCTTCATGGCACTCGTCTAGCAACACGGTGATGAGCTGAATATTCTATTATAGCTATAGCAGGTCACAAGTTGCTACAGGAATAGTGACTCACATGGCGATAGATAGGAAGAAATGAAATATGATCTACTCTGTTAACGGGTTTGAACGCTTGTAGTGGATATCGTAGCTATAAATTGCTTCCCAACTTCAGTATGTTCTTTAAGGCTCTCACTACAACGCCTTAAAGGCTTTTGGTGTCGTTTTCCTGTACCCAGCATAGGCCTGCATGCAGGACAACATTTTGAGGTATATGGAAATGTGCAATTTGTAGATTAAAATTCCTCTTCCTTTTTTTGTTTGCCGAACTGTACAGACAATAATTAATGCCAAAGATTATAGTTCTGGACATCGGCCTTTGGGACCTACCTTTGGCTGGAAATGACTGCTGCACGCAGCTGTCAGAGGAGGCATATACGATGCTTACATGAAAGGGAAAGTATAGAACAGTCTGCTAACCCCCGTACGAAGAACACTGGTTCCTAAAACGCTGCCGCTTAGTTCGTGAACGAAATTTTTCACACACCTTTCGACAAACGTCCATCGCTTGGACGAAACAGCTCCATGATGTATGTATAAGAAGATCGTTATATGTATGAATTGATTAGGCTTGTGCCCTTAAACTTGTTCTTTGTAAGCTTCAAAAAGTAAACACATGAGTGAAAAATAGTAAATCACTTTTCGATTCCTTTTAGCATTTTGTATACGTCATTTGATTTTCCAAACGCAACAAGAAGTCACGCTGACATATAACATATCCTACAACACTCGTAGGAATATAGCACAGTGCAGCATTGGATTCCATGCCCAGGATCATGTAATTTTTACCCATCACGGACATATCAGTCCGTCAGTTCTATACTGACGTCTAGAGTTCGAGGCCACCCGTGCCGCACTGCCACCGCGTTGCTCTCATTAGTGTGGCCCACGCTGCAAGCCCTAGACGCACCGCGGGTGGCGTGACCGCCAGCTGCCCACTCAGCGCCCAGCTGAGTCAGCTACACAAGCCACTACCATGCACCCTGGCTGTGCGCCGTAGCGCGGCCCTGCATAGCCCAAACTAGAGTATGGTGCCTGACTGTGCGCGCAGGACGGGAGCGCACAGTCGTCTTTTGGCAGGTAGGGAATACAGTGTTAAATAAATAATGTTCCTTAACTGTTAGCATCTTGCTAAATGGTTTCCGCCCTGCACTACCAGCGTGGAAACCACAACGCCTGGAAGGGAGAATGGCTACTCGCCCTTACAGACCGGAACAATCGTTCCCCAACCATTCGGTAGTACCATGATGCGGCCGTTACATTGTACAATACTGGACAAAAACACGCCATCTTTCTCTTTAGTGCCTCACAGGGTCCAATCTAAGAATGTTCGCCAACTTCTTTCTCAGATTTTTGTACAAAGAACAAAAAGAACGCATTTCTGAACACGTGATCACTGCTGAAACGTAACCACATATCAAGCTTTGCAAGAGTTTTTCACATGCTTCGTATTTTCTGGGATATTTTCAACGTATATTGGTATCAAGGGCAATTATGCTCCAGTGTCTCGTTACAAAGTCATTGAAGTAAGTGTGATCTCTTATCACCTTTTCTTTCTCTTTCTCTACTGCCCTGAAAATATCTCAATAACGATGCAATCTTGACCTTACGTGCTATGTATCTTGTTAAAGTGAAGACGTATTCCATTTACTCGAAGTTCTTGCTGCTGTCTACAGTAATGCCGACATCACTCTTCGTTCTCAAATTCCCATTCACCATTCCGCAGTCCTATCTCGAGTTTGTTTTTAGGACAGTGTTATCTGTACGTTAAGAATGATGCACAACAGTATGGTTAGGTTTCCTGGTGAACAGTTGTCCTATATTTATGTCTGGGTTCACTGAATGCAATGGAAGAGCGCCACAAGGACTCTATGTTGAGGTGATACAGCAGTGACGACAATCACGTGAAATTACCATTGGAAATTATCTTATGCTTTATTTATTTTACCTTAATTTAAGTGTTCCAAACTGTAGGCTTCTCCAAATACATTTCAAGTGATTGTGGATGGAAGACCACTTCTCCACTTGTGCCACAGAATCGCTCACACAAGCTGCATGCAGCTTGTTTTTGAACCTTCACCCTTTCAATAAACTGACGAATATAAGATCTTCATTTAGTGAAGGCCGCGGCCACTGCGTTGTCAGTGGTGAGACGTAACGCCTGAAATTTGGGATTCTGAGCCCCTTTTTGACCACGAGGACCTCTGAATACTGAATTCCCTAACGATCTCCTAAATGGCATGACCCATGCGTCCAGCTCCAACTACAATCTCCCGTTCAAAGCCTGTTTTTTCCCGTCGTGAGGTCATAACCACGTTTGAAACCCATTCACATGAATCACCTGAATGCTAATATCAGCTCCGCCAACGGACTGCCCTTCTGTACCTTGAGACTTGGTACTATCGCCATCTATGGGCATATCGCTGTCACATGACCTTTGTTAACTCAGTGTATATTAGCTACTTACAAGGAAACCCTTGAGTGCGAGGTCGCAAAAGGCCAATGGTGTTTACGGCATTCGGCGCCCCCCATATTGTCTACTGTGCCACCACAATATTGGACTGGAGGTATCCAATGGTGAGCACAGCGTGAAGTTACGTAGCGTAGTTGAAACGCTTAGTCGAGAAGCAACTCACAACAGTGTTACGATGCTAGTAGTGTTGATGCAAAGCAGGGCAATGGCAACGATAAACAAAGCAAACATTGTATTATATCTGCAACAACAGTTACCAAAGTTGTCATTTCATCAGAAAGGAACCCGAGAAATTTCGTAAAGTATGAAAGAAACGGCAGATGAATTATCAGCGTTTCTGCAACATGAGTCAGTGGAATGTGTAGTGACGTATACTCTGCGGACAATGTACGTTAGGAGTATAACGATGGCGATACGAGCCTAAAAAGTGAAAGTAATGTTGAAATAGCTGTATAGCCATGTAGGTCATCGTCTTTGTCGGACAGGGAGCAACAAATTCTGTCTCCAGTGAAACGTAGTAAAGGACAATCATTGTCCAAGGAGCGGGTACTAAACGTAATTACGTACATGGAAGAACATCCGCTGCATGATAAAAAAGCAACTATGGAGAGATTTGTTGTAGGTGCGGAGTAATATAATCCTGTAGTGCATAAGAAAAACTACGGATAATCAAGAAAGGACAAGGAGCACTTGTTAGAGAATCTGGTGTTTGGGCGTTTCAAGGATGCTCGATATAATATACAGTATGTGCATGATAGTGACCTACCACGTCATGCATATGAAATTGCGCGCGACATAAATTCCAGTGATTTCAAGGGAATCAATGAATGGTTGTATAATATCAAACACTGCTAGAGAGTTGCAAGACGTAAGATAACGAAACTTCAAACAAAGTGTCAACTTGAGAATGCACAGCAAACTGTGGAATCGGCCAGAAAGCTTTTAGATGAGATCAACAAACTTAGCCCATAGTTCAGTAAGGAATTTGTTTCAAGTCCCACCAATCGAGGTATGAAGAGGAAATGCATGTGAAAGTAACTGTGGAAATCAGAGATAGTAAGTGAGTTTATCAACATCAACTAATATCGCTGCCTTAACGCATTCGTATACAATTACGCCGACTGTTAACCTGAATGGTAAATTGGCTGGAAAGTTATTTATTGTGCTGCGAGAAGTTGAAGGTGCTCTGCCGACTACGATTCTTTCTCGTGTGCGTGATCTTGCAAGGGTAGTAGGGAATATTTGCGTCACAGCAAACAATGATGGGAAAACTGGTGTAAGATAACTAGAATTATGATATGAGCACAGCTTTTTGCCGATAGCTCGTCAAATTAACTTGCTTTTGCTTGATTCCTAGTCTGCGTATAAGAATCGTTCTCTTTGAGTGCGAACTATTCCTTCTGGAAAGTGTGTCTCATTGCAATTTTTTACCACTTGGAACCATTGGACATATTCAGCCTTGTTTCTTTCATGGCTATAAAACTTATCATCACACTCCTTGTAGGTACGTATTAAAGAATAGCCTGCTTCACGATAATCTCCAGAACACACTACTTCTCATTCGGTACCATGCCATGACGTTCCATCAGTTATCATCACCCCATTATACCAATATGATACTATGTACCTTATTTAGACGTCTAGCTGAACGTCCTGCACGATTTGTAACTCCCAAAGAGTTCACCTTCGTTCTTGATGGCGTGAACCTTTGGAATCACTGTGACCCGCCATTTTCCTTTCGATGTTCATGGTGCAAGTCAATCATTCGTTTTTAACATTTCTTGAATGTGAAAGACATCGATTTTGTTAAGTATGTTACCGTAACTAAACTATCTCATTACAACTGAACCAAAGAGATCCAGGCACTGCTGATAATTTTTTCTGTAATGGCAAGCTTGCGTCATGTGGAGAGACAGCATGCGGCGTCGCACGTCCAATGGCGATAGTAGCGGGTGGCGGTCGCTCCTCACCGTGAACTCGACTTAGCGAAGAAAGCATCTAAAACGATTCTTGTTGTTGTGATTTAGATACTGAAAGGCTTATGGAAGCAATGAATCAGATTTGATTTTTCGTTTATTTCATTGGCCTCAAGTCAACTGAAATGGTTCCTGTAAGATTATTCGATTTATACAAGTTATTCAGTGATAGTGGAAGGGTGAGATGTTTATTCACCTTGTGCTGGAGTTATTTCGAAAGCGTTATAAAACTTGTCAGTAGCTCCCAAGAACATATGAAATTAAAATAAACAGTGTCCACGGTGTCAGATTTGCCCGCAAATACTGTAGTAGAGGAAGGATGGCTACATGGGCAGGCTGGGTGTAGTGGAAATTCCGTTTTATTTACTTGGAGACTGCTCTAGACTAGTGTTTAATATTCGAAATTATTCGAAGACACTTAATTTGTTGTGTCAGCTAGTTTCGTTGAGATAGCTGCGTGTGTTCCTCTGCAGTTAAACATTTTGTGTTTTCTATTCTTCTGTTGTAAGTCACGTGACATATTCGTTTGCATGTATTAACAAAATAGTAGTGTGACAGTTAACTGCTACACTGCTGGTAAAACTCTATACTTTATCCTTAGAAACCACGTGATTATGAGTTACATAATTTAGTATTCACAAGGCATCTAGCGTAATCGCGTCCAGTCTAGCAAAGTAGCTAATCGCCGTACAGGCAAAGTAGCCGAGTGGCCACTTTATCTAAACAGTTATTTGTAACGCATTTACCTTGTTTCAAGGC
This sequence comes from Schistocerca serialis cubense, assembly GCF_023864345.2. Classification (NCBI taxonomy): domain Eukaryota; kingdom Metazoa; phylum Arthropoda; class Insecta; order Orthoptera; family Acrididae; genus Schistocerca; species Schistocerca serialis. The sequence goes on along the minus strand of NC_064640.1, from coordinate 757,242,206 downwards.
CAATAAATTGATAATAAGAAACAGATATTTCATAAATTAGGTATACTAAAGCATTAGTGTATAAAAAATTGATTAAAAGCTGTCTTTTGATTAGAAGTGCGAGCTAAGATGACATTAGATTATTTAAGAAAAACACTTCATCAATCATGCGATTCCAAAGGTGTGCAACAAGTATTGGAAGCTGTAAGAAAAGGAAAGGTTCCATTTGTACAACAGCCTAACTATTCAGTATCTCAAGATACACACTTAAAATAAGAGTTCATAAAAAATAAAAAAATAAGAACGAGATGGTACTGATGACAAGAAAATGCTTGGGTACTTCACATGTGTTTCATCTAGGAGGTAGAGGAAGAACTTTCGAACCATATTTTTAACATGGAACGAAGATATGGCATATAAGTAAGTGATTTACTTCAGGTAGAATATTAGCTTGATGAGCAGAATAATGTACCGCAGCCATTTAATAAAGAGAAAATAAGGCAGGCAAGGACTGGGTGACAGTTTAGGAAGAGACATCCAGATTTCATATCTTCTCAGTTTTAATTTTCGTTCTCCCTGTCTCTCGCCACTTGGTACTACCTATCAGGCAAAGTGACCTCTTTGCAGACTTTCTCCTGAGCTCTCTTTTCTACAGCAAAATGAGGAACTGAATAATAGTGCAATTATTTATAACTACAGAATGTATACTGTTTCTACATCTATTTTTCGTACACTTATCTATGATTGTATATCAGGGAAAAACATCATTTTCCGTAGGGTCCACTTTACACACATTTCCCCTATTTAACGTAGCAGCCTGTTCTAAAAATTACACCCGGATAATTCTCATAGCAATGTTCCAAAAGCCAAGAGGCACCATTAGTGTGAAAAAATCTGGAGCTAATATACTTTCAAAATGAGCCAACGGAGAGAAGCTCCACAGAATAGCCGATCCATGTTCACGTAGGAGAATCTCTTCCTGTTACTTTTCTTTATCTCTAGCTTAAGCTGTCTCAGAAACGAAACACTCTTTCCTCAGGTTCTTTTCACTTTTATTGGCAAAACATGGCTAACATATATATTGTAATCATAACAAGTGGTTGATACTTTTGTTTCATTTAGTTTCTATGAAGTGAATGACAATTTTCTTAAAGATGACATATTCGAAATATTAATGTCAGCATTTTGTATTTCTTTCTTTAGATTCTGATAAAAACTACTTCTGCTTTCATGACATCAAAAGCTGGAATCCACTTGCACTCCTCTTATTGAAATGTTTCAATATCTTCGTGGCATTTCAATTCTGATTTTTTAGTCATTGCACAAGATTTGAAAATTTTTAATTAAATGTTTATGAAATTTCTTTGTGAATGATCACGTTTTCTAATCAGTGTTGCCTTGTCTTGCCATTGGTGTTATTATTTATTATTGGTAGTACCGATGAAAGTATCCTCAAGGCGAAGTTTTAAGCGTATAATAGTTTTAAAAATTATTTGTTGATAATTTTAATATTGGCCTGGGACGCTACAAGAAGGAGAATCACTCCTTGCGAACAGACCATTTACTTTTCAGAGCACTTAAAACAGAAAATCAAAATATATACGACAGGCGCTGAAGACAAGGGCCAGCTCAGTAATTCCCATGAAATTTATTTATGATGTTCGATTTTCATTCCCCTCCATCTGGGTATTATTGCTAATTATGTGTTAGGCATAAAATATATTCACAGAGACGGGGACAAAAGATGTTGTCCTACACTTAAGATATTTTAGCTCCCAATCAATGTGGCAGCAGCCTGCAACACAGCGTCTTCCAAGCGTGGGCGTACTAAGTGCGAGACATCTGAACGGAGTCATTGGCTGCGGAAATTTATACCTCTTGCTGCTGGTTTTATACAGAATGGGCAAGCTTTGTAGAGCACATTTGGCAGCCACATGACTATCGACATACTTCCTGGAGTGATTCAGAACTATCTAGATAAATGAACATGTTATTTCCTTGTTACTTCCATTAAACTTTCTGAATGATTCTCACCTGAAATGTAACATAGGTTTGTCAATTTGATGGCTTAATGTCAGTAAGTCCATTCTACTCAGAAAATACAACTAATCTCATGTAGTACATTCCGAAATATCTTTGTTTTGAATTACGGTGGCAATGAGAGTGAAGTGCAGGCAGCAGTTGCTTGCTAGCTATGCGCATACTTAATTTTTAGGTTTTGTGAACATACACTTATTTCGTTTATGGGTAGCATTGAATAATTTGTTAAACGGTTTCTTTTTGTGTCTACCTCACTCCCAGATTAAGATACTATCGTGATAATCCAAAACTCATCTTGGGTATGACACAATTTTATACTCACAGACCATACCAATATCAAAAGTGCATAATACGCATGAAATTTTGGGCAAGAGTATTTTAGGGATACTATTTCTTTTATTGAAGTACACTCCTGGAAATGGAAAAAAGAACACATTGACACCGGTGTGTCAGACCCACCATACTTGCTCCGGACACTGCGAGAGGGCTGTACAAGCAATGATCACACGCACGGCACAGCGGACACACCAGGAACCGCGGTGTTGGCCGTCGAATGGCGCTAGCTGCGCAGCATTTGTGCACCGCCGCCGTCAGTGTCAGCCAGTTTGCCGTGGCATACGGAGCTCCATCGCAGTCTTTAACACTGGTAGCATGCCGCGACAGCGTGGACGTGAACCGTATGTGCAATTGACGGACTTTGAGCGAGGGCGTATTGTGGGCATGCGGGAGGCCGGACGGACGTACCGCCGAATTGCTCAACACGTGGGGCGTGAGGTCTCCACAGTACATCGATGTTGTCGCCAGTGGTCGGCGGAAGGTGCACGTGCCCGTCGACCTGGGACCGGACCGCAGCGACGCACGGATGCACGCCAAGACCGTAGGATGCTACGCAGTGCCGTAGGGGACCGCACCACCACTTCCCAGCAAATTAGGGACACTGTTGCTCCTGGGGTATCGGCGAGGACCATTCGCAACCGTCTCCATGAAGCTGGGCTACGGTCCCGCACACCGTTAGGCCGTCTTCCGCTCACGCCCCAACATCGTGCAGCCCGCCTCCAGTGGTGTCGCGACAGGCGTGAATGGAGGGACGAATGAAGACGTGTCGTCTTCAGCGATGAGAGTCGCTTCTGCCTTGGTGCCAATGATGGTTCCAAATGGTTCAAATGGCTCTGAGCACTATGGGACTCAACTGCTGTGATCATAAGTCCCCTAGAACTTAGAACTACTTAAACCTAACTAACCTAAGGACAGCACAGAACACCCAGCCATCACGAGGCAGAGAAAATCTCTGACCCCGCCGGGAATCGAACCCAAGATGCGGGCGCCAATGATGGTCCTATGCGTGTTTGGCGCCGTGCAGGTGAGCGCCACAATCAGGACTGCATACGACCGAGGCACACAGGGCCAACACCCGGCATCATGGTGTGGGGAGCGATCTCCTACACTGGCCGTACACCACTGGTGATCGTCGAGGGGACACTGAATAGTGCACGGTACATCCAAACCGTCATCGAACCCATCGTTCTACCATTCCTAGACCGGCAAGGGAACTTGCTGTTCCAACAGGACAATGCACGTCCGCATGTATCCCGTGCCACCCAACGTGCTCTAGAAGGTGTAAGTCAAATACCCTGGCCAGCAAGATCTCCGGATCTGTCCCCCATTGAGCATGTTTGGGACTGGATGAAGCGTCGTCTCACGTGGTCTGCACGTCCAGCACGAACGCTGGTCCAACTGAGGCGCCAGGTGGAAATGGCATGGCAAGCCGTTCCACAGGACTACATCCAGCATCTCTACGATCGTCTCCATGGGAGAATAGCAGCCTGCATTGCTGCGAAAGGTGGATATACACTGTACTAGTGCCGACATTGTGCATGCTCTGTCGCCTGTGTCTATGTGCCTGTGGTTCTGTCAGTGTGATCATGTGATGTATCTGACCCCAGGAATGTGTCAATAAAGTTTCCCCTTCCTGGGACAATGAATTCACGGTGTTCTTATTTCAATTTCCAGGAGTGTAGATTTTCTTTTCAAGGTTTTTACGGTAAGTTTTAATTGGCTAATATGAGAACACTCCATATTCTTACAGTTTTTCCGTTTTTTTTTAATGTAACAGAGACGACCAAAGACCAATTTGGCTCACTTACATGACAGAGCACACAAGGATACCAGACGTCAAGACTGGTAAACGAAAAACGAATAAGTGTGCCCTCGGCAAACGAGTAGTCCGAAATGTTTGAAGACACACTGTCGGTACAGTAAGAACTTCACCACGGGCTCTACAGTCTATACTACATGCAAGTGAATTCCGGCTCAGGACAGGGCCCAAGCACCAACCACGCATGCCAGAGCATCGACTAGAAGTCTCCTACCAGACCAATGTCCAGCACCCGAGTGCTCCGCGCTTCTTCAGAAAAAAAAAATCAGTTTTCCCACAAAGTGCACCAATGACACCACCTTCACGCCACCTTGAGCCTATCACTGGGCTCCAGAGGAGCTGAGTCTTCCGTCCCACACGACAGCACAAACTCCTGTTGGCTGGTTTGTGGAGGTTGAAGGGACCAGACTACAAAGGCCATTGGTCCTTTTTCCACGATCATGAAAACCCACAAGGAATAAAAACTAGCAACAGAGGTACAAGCGACGACACAGAACTAGAAAGACACAGACAAAGATAAGAAATCAAGGAAGTAAAGGCACACAGAGTTGTGCAGTGGTTGGCGGACCATGGAAACAAAAAAGGAAAAGCCAGCCACCAAGAGACACACTAAAAACCCCAATCCAAAGGCCAGACGGAACACACAAAAGGGACAAACCCTCAGATTGAGCGATAGAAGCCCGCCGCTCGAATGAAGCTCAAAACTAAGCCTGCCACTGCAGTCATACGTTAAAAGAGCATGGAGCATATGAGGCAGCGCAAACGTCTGTCTGAGCGCAGTTAAAAGCGGACACTCCTACAAGATTTTCATAGAGGTGGATTTTCGCAGTGCAATAAATGACCATGCGTCAGCCAGGTGTGGGCAATGCGTAGCCGGCAGAGATCAATGGAGTCCTTGCGGGATGCTCACATGGAGGAGCGCCACACACCTGCAGTCTCCATGATGACGTGAAGTTTGTTGGGTGAAGGCAGTGTACGCCATTCATCACTCCAGGTACCAAGGACTTTCTGCAGCAATACGGACAGGGGCTCACATTCCGAAAGGACGATCTCCAGGGCCAGTTCACTGATAGCCTGTTTGGCCAGCCTGTCAACACGTTCATTACCCACGATGCCAACATGACCTGGGGTTCACACAAAAACCACGAAGCAGCCGCAACCGGCAAGAGTGTGGATGGACTCCTGGATAGCCGTCACCAGACAAGAGCGAGGAAAACACTGGTCGATAGCTCCTAAACCGCTCAGGGAGTCACTACAGATAACGAAGGACTCACCTGAGCAAGAGCGGATATACTCTAGGGCGCGGGGGATGGCGGCCAGCTCTATAGTGAAAACACTGCAGCCAGCCAGCAATGAGCGTTGTTCAGAATGATCCCCAAGAGTAACAGCATAACCAACTCAACCAGCAACCATCGAACCGTCGGTACAGACCACGTCAGAGCCGTGAAACGAGGCCAGGATGGAAACAAAGTGGCGGCGGAGGTCCACAGGAGGGACTGAGTCCTTCGGGCCCTGTGCCAAATCCTGCCGAGGCATTGGTGGGGCACGCACCACGGAGGTATACGCATGTGAGTTCATTAAAGAGGTGGGAGAGAGAAAAACTCAAGCCAAGGGAGAAGAGCCTGGATGCGAACGCAATCGTACACCCTGACCGGGGCCGCCGTTCTGGAAGGTGGACGACCGAGTGGGGGAACAAGAGACGGTAATTTGGATGCCCAGGAAAGCTACAAACAATGCAGCATAATTGACCAGTAGACGTCGGCGCCGTATCTGCAATGGAGGGATACCAGTCTCCACAAGTAGGCTGTTTACAGGGCTTTTGCGGAAAGCACCAGTGGCGAGTCGGATCCCGCAGTGAAGTATGGAGTCGTGCAACCGCAACGCGGAAGGCGATGCCGAACCCTAAGCAAGGCTCTCATAATCGAGACGGGACTGAATAAATGCCTGATACAGTCGAAGAAGGGTAGACCGATCGGCATCCTAGCTGGTATGACTCAAGCAACGAAGAGCGTTAAGGTGGCTCCAGCACATTCGTTTAAGCTGATGAATATGAGGGAGCCAAGTTAACCGGGTATCAAAAAGCAAGCCCAAAAACCGATGCGTCTCCATCATGGCAAGAGGTTCGCCGTCAAGATAAAGCCGCGGCTCAGGGTGAACAGTGCGACGCCGGCAGATATGCATGACGCAAATCTTGGCGGCCGAGTATTGGAAGCCGTGCGTGACGGCCCAAGACTTTACCCTGCGGATAGCGCCCTGTAGTTGCCGTTCTGCAACCGCAATTCCTGTGGGGCTATAGTACAGACAAAAGTCATCAGCACACAAAGAAGCCGATACAGGCGTTTCCACAGCTGCAGATAGCCCATTGATAGCAACTAAAAACAGACAGACACTCAAGACAGAGCCTAGCGAGACCTCATTCTCTTGGACTCGGAAGGAACTATGGGAGGAACCAACTTGCACGTGGAAGGAAAGAAGCGACAGAAAATTTTGATTAAAAATCGGGAGCAGGTCCCCAAAAACCCCACCCATGTAGCGTAGTGAGGATGTAATGTCACCATGTTGTATCATATGCCATCCGCATGTGAAAAAAGACAGCAACCAGATGCTGATGGCATGCAAATGCCATACAGATGGCAGGCTCCAGGCAGACCAGAATATCAGTGACAGAGTCGCTCTTATGGAACCCACCCTGAGAAAAAGCCAGAAGGCCCCAAGACTAAAGCAGCCAAATCAACCTCCGGCTCACCATACGTTCGAGCAACTTGTACAGAACGTTGGTGAGGTCAATGGGGCGGTAGCTGTCCACCACCAGTGGTTCCTTGCCACGCGTCAACACTGGTATGATAATGCTTTGCCGCCATTGAGACGTAAGCTCACCCTCAACCCAGATACGGTTGAAAAGATCTAGGAGATGTTGCAGGCAGTCCACCGAGAGGTGCTGGAGCATCTGATAGTGGATGCGATCCAGCCCAGGAGCTGTGTCAGGGAAAGCGGTGAGGGCACTTTGGACTTCCCACACACTGCATGGAGCATTGTACGATTCGGGATGGCACGTAAGGAATGCAAAACTCCGACCTTCCAACCGTTCTTTCAGGGAGCGTAAGGCCAGCGGGTAATTTGTAGAAGCCGAACTCTGAGCATAATGCCCTGGTAAGAGTCCTGCAATCGTGTTGGATTCAGTACTGACTGCTCCATTCAGGGAAAGGCCAGGTACGCTGACGGGCTATCTGATAGCCATAAAGTCGCTTAATCTTGGCACAAACCTGTGATGGAGAGGTACAGAGGCCAAGGGTTGAGACATACCTTTCCCAGCACTCCTGCTTCTGTCGGCGAATAAGGCATCGAGCTCGGGCACGGAGCCACCTAAAGGCAAGGAGGTGTTTCAGCGATGGATGCCGCTTATGACGTTGGAGGACCTGCCTGCGATCTGTGATCGCCTCAGCGATCTCTGATCGCCTCAGCGATCTCTGGTGACCACCAAGGCACAGTCCGCTTCCAAGGCGACCCAGAAGAACAGGGAACTGTAGATTCCACTTCAGAAACGATGCCGGTGGTTATCGTCTGATCCACCACATCAATGGCGCCATGAGAAAGAGGCTCAAGAGTCGCAATGGAGGCGAATGGGTCCCAGGCTGCCTTATTCAAAGCCCATCTGGGGAGGCGCCCAAGTGAGTGACGCTGGGGCAGTAACAGAAAGTGGTCACTACCGCAGAAGTCGTCATGCACACTCCATTGGACAAACGCTAGAAGGCCAGGGCTGCAGGCAGAAAGGTCGATGGCTGAGTACGTGCCATGTGCCACACTGAAATGTGTGGAGGCACCATCATTTAAAAGAGAAAGGTCGAGCTGTGCCAACACTTGCTCAACGACAGTGCCTCGGCTACCCCACATAGGATTATGGGCGTTAAAGTCGCCCAAGAGCAGAAAAGGTGGTGGCCATTGCGCAACCAGTGCAGCCAATACATGCTGAGTGACATCACCATCCGCTGGAAGATAGACACTGCAGACAGTAACAGCCTGAGGTGTCCACACCCGAACAGCGACAGCTTCTAAAGGTGTCTGAAGAGGGACACACTCGCTGTAAAGAGCTCCACCAGCTGCCCGATTCTTATAATAACTCCGATAGCTATGGAGGACGGGGGTGCGTATCGCCGGAAACCAAGTTTCCTGGAGAGCAGTGCAGAAGAAAGGGTGGAGGCTGAGAAGTTGTCAGAGCTCAGCAATGTGGTTGTAAGAACCGCTGCAATTCCACTGGAGGATGACATTGTCCATGGTCGAAAAAGGCGTGAAGGGACTGAGGAGGCAGATTACGCCGCTGGGTCACCTACCGCCACCGAAGGAGAGCCAGAATGGAGAACCATTGCGTCTGAGGTACAGGCGAGATCGAGGTTGTGGGGGGGGGGGGGGGGGACGCCAAAATCTGCAAATTGTCCTCAGACGCAGAGCTGGTAGTAAGACTATCTGACAGCACGCCACTAGTTCTATGACTAAACAAACTCGTAGACTAGAAGGACCGAATGAATATAGCGGGTGAGACCACGAAACCCTCATTGATGCAGCTGCCCCATAATACAGTGTCTCCAGGTGGTATCGTATCCCATACCTATGTCAAAGGGTACACCTCCCCAACGTTGTTCGTCTAGATAAGGCTGGTGAATAGCGGCCTCTAGCAGGGTCAGGTTATTGTAAATTTATTGGTATCTCCTGAACAGACACTGAGAGCGGCTGAGGACCTGGCTGGTCTCTAAAATCTAGACAACACGAGACTGACGATTTGCTCCAAGGTCTGTCTCACACAGCTCCTTAAGGCGGCGCTCTGTAACGACTAGCACACGTTCGGCCCTTTCCTAGTTTGAAGAGAGGTATCGAAACTGCCTCACTTAACAAACTGGGATAATGGCCTCTCCGTCATATGGTATTAAAACGTAAGAGTATTTCCTTTCACACCTGCTAAAAGTCCCACAGCATGACGTATTGGATTTTCTCGTGACCAGGAACAGTACTATGTGCCCCAGACAGTGCCAAACTGAGCTCCCACATAGAGAATGGTTAGTTATAGGACTCAGAATTGTAGCATTTGATGTCCAAACTCACCCTCTCCATAATGACACAGTAACGATGGAATGCCAAATCCCTGCTGGCCATGGCAGTAATCCCTGCAAGGTGCTCAGCCATTTCCTGAGTGATGTTTCCAGGCGTCATTAAGAGACACTCCTTTCTCCCAACCGCTGCTATGTATAACGAATTTCATTTACTGAGATACCTGATGGCTTCCAATACTTTCATAGAACAAGTAGAGTGGTTTAGAGAGTACTAGAACTCTAGCCATGACGTTGTCTTGTTCTCATTGAGTATGTGGCGAGCTTTGTCTGTCACTGATCCAAAGGCTGCGAGGATTTCTGCTTTTGGGCGGGGCTTACATCGTCACACAGCTGCACACATGACTGAGATAGCTGAGTTGCAGTCATTTGTTCACCAAGGTACATCCTATCTGCTAAGATGACCTGAGGACTTTGGGATGGATAAGTCTGTGGCGTGGTGGATCAATCGTCTATTGTGCTCCACCAATTCCTGGATGCTGAATCGGCGATCAAACACATCCAGGTGGTTAAACGGCTCCCAGTTAGCTCAACTGATCATCCATCCTAGTGGCGTCCTTTTATCCACATCTCTATCTGTTAGGTAAATGCAGAGTGGGAAGGTTATCAATACCTTCCCACAGACCGAATCTACAACGACAGGGAATCAAAACCAGAGGTCTATACAGGAGGATGACAGAGTAACAGTGATGAAATGAGTGGGTCTCCTTGCGTTTAGAATGCACAGCTCCTGAGACATCATGAGGCTCTCTAAAACTCGACTCCTTGCGGATATGAAGTGTGAGCCCCAGAAATAGATGGGAGAGTTGTTCTATAAGATCTGTGAGAGCATAAGAATATGTTCTTCCCCATGGTGGTAAATGCACAGAGCAGATAGTGATACAGTGACCTGCATGAACATCAAAGGTAACTGCTTGCAATTCAGTAACAAGGCATAGAGCAGAGGAGTGGTGTTTGTTATCCATAAACACAGCGATCCCACCCTTTGCCCATTCGTCAATTAGGTCATGCTTACAGTGGAGGACATAGCTGCATAGCGCAGTAGTGTCAGTAGCTTTAAAACGTGTTTCCAGTAAACACTAGCACATAGAGTGTTTCGGTGCTAGGAATTTCATCTCCTTCACTTGCACCCTAAACACAATGATGCGCCACTGTAGTATGCGGAAAAATTAGCTGCGAGGAGGGGGTAGTACTTTCGCCCTGTTCCTTTGCCAGGATGGGGAAACTCCAATGGATGGAGGCTTTGTCTTGAGACGAGATAGTTAACCTTGACGGGCATGACCGAATGAATATAGGGGGTGAGACCACGAAACCCTCATTGATGCAGCTGCCCCATAATACAGTGTCTCCAGGTGGTATCGTATCCCATACCTATGTTAAAGGGTACACCTCCCCAACGTTGTTCGTCTAGATAAGGCTGGTGAATAGCGGCCTCTAGCAGGGTCAGTTTATTGTAAATTTAATGGTATCTCCTGAACAGACACTGAGAGCGGCTGAGGACCTGGCTGGTCTCTAAAATCTAGACAACACGAGACTGACGATTTGCTCCAAGGTCTGTCTCACACAGCTCCTTAAGGCGGCGCTCTGTAACGACTAGCACACGTTCGGCCCTTTCCTAGTTTGAAGAGAGGTATCGAAACTGCCTCACTTAACAAACTGGGATAATGGCCTCTCCGTCATATGGTATTAAAACGTAAGAGTATTTCCTCTCACACCTGCTAAAAGTCCCACAGCATGACGTATTGGATTTTCTCGTGACCAGGAACAGTACTATGTGCCCCAGACAGTGCCAAACTGAGCTCCCACATAGAGAATGGTTAGTTATAGAACTCAGAATTGTAGCATTTGATGTCCAAACTCACCCTCTCCATAATGACACAGTAACGATGGAATGCCAAATCCCTGCTGGCCATGGCAGTAATCCCTGCAAGGTGCTCAGCCATTTCCTGAGTGATGTTTCCAGGCGTCATTAAGAGACACTCATTTCTCCCAACCGCTGCTATGTATAACGAATTTCATTTACTGGGATACCTGATGGCTTCCAATACTTTCATAGAACAAGTAGAGTGGTTTAGAGAGTACTAGAACTCTAGCCATGACGTTGTCTTGTTCTCATTGAGTATGTGGCGAGCTTTGTCTGTCACTGATCCAAAGGCTGCGAGGATTTCTGCTTTTGGGCGCGGCTTACATCGTCACACAGCTGCACACATGACTGATATAGCTGAGTTGCAGTCATTTGTTCACCAAGGTACATCCTATCTGCTAAGATGACCTGAGGACTTTGGGATGGATAAGTCTGTGGCGTGGTGGATCAATCGTCTATTGTGCTCCACCAATTCCTGGATGCTGAATCGGCGTTCAAACACATCCAGGTGGTTAAACGGCTCCCAGTTAGCTCAACTGATCATCCATCCTAGTGGCGTCCTTTTATCCACATCTCTATCTGTTAGGTAAATGCAGAGTGGGAAGGTTATCAATACCTTCCCACAGACCGAATCTACAACGACAGGGAATCAAAACCAGAGGTCTATACAGGAGGATGACAGAGTAACAGTGATGAAATGAGTGGGTCTCCTTGCGTTTAGAATGCACAGCTCCTGAGACATCATGAGGCTCTCTAAAACTCGACTCCTTGCGGATATGAAGTGTGAGCCCCAGAAATAGATGGGAGAGTTGTTCTATAAGATCTGTGAGAGCATAAGAATATGTTCTTCCCCATGGTGGTAAATGCACAGAGCAGATAGTGATACAGTGACCTGCATGAACATCAAAGGTAACTGCTTGCAATTCAGTAACAAGGCATAGAGCAGAGGAGTGGTGTTTGTTATCCATAAACACAGCGATCCCACCCTTTGCCCATTCGTCAATTAGGTCACGCTTACAGTGGAGGACATAGCTGCATAGCGCAGTAGTGTCAGTAGCTTTAAAACGTGTTTCCAGTAAACACTAGCACATAGAGTGTTTCGGTGCTAGGAATTTCATCTCCTTCACTTGCACCCTAAACACAATGATGCGCCACTGTAGTATGGGGAAAAATTAGCTGCGAGGAGGGGGTAGTACTTTCGCCCTGTTCCTTTGCCAGGATGGGGAAACTCCAATGGATGGAGGCTTTGTCTTGAGACGAGATAGTTAACCTTGACGGGCATGACAGTCCATAGGCTCAAAAGCCAAGTCATGACAACTGTCAGATTGAGGTCTACATGATCTGACAGATTACGACTGTTTTCTTGTTCCCATTTGGTTTGTTTCTCATAGATGGTTTCGGTGAAATGACAGCGGCAGTGGTTCTATCCGAGCTAGTTTGTTTATTATAGTCAAGTACCTGATGTACAGGAAACTCTCCAGTGTCAGCAACTGCGGACATTTCTGATGCTTTTGGGGTGGGGGGGGGGGGGTGGGGGGGGGGCTTTGGGCTCTGGAATAGCATCACCTTCACAGCTTCATTGAAAAATGCAGGACCAGTGCTGACACTAGCAACTTCAGTTTGTGTAGAGATATTGGCTTTTGGAACAGCCTTTTAACAGCTGAAGCAAAATCAGTAGCGAACGTGGAACGTTGCATATCCTTATAGGTCATTTTGACCTCATTAAACGCAATACGTTTCATTACTTTCAGCTTCTGTATCTTCCTTTCTTCATGGTAGACGCGGCAGTCTCTACGCCAGACAGGGTGATCCATAGAGCAATTTAAACACTTCAGAAAAGATGAACAAACGCCACCTTCGTGAGCGACTTGAGTGCATTTTCCACAAGTGACTTCTCCCTTGCATCCCAGAGTAGTGTGCTCAGGGTGCTGGGGTGTAAATCAGCGCATTGGGTTGGGGACGTAACACTGCTCGTTTAAGTGAAATATATAAACGTTGACATGCTATGGAACTTTCGTACTATTCAATGTACGGATAAACGAGTCGGGTTTGATCTGCTCGCCATCAATCCTTTTTCATTATAATTTGCACTTCTTGAGCCTACTCATCTTTAAACAAGATCTCAGCAGGGTACAGCATCTTTGCTGTACTTTATGTTGTTGTATAGCTTCGTTTCTTTTACATATTCTCAGAGGCATTTAGCTGTCTGGATGTACGTTGCTTGATGGGAACTAGAAGGTTCAACCAACAGCGTCCAACTTCTCAATCGCTTGACAGTTTTATAGGTAAAAGCAATGCCCTGTAAACCCTGTTGTATGTAGAAAGGTGAAACATCCCCAAAGCTGTCCTCTTTCCTTTCAGCTATTAAAAAAATAAAAACTCTGACTAGTAACTTTTGATCTGTTACTAGAAACAGAACCTGTATCAGGATAACTGTCGACACAATTCTCTTGTCAAGTTCAGCTAGGAATAGAAAGCGATAAGCTAAGGAAAGAAGAGTCCACCCACAGAGAGGCCCGCTTCACTGGATAAGCTTTACACAACTTAGGTGTGGCCGGCTCCCCGGAAATTTCCCACTAACGATTGTTCCACCTCGACAGTCAAGCGTCTCTGCACGCAGCCCACCTCGTGATTGAGGTTTTCTTGTAGAGTTTTTTACCACCAAGTGCGTAGATATTCTGGAACAGACAACGATCTTATCTCATTGTCAGCGATAAGGACTTCCGGTGTCAGGTTACACACTTGTGCTATACATAGGGTGTTTCAAAAATAATGTTTCCGCTACAAAGTATGAAGTTGTCAAGACTATCGACGCTGCTCCATGGGTCGTTTGTTGCAGGATTAAACACGTTGTCTTGTTTATACTCATTGCTGCTAGATGTCGGCTGTCTTTTTTTTGCTTGCGTACCATCACGTGTTGCAAAATGGCTAGTGAGCAGAAGAAATCATTTTGTTCTCTCGACCTTACAAAGTGTAATTTTGTGATTATAGTGCAAAGGCTGAGGTACCAAACTGATCCTCTGAATGAATGGAACACTCGCAGATGGTATCACCGTTTGTAGAGAGAGAATATGTATGTAAAGGAAAGAGTCGGGGCCACCCTCCTGTTTCCGACGAAAATGTCGTGCGAAATCAAATCGCTTTCCAACGTTGTCCTGCATAATCAACTTGTCATGCCAGTCCGGAGTAACAGCTGCCTACAACAACAGTTTGGTGTTTATTGAGACTTCGGTTGATTATGAAGCTGTACAAATTACAGCTGTAACAAGCTCTACGTCATGACGACAAACGGAGATGTGTGACACTTTCTGATGACATTATAACACTTTCACAAAAAGCGTCGTGTTTACTGATGAAGCAACTTACCACCTTAGTGAGAAAGTAAGCAAATACAATGTTCGAATTTCGGGCTTAAAAACTTCAGCACACACAATGAACTTATGCGAGATTCACCCTAAGTCAATGCGTTTTGTGCCATATCCCATTCATCTGTTTCGGCCCATTCTTCTTTGACGGAAACACGGTTAATGGTCGGCAGTATCCTACTATGTTACAAAACGAGTTATGTAGGTGGCTGAATGAAAACAACTTCATTTATCAACAACAGGGGCAACCTCTCACTGGAGATACCAAGTGTGTGAATATCTGAAACAAAGTCTTCTGAGCCGTCGGATTGGTCGTCAAACATCTGGCGAATTAGAACTTTAAGCAGGCCCCCGCATTAGCTCGATGTGCCGCTCTTGGAATTATTCCTGTGGAGTTCGATTGAGAACAACGTTTAAGGGTCAACACTGCCACAAAACGTAGAAGAGTTGAAGCACCGAGTCCAAACTGCCATAAAATCGGTGACGATGGACATTCTTGCCTGTGAATGCGAGGAATTCGAGTATCTATCTTATTTTGTTCGTGTGGCCGGTGGAGGACGTATTGAACCTCTGAGAAATTCGTAAATATGTGTCCATAGTTTCATTGTGTGTCTTATTGTTTAATAAGTACATGCGTTTGGAATATGTGTATACATTTCAAGTATCCTGTGTATAGGACAGTCGAAAGGTTTCCGTCTGAAGGCCTTACAGTCCAGAATCGTTATGCCAATGTGGCAAAATCGTCGTGAGCATTGAGGTAATTACGCTACAGACGCACTTGGTTAGATACCCATTTGGGAACAAACGATGTCCTACTGAGTGAAAAAGTTCGTAACTGCCTGCTGTACATCCTCGACTCACTAGAATCGTCTTATGCAAGGTTTTAAAGCGTGAGTAGTGCCCTCTGTTCCATATTGAATGTAAAAATGGTTCAAATGGCTCTAAGCACTATGGGATTTAACATCTGAGGTCATCAGTCCCCTGGATTTTTAGAACTACTTAAACCTAACTAACCTAAGGACATCACACACATCCATGCCCGAGGCAGGATTGAAACCTTCGACCGTAGCAGCCGCGCCGTTCCGAACTGAAGTGCGTAGAACCGCTCGTCCACAGCGGCCGGCTATTGAATGTAGAAAGGTGAAACTTCCGCAAAACTGACACTTTCCGTTCACCTATTTAAAACACATTCTGACTATGGACGTGTGTTGTGTTACTAGAAACAGAAGTCTTTCGATTACTCCTGTATCATAAATAGCGACATGATTTCTCTTGCCAAATTGGGTTTTGATATCCACCAGCAGTGCACACATTTTGCTGGGAGTTGAAAGATATAGAGGTTCTAAGTTACCCTACCTCTACGCGTAAGATCCAATATGAGGCGAAATGCAAATAATAATAATAATAAATAACCGCAGAAAAGGGCATGTTCTCGAGGCATTTATAAAACTCCCAGAAATCTTTTTTTTTTCCAAAACACAGCTGTGAATTCCTTGACGGTTATGGACAGATAATGGAAGCAATTTTTAAGATGCATTCTTAAGATCACAATCTGAACAGCCTTGAAAATTTTCTTCATCTTTTTAGTCATTTCTGAGATACGGAGGTTCAAAGTCACCCTACTTCTACACATAAAATACGCACTAAAATCCGGTGCAATGCGAAGACTTTGTTTATAAGGTGATGCAGAACAAAGAAATACCATATAAAGTGTCGCTGTTAGCATCTGGGAATCCCATGTTGTAGTAGTGAAGCACGTGCAAATTTTTTCTGCCACGAATGGCGGTCTGAGGTGTTAAACTAGTCTGTCGTTAATTCAGTTTCAGGTAAGTAAACTAACTAAATGTTACTGACCAACATATTTCTTTGCATGTGACTTACATGTCCTGTTGCAGCGGGGAAAAGATGGGAACTAGCGGCGAAATACTCCTATCCGTGCACAAATACACCATTATATTCCTGTTTATATAAAAGATTCTGACTGAAAAGTGGGGTACAAGCTGCCTCATTCTATCTTTCTCAGCACAGTAAAAAAATTTCACAAGAATTTTGTCATGCGAAAATATTTTTCCAACATGCAATATACCTCGTACTCCTACTGTAATTATCTATCACCCAGTAGTCAATTGCTCTATGTCGTCAATACCAATCCACTCCCAGTTGCTATTTCTCACTTACTCATTCACCCCAACACTTTGTCGTTATGTCTTCGTGTCTCTCTTATTGTCTCCTGTGTTACAGAAACAATTCCCTTCATTCTGTCTAACTACTATAGTCTACTCTCACTGTCACTGTCTCCCTCATGCTGTCTGTAACTGCTAATATCTCATTCCTTTCTTCCTACTGTTGTTGTTTCTTCTCACGGTGGCTAATTCTCTCTTTCTGGCACTCATTGTCATATACTCTGTCTATCATTATCACCGGATTTCATCCACTTCCATTTTCTCTTTATTCCTCCTCCGCTCCCTCACCCCGGGCAGAGTCTCCCCCGCTCTGTTCCTAGCACTGGCCTGTCACTGTCAACTATGTTCCACAGCCACTGCATCTGTCTCTTTCTCTAACACTGTCATTGTCACCTTTGCTCTTACCAGTATAACACAAGCACTGTCTACTATCCTCCTGTATTTACTACTTTTGCTTCTCTGCATCACTGCCACCACATTCTTCTCTCTCAGCATAAAACAGCGCGAATATGTTCGTATGCTAATTTTTTTGTGAAAATTCTTAAAAGCGCTGAGCAAAGTAGAATGAAGCAGCTGGTACCACACTTTTCAGTCAACGTCTTTTAAATAAACAGGAACATATTGACATTTATTGTGCTCGGATAGGAGTATTTTGCCGCTGGTTACCTCCCTTTTTCTGCTGCAGCAAGGCACGTAACTCGTATGAAATGTAATGTATTTGTCAGTAAAATTCTGTTTTTGCAATGAGTTTCCACTTTAAACAATTTAAACTTTAGGCATAGAGTGCATAGTCTTACAACCCATTATAACTCCTGATTGTCTATTTAGAGTACAGTATTGGTGTATGGTAGTGCATCCTACCATTACCGAATATTCGGTTACAGTTAGTCTTCGGCAGTATGTACCCACCCAGCTAAAATATAACACTTCTTTATTCTAATATTAGGAGTCATAATCGGAAAAGATATCATGATCAACTGATCAGCACATAAATTCGTATCTCGTACTACCTATCAAAGAAATTGCTGAAATACATGAGGACTACATAACCGATAAGTTTAGTTGGTAATTGTCTAAGTCTGCTTGACACATTGTTACCTTTACACATCAGGAAGGCATAATATGTTCTTCATCCTTGCCAACCAGACACTAATGCCTCTAGAGATACATGGCTATTCTTTACGTTCTCAGATCTATTATCACTAAAACTTTCTATATCCTAAATAGTAGCAAGGGACCTCTAAGAAGGTATTATAATCCCATACTGATTCTGAAATGTGATTTGCTTGCTATGTATAGACAGTCATCCATATGTAAAACATAGTACACCATCAAGATACAGCCTAAAGCAGGACTGCCAGCATCGCCTTATGGTAGACCAATTTACACTTTAAATAATTAAAGCTACAGACGTACAGAGCATTTATTTGCAACCAAATGTCGGTCTCGGTTACCTGGAAAGTGTCTAAATACGCACAAGTTAACATTATTTCATTAAATTCTCCGGAAGGTGCAGGTTTAGGTCCCACAACAGCCTGTCTCAGAATTTGTAAATTTGTAGGACTAACACCGGAATGCTTCTTAGCGTAGCAATATGATCAGGCTGTTCAACAGTAAATGCTTTTACTTTATGATTATTATTCACACCAGTAGCAAAACCCTTCTTGTAAAGGTCATGATGACAACACTTCCAGTCATATGAACTTCTGTTCTACCTTCTAAATGTGATTGAATATACCGTCCAAATACACTATTTTGTTGTAGCTGCGACGTGGATACCACAGGGCCATGTGTGAGCTGTGGATGAAACAAATATAAGGAACGTGCCTGTGCTTTTTTGTGTGCATAGTTTTACTCTGTGCACCAACATCACATATTTAGCGGGATAAATTTATTAATGTAGCGGTCCAATGTGGAAATTTATAACATGCATTACCTAACGGTGATGCTGCCTGTTCAGCTGTAGAATATATCTTGGTGGTACTCTATGTTGTACATCTGTATGGCTAGCTATTCATTTTAAGCAAATCACATTTCAAAATCAGTGCAGGATACATCCTTTCCAGAGGTCATCTGCTAATGTTAACAATATGGACAATTCTCGTGACACTGGAACAAAGAACGCAAAGAACATATCTCTAGCCACCTGACTCTGTTGCTGGCAGTGATGCACAACATTATGACCTGAGATGCAAAGGGGGCAATGTGTCAAGCAGGTTTAGTCCATAGTCTACTAAAATTTTCGTATATATAGCCCTGATGCCATTCTATACTTTGTCTACTAGGAGGTGAAACACGCGAGCATGAGTGCGGATCAATTGATCATTATGCCATTTCCAGTAATGACTCCTAAAATTACAGTAGAAAAGTATTATAGCTTAGCTGGGTGTGTATATGCTGCGAAAAACTGTCGTTTCAACGAAATATTCAGTAATGACTGGATGAAATGACATATCGATACTCCCCTCGAAGACAGACCATCAGGAGTGATAATAGGTTATAAATCTACGCGTTTTATGCTTACAGTTTTTATTATCCAAAGTGCAAATTGATTACACAAAGAATGATACCTTAGGCAACATATACATTGGCTGTGAATGATAGTACTCTCATTCTTTCGAGAAAATAATGTCATGCAATATGAGTTCGCTTATTAGTCGCATGCTGATCGAAACTACCTCACATACCGGCACGGGGTGACCGTTACTTTTTCTCGTATGTATTTTTTTTTGTAGGTAACAAGTTAAGACAAAATATTACAGGCATCAACGTGAGAATATGTCAAGTGATACATATTCAAAACATATATTTAATTATCCTACCCTGGTGGTGAACATCAAATGAATTACTGTATACAAGATGTCCCAGACACGCTAGAACGCAACCGGAGTTGGTTTGAGTGTAGCAGCTGCGCAGGCGATTCTTGCGTCGTATATTTCAGACTGCAAAATGGATCGCGATATGTGGCGGATTTCACGGCTTCCCAAAGAAAATATTAAGGGTCAGTATATCCAGTGAGAGTAGGTACGAGGAAACTGGTCAACAACGACCAGTCTACTGATGCGGGAATGACCTGTTTAAATGCCTACGAACACCCAGTCCAAATAAGCAGGTACCCCATCATGTTGGAACCACATCCTGCACCTCAATTTTGCTGGAATATCTTCAAATAAGCAGGGAGGAACCTATTCCAGAAGGGTCTGACAATCTGCGGTGGTCAAGCGGGACGGCATGACAAAGCAGTCGCCGACGACATCCTCCTACTCACTGTCAAGCGATGTTGTACCGCGTGGTGCTGCCCACGGTAGGCGTTTCCTTGTTCCCACAAATGCTCACTGTGGTGACTGAATACTCCATTCCCAGTGAATGCACGCCCGGGTTCCCGGGTTCGATTCCCGGCGGGGTCAGGGATTTTCTCTGCCTCGTGATGACTGGGTGTTGTGTGATGTCCTTAGGTTAGTTAGGTTTAAGTAGTTCTAAGTTCTAGGGGACTGATGACCATAGATGTTAAGTCCCATAGCGCTCAGAGCCATTTGAACCATTTTTTGAACCCAGTGAATGTGGTCTCCTCAAAGAACAAGACGCAAGGTAGGAAAAGCACAAAATGTTCAAATGTGTGTGAAATCTTATGGGACTTAACTGCTGAGGTCGTCAGTCCCTAAGCTTACACACTACTTAACCTAAATTTTCCTAAGGACAAACACACACACCCATGCCCGAGAGCGCACTCGAACCTCCGTCGGGACCAGCCGCACAGTCCACGACTGCAGCGCATCAGACCGCTCGGCTTATCCCGCGCGGCAGGAAGAGTACATCTCGGCCACTTTGTTGCAGAAACCACTGTGCAAAATTGACTCGCGGAGAATAGTCATCGGGGTACAATAACTGCTCCCTTTGGATATGAAAGGCGTGTAAGGACTCTGCGTTCAAAACATGCTGGACGCTCGAAAAGAACGAATGTAGGCTAAGGAGGCAACTGAAGCGAGTAAGTACTTCCTTATTATTATTATTGTCGTTGTTGCTTTTGCTGTTGTATACCTACTGAGTGGCCTGCATTCTGTTGGCCTATAGGCGTAATGAAATATATCTCAGTGGAAAGAGTTATCTTATTTACTTCTACAGGGGTACGCCCGCACGTCACTTGACAGATTCAAGAAGACGTTTAATCCAGTTGGGGGAGAGAACTTGCAGATCATTGCTGGGACCTGGACGCCAGACTATATCGTCTGACATGAAGACAAATAATGATGCTGGCGTTCGATTTTTCATAGCAGAATACTCCTGATCACAGATTCAACCGAAAAAAAAACTGGCAAGAAAGTTGACTGACTTTATCAAGAGAGAGAGAGATTATCTCTTCATAGTTCTGAGAACTGCAGCTTCGGGCGGATTATGGGTGTCAGCGAAACCGACATAGATCAGTTTTTTAAATAATTTGAATTCGTGCCACGATGGGAAAAGGTTCAACTGAACAGTATCTGCACCATGGAAGAGACATGAATGTCAACAGTACCGCCCAAGCAACCTGGTATCCACTTTCCAAAACGTAAGAAAAGAGTGTGCAAGGGAGTGTGAGGCGGAAGAGAAGAAACTGTTACAGTCATCTGATATTTCAGCTCAACAGATATCTATGTTCCATTAACTTTTATTTACCCTTCTAAACGCATGAAACTAGAAATCTTCTCTGAAGCCTCTATAGGAATCTAACCTCTGGTTTCTGAGTTTGGTTTCATAAACTCCGAACGGTTTTTGCATTGGTTGAAGCACTTTTCCCAGTACGTAAAACCTTCGACTATTGATCCTTTGGACAACAATGTCTCCCATTGTTCTTTTCAAGCGAATACATTTTCCAGAAAAAATAACATGACTTTTCGGTCCCTACCTCCCCAGTCTAGTCACAAGATACCTTCACTGGAAAGGTGGTTCAGTGGTCTTTCTAAATCAGTATATACAGTGGGAGCTGGAATGTTCAATGTTATTAATGCAGGAAGACCAATTACGAAGACAGATGAAAGCGTTTTGTTTCGAGTTGCATATTCCAGAGAGCCGAATGTCAAACAACTAAAGAGGACACAGCAGCTCAACAGGATTCTACGGACAAATGCTGCTCCTCAGAAAGAGAAGATATGCCTGCGTGGTCACCAGGGGAAAATCAAGAGGGCGACACAAATGAAAGTCAAAGTACTGATGTACCGGGAAGAGATCTATCTACTGCTGCAATATGATCGATGAAAAACAAAGAAAAAATGGCAAATAAATTCAAGATTTTTTAGCGTTGCCATACAAAAATGCGTCGTTAGAAAAACCATTTAAACCAGACAAAACCAGAAAGGGACAAAATACCAGTGTCAAGGAACGCAGATATTGAAGCCTAATCTGGACTTACTCGCACAATTCACTTCAGGAACAACCAAGCCGAAATCCAAGTCTGATTGTGATATTTTGAATTGCCCAGGGAGTGCTTTAGCTCACAAGGAGCCCGTCACTGAAGACTGGATCATGTGTTAAAACTGCTGCCAATGGTGGCATGAGGAATGCATAGGTTATGAAGTAAATGTCGACTTTTCTTTTGATTTATGTTAGTGCGTACCCACTGACTATGTGTCGCGTACTCTCAGCGGACGATGTGGTCAAGAAAATGAATGAGCATAATCTGACATAGAGTGACATTTAAGTTAAGTACTGAAAGTTCGGCTGCTGTAACTAACATAATTTGTTCCTACATAAACCAGCAATCACGTGTTCTAAGAACAATTATTTTCAACTGTCTCATCTACCACATATTACCGGTTAAATACTAACTGGCCACTCTTTCCCGATTATAACTATATACGTACTTGGAAAGTGTTCTTTATAACTAAAATGTAGGAATACAACTACATTAGTGCATTTGTCAGTAGTTCAGTCATGTCGTAGTCCCAATATTTTTGGCGTGAATATTCTTGATTTAATTGGTTTAGATATTCAGGAGAAGTCCATGCTATTGATAAACTACTATCCCATGTCCGTATTTATCATTTGTGTGAAAAAGTAGGATATTTGTTGGACATGCAAAGAATTTTCACGCTCACATTACCATAAAGGACAATTAAAAACCTAAGTTTAGCCACGCTCTTACTGTGCCCCATGCCATTCGCGATGAAGCTGCTTCGGAAATCCACAGATTTGAACATATCGAAGTTTTGAAACCTGTTTCAGCAAGTCAGTGGGCATCTCCACTTGTGATCAGAAGAAAAGCGAACAGGAAGGTCAATGTTTGAGCCCACCTTAAAGCGACAATTAACACTCATACAGTGACTGATTCCCCCAAGTTCCACGTTTAGAAACTGATGGATCGCCTAGTAGGTGGCCGATTCTTGTCAAAAATAAGTTTGACCTATGCTTATCTTCAACTTTCTGTAGATGAGGAAACCAAACAATTACGGAAGTTAATACAAAAAAGTGTGCTTTTATTAGTAACAGGGTGTTCCCTTTCGAAACGCCTCTTCTCCAGCGTTATTTCAACACTTTCATGAAGAAATTGCGTCGAAATTTCCGTCCTGTTCAAATTATTTAGATGTCGTTGTATCCGGACAAATACCGGAACAGAGCCTTGAAACTTTGGAGTCACGTATTCAAGGTCATACGTGAATATTTAAAATGAATATTTGGGGTCATGTAACTGACGTCCATGGCGCTCGTCCCATA
Source organism: Schistocerca serialis cubense (assembly GCF_023864345.2). Lineage (NCBI taxonomy): Eukaryota > Metazoa > Arthropoda > Insecta > Orthoptera > Acrididae > Schistocerca > Schistocerca serialis. Next base: position 757,218,834 of record NC_064640.1, on the reverse strand, counting down.
TTAAGCATTTTGAGGCTATACGGAAATTATGTTGTCGTATAAATGAATGAGAACTCCATACTGTTCGTGGCAAACTGACATACTACATCAAATTCCTTCTGAATGCAGCGCAAACAGACGCTCCCACTCACCACTGACGTAATAATGTTCCTTTTAATTGTACTGGAGAATGTAATTGGAATTGGTTCACTTTATCTAACAAGGTTGGCATCACCAAATGTCCCATAAAATTTGCGTTTAGATGCGACTCTGAACAAGGCCCAATTCAACTACAGTTTATGGTTCCACAAAATTTCAGTAATATCTGCATGGTAGAAATTTTTTTCCTGTTGCCTATCGTAAGTCGATGACTGCTCTTCTTTCTCCGACGAAATATATATCTGATGGAACAGAAAAGAAGCTGCAACGCTGATCCCTATTTCCTTTCAATTACCAATATGGAATTGCTTATCGCCATACGGTACAGCATACAAATGCAGACACTCTGCCTCGCTTGCGTAGGGGACATGAACCGGATTTTGTGGCATTGGCAGTTCCTTGTATCCGAATTGATCATTATGATTCGCAAGCACTTGAATGTTTTCCCCTTTAACTCTCAGCAGTTCTCACAGGCTACTGAACACGATCGATCAATACGACTATTCAACTACTATATTTGGATGGGGAAGATCAGTTTGGATTCCGTAGAAACACTGGAACACGTGAGGCAATACTGACCTTACGACTTATCTTAGAAGAAAGATTAAGGAAAGACAAACCTACGTTTCTAGCATTTGTAGACTTAGAGAAAGCTTTTGACAATGTTGACTGGAATACTCTCTTTCAAATTCTAAAGGTGGCAGGGGTAAAATACAGGGAGCGAAAGGCTATTTACAATTTGTACAGAAACCAGATGGCAGTTATAAGAGTCGAGGGACATGAAAGGGAAGCAGTGGTTGGGAAGGGAGTAAGACAGGGTTGTAGCCTCTCCCCGATGTTGTTCAATCTGTATATTGAGCAAGCAGTAAAGGAAACAAAAGAAAAATTCGGAGTAGGTATTAAAATTCATGGAGAAGAAATAAAAACTTTGAGGTTCGCCGATGACATTGTAATTCTGTCAGAGACAGCAAAGGACTTGGAAGAGCAGTTGAATGGAATGGACAGTGTCTTGAAAGGAGGATATAAGATGAACATCAACAAAAGCAAAACAAGGATAATGGAATGTAGTCTAATTAAGTCGGGTGATGCTGAGGGAATTAGATTAGGAAATGAGGCACTTAAAGTAGTAAAGGAGTTTTGCTATTTGGGGAGCAAAATAACTGATGATGGTCGAAGTAGAGAGGATATAAAATGTAGGCTGGCAATGGCAAGGAAAGCGTTTCTGAAGAAGAGAAATTTGTTAACATCCAGTATAGATTTAAGTGTCAGGAAGTCATTTCTGAAAGTATTCGTATGGAGTGTAGCCATGTATGGAAGTGAAACATGGACGATAAATAGTTTGGACAAAAAGAGAATAGAAGCTTTCGAAATGTGGTGCTACAGAAGAATGCTGAAGATTAGATGGGTAGATCACATAACTAATGAGGAAGTATTGAATAGGATTGGGGAGAAGAGAAGTTTGTGGCACAACTTGACCAGAAGAAGGGATCGGTTGGTAGGACATGTTCTGAGGCATCAAGGGATCACCAATTTAGTATTGGAGGGCAGCGTGGAGGGTAAAAATCGTAGAGGGAGACCAAGAGATGAATACACTAAGCAGATTCAGAAGGATGTAGGTTGCAGTAGGTACTGGGAGATGAAAAAGCTTGCACAGGGTAGAGTAGCATGGAGAGCTGCATCAAACCAGTCTCAGGACTGAAGACCACAACAACAACAACAACATTTGGATGGGTTGGTCTCATAATCGGAAATCAGTCTGAAATGCAGTAGTCCGCAAATAGGATTCATAGTGCATTAGCTACCCTCTTCAGAACGGTGTCTTTAATTGCATTGCCGTAATGAACAAACGCGAGTATTGATCCCCACATCTTTGTAATTACGTCTGTTAAAAATATTGTATAGAGGACCCTGGGAAATCGTTTGTGGCTTGGGCTTGATAAACAGATTCAAGATATGACTGCCCATTGTGTAGCATGCGCGGATAACAAGGCAGTGTAACGAAAGGAATCTTTTAATTGGCTTCAAATTGATGGTTCTCGACAACGTTTTAATCTTGTTTCAGCTGGCAGTTTCTGGAAAACATGATTGGTCAAGATTTTTTGTTTTACTGTTATTATTATTGCTTTTATCATAATCTGTATGTATAGCAACTGTTGTAAAAGTACTTCCGCATTTACTTTATTAGGTCTTAGTCACTAGTCTTTATTCATATTGTCACTAGAGTAAGCTAATTTTCTCATTTAAACTATGTTCATGATGTTACTCTGATGTGTGAAATGCTGCATGTGTGGAACAGTGGTCCGATGTAAGAGAGGGCCTGATGGCCCTAATCTGATCAGGTTAAATAAATAAATAAATAAATATTCTTCTGCAATTGCAATGCATTAGGCTGTTATTGCTATCACCATCAAAGCATTCGCTTCTGTCTCTTGCTTAAAATGATTGCCACAAAAAATTTACTTCGCACAACGGTTCGCAAAGTGATTTTTCTGACTTTCAGAAAATTTGCCTAAATAATGGAATTCTACATACGCAAAAAAACTCCACCTTTCTCTCCTCAATAAAAGGCTGAAGAAGAATGTTTCATTTGCACTTTCAAGTCTCAGATGTCTAAACTTTGTGCTTCTCACTCGACGAAAATGATTTGTTGTAGTTTCTGAACACCGATTGCACCATACCTGCTCATGAGGAGGCTTCGTGAACGGAAATTTTACATGGTCCTCGCCACCGCACCCTGCTGCAAGTCTTTCACCTTCGTAACTCTGGTTTCAGCGTTAACTTTTTGCAGCGCAGTTCTGCACGAGGGGCAACTTTTTCTGTCGTCTTTTGCAAAAAGTATCACAACTGGAATTAGAACGTCGTCATATGGCCGCGCTCATTATGTATTCATGGTGCATCGGACCACCATCGATGGCACCAGTACTAACTTTATTTCCGTGATTGTAGTGATCCTGCTACGGATTTATCAGGAACACTGCCTACGACCCATACTACTGCCCATGAACATCTCTTAATGGTGTCTAATGTCAGGCCGCTTGGGTCTCCTGACGACTGTGCTACGGAGATAGACTCCGACCTGCCCCTGCAGCCGCTGCTGTCTCCGCAGCCTTTCAGCCTTTACCCACACGGCCCGTCCCCCCTCCCCTTGTAGTTCCCTGTGATGAAAATCACGAACATAGAGTGTGCATCAGCGGTACAGCCTTCTGCATCGTCAGCAGCATCAATGCTGCACCCATCCGTGCTAATGGATGGACGACTTACCTTCGGTAGATGTTCCCGTTTGTTTGCAAGATGAATGTCGATATGAAGATTGGTTGACGCCATCTGCCATCACGCCACAGCCAACCTCATCTGCAGCGCCGTGCGCGGTAGCAGCGCTGTCTAGTGCACCTTGCCACGCTTCGCGCGGCTGCCCCCGTCGGAGGTTCGAGTCCTCCCGTGGGCATGGGTGTGTGTGTTGTCCTTAGCGTTAAGTTAGTTTAAGTTAGATCAAGTAGCGTGTAAGCCTAGGGACCGATGACCTCAGCAGTTTGGTTTCATAGGAACTTACCACGAAATTTCCATTTGCAGCACCGTGGCACAGAAATGCCTCTCGTCGTTGCCCACATATAAACTATTCGATGAAGGTGTTCCATTGCGAGGGAGAGGTGGGGGGTGGGGGTTGGATGAGGGGAGGAACACTGTATCGACTTCATCATCGTCAACCGAATCCGGCTCTCCGCGTGTCACACATACAGCTACGTAGGAGACGGCACGTGCAGATCTCCCGCGAGCACGCTGCCGGCAAACTCCCTTTCCATCGCTCACTGTATCTTATAAGACTCTGCTCAGCATTACTACGCATCAGTGACTCATCAGATTGTGTTATCATTGAAAACTATTTTTCTATCGAGAACATTATTCTAATTATACACTGAAGAGTGAAAGAAATTGGTACTCCTGCCTAATTTCGTGTGGGCCCCGGGGAGCACGCAGAAGTGCCGCAACACGACGTGGCATGGACTCTACTGTCTGAAGTAATGCTGGAGGGAACTGACGCCATGAATCCTTCTGGGATGTCCATAAGTTGGTAAGAGTACAAGGGGGTGGAAATCCCTTCTGAACAGTACGTTGCAAGGCGTCTCAGATATCCTCAATAATGTTTGTATCTGGGGCTTTGGTAGCCAGCGGAAGTTTTCGAAAAAAAAAAGTGTGTGAAATCTTATAGGACTCAACTGCAAAGGTCATCAGTCCCTACGTTTACACACTACTTAACCTAAATTATCCTAAGGACGGATACACACATCCATGCCCGAGGGAGGACTCGAACCTACGCCGGAACCAGCCGCACAGTCCATGACTTCAGCGCCTTAGGGAGGTTTTCAGAAGCAGAACGTTGCTGGAGGCACTCTGTAGCAATTCTGGACGTGTGGGGTTTCTCATTGTCCTGCAGGAATTTCCCAAGTCCGTCTGAATGCACAGTGGACATGAATGGATGCAGGTCATCAGACAGGATGCTTACGTACGAGCCACCTGTAACAGTCATATCTAGACGTATTAGGGGTTCATATCACTCCTACTGCACACGACCTACACCATTACAGATCCTCCACCAGCTTCAACAGTCCCCTGCTGACATGCAGGGTTCATGGATTCATGAGGATATCTCATACACGTACACGTCTATCCACTCGACACAATTTGAAACGAGACCTGTCCGACCAGGTAACATGTTTCTAGTCATTGAAGTCCAGTGTCAGTGTTGACGAACCTAGGCTAGGCGTAATGCTTTGTGTCGTGCAGTCTTCAAGGGTACACGAGTGGATCTTTGGCTCCTAAAGCCCATATCGATGATGTTTCGTTGAATGGTTCGCACGCTGACACTTGTTGACGGTCCAGCATTGAAATCTGCCAAAATTTGAGGAATGGTTGCACTTCCGTCATCTTAAACGATTCTCTTCAGTCGTCGTTGGTCCGGTTCTTGCAGGATCGTTTTCCGGCCGCATCGATGTCGGAGATTTTATGTTTTACCCGATTCCTGATATTCATGGTACACTTGTGAAAAGGTCGGACGGTAAAATCCCTACCGATCTAACAACTGCGCCAGATCCTTTTTGTCTTATATAGGCGTTGTCGACCGCAGCGCCGTATTCTGCCTCTTTACATATCTATGTATTGGAATACTCATGCCTATACCAGTTTCTTTGTCGCTTCAGTGTATATAACTCAGCACCGCAAATGGACCTACATCTACACGAAGTTAAGTATATCTCAATTATTAAGTGACATATCGCAATTAAACTTAAGAATGTAAGACCTTTTTGTAGATGTCTGCCACGCGGGATTAGCCGAGCGGTCTAGGGCACTACAGTCACGAACTGTGCGGCTAGTCCCGGCGGAGGTTCGAGTCCTCCCTCGGGGATGGGTGTGTGTGTTTGTCCTTAGCAGAATTTAAGTTGTGTGTAAGCTTAGGGACTGATGACCTTAGCAGTTAAGTGCCATAAGATTTCACACGCAGTTGAACATTTTTTTGTAGATGTCTGATTGACTTTACTGGCCACCACAACAACCGACATATCAAAAACCACTGATTTTCTTGAATATGATACTGGTAAAAGCATTTCTACTTGGAACGAGAAAACTATTTTCTGATATGATATCTTTGATGCAGTTACCATGTACACGAGAAAAATTTTTCCAGTGGCCTCTGCTGTTGGCGCCGCTTTATTACATCCAAAGAGAACAAAAGTCAGAAACAACAGCACTGTTTCCAGTTGACACACCGTTTTCTGTCGCTTTAACTATATACCTCATAGCCTTCAAATACGGAAAATTCAATAATTCACCACAAGGTCAACCCTATAACTTCAAATAAAAATGACAACAGATACTTATAGCATCGTGAGTGAAACGGCGTTAAACAAAATATCTGCAAACCAATGCACAACCTACTTGCTTCAGATAAATTTTATTTGTAATTGTAGATTACATACTTCAATATTCTTCACTTTGTAAGCTGCGTGAGCAGCGGTCACAACGCTGTTGCCTACACAGTTATCCGGTTTTCAAGTAATAGAAAGAGGAGTGTCCTCCATACCTCGCCTTCACACTTCCACCTCACAAAATTTACCACAAACCCACAAATATAGTCAGCAGCAAGGCAGCTCAAGTCGAAAGAAACAATGCCTATAGAGATTTCCGTATCCTACACTTTATAAGACCACGGCAATGTGCAATATGACTTTGTTGGTGACACTCGCAAATATTGCGATGAGTATAACCTTCTGAGGACGGGCACTAAGTGCCCGACACCGGTAAGGAAATTACATTTCATTTATGCAACTGTTTGCTTGCTATTTCGATATATTAGAAATTTTATTTTATTTTGTGGGCCAACCCTCATATAAGGTCACAGGCTACCTTCTTCTAATTGGGTGTGAGCTCGATACGTTTAAAATGTTGATCTGGACTAGGATTGGAACTGAGATTTCCTCTTTCACGAGATTAGACTCCACTAGTTTGATGTAGTTCCATCATATCGTTATTTCCCAAAAATTCCAAACTCTTCAAGGTGTGAACGAAAGATGAATGTCAGAGTTCGAGTCCTCATACGGCATAATATTTTTCTTCAGGTCACTTCAAGCAGTAGCATGTAATCACCAAATTACTGTTGAAAAACTTATGACTTTTATGTCTCTTAGTGCATTGTCAACAATAAGGGTAGGCGTTGGTCTCGGCTTCCAGTCAGACACATAACTTCTCATCACATCATTTCAAGTCCAAACACGACAGTCTCAGCCACTGGAGGTAAGGTATTCGGTATTTACCGTCTCGTTCACTGCCGGTGACAAGTGCAAGTTTCGACTTCTAGTGACAAACAGAACTTTTCGTCACGTTACGTTGAGTCCAAATATGCGCATATCTTGCTATCGGTAAAATTAGCCGACATCTAAGTCTATTTGTTGCTACAAAACAACGGCGACAGATGTCGTGTCGAACCGCGGTAGGGCAAAACTTTTTCGTCTCATCATTGCTGTTTCAATTGTCTTGCTACTAATGAAAAAATTCGATATTTAACACTTGAATGCGCTTAGGTAATAATCCGATTAGGTACTGCGTTGAAATCCGCATCCAACACAAAACCTAGCATCATGTAATTTCATGGTTAAACACGTTATTTGTAAGCGAATCCATATTCATGACCTTCCTAGATTAGTTAACATGGACTATATATAGTTGCTGCATAGGAGACCCAGGTCGTGGTAAAGTAGAATATTAATTCTCGTCATGTAATTTCCGGTTGAGACTTTATCAAACTTGCATTATTGTAATTATTTTGAGTATATAAGAGTTAAAGACTGTGTCATCTCCAATAACGAGTTTTCAGATACTTTCTGTAACTTGTTATTAATTTGCATTTGGATAGATTATCATACAAAGCATTGTTCACTACTGGTCTCTTGTGGTAATATGTTGGAATAGTCAAACGACTCTACCGAAAAAAGATTACAGGACCTGCAAGAAAAGTACATTGGTGGGCTGCATGCAAACCAGTCGCAACGTCACTGACGTCGTCAAGATACTTTTGAGGCTACAGTACATAAGGCTCGTTGGGAAAAATGTCACTTACATTGCGCAGGCGGGATACTTCTGATAATATACAACCCGTGAAAATGAGCTGATTTCAGGGAATTGATGAGATAGTCGTCAGTTTTCTGCTGTATTGTCACCCTTTGTCACAATGTTTAGCACCTTTGAAAATATGACTGTGGGTTGTAATTCAGGGACTAGATGCATCGCCTCTACATCGAGTACTGAGTAGTTTCTTCATATTGCATGTCTTATGGCTCTGTGTAGAGATTCCCAATTGAAGTCTGAGAATGAAGGAGCAATCTAATATTATGCCCTGAAAATATGAATTAAGGTTGCTAACTGTTGGTTTACGTCAGTAACGAATTCTCTCACGGTCTGATGTGAGACGCTTAGTTAGTCAGCTCTTTAGCTCCGTACATCCTTCAGAGGACTAATTTGAGGGTGCTACACATATCTACGTTAAGCAGGCCCGCACAACAAAGTGGAGCCAGCCTTTGCCAGCACAGGCCTCTGCGTAACAGGCTTTCCTGTGACGCCAAAGACAGAATTAAAATCGGGAGACTCTGCAGCCAACATCTCCAATTCGTAAGAAATTTGTACGCGACTCTTCTGCCTTAGCGTCCCGTATGTGAAAAAGCGGAGCCAACTATACACATATACATTTGAAAATTTCATGCGACTGTGAGATTTATGACTGAAAGCTAAGTTACTGAATAGTGAACCATCAACGTCGAGTGGAGAAACACAATCAAAAGAAATGCTTTCGTTTGACAAATGTCGTAACATGGTTACATGGTAAACTGTGTAAATGCGTGTATTTCTGTGATAATATTGCAAGATTAAACCAAAATTATATACAGCTTACACAGTTGTTGTTCTGACCCCAAAACCTTACACACAGATGAGCCGGAACGTTATGACTACTGTCCTATACGAGATTTAATGCCGCCCGCTGGCGTTGCGGCCACGTGACGCGATAAGGGAAATTCCGGGTGGTTATAATTAAAGTGCAGCACCTGACACTGTTCCAGCGTCGTCTGTAATTATCGTACCGCAGCAAAACATGGTAAATATTCTTGTGCTTTATTGTGTAACCGGTTTACGCTAAAATAAAATTAGTTCAAATTTTCGCCACCTGGTGCAAATCTGGCCTGTGTATACAAGAAATACGTATAGTGATGCTGCCATACATAATGGATTAGGTACGGGAATTGATCAGAATCGACAATAACCCAGTTTGTTGAATACGACCATCGTAAATGCCAACGAGATGCTGCATTCATGAAACGATGTGATCTACAGTTGCACACGGCAGTTCCGGTGGAATCTGAGAACATGTTCTTGTATACTGGTCTTCAATTCAGGTAGTGACCTATCGTGTCTCAGGTGAACGCGTTCTTATAGGTATCCCCAGAGTCAAAAGTCACATGAATTAAGATCAAGTGATCTTGTAGGCCATGCATCTGTAAAACCTCTGAAGATAACACGTTCGCGGAAGGTTACAGTAAGCAGAGCTCTCACTAGGCGAACGACATGAGGTGTTGCTCTATCTTTCATGAAAACAGTGGTTTACACGAAGTTGTGCTCTTCCAAAGCGTTAATCACACCCTCTGTGTGTGTCCTCTTCAAAGAAGAATGGACCGAGAACAAGGGAGCTCGCAAATCCTCACTACTTAATCACATGCGGTGAGTGCACTGCCTCTTTGTGCACAATACACAGTTTAATAATACCCCAATCGGCAGTTCTGTGTATTCACGGAATCCTGGAGTGTAAAGTGTACTTCGTCCCTCCATAGAATATCACCCAGCTACATGCCATCAGCTTCGACCCGTGCCACAAAACGAAGAGAAAATTCAGAACGTTGCTACAGTGTCATGAGGTTGGAGTTGTTGCATCGTCTGGACCTTGTAGGGATACCAGTGTGAAACAGACCACAAAACTAAACATTCTGTTGATCATGGGATGGACAATTCTCGTGACAGAGCACGAGCAAAAGCTGCAGCACTTGCTGGATTCTCAGTTACAGCAACAGCAACTTCGTCAATAACTTCCACTGGGACAGGAAGTCTTCTCTGTACAGGTACCACACAAATCTCCCCCACGTTTTCGAAATTCGTTATTATCTTCTTTAAACCGTTAATTACAATGGACCTCTCTTCAGATCTTTCAGTCAGTGATACACTCTCTGTAATGGCAGCCGTTCATATAAAACAGTTTCACTGACAGGATATGGTCTCTCTTCTCGATAGTCATATTGTTCAAGCACGCTATGGCTTCTCAAATGACCGTCATACAAGCAGTGTACAGACCCAGATTTGCATCTGGTGGCCACAAGTGCAACTAATTCTTTTCCCGCGTATATCAGTCCTCCATTAATGCATTAGCATGTCTACGATAATTACAGTCAAACTGGACATCCGTGGGTAGCTACATTTGAAATGGTTCAAATATCTGTATGCAATATGGTACTTAACATCTGAGGTCATCAGTGCCCTAGACTTAGAGCTACTTAAACCTTACCAACCTAAGGACATCACACACATCCATGCCCGAGGCAGGATTCGAACCTGCGACCGTAGCAGCAGCGCGGTTCCGGACTGAAGCGCCTAGCTACATTTTAACTACTGCCACCCAGTATACAGGGTGATGTTTCCCACCGTGTAGAAAATCTAAGGATCGATGAGAGCATACGCCACAAGAAAGGTCTAACGAACTTATGTCTGGACATGCATGGTTCCCATGCTACATACCATTTACTCAATCATACATAGTTACAGAGATTGTGACGTAATACGCACTGTACCAAGCTGCCACAGTTACAGTATGCGTGGTTACCTCCCTGAGGGTGGTACTCATCCTCATACGTCATGCCCTAGGTCCCTATCCTACCATAGTAATTCGTAAAGTTGTGTCCGATTCACTTCTCTTGCTGACTCACCTTGTAGCGGATAGAATACAACCTTGTACACAATGGTTCCGTATTCGAATCGAGAACTTGAGGGCATGGTGTTTACTTACGGAAAGGCAAATGGCAACGGGAGGCGAGCAGCCAGGTTGAATCAGGAAACCTATCCCCACATACAATAACCACAGGATTCAATGTTTGCGACAGTGTTTCGCCGTTTGTCTGAGACAGGGTCGTTTTCAGAAAGCAGGAAATCATGAAGGAAGTGCCCGAAGTGTTCGGACACCAGACTTGGAGGAAAATGCGATTAACGCTGTGGAAGGTGACAGCACTGTCAGTCGGTGGCAGCTGAACCGCCAGTACAGGGTAATCCAGAGGACCGTGTGGGACGTTCTCCATGACAACTGTTCCTACCCTTATCACTTACAGCGTGTGCAGGGCTTACTGGCGACAGAATTTCCACATTGAAAGCAGTTTTGTCACTGATTTCTTCACCAGTCAAGCACGATTCCGGGATTTGTGTCATCCATCATGTTCACAAATGAAGCCACCTTTACGCGGAGTGGTACCTTCAACTTTCGTAACAGACATCTGTGGGTAGTACGCAGAATTATGGTATGGTGACAGCAAATAGTCAGCATCGGTGCAGCCGGAATATGTGGGCCGGGGTAGCTGACGACCATATTTTGGGACCAGTTATCATTCAACGTCTCCTAACAGGACGGAACTGTCTGCATTTCTTACGGATGATATTTCTCCCCGGCTGAAAGAAGTGCCGTTGACGATTCGAAGGGTTATATGGCTGCCACCTGATGGTGCTCAAGTCCACTTCACCGTTAACGTCCGGACGCATCTCAATCATGTCTTCCCTGCTCGATGGATCGAAAGGGGAGGGGGGAAGGAGTCAGTTGCATGACCTGCTCGTTCACCGCATCTCACCCCGTGGGATTTCCGGTTATGGGGCCATCTCGGAAGTATCGTGTATACAGAGCCCATTCCAGATGTTGAGACAATGGAGCAGCGTATATATGCTTCCTCTGACACTTTTCGAATGCAGCCTGGGCGATGTGGACGTGTGAGACTGAACATGTTACGCGCGTACACGCATGCGGTGATACAGATGGAAACCATTTCCAACGCATGTTGTGACTGTGGCTGCATGGTACAGCGGGTATTAGACCGCAGTTTCCGTAGCAATGTATGATGGAATAATTGTTCTCCAGCATGGAAACAATGAATGTCCGCACATAAGTCTACTAAAACTCTTTTGTTCCGTATCCCTTGATCGATCAATCCCTAGAATTTGTACACGATGGAAAAAATCACTTGTAATCAGCATCGCCATTGCTCGAATGCGATGAGGCTCAAGAAACCTAGCAAGACTAATACTGCTCTTCTACAGGCCAATTTCATTTCACATCACATCACAGGTGAATCTAGACTTCCATTTTCCATGCCGACTGCAGATGTTTCCGTTTCATACGTCCCAACAGGAAAACCTTTATTTCGTTACTTACTAGTGACCCTTAATAAATATTTCTTTAAGAAAAAGTGCATGTGGCAGCTACACATTACAGTTTTTTTCGGTTGAAGAAATACATTGGACAAACATACCGTCAGTGTTATATTGATTTGCTAGGTCCTCCATGGAAACGTCGGTTCACGTGTAAGTGTGGCAAACATTATAGCAATGGATCTGAGACGCAATCACTCAAAATGTGAAGGATTCTCTCATTTACGAAGATATCTTGAAATACCCAGACCCGATTCTGCAGCAAATATTTAAAATTTTAGTTTATCAGGACCTTTACGAAGCGGCAGCGGATAGCTTTGGTATTGCGCCTATGTACTCTATAGATAACACTTCTGTTCCGTCTTGCTCGCCGCTAGTGGCCTGATCTCAACGACCGGGCCGCGACCGGTCCAGGAAAACGCAGACTTCGACAGCTGGCCCGTGCTGTTCACCGCCCAAGCCTCGCGCACAGTGCAAAACAATGCTGAAACTAGAAAAAGCTGTCCAAGCTGTACTACGGCCGGAGGTGTACAAATTCTCCATCCAGCCTGCCTGCCACTCTCTGCGCCGCAACCATTAAAGTGGCTCAACCTACCGCAACGGAGGCACAAGAGTAAATATGTGCTGAGGCACAGTTCAGCCTGCTGCACCTGCCAACAGATTAGGATGTCAGTACAACGTGATTACAGAATACCCAGGTATATTGTATGTCTGTGTAGGCAGTTTCACAGCAACTGAGCTGTCTTAATGGTGGGAGTAGCAAAATGAACAAACCAAACTAAAAATAGACTGGAAATAAATAAACTACTGGCGAATATATACCAGTCACGAAACAGAGCCAAAGTCCAGCATAGCAGAAGTCTTCATGTGTTGATGAGGTAGCTACAGACAAACCGGTAGGTGTCTCACAGGGCAAATGGTGTAAAAAGTTGCTGAACGCTCGTCCAGGAGCCACCAGTATGTTATGCCGCGTTCGTAAATTTGACCATCAGCTTCCTCAGTCTATAAATAATTTGGAAGACGACAAGAACGTAGTGACTGATAAGTGTGTGGAAATGTGTGCTAAGGACTTCGAGCCAATTAGCAGTATATAAGATTTATAAATTTAGGGAGGACATTGAACGAAAATGTGAAGACAAAGCTCTGCGGATATTAAAAACCACATTCCTGTGGTATGAAAGATTGTGCGAAGAAAGCTTAGTATAAAAGACAAGCTTTTACTTTCTAATATATACTTTTTATATGAACACTACATAAAAACCGAAATTTGTGTTTGCTATTAATCATTTGGGAATTCAGAATGTACTATTTTGGCAACTTAACATGAACTCAGCACATCAAAAAGTGGTTCAAATGGCTCTGAGCACTATAGGACTTAACATCTGAGGTCATCAGTCCCCTAGAACTAAGAAGTACTTAAACCTAACTAACCTAAGGACATCACACACATCCATGCCCGAGACAGGATTCGAACCTGCGACCGTAGCGGTCGCGCAATTCCAGACTGTAGCTCCTAGAACCGTTCGGCCATTCCGGCCGGCCGTCGTTATGGTAGGCGTCCGTACTCGATTATCTTACATAGGTTTCAGGGGAAGAGGTGTGCTGTCATCGAAAGACACCATTCGTGCTCTGGCCGTCAAAAAATCGCCAGCGCGAACGTCAATATCTGCTGACTGCTAACGATGGCACTAGTGTGTCAGTATACGAGACACACCTGTCCTATTCGGGAAAACTATATGACACCATGCTCTCTCTTGCATTAGCATAATGTTCGAGGACGACAGCATGTGGTGGCTAGTTCGTCATCGCAGGTCGTCTCCTCAGTTCGAGAGCTGAGCTCCACGGGGCAGTGTCTGCCGACGTCATTCTTAGTTATGTGTGCGAGAATTAGCGCAGCTTGGGAGATAGATTACTGTTGAAATGATGAAAGATTTTATTCATAGATTGTTAATGCTTGTTATGTTCTACACAATGGCTTCTCAAAAGATAAGTAAATGTGTTTCATTATTCAATTACCGCTCTGTCTATTAATATTTTGTAGTGTGTCCAGCTACCGTGGTCTGTCTCCTGCTTCCTAGTCTACAACTTACTTTTGTGACCACCAGTGGTACAACATAAATCAAGTAAATGCTTACGTAACGTTGTTCAGTACACTGTCTTCAATCATCAGTAGGAGTACCTACACGTATACCCGTAACACCTGTATGTTGCGTTACAAATGTGGACCAACATGCTATTAAGCAGTTGGCCATAATCCTTAGCCTCATTAGCATAGTTTGTTGGAAACGTCTGGTATTGCTGACGTGGAGATCGGCTTGGCTTCGAGTAGGCTTTGCAAGGGCTGTCGCTGTCAGGAGCAGTGTTAAAAATACACTACTTCTAAGGCCGCACTGTAATTATAGAAATGGCTACAAAGTTATCGATGAGTGATATACACGTCAGGCATCTAGAAAAGCTTGCAAGAGGTGCTAGCCAAGGAAGTAAGAAGTAGGTAACGGGATATGGCGGTGTCGCTAGGTACTACATGTAGAATGACGTAACATTCTTGTGAAGTCTACTTTTACTTGTACGATACAGTTCAGTAGTTCCTGCAAAATAACTAGAAGAATCTGAGGAACTGCGTGAAATTTCAGGCGGACAGTAATAAAACGTACAACAATAACCGGCACTAGGTCTGCACAACCGAATAACAGCTGAAGAACCGAACCCAATACGTGCTAGAGACGGTATATTTGTATATACAGTATTTCGGCGCCGCATAATACGGTAAACACGGATGTGACATAAACCTACTAGACTTTATACCTCATGAATGGTTTCACAGAGGACTCTTACAAAGCACTCGTTTTGCAGAATATTACGACAACCGAAGATTCATAAAGTGGTGTTAGCATATAGAGGCAATGTGCCTAACGGGAGTACGACACAAAGGTAGATCTTCTAAGCATTCATTCCACGCAGATCTGTGAGACGAGAGCGTCCTGCAACAGGTAGCAGACGTGTTATACATTACTGGTTACTGTTCGTATGTCCTCTCGTGACATACCAATGTGGTTTAGTTTGGTGGAGACATAAAAGGTATGAAGACAAAGTCACTTAATATTCAAGAGGGAATATCGCCAACGTTACGCGCTGATGACCTGCAGTTGTATCTCAGTGCAAAGCCAATAAACCTGATGACAGCTGTATAGTATCTCTATACCGAACTATGTACACTTGCAGAACAGTAAGAGGATGTTGTGTTAAAGTTCAACCCATCCAATACCAAAACATTAAAGTTCAAATGGTTCAAATAGCTCTAAGCACTATGGGACTTAACATCTGAGGTCTTCAGTCCCCTAGACTTAGAACTACCTAAACCTAACTAACCTAAGGACATCACACACATCCATGCCCGAGGCAGGATTCGAACCTGCGACCATAGCAGCAGCACGGTTCCAGGCTGAAGCCCCTAAAACCGCTTTGTCACAGTGGCCGGCGATTAAAGTTCAACCTATCCAACACCCAAGGGGTACTGGTTGATCATCCTAGTGTCATTAGCCCGAAATGTCTGGAATCCCTTCCATCTTTAACACATAATGGGACAAATATCAACTTCTCTCTCTCAGCAAAGAGTTTAGGAGTGATAAATGTAAATCTGAAATTGGACTGAGCCCGTAACTGCAATGTGCAAGAAGATATCAGCTGCTCTCCACGCCCTAGAAAAATATAAAAAGCTCTTTCCTACTGACCTAAAGAAGAAACTTCTACAAACACATATACTCCCAGTTATTGACAACAGAGACGTTATCCCGCAACATCTTTCTCAGGAAAGCTCACGGCCCCTGGATCTGGTTATGAATGCCTGTGTTCGTCATATCTGTGATGTTCGACCCTTTCAACATATTTCACCAGCATATGCACGGCTATCCTGGCGTCTGCCTGCAGCGACGGGTGGTTCCACCCGGCCGACCGACCGGCGCATCGGACGCAGCTGTGGGAGACGATGCGACGGCGGCCACTTTCAAAGCTAAGCCCTAATAATGAGTACGAGTTTTCAGGAGCGCTAGTAACAGAATAGAATGGCTGATTCTGATATAGACACAGTAAATTCCATTTCACTAGGGAAAATAGAATGTACAATTGGCATGGAGCCGGCCGCGGTGACCGAGCGGTTCTAGGCGCTTCAATCCGGAACTGCGCGACTGCTACGGTCACAGGTTCGAATCCTGCCTCGGGCATGGATGTGTGTGATGTCCTTAGGTTAGTTAGGTTTAAGCAGTTTTAGGGGACTGATGACCTCAGAACTTAAATCCCATAGTGCTCAGAGCCATTTGAACCATTGGCATGGATAGTATTAAGAAAGAATTATACTTATTAATAATTTTAGACGATAAGGAAATGTTTTAGAATCTCCATTATTCGTCGATTTATAAGAAGGGAAAGTGGAGTCAATGAATAGTAATTTGGTGATTCACCACATTGCAGGCATTAACAAGACTCAGCTAGTGACAGACGAAGTGGAATTTCAGTTGACTTCAAAGGCTAAATCGAAAGGACAACATGTTTTGTTGTTGGTAGAGCAAACGTAGAGAACACTATTTTCAAAGGTAGATTCAGGTCTGAAAGAAGTACGCCTAAATGATTATACTCAAGCTAAGGAAGCAGAGAGTAGATAGCGAAAAGTTAGGAAGCAAGTGACGCTGGCTATCGCACTTTCACTGAGAAAATCTCACTAAGATATCTGGATCATCAAAAAGCAGTAAACATAAAATGAAATGATATGTGTAATAAGATAATACTTGATGAAAGTACTAAATTTGATGAACATGTGAATGAGAAGGGCGCTTGCAGGATGTGGAGAACACAGCACGGACGTTGTTCCTAACAGAGCAGCTGGCACACGGTAACTCTAAAACTAAACTGAACTCCGGCCGAACAGGCCATGAAGGCTCTATGGTATCGACCGGTCGCCGTCTCATTCTCAGCCCACAGGCGTCACTGGACACTGGATGCGGATATGGAGGGGCATGTGGTCAGCACACCGCTCTCCCGGTCGTATGTCAGTTTACGAGACCGCTGCCTCTACCTCTCAATCAAATAGCTCCTCGATTTGCCTCACAAAGGCTGAGTGCACTCCTGTTGCCAACAGTGATCGGCAGACTTGATGGTCACCCATTCAAGTACTAGCCCAGCCTGAAAGCGCATAACTT
Organism: Schistocerca serialis cubense; assembly: GCF_023864345.2. Taxonomy (NCBI): domain Eukaryota; kingdom Metazoa; phylum Arthropoda; class Insecta; order Orthoptera; family Acrididae; genus Schistocerca; species Schistocerca serialis. Next base: position 757,201,513 of record NC_064640.1, on the reverse strand, counting down.
CGGTGACCGAAACCGATGTTACCAATGCGGCAAGGCCGTTGGCTACAGAATAAATCAGTAGAGGATATTTAGAATGAAATGTATAAGAAATTTTAAAAGTTGTCAATAACTGTATTACAACATTCACCTATAACTTCAGTGGAATCTTCCGTTGTTCATTGTCATAAATTTAGTAATTTTGAGCTGCACGAAAATGTGTCTCCGGAACCGTTCACACAAGGATTTATGGACGTACAATCCGTACCATGGCCTGTGCAGGAACAAATTTCTTTTGTGGTATACATTGCAGGGAAGACGCTGTTAGATGGGCAAATGGTATACCTAATGAAGGTAGTGGTTTACGAGAGGGCAAGGACAAGTTTTTAAAGCACTATCGGATGGCAGAAATTCAGGGAGAACTGCCAGCAAGTTTGTGGAGTGCGAACAAGTATGAACCCGATCGCGCGCGGTACGATGAAAGGAATACTAGTGGCAGAGTATTAACTATCTAGATGGATTTATTGTTGTATAATTGTTTGGAGCGGAAATAGAATGAGTGTTGCAGTTTAATACTCAGCGCAAATAACTGGCAGTGCCGAGAGACGATTATGAGAACTACACGAGGTTCCTAGAAAGAGTCGAACGCTTGAGTGGCAATTATAGCGAACGCCCAAGTATAGAAACAATTCCGCAGAAATATGTAAGAGAGATGCGCGGGACGTGCTGAGGTGGCCGCTGCACATAACGAAGCAACCGACGTCACAGCAGAATCAGTAGTAATAACGATGTTGAACATGGCAGTTAACCTAGCCAATAGGAGACGTTAAACTAAATAAAGCCTCATCAAGGGATCGACCAGAGAGAGATGTCTGAGACCCCAGTTTTATGGGAACATTGGCAAGTAATGGTAATAGCTAGAGAGCAAAGCCCTATGCCGAATGTAGCAGGGACCGGTTAACTTGGTAGATAAGACGAATGGCTGGTGGAGATCCTAGTCTCACTGCGTGGCCTGGTGGAACATCACATGGAGTTTTATAGAAACGTGGGCAGTAGGCAGGGGGAAACCGACTGGTTAAAACCGATACCGGTGTTTTAGTGCCGAGTAACTGGTATTTTTTGTTATTTATTTGTTCTCGGTTATAGCAGGTGTTTTTTTTTACTAATAACCGAGTAAGAAACGAAATATCAGTAAGTCATAGCGACAGTGCAAAAATTTTTCATTTTTCAATAAACCTTTCTTAAAAAGGCGGTAATTTTTATGCGTAAAATTTACGTTATTTTGAAATAATGCTTTATTACAGAATATGTGGAAAGTGATCAGTACTATTTTAATCACAATACCGACAGAAACGATAAAAAACACGAGGTATAAGAATTGGTACAGCATCGCTGAGACAATGCTGTCCCCGTTGCAATGCGTCGTGGCTTAAGGTACGTATGTACGTGCAGTGTGCTAGACTTGCCCCGACCTGGTCTATAAAGTTGTTTCTCGCTGTCGTCGCCAGGCATCCATTGCATTGCAGAACTGCACCAACCCTGGTGTGGAGATATTTTTACAAAGTGGCATAACAATGAATTACAATGCTTCATTTGCTTTAGTAAATTAAAGATTTGTCTTCCTTTTCTATGAAATAATAAATCGGTAATGAGATGACAGTAACAGTAATAAATTAAAAACCTAACAACAACTAATGCACAATGCACAATAAAAATAGAGATCAGCATATTTACTGCCAGTGCCTACATAATATCTCTTCGTCTGTTTGTAGCTCTTGAAAACGGACAAATTAACACGAAAAAAAAGACTTCTTCAACCTCAGTTTTCACCCGTTAGCACCGACTGTTCGTAATACGCAAATACTGTTATCATCCCTGATTATAACATGATTTTTAGGAGAGTTTAAAAAAGAACTAGAATCTGTACCAGAATACTTGTGATTTTTTCTATCATTCAACCACTTGCCACTTTTATTAGATCGATTTCTACGTTTATTACAGGAAGTAAGAAGGACAAAAAACCGAAGATCGACTTTTTCAGCAAGCGATTATTTTGAGCGGGTCTAACAGTCAAGTTAAACTGTTGTGGAAAGAAACCGGTATAAAGGAAAAGGTGTTGCTTCAGTGGTAAGCGTCATCTCTACTATGCAGGCGTAGGAGTGACTCGCTCAAAGCAAACGCGAGGAAGCGTGATCATAGAAACTGCAGTTCAAGCGACCATGATCTGCTTAACGATGTGAGCGCGCTGACAACAGCGGTGTGGCGCAATTGTTTAAGGAACCAGAACCGATTGCACCCACTACTATAATAGATAATAACTCAGGGAGTGAGAAACTATGTTAATTGTTGGCAGTGGAGCAGTCTATTAAACAAAACTAAATTTTGTAATCTTTCGAAAAGCAAGAAAGAGAACCTGAACAGGCAATGGCATTAGCAAGTACAAGCGTGGCTTTAGAGGAAAGCAACGTGACTTATGAATTCGTATTCCACAAATATTCCGAGATCGAACTGACCTTACGGTTTGATAACGATTCTGAAAAGCTATCAGACCCCAAGGCTGAATGTCAGGAAGCCCGGCGCATTTGTGTCCTGTCACTTCACGACGAAATTCTAAAAGAGGTTAAATGTCAGCCTATAGGAAGAGTAAATAAAGATAAATGGATAGTGATGCTAGAGTTTTATCGGAAAGCCATAATTAAGGATTTTTTATACGAATGAGAACAATTACCCATACCACCTGATGTGTACCCTGTTGCAAATATAGCAATAGGAGGATTGCACAGTGAGTTATTAGTAGGCAATGGTTCAGAAATTTCCACAGTTTCGCAGTATGTTTTTCACTGTTGTCAAACAAATGGCATTTCCGGTCTCTAATTTTGAAATTGATGGAGCTACACGCAAGGTGTCCAAATTATAGCATGAGGTTACCCTGCCAGTGCAGTTCAAGGGTGTTGCTATGGAGCACGCGTTTTTAATATTTTCCAAACTCAGATTCAACCTGTTTATCAGGACCGATTTTCTGTATTTGCTTTATTACGACGTAAATTTTGAACTTGGTTATTTGAAAACTTATGTCAAAAGCAGAGCGATTAGGATACCGTTTACACTGTAAAAAGAGTCAGTTAAGAACACCTCTGAACGTCAGAGTTGGGTCGCGAATAACTATGACAAAAATATATAAAATACAAAGCGTAACTTCGTGAGAGTTCAAAGAGAAGCAGAAACAGAACCTGGGGCTATCAAAGTGATAACGAATCACTAACAGCAGAACGTGAGTCAGATAAATGCATGAGAGGGGACGATAAGTTGTTCTAATGTCAAACTGTAAGGGTCTTCTTGTGCTTTATGAAATCTCACAGTGAGCCGGGTCCGCACACCTGAAATTTATAGGACAGTTCTCTTGTTTCTTGTTCTGTTATCTTCCTCTCTTACTTTATCTATAAATGGTTTGATGTTGTAGAGAATGTCTAGAAAGCAGAGAAGTTTCGGGAAAAATGACACAAATAGCAAAAAACAGTCGAAATTATCAGAGGGTGTTATAATAGGTTATGATGGTGACAGTAGCAACAGAGAATACCAGAAGGAAAGCCAAGTGAATAAAGTTGTGAAATGTAAGGAAAGTAGCCTGATTTAAGTGAAGTACAGATTAGATGTAAGTCCTGGGAACGTAATAATTGGGATGAACTGCTCTGAAATGTCAATGTATGAATAGTGGTCCTGGCAGTTAATTGACAGAATTTCAAGGAGTTAAACGTGAAAAGGAAGGTAACTTGTAACTGAAGTAAGATGTAAGAGAGAAAGATATGTACGTCACGATGGCCGACCGGTGTGGCCGAACCGTTCTAGGCGCTACAGTCTGGAACCGCGTGACCGCTACGGTCGCAGGTTCGAATCCTGCCTCGGGCGTGTATGTGTGTGATGTCCTTAGGTTAGTTGGGTTCAAGTAGTTCTAAGTTGTAGGGGACTGATGACCTTAGAAGTTAAGTCCCATAGTGCTCAGAGCCATTTGAACCTTTTTTTTTTACGTCAAGATAACGAGTACAGGGTACCACAGATAAATGATAAATTGAAAGTATGTATTTAGCCTAAGTGAACCAATACTGTGCAGCATAGAACGAAGAACATTATTAAGAAGGAGACATGAGCAGGCAATGGTTGAATAACTACCGGACTCAGTTGCATAAAGCTCCAGAATAGAGCTAAGTTTCTGTTTTATATTTAGTTCTAAGTTGGCCAAAGAGAAATAAAGGACTCCGAAGCATAATGCGTCAGAATAGTTGTCAGTTTTGTGTTGTTATTAGTTCTAAGCTGGTGAGAGTACAACATAGATGAGCAGCCAGAAGCGCTAAAAGAGTTCACTTAACTTATATGAACATAAGAAGGTTTACGATTTAAGTGACAACAGAAAGGAATGCTAAGAAAGTGCGATATTCGGTCTAATTAAAAAATGTATGATGGTACAGTAAATGCCAGAGACGGGGAAATGAAATTCTGCGTGTACGTCAGAAGAAGGTAACCGGATGTGTAGTAACATGAAATTTCCTACGTTTTCCTTATCCTGTGGAATTACTAATCCAAAAAGCAAAAAATCGAACTGAGAAATCTGGGTCTTGGTCGACAGTTCTTATTATTACGCCGTGAGACAAGTGATGGCCTTCCGGCATCATAGCAAGGTCGAACGCCGGAGAATTGTAAAGCTCGTCAACAGTTGAGCAAGACCATAACTGTATCTTGGAACTGTCCCATTTCGTCCGTGTTTGCATAAAAAAAACACAATACCAGAAACTGAGACCGCCTTGATACAAATACCTCGTTAATCGTTTATTTCTTTATTCTCCCAAACTAGTTTCGGCGACAAATATCACCCTCATCAGTGGGTTTTTTAATATAAAAAATGCAGAAAATAGCATGGTTATACAAACACAGTGGCACATTGAGCCAGGGAGTTAAGAGGCAGTGTTTGGAGCAGCCAGCTTCAGTTACAAGGAAAGAGGTGACGTCACCAATAAGCTGAGATGTATCAGTACCCTTCTTGGCCACATGGAAAATGGTAACCCTCAAGGTGAATATAAAGAGACGTTCCACCCTTGTGCTTTCGATTACTGTATCAACACTAGTATTGATTTGAAGTGGTATCTAGTATGCCCAATTAATTGAAAAGAAAGGGAATAATTATCCACGAATTTCATGCACTAGTGTTAAGTTTAGACTAGAATTACTTTATGTGTTAACCAGTAAAGTAGGGTACAAAGCCAGAATCAGAATATGTGAAGCGTAGAACACCATTTGACATAAGAAAATGAGGAAGAAAACGATATTGAACCGTATGATTGAGTAATCACCGAATTAGAAAGATTTAGTATGCTTGTTTTCAAATTCATTATAGTTTTAAGACCAATGTGGCCAGGGTGAGAGGTGACAGTGGTATTGGTGTCCACTGTTCTCACTCATGGTACTCCTCGTCCATTACTGGGGAAATTAAAATAATTAATGAAATTATGAGCAATTAATTTCATAACTAGTTGCATAAAAATTTATTAGATTAATCGAGGTGAAAACTGCAATGAGACCGAATAACTGCTCACGGGATATTTGCGTTTTAGTTAAGATGTTCTCTATAAACGAGGGGCGTAAAGCGAGCGGGCGCCGCCCATGTCGCGCCTTGGGGAGGTATTGGTGCACACCTGAATGATGGGTGGGATATGTGTTCTAAACCGAAAATACTGCGTAGTTTTCAGCAGTAGACACCCAACTTTCTGAACGGTTGGGGGAGTCGACGGTAACATATAAAGTAGGGCCTAGGTATGTTAAGGATTGTGATGGTAAGGAGAGGTGTAAAATCCTGCCCGACATCATTCTGCAACCGTCTCACTTGGAGCTAACTACGGAAGATATTCTAATATCAAATTATTCACAATTATTAACGGTGGTAGAGTGATGTAATTTTCGCCATGGTGTGGTAGAAGAGAGGAGGACGCGCCGTTGTTCGAGGAGAACTCGGCTGGGGTGGAGGCGAGTGGATGTAACAAGAGGTGGCTTCAGCATTATAGTGAAATACACTTTGTCTTTGCACATATTTCGTAAATAATGTTTCAAATAGTCAAGTTAAGTAGGAAACACAATTGTTGGGTTCTTATAATTGTTTTTTGCTTTGTGACATATGCAGAGGCTTTCACGTTATCAGACAATACGCAAAGCTCTTGTCAGTCGTGACACCATTGCTACCATGCAAGCAAGTAAGTTGGATGTCTTTACTGTTCCACTGCGTGTTCTCTCAGTGTTACATCATGAGCACCACTGTGATAATTTGTTTGCGACAGCGAAAGATTATAGTCATTTTGGGTTCATTAAGAGATTCCCAACATTACCAAAAATATCCTATCAGGATGCGGTATCGAGACGCGCTTGGCAGGTAGACTTTCAAGTGAAGAAGAACGATGTGAGATTATTACTGCGTCTGCTCAGACAAGTAAGTTGTTTTGTACATCGTAGTTTCGGACCAAGAAGCAAAAGTTATGTTCACGAGAGCACTGTGATTTCTGATCGAAGCAGTTGGCAATTTATGCTAGTGCTGAAACGATCGTTCACATTCGAAATTCGAGGACGCTGCCCCTCGACAATATATAGAGATTTTATCAGCTTTGTGTGTGGTTTGTTTAGGAGGATAACCACCTGCAATGAGTATTATTTTCGAAGTTCCTTCATATTCAGAATTCCCAGGCTGGAGTGCAGCGTGAAGTTAGCTGTTGTGTAGGTAAATCAGTTAAGTTTGACAGGTGTGTATGGTGCATCTGGATGTCAAATTTGGAGAAAAACAAAGGTAGGTCTGTTAAGCACTTGATCCACGCAGCCCTGCTATATCATAGCGTCCTGATACAAGCAGTTGATGTGTTACTCGTTGCTAGTTAGAGCTGGTATGTCCGCTCGTCACATACTGTTGTGTTTTCCTTTCGTAGAGACGAAAAACGTAAGAAGAAAATGTTACTTACAATACGAGAGGGAGTATCGTGAACGTTTCATGCTCATTACCTCCAGCTGCATCTTAGTGCAAAATCAAAAGACTTAAAGACAGCTATAGAGAATCTCATTGCCGACCTGTGCGCACTATCAACATGGGCGCCGGATGTAAATTTAACGTTCAACCCATCCAAAACCCAGGGGCTATTGGTTTGACATTATAAGCTCATTAGACTCAATTATCGGCAATTCCTACCGTCTTTAATTTTACATGGGATAAATATCCACTTCTCTCCCTCAGCAAAGAGTCTAGGAGTAACTGACGAAAATCTAAAGTAAATTGATCACGCAACTGCAGTGTGCAAGAAAGTTTCGGCATCTTTCCATTCGTTAAAAAAATATAAAACTCTCGTCCTTCTAGACCTGAAGAACAAACATGTAGAAATACTTTTACTTCCAATTATTGGCTACAGCTACGTTATCCTGCAAGGCCTTTCTCAGGAGAGCTCACGCCACCTTGAAGTGACTATGAATACCTGCCTTCATTATACCGGTGATGTCGGACTCTTTGATCATATTTCAACACCATATGCACAGCTATCCTGGTTGCGTGCTGACAAGTGCAGAGACTTCCATACGCTCTATCTGCTCTACAGCTTTATCCACATTCATGAACCCCCATATCTCTCCACGACCCTAACGCTCTTAGCTGAACAACATGGCAGGAACACCTGTTCCCATTAGAGCAAAATCCTTCCTACACCCCCCCCCCCCCCCCCACCACCACTTCCTCTCGAAGTCCATCTCACTATCAGGATCCCTAGTCTGGAATAATCTGCTACAGTATATTAGAGAACTGAATAACAACTGCAGCTTCGTAACACATTTAATGTCATATCTAATAAAGAAAAAATTAAGATTACAATGATCCTCGTACACAGAGGTTAAGCCTGTGAATTCTTCTTTCCATCCAGATCTTTCACATTTCCTAGTATTCTTAGCTGGAGCAGCCTCCTTAAATTTGCTTCATTTAGAAGTTATTATATCAGAAGACAACTATTTTGTACACCTATAAATTCCTTTTACGTATATCAACATCTATCATTATAGTTATTATGTTCATACGTTCATAATCGGAACTGTTTTACTTACATGGTCGCTATGGACACTCAGATCATCTTAATACTATTTGTCACATTAAAATCGTTATTTGTTAGGAAATTTTGATGTAAAATGTTATTGTGTATGTGAAACCGTTGGTTCTACATAAGAGAAGACCTCACGGCCGTAAGCAGATCAGGATACATAAATAAATAAAATATACATTCAAATGCGTCATCCTGCTTATGAAAGGCATGACAGGTAACATAAATGTGCTGTTACAATGTATCAGCATACACGGTTTCTTACCGATGACCCTGCAGGTAGGATTTAGATTGTTGTGTTCAGCAAATGAGTATGCAGTGTCACTGCATCACTTGGACCGATCCGTTTTGCCATTCGTGCACCCAGGTTCGTCGTTGAGTACACCGCCGCAGGCGCTCCTGCCAATGATGCAGCGTCAAGGGAAACCGCAACCATGGTCTCCGAGCTGATAGTCCATGTTGCTGCAAACGTCGTCGAACTGTTCGTGCAGATGGTTATTGTCTTACTAAATTCCTCATCTGTTGACTCAGGGATCGAGATATGCCTGCACGATCCGTTGCAGCCATGCGTATAAGATGCCTGTCATCTCGACTGCTAGTGATACGAGGCCGTTGGGATCCAGCACGGGTTTCCGTATTACCGTCCTGAACCCACCGACTCCATATTCTGCTAACAGTCATTGGATCTCGACCAATGCGAGCACCAATGTAGCGATACGATAAACCGCAATCGCGATAGGCTACAATCCGACCTTTATCAAAGTCGGAAACGTGATGGTACGCATTTCTCCTCCTTACACGAGGCATCACGACGTTTCACCGGTCAACTGCTGTTTCTGTATGAGAAATCAGTTGGAAACTTTCCTCATGTCAGCAAGTTGTACGTGTCGCCAGAGGCGCCAAACTTGTGTGAATGTTCTGAAAAGTTAATCGTTTGCATGTCACAGAATCTTCTTCCTGTCGGTTAAATTTCGCGTCTGTAGCACGTCATCTTCGTGGTGTAACAATTTTAATGGCCAGTAGTGTAGTATCATGATACTGTCGCAAGAGAGGCAACACTTGATAGCCAAGACAACAATTAGGACAAAAATTCGTGTAGTCGCAAAGTTTTGCACAGTGGTAGGAGGGAGTGCCGTGAACTACATACTAAAATTCCTGAGCGGTTTGCAATGAGCTTGGGGTAGGGGCTCATTTAAAGTTCGCTCTCTTACGTAACTCTAGAATAACACAAAAACCGAGGAATTTTAATGGCCAGTAGTGTAGGTTGTTGCTTTAGCTATAGAGATAACCTTCGATTCGATTTTTTTAGCTTTTTTTAGAGTGTGAAATGAAGCCAAATAGAGTATTATGCTAGCGTATGTTTATGACGCCCAATACCTCTAAGCGAATGTTGCTGTCAGTGCCGGCCGTTATGGGCGGGCGTTTCTAGGCGCTTCAGTCCGGAACCGCGCTGCCGCTACGGTCGCAGGTTCGAATCCTGCCTCATGCATGGATGTGTGTGATGTCCTTAGGTTAGTTTTGTTTAAGTAGTTCTAAGTCTAGGGGACTGATGACCTCAGATGTTAAGTCCATAGTGCTTAGAGCCATTTGAATGTTGTTGTCAATAGCTTTATCTACAACGGAAAGTTTATTAAAAATTAAACCTATAATATCGTATCAAATTGTCCATAGCACAATGCCTCATCATCTTAGGGCCCAACTACCGAAAACGATCCAATATTTGTGATGACACAAATACGTCGAACGTGAGGCAGGCGCTATTCGATAGTCAACACCACTGGATGAGGTAGATGTTAAGGCGTACTCATACTAGCTCTAGGAAGAACACTGATTTCCCTATTTCCAATAGGTAGGCATGGCTTAAGATGTGAAATGTGATTCAATGAGCTGATATGGAAGTAAAATAGTGATCTGTGGTCGGGCGAGATACACATATGGGTTGGCTTGGCATTTCCATGACTGAATTCATTCCAAAAATGGGGGATGTCCTAGGAAACTGGAGGGGACGGAAATGGGCACAACTTAAGATTGTGGATAGGAGGAGGAGGAGAGGGGAGGTGGGTATAGGGGAAGGGGCTGGGCACGGCTTAGAGAGGGAAACGCGAAGGGAATAAAAGGTCACAGTTTACTGAAAGAGTAATTTACTCTACCACTAACACTCTCCTCTATCATGGTGACAACTGCTGTGTTTGCAGACTACCTGTAACATTTGTAGTTTAAAGAATCTTTGGCACCCTGTCGCATATCGGCTGATCCGGTAAATTACTTGAATTAAACACATGAAAATTTTTTGGGAGTGTTTAAATCAGAGGCAGAAACGAAACAGTTAGCATCTTATAGCCAGTATTTCTATGTGACTTAATCAGTTAGTGACATGGCATGGATAAAGAACTCATAAAGAGACATTTGGCCTCTTGGTCGCCTAATTGACGCCGTTGTCATGACTAAAGGCGGGAACACTCTATGTTAGCATAATGTCTCCCAAGGGTGACCAAAATTTTATGAGATGCTTACCGCTACGCACAGCGGAAAAGTGTCGCTGTTGTACCTGTGTCAATGGACTTTTTCGCTGGCAGAGAAGTGCTCATCACACGCGCGAGACATTTAGTGTGGTGCGGCCTCGTTTGCAGACACAGTATGCGCACCGTATGGTGCGTGCTTGCGTTGTGCAAATTTTAATGAGACCCTGGCCCCCCGTCTGCTTCCACCACAACGACAGGCGAGCGAATGGTTCCGGGAGTCAACAGTCCTCGCTTCCCGAAAGACAAACACACGTCATCCTCGGCAACCCGATGTGCTGAGCTGTCTCTGGGACTGAGCAGCTCTTAGGGGCCTGAAGGCAGACGTAGAGCTAAATAAGCTAAGAAGCCACATCAAACGGCGTATACGAATTAAATCTTACTAATTCGTATCGATAGTAGTAGTAACTGTTGTCATATTTCTTCCAAACCGATTGCTGCAACACCAATAAACTTGTTTAGAAATTGTTTAAATAGTGTTCCAAAATGTCACTGTTGTTCCAAGCTTCCATTTATAGGTGTGGGTGGGGGAGGGGGGGGGGGGTGAGAAACTATGGTCGGACCCTTGGTCGGAATACCTTCTTCTATATTTAGCGTTATTTGTAAGGCTGATGTATTGAAACTACAGCAATTTTGTGTTAGCTAGGTCTTTTGTAGAAGAGTCTTTTTGTAAAAGGCTCTCGGTACCATAGCAACGCCAATTTAGAAATAACAAAAATGGTTCAAATGGCTTTGAACACTATGGGACTTAACTTCTAAGGTCATCAGTCCCCTAGAACTTAGAACTACTTAAACCTAACTAACCTAAGAACATCACACACATCCATGCCCGTGGCAGGTTTCGAACCTGTGACCGTAACGGTCGCGCGGTTCCAGACGGTAGTGCCTAGAACCGCTCGGCCACCCCAGCTGGCTAGAAATAACACTAATCGTTTCTATGATTAGCCCCACCGTCCTAACCGGGAATAAACCTAACTGTTTGCACTGTTTTGTAAGATTTGTTGTTGTAAGTACATATTGGTCCTTCTACCGTTGGCCGCCGGCCGCGGTGGTCTAGCGGTTCTGGCGCTGCAGTCCGGAACCGCGGGACTGCTACGGTCGCAAGTTCGAATCCTGCCTCGGGCATGGGTGTGTGTGATGTTCTTAAGTTAGTTAGGTTTAAGTAGTTCTAAGTTCTAGGGGACTTATGACCTAAGATGTTGAGTCCCATAGTGCTCAGAGCCATTTGAACCATTTCTACCGTTGGCCGCTGATTGGGTCTGGTTGTTAAGAGGAACATAAGACTGTTACATGCAAAAGAGCAAGTCCTACGAATAAGGAGGGAGATCTGCTAACATCCGCATCCAACGTGGCAGGAGGTGAGAGAGGAATGACTTTCAGCTACGCTAACACTGAAGATAATTAAGAGGTTCAATAAGTTGATCGACATCACAGCGCCTTTCGAAGCTACACTTTATAGATATGTAGTTTCTTTATTGAAATTATTGAATTTTTTTCTAATTTTACTACTTCTCAGAGCTAACTCCCTGTAGAGTGGTGATTGTATTTCCCGATTGAGTATCATGCCCTTTCGTAGGAATAAGATCTGGAAATAGGTAAAGCTTAAAAGTCTGTGAGCGTAACTTGCAGCTAGCTGTCGATACATGATCAGTGTTCATGCGGATTGTGTTCTCACGCCTCCCTAGCGTGCAACCTTGCCTGTTTCTGAAGGTAGAGGAAGTACTGTCCAAATCCTGTGCATCACAAGATCGCCACTGTAAACTATGCTCCACCGAATGGGAATGATGCATAGGTAGGTCATAGCGTGCACTGGATGGTAGAGACTGAAAGTGTGATCCTGTCTTTCGTCCACAGTTCGCTCTCCACCACGTGAAGCGTTTTTAACACTACATTTACATCTTCTAGGTCACAAGGTGCCAAAACTATGTTCTTAAAAATCACTGAGGAAAAACTACGAGGAATCGTCTGTTGGATTTTAAACGAAAATTGGAGCAGCTGTAGTGGTGAATCGTTTTCTGCACTTTTATGCACTTGAGCGAGAGACTAACGGACGAGATACAATTTTAAAATACACGTGTCGATACTGTGTACAAACGTGGGCTTAGAGTGGGCTAAAAATTGCTATTTATCAGAATAAATTATTACATTATAAGATACAAAAGTGAACATGAGTCCTAGATTTATACGTATACTGCTTAACAAACAAATACGGGAAAAATTCCAGCGTTTGTGGTGGGTGTTCTTAAAAAGATATTATGGACTACCTATTGGCTTGTATATCTTCGATGCTGTGTTGTGTCTTAGCAGACGTTTCATGATTTTGATTCCCGTGCTAACGTTGTGCATCATAATTGTACTAGTACATAAGTAGGTCTTAGTGTGATCTCTAAGTGGTTTCTTACTCTCTTTCAGGCAAAAATTGGTTTCATTCCAATCTCCGCCTCAGGAAACACACGCGATTGGAACAGGGTAACAACGACATGAAAAGTGTAGAGAAATTAAGAACAGCTTTTCCCTTTGACAAACTGACGACTGTGACATTAGCAGATCTAGAGGGACACCAAATTAATACAAACAACTGCCACGACATGAACTAGAGTTAACCCTGTACTGATGGGCAACCGGTAGGGACAAGAAAGAGAAACAGTTACAAAGTACAAAAACTAACTCGAGAAAGAATGTTTTTCCTTCCATATGCTCACTCAAATGATGGCTGAAACTCGTAGCTGTCGTAGAATTATCGACGCCGTCATTTTTATATGACTTCTACTGCTGGTATCAGTATATCATATAATGTGAACCAAACGATTATTATCGAAACGAACAATAGAAATACTGACATGTTTACGTAATCTGTCGCTCAATTCTGAGACTCTCATATCCTTCGCAATTCGTCACGTAACGCTTTCAATGTTCCTATGTCTCAAACACACTGATGAATCAAAACGTTGTGAACAACTGCTTAATAGCTTGTTTCTCCGTCTTTGGGACGAAAATCGTAACTGATTCCGCATATCAGAGATACGACAGTTTGTTGGTAAGTTTCTGGAGGTATGCAGCATTATGTTTCTACACACAGGTCGTGTAATTCATGTAAATAACGGGACGCTGATTTGCACACGTGGTGATGGCCCATCTTAACTGATGATGTCGTTGGGCTAACAGGGATGGTTTGCTGCAGAGCAGCACTTTCAACAACGTACGATGAATGGTGTGCTGCGGACACTTGTGCGCACACCAGCATTGGAAGAGATATCACATGTTACCACCCGTTCTACTTCACAGAGAACACAAGCCTCCGAAACCCATGTTCTGTGAAGAGTCATGGACCTCAAACCATTTAGCGTCTAGTGGTAGTTTCACTGTCCGTCTACCTCTTTTCGTAGATGCTCACAACAGTGGCAAGTGAGCATTCGCCCAGCTTCGCCGTTTTCGAGAAACTCGTTCACATTCTCTGCGTAATAATAATGTGCTCTTTGTCAAAGTTGCTTATCTCAATGGATTTTTCTATTTGTCTGCTCCGCTTACATACAGGACGTCTCTTACCGCATCATGTGCCCGCAACGTCACCAGGCGGCATCCAATGTGGCGCTGGGCAGTGGTCATAATGTTTTGGCTGTTCAGTATGTGTGCAAGTAGGAAAACTAAACGAGTGAATACGTGTTCATTCTCTCGTGTTGCAATCAGAAAGTTCACATATTAAATGTGTACGTTCCATTTTCGGATTCACGTAATTTACCATTTCTCCTATAACACAGTTTTGTATGAGTCTGCATGCAGAAAAGCTTGTGTGGCGAGACAGGAAATGATATACATGAAAATAGGTTGTCCTATCGTATCTCCACCTCTTAATAAGCCTTCCCTCACCGTTTGATTACAAAGAGATTGGGTGAAGTGGAGCGGTTCGCTCTGTCGGGTACAGGAACGCATGCAAGATGCTAAATCACTTCATACACTGTGGAAAATACGAATTAGTAATCGGCATTAAGTGAAGCTAAATATCATTTTGAAACAGATTTTATGTTCTTGTAATGTCGCGGATTTCTTAATGATATGGATTTATTGCAGGTATGAGATAGCAGGGACACTTCTGATATTCCACAAGTCATTCAAAATGTCCATTCGGGAAGTTACACAAATGTTAGTACAAAAGAAATCGAATTTACCTATCACGATACTGAAGGCAATACAATGTTTATAACTGAGAAAATGTAAGCTTTTAATTGAATTTTAGATTTGTTTAGAGGAAACGTAGAACGGTACAAAATCCTTCGACGATTTATGTGAAATATATCCCAAAACTTTTTGTTTTTGTGTTAAGTTCCTAAGGGATCGAACTGCTGGGGTCATCGGTCCCTAGGCTTACACACTACGTAATCTAACTTAAACTAACTTACGCTAAGGGCAACACATACACCCATGCCCGAGAGAGCACTCGAACCTCCGACGGGGAGACCCGTGCGAACCATGGCAAGTCGCCTCAAACCGCACGGCTACCCCATTTCCCAAAAATTACATACTGTAGCATTTACTTAATTTATAGCTTACGAATGGTGGCACAATGCAGTTTCCTCTCTCTTTTCAGGAAAGAAACAGGCATTATGGCTACTCCTGTGATATATTTCAGTTCTAATAATAAAAGTGATTATATCACTCACAAGTGACGCATTTTCAACGATTTTAGCGGAAGATTTTTCTGTAAATATTAGTCAATGAAGGAAGTCACCTAAGGCTTCACGTGTCGTTGTCGTTCAGGTCATTAGTGACGAAGTACAAATATTATTTGGGCAAGGATGGGACAGGGAATTGGCCATAGATTTATCACGGGAACCATCACAAGAGGTTAGGGGAAATCATGTAATAAACAATCAACTATCACCTCGAAAAATTCATAATGCAACCATCACAATTGGTAATGTTGTTAGAAGTACTCTATACATCCACCCTTCAATGCAACTTACTTTCCCCAACGATGGGTGACGAAAAAGTTGGTGGTTGCAGAAGTCTGCATTTCGGCTGTTCGGAAAACGTTCCACATCGAAAAGGACCTCATCATCAATTTGGATTTTGGAATGCCTGCCGCGCAATGGCTTCTTCATCCGAGAAATGAGGAAGATGTCTCTGAGTACCATGTCAGGGATCACCGGTGAGATACAAAATTTTGTAGCTTAAAAAAAACAGTATTTGTGGTAGTGTTCTATGCAAAAGAACTGAGGCGTTGTCGTGGAGAAAAATACTCCGTTCAACAGACTGCTGCGACACTTCCTCTACACGGACATCCATAACGTTGTGAGAAGACTTCGGCTGTACGCTCCCGTGGCGGTTTACCTCTTAAGACTATAATCTCTTATTTTCACAGCACGGCTTTCCGTAGAAACACACTCAGCAACACATTGCCCGCCGTTTTCAGTGGTGGTGAATCCGTATGTTTCCATAGTTTGCTTTCTACCGTTGTTACTTAGTTATATTGATACCCTCAGCACTCATCGATGATGTTAGACAGCTGAAAAATGTACGGATCGGCTTGCACAACTGTTACATTTCTTCTTATGTCTGGGTTCGGTTGGTGTTAGGTATTTTTGAGTAGTTTCGGAACTCACCTGGCAGATACCTTCGTTCTGAAGCATCCAATATTTCCTGTCTGCAGTTTTGATACTACGGTGATCCTTTCTGTGACAATCTTCAAATATGCGTGTAGTAAACGTATGTAAACGTATAATTACCATTTCTTCAGTTGTAATGCCTAACAAAAATAATAATAGCAGATGAAATATATGTAAGCGCATAATGTTACAGATTTGAACATGATATACCTGTCGAAGCTGGTCAGTAAAATACAATATTGACTGGTACCTTGCCAGTAAAAAAATTCTCTAAGGTACGTAAAGATGTCTCCTACTCATTTTACATTATGAGGAACGTCAAGAAAAAAAACTGTTGCGACGTTACATTACAGTACTATTCTGTTCAAGAACAGTTGTCGCGCGGGATTAGCCGAGCGGTCTACGGCGCCGTAGTCATGGACTGTGCGGCTAGTCCCGGGGGAGTTTTCAGTCCTCCCTCGGGCATGGGTGTGTGCATTTGTCCTTAGGATAATTTAGGTTAAGTAGTGTGTAAGCTTAGGGACTGATGACCTTAGCAGACAAGTCTCATAATATTTCACATACATTTGAAGACCAGTTATCATTAAGTTCTGAGACTGTAAACGTATCTAGTCCCTCTCATGGACATGGATTTCTACTTAAGAAAAGTATTGAGTATTAAAGAGATCTACTGACAAGCAGCCAATACTATCTATATGATCCAGCTTCCTCTAGACCCCCCCTCAAGTAGGTAACCCGATTCGACTGTTGTCCAGCCGTGCTGCGACGTACATGTACAAGACAACGAGTATATTCCTACATTTGCGGTGACAATTACTGACTTACATAAAAGAAACGCAAATTAGATACAATCTACGGGCCGCACACACTTAATTCAACATGTAAACGATACTACAGATATTCTGATTTAGGTTATGACATGTTCGATATGATTGCCATCATTGACGTTGATGTGGCGCAGAAGAACAGCGAAACTATGCATGACCTGCTGAAGTGTCGGAGCATCGATGCTGCCGATGACTTCTGAACGGCTGTTTTCAGTTTAGCAATAGTTTGGGGTTATTGCTGTACACTTTGCCTTTAATACAGCCCTACAGAAAGGAGTCGCATGTGTTCAGATCCGGAGAATATGGCAGCCAATCGAGGCCTATGGCAGTGGCATGTGGGTAGCCCCAGAGCCAGAATGCGGTCCCCAAAGTGCTCCTCCTGGACATTAAACACTCTCCAGCTTCGATGGGGTCAGCCTCCGTCTTTCATGAACCACATATTGTCGAAATCAGAGTCACTTTGGATAATGGGGATGAAATCATCCTCCAAAACCTTCACGTACCGTTCTGTAGTCACCGTGCCATAAAGGAATATCGCACCGATTATTACGTAACTGGACATTGCACACCAAAGAGTCAGCCATTGAGGGTGAAGAGAATTGTCGATCGCGAAATGCGGATTCTCACTCACCCAAATGAGCCAACTTTGCTTATTGGCTAAGCCGTCGGAATGAAAATGACCTTCGTCTGTATACCAAATCACGCATGCACATACTAATTCCCGTCATGCTCACGGACACCAGTGCAGTTTGAACGTCCTAACGTACAGCGTTCAGAAGTTATAACGATTTGGATCGGATTGTTTGGGGGAAGAGACCAAACAGCGAGGTCATCGGTCTCATCGGATTAGGGAAGGACGGGGAAGGAAGTCGGCCGTGCCCTTTCAAAGGAACCATCCTAGCATTTGCCTGGAGCGATTTAGGGAAATCACGGAGAACCTAAATCAGGTTGGCCGGACGCGGGATTAAACCGTCGTCCTCCCGAATGCGAGACCAGTGTGCTAACCACTGCGCCACCTCGCTCCGTTATATAACGATTTTATATTATATACTTCAATAACTGTAACTCTGCATGTTCAAGTGATTTCTCGATCGTTAAATATGAACATGGCAACGAATACTGCTAAACAGACTTCCGCTCCGCCTGCCTGGCTAGACGTGCTTTGGTAGCCGCTTTTCACAGTGGCAGTAATATTTGTTTTTGTTTTATATCTAGTGTAATGTGTTTAACCAGCTCCGAGCAACCACGTGAACTATCAGTAACCGAAGCTATCCAGTGTCAGGTGCAGCTGATTGAACGACTGCTATCAGTGTCTTACCATCGCAACAAGCAGCACCACAGCCACTCCCAAGTTTCGTCAGTTCAACAGCAAGGAAGAGGATTGGTTGGAGCATCGCTCTCAAATGGAAGCTCTTTTCTCCACGTACAACTTTAAAGATATGGCGCGCATTGCATTCGTTCAGTCCGCTGCTGCAGCCGACGTCTATCGTCTGTGTGTCGAATTGTTTCCCGACTCTCGTCCGGATGATGCTGATTATCAGAAACTTGTAAGAAAACTAATGTTACTAAGACGAGATTTAAGTTTTCTCTTGTTAAGAAGCACTCTGAACTGTCAATAAATCAATGAATGGTTGAACTAAAGGAGCTAGGAAGACATTACAGATTCAAGCGTCCTCGCGGACAAAATTATAGTGATGGTATACTCCATGATGCAGTCACACAAAACGTGTCAGATGTATGTAAACGTGCTGCATCTTTGAAACTGCCAAATCCCTGTCTGGACATACATGTCAATTGTAGAACCTCAAGGTATTCGAATATTTATTTTGGATCTCCGTATATTTCTATTGTTTGTAGTGCACAACACACTCAGGCTACAGTTAATACAAAGCAATAAAGAGATTAAAACAGGGCCCAGTTTACGGCTAAAGGTGAAACCTTTCAGTCCCATTGTAAATGAGGTGTACTTCAAAATAAGATGAAGAGGTCTAGCCGTCAGTGCGTTCCTGCTTATGACACAGAAGCAAGTCCTTGTCTTGTAGCACAGACTCTCATGTGTAGTAAGCAAGGTCATAGACAGAGAGCCTGTTTACAACGTCATTAAGCAGAGAAATACCCTCAGGTGAAGCCACAGAGTTGTTGTCAGCACATGAGTGTCGCCACAGTCCAGCCAGTAGGGTCATCACAAAGAAAGTCTCGCTTTTCTGCTTTGCGAAAGCCTTCTGGTGCAGTGCATAGAAGGTAGAGCATTTTTTCCAATTATGAGTGGCGTGTCTGCTTTCCTGATCAGAGAAGATGCCTATGATATGGTGGGTAGCGCATAGCTGCAAGAGCCTACTTCTGTTTTGTCTGCGTATGATGGACGCGCCATACCAAGACTTGCAGTGACAGCTTGCAAGCAACAAAGTATGTTTCAATCCTTGTACGACGTTCTGGAAACATTGTAAACGTTTTCGGCTAACAGGGAAACACTCGAGTGCGAGGTCACGAGTTGAATCTTTGGTAAAAGCTCATTTCATAGTGTTGTGTTAACAATCATGACAGAAAAAAATTAGCTGCTAATGACTTACCATTGCATCACGAGGGTTACATAAAATGAGTGTCCGGGAGGTGCAGAGATCAACCTTCTGTGGGATGTATGAATTACACTTCACAAAACGGCCATCGTCGACATTCAGGAAATGTCCAAAAGAAACCATTAACTAGCACCATGAACATCGAACACAAATCGAAGACGAATTCCTTAGGAGTTATAAATCGTGAAGGACGTTCAGCTTGGTATCCACTCTTAAATAATGCATATAGAATCATATTGGTGTAACGAAATGATGAGAACTGATGGAATGTGTAGGCATGCAACCGAATGCCAAACAGTCTGTCGCGGATATTATAGTTCGACTGGTATCCACCGAGCCTGTAGCTGCAGAAAGGACGATGACATGTTTAATAGGCACAGAAAAAAAAACCTCCAGAGGCTGAATATGTCTAACGGTTCCAGATGGTTTGAACTGTAATGTCACACACTTTGCAGGAGGGTAAATGCTCTAAAAAAGTATGATTTTTATACGCAGATCACGAATCAATCAAAATCAAATTATTTTGACCAGCTATTGGCCAAAAGCACTGCTCATACCACTGCTGTAGTTCTATTACCCCATTTTCTCACACTTCGTTGCTACGAAGGAAGTATTCCCTACTGCCCTTGGAAGATTACGCATCAGAAAAAGAATCTTAGGGGGCAGAGCACCTCTAACTTCTCCTAGCACAATAAATAACTTTCCAGCCAATCGAAGATCCAGAGTAGCAATGGCATAATCTATACGATTGTGTTAAGGCACTGATGTCAGCAGATCTCGATGCCACTCTCCTGGAACCTCTACTTTCAAGGGTTCGTTTCATATGCATTTCCTCTTCAAACCCTAGATGGTCCGAATCGAAAATAAAGCCTTTAATGAACGATAGAATAAGTTTCTTTATGTCATCTATTAATTTTTATGATGATTCCGCAGTTTTTGTGCATCGTCAGATTGACGCTTTGTTTGGAATTTTGTTATCTTACGTCTTCAAATTTTGTAACATTGTTTGAAGTTATACAACCATCCACAGCTTCACTTGAAATCACTGCAATTTATGTCGCGTCCAGTTTGATGTGTGTAACGTAGTACATCACTATCGTTCACGTCTTGCAATTGTATCGACCATCCTTGAAAAGTATAGACACCAATTCTTGTAACAAGTGGGCCTTGCCATTCCTGGAATGTAATTAGTTTTATTTTTCTTTTATTGTGCTTTGGATGATCTTTCATGTTCTGGAACAGCGACTGCCCTTTAATACGTTTAACTGGAGACGGGCTTTGTGGCTCCCTGGCGAATAAGGCCGATGAACTACATTGCTCGACACCTGTTTTCGTATCACTTTTACTTGATAAGTATGTATCTTCATCATTGAACTTCTCATGTACATCGTCCACACAGTCGAGCATATACGGCACCACAAATATCACTGACTCATCTTGGCGAAACGCTAATATTTCATCTGGCACTTCTTTCCGACTATGCGATATTCCATGCAGTCCTTTCTAACGAAATGTCAATTTTCGCGGCTGTAGTTGTAGACATAATGCAATGCTTGCTTTGTTTGTCGTTGTCATTTCTCTGCTCTGTATCAACACCAATAGCACTGTAACACTATTGTGAGTTAATGGTCGACTAAACAGTTCAGCTACGCTTCGTAGCCTCATTATATGCTAACCAATGGATACCTCCAGTCCCGCCCCCTGTTGCCATTAGCAGCCAGTATTCGGTTGCATGGTAGACAACATGTGGGCATTGAATGCCGTAAACGTCATTGACCTTTTGCGACTTTGCACTCAAAGAGTTCCTTGTTAGACGTGTTTGATTTGTTCAACCTGTGCATGAAAGACATTGTGTTACAAGTCAATTACTCAGTTTGTTTTTGACTTATTCAGTAAGTGTAGCAAACGTTTTGAAACAGGATGAGGTAGAGCCAAAGGTTTTGAGGCAGACATTACTATTAAAGAATATGTGTAACCACGATTTTATCGCGCTTGGTTTGTCCTTCATGCTATAGCTACGTGAGTTGGTAGCGAGGGGTCTGGAACGATGGAAGGACAATGGGATGATATAACTCATTTTGGCAAACTAGCGGGTATCCCCCAATGTAATTCTTAAAAAGACATCAGGAGGTTTATGTCTATGCATTTATTTCAAAGCTACAGTGAAACGACAAAGTGTCGTGCTTAATTTTCTTCTTCCAAGACCAAGGGAATTAATGGACAGTGGGAGAAGGTAGACTCCTTTTGAAGATTGATTTATGTGAGGAATGTTTACAGCTACCACTGGACGGTCAGTCCAAGCAAAATTTAGTGATCAATACTCACATGTGATTGATCCTGTTTCACAGGTTATCGTCAGTTCCTGTTATTCTTCAACGTTTCCTGGAACCATTAGTAGTCAATGCCCCTTCATGTACGAACTATCTGTTGGCCCACATAATAGGCTTGCTGAACGTTTCGCCCATTTAGAGTGCTTATTTCAAGTGCTGTCTGAGGTTGGATTAAAGTGCAATCAGGAAAAGTGGTCCGTCTTCCATGAAGAACTTACATATTCGGGACATGTCATAAACGGGTAGGAGGATACCCATGCTGATCATTCGCACTTGTCTGCGGTTAAGCAGTTGCTGGTGCCCTTGTGACATCAAAGAGTTACAGGCCGTCATGTGGAAATTAACATATTGCATTAAGTTCACTTATTTCAAATTAAGTTATTTATTTACCATGATCTAATTAGGCTATAAGGCCCTATCATATATCGGACCAGTGTTTCAAACATACAGTACATTCTTTAAGTCATAGTTGCTTCATAAATAACGATTTGAACTTTTCAAATAGTATTTAAGTGATTTAAGTGTCTATAGTGAAAATGCGAGTAAATAACACTGATTGTAAACAGATAATATTTGCGGTACTTGTACTACTTTTTCTGCTGCCGCTAATAGAGATAACAGTAATAATACAGTGACGGAAAATTTCGCAGCACGAAGGAGGAGTTGTGTGACATAAACGAAAGTTGGTGGGCGTATTTGTACACCTGGAAGATGATGTGTGACCTAACTTCACACCACTCGCATAAGAGTGGCGCTAGCAGCGCCACTATGAGGATGAAAATCCGGTTTACTTTAAACACATGCTGTAACGGTCGTGAGCGTGTGTTATCTTTCAGAATCTTCGTGGTGAGTTGATGTTGGTGAAAGACGCCTTTGAGGCAAGGAAGTCGCCGTCATCAGCACCTCACTGATTTTGAACGAGGTCGTGTAATAAGGCTACTAGACTCACATTGTTCCTTCTGCGATACCGCAGAAAGACTTGGCAGGAATTAACTCACTGTACATGAATGTTGGCAGTAGTGGTCACGAGAATGTTCGGTCGCAAGAATGTCCAGCTCCAGGCAGCCACATGGCCTTACGGAGAGGGAAGACCATCACGTTTGGCGTATGGCTCTGTAGTATCGTTCTCCATCTGCAGCAGCAATATGAGCGGCAGTTGCCACCACATTGACGCAATGAACCGTCACAAATCGGTTTCTTGAAGGAAAGCTCCGAGCCAGACACCCTGTAGCATGCCTTCCACTGAACCCAAAACACCGGCATTTTCGACTTGAGTGGTGTCAATTGAGAACTCACTGGAGGACAAAGCGGAATCCTGTTTTATTTTCTGATGAAAGCTGGTTCTGCCTCGGTGCCAGAAATGGCTGTGTGTTTGTTATAAGAAGGACAAGCAACCAACCTGAGTGTGTGTGTTTGTGTGTGTGTGTGTGTGTGTGTGTAAGATATAGTGGACATATACTTCGACTTATGGCCTAGGGTGTGATTTCGTATGACAGCAGGAAACACCCTTGTGATTATCCCACGCACCCTGACCCCAAATTGTGCGCCAGTTAGAGGATTCGATCTGTTCTACTGCCGTTTATGAACAGCATTCCAAGGGATGACTTCCAAATGGATAACGCTCTCCCACAAACCGTTGTTGTAATGCAATATGCTCAACAGACATGTTGGCGTGGCCAGCTCGATCATGAGATCTATCTCCAAGGGTGCGCATATAGGACATCATCGGATGACAACTCCAGCATCATCCACAAACAGCATCAACTGTACTGTTATTGCCCGACCAAATGCAACAGCCGTGGAACGCCATACCAGAAACTGATATCCAGCACCTGTGCAATACAATGCATGCACTTTGGCTTGCTTGTATTCAACATTCTAGAGATTCCACCGGTTATTTATGTACGACAATTTCACCATTGGAATGGCTTACCTCGTGCTTTCGTTAACCTGTGACCTTGCAATGCTAATCAATCAAATATATTACATAGACAAATGTATTCGCGAAACTTCACTAATCGACGTTAATCATTTTGTGCTGCGATTTTTTCTGTCAGAATGGTATTAATGAAAATAATACCAATAATGGTAGTGGCAGACAAAAAAAGGATTTGTAGGTGTACAAAGTAGATGTTTTCTGACGGCGCGTTCTGGGAACGCAGTATGTATGGATACTGCATCAGCTAAGAATACCGAAAAATGAGAGTATTTGGCTGGAAAGATGGCCGTTCGGGGGTAAAGAGTGCCTACAGGGACAATGATAACTATTATTGTTCCCTTAGTAGATTTTCCATTACCTCTATTGTCAAGCTGGTGACGTTACACAGTTTTCTATTATGGTGCGGGAGCTTGTTCCACAGTTGGATTCCTAATACAGAGAAAGATTTCGAGAATAGGTTTCTGATCAGAGAAGTAGGGCGAAAGAACTTCGCTCTGATGGAAATTTGTGTTTCTGCCTTGTTTTTCAGAAACGAGCGTTAAGGTCGAGGAAAAATGTTGGGAAAAGTGAACGTTGAGCAGAGAAGGTAAGGCAAGACAAAAGACAGAAGGTATGGAAATCCCAGCACTTGTCTGCACACAGCCAGTATCGCTGTGCATGTGATGGTCAAATATTATCAATGGATCGAACGTCCCTGATATAACTAACATGGACACTGATAGTTAATTTCAGGCGTCGTCAACGTTCTTGACAAAGGCCTTGCTAAATAACATTGCTATAATCAATAATTGGAAGTAGTGTTTGTACAGGTTGCTTCTTCAGCTCAAGAAGGAAGAGCTTTCTGTATTGTTGTAAGGTACGTTTTCTGCTTTTCATACTTTTTCGTCGACTGACATTTTCATCATTCAAAGTAGTCTAGGTATTAAATCAAATTTTAACGCATCACGCAAATTATGTGAATTATAGTTCATATAAGTGGTCTATTTAGTTTGGTGATAAATAATTCAACAGTATTACATGTTAGTTAAAAACCCAGATAAACGTCAACATAGTGTTGAAAGAACAGCAGCGAGTAATTATTAAAATCCTTCTTAAAACAGCGAAAACTGCAGGTTGTAAACAATGATTCAAACTGTTGTTATACGGGGTGTTTCAAAAAGGTACGGCCAAACTTTCAGGAAACATTCCTCACACACAAACAAAGAAATGATGTTATGTGGACATGTGTCCGGAAACGCTTAATTTCCATGTTAGAGTTCATTTTAGTTTCGTCAGTATGTACTGTACTTCCTCGATTCACCGCCAGTTGGCCCAATTGAAGGAAGGTAATGTTGACTTCGGTGCTTGTGTTGACATGCGACTCATTGCTCTACAGTACAAGCATCAAGCATATCAGTACGTAGCATCAACAGGTTAGTGTTCATCACGAACGTGGTTTTGCGGTCAGTGCAATGTTTACAAATGCGGAATTGGCAGATGCCCATTTGATGTATGGATTAGCACGGGGCAATAGCCGTGGTGTGGTACGTTTGTATCGAGATAGATTTCAAGAACGAAGGTGTCCCTACAGGAATACGTTCGAAGCAATTGATCGGCGTCTTAGGGAGCACGGAACATTCCAGCCTATGACGCGCGGCTGGGGAAGACATAGAACGACGAGGACACCTGCAATGGACGAGGCAATTCTTCGTGCAATTGACGATAACCTTAATGTCAGCGTCAGAGAAGCTGTTGCTGTACAAGGTAACGTTGACCACGTCACTGTATGGAGAGTGCTACGGGAGAACCAGCTGTTCCCGTACCATGTACAGCGTGTGCAGGCCCTATCAGCAGCTGATTGGCCTCCACGGGTACACTTCTGCGAATGGTTCATCCAGCAATGTGTCAATCCGCATTTCAGTGCAAATGTTCTCTTTACGGATGAGGCTTCATTCCAACGTGATCAAATTGTAAATTTTCACAATCAACATGTGTGGGCTGACGAGAATCCGCACGAAATTGTGCAATCACGTCATCAACACAGGCTTTCGGCAAACGTTTGGGCTGGCATTGTTGGTGACATCTTGATTCGGCCCTATGTTCTTCCACCTACGTTCAATGGAGCACGTTATCATGATTTTATATGGGATACTCTACCTGTGCTGCTAGAACATGTGCCTTTACAATTGCGACACAACATGTGGTTCATGCACGATGGAGCTCCTGCACGTTTCAGTCGAAGTGTTCGTACGCTTCTCAACAACAGATTCGGTGACCGATGGATTGGTAGAGGCGGACCAATTCCATGGCCACCACGCTCTCCTGACCTCAACCCTCTTGACTCTCATTTATGGGGGCATTTGAAAGCTCCTTGTCTAGGCAACCCCGGTACCAAATGTAGAGACTCTTCGAGCTCGTATTGTGGACGGCTGTGATACAATACGACATTCTCCAGGGCTGCATCAGCGCATCAGGGATTCCATGCGACGGAGGGTGGATGCATGTATCCTGTCTAACGGAGGACATTTTGAACATTTCCTGTAACAAAGTGTTTGAAGTCACGCTGGTACGTTCTGTTGCTGTGTGTTTCCATTCCATGATTAATGTGATTTGAAGAGAAGTAATAAAATGAGCTCTAACATGAAAAGTAAGCGTTTCCGGACACATGTCAACATAACATATTTTCTTTCGTTGTGTGTGAGGAATGTTTCCTGAAAGTTTGGGCGTACCTTTTGGTAACACCCTGTATGTGCTCCGAGAATGCTATACTAGAATTACGAGATGAAGTTCCAACGCTGTAGTTTCTATCTAGTTTTACTGGATTTCTGTGGATACTGTAGTAATTACCTCTAAACACATAAAACACATATATAGCCTGTAACTCAGGTAATGATAACATTAACAACCCAAGAGCATGTACACATTTTTGGTATGCGTCTTTCCAATAATTAAAACTAAGACCAAGAGACTTTATTGATTGTGTTTCACGAATTCACATCAGAAGCTTAACGTTAAATTATATGCCCAGAGTTTCAAAAAATACATTTTAGCCAACATATTCCGTTGCTCTGGTGGAAAACAAAGGTACGTCTCCTTCCATGTATGAGCTTCTCCATTCGTTGACAGTAAGAGCACATATTAATTCAGTTTAAAATCAAAATCTGAAATACACTTACCCCCGTTGAAGGCCAAGGTCGGTCTTTTGCTGAAATCTGGAAGAAAATAAATGAATGAATCAGTACACTTTGGAAAGAGATCACACTCTTTAAGTCTCTGTACAAAAAATGCTGTGAGAACAATGTATAGGATTTCCTTTCTCAGAATAAATTACAAGTCATTGTTTTAATAATTATTGCAAGGCATTATAGGAGACATAGGGTGAAAAATATAAATGCAATCGAGTGAGTTATTTTCGTGAGTTTTGAACGGATGAAACTGCATTCACTGCTTAAAACAGTCGCCATAAATTGTAAAACTACGGAGGTTGTTGAAAATAAGTGAAACAACGAGAACTTAAATCTGAGTTTCTGTGCTTCAACACATGTATCATCGAAGTTTTTAACATCGTTAATACCCAGGAACACGTCAATAAAAATATGAGAATACAAAACGACTATCGCTGAGCATTTAAAGAGGAAAGGAAGGAACATTACTCTTTACAATGGAGAGTATTTTGGCAAAGACAAAAACGCAAAAATATGAGGATTATGAGCCAGATAGGAGACCTTGACCTTGTAGTAACGATGTGGTAGTTTGCCGCTGTTGATGGACATGGTTCGCTTATTGTGTCCCAAACGTATGTTATTGGTTTCGACATGTCTTTTCTGATAATATTCTGCCACTAAACGTTTACTTGTAGACAATACATTCACTAATGACTTTCACTGAAATTAAGGCTGAATCCGTTCTCAACACTTAACACAAGACATGTTGTACCAAGCCATCATGGTAAGGAGGCTGTGGGGAGGGGGGGCGGGTATGAAGAGTATTATCGGAGGATCAGAGGATCCCAAGGGATCAGCATATTCCTCATGGCTCATAGTAACATAAGAGGGGAATAAACGCTTCCTAATGGTTTTTACATCCTAGATATACATTTATAACAAATATTGCCGTGGTAAATATAATAAGGGCAATGACTCCTAGGCTGATGCCACGGTACGGGGATTAAGTCGCACACCGCTGCAGTCTGGAACCAGGATGGCAACAATACAAAAGCTCCTTAGACCCCAGCAGATACACTGATACACAACTAACCCCGCAGGTCCATGGTTTCAGCCAATATAGGTATTAAAACCACCATGATGGTCGGTGTGTTCGGATTTCTAATGACATGAAATGCAGCAACCACTAATTGGATCCATTTCATTTCAATCGCCCTGTGGATGTTGCATCATTTTACACTTAATGCTGAAAAATGTTACTGACAAATCATTGTTTATCTTATTTCCTAATCTTTATAGACATTAGTTTGGTTACATGTACAATCTAATAATACTGATAACGTACATTTGTGGAAGTATAGTAAATACAAATGCTCATATTCCTTTACTTCTTGAAAATTGCAGTTCAGTCAGATACTTTTTCATAACGTGAATATTTATTGACCTTTTTATTGAAATAATTATACATCATGTCAAAAAAGTGTCTAATATTATGAAAGGTAATAGTAAATATCAAAACCTGAAGAAATGTCCAATAAATATGTCCTATAAAATGCATACCTTAAGAGCTATGAGCATTAATTCATTAGAAGAGATCGGTTTTGCGGTATCGAAAATGAACAAGTCCTCATATCATTTAAGGTATGCATTATACTGCCCACTTTTACTGGACTTTCTTTTTTGTTTTGATTGTTACAGCCACATCTCAAACTGTTCATCACTTAACACCCCGTGTGACACCTCATCTCTCAATATTGAGTTCCGTATGTTGATTTTAATATGATGTTGAAATGTGCTAACTATTCCTTCAGTTTATATCCTAATACTCTTGTGGTAAGTACCCATCAACCCATGCTGCTCCTGGCAAAAACACACGTTTCATACCCCACAGGAAACATATATCATTACTAGTCATCACTCCAATACATACAAAATATAATTAATTGCAGTAGTCGATTATATAAAATTTTACGAATTCTTTATATAAATTGTTTGTTACCTACAGCCCTCTTGCAATAGTCAATCTCCAATATGATCATCTTTACTGAAGTGAGACGTTTCATGCTAATATGTGTGATTTGGCACTCTTTACAATGTTATCAATTTATATAGCTTCAGTCAAAATCATATTACAGTTCCTCATTGTTTCTCAATATCACACAGCTACAATACGATTTCATATTACTCTCTAATCCAATATAATCTCTCATAATATCCTTATCAATATCAGAAAATTATTAAATCTGTTTTCAACATTTCAAATATTTAGCACACATCTATCTTCAGTGGTTTACAGATAGGGTATAGAAAGATACTGTCTAGCGTTATTCCTCTGTATTATATTCAAAATGCAAAACTACACCATTAAATAACGGAATTCTAAGATTTTTGTTCCTCTTCATGCAGCACTGTAACATTCTGAATGAAATAATTTTAATACCACAGAAATATTGTATGCAGTATTAGAAAATTTTCCGTCTTTTCTGACTGTGTCAAACGTTTTATTTGTGCCAGACACATTTCACATTTTTTTAAAGCACCTCGATTAAAACAAAGTAGATAAAGTATGTAAAGTCAGTTGCGTACTCACGAAGAGATAAAGACAAAAAATTATTGAGTGTTATATAGTGAAGGGACGTGCACCAAAATACGAACTTATTTGAGTGTGTCTGTCATATACAAACAGCAGTTAATTGCTAAAATATAGATCAGTTGAGAGAAACGTTGAATATGATCTTACAATCGCAGCGACGCATAAAACTACGACAGGTATTCAAGTGGTCTTATAGAAGTCAAAATACTGTCCACTGAAGATGCCTCAAAATAAAGTAAAAAGTGGCTGGTATAAATAAGACATTCATTACAGACGTAAAAGACAGAATATATCTAAATATTAATGCTATAACTGCAACTGCGGAAGAGAAAGTACAAAAATAGAAAAGACAACGTGAACATGGTATGTGCAGCTCACCAGTGGTTGTTTTCAATTGCAGCGACTGTCTTCATCTAGTGTTTCATTCTGCAACATATCCTTTCACTTCTGAACTTGTGCCCCTATGTTTACGTGGAGTGGACTGTGTCTTCTAGTCCAAGTGAACAGATTGTACTGGCACCGACATGGTGACAGACGCAGAACTGTATGTCCATATTCCTGTGCAATATAATGGATTTCGTACACTTTCACACGAGACTTATGAAACCCTAGTCGAGTTTGACTGGCAGTGCGCTGAATCATCTTACTTGCAACCCACTGCATGATATCGCCTTTTTTTGTACTTGTTGTGGGATCCTTGTGAAAACAATCTAGTGGTAACTTGCAGAGCCCATGACAATCGCTAAGTTTGCAGTCAAGTAAGGGAGAAACTGTTTCATAAACCATAAGGTAAATTTTCTGAAAATGTGTTCAAATTAGTGCGAAATCTTATTGGACTTAACTGCTAAGGTGATCAGTCCCTAAGCTTATACACTACTTAAGCTAGATTATACTATGAACAAATACACACAACCATGCCCGAGGGAGGACTCAAACCTCCACCGGGACCAGCAGCACAGTTCATGACTGCAGCGCCTAAACCGCTGGGTAATCCCGCGCGGCAAATTTTCTCATTTCAATGATAATCACCTGAATTGCCATTTTTTTTCCCCAAACCCTAGTTTGCTTTCTGGAATGAATCCTAAAGCAGAATCAGTGAGAACCAGAATTACTCGTTCCCTTTTGCCAAGTGGTACTTTAAAACCACCCGAACTACACTCAGTTTGCCGGCCGGAGTGGCCAAGCTGTTCTAGGCGCTACAGTATGGAACCGTGCGACTGCTACGGTCGCAGGTTCGAATCCTGCCTCGGGCGTGGGTGTGTGATGTCCTTAGGTTAGTTAGGTTTAAGTAGTTCTAAGTACTAGGGGACTGATGACCACAGAAGTTAAGTCCCATAGCGCACAGAGCCATTTCAACACTCAGTTTTCAATACCCATTCCTTCCTTGTATGTCCTGGTTTACCCATGTTTCGTCCAGGTAAAAAATATTCTGATTGCGAAATTTTCTTATTACAAGAATACTTCTTAAAAACTGAGACCTTGAAGCAGTGATATCACGAAATTCCGCAAAAATTTTTCGTCCGTAATTTGTATTTACATATCTGAACCCAATGTCTTTCAGTATTCTTCCCATTGATGTAAAACTGCCTTTGAAGTATGTAGTTTCCCGCAATTTAAACGTAAGTTTTTTAACAGTAGGAAATTCGTCTGTCTTGTACCAATTTAACACAACTCGACTTAGGACATCATTTTGGTGACAGGCTTCTCACGACTTGATGTTTCCTTGGCGATCTAAAAACTGGGCTTCAGTTGTATGGGAAGACAAATTACCTTCACTGGCAATCCTCTGAACAGTTCTCAAGCTGTCGCCACTCCTGCCGCTGTCCGTTCCTAAGATCTGGCAACATTTCTGATAGGCCCACCGTTTTCATCTAAGCGCTTGAAGAGAGCGTGTATCCTGTAATTTATGTCTCTTGCCTGTTTATGGAGAATTTGTCGCTTACCACCACCATCAGCAATTACAAATCGCAATAAACCGAAAAAATCCCCTAATAACTTCCACAAACACGTTTGACACTCTCACTGGCCAAGATGTTGACAGCAGAGTGTTGAGAAATCTACTGAATGTTCATTGGCTGTCGGAGGAACACGTCACGTCAGATGCGCAGAACTAGCCTGAACCCCAACGCTGCTGTTCATGGCTCCAACTATAGCACTGCGTCGTGCACCAAGTAAAGAAACAAATATCCCAGTACTATCCTATGCCGAGGCAATATATATGGGGAAATGGAAAACGTGCTACGTACTACGATGCAGAGGGGTGCGCCGCTGTTGTCCTTACGTGTGATCATCCAGGTACTCTTTCACGAATGTCGTAGGTTATTCCATCGATATTCTGTCGTGTCGTCGTCAGCCCAGTTAATGGGTATCTTCCTCTACCTGTGTATGATCCATGTGCGCGGAAGATCGCTTAAGATACTTCCTAACTAGTAAGAAAAGTGTTGCCATTATTCTGGTTCTGTACAATCTTAATATGAAGTACTTGAAGGTAGTTCCAAAAGTCCAATACATCTTTAGGAGCCGGTCAGTGTGACCGAGCGGTTCTAGGCGCTTCAGTCTGGATCCCGCACGACCGCTACGGACGCAGGTTCGAATCCTGCCTCGGGCATGGATGTGTGTGATGTCCTTAGGTTAGTTAGGATTAAGTAGTTCTAAGTTCTAGGGGACTGCTGACCTCTGTTTAGTCCCAGCTGTTTAGTCCCATAGTGCTCAGAGCCATCTTTGGGTCCATTGTGAAATAAATATTTCCCAAATTGCCCACGGATCCACGTGACTGTGTTGGTTTTGGCGCGCAGGAAATATAGTTCAACTGTAAAAAGTTGATGCTTAGGTGCGAAATCTTTCGTTTTCACTCTTAGAAAGTACGCCAAAATTTGTCTCACCAAGTACCATACGTCTTCCTCTGTGCCACATCTGGTTTTCCGTGTTTCGCGCACTGAGGTGCAGTCGGGTGACCTATGTACCGTTGACTGTGAAGTACCACGTTCTTCGGACGTCTGTATCCTGTGTAACAACATGTATCGTCCACCACACCACCTACCAACTATGATAAGTATTCTTTGCCTTCAGGATGTTTGGAGGACGTTTCCGTTGTAGGACACGATAAACCTCTGGTGCCGTCGCCTCTTTCGTCGTTCTTACTCCTATGAGGACATAACTGTATTCAAGATAAAAGTAGCCAGGCATCAGAAAGACGTTGTCAGTGGGAGCCCAAAGGACGACGGAGCCAAGAATTCCAGCAGCAGACCCATCACACTTTCTAGGCGGAGCCGCCACAGTTTAATGTGCGAGCTGACAAACAAGGCCATCATTCTGTCGAGGACGTGGACGAGGGGAAGGAGGGGAAGACATCCTCTTTCTGGAGTAAGGAACTGAACTCAAAACTGATTTTGAAGAGCATGCCGTATCTGACATAGGCTAAAAATGCAGCTAATACACGGACAATGGGATGACAGAAGTTATGGGATAGAGTTATGTACATATACAGACGACGGTAGTACCGCGTGCACGAGGTATAGAAAGGTTAGGGCATTGGGGGAGCTGTCATTTGTTCTCGGGTGATTCATGTTCTAATGTTACTCCAACTGCAGTTCTGGCTAAAATACTTCTCATTACGAGAGATTCACTGTAATGTGAGAGTGATGTAGTGTTTGCTGTGGAATATTTTGCTTTGAACCGTCGCATCTCTTCCACCAGTAAGGTCCATTAACGGATGTATATTGCAGATCTGCCTTTTAACAGCAGATGTATTTTCCGTAAGCATTTCGAAGATGTTCACACATAGCGAGTAACTGTTGCAGACTTTGCGTCATTCCATTGGCAAAACTGCAATTGACTTAAAGTGCCAAGTGCTTTGCGCAATATGTACCCTACCTTAACAATGTATATTCTTTGTACTACTGTCAAAAACAATTAAATTTACTGATTTATAATGAAAAGTTAATGATTTACAACAAACTGTTAGTATAATTTTGAAGACAATAAATGTATATTCATTCTGAATACATTTTAAATACTGTTCTTTTGACATCTGTGTGGAAATTTGGTTATGAATTTTCAGTAACAACACGTATCGTAAAATCATTAATTAAATCTTGTTATCACGTGGGATTTTATTCCTAACATTAATAAAGGTATAGTACAAAATGTAAAAACGGAATTTCCGGTTGAAGTTCGTAGTATCAAAGTAACTGGCACTCAATAGTATTTACATCAGAATGTTTGAGGAAAGATAGTGAAAATGTTGATAAAACTGATATAATTGGTTTTTTCGCTATTGACATGATACATAAAGCGCATACGTAACGTTAAATACGTCAAATGACTGATAAATGTTCCAAAAGCCTGTTTTTTAGGCATGTGGGTATTTACGAACTTCGCTAACTAATTATTGATTTGTCCGTCAGGGCAGTGCGGCGAAACTTATTGTTAATGGGCTACTGCAGTTGACGACGATGCGAGTGCCTTTGCTAACAGCATTAAATCGCCTGCAGCACCACTCCTGGACTCGTGGCTATAACGGTTGTACCTTAGACGACTAGAAGACTATCGACATGAGTCCTGATTCTAGTTGGTAAGAGATGGTGGGAAGGTACAGGTGTGGCGTAGACACTAGAAATCACGGACCCAATGTTTCAACAAGGCATTGACCATGCTGTTGATGGCTCCGTAATGGTGTGGGCTGTGTCTACATGGAATGGACTGTGTCATCTAGTCCAAGTGAACTGATCACTAACTGGAAATTCGGCTACTTGGAGACAATTTGCAGCCAGTCATGGACTTCACACTCCCAAACATGTCACGAGGCCACAACTGTTCTAGATTTGCTTCAACAACGTTCTGGAGTGAATGAACTGGCTACCTAGATTTGTCGACATAAACCCCATCGAATAATTCCAGAACATACTCGAGACGTGAGTACGTGCAAAGCATCCTGCACCACCAGCAACACTTTCGCCGTTATATACGGCTATAGAGGTAGCCAGGCTCAGTATTTCTGCAGGTAACTTACATTTACTTGTTGAGTCCATGCAACATCAACTTGATACACTATGAGGGCAAAAAGAAGATCCGACACGATGTCAGGAGGTATCCCATGACTTTTGTCGCCTAAGAGTATTTTTTGAGACATCAGTAATTGCATTTGAAGTACATGCCTTATTCGTGGAATGTGTGATGATAAATAAATATTGACGATTTGCATTCTTTTGTGACCGTCAAGCGACCGTAGGCTAAAGTTGGAGATTTTGGCCCGAATTTGTTCTAACAAGCGGCGCTAGTTAAAGGCCGAGGTGTGTCATATGTTGTCGTATAGCTCTACTCCGAGGCATTTAATAATACCGGGGTCGACACACGCTGGGCCTAACCCGACCACTATGTTCATGGCGACAGAGCTGGTTACATTGAAGCAGATGCCGGTAGCAGAGGTGAGAACCGAGGCTGCGCCCCCTCCCCCTTCCTCCCCCCCCCCCTCCCAAATCCCCGTTACCGTGGCCTCGACTTGCGCTACACGGTCAGCCGGTCGAACGGCAACGTCGCCTGTCCAGCAGTGCGGTGGCCCGCCAGAAAGCGAGTCTCCCCGGGCGCCCGTGCGGCTAGGCTGCTCGTCAAGTCACGCGCGCGCCAGGCATCACATTATTGCTGGGGCGAGACGAAATCACTGTGGCCCGTTTACAAGCAATTTTTTAATTCGCACAGTATTTAACGACACAGTTCCTCACCCCCGGTCTTATATTAAAATTATTGATGGCTGTATCATCAGCAACAAGATGGTTACTTAAATCTCCATCCTTTCTTGTAATTATGAATGCAAGTTATTGTTTAGGTACATGTGTACCTTACGATGTTTATTTTTTTCTCACCAGGTACGTCTTTCGCTAGGCAAAGTCTAACTTTCGACTGCAGGTTTTTTGACAGAAATTTTGTTAAAAATCTACAGTATAAATTTTTTACTTCACGGACCAAAAACAAACCTGTGTAATGTGAAAGACCGTACGAATCATTCGTTGAAAGCCTTGCAGTTCGGGAAATCTGTCTAAATTCCTATCAAATTGAGTGCTTTCTTACCCTTCACGATTTCCTAGTAGAAATTCATCTCACTTCGGACGAAAAAGCTAAGAGTAAAATTAAGGAACATGTGAAGGGCTTTGGAAAAACTTTAAACACGATTTCCCTACTCTATGTAGTAATAATAAGTGGATTCACAATCTCTCGGAAAAGGCAATAGTTTTGGAATCCACATAAAGTTTAATTGAAAGGAGCAACTACTCGAAACATCCAGTGACTAATTTACAGAAAACAGATCTTCGTTTCTGGTTAAGCTTAAAGACGGAGTTTCTAAAAGCGGTAACAAGTTTATTACCTGGCTCATCCACATATCTGTGCGAAAAAGCTTTCCTTCTTACATCCAGGAACAAACGCCATGGCGAAAGCTATCTCAGACTGTCTTTACCTTCTGTGGTTCCTGATGTCAAAGTTATGTCACATGCAAAGCGGGCGGATCCTCCCCAACGAATTCCGAGGAGGCGTTGAGTCAGTCAATTCCATAACGAACACCTTTAGATGAAGAGAAAAGTGTAAAATACTTTAATATTGCGTACTACGCCTACCCATTCTGCAAAAGCTTCTTCAGCCGTTTTGATGTGGTACATGTGAAATGAAAAGCATTATAAAAGCACTAGGGCTATTAAAACGTTGGTATATGCATAAAACTGCTACCTGCCGCGTTTATGAAATAGTTATATACTTATTCAATTAACCGATTTTCGAACCTTCCCAGGTACATCTTCTGATGATGTACAGGACGCTACGTAGCTTTTCCAAACATAATGTTGGGTGCTGGTGTTGTGACAAGCAGATAGAACATGCTTTAATGCATCGCCGTGAGTATTGTTTATCTGCCAATGTGGTTCCAAAATTTAGTATTGTACATACTGTGACGATATGGGCGGGTTTTGTCGTTAATATCCATCTGTCTGCTTCCATTATGATGGCCAGGTGGTACCAACAAAGGCTGCCCATACTGTCGCAGTAAGCAAAAAACTTAATTTTTGAAACAAATTGGCAGGTAAACAACACTTATATCATCGCTTTAAAGCAAAGTCGATCTTCCTGCCCCCAGAATTACGCTTCAAATAGCTATGTAACGTCCTGCTATCATCTGAAGATGAGTCTGAAAAAGTCCGAAAACAGGATGGAATGAATCAGTTACTCTTTCTAAAAATGAATACCGCATATTTATGTATTTACATTGGATAAACAGTTACGTGTTATGTAACATCTGTAATGATCGAGCTCACTTAAACCATCTTTTATGAATTCAGTTACGTCAGTGTTACACTACGTATTTTTTTGTGCTACTTCCATCATTTTACATTACGCGCTATTTCTCTTTGAAATGATCAAGAACGCCCTCTTCTTAGCATATAAAACCGTTACAATTCTCAAAGAAGTGCAGACGATTCATCAAGCAGTTACGCACGTGTGGGGCCAGCCAATCCCGCCTTCCCTGCGCTTCCTGTGTCCTTATTGCTCCGAGCCTTGATGACACCCGCGTTCCGTCGGGTGCCCGACGAGCCGCATGGTTCTACGGCGCATCGCGGCTCGTGCACTCCGTTGCCGGTACACTTGAGCTCGACTACCCGCAGTGCGGGATACGGGACGGAGCGGTCGGCCGCAGCCGGGGTCAGGTGGGTATATGTAGCGCGATGCACGGCTCTGGTCGGAAGCTACACCATATGTGTCAGTTCATTATAGAGCGTTGGTAACATCGTCACCGTTGCAGAGCACTAGCGCCTTGTCGTCTGCGTACGCTGTACAGCGAAATGTGACGTCAGGTAACGTAGGCGTCCTAGTAGGCCACAGCCCAATGGTTCCAGTTAAGGATCGTACAGTAACGTCGATAGAGAGTAGCTTTGAGGCAACGATCTGGAAATGAGGGGGGCTGTGTCATACACACTTTGACGAACGTCCCTCGCAGGAGGCGCATTACGATGTCTGTGAATTGCTATGAGTGCAGCATGTGTTGGGGATTGGACGTCATGTACGCGTGAATCACTCGTTTGGCTAAAATCTATTAACAACAATGCTCCCAAGATGTGGCGTGTCCTCGCTAGGACTCCTACGTCACAGTATCGACATAGTGCTGTGTGAGTATTATTCACGTCCCTAGGGAAGCGTGATCTGGTAAGATGAACTGAGCCAGGGTTAGTCGTATACGAGTCACTACCAGTCTGATGTACATATTCATGTAGCAGTTGAGAGTGTCAGTGGGCAGCAAGCATGTACTCGAGCGCCACCAG
The DNA here is from genome assembly GCF_023864345.2 of Schistocerca serialis cubense. NCBI lineage: Eukaryota > Metazoa > Arthropoda > Insecta > Orthoptera > Acrididae > Schistocerca > Schistocerca serialis. The sequence continues at coordinate 757,163,605 of NC_064640.1, read as the reverse complement.
TCGTTTTGTGGACTGCCTTCGACGAAGGCTGTAAGTAGTGGAACCGAAAAATGTCTGTTCACTTCAGAGCCATGAGGTACTTTAATGTTCTATAAAACTCAAGGGTGAGTCAGTTGGGGCCAGAAGACTTGTTCGGCGTTCCTTTACCTACGGCGTCGATGCCTTTGTCTTCCATAATTTCACCCAATAACTTAGTTCGCTAGTACTGTGCAAGACTGCCATAAATCGATCGTGAAACGCCTGTCACCGTCGTCGGGTCGGAATACTGAGGCGAGTAAAGTCGTGAGTAATGGTCGAAGAAGGTTGCACCAATACCGCTTCGCACGGCCAGCGGTGGCTCTCCGCAGTAGTGATAGCCTGTACCAGTGCCCGTCGTCGTCTTTTCATTCTCGAATGACGTGGTGCATAGTGGGTCGTTTCATCGCTCTTGTGTCGTGTGTTCGCATTCTTTCCTTCTAGGTGGCGACCATATTGGCTAAGATCTGTGCCTTCGGTTGGTAGATTGTCAACTGTTGTTCTGGCGTGGATGACCGGGATACGCATTCGCAAAGGAGAATGACTGTGACTAGGGAGTGCTGCCTCAAAGCCAGTCTCGTGAGCGTACGTAACCGAGGTTCTTAGTATGGCCTGTCTGGCGCTATTTAACTGCCAACCGATCGCTGTAGGATACGTCGGGAGACGGCGGACGCAATAACTACATATGTTCTAAATAGCGCATATTTATCACCTGGTGATAGTTGATGCGTTTGCCAAGTTCGGGTGTCTGAATGGCGTGCCTGTTGATCCTTCAACGCCTGGATACTATTGAAATCGCCCGTACCCACCAGCCCTCGTGCCTGCCATGAAAGTGCGGTGCTACTCCTTCCACGAAGAAGAGCAATCGTTCGCGACGTCGATTCTTTCTGAAAGTACACAATGACAGACGATATGCCAGGTACCGTTACGGCCATTCCTCTAGCACTGGGCAGATATCGTACTTCGTACAACTCAAGCTCTTCCTGAGGAAAAAAAGGGGGTAAAAAAACTCTTTCCAGCTAAATGTATTAGTATATCATAACGAAATCGCGGTAAAGTACCTTGAACTCAAATAAATCCAAAAGATATAATAGTAAGCTTAATAAAAAATATAAAGGAATAGAAAACACCGGCCAACAAAAGTAAACTCAACACCATTCTCATAATAACAATTCTAGTATATTCACCCAAAAAAATAAAGTAAAACCACCTGCACCATTACAATATTAAACCATGAAATTAATTCAGACTCACCTTCAGAAAAATCGAAATGAGTTCAGGTATTAATCAGGAGGCAAAACAAGCTAAAGCTAAATGAAAACAAATAATGACAAATCGACACTAAAGTTGATAGTTCACAAAATCCAATATATTAAAACTCCCAATTAAAATAGTCAAAGACAATAAAATTATATCTAATATAACTTCATACGAAATTGTTTGAGCAACAGGAGGGATAGATCCTAACATGGAATAATTTGAATTGGAAGATCAACCAGCAATTATTACTCTCTAAACACCTAGTCTTTTACAACATAAAAAACAAAAAACTATAAGAAAAGGAACATATGTAAGCTAAATAAGCAAAGATAACTCAAACAAAGAAATTATTAAATTAGAAACAGGGGAAAAATTATAAAGTAAATAAGTAGATATAACAGAAATAGGCTGCTCCTTACAAATTAATACAATAGCTTCTCTAAAACAATAAGGGATCCCTACAAACACTACTTTATTCAGGCCTTTAAAATTTCTGTATAGCCAAAAACCTTATGCTCTAATAAAGTCAATAAAGTCGCACTAATTAAAACACAGATAACCAATAAAGGAAAATTCAAAACAAACGTAAATAATTCAGTGAGTATCAATTGTATTTGTAGAAATAATTTACATAAATGAATTATAAATTCAACACCTTAATCTGTCAAAATAGTAACTAATTAACATTAATCAATAACATAAGACATGTTCGAACCATATGGTCCTTTTGTATTAATATGGGTAAATAATCTTAGGACAGATACCGACCTGTCTCAAGCAGGACTGAACTCATATCATGTAAGCATTTAAAAGTCAAACATAACTATTTATTGGACTCCTACACCCAAAATTTTTCTTAATCCAACATCGAGGTCACAATCTGCTTTGCCAATATGAGCTCTCAAAAACTATTATGCTGTTATTCATAAGGTAACTTAGCCTCATGATCATGATTTATGAATCAAAACAACAAACTTAGATCGGTTATATAATAATGATGACTTTATTTATTCTTCACATCACCCCAACAATCATTAAATGTTGAAGCATTAACTAATAACTATATAAAAGTAAAATCTTAAGCTCTATAGGATCTTCTAATTCGGAAAATAAATCTGAGCCTTTTGACTTAAAAGTAAATTTCAAAAATTTATTAAGAAACAGTTGATTACTCATCAAGCCATTCATCCTAACCACTAATTAAAAGACTAATGATTATGTCACCTTTGCACAGTCAAAACACCACTTCAACTGTATGCTCAACCAATTCATGTCAGTAAACATGCAACAACTACTATATTTCAAAGTACGATTTGATTAATAACTTAGAATTGAGTACCTGTAAATGGAGTTTTGCTATAAAATGATGGAATTATTACGATTCCAATAGGTAGAAATAGTGCAGTAACACCTCTTAATTTATTGGGAACTGAGAATGCATAAGCTAATAGGAAACGTCGTTCTGGTTGAATGTGAACTGGTGTCAGTAGGGGCTGGCAAGTACAAAGATTTATGGGTGTCCCAGAATGTAAGGTGTAATTAGAAATAGTATAATTAACAATGATGTTATTACTACGAATGTGACAGAATTCTTAAAAGTAATTTTAATCCCAGGAGGTAATATTAACCTGTCTGTTGTGGTCATAACTGCAATAATGAATGGTAATACAAAATGAAATGTAGAAGACCGATTTAATGTTGCATTATCAACAGAAAACCCTCCTCGTACTCATAGAACTAGCTCTGTTCTTAAGTGTAGGTTTCCTGATAAATAACTAGTAATTCCTGTTGCACCTCAGAATGCTATTTGACCTCAAGGTGAAACATACCATATTAATGGAGTTTCTATAACTAAGAATAGAATTCCTGTCCCAATTATTCAGGTGTGTATGTTCATATAAGATCCATAATAGATCCCTTATACTACATGTAAGTAAATGCAGATGAAAAATATTGAAACCCAATTTGAATGTAATGTTCGAATAATTCAACCGTTATATACATCCCAACACATGTAGATGACAATAATGCAAGCTATATCTGTGTTTGAGGAACAATGTATAATTAAAATTAGTTCAGTCACTATTTGAATTACTAAACATAATCCTAATAGACACCAAAAATTTCATCAAAATGAAATGTTGGTATGGGGAATGATTAATAATTATAATTAAAGGATGTCTTAATTTCAAGGCTTTATTCATTAGTAACATTATCTTATTTTACAAAGAGGTCCTTGGGTTGTACTAGTGATTTTAACTACTGCTAACAATACTAATAGTAAATAAATAACTATAATTATTCTAATAATAAATGTTGGTCTACTACATAATTTTTATAAATATATTGTAATTTCTTGGTTACTGATAGATTTACTCATATTTGTAGTTTCAGTGTTTTTGAAGAAATATATAAATATTACTAAATGTAAAATAATTAATGTTCATATAGTAAAGATTCATATTGTTATAGTAACAATAATAGTAATTGATGTAGGGTGAATTATTTCTTTTCATACAGTTCTTATGATATAAATAAATAGAACTATTATCACACCAATAAATGTTAAAGATACAATATCTTACAATCAACATCTTTCCATTGTTATTACTGTTACTAGTCAAACATGAAAAGTCAGAAGAATAATGAATATTGCTATTGATATTGCCTGCTTTAATTTAATATTATGATTTGTGTATATTCACACTCTGATTGGAGTATAATTAGATATCATTTTGGTGTTGAGTATTTTTCTTTTAGTTTTTGGATTTGTTCATTAATATTACTGCCAGAGGTCCAGTTTATTTAACTGTATATCATTCTAATTCTTTGTTCTTATGATTTTGATTTTAAGAATTCTGCTTTATTCTTCATTTGCTAGTTTGAGTCTTCTTTCTTACTCTACTGTTTTTTAGGCTAGATTGGTTCATAGTTTGCCTTTATGTTTAGGTTGGGGGTATCAACCTGAGCGTTTGTAGGCTGGTGTTTATTTAACTTTTATATATTTTGGTTGCTAGATTTCCGTTATTGTTAGTTTTCTTGAAGGTTTATCATTTTGCTAACACATTATATGTCCTTTCGTTGTTTTATTTTGGTTCTTATTATTGTATGTTTTATGATTTGATGATTTTGACTTTTTTGGTTAAGATACCTATGTTTTTGGTTCATCTACAACTTTCTAAGGCTCATATAGAGGCTCCTATTTGTGGTAGAATGATTCTTGTGCTGTTGTGTTGAAGTTAGGTGATTATCGATTTTTCCATGTGATGGAGGTTATTATTTTACTTGGAATTGAAGTTTAATTAATTCTGGTTGTCTTTGGGATTATCTGGTGGTGTTATTATTAGAGTTCTTTGTTTTCGTCAATTTTATTTAAAGTATTTGATTGCTTATTCTCCTGTTGCTCATATAAGCATGGTTATTAGTGGCCTGATACCTATGAACTGATAGGGTGGTATAGGTTCAGTTTCTTTATTGGCTGGTCATGGTTTAGGTTCTTCTGGTTTGATTTAATTGTTTAATTTTACTTATGAGCGCTTACATAGAGAAAGAACATTAATTAACAAGGGTATAATTAACTTAATACCTAGAATGGCTTCGTTTGAATTGTTTTAAGATGATCAAATATGGCTGCTCCTCCATCGTTAAATTTATTAGGTGAGTTGTGATTATTAAATAGAATTATATTTTGACCCTTGTTTAGAATTTTGAATCTTAATTTTTTCTCTTTTTACAGCTGTTTATACATCATAGGCATATTCTGATTCTCAATATGGTGTTTATTAGTTTGGGGTTTATATTTGTTGTTTTGTATATTTTTGGGAGTATCATCTTTCACTTTTACATTCATTGCCTTTAAATATTCATTGTTTAAAGGGTGTTCCTTTGTTTAAATTGATTAAGAATTTTAATTAAAAATATCCTTTTGTGGGATCTGTGTAGGTTGTATTTATTTACTATTTGTTCTTTTAGTTGTTTGTTTTATTTTTTTCTTGAATTATAATTTCCATTTTGGCTATTTATTATTTAATAACTGATAATAGGGTTTTTGTTGAGTGAGAACTTTTTAACTTCAATTGTTCTATGTTGTGGTGCCTTCCAGTTTGGATGGAATATATTTTATTTTTATACCTTTTGTGATATAGAGTTCTTCTTTGGTAATTTATTATACACAGGAGTATATGTCAGGTGAGAAGAAAATAACCCGTTTTATTGTTATTAATCTAATATTTATTCCTTCAACAGGATTTTTAATTGTAATCCCAATTTGATAAGAATTTTGTTAGGTTGAGATGGTTTGGGATTCGTTTCTTATTGTTTAGTTATTTATTATTACACTGCACAATCTTATAGGACTTGTATATTAACTACTATACCTAATCGGATTGGTGGTGTTGCTATTTTAATTTCTGTGGCTTGTCTATTTTCTTTTGGTGGTTGGAAGTATATTTGCAATTATGATTTTATTTCTAGTTGTTTTGAAATAAAGCTTCTTACTATATTAATTGTTCTAGCTGCTATAGCTAAGAGTGCTCAGATTCCTATTTCTTCTTGACTTCCTGTTGCTATAGCTTTTTCTGCTCCTGCCTGTCTTGGTTCATTTTTCTATTCTTGTTACTGTGGTTATTTATTGATTAATTTGTTTTAGACCAATGTTACGGGCTTATAATTGTGGTTGGTTCTTACTTTTAATTGGTTGTATAACTATATTTATGGCTGGTTTGGGGTCAAATTTTGAGTCTGATTTACAAAAAAAAACATTATTGTTTTTGTACTTTAAGGCAACTTGGTTTAATAATGAGAGTTCTGTCCATGGGTTATCCAAAGGTTGCTGTGTTTCATTTGTTGGCTCATGCTTTATTTATGATATTATTATTTTGTGTGCAGGTTCAATAATACATAATTCAAAGGACTTCAGAATATTCGTTTTATAGATTCCATTGTTAATTTTATACCTTTAACTTTTCTTTCTTTTAATGTTTGTAATTTGTCTTTGTGTGGCATACCTTTTAAGGCTGGGTTTTATTCAAAGGTTTTTATTCTTGAGATGATTAGTTTGAGATGAATGAATTGTTATTTTTTTCTTAATTTTCGGCTACAGGTTTAACTGTTTCTAATACTTCACATTTCTTTCTTTAGTCAATATCTGTCGATAATAATTTTTTCAAGGTACCTTTTGATGTCAGGGGTGATTATATTTCACTTACTATAATTGTTTTATTATTTGTTGCTGTTTTGGTGGTTGATTTTGGTCATGCTTATTTTTTCCTTATTCATCATGTGATAGCAAAACCTTCTTATTTTAATTTTTTAATAATTACTGTTGTTGTTTTAGGTGCTTATCTAGGTTATCTTATTTAAAATTTTTATTTTACTCATAATTTATTTTCTTTGAATATATTATCTTTTTTGAGATATATAAATTCGAAAGTGGGTTATTATTCATCAAATTCTACTGATTATGGTTGGAGTGAGTTATTAGGTGGTCAACATTTATATAGATAGTTTACTTATTTCATTAATTATATTCAAGGATGTTACAACTCATATTTTAATTTATTTCATTAATTATATTCAAGGATGTTACAACTCAAATTTTAAGGTTTATCTATTTTTTAATATTTATTTTTCATATACCTAATAGCTTACAATTAGAGCAAGAAATTAAATATGTTAAGAAGATATTTTTATTTTTAGGTATTAATAAATATAGTTTATATTATTTCTTCAGTAAAATAAATGTTTTATTTAAGCTATACAAATGTTTGAAATTCTAACAGAGTTTAACCGATAATATGAAAAGTTAGTAGCTTTCATATTGGCTTTACATTTCCTCAGTTGGAACTTTAAAGTTCAATTATATTATGGACATCATTATGCCTCTTTTAGGCTCGAATTAATGAAAATAATTGTAATTATTTACCACCATTTCAGGTTGAAATTGACTGCAATACTTTGCTTCTTATTCTGTTTAAGTTTCATTGATTATATCAACACTTTTTGAATTCATCTTAAATGTAATAGTTAACTACAACCTTTTTACTCTGCTCATTGTAAGGCTCCTTGATTTCATTCATGGTATACTCCTGATAGGACTAGAATGAAGAATATTGTTGATACTGTTCAGATTATAATGTCTTATGTGTTTATAACAATTCAGTTGGTAAAATTAAGGCGATATCTATATCATAGATCAAAAAAATTACAGTCATTGAAAATAATTGGAGGGAAAATGGTATCAGTGCTGATCTTTTTGGGTCTATTTCATATTCAAATGGTGGTCTTTCTTCTTAGACATTAATTAATTCGTTTGATAGTGATGCTGCAAGGACCATAACAAATGAAACTAATAAAAACACTAGTAGATAGTACTAGGACTGTTTTTCTTGATTTATATCAATCTTTCTGATTGGAAGTCAAATGTATTATTTATACTAGAAAAACAATTATCTACCTCATCAATAAGCTGAGATATGTAGGAATAATCATACTACATCTACAAAGTTTCAATATGAGGCTGTGGCTATGCCATGTCTCTGCAATATGCTTTCTTCCAGTAGTCCTAGTCCTGCAAGTTTCACAGAAGAACTTTTGTGAAGTTTCGAATGTAGGAGACGAGGTACTGGCAAAAGAAAAACTGTGAGGACATGTCCTGAGTCATGTTTTGGTAGCTCAGTTTGTAGAGCAACTGCCCATTAAAGGCAAGGGTCTCGAGTTTGAGTCTTGGACTGGCACACAGATTTAAACTGCCCGAGGGTTTCTGCTTCTTTATTGAATGTTGAAGTAAGCATGTTGTTACGAAGGGGCTTCCAGTAATTACATGAAGTTCATGGAACCAGATTGCAACAAAGAATGTTGATCCTAATACTGCGACTGCAAGCGTGAAAGGTGCTGCTAAATTTTTGTATGATAGAAGTATTGTCAAATATACTCCTAATAATACTGTAAAGACTAATCCTTGTAGTGCTTCAATATGATTAGATTCTATAAGCCTGTCGTGTGCGCATGTACCAATTACTCCTGAAGCTAAAAGAATTGCTGTATTAAGTTACAGAATTTATATGGTATTGGAATGTTGAATTGCACTCCATGGTCATAATATTCCTAATTCAATCGTTTGGGCTAGTCTTCTGCTGAAGAAAGCTCAGAAGAAAGATACAATGAATAAAATTGTGATGCAATAAATACAATAATTCCTAATTGTAATCCAATAGATTGAAATCATGAGTGTAATCCACGAAATACATCTCATCATCACTGAATTATTGTTAATCAAGCAATTCCATATCCAATTATGAATAGGTTATTATTTAATAGATGACACTATTTTGCTAATCATGACACTACAACTATTGCTCCAATTGCTCCTGTTGATGGTCAAGGTCTATAATCTGGTGCATGGAATGGGTGGTTTCAGTGAGTTGATAACATAAGTTTAGTATAGAATATAAAGTTCTTAAAATTAATAAAACGTAGACTGGATTATGGCTACTGCTTATTCTAGAGCCAGTAAAAGTATTTAAGCAAGACTTAATAATGAAATGAGATTTATTGTTACAGATGGCCCTGTATTACCGACTATGATTAATAATAAGTGTCCACCAATTATATTTTCTGCTAGTTGTGCAGCTAATGTACCTGGTCAAATAATGTTTCTAATTGTTTCAATTAACACTATAAATGATATTACTGCTGTTGGTGTCCCATGAGGTACAGGGTGTGTAAATATATGATTAGTGTGATTGATTCATCCAAATAATATAAATCTTAATTTTATATTACAAATGTTAGTGCTAAGTGTCTTTTTCTAGTTAAAGTGTAGGGGAATAGTCCTATGTAATTATTGAATAATAATATTATGAATATTTAAGTAAGGATGACTCTTGTTTGATTATATGATTTTGGTCTTAATAATGTTTTAAACTAATTATGTAAGATTAAATTTAATTTGTTTGAAATAATATTAATATGTAACAGTGTAAGTGAAAATAATGGTGGGAATAATAACAGTCCTAGAAATGTTCTAGTTCAATTTAATGATAAGTTAAAGATATCAATAAATGGATTAGATTTTGAGAATAAATATTTCTATCATTTTCATGGTCGATTTTTTAACTTAGTTGTTCTTTTTTATGCTCTTTTATAATATTAATGTTGAAATTTGAGGAATTTGGATTAAAATTCCTAATCAGAAGTAGGCATTAACTTACTCTTATTTGGTTTAAGAGACCATCACTTAGTTTCAGTCATCTGATGTTTCAAGGTGTACTAATTCCTTAGTTATAATAGAGTGAAACTCTAATGTTATATGTTTTAACTAATTCCTTGAATTATCTTAGATAATCACTTGATAATAACAGTACTGAATTTGTTTCAAACACAGTTGCTATAAATCTGTGGTATGCTCCACAAATTTCTGCTTACTGACCATAAAATAGTCCATGTCGATTTATTGTGAAGATTTCCTGATTTAGTCAACCAGGAGTGGCATCAATCATACGTCCTAGAGGAGGTACTAGCTTATAGGTGGAGAATGTCTGAAGCTCCTATCAATACTCGCACTTCTGCATTTATAGGTACAATTGTCTAATTATTTACATCTAAAGGTCGAAATCCATAGTTTTCTAGATCTTGTTCTGGTGTTATGTATGTATTAAACTCTATATCTATGAAGTCAGAGTATTCATATCTTCAGTATCATGGTCATCCAGTTGTTTTAATTGTGATTATTGAGTCCACTGAATCAACGAGCTATTCAAATAGTTTCAATTAAGTGTCCATGAAGTATGTTTCTTTTTGTGTAGGCACTAAATAGTACATAATTTAGGGTGCAGCCTACAATTACTGTAACTTACAATAATACAAGTATAGTAACATCATGGAAGAACGATAATTGCTACATCAATGGTGAAGCTCCATCTTGAAGAGATTCATTTGACCTTGTTCAATAAGCTTTTCTAATAAAAGTCAAATATTTATTTGTAGAGCTGTAATCTACTACACTAATCTGCCATATTCGAATAAAGAAATTAATGGTAAGTAACCATGTTCTGCAGGGGCGTTATTTTGTAATCATTCTGTTGATTACTTATATTAGCTCTGAATATAATTGCTCGAATTGTAACCACTCTTTCTCATATACTTATAATAAATATGATCATCCCTACAATAGAGATTGTTGATCCAATTCTTGAAACCACATTTCATGATGTATATGCATCTGGGTACTCTGAATATGGTCATGGTATTCCTGATAACCCTATGAAGTGTTGAGGGAAAAGGTTAAATTTACTCCAATAAATGTAACTGTGAATTGAATTTTTTATCATGTATTGTTTGTTGTTAATCCTGGAAATAATGGATGTCATTGAATAACACCTCCTATAATTGCAAATACTTCATAATATGTATCATGGAGTACAACATAAAGGAATGAATTTGGTAGTACTAGACCTGTTAGTCCACTAATTTTAAATAAAAATAAATCCTAGAGCTCATAATTATGGTGGGTTGAACACAAATTTAGTTTCATATAATGATGCTAATCATCTGAATACTTTTATCCCTGTAGGCACAGCATTAATTATTGTTGCACATATGAGGTATGCTTGTGCATGAACATCCCTTCGTGGTGTGAATATTTGGTCTGCTCATACAATAAAACCTATTAATGCAGTTGATAGTATGGCATAAATTATACCTATTGTTCCAAATGATTCAATTTTTCCTCTTTCTGGACATGTTGCTTTTGTTGTTGTCTTTAGTCCAGAGACTGGTTTGAAGAAGCTCTCCAAGCTACTCTATCCTGTACAAGCTTCTTAATCTTCCAGTACCTACTGCAACCTACATCCTTCTGAATCTGTTTAGTGTTTTACCCTCCATACTGCCCTCCAATACGAAACTGGTGATCCAATGATGCCTCAGAATATGCCCTACCAACTGATCCCATCTTCCTTGACGTACAATATGCGAAATAATAATAAATCTTGGTAAAATTAAAATCCAAACCTCTGCGTGCCCTAAGACTCAAAATAAATTTTGATATAGAATTGCAGAAAGGCTGTAATGGCAAACAAAGAATGGTGTATTGTCTAAAGTTATACTTTTGGATCGTATATTAATTCATGTTCTAATAAAGTTTACAGCACCAAAATTTGTTGAGTGGTACTTAAGTAAATAAATTAGTGACATCAAAGTGAAGTAGAAATTAGAATGTAAATGAAAAACTTAGTTTAGTTTAGAAGAATTACACACTGGCAAACAGCAGGCAGAACAGCAGAGACAATGACCATGAAGTCAGCAAGTTCCACTTAAGCGGACGCTGTCGATTCAGCCGTCGGGGCATCGCCCGACTGGCTCACGTGTTTCTCACAAGGGAACCTCCCCATCGCACCCCCCTCAGATTTAGTTATAAGTTGGCACAGTGGATAGGCCTTGAAAAACTGAACACAGATCAATCGAGAAAACAGGAAGAAGTTGTGTGGAACTATGAAAATAATAAGCAAAATATACAAAGTGAGTAGTCCATGTGTAAGATAAGCAGCAACAAGGATGATGTGCGTTCAGGAGCGCCGTGGTTCCGTGGTTAGCGTGAGCAGCTACAGAACGAGAGATCCTTGGTTCAAACCTTCCTTCGAGTTAAAAGTTTTAATTCTTTATTTTCAGATAATTATTATCTGTCCGTCCGTCTGTGCGATGCGAGGTAACTGCGCCATAGTATGGGAACGCTACACTTTAACAAACATCGAAACACTCGACGTCAGTCGACTACAGCACACGGAAGATAGAGTATTCTTGCTAACGAGGCTCCCTGGCTGGCAGTTGACTGTTCGCAACTTTGGACGAGAGTGCATTAAATACGTGAGATGTATTTCGTGGGCAATATGTTTTCGGTTCCCATTGGAGAGGCACACCCTTTCATCTACTAATCACACGGTTTTGCGGTGCGGTCGCAAAACACAGACACTAAACTTTTTACAGTGAACAGAGACATCAATGAACGAACGGACAGATCATAACTTTGCGAAAATAAGAAAAGTTAACTTTTCACTCGAAGGAAGACTTGAACCATGGACCTCTTGCTCCGCAGTTGCTCACGCTAACCACGGGACCACGGTGCTCCTGACCTCATATTATACTTGATGTTACATATCTTGCACATGGACTACTCAGTTTGTATATTTTACTTATTTTTGTCGTAGTTCGACACAACTTCTTCCTGTTTTCTCGATTGATCTGTGTTCAGTTTTTCGAGGCCTATCCACTGTGCCAACTTATAACTAAATCTGAGGGGGGTGCGATGGGGAGGTTCCCTTGTCAGTTGTCACATGTGAGCATAGGCCCTTGCCTACATTCCAAGAGCCAATGACCGACGTTAAGAAGACTCTTCGAGAAGCTTTTCAATGTGACAGAAGAGGCAATGACCGGCTCACGTGTTTCCCAGTCATCACAAGTGATCAAAGGCCCTCGCCTACACTCCAGGAGCCAATGACCGACGTTAAGAAGATTCTTCGAGAAGCTTTTCAACTTGACAGAAGAGGCAATGACCGTGAAGTCGTTCACCTCCAGTAAATTGAAGTGAATAAATACACGAGACGCAGCAAGCCTGACAGACGAAGGAAGAAGAGAAGAGTAGCAGTAGTTTTCAGTCAGTTTCGGTGCGGAAGACCGTCATGCAAGAAGAGACTACATCATGCACAGACGCCCCAAGTCCGCCGATGTAATGGAATAACAAGCAGCAGCCTCGGCGCCAGAAGACAGAAGTTAAAAGGTATTTGAAGTCTGATTTTTACGTACCCGGGTGACTCGTGAGGACTGGAAGGATACGGCCTCACATCAGCAGTCACCTGTGAGCTGGGATGAAGATCTAACAGCCAAAGACTGGCAAGCGGGAGTCCGTTGTTCGCGTCTGGGACACTAGCCTTCCCCCCACCGCGGCGCTCCACTGGCCGACGCACAACACACGCTGCTGCTTAGAGAAGAGAAACACTCGGACGCCACATCCAAGGTATCACCTTCCGATGCACGACTTCGCTCGCAATAATTAAACAGGCGTCTCTAGTCAGCTGGGCGAGACGGCAACACGAGATACACACTGCCACGCGTAATCAGACGCCGCCGCTGCCACAGCAGAAGGCTTCGCAAACGACACAGTTGCCGCTCTCTGAGCCAGAACATCGAGTAAGGAAACAGTTGTACAAATCTTCAATAAGAGTTATCTTACGTAAAAATGCTGTTTCATTCTACCTCATACCCGAGCCAAGGAAGAACCCACCCTGCCCACATGTTTTTAAGAGAGAAAAATTAATTTATTTAGTATATTCACCCTGATATAATGCATTAGAATGCTCATCCTGACAATTGACTAGCATCAAAGGAGAAAATCCAGTTGCATTTAGTATCACAAGTGTTACAAAATAGATGAAACCGTGCTAAGTGTAATGAGGAAAGAGCTATATCTACTGATGCACCCCCATGTGTGACAACTCCTGCTAGTGGAGGGTAAACTATTCCATCATCATTATCTACTACAGATGGTGTAATAAGAAGTGTTAATGAACGGGGTAATAGTCAAAAACTTATCACAGGTATCTTTAGTCCTTCTCTTTCTTGTTTCTTTGTTTTGTTTTGTTTATATATAAGACATGTTTGTTTGTTATCTTTATACATTGAGGTGTTACGCCCTTGTAAGCCTTCAATTTGGTGGAGTTTCAGCATGGTATAGTACCTGTGTCTAATGTATGTATGTGTTATTCTTCAGAATAGAGATGGTTTTGAGTATTTAATCAGGGAAATGCTATATCTGATGCTCCAATTATTATTGGTAAAATTTAATTACCAGATCCATCAATTATAATTGGCATTACTATAAAGAAAACTATTATAAAAGATTGGGCTGTAATAATAATACTATAAACTTGGTCATCCGAAATTAGTAATCCTGGTTGGCGTAGTTAGGCACAAATAAATATTCTTATTGATAATTCTACTGTTCCTGCTTGTGCTCAAAATATAAAATATAAAGTACCAATGTCCTTACGATTTGTTGAGAATAAGGATTTATGCGGTAAGATGGCTGAAGTTATGTGTGGCAGACTGTAAATCTAATTATGAGATGTTTTCTCTCTTACCATTAATTAGTCTTATATTCAATTATGACTCTAGACTGCAATTCTAAAGGTGTAAAGTCATACTAAGGCCCAAAAGATTTTTCTTTTAATTATAAGTCTGAGGGTTATTAGTTTGATTAACTAAAGTCCTTAATATTTTGAAAACTAGGTTTGATGTTGAAATTAATCCCATTGTTGAAATTATAACAATTATAGGAAGAATAAACCTTAATTTTTCGGACTTTATTTTTATTAATCACGAATTTTTTGTATATGATATGATTGGTGCTGAAAATCTAATTTGTATGTAATAATAAAGTGTGATTGTTGTTAATACAACTATAATTGTTATGATGGTGAGTGACTATGTAACACTTCATTTTGGTAGGAATCCAAGAGCATGGGATAGGCCTCCTAATGATAAACATGAAAAGAATACTACAAATTAAATATCAGTTTTTATGTTTCTCGCTGAGTAGATTTGGCTTATAAAGAACAAATTTATTTCCTTAAATAGAAGAACCATAATTAATCTTAGTAAGGTGTAATAATGAAATATAGTTCCAAGTGTTTTTTCTAATTGTTAATGATCTAAGTAATCTAATTCCAGAATATGGTAGAAGTTGTTGTAACTATATTTGATCTAAGCCCCCCTATTGCTTCAATAATAATTCTTAGAATAGTAGTGGTTCAAACAAATGTTAAAAAGTATGATAGAACTATTATAGGAGTTACTTCAACTTGATGCATCTATAATGTCTGGAAATGAAAATGGAAAGCTGCAGCTCCAGTCCTTAATAGTAGTCAAGATGTAATTACAATTAAATGGATAAATCATCTTTCTCATCACATGAGATACTTTATTTGGATCAGTGGGATCGAAAATAATAATATTGTTGCTGTTATTGCTTGGACAATAAAATACTTCAATGATCATTAATTTATTATGATGTTTTCATTTCTTGTTAGAAGTGGAATAAATGAATGAAAATTGATCTTTAGTCCTATTCAAAACCAAATCAGTAATTTCATTAAATGGACAGGATTATTCCTCTCATTAGTGTTGATAGCAAGAGAAGTTTTGTAGAGTAGTTGGTCATTAAAAAGGAGAGAATTGATACCTCTATAAGTGGTATATGAACCCTTTAGCTTGTTTAGCTTACCTTTTTTGCATTAAGATGTACGATGCATGTTAATTTTTGATACCAAGATAGTTAGTTTACTTCTGTATTATGTCATTGGTTTCTTGAAGGAACTTTTACTTACTTGATTTACACTATCAGAGTCACCCTTTAATCAGGGACTTCATTTGTATATAATATAAAAATTAAAGGATTTTAATTGAGTTAAATTACGTACAATTATGTTTGTTTTCAATTAATTTGCTGTGAGTTCAAAAAAATTCCGATTTATTTATATCTGTATATAATAAATGATTTATATTAATATAATACATTTAATACAATACACAATTGTAAGTTTTATTGCTGTAATATTAATTCTATATTTAAATTCATACCTTTATTAATTTATATAGATACTTATGTTTCTTGGATTAGAATAGGTTGTTGTTTTGTTGTTGTTGTGGTCTTCAGTCCTGAGACTGGTATGATGCAGCTCTCCATGCTACTCTATCCTGTGCAGGCTTTTTCATCTCCCAGTACCTACTGCAACCTACATCCTTCTGAATCTGCTTAGTGTATTCATCTCTTGGTCTCCCTCTACGATTTTTACCCTCCACGCTGCCCTCCAATACTAAATTTGTTATCCCTTGATGCCTCAGAACATGTCCTACCAACCGATCCCTTCTTCTGGTCAAGTCGTGCCACAAACTTCTCTTCTCCCCAATCCTATTCAATACTTCCTCATTAGTTATGTGATCTACCCATCTAATCTTCAGCATTCTTCTGTAGCACCACATTTCGAAAGCTTCTATTCTCTTCTTGTCCAAACTGTTTATCGTCCATGTTTCACTTCCATACATGGCTACACTCCATACAAATACTTTCAGAAATGACTTCCTGACACTTAAATCAATACTGGATGTTAACAAATTAGTCTTCTTCAGAAACGCTTTCCTTGCCATTGCCAGCCTACATTTTATATCCTCTCTACTTCGAACATCATCAGTTATTTTGCTCCCCAAATAGCAAAATTCCTTTACTACTTTAAGTGCCTCATTTGCTAATCTAATTCCCTCAGCATCACCCGACTTAATTAGACTATATTCCATTATCCTTGTTTTGCTTTTGTTGATGTTCATCTTATATCCTCCTTTCAAGACACTGTCCATTCCATTCAACTGCTCTTCCAAATCCTTTGCTGTCTCTGACAGAATTACAATATCATCGGCGAACCTCAAAGTTTTTATTTCTTCTCCATGAATTTTAATACCCTCTTCCGAATTTTTCTTTTGTTTCCTTTACTGCTTGCTCAATATACAGATTGAACGACATCGGGGAGAGGCAACAACCCTGTCTTACTCCCTTTCCAACCACTGCTTCCCTTTCATGTCCCTCGACTCTCATTACTGCCATCTGGTTTCTGTACAAATATTAAATAGCCTTTCGCTCCCTGTATTTTACCCCTGCCACCTTTAGAATTTGAAAGAGAGTATTCCAGTCAACATTGTCAAAAGCTTTCCCTAAGTCTACAAATGCTAGAAACATTGGTTTGCCTTTCCTTAATCTTTCTTCTAAGAGAAGTCGTAAGGTCAGTATTGCCTCACGTGTTCCAGTGTTTCTACGGAATCCAAACTGATCTTCCCCGAGGTTGGCTTCTACTAGTTTTTCCATTCGTCTGTAAAGAATTCGTGTTAGTATTTTGCAGCTGTGACTTATTAAACTGATAGTTCGGTAATTTTCACATCTGTCAACACCTGCTTTCTCTGGGATTGGAATTATTATATTCTTCTTGAAGTCTGAGGGTATTTCGCCCGTTTCATGCATCTTGCTCTCTAGACAGTAGAGTTTTGTCAGGACTGGCTCTCCCAAGGCCGTCAGTAGTTCCAATGAAATGTTGTCTACTCCAGGGGCCTTGTTTCGACTCAGGTCTTTCAGTGCTCTGTCAAACTCTTCACGCAGTATCATATCTCCCATTTCATCTTCATCTACATCCTCTTCTATTTCCATAATATTGTCTTCAAGTACATCGACCTTGTATAGACCCTCTATATACTCCTTCCACCTTTCTGCTTTCCCTTCTTTGCTTAGAACTGGGTTTCCATCTGAGCTCTTGATATTCATACAAGTCGTTCTCTTATCTCCAAAGGTCTCTTTAATTTTCCTGTAGGCAGTATCTATCTTACCCCTAGTGAGATAGGCCTCTACATCCTTACATTTGTCCTCTAGCCATCCCTGCTTAGCCATTTTGCACTTCCTGTCGATCTTATTTTTGAGACGTTTGTATTACTTTTTGCCTGCTTCATTTACTACGTTTTTGTATTTTCTCCTTTCATCAATTAAATTCTATATTTCTTCTGTTAGCCAAGGATTTCTACTAGCCCTCGTCTTTTTACCTACTTGATCCTCTGCTGCCTTCACTACTTCGTCCCTCAAAGCTACCCATTCTTCTGCTACTGCATTTCTTTCCCCCATTCCTGTCAATTTTTCCCTTATGCTCTCCCTGAAACTCTGTACAACCTCTGGTTCTTTCAGTTTATCCAGGTCCCATCTCCTTAAATTCCCACCTTTTAGCAGTTTCTTCAGTTTTAATCTACAGGTCATAACCAATAGATTGTGGTCAGAGTCCACATCTGCCCCTGGAAATGTCTTACAATTTAAAACCTGGTTCCTAAATCTCTGTCTTACCATTATATAATCTATCTGATACCTTTTAGTATCTCCAGGGTTTTTCCATGTATACAACCTTCTTTCATGATTCTTAAACCAAGTGTTAGTTATGATTATGTTGTTCTCTGTGCAGAATTCTACCAGGCGGCTTCCTCTTTCATTTCTGTCCCCCAATCCATATTCACCTACTATGTTTCCTTCTCTCCCTTTTCCTACACTCGAATTCCAGTCACCCATGACTATTAAATTTTCGTCTCCCTTCACAATCTGAACAATTTCTTTTATTTCTTCATACATTTCTTCAATTTCTTCGTCATCTGCAGAGCTAGTTGGCATATAAACCTGTACTACTGTAGTAGGTGTGGGCTTCGTATCTATCTTCGCCACAGTAATGCGTTCACTATGCTGTTTGTAGTAGCTTACCTGCATTCCTATTTTCCTATTCATTAATAAACCTACTCCTGCATTACCCCTATTTGATTTTGTGTTTATAAACCTGTAGTCTCCTGATCAGAAGTCTTGTTCCTCCTGCCACCGAACTTCACTAATTCCCACTATATCTAACTTCAACCTATCCATTTCCCTTTTTAAATTTTCTAACCTACCTGCCCAATTAAGGGTCTGACATTCCACACTCCGATCCGTAGAACGCCAGTTTTCTTTCTCCTGATAACGACATCCTCTTGAGTAGTCCCCACCCGGAGATCCGAATGGGGGACTATTTTACCTCCGGAATATTTTACCCAAGATGACGCCATCATCATTTAATCATACAGTAAAGCTGCATGCCCTCGGGAAAAATTACGGCTGTAGTTTCCCCTTGCCTTCAGTCATTCGCAGTACCAGCACAGCAAGGCCGTTTTGGTTATTGTTACAAGGCCAGATCAGTCAATCATCCAGACTGTTGCCCTCGCAACTACTGAAAAGGCTGCTGCCCCTCTTCAGGAACCACACGTTTGTCTGGCCTCTCAACAAATACCCCTCCGTTGTGGTTGTACCTACGGTATGGCTATCTGTATCGCTGAGGCACGCAAGCCTCCCCACCAACGGCAAGGTCCATGGTTCATGGGGGTTATTACATATAAAATATATATTCATATGTAATTAAATATTTTACATTACTGTAATTAGGTATAAAATATATAATTATTTTATGCAGTATACTACATTATTTTAATATAGTCAATTATGTTAATTATAAAAATAAAATTTAGTAGCTATTAAAATAGATTACTTAATTTTCGTACACTTAAGTTAACTTCATATAAAGTTAATTGTATATTAATAACATATTATTGTAGAGAATATAATTACCTTAAATATATTTGTTATGTTATTTAGACTTTGATAGTGTAGAAAGGAAAGATGAAGTAGAAAGATGTAACATAATGCATGTATTGCTTTACAGGTTTCATATTCAACTTTATTTATATATCATAGACAAATAGTTGTGGTCATGAACAGGGCACATTTCTTTCTTTATTATTAAGGTTTGTCTGTTTTATTTTATTTTCTTGAAGTAATTGTATTTCCTTCCACCTCTTGTGATATTTGATTTCTTACACATTATTATTTTTTGCTGGATGTTTTATTGTTGCTTGTTTATTCAATTTTTCTTCGTATTATATGGAAATTTTGTTAGACTAAATTTTCTTTTTGCAGTAATTTGATTTCTTTATCAGGTGACTCTGGACTTAGCAATTGATTTAGGGTCGACATAATTTTGGCCAGCAACCATAGTTATACTACTGATATTAGTGAATATTATTGGTTAAAACAGTAATTTATATTATTTGGGTGAAATATAAATTTTTAAGTTGAAATGGGCCGAGAATCAGCCACTTATACTGATGATAGATGTCATCGCTGTCAGAGAAGACAGCAGGCATTAAGGTATGCAGGTTGTTCGTATCTGTCAATGTGTCGTCGATTACTGTCACAGGTCCCAATGAAGTTCAGCAGGATGTATCCCATAGGATAACACTGCTCCCACCAGTCTGCATCCTGGCGTGTTGCTCGTTTCGAGCAACCATTCACTTCGATGAGGGCGTTTGTGGAGACAACCATCGACATAGGACAGCAAACATGTGATTCACCCGAAGGGCTTACAGGTTTCCACTGACAGGCAGTCGAATCCTGATGATCCAGTGCCCACTGCTATCATAACTGACGACGTCGTTAGGTCAACTTATGAACACGTAGGGATGGTCCACTTCAGTGCCCCATGTTCAATACTGTATGATGAATAGTGTGCCTCAAAACATTTGTGCGAGCACCAGGATTGTGCTCTTTCGACAGAAATGCCAGGGATTACAATCTGTTCTACTTTACAGGGAGATGAGCCTCCAAATCCCACGTTCTGTGAAGAGTCGTGGAACGTCCAGTCATTTAACACCTCGTGATAGTTTCACTGTCCTTCTACCTCCCTCTGTAGATGCTCACGACAGTACTACGTGAACACTCGCCCAGCCTCGTCGTTTTCGAGATACTCGTTCCCTGGCTCTACGTAATTATAATCTGCTCCTTGCTTATCTCAATATATATCCCCATTTGCAGCCCATATCTTCGCTATCGTTATACCCTGTCCGAGTCTGCTCTGCTTACATACGTGCCCGCAATATCACCACCCTGCATCTAACGTCGCGGTGGGCAGTGATCATCACGTTTTGGCTTATCTGTGTAGATGGCATGTCGCAACGTACCGTCCACTTTTCTCCTGACCAACACACCAACGACGGGGAGACTGCCATCCTTCTCCACTCCCATCGTAAACTAAATGTTCGAGTGGATTGAATTAAGGTTTTCTATAAATCAGGTTCAGATAACCACTGTCATGTGGCCAAAAAACAAAAGTATCGTCTACATATATGAAAAAACATCCAGGTTTGGAAGCCATCGACTCCAAGGAATGATCCTCACAATCTTCCATAAGTAAATTGTCAATAACAGTTGACAACACGCTTCCCACTGCGACTTCATCAGGCTGCTCTTTTTCCTGGTCATTGAATAAAAGGTTTGTGGAAGTCACCACATGTCGAAATACTTTCGTTAATTTAGCACCAAACATGACCTTAATCAACAATAATGAATCACTCAGGGGAATAGGAGTCAACTTACAGACGACATCAAGACTCACTGGAATATCATAGTCATTCAAACGCATGCACTCTAATCTACTTAAGAAACCATCCGAGTTCTTAATGTGGTGCTCACCCCGACCTACTAGGAGGCTCAACAGTGTAGCAAGGTGTTTTTTTGTACGATGACTGAGAGCACCAATGCTACAATCGGCCGAAAAATAGCCTCTCCCCTTTGGACCTCGGAGGGGCCATATAATCTAGGGGGAGCTGCAGAATAATAACTAATATTCCTGATAGTCTTTTGCGGTAAGGAACTTTTCTTTAAGAGGCTATCTGTCTTCCTCTGAACCCATTTGTGTGGTCAGCACCGATCCTGCGATAGGCTGAATTATATTGTAAATAGTGCTTCTTTAGATCTTAATCTTGCTTGTCCAAAAAACGATAGCATTGCAGGCGAGATAACAACAACCAGGTCAACTCTAAGTGAAAGTAAAGACACATAAGACATGCATTGAGCTATCGACCAACTGTGCACCTGATATTTGATGCCGCGCGGGATTAGCCAAGCGGTCTAGGGCGCTGCAGTCATGGACTGTACGGCTGGTCCCGGCGGAGGTTCGAGTCCTCCCTCGGGCATGGGTGTGTGTGTTTGTCCTTAGGATAATTTAGGTTACGTAGTGTGTAAACTTAGTGACTAATGATCTTAGCAGTTAAGTCCCATAAGATTGCAGACACATTTGCACGTTTTTGTATTTGATGATAATACCGAAGTGATAGTGAAGTCTGTGGCCTTTTTGCGTTAAGCAGGGGTAATTTAGTACAGTGTCGGTCATATTATGCGGAAATATGAATTTAAGGACGTTTTTTGACCACTACTTAAGATCAGGGTCCTTTAAGATTCCATAAAGGATAATCTTTATTTGCGGGAGACGGATGTTTACCGTATACCTTGCAGTTGGGGCGTGTCATAAGTTGGGCAGACTTTCAGGACTATGGACGACCGGTGTAGTGAGCATAAGCGACCCACACATTTACAACATCCAAGAAAATCCACCATTGCAGAACATTGTATTGGCACCGGCCATCCTATGGAATGTAACAATACGGAGATTCTGGCATGCACCTCCAGCTATTGGGATGGTGTTACTAGGGTAGCTGTTGAAATTAAATGAGAAGATGCCCTAATAAATGAAGATGGCGGCTTTGCTTAAATTCTGTATGGGATCCTGCTCTACCCCCGGTCCAAAAACAGAAGGCCAGAGTTTATGCTAACCCTACCGTTGATTATTAATTTCGCTGTCGATAACTTCTGATGTCGGTCATCTTTGGTTTGTGATGGCGCTATTTTTTGCAGTGTATGTATTTACGAGTGTTATCTTTCCGGAATTTCCATGGAAACCTGGTTTTAAATTCCCTTGCACAACGCTTACTTACTGCTCTTGTCGAAATATCGGTTGTAGCCGACGGCGTCCTCCGGCTGCATCCCCATAAGTAATTTTAGCATTGTCACTGGGTTTGATTTAGTGCAAAGCTAGAGCATCGTAGATACTCAGATGTGGTGGCAGAATGTCTACAGAGAAGTGGCAGTGAACAAAATCATGGTGAGTTGTTGGGCGTGGCGTCTGTCATCATCGGAACAAGGTCACAGAAACCTGTCCACTCTTCTGCGTACCAGCTGGTCACACACAACCGTGGCTCCCCAATGTCGGAACATGCGGACACTCTCATTGGTGTTGATCGACAGAACACACATGTTCACATGTGTGTGAAATCTTATAGTACTTAACTGCTAAGGACATCAGTCCCTAAGCTTACACACTACTTAACCTAAATTA
This sequence comes from Schistocerca serialis cubense, assembly GCF_023864345.2. NCBI lineage: Eukaryota > Metazoa > Arthropoda > Insecta > Orthoptera > Acrididae > Schistocerca > Schistocerca serialis. Next base: position 757,140,515 of record NC_064640.1, on the reverse strand, counting down.
TCCCAAGGACAAATACACACACCCATGCCCGAAGAAGGTCTAGAACCTCCGCAGGGATCAGCAGCACAGTCCATGACTGCAGCGCCCTAGACCGCTCGGCTAACCCCGCGCAGCCGACGGAACACAGTCAAACACGTCACTGTTGGACATCTCCGTTAGTGATGGTACTATTCTGTTTAATGACATCCTTCATGTGCTACGATCAACTGTGATATGTACTGTGCTACCCTCACGAAACTGAAGAAACGACTTCAGAGTGTTCGTAGCCACAAAAATTCAAACGAAATTCTCCTTCTCTATAAGAATGCAAGACCTTATACAAGTCTGCGCATCCGAGAGGAGATCACAAAACTTCACTAGATGGTTCTACCTCATCCACCCTACAGCCCATATTGCGCACTTCTCACTTCCGTCTCTTTGGATCAACGAAGAATGCACTAGTACGTCGATGATTGGGATGTTGTTCATGCAAACAATACGTTGGCTCCGACGTCGACTATTAGAGTGGTGCCATACGGGCATACAGGCTTCCCCAGTAAGTTAGCGTAAGGCTGTAGCACTGAACAGAAATTATGTTGAAAAATAGGGCCAACTTGCACTCTTATTTAGAGGTTTCCTTGCAAAAATGGTTCAAATGGCTCTGAGCACTATGAGACTTAACATCTGAGGTTATCAGTCCCCTAGCCTTAGAACTACTTAAACCTAACTAACCTAAGGACATCACACACACCCATGCCCGAGGCAGGATTCTAACCTGCGAATGTAGCAGTCGCGGGGTTCCAGAGTGAAGCGCCTAGAACCGCACGGCCACAGTGGCCGGCGTTTCCAATGCACCCAACATTTATTGATCCTACTGCGCATATGGAGTATACGAAATGATTACGTTTACAGATCAGCTGCACAAGCGGTTCTGATGTACCAGGTATCGACCCACCCTCAAACACGCATATTAATAAGTGGTGTAACATCCATGGGTGGCAATGCAGGCGCTGCCAGTGGATCGTACAGATGGCGAATACTGTCTTGGGATACGTTATTCCACCCCTGCTCGACCTGTTCACGTAGTACTGTAAGAATTATTGGTTGACGAGTCGTGTCAGTCACATTGCGTCCCGTCATATACCACATGTGCTCGATTGGGCACTAGTTCGGAGATCGTGCTGGCTGGGGATGTTGCTGCACGTCTTGCAGAGCACGTTGAGTTTCACGGGTAGTACGCGAGAGGGAATTATCCTGTTGAAATATTACATCATCTTCCTATTGTAAACGGAGCGAGGTGGCGCAGTGGTTAGCACACTGCACGCGCATTCGGGAGGAAGACGGTTCAAACCCGTCTCCGGCCATCCTGATTTTGGTTTTCCGTGATTTCCCAGAATCGTTTGAGGCATATGCTGGAATGATTTCTTTGCAATGACGCTGCCAGTTTCCTTCTCCGTGCTTCCCTTATACGAGTTTGTGCTCCGTCTCTAATGACCTCAGTGTCGACGGGACGTAAAACACTAATCTCCTCCTCCTCCTCCTGTTGTAAGAACGGCAAAATAACAAGTCGAAGTACGTTCTACATCTAACAATCGCTGGTTGCTTCTCCTCCAGAAACACCAAAGGTAGCCGAGGACTGTAGTGTATCTCCGGAGAGTATGCACTCTATGTGACAGTGCTCACTAGGTCTACATCGCACACGCAAACGACCATCACTTGTGCGCAGGCAGAATCTGTCTGCATCTTCCAAGCGATCCTCTGACAGCATCAGTCGAGTCGTGAAAGTCGATGCTGAGGCGTGAATGCCAGAGAGGATAGAGGTTTCTGCAGCTGATAACTAATTCGCAAAAGTTCGTGTTGACACGTTTGGAGTCACAAACCCTGTTATTTGTCCTGTGTTAGATGTACGATCTGCCACTGCTGTTTTTACAATACAATATACAATATATGACGTTAAATAATGCGATACAGTGGTTTACAATAAGAGCAAGAGCATATAAATTCTTACGCGTTTGCATATAGTCTAAAGACAATGTGGTGTCACCGCCAGACACCACACTTGCTAGGTGGTAGCCTTTTAAATCGGCCGCGGTCCATTAGTATACGTCGGACCCGCGTGTCGCCACTGTCAGTGATTGCAAACCGAGCGCCACCACACGGCAGGTCTAGAGAGACTTACTAGCACTCGCCCCAGTTGTACAGCCGACTTTGCTAGCGAAGTTACATTGACAAATACGCTCTCATTTGCCGAGACGATAGTTAGCATAGCCTTCAGCTACGTTATTTGCTACGACCTAGCAAGGCGCCATTACCCGTTAATATAGAAATTATAAAACATGTACCGTCAAGAGCGATGTACACCAATTGTGGATTAAAGTTAAGTATTATATCAACTACGTACTTTATTTGCTACTATTAATTCCCTTAACTGTTCCAGACCTCGCGCCAGTCAGCGTGTAATTAAACGCGTGCATTTCGGCCTCCTCTAGCAAAACAGTGTTGGCTCTTCTGCCAACACATCAAACAATATCGCTGATAACCTCGGCGTTGAGCGCCCTTAACCACCAACCAACCATGGAACAAAATGGAAAACGAAAGATCTTACAAGTCTGCCTAGGGCTGTGGCTGGTCGCTGCTGGAGCCTCTAAGACGAAATTTCAGTAATCGTAATAATATTAAGTTTCATTTTTTATTAACAAATACCCGCACACTAGTCATTTTAACGATGATACTTCCGTGAGTATAATAATAATAAAATTAATTTATAACAAATAACACCACCCTGATCTTTTGCATAGACCTCGAATAAAGAAACTGTAAGAAATATAATAAATTCAATTTATCATTGTGTATAACAAATATCAACATCCCGACACCAGACAAACCCAATAGTCCTGTCCCTATGGTACACAGACCTCGAAAGAAGCCGCGCGGTGTAGCCGCGTCTCGTCACGGTCCGCGCGGCTCCCTCCGTTGGAGGTTCGAGTCCTCCCTCGGGCATGGGTGTGTGTGTTGTCCTTAGCGTAAGTAAGTTTGGGTTAGATTAAGTAGTGCGTAAGCTTAGGGAGCGTTGATCCCAGCAGTTCTGTCCCATAAGATCTTACCACAAATTTCCAAATTTTCCTTCAATGAAGCCACCCACTGAAGTGCTCTACTTGTTAAAGCAGGAGGAGAGAGTGATGCGGAGGTTCAGTCTTATTAGTCCAGGGCTCTTCTTCACTTTTCCGCCAATTTTTTCGTCCTGCAAGTGTTGTCGAGGTATCGGGTTACGATCTGACAACGAATGGCCACGTGCTCAGGGTTCCAGTAATAACCGGGTCTTGCTTTGAATTTGCAGTACGACAAGTGCGTGGTTACGAGAAGGGGAGGGGGTGTAAAAAGTTGTAAATACGGAAAAATATGAAAAATGGTGAAAATGTGGGACGATATAGAAGAAATGGAGAATGAGAATACTTCCATATCCTCCTAGGGTTGTGGCTTCTCCTTGCTGGCGCCCTGAAGAAGTAATTCGAGCAATTCTAATAAACTAAGTTTATTTGATTATTAACAAATACCTCCTTCTAGACCTAACACTAGGTCCTTTTCTAGACCTCGAATGTCGAAACTTAGATAATTATAGTATAATATATTAATAAATTATATTATAATTTCATCTAACTTGCAGAACTGCCTCAGCTGTAACGTGATACCTCGTCACAAGGTCAGTATGGCGTGACACTGGAATTCCTTATCTCTCCAGTTCCTTCTCTTATCAGTGTTCTTGATATAAGTACGTTATCTGGGCCAAAACATACACTGCATAGCTGCTGACACATGCTAGGTATTGTATATGACTGATTTGGAATTCCTGTGCATTTGTTTGTCCCACAGTTGGCTTCGTATGATTGTTAATAACTTATCCACTCTGCTACCACTTTCTTTTGGTTCAAATGGCTCTGAGCACTATGGGACTTAACTTCTGAGGTCATCAGTCCCCTAGAACTTAGAACTACTTGAACCTAACTACCCTAAGGACATACACACATCCATGCCCGAGGCAGGATTCGAACCTGCGACCGTAGCGGTCGTGCGGTTCCAGACTGTAGTGCCTAGAACGGCTCGGCTACTCCGGCCGGCCACTTTCTTTTATTTCTCTTCTGTTTCGCCTATCTTCCTCAGAATACTTATGGTTTTCTTCGTTTTACAGCATAGCTCCTCCAATGAAAATTTAAGAATCGGGTTTGTTCCAGATTTTATTAATATGCTCACCCTTGCTGGTAATCTAATTCGATAACGAGCAACTATTTGGTGCTATATCCTTGCTGCACTGAAAACGCAGTCGCAACGAATTTCCGTAGCAACAACATATTTATTACTACAGTTGTCTTTCTGCTAACTTATCTGTCTCATATTCATATCTGTAATAAGCGGCAGTGGTGAGAGGGAACTTCTTTACCTTAGTCCACTTATTAGTACAAATTATGCAATTGTGTCCCTTGCCACGAGTAGATTACTGCTTAACATTCCGTCGACGACATGCTCGTTAGAGACGGACCACAAGCTCGTACGAGGTAAGGCTTGGAAAAGAAATCACTTTGCCCTTTCGAGGGAACCATCCCGGTACTTGCCTGAAGCGATTCAGGGAAATAACGGAAAATGTATATCAGGACGGAAGGACGCGTTTTTTAATCACCATCCTCCTGAATGCGCGTCCAGTGTGCTAATCGCTCGGTCACCTCACTCGATGGTATGTCCCGCCTCGTTTGCACCCAGCTGTAACACATACTTTGAACTCTGTCAATTGTTTTTCTCTCACTCTTCTGCTCCTTGAAATCCTCAGATTTAATTTTTTCTGTATCTATTGTGTGCGTAAAATAGGTACTGCGGAATGGTCCTTGGCTGAAACATAATTTCATTTCCCCAGGCGTCGATTATACATGTACTTGAGGATGACCTCTACATGGCCCAGAAAAATATTATATATTGGGAAAACAAAATGTGTTCGAACGTGCGTTCGTAAAGGAATACTTCTTTAACTCTGAGCCATTTTCCCTAGGACGAGAATAGTTGCAATTCAGTTCTGTAAACGGCCTTCCTATTAACGTTCAATGCTCTTTTCTTATTGACTGTGTTTGTTTCTGTACTCAGTCCTCTTACTGTGATATTTTTCGTGTATATAACTCTTACAATGGTGTCCGGCATCAGCGATTCAGTAATCACTGTTTTGACGTACTGCTGGCAAAACTATAAAAATAGTGATCTCGTGGTTTGTAAAGCGAAGTCTATTATTACAGCGGGAAACGGTATGTATGGTACTGTGCTACGTTTTAATCAATGACGTTAATCGGCAAACAACTTTTTATATAATCCGCACGACATCCAGAACAGCACATCCCATGCGAAAAAACTCAGATGGTCGTTCGAGACGCCGCAAACTTTGAAAAATGAACTGATATGCCGGATGAAACAAATATGCCTAGCGGTCGAAACCTTTTGCTTAACCCATACAGTTCCTACACAGGAAAGGAAATATAGCATTTTCAGTTGTTAAACGACTTCTAAAGCCGAACTGGACATTTGATAGCAAATTATGCGATATAAAATTATGAATTATCCTTACATACACAGCCTTTTCAATAACATTAGCAAACACTGATGGCATAGAAATGGCTCTAAATTTGGCTACATTACCCCTTTCTCCCTTTTTATAAAGCGCCTGTACTACTGAGTATTTTAATCCTTCATGAAACTGACTATGCCTAGAGGAAAAATTACAAATACGGCTAAGTACAGAGCTAACATTTACAGCACAGTACTTTAATATTCTGCTAGGCACTCCATAATATCCATTGGAGTCTTTAGTCTTCAGTGAATGAATTACTGGCTAAATCTCCCCCTTGTCTGTATCACAGAGGAGTATTTCAGACTTCAGTCCCGGAAAGGCCAACAGAGCGATATGATTACCTGTAGAAACTAAATTTTTATTTAATTCACCAGCAATGCTCAAAACAGGCTTATTAAATACTGTACATAAATCTGATTTATCAGTAACAGAAATATTTTTACTACAAACTGACTTTATTAGATCTTGTGCTGCTAATGAGACGCTTCCTTCAAAACTGACCAGATGGTTTTGATTTTATCCTGTGAATTAGCAATTCTATTTGCGTATCACATACTCTTTGCCTTCCTGATAATATTTTTAAGCATCTTACAATAATGTTCGTAATGGGCTACTGTAGCTTGATTGTGACTTCTTCTAAGATTTTGATATAGTACCCGCTTTGTTCCACAGGATATCCTTATCCCACTAGTCAGCCACCCAGGCTGCATTACTGCTAGTACTCCGTTTACAACATTCTAATTGAAAGCAACTCTCAAAGCGCACAAGCAATGTGTTAAAGCATTGTATTTGTCACCTATGTTATTGTCACTATAAATATCTTGCCGCCCTTGTTCCTTTACGTAGTTTGAAAAACTCTCCATTGCCGTTGGAAAGCTTTCCTACATAGTTTGTAATTATATGTGACACCTGTTTGAATACAAAAGCCTTTCAGTGTTAAAATTTGTGAATCATAGTCTGAAATGCCATTATCCCTTTTACTAACAGAATCTCCATCTAGTAATAAAGAATGAATGAAAATATTGTCTATGGCTGTGCTACTGTTCACCTGCACCCTAGCTGGAGAAACACAATTTGCAGCAGAACATATGAAGTCACTACATATAACTAATTTCTTTTGCTACCCATAAAGTGAATCAAGAACCTTCTCTAGCTTGAGCAGAAATGCTCTGAAATCAGAGTTGTGGGACCTGAAAATAATAACAATTAGAAATTTAGTTACACTAAATTCAACCACCCCTGCACAACATTCAAATATCTGTTCGGTGCAGTGCCATAATACGTCTATGGACTCGAACGGAATACGGTTTTTTACATACATGGCCACTTCCCCACTCCCCAAGGGACTCCTGGAAAAACAGCCAACTAATCTGTATCCCGGTAAAGGAAGCCTGTGAACTGTCAAATCATTTAAGTGGTGCTCCGATGTACATATAATTTCAGAGTCAACATCTATGAGCAGTTCACTAACTTTATCTGAAATACCTCTTGTATTTTGATGAAATATGCTAATTCCTTCTCTACTTGGAAACATGACGTCCTCTGAAGGTGATTCCTTAGTTAGAGGGACTTCCTTTAAGCAGGTATACCTATCAGCTGACTTCAGTCTAAAAAAGATACAGCTCTAACAGCAACTACTACAGGAATTTTTCCATGAATGATCCCACCACAATCCACTATACTGTCACGTATAGGACTTTCAAGCCTCCCCTTCCCAAACCTAATGAGGTGCAGGCCATGCCTAGTGAAACATGATCTACTGATAGACTCAGCTGCCGCCACTGCCATGTGACCCATGCCCTCAGCCATCAGTGCCTTCGCCAGCCGCGTGTTAACACGTCTAAGAGCTGCACTAAGACGAGACCGCTGAAATAGTTGCACGAAATGCACATTAGTGCCACCAGTTTGAGTATCTATCTCTACCAGGTCACCACCAACATCATATTCCCCGTCCCTATCAAGACTATTCCGTGTTCCATCTACCATCACTACCTCTTCCTCCTTCGTAAAATTCCTACATAAAACCCCTATGCTTTCAGTCACCTGAGCCAACTCTGCACTATGCTGCATAATGCTGGTCACCTGATACTCTCTCCCCAACACTTCCTGCAGCTGCTGGGCCACACCTCTATCGTGTGAACTACTTAGCAGCAGAACCTTCTTTTTTCTGTTAGACTTTGCAACTGTGGCAAGGCGCCTCAAGCTGCACGGCTACCATGCGCGGCAGAGGTTTATAATTCCCACTATGCTGATACTCATGAGACCTGCTATTTCAGTGACAGATTTGGTTAAAGTCGATCCAGTGGTTTGGGGTGCGATCTAAAACAAACACACACACACACACACACACACACACACACTGCATTTTACACAAATATCTTACGAAATAAACATAAAAACGAAAAACTACAAAAAACCAAATTCGTCTAGCTTGAAGGGGGAAACTAGATGGCGCTATGGTTGGCCCGCTAGATGGCGCTGCCATAGGTCAAACGAATATCAACTGCGGTTTTTCCTTTTTTTTAAATACGAGCCGGCTGGTGTGGCCGTGCGGTTCTAGGCGCTTCAGTCTGGAACCGTGTGACCACTACGTCGCAGGTTCGAATCCTGCCTCGGGCATAGATGTGTGTGATGTCCTTAGATTAGTTAGGTTAAAGTAGTTCTAAGTTCTAGGGGACTGATGACCTCAGAAGTTAAGTCCCATAGTGCTCAGAGCCATTTAAACCATTTTTTTAATACGAACCCCCATTTCTATTACATATTCGTGTAGTACGGAAAGAAATATGAATGTTTTAGTTGGACCACTTTTTTAGCTTTGTGACAGATGGCGCTGTAATAGTGACAAACGTGTAAGTACGCGGTATCACGTAACATTCCGCAAGTGCGAACGGTATTTGCTTCGTGATACATTACCCGTGTTAAAATGGACCGTTTACCAACTGCGGAAAAGGTCTATATCGTGTCGATGTATGGCTATTGTGATCAAAATGCCCAACGGGCGTGTGCTATGTATGCTGCTCGGTCTCCTGTACGACATCATCCAAGTGTCAGGACCGTTCGCCGGATAGTTACGTTATTTAAGGAAACAGGAAGTATTCAGCTACATGTGAAACATCAACCACGACCTGCAACAAATGATGATGCCCAAGTAAGTATTTTATCAGCTGTCGCAGCTAATACGCACATCAGTAGTAGACAAATTGCGTGAGAATCGGGAATCTCAAAAATGTCGGTGTTGAGAATGCTACATCAACCCCGATTGCACCCGTCCCATATTTCTATGCACCATGAATTGCATGGCGACGACTTTGAACGTCGACTACAGTTCTGCCACTGGGCACAAGAGAAATTACGGGACGATGACATATTTTTTGCACGCGTTCTATTTAGCGACGAAGCGTCATTCACCAACAGCGGTAACGTAAACCGGCATTATATGCACTATTGGGCAACGGAAAATCCACGATGGCTGCGACAAGTGGAACAAAATCGAAATAAAATGTTCAACCGTACCTACGTTCTGTATTTTAATTAAAAAAAACTACGTGTTACCAACAGTTCGTCTAAAATTTTGAGCAATATGTTTGTGACTATTACAGCGCCATCTATAACAAAGCGAAAAAAGTGGTCCAACTAAAACATTCATATTTCTTTACGTACTACACGAATATGTAATAAAAAATGGGGGTTCCTATTTTAAAAAAATGCAGTTGATATCCGTTTGACCTATGGCAGCGCCATCTAGCGGGCCAACCATAGTGCTATCTGGGGCAGTAGATCTTAGTAACAGATTCCTTGGGCCATACATTTCTCTGAACAAGTTAACATTTGCTGTTTATCATCAATTCCCGATCAAAATCACCCACTCTGCTGGTGAACATTATGCTCGCATGTGACAACGAATGTGGTTTATGCAGAATGGGCCATCACATCATTTTCGATTCCTAGGTCCTGTAGCAGGATCTACCATTCGCTTGACGTTAGTCTCATTCTGACAATGGAGACATTTAAAGGAATAGCTGTATTGAAAATCCACTGGCTTCCCCCTCCATACATACAGGTATATGTGTTCCTTGCGTGTGAACAGGTTCTGAAGTCTGCCAGGGGTCTTTGCACGAGTCCACGGTTCTTTCAGAAGTAAGACTGAGGGATGTGTAAGAATGAGTGATAACCATACGGAGCAACTCCTGTAGTGTCAACAGATACATGGCTGTCGTAGTCCAGAACGACGCATATCTCAACAAGTATTCGTTTCTGGACTAACGTTTATAAGAATATTTCTGCTTGTCTTCAGTAATAACTTCTATAAGAATTATGACTCTTTAACGAAATATCAAATACTTTCTGCATTCATAAAGTCTTTCTTACATCATAGTAGATCTTAGGTACGCAGTTAATATTCCTGGTCTGAAAACACATTGCTCCCCTCCAATATTGGGCTCAATTATTTTCCCTTTGGTCTTTAAATAAATATCTCATATAGCTTTTTACTATGAGAGGAGAGGAAGACTGCTTCAAAGAGAATGATGAGAGTAGATGATGCAATGAAGAACATTCCTCAAGACTGGAAGTAAGCGGATAATTGTATCTATCTTAAAGAAATGAAATGTGTTCCGGAATTTGAAACCGTAGCACGTACATTTCTACAACATTTTACACGTTTCGAATTATATGATGTGGAAGTGAAGATGGTCAAAGAAGTTACTTTCTTTGTGTTTTTCTCTTTTCCTTACTTTAAGATGCATCAACAAAATTATTTAGATACTGTGTGATAAGGTCTACGAACTAAACAGCCGATTATTATCACTGCATAAACGCCCAAGACGCATTCTAACCCAGCCCAGACTTGGCAATAGAAATCAGTGCCCACGAGAACGCCGGTGATTATGAAGAAGCAACTGCTAACTTGACGAATACTTTTTAATTGCGAATCAAAGATAGCATCTCCACGAAAGTAAAATACATTAATTGGCATATGAATTTTGGTCGTAATCAAATAAAATATTTTCAGGAACGTGAAATATATATTCTTGCAAACTGTTGATTAAAGACTTTTGTAATCCCCAAATTATACATGTTAGACAAGTGAGAAATGGCTGGTTTGAGGACCATGGTAGTAAACTCACGTTGATGTCTTGACTACCAAATTCGCCTGATATGAGCCCGATTGGACCACCTGCTTAGCTGCGTATTGGTCCACATTTGGAACGCATTACAGCGACTATTTGGCGTGACAACGATTCTAAAACACCCTTGGCTGATTTCCTGAGGTATGTACAACAGATGTCTAGGCATAGGTCGTGCAATGGGCCCTAAATCGCGGCTGGTCATCGCTAACATGGAGTTGGTGCCCGACAGCGTCCAAGATAAGTTCCATCGGGCTCATATCCGGCGAATTTGGTCGTCAAGACATCAACGTGAGTTAACTATCATGGTCCTCAAACCACTACAACAGACAATAGTTTTACAACCCACAGTTTATCTGCTGGAAGGTGCCATTAGCTTCAAAGAAGACATCATTCATGACAGGTTGCATATGTTCTGTAATAATGTTCACGTAACCCCTAGCTGTCATCTTTCCTTTAGTTACCACCACATGGCCCAAACAAGCGCTGGTGAATGTCCCCATAGCTACTACTGACCCCAAGAACCTGCTCAGAAAGGACGTTTCGAGCAGCTGTTCACTTGGATGACAGGGTACCTTGCCATGACCACAGTCCTGATGCAACATTCATCAGACCAATCGAGACGCTTCTGTTCATCCACAGACCTACTTCAGTGATCCGGTGCCTGCTGCATTCCTTACACTGTGCGTGGGTCAGCATTATACTCTGCTATCATATCTTGCAGATCACCACCTCTCCTCCTATACACAGCAGACAATCTTTCGACCTCCACGTTCCACGTTGAGCCGTAGACGTCCAATGCTTCGTCGCCTACTCTTGATTTCTGCGTCCTTCATTACCGTCCACGGACGTAGCAGCACGCGTGAACTCAACCAACTTCCCAGTTTTCGAAATGCTTGTTCCCATGTGCTGTGCGGTAAGAACCTGCTGTTTGTTGAAGTCGGTGGAACTACCCCATTTAGCTATCCACATCGTCTGTAGAATGAATCCGAATTCGTCTCTGCTCGGCTTATGAATTTTACTTACTGCATCACGTGCCCACAACGCCACCAGATATCATTCGATCTCATGGTGTTCAGTGATTATAATATTTCTTCTATCAGTATAAGTAAAGTATAGAATACTTCAATCGAACCCTGTTGTAAGCAACTTTTGGGGAAATGTCAGAAAGACCTTATAGATGCTAGTACTGGCAGAAGCATGGTGCAACGGCATTTCATAACAAAATGGTAGGTGAAACTTAAGATGCTAGGTGGCCATTGAAACTGAGATAATTACGTACACTGATGGAAATGAGAGAACAAAACAATTGTTACGACCTCCATTCGACAACCACTTGAGCATTAGTTCAAGGCTACACTATAGATGTTGGACAGGCATTCGGTTTTGGGCAGTTCTGAAGTAGAGACCCTGTACAAGAATCCATTGTCGACGTCTCGCTATCAAACATCCAATGAGGGCTACCATTCGACTTCTGTTAATAGCGTCTGGCGTTTGGCCTCAGAGCCTACGAGAATAAATATATCCGGGTTACACGACCTCAAGAATATACAGGGTCAGTCACTAACTATTGCCACCTAGAATAACTCAGAAAGTATGATAGTAGCTAAAAACTTTCATGGGACAACGGGGACCATAATATGACGTTGATTTTTTGTTGCTAGGTGGGGTCACGTAAGAGATATGAAAGTGGACTTTGTTTCTTAAATGGGATTCTACAGGGTGTTACAAAAAGGTATGGCAAAACTTTCAGGAAACATTCCTCACACACAAATAAAGAAAAGATGTTATGTGGACATGTGTCCGGAAACGCTTAATTTCCATGTTAGAGCTCATTTTAGTTTCGTCAGTATGTACTGTACTTCCTCGATTCACCGTCAGTTGGCCCAATTGAAGGAAGGTAATGTTGACTTCGGTGCTTGTGTTGACATGCGACTCATTGCTCTACAGTGATAGCATCAAGCACATCAGTACGTAGCATCAACAGGTTAGTGTTAATCACGAACGTGGTTTTGCAGTCAGTGCAATGTTTACAAATGCGGAGTTGGCAGATGCTCATTTGATGTATGGATTAGCACGGGGCAATAGCCGTGGTGCGGTACGTTCGTATCGAGACAGATTTCCAGAACGAAGGTGTCCCGACAGGAAGACGTTCGAAGCAATTGATCGGCGTCTTAGGGAGCACGGAACATTCCAGCGGCTGGGGAAGACCTAGAACGACGAGAACACCTGCAATGGACGAGGCAATTCTACGTGCAGTTCACGATAACCATAACGTCAGCGTCAGAGAAGTTGCTGCTGTACAATGTATCGTTGACCACGTCACTGTATGGGGAGTGCTACGGGAGAACCAGTTCTTTCCGTACCATGTACAGCGTGTGCAGGCACTATCAGCAGCTGATTGGCCTCCACGGGTACACTTCTGCGAATGGTTCATCCAGCAATGTGTCAATCCGCATTTCCGTGCAAATGTTCTCTTTACGGATGAGGCTTGATTCCAAAGTGATCAAATTGTGAATTTTCACAATCAACATCTGTGGGCTGACGAGAATCCGCACGCAATTGTGCAATCACGTCATCAACACAGATTTTCTGTGAACGTTTGGGCAGGCATTCTTGGTGATGTCTTGATTGGGCCCCATGTTCTTCCACCTGCGCTCAATGGAGCACGTTATCATGATTTCATACGTGATACTCTACCTGTGCTGCTAGAACATGTGCCTTTACAAGTACGACACAACATGTGGTTCATGCACGATGGAGCTCCTGCACATTTCAGTCGAGGTGTTCGTACGCTTCTCAACAACAGATTCGGTGACCGATGGGTTGGTAGAGGTGGACCAATTCCATGGCCTCCACACTCCCCTGACCTCAACCCTCTTGAATTTCATTTATGGGGGCTTTTGAAAGCTCTTGTCTACGCAACCCCGGTACCAAATGTAGAGAATCTTCGTGCTCGTATTGTGGACGGCTGTGATACAATACGACATTCTCCAGGGCTGCATCAGCGCATCAGGGATTCCATGCGACGGAGGGTGGATGCATGTATCCTGGCTAACGGAGGACATTTTGAACATTTCCTGTAACAAAGTGTTTGAAGTCACGCTAGTACTCTCTGTTGCTATGTGTTTCCATTCCATGATAAATGTGATTTGAAGAGAAGTAATAAAATGAGCTCTAACATGGAAAGTAAGCGTTTCCGGACACATGTCCACATAACATATTGTCTTTCTTTGTGTGTGAGGAATGTATCTTGAAAGTTTGGCCGTACCTTTTTGTAACACCCTGAATAGTTTGGTGCTTATCATCTGATAGCGGCAATCTAGGCGAATTCATTGATGTGTAACAGTGAGGTCTTTCATTGTCAACGAAGGCAAAAAAGTGTTATGAACGTCCATTTACAGAAAGCGTTCGAATTGATGAGCACTAGTATCAGTGCAGTGGTGCAGCCTTCTTATCATGGATGGAGTGGTATTGCTTATTACTTCGGCACTTATCAAAGAACATGCTCTGACAATTCTCTCTCGTATATCGTGCAAATACTGAATATTCGCCGAATACGGAGTATTCACCTAACGTGCCAGTGACAAGTAAACACCGTTCGACAGTTTCACGACACAACAATAATAGGTACGGTAAGACTAGTATCGTGGAATCAAGCGAATGTGAATGATATATTCGAAGAACAAGTCTAGATGCTTCTCATTTACGCAGAATACCAGTGAAATTCAGTGAGAGCTAGAGATTTATACGCTGAAAGATATCCTCAACGTACTCGCCCTACACGTCGTACATTCGTAACAAATTGAGAACAACTTGATCTTTAACGCCTCGGAAACCTATCCGACAAAGGAAAGTTACTAACGAGGAAACGGAAATCGGTACTCTTGCCACTGTGGTTCGAGATCCTTGAGTTAGTTCGCGTCAAGTCGCAAAGGGCATGGGGCATGAACCAGAGTAGTGCTGTTCGTGTTCTGCATCGCCATGAATATCACCCTTACCATATCAGTCTCTACCAAGAATTAACTTGTACGGATTGTATGCGTCGTATTGAATTCTGCCGATGGGCTCAAATTCAGATTCAGAAGGGTGACACATTTGTTAATTTGATTTTATTTACTGACGAGGCTTCAGTCACGAACCATGGAAATGTTAATTTGCATAATATGCATTAACAGGCTACAGCAAATCCATGTTGGCTGCGGCAAGTTGCACACCAAAACCGTGGTCGGTGAATATATGGTGTGGGATTCTGGAGAACAGAATTATGGTAGGAAGTACACCACATTCCTGCAAGAAACATTAGGTCTGTTATTGGAAGAAATGCCTATTGGAACAAGGGGCAGAATGTGGTATCAACACGATGGGTGTCCTGCACATTTTTCGATGGTGTCTAGAAATGAGATGCAGAGACAATTCCCAAATCGTTAGATTGGACGCAGAAGAGATGTGTAGTGGCAAGCTCGTTCGCCAGACTTGACGCCCCAAGATTATTTCTTGTGGTGATTCGTAAAAGGAATAATTTATTAAGACGTTCCTACTACACCTGAATATATGCGAGAGAGAATTGTCAGAACATGGGCTTCGGTAAGTGCGGATCTGATAAGGAATACCATTCAATCCATGGTAAGAAGATTACAGTACTGCATTGATACCCAATGGTCATCACCTCGAACACCTTCTGTAAATGGACGTTCATACCACCTCTTCGACCTTCGTTGAACTTCAAAGATCTCACTGTTACACATCATTGGATTCGTCTCGATAGTCGCTATCAGAAGATAAGTACAAAACTATTGCATCCCATTAAACAAACAAAAAAAACAACGTTATATTATGTGCCCATTGTCCCATGCAACTTTTGTCCCACAAACTTTTCAGCTCCTATCATATTTTCGGAGTTATTCTTGGAGGCGATAGTTAGTGACTCACCCTGTATAGTGATATCGGTGATTTCTTAATCGTTAATTCATCTGAAATGCAATTTCACTCAATTTGAGATTAGTATTACATCCAGGCGTCTTAATATCCACTCAAGTGTTAACAACGTTGTCCAGTCATAAAATGTGACCATCTGTAAAAGAACCTGAATTAACATCGTTTGCAGCGCGAAACGCCACGAGACGAAATATCGCGGATGAGGATCCGAGGTACAAACAGCCGAATCGAGGTAGTGCTGCGGATTCTAGATTAGATTTATATCCGAGGTGTTTTATGACCAGGAGAGTATTTTAAACTTATTGTAGTGCCCTACGAACAACGCACGTACACTGCGAACTGTTTGAGACGATGCGTTGCCCTGCCGGTAGATGCCATCTTGCCGACGAAAAATAGACTGCATATAGTGGCGCGGTTGGTCCCCAAGGATATATGCATGCTGGTGTAGATTCATTGTGCCATCCAGAATGACGATATTACCCAGGAAATGTCACGAAGACATTCCACAGATCATTACGCTCCCTCCTCTTTCTTCACCCGTTTATTTCAGACGTTTCACGCTGTACGCTCAAACCACCATCTGTCTGACGGAGCACATAACGAGATTCGTCTGAAAAGGCCACCTGTTGCCACTCATTGGGCGCCCAGTTGTTTTACTGGTGCGTAAATTCCGGTCTCCGTAGACGATGAACAGCAGTCAGTATGTTTGCATGAACTATTCACCTGCTGCGGAGTCCCGTACGCAGCAACGTTCGCTGGACAGTCATTGAGGAGGCGCTGTTGGTAGCACTTCGGTTCATCAGGGCGGGCAGTTGCTCGACAGTAGCACGTCTACTCGCCCGTATAAATCTCCTCAGTTATCATTCATCTCTTTCATCTATGGCCTATGTCGAACCACAGTTGCCTCGGCGTCGGTTTTGGATAGCGTTATTTTTTCATACACGTTATACTTTAACCACGGCTGCAACCGGACCGTCTACACACACTTAGTCGTCTCGGAAATGCATCCAGTTTTGGTCCGAAAGCGAATGGTCAGGTCCTTCAGGACGTAAGATTAATCCTGCATTTCCGCATTACGACAACGACTGGATTGTCTTCCGTGACACCTAACAATTTTATATACCCTCCACTGCTACTGGTGCCACATTACGCAGGTGTCGAAAATAGAAGATTGTCACATTAATGTTATTGTACAGCGTATAACAGTTTACCACTGATACTTTCTAGACATTCAGTTTAAGGTGCTGAAACTTGAAGCCTGCCATGAATATTACTCTTGATTACATGCTATGTTTTTACTATTGTCTCTGTCTTGATGTATGCAGATACATTTAATGCAATATAAACGGGGGTACTGTTAAGTTAAGATTTACAAAGTGTTATGTACAAAGCCAACAGTGTCACTTTCGGCGAAAAATATGCTCAACTGGACAGACTATTACGCCATCTTCATACGTTGCGATTGTCTTCGTTACATGAACTGCTATGTGCCCTGCGTAGTGCTGACGTCTCATACTTTCCAGCAAAGCGACCCGCTCGGATAGCTCAATCCGTTAACGCGCCGTTTCCAGGGCAAGGGGCGTGAGCCTTACCCATAGAAAATCCGCCTCACTGATTAACAGCGAGAGCTGGTGATCTGTCCAGCCTGCATGTGGCTCATAGGTGGTTTCCCATATCCCAGCAAGTGAATACCGGGCTGGTACCTTTTTTATCCCGCCTGTAAGGCGGTGCGTTGGTCAGCTCCTGAAATCTGACAAAGAGGCCGAATGAAGGAAGCGAGTAGGAGCAGGTAAGGTAAAGCACGTCGGTACTGTAAGAAAAGTGAAAGTGGTTTTACTATAGTATAAACATATGCAAACATATTACCTAACTTTGGGTGATGAGCTCGCAGGTGTGCAACCAATGTCCAGATAAGATAGTCTGAAGTGCCAGGTAGCTAAAGCGATGGTTCTCGGCCGTCTGCTCTTCATGAACTGGGCGAAAGTGGAGCGGCGCTCGTAGAGCTCCACAGTGTCGGCTAGAGAGCGCTGTGGCCAGCGAAGATCTTCCGCTCTTCCAGTGCCAACCTCCGTTGAGGCATCGGAACTATCGATACCACAGTAACCACGTCCCGCCTCAAATACAAGCTACATAAACATTCAGTACAAGTTCTCACATGTACAGATGAGATTTACTGTCGATGTAGACAGACGGGATACACAGATTCCGTCCGGGGGTGAAGTAAGAGAATGAGGCGCTAGATTTTTACTCTACTTAAGTTCATAATCATCATTTATCATCAGCTGGCCAAGAGCACAATATGGCAGCTAGGTATTGGTTTGTTAGATTTCACTGTCGTAAAAACAAAGTTAACAGTTTAATAATTGCATTACGATGCTCTGTTATATCAAAAAGAAAACAAATTGTTCCCATTTTGAGCGATATTTTTCGTCGCTACTTTTTCTACACCATTTGACTGCAGTATTGCTTAAAACATTTTTCTGACAAGCTTTACCGTTACTCATTAGCTTCGTAGAGAACACCTTACTTTATCACTGTCTTGAAATCTTGCCACTACTCAAGCCGGCGCACTTGATCCACAAATGGTATGTTCAGCAAAGTGAGAGTCCCTGTAACTTATCGTTTGTTACCTCTCAGACTACACATTACAGCTTTCGAAGCATATTTGAAGGTTCAAAAAGAATTTTAAAGTTATAAAGATACTGAGATCGATCTCCTTTCTTGAGTAAAGGCATATTATGTGAAAGCCTCAGCTACTGAATGACTGTTGCCTATAACTCTCTACAAACGTTTGTTACTATAGTCGTACCTCAGCAATCATTTTAAATACATCGAAAGGGTTTTCTTGTTTTATGCCTTCTTTATCGATGACAACACCATTAGGGAACCCTTGACTTCAACCAATTAATCAAAAGTGGGAATCATTCCATGATTTTCAGCTTCAGTTTGAAGAACTAATGAACATTAAACACTTGAACACTTGTTATTTCTAAAAACATCCGTTGTATGCCTGTTACCACTTTTGACGAGCTGCATTGTCAGTGGAACAAATTTTGTGATACAAAGAAACTGTGCTATAGCTTAACGAAGAAAGAAGTTTTTTTTTTTTTTTTTTTGCTTTCAGAATACTTGCATTGAATCCAAACGAAGACAATATGATGTAGCTTAATGTGGATCACTGATGATAATGAGCTCAGAATGTAAATAAATACGAGGTCATGATGAAAATTAATGCCTCCGAATTTCTTATGTGAAAACTCGTACAACCTTTTGAATAAAACAAACATTGTTAAGTTTCTGCATCTTTAGTCTTCATGCCTACATATTTAGTTTTCAACACAGTCACCCTGGGGACGAACACATTTCTCCTAACGAGATACGAGTTTGCTGACACCGGAACTGTAGAGAGTTTGACTTTGTTGACGGAGCCACAGCCTCATCTCTGCTGGCACCGCTCTATCACCACGAAAGTGAAGTCCTCGAAGTTTGCTTCCAAGTTTTCGAAACAGATAAAAATCGGATGGTGTTAAGTCGGTGCTATATGAAAGATGATCGATGACAGAGGACGCAGGGTGTAGGAGTGTTGCAGATGTTGCAGCGTTCTTCTGTGGCCTTGCATTGTCATGCTGAAGAAGAGGGTGCTTCATGTGGGGATGAACTCTTCGGATTCGAAACTCGATTACAGCACGCTGTTTCCCACTCACCGATATAGTTACGTTACAAATCATCATGTAACACATTACATTTCCGAACACTCTAGTGGCCGAGAGCTGCAACTACGTAGATGCGAAGTGTAAAAAGGAGAATAATAATAAATTTTGTTATATTTATAAATGTTTAAGAGTCTTCACATAAACCATTTGGAGGCATTACTTTTCAGTATGTCCTCATATGTAACTTGATATTTCGCTGTGTCTATGGCCTCGAATTCTTCGTTACTTCTCTCCAGGCATTCGTTGTGGCATTGTAATCCTCGTCCTCCTTCAATTCTTGCATTACAAAGCTTCCCTACAGCGAAGTAATTACTTCCTTTGTGTCCCTTTACAAATCCATTTTCACAGATCCCTAAACTCAATGAAGAACACAATTAGTAACGCAGTCTTACATCCGACTACTGCTCACCGTCTGCCTTTCGCTGCATTGTGAGCACAACTCCACAGCTTAACGTAGGCTACTACAAGTAGGCATGGCAGTCTGCAGCGTGGCTATCGGCCTCATCGTTGGTAAGCCATACAATGAGATATACGGCCACCAGGCTTTGTTCCGGACATATTCCGTAGCGTGGGGAAAACTCCATTGAACGCTGTGGGTTATTGAAAAGCTGGTGCTTTTTCGTGCGGTTGAGACCGTGGCGTGTGAAACCAGCCTTAGTAAGCTGGTCACTTTGGATGGTCTCGACTTCGTAGCCGACGGTTATTTGACTGCAGACGTAACATTGATGTGCGTGTACGTTCTTGTTGGTTGTATGGAAATAACATAGTAAGGTGGGTCGATCTGAGTAGCAGGGAGAAGTTATGACTTTGACCAAATTGGCATGACCGGTTTGTTGGTGTAGCAAGGCAGACTGTACAACGCGTCTACGAGGAATGCTGTACTACTCGCTGCCATTTAACACGACAGAAGAAAAGTGCTCCCGAAAGGACCCTTGCTTACCAAGACTGGCGTATCGTGTTCTCAATGATGATCGGTTTCAAGGCTATTAGAAAATTCTGTGGTCAGTGAATCAAATTGCCCAGCAAACTAAGTGAAGGGAACTTCCTAGTAGCACCACTACCATATATGTGAGAAGGTGCAGCGGATAATTGCATTAGCCACCAGTAGATGGTGAGCATGGCATGGAATCATTTGAGTTAAGGCAACAACGATGCTGAACTATTGCGAGATAGACTAGACTGGTTCCATGTAACCTCCTAGCATAGCGGAAATGCATGACATATGCAAGGGGATCTCTCCTTCATCAGGATTCTGGTGAAGTTGATGAGTACTAGACCAGAAGCGGCACATTTGCGTAAGAGGTGCACTGTTACATGGAATATATAGCTGTCGATTTTCTATCAATCTTTTGCAGGCCAGCAGTTTACCAGAACACAGGTTCTACGTCAGAGGGGGGGGGGGGGTGACACTGACCATCTGCAGCAGTCACGAGTTAGAATCTCCGTTATGGTACGAACTTCCTGTATTGAAGCCGCGCGGGGTAGCCGAGCGGTCTGAGACCCTTTGTCACGGTCCGCGCGGCTCCCTACGTCGAAGGTTCGAGTCCTCCCTCCGGTATGGGTCTGTGTGTTGTCCTTAGCGTAAGTTAGATTAAGTAATGTGTAAGCTTCGGGACCGATGACCTCAGCAGTTTGGTCCCATAAACCCTTACCGCAAATTTCCAAGAAAAATTCCTGTATTGAATCCGCCGTCCAGACTAGGTGCCACATCGTGTTTTACCTTCCTGACACGCTACATTCGCAGATACGTCTTTGCCTGGGAGCAGCGGGTCGACCGCCACTCACGGCAGCTGCCTTTTGACAATTTAGTGGGTGAGTCCACTGAGTGCACACTTCTGCTCAGTGCATACTTCGGCCGCCTTTGTGTGGTCATTGCTCTCTGTGTAGGCTACCTCTTCAACTTTGCTGTCTTTCTCCACGCACCATTCATATTGTTACTGTGGCTTACATAAGAGGAGAGTGTGCTAGACAGCGTGTGCAGGAACAAACAAAGCATGGCCCGAGCCATCGTGTTATTTACAAGTAGAAAATACATTATGGATTTTGACAGCCACTTCGGTCTAGACCTCAGTTCGATATATAAACACCTGCAATGCCATCCCTATAGTACTGTCGTGTGTTAAAACGAGCTCATTCTAATATGGGTGGAAATAATGAAATCTTAGCAAAATTATGAGGCTTCCAAAGAAAGATACTGTAAGTTTAAGAAATTTCACGGCGCTACAAGAAATACGCACATATAGAAGTGAGCAGTATCTCAAACTATCTCCCAAGTAGCCTGCTGGATGGAACACCCTTCGAACTCCGACATTTGATATATAGCTGCGGTCACTGCTCCAATCAGGCAAAGACCGAGAGAGATGTATAGTTATATGTGCAGTTATCTCCTTCCCGGGGGATGGTGCAGGAAGCGCAGCTAAGAAAATCAAGCATTCAGGGAGGTATATCCCGCCACAGCAAACAGGTTGTAACTCGCTGACGCCTACACGTTCACAGGTGGATATCTGTGTACGTCTCAGCGGATAAGCTTGGTTTAAGCGGCAAGCATTCCCCTCCTCCCCTCCCCCTGTCTTTCTCTGGAGAAATCATAATACTGCTTTCAAGATTAGCACTTATGCGTCGGCTGGTGTCACTTTCGGTCTGCCACAGCTCTCGGCTTGAACGAAGACGCTTAACACGACATAAATGTGTATGACATTGCTAGAGCGCACAAAATGATTCAAGTAATGGAGCTACCAATCCTATTGTCTCCATCACAGTAGTAAACTTAGTCTGGGGCTCCCTTCAGACGTGGTCAGGTGTGGCGCAGTGTGATGACACTACCTTATCCCCCCAGAAATAGATATTAGTCATACTCGGGGAGATACGCCCGTGCTCGCAGGCATAATAAAAAGACATGCAGCTTTCGCAATATTAGTGTGTCACGTCAGTATAACACTAGCAAATAGATACGGAGTATATGTACACGTGCTCACCACACAAATGTGACTGTGCACGCGCAAGAATGAGGAAAAAGTAAACTATTCTGACACAGAAAGCGGATGACTCACAGAGGTCACAGCACCTCCCTCTCATTATACGATAAAATGCTACCCTAGAGAGCTGCAGCGTTCGCATACCATGTGTCAATAATTCGATTCTTCGGAGAAGAACAATTAAGCTACCACCAACGGAATTCAGATTGTGAATAACCCATGCACAAAGACTGCTGGGAAAAGTTGGTCTGCACGCACCTGTTAACAGTAGAATAACCACAATTTCCCATCGATTTCTGCAAATGTCAGCACTATCACTTCAGGTAGCTCTGAGTTGTCGTTTATGAAGATGAGCTTCATCACCGGTGGCCTGCCCGATCTCGAGACCTCACACCATGTGGCTTTCGTCTGTGGGGTTACGTGTAAGACCCCGTTTTTATCCCCCACATGCCGGACACTCTTGAAAGTATGCGACATCGCAGTATTGGAGCTGTGAATTCGAGAATTTGAACTTTTATCTTTCCAGGAACGTTGGAATTCGGTTTCTATCTCTCGTAGTTTGGAAGCAATAAATGTTTGATATCTGTTCCTTCTTTTTTAAATAGCCCCTTACGTGTGTGTATATTCTAAGTAAATTTAGGACATGATCATGTGATCCTCTTGTAAACAACCTAGAGCTCTTAAATGAAAAAAAACTACGAATCCAACACATGCATTATGGTTATGTTTCTGACAGCTATAGCTGCGAGAGCTTATTAACCCTTAACTCGCGAGGTGACTTTACTGTAACGTACACCACGAGATGGGGTCTCTGAGATCCCTATTTTTAAACCGAGATTTAATGAAAAAATCATTTGTAATTTTTATTTTATGCTATATAAGATTTATTTTTACAGTTATTTAAGTGTTGTTCAAATACTTCTTGTTTATTTTATTGCACTAAATAAAGCCTGCAGCATTGTAATATTTATCACATAAAAGCACATAATTTTGTGTGGTTCTTTTAAATAGTACACATAAATAGGTTGTTAGAGTACTGAACTTACATTGTGAAAAATAATACAATCTCTGTTGCAAATGAATGTCGAAATTTAAATAAATTCAAGGGTTTAAACTTGAGCATAAAAAATCCACCCGACAGGTACAAAAAAATTCTGTCAAATTGTCATTCATTGCTGGGAACTACATTTTTTTTCTTATCTCTCAGAACACATTTGATTTTAACAGATACTTCAAATATTTCATTGAAGAAACAAACAGATCTCCGTCACAACTTTCCTCAAGTTCTTCCTCTTAATGATACTCATGTTCTATAGCAGAACTGTGATCACTGACTAATGCAAAATAGTCGTCTTTTTCGTTTATTTGTTGATCTGTATCACTGACACCTTCCTCCATAGACTGACTAAGAATTTCATCAAACTGGGGAAAGTTAAAAATGACATATTCGTGCCAACACAATTTGAACTATACGGTACGGTACTGAAGAAAACAGGTACGTAGTTCACTTGGCGTTGTCTAGGAGACGCCATCACCTATCAGTATCACGTGCTAACAATAAACACAAAAGGCGATAACACATCCGACAACTAGACTTGGAGAGCGAGTTCGAAAATTTTCGCGCCGTCAGAGGCCACACATCGTGAGCGAAGGTTTATAGCATGTTTCCCAGTCTTGGTCCTATAGTAAGTAACAGGGCAGAAGAAATGATTTCAATAATTCAGTTTCATTCCACCATCTGATCATCTACAAAATAGCTTCAGTATGGCTGTGTTGTGTAACCGATTTCCATATTAAAGGTATAGGTGTACAGTGCATAGCTTTACAAAACCAGTATAGGCCACGAAACTTTCTGGCAGATTAAAACTGTGTGCCGGGCCGAGACTCGAACTCGGGACCTTTGCCCGAGTTCGAGTCTCGTTTCGGCACACAGTTTTAATCCGCCAGGAAGTTTCATATCAGCGCACACTCCACTGCAAAGTGAACATTTCACTCTGGAAACATCCCTCAAGCTGTGGCTAAGCCATGTCTCCGCAATATCCTTTCTTCCAGGAGGGCTTGTTCTGCAAAGTTTGCAAGAGAGCTTCTGTGAAGTTTGGAAGGTAGGAGACGAGATACTGGCAGAAGTAAAGCTGTGAGGACGCGGTGTGAGTCATGCTTGGGTAGCTCACATACGTAACTTTCAGAAGGCACCCATTTCTATCCTCCACGTGCATTGTGTAGTGAAACGTATAGTGACGTATGAGAGTCGAATGTGTGAAGATTGTCAGTAGCGAGAATAATTGGTAACATTTTGGACGCGCTGTCTGATAGTTTAGGCATTGACCACCCACTGGAGAGTGATGGTGTCAACAACAGTAACAGAGAATGGCACAGAGAGCGGAAAG
Source organism: Schistocerca serialis cubense (assembly GCF_023864345.2). Taxonomy (NCBI): domain Eukaryota; kingdom Metazoa; phylum Arthropoda; class Insecta; order Orthoptera; family Acrididae; genus Schistocerca; species Schistocerca serialis. Next base: position 757,115,795 of record NC_064640.1, on the reverse strand, counting down.
ACTGTGGATCTTTCTGCTGGAGGTGAATACAGGTTGATCGGTTGGGATGTGGATGCAACTGGACGTACACTAATTGACGAAATTTGTCAAGTTGCTGCGTACACCCCAACTGACAAGTTCTCTCAGTACATTATGCCCTTCGGAGATTTGAATCCTGCTTCCCGGAGCAGGCATAATATGGCAGTGGTGACAATTGGACGATATAGAATGCTGAAGGATATTAAAGCTGGAAAGGTTTTAAAAACGAAGAGTGAAATTTCCGCCCTTACTGATTTCGTGCATTGGCTGGAGCAGATAAGTGGAAAGACAAAGCAGAGTCTTATTCTGGTTAGCCATGAAAACCAAAAATTGGCGTCATCGTTGCTGTTGGAGGCGTTGAGAAAGTACAACCTGCTGGATAGGTTTTGTGCAGTAGTGAAAGGATTCGTCAATGGTTTTTCTGTTGCAGAAGTGAAATGTGCAAAAACTGTTAAGGCTTTTACTCTTCGTACATTATCTCGGGTGCTTCTGGACAAGGAAGAAGACTTAAGTAGTGCTGTTGATAGGGCACGCCTTGCTTATCAGATCGTGCATCACTTACTTGATGAGCGAACGGAAAATAAAGGTAGTGGAGATGCATCTGTTGCGGTAGTGGAGAGCTTAAAAGAATTCATTTGGACACTGGATAAAGAGGAGGAACACATTGCCTTGTTAAAAAAGTTTATTGAGCGACAGAACTCTTTGAGGCCAATATTCAGGCCTATGATGCGTATTGACAGAAAGGAGTCGGCGAAGGCATCTGCACTTCGTAGGGCTCTGGCGCAGGCTGGTGTAAACTACGAAGATCTTTCAGCCGCACATTCCAAAGATGGAAGTAATGGTATAAATGAATTGATAACATCAAAAGTAACTAATATTAAGCCCAATGAACTGGAAGAATTGAAGAAAATTGTGAATGGACATTTTAATCCTGAATCTAAGGAGAAATCAGATGAAACACCCCAGAAAGTTGCCCCGGAAAAATCAGTCTCTGAAGGTGCAAGTGCATCAAGTACACCTGATACAAATAACTCTCCAGTGAAGGAGCCGAGCACTGGTGCTAATAATACTTCTGCTACTGCCTCGTCTCAGAGCAATGACACCTCACCTCAGAAAAGTGTTAATACTGGTGCATCCTCTCCAGCTACTCCGGAATCAAACTAATAGTAGTAATGAGACATCTAATGAGTGCCTTACTTTCCAGAGATGTTTTGTTTACCAGAAATGCATCATTTATGCCAGTGTTGCCTTAATCAGTTACATTGTTAGGTCTCTATGAAAGTATTTAGTTAAGAGAACATTAATTTGTCAGAAGAATAATTTGCTTTGATCTTGGTGGAATGAGAAGTAAGATTCATCATTTATATTTTATTTTCAATCTCAAATACAGATGAATTAAGTTTGCTACAGTTCTGCTAGACCGTTCATTGATTCACTGATTTAAATGAAGTACTCACTGTGTACTGTAAACGCCAGGAAATGGTTTTTTCTTCAGATCTCATTGTAAAAACTGTTAAATAAAAGCAATATGTACATATGTACTAAGGAAATTTTTTATTTAATGTTAATTTTCATATTATTTATAAATATATAAAGCTTTAAGTTTCTGCTGCCTTTAGTGTTTATCAGAAATATACAGAGACCTTCAAATTGGATGCGTATTCTGAGAGCTTGTTACTGAGATTGTCACCAAACTCTAGTACATTAAAGCAGAGGTATTAGTTTTAATGTATAACTTTTGTAGCAATTGCTTTTCAATTATATAACATGTATCACAAAAAAAAAAAAAAAAAAAAAAAAAAAAAAAAAAAAAAAAAAGATGGTAGAGCACTTGCTCACGAAAGGCAAAGGTCCCGAGTTCGAGTCTCGGTCCGGCACACAGTTTTAATCTGCCAGGAAGTTTCATATCAGCGCACATTCCGCTGCAGAGTGAAAATTTCATTCCTATATTCCATGTTTGTCTTTTCTTAAGTATATTGTCGACATATTGTATTGCATCCTGCCATTACCGAATAATCAATCTGAACTGCCGTTCTCCAAAACGTAAACATCCACCTAAAGGTATAAAACTTTTGTATTATAATTTCAGGAGTCAGAACCAGAAAAGACGTCACTATCCCATAATCAACAACATATAAACTTGTTTTATATCCCAGTAGATAAAAATGTGTTATCTGGAAGGCCAGCTATGTGCCTGCAACCAATCTGTCTACATGCTAGACACACTTAACTTACACCAGGGGTGCGATTTCGTTTGGCAGCAGAAGCGCTCTCGTGGTTATCAAACGCAGTCTGGGAGGAAATTTGTACGTCAGTCTGGTGATTCGACCTGCCGTACTGCCATTCACGAACTAAATTCCAGAGGGTGTTTACCTACAGGATAACGCTTGCCAACATACCGCTGTTGTAGCCCAACATTCTCTGCAGAGGGTCGACATGTTACCTTGACCTGCTCGATCACCAGATCTGCCTTCAGACGAGCGTATATGGGACATGATCAGACGACAGCTCCAGCAACATCCGCAAACAGCATTAACCGTCCCTGTATTGACAGACCGAGTGCAACAGACACAGAACTGGATTTTGGCCCTTGAACAACACGATGCATACACATTTTCATGATTGTATTCAACATTCTGGCGGTAACACCTGTTACTGGTTTACCAACATTCCAAATTTGCTACGGATTATCTCGCGCTTACACTAACCTGTGATCCTGAAATGTTAATCACTTAAAAATGTTGCGTAAACAAATGTTTCCCGAAATTCCATTGTTATACATTAATCACTTTTTGGTGTTGTGATTTTTCTTCCGTCAGCGTAGTCTCTCTGTGCAAAATCTCTCTAATAGTGATTATGTACCACTATAGAGATTTGATCACACCGGCGTTAGCAACTTCCCTTCACACTATGTAACTCGAAAATGGGCAATTTTGTTGGTACAAACCTCAGCAAATACCTTAAATATCACTTTCGATTAACGTTAAGTTCCCCGAGAGACTGCAAATATGCGGTGGGGCAGCACTCCAGATCATTGACACAGTTTATCACATACATTTATGGTAAGGAATCGAATAAGGACACTAAAACATATTACGCTTTAGTTAATCACAGTGTCTTGACGAAAGAATACGAATTCCTGACGAAAAAATTGCATAAAGAATCGTTTTTGAAAGGAAAAGAATCAATATTTAAAGCAGTAACTTACCATTAAACAACGCACTGAGGTATTGTGAATGGATCACAAACTATATAATTAATTTTAAGCCACACTCGTGTTTTGCGTATTAGTATAATACAACAGTCATCACACTAAAACGGGGCGTTTGATTTTATTGCTACATATAATGAGGTAAAAATCGTTAACTTTTTTGTGGAATATCACTTAACAGGAAATCAATTTGTACTATCCGGGGCAAACAGCGTCGGCTCGCGCTTTCGCACAGGATGAGTGAGCCCAGCACCGCCGCCGATTCAGCGGCTTACGGTTCCCATTTAATGGGCCCCGGGAAGCTCTGGTGTACTGGGCGATGACAGGCAGTCTGTCCGCCAAAATATCTGTCGCAAAAATATTGTTTGATGTAACAGTTATAGCCGGTGTTTCCGAAAATCTAATACGCTGTAGCTGTGCTACCGTTAAAGTCAAGACTTCAGTATTTAGACAGAAGATGCTATAAAAAGTAGGCACTGAGTGGTCCCAATCATGATACGTCACATTCAGACAACATGGAGTTTACCGATTTTTCTTTTTTTTCTTCGAGTGGAACTTTCCCGGCACCCAAAGGAAGGAGCGGATGCAATGTGGGCAGGGGTTGCAATACGAAGCCTGGCCGCAGTGTCCTGTTCCCTGCCCCAGGAACCAAGGAAATTGTAGGAAACGAGGAGTAACAGAGGTGCAAAGCATATCAGTGAGGCAAGGCATTTCTTATTTTCTTTTATTTGGTTAATACCATCACGCGTAGCAGGAAACAGGCATCGTGAAGTGGCGGAAACGTCAATTCCCACACTCGATGGGACTATAAATGCATATTTCGTCGGAGAAGAATACTTCAATGACAAGAGAATAATCGGTACCAAGTGTGGATAGTGCATAAATCAACTGCACTAACTGGGACTGCGGACAACTGCACAATGCCGTTCATTAAGGAAGTGCCAAAGATGAAGTTTGTGGGAATTATCTCGAGTCTGGAAAGACCAGCAGGCGAGGAGGTATCGGATGAGGACTCTTACAGGTAATAGAAGCCTGCATCTGAAGCACCAAGAACAAGACACTTATGCTGATCCACACACCAGGGGATGCTCGTCCATGTCCAGAACATCACAAGAAACAAACTTTCGGGTGTCTGTAATGTGAATCCTGTGAAGCCGTGAGAGGTGCATTTGCTTCCCATTGATCATAAGGTACCATGCAGACTGGACGTCAGTGACAAGATAAAAAGCGCATACCGATCGTCAGACGGCACTCTCATCGAAGTGGGGATGTTCTCCTCAACCAAATTTGCTAAAAAAAAGCCCTAGGTCGCCTTTCTGAACATCAAGCGCGTTGGAAATAGAGCATTGCCCCCCCCCCCCCCCCAAACCCTCCCACAATACATGGGAGTTGCAAGTCACACGTACTAATTTTAATCGTAAAAATGGTTTAGGTCACCTAAAATTATTGATCGTCGTTTGCCTATTATTTCATTACATTTAACGAATTTTCCGATTTATCTCTGCAGCGGTATCACCTGCGTAAAATTTACTGCTTTCGACACATATGGGATGTCCTAAAAATGTCACGATGCTCTGTTGCCTCGGTGGATGACGGTATCTGACGAGGGTTTCCATCTGCTGTTTATTTTTATTCTTTTTTTTTGAATATACCGAAAAACAATGAAGATTTTCGAGAATGTCAGAAGAAACATAACAAGCTGCAATGGGAAACCAGTGTCCAAAACCATCAATTCATGAAGGCAACGGAGCATCTCATGCAAAGGAGACAAGGCCTGTCTACACAGAAGCTAGCTCCATATTTTGTACTGGCGGTCCTGGCAATCAGTCGCGACCACTGAATAACAAAGAAGATTGTGAGACGTTACGTCTACGGTCCGTCAGCGCACAAAGTCATGTTTGTTGCCGAAAGGGTGCCCTAGTAGCAGGTACCGACATTCATAATTCGATGCTCTGTAGTGTCGTTGGATGATGTTTCTGGACACGCCTTCCGATCCATGATAAGTCCCCTGTACAACCCCTCAAACTCTGGTGCAACATTTCTAGGACATCCTGTATACAACTGAATGTTTTGGATGAGAGTGAACGGATATTGGAGAAAGAGACGGTGGAACCTACAGTCAGTGCAGATACTGTTTCTTATCTCATCGCTAACCCAACTTCCGCCTGCAGTATTGTAGGAGAGACAGGCAAAAAGTCCATCTCATACTCAAGACGAGTCGACGTGGTGTGGCCTGATTCAGAGAGGGTGCCGTAGACAGCACAGTGGTGAATGTGTTCGATAGGGCTAACATAGTGTGTGCCACAGGGAGAGTGACGCCTCGGATCGGCGTCTGAACCACTCTGCGTCGTAGAAATTCTGAAAGGACATAGCCTTACTGATCGCAATGCGAACAAGTACGAGGCTGGCCATCATACATGACGACAGCCTTGAACCGGCAATAACCAGGTAATCAGCGGAGCGCGCGACGCCACGGTGTCAGGAGGTTGGAGCGCACGCCGCTGAGACAGCAGCCTCGGCAGCGCAGGAGTCAGTGGGTCGCCGCCCGGTTGTGAATACCCAGCCACTGGCCCTGCCGACCACTCCGCTTACAAAGGACCAGGCCTCTGAGAAAGGAAACACGAACTATACGACACACACAAGAACTACGGATACTGTGAGGCAAAATACTTAGCACGCGGCCGCCATTGGCTCCCGTACCAACGAAGAACGGCTACAGCTCTGGTAAGCAGCGCTGTACAACATCTGGAACAGCTCCCAAAGGCGCACAGTGCACCTATGAAAGACGACACCATTGCGGACCACGAAATTGAGGAAGCTATGCCATACGATGTTTATTTATCGTCTTAAAGCGAAGATAAAACGGAAACTGGAGAGCGAAACACGAAATCAACAGGAGGAATGATTTGAGCCAGTGCAATATCAACGAAACAATCACCGATAAGAAAGAGAGAAAGAAAATTCGAGCAAACGAGAAGCGGAGGCAAAAACGGCCAAACGATTTACTCCTAATGGCTCCTCCCTTCCTATACAAGAAGAAGCACCAGTAGAGACGAACAACGCCCCTTCAGACGATTCAGGACCTACTGAAGTGACACCACCACACTGCAAAGTACCGCCAATAACCATATCTTATACGGAATATTATATACAGTTGAATGCAACCCTGAAACAATAGCTACAGGGTTCACTCAATGCAGTTTATCAGAGATATAGAATAAAGTACTATTTGGAATCCGCTGAAGATCATCAACGGGCAATGAACTTCTTCAAACAATACCAACTTCCTCTTTTCCCCCACCAGTCCTCTGAAGCAAAAGAACTTGAAGTGGTAATTAGACGTCTACCTGCTTCGGTTCCAATGGCGGAAGTGACGCGGGCTCTACAATGAAAAGGCTTCAGTATAAGACGAAGAAGGAACCATACAGCGACTTGGTGCCAATGTCCATCTTCGTCATGAATATTCCCAAATAGAAGGAAAACGACAAGATCTATTGCTTACAACATCTTCTGTAGACAAGTGTGCGAACTGAATCATACTGCGACAAAGATGGACCAAAACAATGTAAGAAGTTCCAGAGATTTGAGCACTCAGTTAATTACTGCTAGTTGCCAAACGATGTGTCCGCTGTGAAGGCTTCCATACATCGAAAGACTGCACAGTGCCGCGCACAGCAAATCAAAACACGCGGATTGTGGGAAAGACCATCAGGCTTCTTGGAAAGGTCGTGAAAAACACCAAAAATTACTTCGCAGTACCAGGGCTAGGAAACTAAAGGCGCCAAAGTAAGTACGGAAAACGCAACCGAAGCTAGTGTTTGGACAGCAAGTGGCACAATCTAATCAGACGCAAACCTCACCACTGACGAAGTGATAGGCAACAACCTCCAGTACAACTGCTACACCTGCAGGAGGTCACTCGACAACAAGAACCTACTATGTTGGATTCCACAACCGTCAGGAACGAAGGAATAAACACCCGCTACCGCAAGCCACCTGACATGGCAAAGTATTTTGAAGCCGTTTTCACAAACTTTGACGACATCGTAATGCTCCTAACAACGCCCCAGCAGAAAATTTCGTTCTTCCTGAGCACGGTAAAAGGAGCAATCAAGTCGTTCGTGAAGCCTAAAATGGATCCACGAACGCCAACTGGACATCTCCGCTTTCTTAACTGAAATACGAATGTCGTTGACACCCAAACAGGGAACTAAACGACTTTATAACATGGCACCGCATCGACGTTGCGATGGTGACGGATACCAAGCTTACGGACTCAGTAGTCTTCCGTCTCCGTAATAAGCAGACGTGCTGGTCAGATAGGATGGACCGGAGTGGAGGTGACACAGCGATTTTCGTACGAAATTCGTCACGACACCGTATGGAGACATTACCACCACTGCTGGCGTTGGAAGCTACATTTTAATGGTCCACACAGCAGTAGAAAATATCAAGTTGGTGGTGGGATACATCAGCTCAGACCGCCGGCTCATTAGAGAAGATCTACTCACATTATTCGACAGCTACCCACAAATTTTTCTAGCCAGGGTATTGAGCGCCAAACACCCCACCTGGAACTCCAGAAAGAGGAACCGGAAGGGTCTCACACTTTTTGAGCTTCAGGAGAACCTAAACTGCACCGTGCATCGACCACTCCATCCTACCAGTATCACTCACATCCTAGGGCAAACAGATTATGTCCTTAACACTGCGTTGACAAAAGTGATTGATCAAAACGCGCAGGTGAGCACCATAAATGATTTGTATTAGCACTACCTGCCAGTCGTATAAATTGTCAGCTGTGGCTGATTGCTAATCTCACCCATTAACCAAACGAAATCCAGCTGGGACCAGTTCAAAAGGTACATCTCTAATAACGTCAAGCCTTCATACGACAGCTGATATCGACACGCCAGCAGTAATTTTGTCAATGGAGATCAAACGGGCACATCGCAGGGCTGCAAACGTCACAGTGTTACCAGACCCACAATTAGCCACCTTGTCATGCCATCTGCAAGAGCAGAAGGCGCTGCGTAACAGAGTGAGAAACCGTTGGATGACATACAGAGACAGTTAACACACGAAGAATAACACATCTGTCAAGATAACTCCGAAAATGAACGGTAGAATGGAGACAACAAACATGGGAACACTCAGTGACCGAATTTGTTTTACAAACAAGGGACGAGTGAAAGTTTGTAAAACGACTCTGTAATCAAACACAAGCTAAGCGAACCATTGGGGGAACAAATGGATAGATATACGATGCTGTAGAACAGGCCGAACTGTTTCCAGATTCTTATGTCCAGCAAATGACGTCTCCGAACTCCAAGAGGTAGCACAAATCATCAGGAGGACAAACAACTCTGCACCGAGAATCGACCGTGTAACAAATCACGAGCATCTACCGTGAAAAGCCCTAATCCTCACAAGGATCATAAACAGCTACTTGACGACCGCGTATTTCAAAGCGGCACAGAAAAGGGGAAATTTGTACCAGTACCAAAGCCGATAAAAGATCTGACGCTACCCACGAACCAAAGGCGCGTAACGTTACTGCCCACACTGGGAAAAATCTTGGGACGTGTGATTTTGGGTAGGATGGCCAACTGTTTCCGGAACACGGCATTGTCTGGTCAGAGCAGTCTGCTTTCCAGCAGAAGATGTCGGCAGGATTACAACTGGTACGACTCACTGAACATACAGCATATCGATTCAATTTACGCCAATCCACGGTCGGCGTGCTTCTAGACATCGAAGAGGAGTACAACGAAGTATGGCGTGATAACCTCGTAGCGAAACTATATTCTCAGACACCGTTAGTGGACTGTTACATGAAGCTGGTAGAAAGCTTTTAACAAGGGAGAGACATCTATGTTTCAGTGGATAGCAAACATTCATGAAGGAAAGCACCGGAAGCAAGTATCCTGCAGGGATCTGTTATCTCTCCACTGCTGTTCAACGTGCACATAATGGCCAGCTAACGATGCCTATGGTGACCTGCAGTTTATTTGCCAACGACATTACCTTTCTACGTCGCGCCACATATTAGACCAGGTAATAAACAGGACTCAACGCCAGATAGATCACATGGAACAGTGGGTGTAGTTCAGCAAAGTAACGATCAATCCCACGAAGACTGCTGCAGTGCTCTTTGCTAAGAAGAGGCTACCGGTACTATGGTACCCACTAAGGGTTGTAGGCAAGCCTAACCCTTGGATGTGCACGTCAAATATCTGGAGTTTATTCTGGAAAGGTCTCTGACATTCGCTACACACTCAGAAAAAAAAGGACACCACGAAGATGTTTAACGTGCTGATACCATTCTTCACCAGCCCACATCTCAACACCAGGGCCAAGTATCAACTTACCAGATACTCATTCCAGCCAAAAGTTCTATACAGATGTGCTTTGTGGGGTGTCATATCTGATCCTAATATATGTGCACTCCAACCAATACTGAACTGGTGCCTAAGGTGAACGCTGTGGGAGATGAGAACCATTGAGCTAGAAGAAAGTAGTGAGGTAAAGCCGATAAGATGCCACATTAGGGGTTGCGTGTATTCAGGGGCAAGCATACACATACCATCCTGCACCCCTTATCCTACCGTTATACTAACGGATTTACTACCCCTTGGGAATAACCTATCCTCCTGAGAATCTGCCCACTCAGTGTCCATGGCCCTCCTCCTCCTCCACCCCTCTCCTCTGGGATAGTCATAACTTGCCCTCCTCCTCTTCAATAAAGCACTTTTTTCGTATTAAGTTAACTGACTAATTAATTCAACTGAGCAATTAATTAACCCCTGGCCTTCTGGGAAATACTCCAACCCTCCACTCCCATCACCCACTTCCTTCTTCCCATCCACCATCACGAAACCGCCAGGAAAAGAGACTGAGCCTGTGCTGCAGGGGAAGGATTCAATGGCACGAAATTAAAATCACTGTCAGTCATAATATATCGATGCATTTTTTTTTAATCACTTTGCGGCAGACAGGGATCCTCCATGTGGGAAATAACTCAATACAGTACCTGCACACTTACGATGTCTCCTCAAATCCTGTTGGTGGTTACTGGTTCAGTTAGGTTACAATCCTTACTGCATGAGTCCCACAACACATTGTGTTCATGGAAATATCAAGGAATTTTTGATCGATCGCTTTCATATTTTATGGTAATTCTCTAATCAAATTGACTGTGTGGAATATTGAAGTTTGTGCAAAAAACAATCGTCATGTAACTGAGGTCTTTGCGATTGCATCTTTGTGTGCGCCATGCCATACCACATGTAACTGACAACTAGAAATCCTTTGAGTCCCAAGCGCTGGACTGCGAGTCCCTGCTTGCCTGTACAGGAATGTGTGAAACTGGATGTCAGCTTCCTTCGAAATTTGATACCAGACGCAATTCGTGTTTTGTTCGCTAACACAAACCTTCCACACCAGGTCAGTGGAAGCAGCTGCTCTATGTTCTTACCCTGTAGTGCCGATACTGACTGTTTTAGTTCACAATACGACCAGAGGACAACGGGAGAAGCAACCTACGCATCCCTCCTCCCTATATCCCCTCTGGTTACTTTCTGTTGAACAAAGCATCAAGTAACTACAAGTCAATGACATCGATACATATCAAATTCCTGTTGAAACCTATGCTCTCTCTGTCTCTATCTCTCTCTCTCTCTCTCTCTCTCTCTCTCTCTCTCTCTCTCTCTCCCTCCCTTTCTCTTCCCCCACTTACTGAATAGCGAGCAACTGTCACACTAACTCCTCTTTTGTGTAGAACGAAGTAGCGGATACCTGGCAAACCCCTAGTGTGGATGTCTTGGAAATACTCCAGTTGCGCCACCCACATTCTATCAGATTGATTGACTAATTAATTAAATCGATACTTTCTTTGTAGGACAGTTGTTCCTTGGTTCCTATTGTTGGATACTAGGACTGTCATATTTCGTGGAAACTTTGGTACTGTCCAGGATTTGATCCTGCAACTGCCCGGTTTTAAACCATACTGCCCCCATTCTGGATTTTCCTTCCCACCTATTAGTGGATACTGGCACAATTAAGTTGTTTGGAGGGAAATAAATTGCCTTTGAGGCAGCTGAAAATGGTAGTGAAAGCTTCAAATTTGAGCTCAGTTGCGCTTTGTCCTTAAACAATGTGCAGGAGACTGGGTAGGGGTTTGACTGGAGTGTACCCACAATATCACTATTGGAAGCAATAAATTGATGAACCAGGAATCTGACATAATGACTGGAAGTGGTGCTGTATAAAATTATAGTTGTACATTCAAATCTCGGTGGGTATTTGTACTGTCATGGTTGTATATTTCCTGACTACCTACAGGTCTGCTAAGTGTGTATTTTTTAAAGCACTACAGAACCCCCAAGCTGGATCTCTCTGCTGCACCAGGAAGAAGAACGAGAGAGAAAAGGCAAACGGCTTAACAAGATAGTACAACAACATTTATTTAAACGAATACCACTCCGCCTTTCCACTGCAAGACATGGTCTAATGGGAAGTATTGAGAAGCACACAACGACACATACCGCAGGTATCAGTACATCGACAGGGCACTTTATAAACCAGTCTGTTTAAAGCAAGATCCATTTCATAATAGTTTCTACGATTAGATGTCTGAGATCGCGGGAACTTCAGTAGGCCACCAACTCCGGTCATCTTTGCCCACACATCTTCTGGCATCCATATCCTGGTCGTACCATACACTCAGAGGATGGAGAGACTACTGCTATGCCCACTAAACTGTCAACTGGTCACTTTACTGGGTGGATGGTGGAATAATCGTCCAGTGTAAACACGACATTTGAATATTCTCAAATTTTCACATAAAAGTCAGAGAATGCTTGCGATGCAAGCAATCGCTAAGACTGCCTAATTCATACTGAGTATTAGTTCGCTATTCATCCACCCAGATGGCGATAAGGTTAGGTCAACTGCACACTCTTACCCTGCCTGTTTGCTTTGGGAGGCTCCGCAAAGTCTCGCGCCTTAAGTCAGAAATGTCCATTTGTTCTCCCCACCAACTACCTCTGTCATGTTTCCGGACTCTAAGTAGAGTCGTCCTAGGAAATCAGCCGCATATTTACCACTATAATTAAATATTACAAATAAATATTACAACGTTACAATCAAAGCACCACTCACGTGAAATCAAACAATGGGCGAAGTATCAAAAATATCTCCTCCTGACGACAGTGGCTCTTGAAATATCAATTTCCTTGTCAATCTGTAGCCTCCTAATGACTAGACACAATTTTCAGTATAAAGTGTTTCATACCCTGTACAGCTATCAACGCACTGAAATCTCAGTTTTCCACATCATATCTGTACCTCGATTATGAATGGATATAGCCCCTCTCTTATCATTTTCTTTATGCATGTTGGAACAATGACCAGTATGAAAATAAAACCATGTGGCAGGTTGTGAAGGAAGTGTCTGGTCAGCAGCACAAGGTCGACGATATAAAGTGAGTTCGTCGTAAAAATATTTCTTTTACTGATAAATCAGATAAATGTACGGTATTTAACAATCATTTGCTGAGCATTGTTTGTGAGTTAAATAAAGACTTAGTTTCTGCAGGTAATCATATAACTCTCTTGGAAAATGCCTTTCCGAGACTGATTCTGAAACACTCCTCTGTGATACTGACAAGGGGGAGATTTAGTCAATAATTAAATCACAGAAGACTAGGGACTCTCATGGATATGTTAGAGTGCCTAGCAGAATATTAAAGTACTGTCTGGCACATGTTAGCCCTGTAGTTAGCCATATTTGTAATTTTTTCTTTAGGACTGGTCAGTTTCCTCACTGTTTAAAGTACTCATTATCAAAGCCGCTTTATAGAAAGTAACAAAGGGACCTTGTAGACAATTTTAGACCCATTTCAACCCCATCAGTATTTGCTTATTGAAAAGGTTGTCAGTGTAAGGATAATTGATCATTTTATATCACATAATTTGTTATCAAATATACAGTTCGTCTTTCGCAGTCGTTTAACAACTGAACATGCTATATTCTCTTTTCTCTGTGAGGTATTGGATAGATTAAACAAAAGGTTTCGAACACTTGGCATATTTATTTTTCTTTAACTAAGACGTTTGATTGTGTCGATCACAAAATATTACTCTGGAAGTTGAACCATTATGGAATATGGGGAGTAGTTCACAATTAGTTCATGTCTTAATTTAATAACAGACAGCAAGAGGTCATTATTCACAGTGTTGAGAATGGCTGTGATGTGAGGTCTGAGTGAGGTTCACTCAAATTGTGGGTGCCCCAGGGATCAGTGTTTGGGCCACTCCTGTTCCTTGTTTATATAAATGGCATGCCCTGTAGTATTACGGGTATCTGTAAAATATTTCTGTTTGCTGATGACACTAGTTTGGTAGTAAAGGATACAGTCTGTAACATTGGCTCTGTTTCAAATAGTGAAGTTCATGACATCAGTTCATGGTTTGTAGAAAATAAACTAACGCTAAATCACAGTAAGACACAGTTTTTACTGTTTCTAACACACAATTCAACAAAACCAGATTTTTTTAATTTCACAGAATGGGCATATGATTAGTGAAACTGAACAGTTCAAATTTCTAGGTATTCAGGTAGAAAAAAAACTATTGTGGAAAGATTACATTCAGTATACTGTTTAGTGACTTAATGGTGCCATTTTTACTATTTGATCGGTATCTGAAATAACTGATCGTTCAAAACGAAAGTTAGTCTACTTTGCTTATTTTCATTAACTTATGTCGTATGGTGTTATATTTTGATGTAACTCTTCCCTTTCTAAAAGGATATTTTTTGCTCAGAAATGGGCGGTTCGGGCAATAAGTGGATCGCACTTCCTTAACTCTTGTGGAGAAAGATGTGCAATCTACTGCTACATCCATTTTCAATAAGCTACCACAAGAATTCAAAAATCTTAGCACTAATCCACGCGCTTCCAAATTGAAACTGACGAGTTTCCTCGTGGGTCATTCCTTCTATTCTGTTGAGGAGTTCCGTGAAAAATTAAGCTAATTCGTATGTTATATTTTTGATTGCATTTACTTAAGCTTGTAGCTTCACTTTTTTTGGGTGTTAAAAATGTGTCTCAATCTCATGTACTGAGAGGGGATTGTATGGATGGAAACAAAATGTATAATCAGTATACGTGGGCTCTAAATTGCATATCTTAAGAGCTATGAGCCCGTATTCACCTTCAATAGACATTTCATCTTGTTTCGGTCCATACTACGACCTCGCAAAATCAGGAATACGTTTTCTTTAACAACCTGTACACTTTGGAAAGCCATGGGTTCCCAGATCACTATCTTTTGAAATGCATTAGATAAAGGCACTTAAGTAATAACATAGAACACATAACGGAGACAACGCTATACGATGAACTGAGGAACGCAGATACATGGGCACAGTTTAACGCAATTGCCAGCTACATCTCAGAAGCAGAACTCGACATATACAAATGGAATCATCAATACTAAAGGCGCAGAAGACGAAGATAGGTTGAGTACCTCCAATACTGACGATAATACGAGTGACAGTGACACACCGAGGTAACATAGACATACAATGTACATAACATTAAATTGGTAATACATGCACAAGAATCTGCGTGACCATTAATACAAAATTGGAATTTATGTCTTATTCTGAATTAGTCTGTAGATAAATATTGTTTCTATAATTCATGTCAAATTTGCACCCAACATTGTTAAGTAGTTACATAAATGAACACATCTTTGTAAATGTACTATTATGAATGTAATATAATTTTTTTATAAAGTAAGCAAGCAAAATCAAACAGTGTAAATACATGACAGAAATAGTTCATGCTTATTACGCAATTATACAAAATTACTGGGTCCACTACTGAAGCAAGTTCTAGATGTATTCTACACAAATATTTTTGTAAGATTAATAATAGGTTTGTGGTGGCTTGTTATTTCTGCTACAGCTTTGGAGGGACAGTACATAACATAATTAGATTACAATGAGACAGAATATTGCTCCAAAGCCATGCGGAATTTGTTTACTAAGTAACCCAGTAGTAATAGAAATATTATGTATCATAAGAAACTTGAACTCACATAGCTCTCTAACACAGCGTTCTAACAAACAACATAGACATATAGTACATCCGTATGGAACGAACAAACGGAATTTTCCCAAAGAGGGATGTTCATGTGGATAGCTCATAAACAGGCTACCACCACATGGGAACGCTGGACTTGAAGTTGCTGGACTTATTACTAACAAGTCCCCTTCTCCAGGTGGTGTCAGTGGAGGTATATCTACTCTTTCCTGCCTTCTTTTATTCTCTCCTTAAATTATACCATAAATAATTTCCTATTCTAAATTCCAGTATTTTTCTTTAAAAACAAATGTAATTGTTGAAGTACATAAAAGATACTATCAAAGTGCAGACAAAAGAGCTCGGTGCAGCCCCACTTCCAATTGGTGCTGCATGGGCATCTGTGCTTGTGGCCTCAACTGCGTAGCACAATTTTGCTGCACGGTGGTGGCCAAGGGTACTCGCTAAAAGGTCTATGTGAAGCACTATGTCCTGCATAAAGTTGTAAGGTGGTAGGCCATACTAGTCAAAATGCAGCATGAGAAAAATGTAGTTTGTAAAGAGTTTGAATATTTACCAGTATAGTCAGTTCATTTGTCTCAACTTGTGATCGACGCTGGCTTAGGCTCTGTGGTGGCCGGCTGCCAGCCATGTTTTATGTCTAAGAGTGTACGTTGTGTAATTCTACTTCATGCAATACCAGCTTTTTGATTAAATATACTGTTATCAGGTCCAATGTTATGTAAAGGCTTTTTGGGAGAAGTCTTCTACTTAGTAAGGGGTTTGTTACAGCACAACTAGCAACAAAAGTTTCATTGCCAATAAACTATGGCCAGCAACTTCGTAGGACAAAAGGGGTGGCTATAACTTCCTTTGCCTTCATCTTCATAGGTAGCAGCTTGTGGGACAGTCTTACGATTCATCGATGGTAGCTTACAACTGTTTATGTAACCAGAACACGTATTTAACGGCCCGTGCTTAATAGGCAGGTGCGTTAACCAGTAAGAAACCTTGGTACACAGTTCATACAACTTCTCGGATTACCCTGGTGTGCCTCTCCCCTCGACACATAGTCTCACAGTCATCCCTTTCAACTTGAAATTCCCCGTCACACAGGAACAGAACAGCGAAACTTCTCCATGCTCTGGACTAGCACCTCAGTATCGAACATAAATGGGGGTTGGTTTGAGGGGAAGGAACCAAACAGCGATGTCATTGGTCCCATCGGATTAGGAAAGGATGGGAAGGAAGTCAGCCTTGCCCTTTCTAAGGAAACATCCCGGAATTTGCCTGAAGCGATTTAGGGAAATTACGGAAACCTAAATCAAGGATGGCTGGAAGCGGGTTTGAACCGTCGTCCTCCCGAATGCAAGTCCAGTGTGCTAACAACTGCGTCATCTCGCTCGGAGTAAATGGGGGATCTCGCCTGAAACGCACGTGCAGGTAATTATACAAATGAAAAGACACAATTTCAGAGGCTTTTCTAGACTCATACAGGTATAAGTTTACGCATATGGACTGAAGCGGATGCTATAAATTCTCAATCGACAGTTTAGCCCGTATACAATAAATTGTATCTGTGTCAGCCCGGTAAATTATCTGAAAATATGTCATTTCATTTGTAAAACTACCGGCACCTAGATTTCAGGCTGGGTTCTCAAACAACGTTCGATGCTGAGGAGTTATTCCAGAACATGAAGAGCCTCGGAAATTCTAGTCGCGAGTAAGGTGGAATTAAAGGTAGACTTTGGTGGAAGTGAGAATTTGGGTCGAGTAGGGAGGTGTGCCAAGACAATTGATGCAGTTGTCTGAACTGCTGTGCCAAGGTAGCTTTATGGCAACGCACCTGCCTCGTAAGCAGGAGACTCAAGTTCGATTCCCGGCTTTGGTCATAATTTTCACGCGCCGCTTCGGTCTACGCATAAAATCATATCTGTAAGAGACCAGTAAACTCTCTGAAATTGTGTCATATCATTTGTACCTCATATTTGTGTTACAAAGTCATTTCTTAGTAAGTCGACATAATTGATCCCCGCTGTGGAAGTAAACTCCGTTACCGTTAGTAGTATGTTATTACTGCAAATATTCTCTGTACTTCAGAGAGCTTTATAATAATATAGTTTATATAGAACGTTTTCATTCATGCAGCGTCTGCTGGCTGCAGAGTGCTTTCGATAAGTGGCACACACACTGTCCATCTTATCATGTGCCAGCGTCCTACGGTTAGAGATGACAATGCCAGTGCATGGGGTCTCCTCAGATAATCTTTCTTTACTGGTCGCATAACAGTAATTATGTACTGGGGGCTGTGATTAGAGGCAGTGAAGAAGTGAATTCTGAACTGTTAACTACACCGACACACAGTGCGGGCATTCTTTATTCTTTGACAAGTAGAGCATTTTCCCGAAGTTGCCGTCAGGCAATGTCCACATGTTGAGGTTGCAGTGATTCTTCCCTAGGACTAGCCGTTTCATTTACTGCACCTCTCTAAAGTCGCATTTTATGGTATGACATGGTTCAAATGGCTCTGAGCACTATGGGACTTAACATCTATGGTCATCAGTCCCCTAGAACTTAGAACTACTTAAACCTAACTAACCTAAGGACATCACTCAACATCCAGCCATCACGAGGTAGAGAAAATCCCTGACCCCGCCGGGAATTTTTATGGTATGAAATCGTTGGCATTGTATATAGGAACAATTAACATTAGCTGCAGTGTGGCCATTGCACAGTCTCATTTGGGGTGTGCGGAAGTGTTCATATACTCCGTATCTATTTAAAAAGCTTATAGCGATGTCAAAAATTAATATGGCGAGAGTTACACGTATTTTTATTCTGCCTGGCAGCACAGCTAGATATTTCCCAGTGTGGCTCACGTGTGGTGTGGGAGTAAAACAGTTTCGTTACATTGTGTCACTTCTGCCCATGTCTGGAGGAAACTCCAGACATACCTTACCAATGTGATTGTCACAGAAGGATTGGTAGCACTCATGCTAGAATATTTTATGTGTCTTCTAGCAATGTCAAACACTTTCTAATAACGATAAAGCGATATTATACACTCCTGGAAATGGAAAAAAGAACACATTGACACCGGTGTGTCAGACCCACCATACTTGCTCCGGACACTGCGAGAGGGCTGTACAAGCAATGATCACACGCACGGCACAGCGGACACACCAGGAACCGCGGTGTTGGCCGTCGAATGGCGCTAGCTGCGCAGCATTTGTGCACCGCTGCCGTCAGTGTCAGCCAGTTTGCCGTGGCATACGGAGCTCCATCGCAGTCTTTAACACTGGTAGCATGCCGCGACAGCGTGGACGTGAACCGTATGTGCAGTTGACGGACTTTTAGCGAGGGCGTATAGTGGGCATGCGGGAGGCCGGGTGGACGTACCGCCGAATTGCTCAACACGTGGGGCGTGAGGTCTCCACAGTACATCGATGTCGTCGCCAGTGGTCGGCGGAAGGTGCACGTGCCCGTCGACCTGCGACCGGACCGCAGCGACGCACGGATGCACGCCAAGACCGTAGGATCCTACGCACTGCCGTAGGGGACCGCACCGCCACTTCCCAGCAAATTAGGGACACTGTTGCTCCTGGGGTATCGGCGAGGACCATTCGCAACCGTCTCCATGAAGCTGGGCTACGGTCCCGCACACCGTTAGGCCGTCTTCCGCTCACGCCCCAACATCGTGCAGCCCGCCTCCAGTGGTGTCGCGACAGGCGTGATTGGAGGGACGAATGGAGACGTGTCGTCTTCAGCGATGAGAGTCGCTTCTGCCTTGGTGCCAGTGATGGCCGTATGCGTGTTTGGCGCCGTGCAGGTGAGCGCCACAATCAGGACTGCATACGACCGAGGCACACAGGGCCAACACCCGGCATCATGGTGTGGGGAGCGATCTCCTACACTGGCCGTACACCACTGGTGATCGTCGAGGGGACACTGAATAGTGCACGGTACATCCAAACCGTCATCGAACCCATCGTTCTACCATTCCTAGACCGGCAAGGGAACTTGCTGTTCCAACAGGACAATGCACATCCGCATGTATCCCGTGCCACCCAACGTGCTCTAGAAGGTGTAAGTCAACTACCGTGGCCAGCAAGATCTCCAGATCTGTCCCCCATTGAGCATGTTTGGGACTGGATGAAGCGTCGTCTCACGCGGTCTGTACGTCCAGCACGAACGCTGGTCCAACTGAGGCGCCAGGTGGAAATGGCATGGCAAGCCGTTCCACAGGACTACATCCAGCATCTCTACGATCGTCTCCATGGGAGAATAGCAGCCTGCATTGCTGCGAAAGGTGGATATACACTGTACTAGTGCCGCCATTGTGCATGCTCTGTTGCCTGTGTCTATGTGCCTGTGGTCCTGTCAGTGTGATCATGTGATGTATCTGACCCCAGGAATGTGTCAATAAAGTTTCCCCTTCCTGGGACAATGAATTCACGGTGTTCTTATTTCAATTTCCAGGAGTGTATATCGCGCTACGGGTCGTCAATCCCACCTGGGAGCTGTGGTTGAACCCTAGTATTATAAAAGTCCATTCCGAGGTTTAACAGCACAAGGAAGTTGCCACCCATGCATAGGCTCTAGTATTAAAACCATGAAGATAGGGGGAGGAGTGGGAGCTTGTTGTGATGGGTCCAGGATATAGAGGGGGCAGGGGAGGGCAGTACTTGGCGCTGAAATTGGTAGCAACGCTTCTCTGCTAAGATATCTACGTATTTCCAGTGGTGAATGTGTAGGTGCCAGCGGATTATGACTGGTTTGCTGTGGTTGGATGTCAGATTTGGTAGCAGTGTCTTTCACTTCATCCACAGGGTCGCTCACGTTGGACACCATTACACATACGTACTATTTAAATAATGTAGATTTCTCTACCATTTCTTGG
Source organism: Schistocerca serialis cubense (assembly GCF_023864345.2). Lineage (NCBI taxonomy): Eukaryota > Metazoa > Arthropoda > Insecta > Orthoptera > Acrididae > Schistocerca > Schistocerca serialis. Next base: position 757,095,574 of record NC_064640.1, on the reverse strand, counting down.
GATATGGTTTGTCATGGTGTTGGCCAGTCATGTGGATCTCTCTCATTCGCAGCAAAGGATTCGGTGGCGCCCGCAGTCAATCGAGGAGCCCCATACCATTTCGGCATGTCACTTAGCTCTTTCCAGGGAATGCAGATACGAGTTTGTAGTGATCTATGTATTTTTTGTAGCAGTCTTTTATCATTTTCAGAGTCTGCTTGTGATTATTACCGTGGGTGGACGACCCCTCTATTGATACTGTATCAGTGTCTTTTGCACTGGCATTTAGGTCGGAGAAGATTCCACCTAAAATAACGCAATGGGTTAGTGCAGTCTTCGCAGCTATACTCCACAAATCGGGGATCGAATATTGCCCTAGCTTGCAGGCTACTTGAGATTTTGTTTCGGATAGTGCTCACCTCTGTAGGTGCATATTCTTTGCAGCGCTGTGCTATTTATTATACACACAGAATCTTTGGTTGGAAGTTTCACAAATTTCCTATAATATCATTATTTCCACCAATATGAAAACGAGGTCGTAACACACCACAGTACTGTAGGGATGTCGTATACAGGGTAGTCCATTGATAGTGACCGGGCCAAATATCTCACGAAATAAGCATCAAACAATAAAACTACAAAGAACGAAAGTCGTCTAACTTGAAGGGGGAAACCAGATGGCGCAATGGTTGGCCCGCTAGATGGCGCTGCCATAGGTCAAACGGATATCAACTGCGTTTTTTTAAATAGCAACCCCCATTTTTCATTACATATTCGTGTAGTACGTAAAGAAATATGAATGTTTTAGTTGGACGACTTTTTCGCTTTGTGATAGATGGCGCTGTAATAGTCAAAAACGTATAAGTACGTGGTCTCATGTAACATTCCTCCAGTGCGGACGGTATTTACTTCGTGATACATTAACCGTGCTAAAATGGACCGTATACCAATTGCGGAAAAGGTCGATATCGTGTTGATGTATGGCTGTTATGACCAAAATGCCCAACGGGTGTGTGCTATGTATGCTGCTCGATATCCTGGACGACATCATCCAAGTGTTCGGACCGTACGCCGGATAGTTACGTTAATTAAGGAACCAGGAAGTGTTCAGCCACATGTGAAACGTCAACCGCGACCTGCAACAAATGATGATGGCTAAGTAGGTGTTTTAGCAGCTGTCGCGGCTAATCCGCAAATAGCATATTTCATGGCAGGTGGATTGGTCGTCGAAGCATCATACCATAGCCCGCACGTTCACCGGATCTGACGCCCGCGGATTTCTTTCTGTGCGGAAAGTTGAAGGATATTTGCTATCGTGATCCACCGACAACGCCTGACAACATGCGTCAGCGCATTGCCAATGCATGTGCGAACATTACGGAAGGCGAACTACTCGCTGTTGAGAGGAATGTCGTTACACATATTCCCTAATACATTGAGGTTGACAGACATCATTTTGAGCATTTATTGCATTAATGTGGTACTTACAGGTAATCACGCTGTAATAGCATGCGTTCTCAGAAATGATATGTTCACAAAGGTGCATTTATAACATTGGAACAACCGAAATAAAATGTTCAAACGTACCTACATCCTGTATTTTAATTTTAAAAACCTACCTGTTACCAACTGTTCGTCTAAAATTGTGAGCCATATGTTTGTGACAATTACAGCGCCATCTATCACAAAGCGAAAAAAGTGGTCCAACTAGAACATTCATATTTCTTTACGTACTACACGAATGTGAAATAAGAAATGGGGTTCATATTTTAAAAAAAAAACGTATTTGATATCCGTTTGACCTATGGCAGCGTCATCTAGCGGGCCTACCATAGCGCCATCTGTTTTCCCCGTTCAAGCTAGACAAGTTTCATTCTTTGTAGTTTTTTCGTTTTACGCTTATTTCATCAGATATTTGGCCCGGTCACGATCAATGGACCACCCTGTATGTATATGTATAGGTGTGCCAGTTCTGCCACGGTTTTCCACCACGCTGACATCACCAATGTGACGAACGCACACAATTCATCTACATGGGTGGATAGATTAACATTTTACAGAACACGTATAGCTCACAAGAACCAAATTTATATGCCATATCGTGCTCTCCAGATGTATATCTTGTAGCGCTGTGAATGGTATAATACACATAGTATTTTTCGTTAGAAGCGTCAGAAGTATGGTGCGACATTACACAATCCTGTAATTTAGTGGCAACTTAGCAGGGGATTACCTATTTCGGAATGGTATTTCCTATACAAAGTGTATCTTTGGTTGGAAATCGGTAAAACAACAGTGGTTACAGAATTAGCTATGCCATCATTATTTCTACCAACGTGTTCGCCTCTAGCTCGTACACTACGATGACAGTCACGATACTAATCAGGTGGTGACTTAGCAATGATAAATAATTAGGTCACACAATGCATTGTGATTTCCTGAGTGAATCATGACGTTTACGCAATGCTGATAACAACGGTATGGAGCTCCTGTAATTAGATGAAATACGAAAAAACGTGGAAAAATAAATGAATTTTATGAAAATACAGAAAAAATGTAGAAACTGGGGAAAAATACGTTCAATTGTTGAAAAATGGGACCACTTACATATTAGCCTGAGTGTGGTCGTTGCTGGTGCCTCAGACGACGTACCATTAAGCTGTTACCAACAAATAGCACCACAGAAAAAATTGAAACAGCAAGGAGGCGTTGCGTGATTTAAACGAAAGTTGGTATGGGTGTTTCTACGTCTGAAAGATGACGTCTATTCGAATTTCGCCTGAATGACACAAGAGTGGTGCTGGTAGCGCTAGTATGAGGATTCCAATCAGTTTTGCTTTAAATACAGTCACGAGTGTCAGTTACCTTTGAGACTGTACGTGGTGAGCTGACGTTAGTCAAGAGGGCCTTTTACGGTGATAAAGACGCCATTATCAACACCTCACTGAGTTTCAACGTTGTCGTGTGATAGAGCTACGAGAAGCTTGATATTCCTTTGCGATAGTGCAGAAAGATTTTACAGGAAAGTAGGCACCGCATACGATTGCTGGCAGCGGTGACCATGAGAGTGTACGGGGCCAAGAGGACCAGGCTCCGGATGGCCACGTGGCAGTAGCGAGAGAGAAGACTATCGAGTTCGGTTTATGTCTCTGGCGCATTCTACTGCACCTGCAGCAAGAATCTGAGCAACAAACCACCGCCATTTAAGACTTCATTGGTGTGAAGCAAGAGCTCTTTCGAGAGCAGCTTGTAGGTCTATTGTGTTTTCTGATGAAAGATAGTTCAGCTTCGGTGCCTATGATGGCCGTGTATTGATTAAAAGAAGGCCAGTTGAGGGCCTGTAGCCAACGTGCCTGTCTCCTACACTCACTGTACCAACGTTATCAATTCTAGCCTGAGGTGCGATTTCGTATGACAGCAGGGACACTCTCGCGGTTATCTCAAACACTCTGACAGCAAATTTATACTTCAGTCTGGTGGTTCGATTTATTGTGCTGCCATTCACGAACAGCATTCCAGGGGTACTGTCCAAGAGGGTAACACTCGCCCACATAGCGCTGTTGTAATACAACAAGCTATACAGAGTGTCGGCAAGTTGTCTTGGTCTGCTCGAGCATCAGATCTGTCTGCTATTGAGCTTATGTGGGACATAATCGGACGAGAACTTCAGCGTCATGCATAACAACTAATAACCGTCCCTGTGTTGACCGACCAAGGGTAACACGCATGGAACTCCCTCCCACTAACTGGAATCTGACATCCATGCAATAAAAAGCATGCACGTTTGCATGATAGTGTTTAACTGTCTGGAGGCTACACCGGTTATTAATGTACCAGCATTTCACATTTACAGTGGCTATCTTGCACTTCCATTAAACCGTGATCCTGAAATTTCAACCACCTAAATATGCTACCTAGACAAGTGTATTCCCAAAATTTCATTACTCTACATTAATTGTTTTTTGATGGTGCAATTTCTTTCCGTCTACTGTATACATTTGTAGATCTTGAGTGACAGTGGGGTGGACCTCGCGTAATTGGATAAAATGCTAAAAATGTGGAAAAGTATAAAAAATTGTGGACAGCAGTGAAAATATGAATATGTGTGAAAAATACTTAAAATTTCTGGTGAATGAGAGTATTTGTATAGCAGCCAGGGTGTGGTCTCAGCTGGAGCCTGGAATGATATAGCTTTAAATCGATTTGAACGAGTAGCTATAGTCTAGAACTCAAGTGAGGTGACTGAACATAATTTGTTGCCAACAGACAAACACAGCCCACAGCCACTCTCTATTTGAACAACTCCAGATCGAACCTTATCCTCTCAAGTGTCCCAGTTATAAAAGATGAAGATGGGGAGAGATTACCTGAATCTCACTGGTCCAGGAGAATGTTGGGTAAGAAGGGAGGGAAGGGGGGGGATTTCCCATGGGTGACCTTAATCAATTTCTGTTGGTTCCCCAGTGGAAAGGATTGGGTGGGACGACCTTTGAATATGAGTCGCCCAAGTGAACAGCCCACATTACATATGCGTCCCAACACTGGAAGCGGTAAGATCGTTATCGAATTCAGAAACCACCCTATTATACTACTGCATACTACTTATGGTGTTGTCATAACATCGGACTAGCGCTTTGCCGACTCTCCTAGCACCTGGACTCGTGCCAGCCTAACATCCACTTCTTGCAAGATGGCATCCTGGCTGCACACATACGTTCCTAGTTTGACGAACGCTCAGTCATCTAATCCCACTGGTCCGTTAATTCACACGTTCTTAATTTCACACAAAATGTCTGGGACTATTGGAACGTCGAGTGAATGGTAGCAATCAACGTCCGAGCAAGTAGGTGGTTGGTTCATCGTGATCTATTGACCAAAGAGTGGTTTCATCTGTGAATGGAATACGTGAAGAATCTTCCCCGCTGAACAGAGGACTTCATAAAGGCTGTAGACGATGTCATTCGGTATTACTGTGATGTCCCAGGTGAACACTAAATATGGTCCGATGTACCTATGTACACTAAATTGTAACTGTTTGTTTTTACGGTACTCTAGTACTTTAATGTTAAATTCCTACAGTTTCATTTTAAAATTTCCGTTTTTCGATTTCATGAACACGGTTTCAGTGCGGATTTATACCAGGTGTTTGTTCTAAGAGTTCTCAGGCGTATTATTTCGGATTCATTAGAAAAATATCGTGGTTTGTTTATCGCTAAACACAAAATCTTTTGAAAGTGGAATTTTTATGTGGGAAATTGGTAGATCAATCTCAGGTTAGTATTGTGCAATAACAGGTTTAAATATATCTTTAAACACGGGCAGCAAAAGGAAAACACTATATGGCAGATTTGCTTCATCCGGAACGGCACCGAGCGACGTGGCGCAGTGGTTAGCACACTGGACTCGCATTCGGGAGGACAACGGTTCAAACCCGCGTCCGGCGATCCTCATTTAGGTTTCCCGTGATTACCCTAAGTCGCTTGAGGAAGATGCCCAGAAGGTTCTTTTAAAAAGGCATGGCCGATTTCCTTCACCCCTCCCCTCATCCGATGGGACCGATGATTTCGCTGTTTGGTCCTCCTCCCCCAAATCAACCAACCAACCGACCGCTTTGGCGGTCATAGACGGCGGAAGCGGACCGCGAGGCGCCGGCCGGTAAGGAGACGGGGCTTGCTGAGTGCGAAGTACGCGGTGAACCAATATTTACTGATGTTTCTCTGTGTGTTGTAGGTTTCTAATGATCTAGTGGAAACCATGTAGCAGCTATATTAGTACAGCTCGTTGTGAGTATCATGCCTTCCTTTCGGTATATTTTCTACTGCCATGGAGCAACACTACGCCGTCGCTGCTTGTGAAGTTGCTGTTTTGTGTTTTGAGTCCTTGTTCTCACGTATCATTAAAATGAATATCGAAGTAAACTAATTGAGACGACTCTATCGAATGTCACATAAAATATCCCTTTAAAAATTTCTTTTTAGGGAAACATAAATCGACGTTTGGAACACGGGATGGACGGATTTTCTTTGGGCTAAGTATTTCTACATACGTGAAAAACGAAATGGAAGATATATGCCTCAACACCATCGAAAATATATCATGCAACTCTTAGGAGAGTCACAAGATGCATTAACAATCTCTTTAGAAAATTATTCCTCAATGCCACTGAGATTAAGTACGAGTATAACGTGGAAAACAGCTCCTCGTAATACTGATAATTGCACAGAACTTTAATTTAACTTTTAATATACTTTCACCTTCCTTGAAACGTACTAAATTATTTTGGAGTGGTAATTGTCATTTACTGGTAGATCTGGTAGCCGTAATACAATATCAGGACGTAGTTTATCGCGTCGACTTTCTTGGATAAATTACTCTCGGTAATCTTACCGCGTCATATGTTGTTGTATACTCAAGTCTACAAAGTCTTCCTCGGTTGTCATTTCCAGGAGTCAACTGTCGTACTAATTGGTTTTGTAATACGTCCTTTCGCATGCAGCTCTATATAGAATTTTGTCACTGGGACGCCAAGAATGCACATGATTTCCATATGCTATGCGATATTATATCGATGTCGATAATCGATGAAAATTAGTCGTGTTGCTAACCCCATACGAGAATAATTAACTCACTTTTAATCTCTGCAGCGTTTCAGCATCGATCGCCAGTTTCCATTCACCAGTAGGAGTATACACGTGCCCTTCATGTTCTTATTGCACATGCTGACTTCAACGGTTTCTTTGATAACAGAATCCAAGAGACAACTCGTGGGACAAGGTTTTCGTTTTTTCAGATATAGTTCTATATTTGTACAACCATGTGCGGCAACACATAATTTCTCAAAATTGTGATATTTGATAAGGCGTCGATGCCCTATGGAGCAATCCGAACTCGTAGATATAGGGTGACCAATGTAACTGCTACCGCGGTCACAAGGGAATTTATATGATCCTGCTGTTACTTCGACACTAGCTCCTGACACAATACAGAGAAAGTTATCGAAAGGTTGATCATACAAACAATTCTGTCCTAGCCAGAATATCGAGAAACTGTTGTCCGGAATAGGACAGCAAAAATTTGTTTAGTCATTGAACGCTATAGACATTAACGATTTATTGTGATATACACTGATGAGCCTAGATCTTATATAATTTAATGCAGTTGTGTTTTTCACAGTTTTCCATCTGAAACCATATAGAACTTGATGTAGAACAGTTTGCGTGTATGTGTTATCTATTCTATGGGCTGCTTTGTTGTTGTAAGTGAGAGTGTGGCATTTTCTTGTTGTTATGCGTGTTTCTTGTTCTTGTGAGCTTGTGTGTGTGGTCAGTGTTTGTGCTATGTGTGTTTATTTTCTGTGTGTCTGCGTTGGTGAGTTGTTTGTTTTTGTGTGCTGAGTTTCCCCGTTATTTTTGTTTCAATTTTGTTATTCACTTTCCCAATAATGTTTGCATCATATCAATTCTCTACCGCTCTTTGTTTGATTGTTTGTAATTAATTTCTTAAGTTATCTTCACTGAGTGGACACTCAGCACAGAAAAACAAACAACCTGTCACCAAGTTACAAACACAGACACACAGAACATTAACACACTTAATAAAACATGCAAAACACACACACAAGCACACATAAACAAGAAACAGCCATAACGACAAGCAAACAGTACTCTCTCATTTACAACAACAAAGCAGCTGATAGAAGAGGCAGCTATTCAAAAAACGAATACCAAAAATAACCTACAGTACGGACAATTCAATACAGAGGAAGCTAAGACCAACCAACATAAGTACAGAAAAACACAAAACATCTGGTATTTACCAACTGACATGGCAAGACTGCAAATCAGTTTACAAAGGGCAGACCATAAGAAAATTTAATACCAAATACACAGAACACAGAGGAGCATTAAAAATTAGGAGCTGTCATTCTACATTTGCTAAACACCTTATGGACATGAAACACAGACCAACAAACATCAAATGCTACAATAGCCCACTACAAAAGCTAATAATTAGAAAAAACAACTAAATAAAAAACCGCAATTGAAGGAAAACAAATAATAAATTAATACACCGCTCTCTGCAGTGTAACTCCATTCTATGGTCTCAGAGTACTATTAAAGAACAAAAACTCATAAACACTGCAAAACCCCACCTACAAATACACACGCACACACACACACACACACACACACACACACACATACACACACACACGCAACACGCACATAATCTAACACGTAGATGGTAACATGCCCAGTAGTAAATTTTCCAAGTAAGTAACTGTTCTATATTAAGTTCTTTATGGTTGCACATCAGAAACTGTGATACAAAAGAACTGCATTAAATTACATAAAACCCAGGAAATCCACAGCATGTGGTAACAACGTACATATACAGAGTTTGTCAGTTTTTCTACTATTTAAATACTGTCCTTAAAAATTGTAATTTAAATGTGTATCACTAGTAAAAACCTTTTATCCTGTTTTATATAACAAAAACCCACTGATGATGCTCAAGTTTCAGTGAAATATGCGTGGGGAATAACAATAGAAAATAAAAAAGGACTGTGTTTTGCTCTCTCCAGAAACAAATCTAATTGTAAGCAAACACGGACAGAAGAGCTTCAGATTCAAGATGGTTATCACCCCTGCTCACCACCCGGTAGCAATGCGCGTACGTAAAGCAGCACTGAATTTATGTAAAAAGAGAAGAGATGAATCGGGTGTCATTCCAGCTACGACACAGATTGAAAATGGAGTTGTCTAGAGAGTAGCAACTTTGGAAAAGGACAGATTTTAGTAGCCCACCGCCTGAGACCAAACGTGCGAAGCTGGTCAGCTGTTCACATAGCACTGTCATGATTATTTATGAAATGTGGTTGTTGGACGGCGAAAGAAATACCAAGCGAGAAGGTTTTGGACGTCCATGACTCATCTCAGAACGTAGTAGTCTCAAGAATCCCGTTTCTGTAAATGAGGCTACGTGGCTACCTGTGGCATATCTGACAACAAAGTAATACGCTGGTAAGGAGATAAGCGTTTCTGGACACACCATTCAGTCAACATTGTTGAACATGCAACAGTGTAACAGGTGACACCTACGTTTTCACATGTTGACCCAAGTACATCGTCAATTACAACTGCCATTGACCAAAGGACACCCGGGTTCCCGGGTTCGATTCCCGGCGGGGTCAGAGATTTTCTCTGCCTCGTGATGACTGGGTGTTGTGTGATGTCCTTAGGTTAGTTAGGTTTAAGTAGTTCTAAGTTCTAGGGGACTGATGACCATAGATGTTAAGTCCCATAGTGCTCAAAGCCATTTGAACCATTTTTTTTTTACCAAAGGACACATGACGCCAGTTCTACTGAATCACGTTTCCTGTTAGGCTAGGTCATTGTGCGCGGATACGCCGTCTCCCAGACGAGCAGGTGCTAGAAACATGCACCACGTTTCAGACGTAGGCTGCTGAGGACAGTACAGTGCCATGGAAGATATTCACCTGGCCAGCATCATAGAACCTACATCTACATCTACATTGATACTCCGCAAGCCACCCAACGGTGTGTGGCGGAGGGCACTTTACGTGCCACTGTCATTACCTCCCTTTCCTGTTCCAGTCGCGTATGGTTCGCGGGAAGAACGACTGTCTGAAAGCCTCCGTGCGCGCTCTAATCTCTCTAATTTTACATTCGTGATCTCCTCGGGAAGTATAAGTAGGGGGAAGCAATATATTCGACACCTCATCCAGAAACGCACCCTCCCGAAACCTGGCGAGCAAGCTGCACCGCGATGCAGAGCGCCTCTCTTGCAGAGTCTGCCACTTGAGTTTATTAAACATCTCCGTAACGCTATCACGGTTACCAAATAACCCGGTGACGAAACGCGCCGCTCTTCTTTGGATCTTCTCTATCTCCTCCGTCAACCCGACCTGGTACGGATCCCACACCGATGAGCAATACTCAAGTATAGGTCGAACGAGTGTTTTGTAAGCCACCTCCTTTGTTGATGGACTACATTTTCTAAGCACTCTCCCAATGAATCTCAACCTGGTACCCGCCTCACCAACAATTAATTTTATATGATCATTCCACTTCAAATCGTTCCGTACGCATACTCCCAGATATTTTACAGAAGTAACTGCTACCAGTGTTTGTTCCGCTATCATATAATCATACAATAAAGGATCCTTCTTTCTATGTATTCGCAATACATTGCATTTGTCTATGTTAAGGGTCAGTTGCCACTCCCTGCACCAAGTGCCTATCCGCTGCAGATCTTCCTGTATTTCGCTACAATTTTCGAATGCAGCAACTTCTCTGTATACTACAGCATCATCCGCGAAAAGCCGCATGGAACTTACGACACTATCTACTAAGTCATTTATATATATTGTGAAAAGCAATGGTCCCATTACACTCCCCTGTGGCACGCCAGAGGTTACTTTAACGTCTGTAGACGTCTCTCCATTGATAACAACATGCTGTGTTCTGTTTGCTAAAAACTCTTCAATCCAGCCACACAGCTGGTCTGATATTCCGTAGGCTCTTACTTTGTTTATCAGGCGACAGTGCGGAACTGTATCGAACGCCTTCCGGAAGTCAAGAAAAATAGCATCTACCTGGGAGCCTGTATCTAATATTTTCTGGGTCTCATGAACAAATAAAGCGAGTTGGGTCTCACACGATCGCTGTTTCCGGAATCCATGTTGATTCCTACATAGTAGATTCTGGGTTTCCAGAAATGACATGATACGCGAGCAAAAAACATGTTCTAAAATTCTACAAGAGATCGACGTAAGAGATATAGGTCTATAGTTTTGCGCATCTGCTCGACGACCCTTCTTGAAGACTGGGACTATCTGTGCTCTTTTCCAATCATTTGGAACCCTCCGTTCCTCTAGAGACTTGCGGTACACGGCTGTTAGAAGGGGGGCAAGTTCTTTCGCGTACTCTGTGTAGAATCGAATTGGTATCCCGTCAGGTCCAGTGGACTTTCCTCTATTGAGTGATTCCAGTTGCTTTTCTATTCCTTGGACACTTATTTCGATGTCAGCCATTTTTTCGTTTGTGCGAGGATTTAGAGAAGGAACTGCAGTGCGGTCTTCCTCTGTGAAACAGCTTTGGAAAAAGGTGTTTAGTATTTCAGCTTTACGCGTGTCATCCTCTGTTTCAATGCCATCATCATCCCGTAGTGTCTGGATATGCTGTTTCGAGCCACTTACTGATTTAACGTAAGACCAGAACTTCCTAGGATTTTCTGTCAAGTCGGTACATAGAATTTTACTTTCGAATTCAATGAACGCTTCACGCATAGCCCTCCTTACGCTAACTTTGACATCGTTTAGCTTCTGTTTGTCTGAGAGGTTTTGGCTGCGTTTAAACTTGGAGTGGAGCTCTCTTTGCTTTCGCAATAGTTTCCTAACTTTGTTGTTGTACCACGGTGGGTTTTTCCCGTCCCTCACAGTTTTACTCGGCACGTACCTGTCTAAAACGCATTTTACGATTGCCTTGAACTTTTTCCATAAACACTCAACATTGTCAGTGTCGGAACAGAAATTTTCGTTTTGATCTGTTAGGTAGTCTGAAATCTGCCTTCTATTACTCTTGCTAAACAGATAAACCTTCCTCCCTTTTTTTATATTCCTATTAACTTCCATATTCAGGGATGCTGCAACGGCCTTATGATCACTGATTCCCTGTTCTGTACATACAGAGTCGAAAAGTTCGGGTCTGTTTGTTATCAGTAGGTCCAATATGTTATCCCCACGAGTCGGTTCTCTGTTTAATTGCTCGAGGTAATTTTCGGATAGTGCACTCAGTATAATGTCACTCGATGCTCTGTCCCTACCACCCGTCCTAAACATCTGAGTGTCCCAGTCTATATCTGGTAAATTGAAATCTCCACCTAAGACTATAACATGCTGAGAAAATTTATGTGAAATGTATTCCAAATTTTCTCTCAGTTGTTCTGCCACTAATGCTGCTGAGTCGGGAGGTCGGTAAAAGGAGCCAATTATTAACCTAGTTCGGTTGTTTAGTGTAACCTCCACCCATAATAATTCACAGGAACTATCCACTTCTACTTCACTACAGGATAAACTACTACTAACAGCGATGAACACTCCACCACCGGTTGCATGCAATCTATCCTTTCTAAACACCGTCTGTACCTTTGTAAAAATTTCGGCAGAATTTATCTCTGGCTTAAGCCAGCTTTCTGTACCTATAACGATTTCAGCTTCGGTGCTTTCTATCAGCGCTTGAAGTTCCGGTACTTTACCAACGCAGCTTCGACAGTTGACAATTACAATACCTATGGTACTAATAGAAGGCACCTGCACAACACTTGCATACCTTCATGCCTGACGCTTTGCCCGATGGCGATGGCACCTTCCAGCAAGATATCTGTTGGTGTTACAATACTAGACCCGTGCTACACTGAAATAAGGAACCCAACAGTGAACTCACTTTGATGTCTCGGGCACTATCAGGTGCCTGGCTTGCACGCACAGACCAATGTACTATAATATATGGGAATTCTTTGATCTATGGGTAGACACCCGGTACTAAATATCAGCCAAGGAGTTCTCGACTAAGGCGCTCTTAAACATGTGAGGGTCATCGGTATATGTGCACCTCCGTTGGTTGAAATTTGTGCATCTAACAACTTACCATTCTCCTACTGTTGCTCCACGCGTTACCACATTTTAGAGAACTGTCTGGCGAAATTTAGAAATTGCTCCATACTGCGTAGTAAAACTGTGAAGCATGAGAGACGCCACTGACCTGTGAGCACAGCGGCAAGTCCCGCGACGGCGGCGAGCAGTGCCAACGTGGCGAACACCAATAACGCGGCACGCCGCCCCCGCCAACCCCAGCAGCCTGTGAGCCCTCCGCTGTCCGCCCCCACCGCTCGCGCGCGCACCACCTCCGTGCTGACGGCGGTTTTCCCCTGTCTCAGGCCACCGTACTTGACGACAGTGGAGAAGCCCGCTTCTTCGTCCTCGTCGCCCTCGCCATCTGCGTCGTGGCGCCGCCGGCCGTAGACGCCGTACGAAGCCAACACAATGGCCGTGGGCGAAGAGCAGCTGGAGGTACCGCGGTGGCCGTTCTCGTCACAGCATAAGCAGTAGCCGGACGCTGCCGTACACTTCTCTCCGTCCAGCGGCCCGGCCGGCTGCCACTTGGCGGTTACGTAATTCTCCTGTATGCTCACGTACTCGTTCTGAGCTACGTTGTGACCTACACTATCGGTGACGGCAGTGCTGATCCCATACCGGTCTACGATAGAGCTACTCTTACTGTAACCAGATTGGGCACTCGTATATTGGTATCTGTCGTAGTTCCGTACCGTTTGGAAAGCGTTCGTATGAGAATTGGGATTTGTACTTATTACCATGATCGCAGATAAGCGTCCGACTAATAATTATTGACTGAGTGAACGGGAATGTTCTCTTCTCTGTACTACCCGACGTTCAGAACAAGAATTCCGAAGGTATTTTCAATTTGAATTGGGTTACGAAATATATCGCGAGTTAATAGAGTCACCACTGCTCTTCTTACTTATCATGTGATTTCTAATCGTTCTCTGCAGCTGCTTCTAAAATCGTATCTATGTGGACTGCCGTGCCTGTGACGTTGCCTGTACAGTCACCTGAAAAGAAGAATAGTTCTCATTAGTTTCAGAAGTCAATAGATCATATTATCAGTTTTTTTTTCATTTGCCTTCCGTTCGCGCTCTGCTAGTATGACACATACAGTCTATTAAGCAAAGGCGTGGTTACCATTACACCTAGATAGTGAAATGTATCGTCTTAGTTCTTTCACGGCGTAAGAGAGGGGACCTTTGTCCTTCATTCAATGTCCATAAAGCATTCGTTTATTTTCAATTCCTGGTTGAGATACACAAGAAGAGACTAGAGTGCAGCACATTCTCAAGGTTATCCACGCTTTTATCCGATTTATGGCCTGTTACTCACTTCTGTACAAAAGACTTCGGTTTAGCCATATATTTAGAGGCCGCAGCACGACTCATTTTTGGACTTTACGGGTGACTACGGAGAAACACGGCATCAAAACACGTCACGTAGGCTGCACTCATGCCTCTTCTTGTGTATCTCAGTTGAGAATTCAAAGACACTGCATGAAAGACAAAGTTCTCTCTACTGGACTGTGAAAGAAATAAGACGATATTTTTTGCCATCCATGTGTAATTCCGAAAACTCCCTCACTTAACGGACTGTAATTGCAGCATGTGTCCTTACAAAGTCATAATTCTGAAGAAAAAAGTAACATCGGTTAACTAATTACATCGAAATGAAAATCACAAAAAATGATAGGTAGTAATGAGAACAAGAATAAAATATAAACACTGAGAATAAGAATATACTCAATACTAAGTAAGATAATGGTGGGACACGAATCGAGAATTTCAAGAATAGGAAACACAACAGATCTCGCGAGTAATGGTCTGAGAAAAAAAGTGCAAGCTCCAGATCAAATTTTGGTACACAAGTATCAGATCAGAAGACCCTCTAAAGCTCCGCGGGTACGTCGCGAATCGTAAGCGTATAGCTCAGTCGTTAAGTGTATTCCGCTTGAAACAATACTGAAGATGAAAGGCAAGCTTTCGGGGTTTAGTTCCGGCCCAGCACTAATTTTTAATCTGCGTAGTTATTTCAGAAGAATGAGCACTCCGGTGCAGAACTCTAGGGTTATTCTACAAATGAGTCCTAGAATTAGGCTTAGCCGTTTCTCGATGTTCCTTTCACCAGGAACGCTACTCCAGTAACATTTATGGGAGATTTTTTCTGAAGTTTTGAAAGTAGGGGGGAAGTACGGGCAGAATGTATGTTTTTAGTGTGGTCCGGGAGTCAAGTCTGAATAACTCAGCCGGTTAGATTACGGCCCGCGAAAGGAAAGTTTACAGCATCATGTCACGTTCCTAACTAAATTTTATTGTGTAAGGAAGATAAAAACCGTAGTACACTTACTTCATCGAAACTGGACATACTTATCGGTAGGGAGGTATCCGCGATTCTTATAATTAGGAAATACACTTATTTTACATCTGTTGACCACAAGATTTTTAATATCAAATTGATTGGTTTCGACGTTGTCATTGATCTTCAAATCATTTCTCGTAGTTTTACAGTAATCAATCTTAATATAATACTGTCAATTTCACTGTCATATACAAGGGGTGATGTGTCCGAAATAGGTCAGCTACAATAGTAAAAACAGCGATCGACAGATCGTAAATAAATGTATTTGTAGCCTTTTTGCCGGCCAGAGTGGCCGAGCGGTTAAAAGCGCTACAGTCTGGAACCGCACGACCGCTACGGTCGCAGGTTCGAATCCTGCCTCGGGCATGGATGTGTGTGATGTCCTTAGGTTAGTTAGGTTTAAGTAGTTCTAAGTTCTAGGGGACTTATGACCACAGCAGTTGAGTCCCATAGTGCTCAGAGCCATTTGAACCATTTTTTTGGTAGCCTTTTTCGTTTCCAAGTGGAGGACTCACTGAAAAAGTGTAGTGTCTGAAGAACACCAAGCACAGACAATGAATACAGTATAGTCCACTGAAGTTCTGTGTATATTGTTCTATGTTGGTCCTATATTCGTTAGAGCACTGTGAAAATTAGTGATATCTAGCCAGTGGGGTAACCAGGAGATGTATTGCAATTACATTTGAAACTCGGAAGGCCAAAGGGTACTAACCAACCACCGTGTCATCCTCAACCTATTGGCATCACCTGAGGGACATGTGGTCAGCGAACCAGCTCTCCCGGCCGTTGTTAGTTTTCGTGCCAAAGCCGCTAGTTCTCAGTCAAGCTTGCTATTGCTCTTAGTTAAATTCAATTCAGTGATTACTGTTTTGAATGTTCTTCCCACTGAAGGATGCACAGCGTTCTCCCAAAAAGTTCCAAAACTAATTTTGTTCCTGGCGTATAAGTGACGTCGGCGAAGTAACTGTTGTGGCAGCTAGAACGAGCAAATGTAAACAGAAGATGCGCATTCGACCAGTCTCTTGTGAGCAGGTAGTGAAGTGGTGAACATGCAAGCGTAGCGTATCAACGATCTTGTATCACAAATCTTAATGGAGCATATCTTGTGAAGTAAGTGTTGAAGAATGTTTTGATCAATAGAAAAAAAATGGTTCAAATGGCTCTGAGCACTATGGGACATAACATCTGAGGTCATCAGCCCCTAGAACTTAGAACTACTTAAACCTAACTAACCTAAGGACATTACACACATCCATGCCCGAGGCAGGATTCGAACCTGCGGCCTTAGTGGTCGCGCGGTTCCAGACTGAAGCGCCTAGATTTCATCAATAGAGATCTATGTGTTATGACTGTCGTGCAAACATTGACTACCGAATAAAAACAACGACGTGTAGACGCCTGCGGTGACCTGAATCAAATAAAAAACGACGATACTTGAAATTACCAGTACGAATGTATCACCAAACCACAATATGCTGAAAGTCACACAAAAGATCAATGCTTTGACGATTTAGCCAACATTTCAACCACTGTGGCTCACAAGTTGAACATCGGAAAGAAAAACTTTTCTAACACTCGCGCATGATTAAATGAACGTTCTGTGCATTGTACTCAAGTGGGGAAAGGCTATGTAGAACACCTGAAGCTTCAAAACCATCATCGAAAATTTTCTCTGCTTTTTATTAATTCAGTCTTGAATCTTTTTGGATTGCTGGGCTATACCTCTGACATTCTTTTATAATCTACGTTTCCGTCGCTTACTGTTTACAGCTTCAATTACCTCAACTTTATTAGCACTAATGCCACAATTTACTTATTTTTATTTATGTATCTGTTTCTAAAAACCTCTTTATCATTAATTACGAAAACAATCAGTCGGGTAAAAATGCGAAACTTTAAAGAATGTATTAGTATTATGCAATTTTTAACTAATTTAATAAAATTTTTGTAAAAATTTCAATGAAATTATAAACGGCAAACAAAAACTTTTCCATACGAAGGCTGTACAATCCACAATTGGTTTGCCAATGAGGCAAAATCACCGTGAGCACTTGGGAAATCAAGGAACCGATGCATCAGGTTAATAATACCCGTTTGGTAAAACAGCTTGTCCCACTGCGTGAAGAAGTCATTAACTGCCTGCTGCCCATCCTCATCTGATATGAATCTTCGTCCCTTCAAGTTCTGTTTTAAGGGGCTGGAGGCGTGATAATCGCATGCGGACTGATCAGGACTATAGGGTGGGAGCTCGAGGTTTCCTCCCTCTTGTGTTGGCTTTGATGGAGCTGGCCTAAAAGATCGACTGGTGCCTTGAGTCGTATCGCGAGCAGCAGGGAACTTCGCACACAATTCCACTATGGTGGTCTTCGACGGACACGTTGCCCCAAACACATTCGTCATTCTCTGTTGGATGTCTACTAGCATTTCCCCATCGGCAGCCTAGAAAAAAAAAATAACAGCACGTTTGTCCTGTTTCGACGCCTTTGTTAATAACTTCGCCATAATCCACGTTTCAACATTTTGCACATGCATC
Organism: Schistocerca serialis cubense; assembly: GCF_023864345.2. NCBI lineage: Eukaryota > Metazoa > Arthropoda > Insecta > Orthoptera > Acrididae > Schistocerca > Schistocerca serialis. The sequence goes on along the minus strand of NC_064640.1, from coordinate 757,078,058 downwards.
GGAAAGACACGAATGCCACACTAATTCCTTGCCTGCATGTCGATCGTTATACACTTGCATCTGAGCAGCGCTATGTTTCATATATGCTGCAGGTTCAAACTGAGGCAGATACTTTATAATCGCCCCTAAACCTTACTGCATTTAACGTCGGAATAGTTGAGGTGTTGAGGATAAGTAGTGTGTTGTCTGAGGGGGGTGGGGCGTTGGAGGGAGGGGTTAGAGGTCTCACAAGGGGTAGTGGGTCCTGAGCTTAGAGGATTCAGAACTGACTTTTTATTTGTTACTGTAGTTCTTCGCTAAGATATTTTCTCTCCTTGTCAGATAGTGAAGACGTTCGTATAGGGATTTAAATGGGTTACCTGGTACACCTATTGTAGTGTATTCTTAAGTAAATCTTGAATTTCTGCTTGAGATGCCTTCAATAGATTCACTTAAATTTCTGTTCCGTTATTGAGAAACGAATTTTGAAGAATTTTAGATATTCTGTCCCTCTCTTAAAAATTAATGTGGTCTTCGTTTGTTTTACCAAGCTAACCGTAAACCCTTATATCCTATTTGATGTTACTTAACTCCTCTCCAAATTACTTTGACCTGTCCTCGGGTTCATGAGGACATGAAATTTCATGTAGCTAAATAAAAATAAGTGGAGCAGATCGTTTTTCAGGATCAGTGATGCAGAATGTAGCTGAAGCAATAGATGTCTAGTCGTTGGCCTAAACATATTCCTTATGTTCCTTCAGCCTTGTAGTCTTAATTATCTTCCAAATATGCTGAAATATCGATACGTCGACAACCAGGGTCTTGAGGAACACTCTCTAAATTATAATAGCCTGTCAAAATGGTCACGAACAATGCTAACGTGGCATCATAAGTGAGCGAACGGTTACGGACGTGGAGCGGTGAGGGCGCGAAAACTTCAAGCAGTGGCCAGCGGTTGAGTTGTCCCCTGTGAGAACACACACGAGGGGCAGCGTGCGACGCGCAATTCGATGAAGCGGACACCGTCAGCTGGTTGGATGTTTTCGCACGAAGTGGACGCGGTTGCGATTTATGCTTCAACTTAAAACGTCAGAAAGTTTGATCAGAGCTCTTTACGGACGTTGTGTAGTGTGGTGTAGGAGAAATGAAACTGGCACTAATGAATTGTGGAAAGTCTTTCGCGAAGATTATTTATCGATAGGTTTTGATACATCATAGCTGTTTTAAAACAAAGGAAAGAATTGGAATATAACACGCCACAGGAAAATTATTTGCCCATTGGTCGCCGTTGCATCAGTACCTACAAAGAAATACATGGAGGAGCCACATAGTAGTGGACACGCAAGGTACTACAAACAGGTAATACATATATGAAGCCTAGTGCCAAACTGAATCTACATCTACATCTACATCTACATCTACATGACTACTCTGCAATTCACATTTAAGTGCTTGGCGGAGAGTTCATCGAACCACAATCATACTATCTGCCTTCCATTCCACTCCCGAACAGCGCGCGGGATAAACGATCATATAAACCTTTCTGTTCGAGCTCTGATTTCTCTTATTTTATTTCGATGATCATTCCTACCTATGTAGGTTGGGCTCAACAAAATATTTTCGCATTCGGAAGAGAAAGTTGGTGACTGAAATTTCGTAAATAGATCTCGCCGCGACGAAAAACGTCTTTGCTTTAATGACTTCCATCCCAACTCGCGTATCATATCTGCCACACTCTCTCCCCTATTAAGTGATAATACAAAACGAGCTGCTCCTTTTTGCACCCTATCGAAGTCCTCCGCCAATCCCACCTGGTATGGATCCCACACCGCGCAGCAATATTCTAACAGAGGACGAACGAGTGTCGTGTAAGCTGTCTCTTTAGTGGACTTGTTGCATCTTCAAAGTGTCCTGCCAATGAAACGCAACCTTTGGCTCGCCTTCCTCACAATATTATCTATATGGTCTTTCCAACTGAAGTTGTTCGTGATTTTAACACCCAGGTACTTAGTTGAATTCACAGCCTTGAGAATTGTACTATTTATCGAGTAATCGAATTCCAACGGATTTATTTTGGAACTCATGTGGATCACCTCACACTTTTCGTTATTTAGCGTCAACTGCCACCTGCCACACCATACAGCAATCTTTTCTAAATCGCTTTGCAACTGATACTGGTCTTCGGATGACCTTACTAGACGGTAAATTACAGCATCATCGGCGAACAACCTAAGAGAACTGCTCAGATTGTCACCCAGGTCATTTATATAGATCAGGAACCGCAGAGATCCCAGGACGCTCCCCTGGGGAACACCTGATATCACTTCAATTTTACTCGATGATTTGCCGTCTATTCCTACGAACTGCGACCTTCCTGACAGGAAATCACGAACCCAGTCGCACTACTGAGACGATACCCCATAGGCCCGCAGCTTGATTAGAAGTCGCTTATGAGGAACGGTGTAAAAAGCTTTCCGGAAATCCAGAAATACGGAATCAACCTGAGATCCCCTGTCGATAGCGGCCATTACTTCGTGCGAATAAAGAGCTAGCTGCGTTGCACAAGAACGATGTTTTCTGAAACCATGCTGATTACGTATCAATAGATGTACATAGATACCGGTAATTATTAGGAGAACAACTGGCATCACCGTATGACGTTGGCAACTGATACAGCGCAACAATGACTATCGAAAAGTGGAGTTCACACGGTGAATATCGATTCTGTACTATAAAATTAGAAAATCACGGATGAACCCTGTATTTCAAAAAATATTACCGATATAGAATAACAATAAATAATGCAGCAAAGCATACAGATTTGATGTGAAAAGCTAGCAGCTACAATTACTAAACACAGAGCACATATCAATAAGAGTTAAATTATAACAAGATGCAAAGTATAAAATCCAGAAATAATATAACTTACTTTCATAAATTATTACAATGTTAACGTGGAATGTGACATAGCTACAAACATATTACATTATTGATACCTGCTCCGTGTTTAGTAATTATAACATATAACGTTCCACATGAAATCTACATATTTTTACATTGTTTATTGTTATTCTGTGCATTTCACAACTTTTTTTAAAAAAGTATTGCACCTGCAGGATTCCTCTGCAGTTTTAAAATTACATAGTACATAATCGATACTGAGTGTATCATCTCGATTTTTCAATAAACATTAATGCGTTTTGTTAATTACCAGCACCATCCGGTCATGCCAGTTGTTTTTCTAAACACTGCTGGTCTCTATGTACTTTCAGTCTTGCACCAGCCTTCATACATGTATGATCTGTTTTCAGTACCGACAATTGTGCAGTAATTGTTCTATCGCATCTCCTATGGTAGTTCTTCCTTTTATTTTCAACACAGGTATATTCTGATGATTATGTATCACAATACTTCAATAACCTAAATTGCGATCAAGAATTTCCACAATTACCTGCCATCTCTGAAAGGCCCCCTCCTTGTAGATGAAAGCATTTATCTATCAAGTGAAGACAGAGAATTAAAAATTATAATAACAATCGTTTAATATCGTACAGTGAATGCGAACAAGTTCCCGGAATAATTGGTATTACAACTAAGAATATGTAACATATTAACTAAGCATTGTAATTTACATTTTTTTATAGATTTTGCTCAAAACAAAATAGTGACACGTCTATATTACTGATTCCTCCACCGTTATCAAAATATGTTTGTGTCTGTCATCGCTTGTTCAGTACATTTAATGTGTCAACTATTATATATCCTTCAGTATCCTTTCTAGCAGCATACCAGAGCGCAGAGCGCGTTAACGTCTGCGAGTATAAGTAGCCTTCTACCTATGCAAAATTGTGCAGCTTCTCTGATTAGGTCTGCAAACGGTTCAATGTCGTACGCATACTGTGCGTACATTGAACTGATTACACAGGCCAACGATGGAAAAATCTTTCTTTGCTGTAAATACCTTATTCTTATGTTTTTTTTTAGTATAGGAAATCCAAATATGATACTTAAAAAACTCTATTACCCACCATCCCTTCACATTTTACAGTTAAATTTATTAAATTAAGCGATTTTTATAGAATGTAACAGCTTTTATAGAGTTCAAATAATTTACCAAGGAGATGTAATGAATGTAGACGATGTTGGTAGCACTGCTCAAAAACATTTGTTGGCAAAACAGGTCGATTCTATTTTTGTGTTAACGGATGGGTTATTTTTTTTTACTGTCAACCTAACCTCACTTTACTTTTTCCTGTACATGTGCTCAGTACAATATCTAATTGTGGTTTTAAAAGCCAACCGGGGTGGCCGAGTGGTTCTAGGTGCTACAGTCGGGAACCGTGCGACCGCTACGGTCGCAGGTTCGAATCCTGCCTCGGGCATGGATGTATGTGAAGTCCTTAGGCTAGTTAGGTTTAATTATTTCTAAATTCTAGGGGACTGATGACCACAGCAGTTAAGTCCCATAGCGCTCAGAGACATTTGGTTTTAAAAACTCTTATGACACTTTTTGTTGCATTTGTGGTTAATTTGTGATTAAAAGAGACGAAAGAAACATAACAGACTCTGTGAAAAAGATTTATCTATTATACTTTGGATCTAAACTCGGTGAACAAGATAAATCTTAGGCGCCGCATAAGGTATGTTATGTGTGTGTTGAAGACTTTAGAATATGGTCCAAAAAGGAAAACTAAAGCCGTTAGTTTTGCTATTCCTAGGATATGGAGGGAGCCAAGAAATCATTCCGATGATCCCTACTTTTGAAGTGTTGATATTACTGGTCATAATTCGAAAAACAAGAAGGTAATAAGCTACTCGAACCTTCCGTCCGCTATCCGACCAGCGGGGCATTGTGTAGATTGGCCGGTTCCTGAATCACCAGACGATTTAAATTCCATTCCAACTGAAGTATTTTCTGACGCACAATCTGATTTAGATGAACCACATGATGATGAATTCCATTGTAATACAGAAAGTCTAGAGCCCAGATTGTTTACTCATGCCGAGCCTAACAATTTGGTTAGGGATCTTGGCTTAACGAAACAAAATGCTGAATTTCTTGGCTCTACATTAAAAGAAAAGAACTTATTGGCAGTTGGAACCAGGATAAACATGTATAGAAAGAGAGAGCAGCAATTTTCCAAGTTTTTTCAACAAGAAGGTGATTTAGTATATTGCTCAGATATTCCATGTCTGATGAATGAGTTTGGTATTGAATACAAGAAGGAAGACAGGACGCTGTTTATTGATTCATCCAACACTAGTTTAAAGGCTGTTTTATTACACAATGGTAACATGTATGCACCTATACTTGTTGGAAGTTCTGTACTTATGAAAGAAAGCTATGACAATCTAGAAATAGTGCTACATAAAATAGGCTACTCCGCTCATGTTTGGATGATATGTGGCGATCTAAAAGTAACATGCATGCTCCTTGGTTTCCAAGGTGGCTTTACCAAATTTCCATGTTTCTTGTGTGAGTGGGACAGTTGGGCTAGGGATCAACACTGGTGCAGCAAGAGCTGGCCTGTGAGGGAGTCTTTAAAACCTGGTGACAAGAACATTCTACGCAAAAACCTTGTAGATCCAAAAATAGTGTTCATATCACCTCTACATATAAAGGTAGGCCTAATGAAACAGTTTGTAAAAGCTTTGCCTAAAGATGGAACCTGTATTAAGCATATCTGCCAAAAGTTTCCACACCTTTCAATAGCTAAACTACAAGAAGGCGTCTTTGCCGGACCTGACATTAGAAAATTGATCTTTGATGTTAACTATGAATCCACAATGACCTTAAATGAGAAAGAAGCATTGGGATCATTCAAGCAAGTCGTTACAAAGTTCTCAGGGCATGAAAAAGACCAACAGTACGTTTCTATTATTGCTACAATTTAAAGAAGTTTAGACCTTTAAATTGTTTAATGAGCTTGCAAGTTCACTTTTTCAACAGTCACCTTGATTACTTCCCGGACAATACTGGAGATGTTAGCGAAGAGCGGGAAGAGCGCTTTCAGCAGGACATTAAAGTGGTGGAAATACGCTGCCTTGTCCGCTGGAACACCAACATGATGGGGGACTACTGCTGGTCACTTCACCCCGAGAAGTTTGGCAAGCGACTCATCGTAGAAAAAGCTACACAAGAAATTTCAAAGAAAAAAGAGAAAGAAAATACAAATTAATTCCAGGTGACAAGTGAAACCTCTATTAACACATAGCATTGTCTTAAAAAGCTTACTGTAGATACAAACAATGAATATGTTGTAACATAGCGTTTCATTAATTTCCCCGATTACGGTATAGCATGGGATTTTTTTACTATATAATGAAAAGCACATTGCTCAAACACTATGGGTGATACAAGAGAACTAAGGCTAGATTTGGATTCAGCTCATAAAAATCTATAAAGATCAGCTATCAAAGTAAAAAAGTTTAAAAAAATTGCGTTGGCCTTGATATTTATCAATGTTTATCGACCATGAGTGATTTCAGCTGCGAATACGGCCTTGTCATGTTTGTTACTACATTTTTCCACCGCGAATGTATTGTTCTTGAGACAGTGTAAATACGCTCCCACTTCGTTCACATGCCTATTAAGTGCGATACCTACTAATGTACTCACTCCTCATACAATGTAATTATATAATCTTCGGAATGGATATTTAACGTAAGCGACATAGTGGGGTTTAGTCTCCTTGGTGTCAATGTGCTCTTACAAGATCCTTGCAGAATTTCTTTAAGTTCAAGTCCTCTTCCCACCGCGTAAATGCTGCTTCCAAGAGGTAGCAGAGCTCATGTTTGTCAGTTGAGAGGTTTACATTTCGGAGAACCATACGTCCTGTCTGCTTAGTGGTGCGGCAGCATATTGTGTGTCCGTTTTCATGGTTGAGACGTTGTTCTGCGTCCAGTGTGGCTATACTACGTATTAGTGTACGTTGTCCGTAAGTTTAAATTCCGTGCGTTCAATTTTTCGTTCATTTAATTGCCTGTACCTTGCGGATTCAGGTCCTCCAGCCTTGTCACAGACACAGTTTCGGTATTTGCACGTAATGCACCCAATAAGTGTTGCATCGAAGAAATCGTCCCTCCAGTTGTCTGGTTTCGCACGTCTTCCACATATCTGTTTTCTTTCACAGCGTTTCGGAAGATGGCCTAGGCCACAGCAGTTTTCACCACTTCTGCATTGCTAGGAAATCCTTGATACTTAGCTTCTCGAACTGTATATACACTCTCTCACTTCGTAGCAGCAGGAGACGGACTCTCGGCGTTACTTCTAGAATACTGCTAACAGTATGTTTTCCTTTCGGTCCTGTTTGAAATCGTCTTTGGTGGTCTGTTTACTAAGATTTAATTCATAGAGCTGTTCGAGAAAATCCGGTTCAGTAAGTGTGGTAGGTACTTGATATACTGCCAACAATGGTCTGAATTTTCGAGGCCCCCCACATCTGATATATTTTAATTGTGCTGCTTTGTCAATGATTTCCTTTCTGTCTTTCTGCGTTTTTGCCTCTAGAATAAACTGCATTTGCAGTTGATCTCATGGCTTTTATTTTGACTTATCTTACGGGATTAATGGTTTTTGTTATTGTATCATGCACAGCCTTTGCATCCGGATTGCTTTCTGATTTGAAAACTGAACCAGTGGTCTGCTTTAATTAGCTTTGACTCTTGGTTCCTGCACCTTATTTTTTGGCTTTCTAGCTGATACGGTGGCTGCCACTGCTGAAAAAGTCAGCGGGATGGACCTACTTTCTGATCTTAATTTGACAAAATAAAAAGACAGATAGTCTGTTACCATTTAAAAATCTGATTTGTTGATTAATAAAATATTGCCACAGATGAAATAGTAAATGAATATTTCGAAAGCGGACAATTGCGTAAGGTAAAAGATAAAAGCCAATGTGTAGACTCATTAAGACACAAACATAGATGAGTTAATTGATGAGCGAGTGTCGATAGCGAGGGCGGGAGAAGGATCATGTGAACTGAACAGAAAAATGGTTCAAATGGCTCTGAGCACTATGCGACTTAACTTCGGAGGTCATCAGTCGCCTAGAACTTAGAACTAATTAAACCTAACTAACCTAAGAACATCACACACATCCATGCCCGAGGCAGGATTTGAACCTGCGACCGTAGCGGTCCCTCGGCTCCAGACAGTGGCGCCCGTGAACTGAACAGTCAGGGTAGTGTGTAAGAGGGTGTTTGTGCGGGCAGATGATTGGAAGAGTAATTTGGGAGAGTGAAGACTGGTGATGTTTCGGACAAAGCCGTTGGATGAGGGTGCAAAGGACTAGAGAGGAAAAAGGCCTGATCGGAGACGGTGTGGTTGGCTCATTCAGATCTGATAAGACAGGTATATCTCAGAGCGCATTTCTCTGTCGGGGAGAAAAGGCGAATAAAGATTCGTTGGGAGAGGATGTGGAGGGTATGAAAGTGTAATGTTTGAGGAATGTGGTGACAGATGTGCGGCAGAATACGAGGGTAGTGTTCAGCGGGGGTTCTAGGGATTGGGCGGTATCGAGTTTACAGGTTATGTAGAATATTCGGAGGTATTCAAAATGGAATGGTAGGGAGGGGAACTTTACAAGTTGGAGATGTTGGTGGAGAAGGTTAATCGGATCCGAAAGACTAGGCATAATGCATGACGTTCGAGGATCCAGAGAGCGTGAGAAATAGAGGGAGGAGCAGAAGTCCGTGCCACAGTTAGAATAGCTCCTGGCCCCGATGGAATTCTAAACCGTGTCCTCCAGAAGGTCATAGATAGAGCACCGAACCCACACTATGAATGTCTTCCTGTAACACCAACATTTCCCTGATAATTGGAAGGTGGCCAAGTCTCTGATGTTCAAAAAGCCAGGGAAAGGTCACTCCCTCCCACAAAATTACCAATCAATCAGCCTGCTATGCTCGCTCAGCAAGGTTGGTGTCAAGGCAATTCTTAAATGTCTTACTTGGCACTACATCACCAACAACACCCTGAGCTCAAAGAACTTCGAATCCAGTTTCCTTTACTGCTTGCTCAATATACAGATTGAATAACATCGGGGAGAGGCTACAACCCAGTCTCACTCCCTTCCCAACACTGCTTCCCTTTCATGCCCCTCGACTCTTATACCTGCCATCTGGTTTCTGTACAAATTATAAATAGCCTTTCGCTCCCTGTATTTTACCCCTGCCACCTTTAGAATTTGAAAGAGAGTATTCCAGTCAACACTGTCAAAAGCTTTCTGTAAGTCTACAAATACTAGAAACGTAGGTTTGCCTTTCCTTAATCTTTCTTCTCAGATAAGTCGTAAGGTCAGTATTGCCTCACGTGTTCCAACATTTCTACGGAATCCAAAATGATCTTCCCCGAGGTTGGCTTCTACCAGTTTTTCCATTCGTCTGTAAAGAATTCGCGTTACTATTTTGCAGCTGTGACTTACTAAACTGATAGTTCGGTAGTTTTCACATCTGTCAACACCTGCGTTCTTTGGGATTGGAATTATTACATTCTTCTTGAAGTCTGAGGGTATTTCGCCTGTCTCATACATCTTGCTCACCAGATGGTAGAGTTTTGTCAGGACTGGCTCTCCCAAGGCCGTCAGTAGTTCTAATGGAATGTTGTCTACTCCCGGGGCCTTGTTTCGACTGAGGTCTTTCAGTGCTCTGTCAAACTCTTCACACAGTATCGTATCTCCCATTTCATCTTCATCTACATCCTCTTCCATTTCCATAATATTGTCCTCAAGTACATCTCCCTTGTTTAGACTCTCTATATACTTTTTCCACCTTTCTTCTTTCCCCTCTTTGCTTAGAATTGGGTTTCCACCTGAGCTCTTGATATTCATACAAGTGGTTCTATTTTCTCCAAAGGTCTCTTTAATTTTCCTGTAGGCAGTATCTATCTTGTCCCTAGTGAGATAAGCCTCAACATCTTTACATTTGTCCTCTAGCATCCCTGCTTAGCCATTTTGCACTTCCTGTCGATCTCATTTTTGAGACGTCTGTATTCCTTTTTGCCTGCTTGATTAACTGCATTTTTAAATTTTCGCCTTTCATCAATTAACTTCAATATTTCTTCTGTTACCCAATGAGTTCTACTAGCCCTCGTCTTTTTACCTATTTGATCCTCTGCTGCCTTCACTACTTCATCCCTCAGGGCTACCCATTCTTCTTCTACTGTACTTCTTTCCCCCATTCCTGTCAATTGTTCCCTTATACTCTCCCTGAAACTCTGTACAACCTCTTGTTCTTTCAGTTTATCCAGGTCCCATCTCCTTAAATTCCCACCTTTTTGCAGTTTCTTCAGTTTCAATCTACAGTTCATAACCAATAGATTGTGGTCAGAGTCCACATCTGCCCCTGGAAATGTCTTACAATTTAAAACCTGGTTCCTAAATCTCTGTCTTACCATTATATAATCTATCTGATACCTTCTAGTATCTCCTGGATTCTTCCATGTATACAACCTTCTTTCATGATTCTTGAACCAAGTGTTAGCTATGATTAAGTTATGCCCTGTGCAAAACGCTACCAGGCGGCTTCCTCTTTCATTTCTCAGCCCCAATCCATATTCACCTACTATGTTTCCTTCTCTCCCTTTTCCTACTCTCGAATTCCAGTCACCCATGACTGTCCAGCAGTACCCATCTCTAAATGGACTGATATTCTATAAGACGACCTAAGCTACGACAGCAATACCGAACACTGCACGATACCCAAACCGAACAACTACGCTACCCTTGCATGGTCTGTCGCAGGTAGCAAGAAAACGTAACTGCTCTTACTACCCGACCAGACTATCACTGAGGATTTTTCCCTTGGAGCTTGTTTTGGCACTTTTTTTCCTCTCCCGTTGAAACCGCTACGCTTCGTTCGTGTTCCGTCCACTATCTACCTCCTCGATACGATCGTGTTAGTGTGTAATTGTTCAGTAAGTTACGGATAGTATCGCGGCCCCACATTCCGTGAAGTCTTTGATTAGTAACTAACAAATACGGAGATGAATGTAGGTCATTTCAAATGGTCATCGCGTCGGTGCGGGCGTGAAGGGGCTCTTAGAAGAAAAGTACATGCCATTATTGGCCAGAGGATGGGGCGGATCTGGAAGTTATAGGTGTGGAGGATTGTGGAACGGCGTGACACCCATGTTCGGCCAATTTTAGCCTATTGTGAGCTTTCCGTTGAAGATTTGTAGACTTGGGATTCCTTGTTAGTCGGAGATCAAATGTTAGTCTATGGTATTTAGTGTGTTAGATAAGTGGATACTTCTCTCGTAAATTGTAAGGTAGAAGTCTTGGGGCAGAAGCTGCGGGTGGTAAAGCCTATAACTATTGCCTAGGTGTTGATGGGGTTCATTTTCAGGAGCCACTGGTTGCACCAGGAAGTGTACAAATTGAGATGGAACTGAAGGGATAGTTCGATTTTCTGGATGGTAACGTAGAGGGCTGGGAAAGCAGTGTCATCAGCATACAGAAGGATATGAACAGCAGGAGGGGACTTTGGCTTATCCTATGTGTAGAGGGCATGAAGGTGAGGAAAGAGGGGCTAGAGAAGGCAACCCATAGCTCCATCATCTCTCTGTTCATAGGCTACTCCTTTGATGCTGAAGGAATCGCAGAACATCGCCCAACTACTACATTTTCAATGGGTCACTGAACGTGTTGGCAAAATTCTCCAACAAGCAGGTATCAAGCCAATTTTTTGACGCAGGAAAAGAATAAAAGGTTTTCTTGGCTCAGCGAAAGACGCAATTGACAAGATAAATGTCGCTGGAGTCTCCTAAATCGACTGCAAGTGTGGACTAGTGTATGTTGGTGAGACAGGGCATCAGATCAGCACACAAATATCTGAAAATGAAAGTTATATCCGACAAAGCAACACACGAAGTTACGGTGGCGGGACACCAAGATCAGTGCAGCACAGAGATAGAATTTCCAGAAGACTGCTTACTGGCGCAACAGCCTCCTATCTTCATGAGAAAGATTAGAGAGGCCATATAAATAGCCAAGATACCCGCCAACGTGAACAGAGAGGACTTGTACCGATTTACGGCGCCTTGACTGCCAGCAGTAACACCACTAAGGAGCCGGCCGGAGTGGCCGAGTGGTTCTAGGCGCTACAGTCTGGAACCGCGCGACTGCTACGGTCGCAGGTTCGAATCCTGCATCGGGCATGGATGTGTGTGATGTCCTTAGGTTAGTTAGGTTTAAGTAGTTCTAAGTTCTACGGGACTGATGACATTAGAAGTTATGTCCCATAGTGCTCAGAGCCATTTGCACCACTAAGGAACGGCAGTTCATGCGAAGCAGCACACACGGACACGCGCGAGACGACGACAGCTGGGGGTACACAGAGTAGTGGCAGGCCTGAACTGGCACGAGGCAGCAAGTAAGCAGCGTTAGGTCACAACTGACAACCGTTTCCCATTCGCCTATATCCACCAGCAGCAATAAATCCAACACCAATGAAGAACGTCTATTTCTACCAATGAAAAGAAATATTGCAAAAACCAACATGAGACTTCTAACATCCCTCCTCATGCTCAGTACCCTCTCTGAGCTCGATAACAGCGTCTTCCGCTAGTATATAGCAATCAAAACTTTTCTGATTCGACAATCAGCAAAAATAAGTAAAACATTCTGAGGAGGCTATTTGCAACAGTGGCGGAAACGTCGGAAAATCTTGATCATTAACAGGGCGGCTAGACACCAAGAAGAATTTTACTGACAGTGACCGTGACCACAGAAACCTACGCTTGCACATATATGTGATGTTGTTTCAGTGATCAGAAAATATAGTCAGATTTACAACGAAATGGTAGTACAAGGCCACTTATCGGTATGGTGTTGCAATCATTCTATCCAGGATTCAGACACTGAATCGGTTGGCGAGGCTGTAGTTGCTCCTTGATATCTTGGAAACTGGGACCATGACGGAGTACGCATCCGGGCTGTTCCCACACATACTATATCGTGGGCAGATCGGTGATTCTGCCTCGCTATGGAAGCAAGACAGTACATAGAGACACATACCACGTGAAGACGACCATTGTCCTCTGGAAATATGGAAACACGACACTGTTGCAGAAGAGGTACAGCAAGACAACGCAAAATGTTCGTGACGTACCGCTATCCTAGTAGAGGTTCCTCAGTCACTACCATTCGTGTCTTACTGTTATATTCGATGTCTCCCCACACAATCACGCCAGGAATAACATCGCTGTGCCCTTCCGAAACATTGGAAGTTTGGGACCTCTATCCAGGTCACAGGAATACTTGCTGCGGGTGATCATCCATAGTAGTGCAGAACCGGAGCTCATCGCTCAATGCAGTTAGCTGGCATTTATTAGCCGTCCGCGCTTCCTGGTCACGCCATCACTCCAAGATCAGGCGTTTGAGCTGTGATAACGGTGGCCTACGCATGGGGCGATAGTAGCCTAGTTCGGCTGCTGCTAGTCTCCGACCACTGGTATGGGTAGTCACAAAATGTTGCTGGTAGTCGACTACTACTTCTCGGAAGCAGATGTGAATGTTTGTCCATGTGTTTGGTGCACGAAACGACGATTGTTCATGGCAGTGGTCAGACGTGGTACATCGGAACCTTCACCATGGTGTATGTCTGCCATGATGTTTCGGTGCAGTCCAACGCTGCGCCAATGTTACATCCGAAAGTCCAAAAAACCCACGAATCTACCAGCCAGCCGAATGGAGACATGGAATGAGGGCCCTTTCACACTCTTTCATGTGCTAATAACCGGTCGGTTGCGAGGTGCCGGGGCTAGCAGTGTATTTAACACTAAATTCTTCTAGAATCTACATATGTAAATGATGCTCTAAGCCCCTCCTATTCTAACTCCGACTTTTGCTGTTGCACAAGGATTAAAAAAAATACGCGAACTGACTCTAATCAAACCTGGCAGTGGAGTAGAAGAGAGTTTGGCGCCTGCAATAGTTTAATTTGATAAATAAATTAAATAAACGAAGGTTTCATTAACATAGTGAGGAATGATAGGGTTGCTCTACCGATTAACAGAATGAAAGTTCTGTCCAAAATAACAATATGATTTATTAAGACTAAACACAAAATAATAAACAAAAACACATGAAACATTTACAATACATCAAATTGGCTCAAATTGGATACTCAAACAAACGCTGTGAATGTGAAGTTGTCCCTAAACTAGATTGTGAGGATTATGACGAAGTGGTATGTGGAGCCAATTCCTTGCAACTCAAATCTTAAGAGAAAACACATAGCCAACCGAACATTAATTGCTGCTACCCAAGACAGAACAAAGTTAGAAAAAGACGAACAGGCGCGCTTTGCTGAGCTCTGATTATCACCTAGGAAAATCTCTGTCTGCCGGTGCTGCGGACATACCTTACCAATCTGTCTTCTTAACTGCAAGAACACGATTTGGCGTACCGGAGGCGATGGCTGGTTGCTTCGACGTCCTCGACCGAAAGGCGGGAGCGGACTACCTAGAGCACCCGTACAGGTCGAACACACAACATTCCCGCCCCCACGACAGTAGCCGTGGTTAAACGTTCCAATCAGCAACTCGAAAACCGGCGGAAAATTCCACTCTATTGCCGGAGCACTACCATTCCACCAATGGAGATCCTTGGCGCCAATTTCTGCGCTGATTTTGCTACGTCACGAAGCTATGCCCTGAGCAAGCCGATCACAGTTACTATTTTGCAGAAAGCGCGGGAATTTTCCCGCCACAACTGCCTGGGTACACAAGTCATTCCCACGCCTCGCTGGTAGCCCGCCAGAAAGTGTTTTCGCTAAGTTTCTGCGAAGTAACGGAACCTCTAGCCCAGCTGCTACTTCAGACCCCTCCGGCCGTGTCTTTTGACAATGTCGGCGTCTGCAAAGCATTCACTCGACTTTCTCACACTCGTCGGCTTAACCCTTTCCAGATCAGCTTTGCCCGCCTGTCACCGGACCACCCGGGTGACGAGAGACGCTGCGTGGGAAGTCCACTTGTGAAGCAATACCGACTTTTCACTGCATGCAATTAGAGAAGAAAATCGTAAAATAGAAATATGAGAGGGGGGCTCATGCCACTTCTCACGGTCATGAGTACGTTGCATCTCTGAGACCTTCAAGGTCATTTCACTTTGTACACGCTCCTTATACACCCTTTCAGTCCTAATAATAACAACAAACACGAACAACTCAAATTCACTATAGTGCCTGTTCTACCCGTTACATGGAATTGCAACTCTAATCATTTACGTCACTGGTCATGGTGCGTATATGAAGGAAGCTACATTGACATCTGACCAAGTCTTCTCAGTACTTCACTTTTTTTATCGGTGTATATTACATTTGTAACGTCCCCTTTGAACAATTATACACGACTGTGCTTAAACTGACACACACTATTTTTAGCAAAACGCAATCTGTCTTTCAAAAATCCCTACAAAAGAATGGCCCCGACTAACATTAACCTATACGTTTCACAAGTCACTTACCTCACAAAAATCTTCGTTACTCGAACTACTGCAATACAGCGAGCGCCACTACTGCCAGCTAAATAAAGGATTCAAACTACTGAAGGCACTAACTACTGATAGGTATAGTTAGCAAATGAAAGATTTTGATAGAGAACAAAAAATGTATTTACCTTAATAGTGTTCAAAAGTCATAATATATATATAGCAGTTCATGACATCCATTCTTACAAATGTACTGTTTCTGATGGACACACGTCCAGATCATCCGCTCTCAAAAATCCGCCATCTCACTTCCCGACATCCACCACTGCTGGTGGCTCACCTCCAACTGCGCAACGCTACAAGCTGTTAACAGCTAACTGCCCAACAATGCAAACCAGCCACAGACTGCACGCAGCTCAGCCAGTGATTTTCATACAGAGCACTACGTGGCGTTACCAATAAGAAAACCTAAACAGCCTACTTACATAGTCCCCATGCTCCCCAATAAAAATTTTACAAATTGTTTTGGGCACTGGCCAATACATATTTGTTAAAAATTTATTCACAATTACAATAACAAAGAAATCATATGCACACACTTATTGATACAATGTTGATCAAAAGCTAAAATTTTCTCACAGTTCATAAAGACAGTCCTGATCGTTAATCACAGTAAAATTGCTAAGTTTTTCTCAAAATCTAAGCAGTAAAAGGAAATGCACACAGAAGTAGGGGATTTCCACGCAGTCTTGAACAAGTAGTGTTGTCCTTCCAACGGAAAGACAGTGCTGACTCTTGACATGCAGACAGGTAATGGGCCACAACAGAGCAAACCCACACCAGAGTCATTCGAAGTTTTGAAGAAAATTGGTAGGTAGGTCATCACAGAGCAGACCCACTATAGTCTTGGTAGAGATTATGGTATTGGTGGGCCACCAGAGGTGCAGACCCACTGCAGTCCATGTCGAAATAATGGTATTGGTGGGCCATCAAAGATGCAGACCCACTGTAGTCCTTGTAGAGATAATGGTATTGGTGACCCATCAAAGGTGCAGACCCACTTCAGTCCTTGTAGAGACGGCCAGCAGCCATCTGTTGCGACTGTGCAGGTGCACAATCACCATCGAAGAGTCTTGCGGACAATATAGCAAGTCCATAAACCACCACTTGAGCACTCACAAAGTTTTTTTTTTTAAATTGTCCTTAGAACCAGCAATGCTGTTAACCAGTCCCTTGCTGAATTATTAACACACGTGCAAACACTATCAGTCCCTACTTCTCACATATTGACCATATACTATGACCAACAGAAATGTGTGCAGTGAAATGAATGCTTACAAGTCACTTAATTTGATGAACTGGTGTCTATACAATTATAAATTTAAAACATAAGAATACAATTACAAAGGTACAAAATACATCATTAAAGAACATAATAGTACAGATAACATTTGTAATAATATGGCCTTTACAAAAGAATAGAAATAGACATATACGTCAGTGTTACAGGAATTATGATATAAGTAAGTATATAAAGTAATGAGAATAGTTTTCGAAACATTAATTTCACACATGAGCATTGAAACAGAACAGAATAAATAATGACTAAACATCTCTACAAAGTAAATAACATGTTATTAGAAAAATTCTACTACATAACTCTTATTAGCTAAACACATAAAGACGGGAATAACACAAATTCACATAGCATAATTACACAGAAGTACAGGACAGGGTTTGTTTTCAGTGTGACATTTGGTACTGCAATCCAACCAAAAACTTCATTCCGTAGATCTTTCCTCTTATTTCAACATTTGTTTCCACCAAAAAAAATCCTATCCAAGCATGCTTTCTGTATTCTGTTCACATCCTCTTTCAAAAATAGTTTTTCTCCACTGTATACTACTTTTTTGGCCAAACCATTTTCTCATAGCTTCTCAATGTATTTCTTCCAGTTCATCACAATTCATTCTCTCATATAGCCTACCCCATCTTAAGCTAACTTAAATCTACTGAGCTCAAATGCATAAACTAAGGGACGAGGCAATGCAGCAGCACAAAACAATTAATACAAACAGCTATGAAAAAACTGCAAATTGGCAAAGCTAGCAGCAGTAAATTTTAATTAGCAAAGCAAATGCAACATTAAACAAATATGAGCCAATGTGCAGCAACAAGAAAAATAAATCAGTAGTAAAACTGGTTTAACAGAGTAATACAGAGTGAAATTTAGTAGCACTATGCCTGGCAAACAGCAGCAGCAAATGCAATAACTTATATCTAAACATGACATAGCTCAAGCAGGAAAAAAGTACACAAAAGACGACAATGGAGAAAAGGGAAATGTCTATTCACATCTTAATATCTATGTCATTAAAGTGGTGCACCACAAGAAGTTATTCTACCAAAAAATCACCAAATACTTGAAAAGAAAATTCTGTATGCAATTCCTGTGAAGGGAAATGTCTTTTTGTGCTCCTTCGTTTTTTTTAAGTAGATCATAAAGTAATAATTTACTGGATTTGTAGGCATAAAGTATTTATAATAGTACATCTATAAAATTTTATTTTAACCAATGCTGCAGTGCAGCTGGAAACTAGATATTAAACAAAATGAGCAAATATGTACAAAGGAAGGAATGAAACTTCATTCACTAGCCATATCGCATTTCATAAGGCAGTAAAAAAATTTCTCAACTAGAAAGACAGTAGTGATAATCAGGTGTATAGACATAAAATATTTCTCGTCATTTCATTAGGCATTTCAGTAAATATCATAAATTAAGAGTTTCACAGTGTAATCAAATGTTTTCAAGTTAGAGCGTGTCGTATTTGCGATGCTTTCTACAAAGAAATGTCAATAGTGAGGATAATGGCCTTTTTTTTTTACCTAACGGCTTTTTCTCCAGGCGAGTGGCACACCTGGGCGCGACCTGGGTCACTTAGCTTCCTTAGCGAAATATTTATGACGGCAGTTTGCGCTACAGTGACAGTCTCATATAAAAAAAATCTCACAGCTCGAGAATTTGCGTTACGAATGTGTAGAAACTAAATCCCATAAATATAAGAGCATCTGAAAAATTATTGCCGGCATTATCATAGATTACGCATATAAACACATTTCATAACTCTTAAAGTACGATTCTTGGTTTCCAACATCCTTTTTCACAAACCGGAGTCCCTAACCACTACTCATTATTCCTTACTTTATTACACATATACATATTCGTTGACACTTCTTCAATATTTCATCATAATAAATACATATCATAATAAACATTCCTCAACAGCATAATACACATCGTCGTCATAATAATATCATAACACCTCAGTTAAATCTCAAAAACGTCGTAGCTTTCTGCAATAATTTCAAAAGCTAATAAGATTCTCTGCTCATTTCAATAGTGTCATCTACCTCAAACGTACTTCAGAAATCATGATCCCATACCAAATACAACATTCAAAGCTCTCATAGTATCACAATGGTTCCGAAAAATATAAAGAGTTCACAAAGTACAGACAAAATACGATTTCATAAGTGTGAAGTTATCCAACTGTGTAATTACGTAAACATGTGTCGCTGACATAGTAAAAAAACTTTTGTTTCTCTGTTAAATAATCAGATAGCTGTGTAATTCTGTGTTAGAGAAATATGGTACCAATGTGTAAAGTTGTATAAGCAGATACCATATTAGCTAGCGCTCCTTGTGCTTG
Organism: Schistocerca serialis cubense; assembly: GCF_023864345.2. Classification (NCBI taxonomy): domain Eukaryota; kingdom Metazoa; phylum Arthropoda; class Insecta; order Orthoptera; family Acrididae; genus Schistocerca; species Schistocerca serialis. The sequence continues at coordinate 757,058,935 of NC_064640.1, read as the reverse complement.
ACAAACACATGGTACACAAAGTACACGTGTACCCTCCCCCCCCCCCCTGAGGACTAATATAATTATACCCTCAAGTGTTACAGATTACAGCAATGAAATGAAATGTATCACAGAATACTTTCTCTGTAATTCAAAAATCTTTAAAAATAAATGTTTTAAGTACAAAATTAATCACTCAAATGTGTGTCCTGTAGCGCTAAATGTGCGTCTTGCTGTAACATAATTCTGTGGAAGTGTCGTAGTTATCGTCCTCTGTAAGCAAATTTCTGCTGAAATCAATGTACTCACCTCATCATAAACAAAAGTGAAATGCTTTGCGTATAGATATCGTAGTTATTGTGCTTATTGCCTTCGTGAACGAAGTACTGTACTGTAACGTATTGTTGTGCTATGGAAAAGGCTGTCTCATTGTAGCTATACCACAAAAGTTACTACTAAGACATGTTTTACTTTCCAGAAGAATTCAGAAAGACTGTGCAGATATAAAACAGATACACCACAAAAGCAACAATGTAAATTTTGTCACATATTAGTAGCATCGTGATATAATCGTGAAACCAAATACTAAGTCATCTTTAAACTCACAGAAAGTACATCAAATAATGAATGTCTTTTTCAATTAAACCAAAATGTTGCATTAAAATCTCATTAGCTGTATATGTTCTAAGTATGAAAGCCTTATAGTCGTTACGTAATCGTGCAACTAACAAGCAAGAATGTACACACACAATAACACTGTGTCGTCTGTTCACTATAACAATGCACTCGTAAATACTGTCTAAGTATGTTCCCTAGGCTCTAGACTGGATAGTTAACTTCAAAACATTGTTGCATGTTAACAGTTTCTCAGTGTGACAAAGATTACTAGTAACGTGAAGTGAAAGATTTTATGGCAAAGACTAAGTTAAAAGCAGATTATCTCTCAATAAACGGTTTTACATGTGATATGTGGTGTAAACCTTTACTCTTCGTAGTACGCAGAGTTACAACTTAAACGCAATTATCATGTTGTATACGTCAGTAAGGAATGCTTAAATTTTTCTCGAGGTTAGCGTCTATGTTATTTTTCGCTAAGCCAGCCGGCGCACGTGGCTGCCTGCAGTGCGAGTCATTGTCTGTCTCTTTGTTGGCGCGCGTCGTTATAGGGATTAGGAGACCTAACTTCTACAAATTCACCTTGCTGAGAGGGCCCTGCCCTGTTTGAATCCCGCCAGTTCTGATGCAATTCAGGTCTGTCGTTACGATCATATCGTCTGTTGTCATGTCGGTAGATTCCATAGCTTCTTTCTTGTCGGTCACGTGGTGGAGTATTTCTCCCGGAATCGTAACTGCGAGGTCGAAAGTTGTGTGTGAAGTTATTCCATCGTCCTTGATAATAATTTCTTTGGTTCCCATATTGTCTGTTCTCTGATTGTCTCTGTGATAGTCATTACTGCAGAGAGATAATCTTTCCGTGTAATTATTACTACTCTGCCAACGGTTGTCATACGGGTGTCTGTTTTGGTCACGATTTACGTTGTAAGAATAGCCATGTCGTGTCAAGTTATTATTCCTTTCCTCACGAAATTGTGACGGATGTCACCTGTGATTGTTGTGTTCCTGCTTTCGCGTCCCACGATTGTCAGTGTCGATTTCCAATTCTTGTAAGAGTCGCTGAAAAGCTTCAATGTCGTCGTTACAACGTCCTGCCAAAATAATATGTCATAAATGTTAAGTCAAATTCATTAAGCAAATGCGGATGAGTTCTGAGGGGCTGTATGGGTTTGACAGGTACTGATTTTTGTGCAACATGTCTTCAAAATATTTCACAAGATTGGATACTTCAGATTGTTCGAAATGTTTCATCATTATGATGCTATGTTTTACTTGGTCTTGTGTAGCTTGAGACCAATATGCTGAGAGGAAGGCCTGATAAAATTCTCCTTCACTGTGACAATCGTGAATGACCAATCGCATTCTTACAGCTGGTTCATTCTCTAAATAGCCACACATAAATTCTAATCTGTGTCCTAATGACCAGTTGGGAGGAAAACAATGAGAGAATTGATGAAGCCACGCTTGTGGATGAATGTCATTGCCAGAAATCTTAAATGTTTTCAATTTACGTGTAGTAATAAACAACTTATAGTGAAAATCATCATGTCGGCAAATCGCATATCGGTCATTGTTACTTCGTTTCGGCGATTCCATCTCAAAATTCGGTGTACCTTGCCAATTTCTTTCATAATTTCCGAAGTGCCTCATGTTTTTATTTTGTTGCTGTTCAGTATTTCGATGTCCCTCTTCCCATATTGGAACACGAGTGTCCTCTGAACTATGTAATTCTTGTATTACCTGCATCAACTGATCTTGTACTTCCCGGATTTCTCTTTTGTACTGTGTATTGATTTGATTTTGATTTTGTTAGAATTTTCTAATTTGTTCATACTCTTATGTGTCAGTGAAGGCTACAGGTCTTGTGTCATTCAGATCATCATATACCTTTGTAGATAAGTTAGTGAACTGATCCGAAAGTTTGGCTACTTTCTCCGATAGTGAACAGATTTCCAGTGTGTTTTTCTGAACCAAGTTTCAGAGTGTCCATTTGTGTTGAAATCGTATCTACCATGTGCTTTAAGTTTTCCTGAGTTTTTGCAAGTTGCATAACTGAATCGGTAGATGCAACTGAGTCAATTTCAGCTTGCAAGGTGTCGTGATTTTCATGAATAATAGTTTGCAGTTCTTTTATGGCTGCTTCATGATTCTGTAATGCATTTTCATGACGTGAAAAAATTGGTTGAAAATGTTCACAATTTTGTGTTTTTACATCATTACAGACTTTTTGACATTTCGATTCGATTTTAAGTAACTCAGCAGTCAAACCGTCTCGTGTTTGTTCAAGCGTTTGTTCCCATGAGTCTAACTTTTGAAACTGTTGCTGTGTTTGTCTCTGATTTTGTTCCATAGTGTCTAACTTTTGAAGATTTTGTCCCATTTGTTTCTCATTTTGTTCAAGTGTTGTGTCTAACTTTTGTAGCCTTTGTTCCATTTGTTGCATTAACTGTAATAACAATGGACTAGTGTCTGAAACATGTTCCTCAGTGCTGTTCGGCAGTGCATTTGAACCAGAAATATTCGCATTTTGAAAAGCTGAAAATGTGTCTTGACTTATTTGAGAAAATGGTGAGGACGCAAAACCTGAATCTACAGTATTTGCAAGATCGTTTCCTGTCATTTTGGATTCCTGAGGCGAACTGTTGCCGACCGATCGATCGATAAAGCTTCCCTGTTCACTAATTGTTTCACCGTCTACACCGTTATTTGCAGCCCGCTCCATTTCCCTATGCACAATTACCAAATTACTACTTTGAACATTAGTTAATTCATTTCATAGTGGCGCTAACACACTGCTTTCGTCTTCACTGTCATTTCTTAGTTTACTTTGGAGCCGAGTATTACGTTTTTCACACGCCATAATTGTCACAATATTTCACACGATAACACAGAAAAGCCAAATTTGAAGAACAAAAATAAGAAAACACATTAACATAGCACTGAAAATAATATCTAGTTAATCGCAAGCGTAGCTGCGAAATACTTGGTGCAAATTTACATGCATGCCACAACTGTTTTACTGTACAACAATGAAAGACTGCAACTACAAAGGAGATTCTCTCTACAATTACGTGCTAGCAATAAACAAAAGCTACACTAATTACACAAACTACAGGAAAAAATCAGAAGATTCCAGTGAGGTATCCTGGCAGGGTCGCCATATGTAACCTCCCATTTGAACAATTATAAATGACTGTGCTTAAACTGACACACAATATTTTTAGCGCAACACAATCTGACTTTCAAAAATCCCTACAAAAGGATGGCCCTGACTAGCATTAACCTATACGTTTCACAAATCACTTACCTGCCAGCTAAGTAAAAGATTCAAACTGTTAAAGGCACTAACAACTGATAAGCATAGTTAGCAAATGAAAGATTTTGATACAGAGCAAACAATGTATTTACCTTAATAGTGTTCAAAAGTCATAATATATATAGCAGTTCATGACATCCATTCTTACAAATGTACTGTTTCTGATGGACACACGTCCAGATCATCCGCTCTCAAAAACCCGCCATCTCACTTCCCCACATCCACCACTGCTGGTGGCGCACCTCCAACTGCGCAACGCTACACGCTGTTAACAGCAAACTGCCATACACTACAATAGCAAACAACAACGCAAACCAGCCACAGACTGCGCACAGCACAGCCAGTGATTTTCATACACAGCACTGTGTGGCATTACCTGTAAGAAAACCTAAACCGCCTATTTACACATTTACCGTTAAAGTTGAAAAAATACCATAGGCTACCATAGACTATCTTATTTAAAAGCCGGCCGGGGTGGCCGAGCGGTTCTAGGTGCTACAGTCGGGAACCGCGCGACCACTATGGTCGCAAGTTCGAATCCTGCCTCAGGCATGGATGTGTGTGATGTCCTTAGGTTAGTTAGGTTTAAGTAGTTCTAAGTTCTAGGGGACTGATGACCTCAGATGTTAAGTCCCGTAGTGATTAGAGCCATTTGGACCATTACTTAAGTAAAAGAAGACTACGAAGGTTTTCCTAGTTCCTTTCGTCAATTGAGGTTGCTCCCAAATTACCTGTACAAAAGTTGTGCTGAATACCTATCGGGCATTACTTGTAACGATTATTTATGGATGCCATCAGTGTCTTACTATCTCCCTCTTTCCAAGCATTATTCCTGACTTGCGGGGTCTGCTGGTTAATCGGATGTGGCATGTTAATTTTGAAGCGACAGTCAGGTGCTCTTCCTGTCGCCACACCGTACCCCCTGAGAAGGAATTAGTGTACCTCAACTGTCTGCGTCTAGTGTGATCCATGGAATAGTACGAATGTATGCAGATGTCTGTGAGCCCTGTAACTGAGGCGAAACGTGGGGACCAGCCCGGCATTAACCTAGCAGATGTGGAAAAGTACCTAAAAACCACATCCAGGCTTGCCGGCACACCTGCCCTCGTCGTTAATCTGCAGGGCGGATTCGATCCGTGGCTGGTGCGTCTACGTGAGTCCAGGAAGCAGCGCGTTAGCGCTCCCAGCTACCCTGGCAGGTACCATCAGTGTCTTTCTATATTCCCCTAAAAGCGTGAAGTGGTGAGCCGTCTAGGAACTGTATGAGGATATATAAAGCGCCGGGTAACCTACCAAAAATTTTTGCTGTACATAAATATCTTCCTTTCTATTAATTATAAATAAACAGCATTTAAAGCAGAGCTGAAATTTTCTGTGTTTCATTCAGGTTTTCTTCAAAACTTGTTGATTTGTAACTTTAAACGGAGAGACGTTTTGGTAGAAATAAAGAAAACAGTATTGATTGGTCATATAGAGATAGAAAACGCAATTTCCCTATTAAAAACGTATAAGAAACAAAACACAAAATAAAATATATCAAATAATGCTCCAATGATATGACTTACTTGAAAGTTCTAGTATAACCGAAAGAAGTAGACCAACGAAAGCCAGTAAAGTTCCTTAGAGGCACTACATGATCGACAAACATCGTCAGAATGCATCCATTTCGTACGAGATATTTATAAATTATATTCACAAACCTTCCTTGTGAATCAATCTGTCTGTTAGTGAAAACCGTATCCAAATCTCTACAGTCTTTTCTGACATTAAATTTCACATACAGACAGAAAAACACGACAGAGTACTTAATATAAGAGGTCATCATAAAGTTTCCGCTTGAGGGTTTTGCTACACCGTATAAGCAACGTAGCGAAACTACGATGCCATTATAAAGCCGCCGACGTGTAGGCAGGAGATTAATGTAACATTCGTGTGTTTCCGATGTGCGTTCAGTAAATGCGGAAAGGGGAACTATGGTGACATCAATACAATGCGTCCAAACAGGAACAACGTGCCGTTATTCTTTTCTTGGCTGCCAAAGGACAAACAACAGCAGACACCTATTGGAGAATGAAGAATGTGAATGGGGCATGCCTGTCGAAAGCCAACTTTGTGGAATGGTGCACCAAGTTCCGTTGTGGTCGCGATTCGACACAGGCCGCTAGTCGATCTGCAAGGCCAGCCTCATCCTCAGGGAACTGGAGTCGAAAGCGCCGACGATGCAGTGGTGTCATTTATCGTCCCCTCGTGCCAAGAAGTTCAAGAGCTACCCATATGCTGGAAAGGTGATGCTCGCCCTGTTCTTTCTTTACCGGGGCCAATTGCCTTTGGTTTTCAAAGGTTCCGATGGCCCCATCACTGGGGAACGGTACTGCGCAACGCTCGAGAAATGCAGTGAAGGCGAAATGTCAGGAGAAAGCTTCGACAAGGTGTGCCCCTGCTTCATAATGACGTACGTCTCCACGTCGCAAATGTTGTATCGCAGAAGTTACGTCACCTCTAGTGGAAAACATTCGAGCAACCGACCTATAGTCCTCATCTGTGTACATGCGATTATCACGTTTATGAGGCCTACAAGGGTCGCTGATTCTTGTCAGTTGGGGGTGTGCAGAGGATAGTTACGGACTTCTTCACGCAGCAGGACATGCTGTTATACGAAACAGGTATCCTCAACCTCTAAATCGGTGGCATGATAATCTGAATTCTCACGACGATAGTCCCTGATTGGCATACCGATTCTGGACAGTACTGCCTACGAACTGAAACTTTCTGATCGCACCTAAAAATATGCACAGGAGAGGTATAAAATTTCATAAACCTTGTCATTTTATCTGTAATAATGTTCAAATGTGTGTGAACTCTTATGGGACTTAACTGCTAAGGTCATCAGTCCCTAAGCTTACACACTACTTAACCTAAATTAACCTAAGGACAAACACACACACCCATGCCGGAGGGAGGACTCGAGCCTCTGCCGGGACCAGCCGCACTTATCTGGAATATAAAACGTCATTTACATAGATACTGAAGTTAAATTTCAGAACACGTAATTTCTTATATCAAGACAACATAATAATCAAAATTACAAAATATACTACAACTAAACTTATTCTCTGTGTATTTTGAATTGAACTTCACTGTCATCAGCACCTGCAAACGTCACACACAAGTTCGTCTCTCAGATGAAATTATTGGCAGAGTCACAGGGATGTTATATGCCCGCCGATAAGACTTTATCTAGTGATTCTCCGGTTAAGGTCGAAAAACGGTCATTACTATAAACGCAGTCAGCGTATTAATCTGCAAAATTCATTTTGAGTAGTTTGTCTTCACATGCGTTTTCGTGTGGAAAACGGGAGTCCTCCCTGAAACTGTGTTTGGATTATTTTCTTCCTTCAGCTTGTTTTCATGGTCCCTTTCTTCATCGCCTTCAGAGCTGACGAACTTGTTAGGTCTGTATCACTCTGACTTGCTTTCGTGTTCAGAACTGTCGGCAACTGAAAGGGAGAAACTGAGACCCAGTATGGAAGTTCGGCGTCGTTACCAGGTTAATCAACCTTTCATAAATTCAAAATTACTTTCCGCTCTTTAGCAGAAACAGGAAGCTCTATTACCGTTATATTGCTCTGCTAGTATCACTCATAGTGGGAAGCTACACTTTTTACAATTTGTAAAAACTGCTCGATCTGCGTGAGACGTTCCAAGCAGGAGTACATCGCTTTTCTTCGCTATGATGCCTTGATATCTTGGCGCATGTTAAGCAGTAGAGTCATACGATAAATTAAGTATATTACTTATCCTGCTACGATTTTGCGTTTGATGCTATTCTACGTCTCTTCAGTAGCCGAGGTAGTGCAGTGGTAGCACGCCGGAGTCGTATCCAGGAGAACGGTAAAGGCAAATACCGGGATAGCGCCTTTGAAAGGGTATGTCCCACTCATTACCAATCCTAATCCATTAATCCATTCGAAGTTTGCGGCCCGTCTCTGAAGACCTAATCATTGACAGGAAGTTGAATTCAAATTTACTTTCCGCTCTTCAGCAGAAACAGGAAGCTCTATTACCTTTATATTTCTCTGCTAGTATCACTCATAGTGGGAAGCTATACTTTTTTTCTGAAACTTTCTGTTTGCAGGACCGAGACCTTTATCTTCCGCATGCAAGTGTTCTACCAACTGAGCTACCTAAGCACGACACTCGATTCGTCCACACAGTTCAACTTTCGCTAGTATTTCATCTCCTACCTTCCCAACTGCACAGCAACTCTGTTTGCTCCGAGATGTGGAATGGGAACATCTGTGTGCTGCGACAGGCAGTGTAAATAGTGATATATCGTATCGGTATCTGATACAGTTCAATTGGTTCTGCCTGATCGTTTAAATTTTTGCTGCACTGCGATCACCACAGATAGTGGAGATTACAGCCCCCTTGCTACACAAACATCAAAAAAATAGCTGCACAGTGCCGGAATCTATACTGATGCAGTTCATGCTTCCATCAGTGAAGTGATTAGCGACGCAGTTTTGGCGAACCACAACGCTGACACACATCAACATGTTCCATTTGTCGAACAACCTACAACATGTGATCTGCAGTCTTCGCATAAACGTTAACCGTACTGAATGGAGGACGAACGACAGACGACCAACGAGACAAAATGGAGGATGTGTTACGTGTCTGCACTACACAATGAGGAACCCTCACCCACCAACATGTAAGTTGCACTCCTAACTGATACGCAACTACCAATAAATGGCCATTCATCCAGTTTGTTGAATGTAGAGACAGAAATGTTTTACAGTGCAACAGTAAGTGAGTGCAGGAATAAAATTTTGCTATAAACCGACAGAGACGTCGTTAAGTGACGCACGGCTGTCTGCTATGCAACAGTATCGCAACCGAATGTCAACACGGGAGGCTCGAAGTACAAATGAGATGGGAACTCGTTTCATCAGATTGTGCGAGAGGGAAGTCAAGAACAACTGATTGAGCACTTTAACAACAGTGCGGAGGAAACAGAACACTCTACTACAACGAGAATAAATGTAGTAACTAAACCTAGGAATGTCACAAAAACGACTTTTAGGATACAGACTTAGCATAAAGCAATGTTCTGAAGCCGTGCAGTGAAACACTAGTGCAGCTGAGAATGCTGGCAGGCTCAGAAAACGAGAGCGCATTCGATCACCAGTGTGCGGTTGATCTTCTGCTATAGAACCCCCACCCTCCTCAAGCTCACTCTCAGAGTGAGGTCATTCCACCCACTTGACGGATACCGATGGAAGCTGATTGACGCTCTTGCGAATTCAATAAATGTCTACAAACAGCTGCCAACTTGGAGTCCACTGCTGCGAGTACACAGCCGTCCGGTTGTGGAGTGGACTTGTGATACAAGCCCCGCAGTTCTGTCGGTCACAACGGTGACTGACTGAGGATTGGGACCAGGCCAATCATCCGTGGATGAAGAACCAATCTGTCCGTGTGACAGCCGTTTCACATGTCGCTGGGCGCCAGTGTCGTCAATACTGGACTGCAGAGATGCACAACCGCCGCACCTTGCTATGGGCCGCAGCACTGAGAACGCCTAACCCCAGGACCTGCGTTCAGCAAGTTCTTCGCTGTAAACTGAAGTGTCACCTAGCGCTTCCAAGCAGTGCGGGCTCAGCACGGTCGCTGCTAGTAATATTTCGCCAATAAATGATTGTTATTTGAATGATGTTTCATGTGTGACCCAGCGCTCGACAGGATCACTCCCCCTCTTCACTTGACCTTCTGATAACAACACGATCCCAGCTCGGGTCATAATAGAAACAGAGGCATGATCCCCCAAATGGCACTGGGAAAACTTATTAGATAGGTTCAAAAATGGTTCAAATGGCTCTCAGCACTATGCGACTTAACTTCTGAGGTCATCAGTCGCCTAGAACTTAGATCTAATTAAACGTAACTAACCTAAGGACATCACACACATCCATTCCCGAGGCAGGATTCGAACCTGCGACCGTAGCGGTCACGCGGTTCCAGACTGAAGCGCCTTTAACCGCACGGCCACACCGGCCGGCTATTAGATAGGAATTTCAATCACTGTTCAAACACATAATGAATATTGCGGCAGCTGGGAAAAACCCTGTTAAAACAGAGACTATGGCATGATTAACTAAAAATGCCTTGTTCCAACATTCTTTCTTAAACCCCTTTTACATGATCGATTTTCTTGTCTCAATTGACTACACAATAAAAGTGAGTGTACTGTAGCTGCCCCCCCTTCCGGCGTTATATTACTGCACTAAGTCTCGTCTGTTTTGAATGATCATTTTCTTTTACAATTCGGTGCCAAATATGCGCATGTTGTGAAAGCTGTCTGCTGCATAATTTGGCATCTCACCGGTGAAAGTGAGGTTACAAGTAACAATTGTTTTCATTATAAAATCTAAATATAGTACAAAATGTAGGAACAGGCAATGATGGCAGAGTTTATTAATGACCAGATCAGAATTCATAGTCAACATTCTTGTGGAAGGTCGTGTGGTAAATTCTATATAATCCTGCAAACTGAAGGAATACGAAAAGTGTCATAGAAACAATTCAGAAAAAATATATTTGTTCGAGAAAATTTCCACCTGCAAACACGTCAAGTAATATCTAGAACACAGTAAATAGTGACATTTTGGTTTACCCATTGTATCCTGTTTTCTTGCTAAGTGCTAAATAACATCGATAATTATTTTTGTGGTCTAATATTTCTGACTTGTTCACTGTTGAAATAATTTATATTAAAACAAGTCTGTCCATTTACATTCTTATTTGTGTACAGCATGCGCTTTTCCTCTGTAATACGTAAATACCTTTTTGCTTTTACATGTTTCGTCTGTTTTGCAGGAGGACACCAGTAGGAAAACTATTAGGACCTTGCGTAGCTTTTCAATGCTCCACGAAGACAATGCAAATCACACAGTAAAAACTATGAACACACTAAGCACAAAATTCATTTTTATAATTTGAGTGAGCTCCGACAGAACAAGTTGACTTCCCATCTTCAACTTTTCCCATGTTAGCAGAGGACGCCGTAATGCCCTGTTTCTGCTCACACAGTCACGTCGTGGTTGGATTCAGATTTGCAGGCTAGTGTGGAAGGCGCACGTACTTCTAGTAATCAGTATTGACCAGAACATCGCAAAGACAAAGCAAAGACAAAGCATAGACAAAGCAAATTTGGAAGCCTATATTATGAAGTTCTTCACAGCTGAACAAGACATCATGAACAATAATGAAACTTTACTTATGTAAGACGAAATTGCTAACGGATATGACCTGTTGTTGCTTTTTGGAAAAATTATATATCTAAGTTGGGAAAATTTAACAAGGTCGTCACCAGTTCGTGCTGCGACATTTAGATCACATCAGCAACCACATTTTGTTTATATTCGGCAGGCCGGAGTGGCCGTGCGGGTCTAGGCGCTGCAGTCTGGAGCCGGGCGACCTCTACGGTCGTAGGTTCGAATCCTGCCTCGGGCATGGATGTGTGTGATGTCCTTAGGTTAGTTAGGTTTAATTAGTTCTACGTTCTAGGCGACTGATGACCTCAGAAGTTAAGTCGCACAGTGCTCAGAGCCATTTTTGTTTATATTTGTGGAATTCGCTATCCAGTCTTTCGTCTTACAATGATATAATTGACTGCAATTTGGCTAGGGCAACAAACACAAGAGAAGTAATACAAGATGTGCGTGCTATGCAGATTCACACACTAGCGATGCCTGTGGGCATGACAACTAAAACGTCCCCTTAGAAAAACTATACACATAACTGTGCTTAAACTGACACACAATATTTTTTAGCGCAACGCAGTCTGACTTTCAATAATCCCTAAAAAGGAATGGCCCTGACTAACATTAACCTATACCTTTCACAAATCACTTACCTCACAAAAATCTTGGTTACTCGAACTACTGCAATACAGCGAGCGCCACTACTGCCAGCTAAATAAAAGATTCAAACTACGGAAGCACTAACTACTGATAGGGATAGTTAGCAAATGAAAGATTTTAGTAGAGAACAAACAATGTATTTACCTCAATAGTGTTGAAAAATCATAATATACATAGCAGTTCATGACATCCAGTCTTACAAATTTCAAAACTCCGCCATTTCTCTCCCCACATCCACCACTGCCGGCGGCTCACCTCCAGCTGCGCAACGCTACGCGCAGTTCGCATCCAGCTGCCCAACACTACAATGGCAGACAACAATGCGAACTAGCCACAGACTGCACACAGCACAGCCAGTGATTTTCATCAGAGCGCTACGTGGCGTTACCAATATTAAAAACCTAAACAGCCTACTTACACAACCTACCAGTATTCTTTGTACCGGTGTTCACATTGCCTGTCTAGAACCTGCCCATTGCATATCAAACACAAAGAAATTAACAAAATTATTTCTTTCAATAGTTTTACATTTCGAGAAGCAGCAACTGTGTTTGAAAACAGACCTGATGAGAATACGGTTACTTCTCCCCCAAACATTCAGAGACAAGGAACAGAATTCCCGCCCCTGCCGATCCAACAGCGTCTCAATAGAAATATCAGCAAGGGCTGCACGAAACATACACTCCTGGAAATTGAAATAAGAACATCGTGAATTCATTGTCCCAGGAAGGGGAAACTTTATTGACACATTCCTGGGGTCAGATACATCACATGATCACACTGACAGAACCACAGGCACATAGACACAGGCAACAGAGCATGCACAATGTCGGCACTAGTACAGTGTATATCCACCTTTCGCAGCAATGCAGGCTGCTATTCTCCCATGGAGACGATCGTAGAGATGCTGGATGTAGTCCTGTGGAACGGCTTGCCATGCCATTTCCACCTGGCGCCTCAGTTGGACCAGCGTTCGTGCTGGACGTGCAGACCGCGTGAGACGACGCTTCATCCAGTCCCAAACATGCTCAATGGGGGACAGATCCGGAGATCTTGCTGGCCAGGGTAGTTGACTTACACCTTCTAGAGCACGTTGGGTGGCACGGGATACATGCGGACGTGTATTGTCCTGTTGGAACAGCAAGTTCTCTTGCCGGTCTAGGAATGGTAGAACGATGGGTTCGATGACGGTTTGGATGTACCGTGCACTATTCAGTGTCCCCTCGACGATCACCAGTGGTGTACGGCCAGTGTAGGAGATCGCTCCCCACACCATGATGCCGGGTGTTGGCCCTGTTTGCCTCGGTCGTATGCAGTCCTGATTGTGGCGCTCACCTGCACGGCGCCAAACACGCATACGACCATCATTGGCACCAAGGCAGAAGTGACTCTCATCGCTGAAGACGACACGTCTCCATTCGTCCCTCCATTCACGCCTGCCGCGACAGCACTGGAGGCGGGCTGCACGATGTTGGGGCGTGAGCGGAAGACGGCCTAACAGTGTGCGGGATCGTAGCCCAGCTTCATGGAGACAGTTGCGAATGGTCCTCGCCGATACCCCAGGAGCAACAGTGTCCCTAATTTGCTGGAAAGTGGCGGTGCGGTCCCCTACGGCACTGCGTAGGATCCTACGGTCTTGGCGTGCATCCGTGCGTCGCTGCGGTCCGGTCCCAGGTCGACGGGCACGTGCACCTTCCGCCGACCACTGGCGACAACATCGATGTACTGTGGAGACCTCACGCCCCACGTGTTGAGCAATTCGGCGGTACGTCCACCCGGCCTCCCGCATGCCCACTATACGCCCTCGCTCAAAGTCCGTCAACTACACATACGGTTCACGTCCACGCTGTCGCGGCATGCTACCAGTGTTAAAGACTGCGATGGAGCTCCGTATGCCACGGCAAACTGGCTGACACTGACGGCGGCGGTGCACAAATGCTGCGCAGCTAGCGCCATTCGACGGCCAACACCGCGGTTCCTGGTGTGTCCGCTGTGCCGTGCGTGTGATCATTGCTTGTACAGCCCTCTCGCAGTGTCCGGAGCAAGTATGGTGGGTCTGACACACCGGTGTCAATGTGTTCTTTTTTCCATTTCCAGGAGTGTAGTATCCAATTTCCCGTTTTCAGTGCTGGCATTCAGTATGATACACCGCAAATGGAGTGTATACGCCTGCGTAACAATGATTTCCATCTGACAGAGTTTCCCGTCAATAGCTAACAACCGTAACGAACTCTATCGAAAAACCCGTTGTGCTGCTAGGTGACTTTAACGGGCACCATACTCTCTGCGGGCTGCAGAAATGCTAACACAATGGCAAAAATACTATTGAATGTACTAGATTCGGAAAACTTCATAGTGCTAAGTGATGGCTTCCCAACACCACACGCAGTCCTGAGGGCAGTAGACTTAAGCAGAGCATCCTCTGCACTGTCTACCGGAAAAACGTGGGAAGTGGTGCAGGATACTTTCTTTAGCTTCGGAACACTATCCAACTGAAATTATAATAAACGCACAACCTAGAAGACAGTCAGACATGCCATCTGCCGAAAATGAAACACAAAGGCAATTGGAAGCTACATGAAACACCACTGGAAGAAAAACGGACTGCACCATCGAAACTGAGGATCCCAAAAGAGGCTATGAGATGTTGGTCTCAGTTAATGAGGCAGTGGAAGCCTCAATATCTCAAAAGCGACATAAGCGGACTATTCGTAGGCCATGACTCAGTTAGTAGGATTCAGAATATGACACACTCCTCAAGGAACGAAATTACCGTTAAGGAAATACAAAACGCTCTCAAATGATACAAACTTCACCGTTCTTAAGAAAGCACAAACCACAGCCCAGAAAACGCTCAAGCACCCAAAGAGGACGATCGTGTCAAAATTTATGCTCTGCAGTTTGCAAAAACACACAATTAAACGGGATTTGGAATGTAATAAGGAACATGAAAAATGGTCTGACGATGGACACACACACCTCCACCACCATAAGAATTTTTAAAATTGTTCTTGTGTATGACAGTCTCAGCTGACGGAATGGACAAGAAAGACTAGTCAGAATGCGTAGAGGTCATCAGTGTAATTTCACAGTCCCTTTCGCTTGAAGAACTCCAAATAGCACCCTCACAAGGGAAGGAAACTGCATCTGCCCTGGGTTATGCTGACGACCGAATGCTAATACATATTCCACGCAAAGGGAAACTGCTACTGCTCAAAATTTTCAATAGCGTATAGACTCACAGGACTCGCTGTAAACATGTCTCGTCGTCTGAAATCACAAATCGGGAAAAGATGTCATAAATCAAAGTCTATCGGCCTATTTACTACCTTGCTACGGTGATCGGCGAAGGTAATAGAAACTATTATTAAATGGCGCTTTGAATGGTGGAATGAAAACAAATGGAATCCTTCTGCGGTTAGTTACTACAATTCAGCCCAATTTCTCTCGGAATGGTTATATGATACTAGTCTTCTTGGACTAGACTAAAACATACGTTAACGTCCTCTTTTTAAACCTAGGGAAAAAACTGGAGGAACTCCAGATTCAAAAACCAGCAGTGTGTAACAAAGTAAGATTTCTAGGGTATTGGAAGAGCGCCCCCTGAAGAAAAAAATCTGAGAATAAGCATCATTCTTTGTGCGCTGGAGTTCTGGACTACGGCACTGACGATTGGAAGTTCCTCCGACCACGTATCGTGTGTTCATTGTGTGTTTTCACGCTGTGTGATTGACGCAGCGTGCTGTAAGCAGCAGAATGGTCCGGTATTGAAGTCGGGAACTAGCCGAGACGGTGTTTGTGTACGGCCAAGCAGATGGGAAAAGTCGAGAGGCAGACATCGGTCATCCGAAAAAGGTATACGCACAGTCCCCCTACACATTCTGAAAGGACCCATGATCACACAGACGAGCAAACGTGGCTTGAAGTGTTGCGTGATGTGGTTGGTGTCAGTGAGGGTAGTTATTCTGGTATAGCCGTGCTGCCTCTCGGCGTTTTCCATCTGCTTTGCTGTACACAAACACTATCTCAACTTGCTCCCGACGTGAATACCTGACCATTCGTCTGCTTAGAGTACGTTACGTTAATCACACAGACTGCAACACACAAGGAACACACGGCCCATGGTCAGAGGAATTTCCACTCGTCCGCACCATCTACCGTGCCAATGATGTATTTCCGGACACATGTTCATAGGACCTACTTTCCTTCATTTCTAGTCAGGAATGGGTTACTACAGTTTTTCGCTTTTATTAATGATGCCGCATTGCAACAGGCCATACGAAACGTCTATTCTTGAAGATGATGCCAGGACCAGTTTAACGTTTCAAACCCAGGAGCTAATTAACGAAATGGCTGTAGAATTCCTATCTCACTGTTACGATGCTTTCGTGGTGTATACAGATGTGTCTGCGTCCAGCGACGGCGTTGGTAGTGCGTACCGGGTACTCCTAAGTAAACGACAAGGCCTATCAAGTAGGATGCACACTGCCCTGCTATGACAGCCCTACTGTTCTCACACACGACCCACAGCTAACACAACAGTCATAATATCTGATAGCATGTCAACTGTACAACTAATTAGAAACCAAAACAATAGTTGTAGCAACCCCATAATTGCAGCAGTTATCGACAATGTGTTTTGGGTACAGAGGATCTATCGAAGCGAATAAGTTCATTTCAAAGCTGCTTAAAGCATAATGTTTCACGTTTTTAGGCCTTCAAAACAAAAACGACAGGGGAACAAAATCCGATATTGGCCAGATACCAAGAACAACTACAGCTTTCTAGTGCAGGAATCATATATTATCACTTTCCCCTAAAATAGTAGTTAGTGGAGTGGAACATTCCTGAAACACTTAGAAAAAAAACCAAGATATGAAATTTAGATATTCGTAAATTCTTCAGAGGAACATGTCATTATGGGCGTCGACAACACGTGTCAGTACATGACTGTGGTTGGCCTTAGATTAATGCGCATGTTTGGGCACGAACTGCTCACAACAGTTAAATTTAAAACAAAAATTCTAGAAAAGTAAGCCAATACACCCCTATGAAAACTGATTATAGTATAAGGGTCCACATGTTTCAGTATCTAAATCTAAACCATCAAAAATTATGTAACAACCCATAATCACCATGAAACCATAACAGTTTTAATTTATTATATTGCAGAATATGGTGCATTATTATACCCTCCCTTAAAATAGCGGCTGATGGAGTGCACCAATGCTGAAATACTTTCTTTTTTTAAAAGAAAGAGGTACATGATGGTAATGGAATGAATTATAGCTTTTTTAGCATAGAACATGACGCACTATAATTTCCGCACGAAGACGAGGAGACAACACACCGTATCTATTTCTGGCACCAACTCCCGACTATGGTTTCGTTGGCCTCTTTGAGGTCATTTAGATACATGAACTGCACCTACCGGTATCAGTCAGGACCCTTTGAAAACGACGTTCGCTGTATATGGAGTGCATGAAATAAACTAGACGCCAATATTCTACGGGAACTCTGCCGTTAACTCAGAACGTACAATATCAGTTTGCTGAGAAACCACTTAACAGCATGTCTACAAGGAGATATGTATCTCATAATATTGCTACAAAAAATGGAAACCATCATTTTCCTGAGCCACACCAGAAGTGCTTACACTGAGGTGCCAAAAATAGTGGGATAGCGGTATGCACGTATGTAGATCGCAGTAGTATCGCATTCACAAGGTGCAAAAGGGGCAGTGTATTGGCGGAGCTGTCATGTTTACTCAGGTGAATCATTTGAAATGGTGTCCGATGTGATTACGAATTGCAGGGTGGGACTTAACAGACTTTGAACGCCGATTGGTACTTGGAGCTAGAGGCATGCAATATTCCATTTCGCAAATCGTTAGGGAACTCAATGTTCCGAGATGCAAAAACGAAGGAGAGTAGTAGCGTTTGCATGGAGTTCTCAACGCTATCAGACAAGCGACAAGGCGTAAAGTAACCGCGTATAGCGGACGGAGTTGTTAGGACAGAGCGGCGAAATTTGCCGTTAATGGGTTATGGCAGGAAGCGACTGACGGGAGCGGCTTTGCTAACAGCACGACATGATCTGCAGTGTCTCTACTGGACTCGTGGGTATATCGGTTGGAACCCAAGCGTCTGGAAAACTGTGTTCTGGTTACATGAGTCCCAGGTTCAGGCGGTAAGGGATGATGGAGGGTTCAAGCTTGGCGCAGTCCCTACGAAGCCATGTGCGCAAGTTTTTACCCAGGTGGAAGCTGGTGGGGATCCCTATGATGTGGGCTGTGTTGACAAGGAACGGACTGGGTCCTCTGGTCCAACTGAACCGAACACTGACAGGAAATGGTTATGTTCGGTTGCCTGAGGGCATTTGCAGCATAAGACGTTGGAATTTTTAAGGACGCCAATTCTTGGTTTGAAGATCTTTGTGGACAGTTCGAGCGGATGATTTCGCCACTAAGATCACCTGACATGAATCCCATAACAAAAGTTGTGGAGCATAATCGAAAGGTTAGTTCAATGGAGAAAATCCTGCTCTTGCAACACTTCCGCAATCTGGACAGCTATAGAGGTAGCGTGGTTCACCGTTTCTACAGGGTACTTTTAGCGGCTTCATAAGTCCATGCCAAGTCTAGCTGCTGTACAACGCCAGGTTAAAAGTGGTGCTACCCGATAGTAGCAGGTATCCCATGAATTTTGTCGCTTAGCACACAGGCGTTACTTTGAAGTGAACACAATGTAAGCACTCCACTTGACGATTGTTGAGTTGGATAATATACTGGTATCGTTATAGTAAGAAGACAACCTTCAATGGACTACTAGTTAGAGAAGGCTTAAGTTCCATATGAAAAGATTAGCTTCGGAACGACTATTTTCTACTAGCTCCGTTGCCCATAGCAGCAAAAATTTCCTGAGGAAAAGTCAGTGATTCATCTAGTGCATCATTTATACCACATAAACGTCGTTGTGCAATGTGACTGTTATCTTCCGAAAGTGGCAATTCGTCTGATGGGTCAGTAAATTATCAAAATGCGTTAAGACGTTTATCCCATTGGAGACGAGATTATCTTTCACTTCCTCATCGACCTACAAATGTCCTTTTAAGGTCGTCAAATATGTGACGGAGGAAGCTGCAGTGTTTCAGACTAAATCATGTGTGAACGACAGTTTCAATTGGAAGAGGAAGTGCAAGAGTGAGTACAGTTGTGGATCCGTCAGTGGCAGACCGCACTCTACGAAAAAGGAATTGGTCGTCTCTTCTCCCAGTGGGATAAATGTCTTAAGGCCTGTGGTGATACCTTTCGAAAGGAAGCATTCCATCGTCCTGCTGTGGGCGGTCTACGGATTTCGTTTAACTGCCCCTGATAAGTGGTTTGATTTTCGATGCAACTAGCCGACCATTATGTATTTTACGAGTGCACATGGTGGTAAAGTGAGTGATGAAAATATGCAAAAGTGCCAAAGGTCGAAGATTTTTATGGTCTTTTGGTCACAGATGAAATATTTGAATAAATAACTGAACCAAGAAATATTTATGCAACTCTAACGACACGCTTTCGGAAATTTTGAATCAAGGGGCTGTATTCAAACAAACATGTAGTAAAGCGGTTGTCTGGACAGATTTTGTGGATGGGATTGGTGAAACTGCCATCGTTAGATTTATATTCGTCCAAGGATTAACTGTTCATCTAAACATTCGAACGGAAAGTAATGACAATGCTTTCAAAAGAGAATAGTCAATTGATTACAGTCCTGTTATGGAAAGGCATGAAAGATATTTTGATCCCATCCGCCAAACACTCGAGTGAAATGAAAAACTAGGCCACCAAAAGAAAAGTTCATCGCAAAACATGAATTTCTACTGAATACGAAAAATCGTTATTGACCTATCTGATCAGATGAGTGCATATGGCAGTCAACTGTGAAAGACATTAAAATTGTATCGAAAGTCAGCATGAGACCTTTCTTGAATACCGCTGTTGTGAATGCATTATATGTATTCCCTGATGTGACGAGATGGAAAATTTCAAACACAGTTTTTCGGAAACATTTGGCATTTGCACTCACAGGGCATTAACATGAGGGAATTCCAGCCATTGTCAATAGAAGATGTAGCAAAAACCATTTGGAAACAAAGAAAGTAAAGGGGCGTAAAGTGTGGTGTATGTATTGTTCTGAATGTTACAAGGCAAAGTCAAAATCAGTCGCCGTGCATTGTAGCTGGAAAATTATCTAAACAGCTTGTTACCTTTTGTAACACGTGCAAATCAAAACCCCTTCTTTTAATAAACTTCATTATAACTAGTGTTGTGGATTGGCAAGAGGGCCAACCCACTAATGTAAGAGGAAGACGAAAGACACGCGTTTCAGCTCACGCAGGCTGGCGTGAGGTCTGGAACAGGACAAGGAAGTTAGACTAGAAAAAAAGGATTTAGCTGGTGGAGTACTTAACTTTAATCC